>NC_072003.2:12175954-13430954 GCF_028885655.2 Pongo abelii | reverse complement strand
CCTCCTCCCCTCCCCCTCCTCCTCCTCCTTCTCCTTCTCCTCCTTCCTCTTCTGATGGAGTTTCATTCTTGTTGCCCAGGCTGGAGGGCAATGGTGCGATCTCTGCTCACCGCAACCTCTGCCTCCCGCGTTCAAGCAATTCTCCTGCCTCAGCCTCCCGAGTAGCTGGGATTACAGGCATGCGCCACCACACCTGGCTACTTTTGTATTTTTAGTAGAGATGGGATTTCTCCATGCTGGTCAGGCTGGTCTTGAACTCCTGACCTCAGGTGATCCACCCGCTTCAGCCTCCCAAAGTGCTGGGATTACAAGTGTGAGCCACTGTGCCCATCCCAAATTTTCTTCTTTTTGAAGGTTGAATAACATTCCATTGCATGTATATACCACATTTTCTTTACCCATTAATCTGTCATTTAGGTTTTTTCCCCATTTTGGCTGTTGTGAACAGTGCTGCAATGAATATGTGAGTGCTAATATTTCTTCCACATTCTGATTTTAATTTTTATGGGTAAAAATCCAGAGGTAGGATTGCTGGATCATATGCTAGTTCTATTTTCAATTTTTTGAGAAACCTCCATACTGTTTTTCTTAGTGGCTGTACCATTTTGCATTGCCAATAATAGTGTGCAAAGGCTTCAATTTTTCTACATCTTCACCAACATTTGTTGTCTTTTGTCTTTTTGACAGTAGCCAATCTGACAGGTGTGAGGTGATTTCTCATTGTGGTTTTGATTTGCTATTAGTGATATTGATTATTTATGGTATTGAACATTTTTTCATAAACTTGTTGGCTTAACTAAGGAGGTGAAAGACTCGTATACTAAAAATTATAAAACCTTGATGAAAGAAACGAAAGAAGGTGGCCGGGCATGGTGGCTCATGCCTGTAATCCCAGCAGTTTGGGAAGCTGAGGTGTGTGGATCATGAGGTCAGGAGTTTGAGACCATTCTGGCCAACATGGTGAAAACCCATCTGTACTAAAATACAAAAAAATTAGCCAGGCATCGTGGTGCGTGCCTGTAATCCCAGCTACTTGGAAGGCTGATGCAGGGGAATCACTTGAATCCGGGAGGCGGAGGTTGCAGTGAGCTGAGATCATACCACTGCATTCCAGCCTGGTGACAGAGCGAGACTTTCTATCAAAAAAAAAAAAAAAAAAAAAAAAGGAATGAAAGAAGGTTATAAACAAATGGAAAGACATTCCAAATTCATGGATTGGAAGACTTCATATTGTTCAAGTGTCCGTACTATCCAAAGCAATATACAGATTCAATGCAATCCCTATCAAAATCCCAAAGGCATTTTTCACAGAAATAGAAAAAATGAGTCTAAAATTTGTATAGAACCACAAAAGGCCACAAATAGCCAAATCAACCTTGAGAAAGAAGAACAGTATTGGAAGCATCACACTTCCTGATTTCAAAATATATTACAAGGCTACAGTAATTAAAACTGGTATAAAATAAAATATGGTACTGGCATAAAGAGAGACATATAGGCCAAAGGAATATAATAGAAAGTCCAGAAGTAAATCTACACATACATGATCAAATGATCTTCAACAAGGGTGCCAAGAATATGTAATAGGGGAATGATTGTCTCTTTAATAAGTGATGCTGGGAAAAGTGGATAACCACATGCAAAAGAATGAAATAGGATCCTTATCTAACACCATACGTGAAAATCAACTAAAAAAGGATTATAGACTTACAAGTAAAACCTGAAACTGTAAAACTCCTAGAAGAAAACATAGGGGAAACACTTCATGATGTTGGTCTTGCCAGTGATTTCATGAATATGACACAAAAGCACAGACAACAACAACAAAAATAAATGATGAGAACTACATAAAACTAAAAAGTGTCTGCACAGCAAATGAAACCATCGAGTTAAAAGGCAACCCACAAAATGGGAAAAATTATTTGTAGACCATCTATATAATAAGGAGTTAATCTCCAAAATATATAAGGAATTTCTACAACTCAATAGCTAAAAAAAAAAAACCTCTAACAATCTGATTAAAAAATGGGCTAAGGACTTTAATAGACATTTCTCTAAAGAAGATATTAAGTAGGTTTCTAAAGTCATGATGTGTTTTTCATTTGATGTGTGCATTTAATTGACGCTCATTACTCCATCAAAAGCATCCTGAAATCAAGGAAACAGTGCTTATTAGACAGAATGTTTCAGTGATCGATTTCTGCATATTAAACCACCCCAAAACTTAATGCATTAAGACTAATTTATTATTGCTATGATTCTGGGACAAAACATAACTAACTTTTTATTCCCCTTTCAAGGTGTATTTTCCGCAGAACCTCCATCTCAGTAAATGCAGCTATCATCCACTCCCTTGCTCAGCTCCTTAAACTTGGAGTCATCCTTGACATTTTTCTTTCTCTCATGCCTCTCATCTAGTTTATCCACAAATTACCAAGAAACACCCACAAGCCTCCTCTCTTCAGCACTACCCCCGTAATCCAAGCCGCCATCCCATCTCCCTTGGGCTATTCTGTTAGCCTTTATAATCGGTCCCCTGCTTTACCTCTTGCCTTATTCAGTCTATTCTTCATATAGAAACCAGAATGATCTTTAAAATAAATATAATCAGAGGATGTCGACCTCCCCACCAGCCGGACCCCACAGCTTATGACTATCCAGCAGCTACCTGTTGTATTCAGAATAAGACTCTTATTGTATTCAGAATAAGACCCTTATAAAACCACTTGCTGTAGTCTGCAAAGGCCCTGCCCTCCTCTCCTCCATTAGCTCATCTCTAGCCACACTGGCCACACTGGCCTTCTTTCTCCCCTTTAGCATGCATGGACATTTGCACCCCAGGGCCTTTGCACCTAATGTATGTGTATGTGTATATATGTATGTATGTATATATATATATATGTATTTGTTGTTGTTGAGACGAAGGCTCGCTGTGTCACCCAGGCTGGCATGCAGTGGTGGGATCTCGGCTCACTGCATGCTCTGCCTCCCAGGTTCACACCATTCTCCTGCCTCAGCCTCTCAAGTAGCTGGGACTACAGGTGCCTGCCACCATGCCCAGCTAATTTTTTTGTATTTTTTTTAGTAGAGATGGGATTTCACCATGTTAGCCAAGATCGTCTGGATCTCCTGACCTCGTGATCCACCCACCTCAGCCTCCCAAAGTGCTGGGATTACAGGCGTGAGCCACCGCCCTGTCCGCACCTACTGTTTACACCGAAAAAAATAGTAGGCTCTGGAGATGCAACAGACCCTGCTTTTATGGAGCTTTCAGAGAGGGAAGACAAACAAGTCAACACATGAATAAAAAGAGGTAGTGAGCATTAAGGAGATAAAATAGGTATAGAGAATGGAGAGAGATGGGAGGTGTGACCCCGTTTTGATAGGGTGTGAGTGAAGGCCTCTCTGAAAAGGTGGCTTTGAGCAAACGCCCAAATAAATGGAGGGGGCTGAGCTGTGCAGATATCTGGAAGCAAATGGGGCAGGGGAAGGAGCTGTCTCAAAGGATCCAAGATGGGCAAATACCTGCAGGGCTTAGAAATGGTGGCTATAATCAGAAAGCAAGTAGCAATAGAAGCCTTGCAGCTAAATACAAAGGTCATGCATTTGAGGCAGCAATGACTTCTTTCTAGGGGGTTTATGTGAAGAGGGATTTTTCTTTTTGGGAAAAACACTGAGGTACACATACTCAAAAGAAATATTTGTTGACTTCGATGGAAAGGGCCTGTCTTCAGCTTTCGTTCTGCCCTGCCTGGCTGCCTCTCAGTGTTAGGTTCAATGCTTGAGGCTATGCCAAGTTGATTTCCCTGTGAGAGCAGACGCCTGATAGAAGGGCACCGTGCCAATCCTGTTGATAATGAAATCTTTGCATCACTATTGACACTTCTATAAAGGACAGAAGAGGAACTGCAAGTTCCCATTGTGATCTTTTATTTCTGTTTTGTCACCCTCAAGAAGATCTGTCAGAAAGCTTGTGGGATCTGGACTCAGATGGACCTGAATTTGAAGCCCACTGTGAATTTTACTGCAGTGGGATTTTGGTGAGAGCTGCTCAAACCTGAACTTGAGGCCAGGCCTGGTGGTTCATGCCTGTAATCTCAGCACTTTGGGAGGCCAAGATAAGAGGATCATTTGAGCTCAGGAGTTCAAGGCTAGGCTGGGCAACATAGGGAGATCCTGTCTCTAATAAAGAATAAAAAATTAAAACCCTGAATTTGAGAGGAGCACATGGTGACAGTGCTAAGATTCAGGTTATTCATGCCCAATATTGTGGCTCATTCTGTTTTTGTTTTCAAATTTTGTTTTATATTTGTCTTTACAGAACATTTACTTTGTTCCAAACTAAAAACTAAATAAAAAAAGCTATCCTCAGAGTAGGTACAGAGTGGGTAGTTGCCCTGGTTGGAGGAGTGAGAGTTCTATCACCAATATTGTTTAGAATTGCCAGTAATAATAAAAATGGATGATCTTTAATTGCTTTTTTTCATGTCATAATACTCACGCATATGAAATTCATATATTTTTAGAAATAACCATGTTGTTTTGGAATAATTTTAGATTTGCAGAAAAGTTGCAAAAATAGCACAGATAATTCTTGTAGTTACCCTTTATCCAGTTCCCCCTAATGTTAGCATCTTACATCACCATGGTATATTTGTCAAAAGAAATTAGTATTAATATAATGCTATTAACTATAGACTTTACTCAAATTTCAGCAGTTTTTCCACCAATGTCCTTTTTTCCTGGATCCAAAATTTGATTTAGATACCAAATTGCATTTAATAGTTGATTGTATTACTGTTTTTTAAATTCTCTACAGACAAGGCACCTATTGACTGCACCTGGCAGAACAAAGCACTCCCACACTCCCTCTTTCTTGGTTCTTCCCTCTTCTCAGCCTTAGAGAAGTCCCATTTTCATTCCTATTACCCTTATTCTTCTCTCTGCACCCAAGGAAACTATTTTTTTGTGTGTGTGGTTTTAGCCTTCTATTATTTTATTTTGCTAATATAAGCAAATATATATTGTAATCCCTTTCACTTCCTTACACAAAACAACATACTCTTTTCTGAAACTTTGCTAATTTGATTTGAATGAACTGGAAACTCCTCCATACTGGGGACGTAGAGGTCCTTCTCATTCTTTTAGTATGTTTCATAGTACTCTGCTGGGTGGCTAAATCATGCTTTATTCAACCATTCCCCTATTGATGGACATTTGGGTTGTTTCTATTCATTGGGTGTTATAATACTGCAACAAATCAGTCGTGGTTTTCTTAGGGAGAAAGATGAGGGTGGGAGGGAGAAAAGTGACATTGATCTGTAAATTATGAATAGTTCCATAAAGAATAGAATGGAACTGGAGTGCCTTTTCTTTTTCTTTCTTTCTTTCTTTTTTTTTTTTCTTTTGAGATACGGTCTCACTCTGCCCAGGCTGGAGTGCCATGGCGTGATCTCAACTTTCCTGGCTCAAGTTATCCTCCCACCTCAGTCTCCTGAATAGCTGAGATTACAGGTGTGTGCCACTATGCTTATGAATTTTCTTTTGTATTATTTGTAGAGATGGGATCTCACCATATTGCCCACACTGGACTTGAACTCCCGGGTTCAAACCATCCTCCTGCCTCAGCCTCCCAAAGAGCTACGACTATAGGCATGAGCCATGGCACCTGACCTAGAGTGCCTTTTCTATGGAAACCGGGGGACCCCTAAAACTCATCTTTCTTTTTGCCTGAGGGGTTATCCCTTTGTGATGACCTTGACTTTGAAGGTAGGTAGGCTTGGAAGCCCATATACTTGGTGATAATCGAGGAATTCTACAGTTGAGGCTTCAAGACTTGCACTTGCTTTATAACAATTGCTGGAGAAAAAAAACTATGCCAACTCAGGAAATGGACTCCAGTCAATAAGGCCTTCAGTGCAAATATTCTCTTGGAATAATTTATTAACTCCCTGCAGACCTTGTGGTCAGGCACAATTAGAGTCTTCTCCCACAGAGGCTGCGTGCCATTTAGCAGCCTGGGGCTACGGCCTGCAACATAGTATTGAGGAGGCCCAGGTGACATCTGAGAATTGGGGCGGGTGAAGATGAAATTGAGGAGACAGCTCGATAAGGCGAACAAGCAAGGGATGTGCAGGTGGACAGGCCTGGGTTCAAATCCCTACTCTGCTAAATGTTTTAGCTGGGGTTCTTTGGGTGAGTTTCTTTACCCCTTTGAGTCTCCATTTCCACCTCTGTTAGATGGGGATAAGGATTGTTGTGAGGTTTACATGAGCTGAATTTCTGCCCTTACAGGGAATACAAATTGGCAAAGCCTCAAGCGTTGAACTTAACACTGACAGGCAGCAGGACAGGGCAAAACAAAAGCTGAGGACGGGCCTTTTCCATCCAAGTCAACAAATATTTCCCCTGAGCCCATGTATCTCAGAGTTTTCCCTAAAAGGAAAATATGTAAAGCACTCAGCACCAAGTGTCTATTAAACGACAGTAATTAGTTTGGGGAGAAGTTTCAACTCCGTGGGGTACAAGCATGAACTAGTTTTGTTGTTTTTTTTAATCTTATTATCAGTTGTGTGTTCAGTCTTTCTACCCCAGTGGGTGCTAGGTCCCTTAACTTTCTGGCCACTTTCAGCTATTAAAAAACTTAGTTCAGTCTGACTTAAATCTCCAATTTCAGATCCAATTAAAAGTTCTCTTCTGGCCAGGCATGGTGGCTCATGATTATAATCCCAGCATTTTGGGAGGCTGAGGCAGGCGGATCATCTGAGGTCAGGAGTTCGAGACCAGCCTGGCCAACATAGTGAAACCCCATCTCTACTAAAAATACAAAATTAGCCGGGTGTGGTGGCGGGCACCTGTAATCCCAGCTACTTGGGAGGCTGAGGCAGGAGAATCACCTGAACCCAGGAGGCGGAGGTTGCAGTGTGCCAAGATCGGGCCATTGCACTCCAGCCTGGGCAAAAAGAACAGAACTCTGTCTCAAAAACAAACAAAGAAATGTTATCTCCCTTCCCCATGGCAGGGACCTGAAGAGGCATGTGAGAGGGGCATGTTTAGCTCTTAATGCATCTCCCATCCCTCTCTTTGTGCGTGGAGATGGGGAGGAAAGTGGGTCGAGGAGTTTAGGCTTATTTCTACTTAACTTGGCAAGGTTGTAGTTATGGGTGGCATTTCTGATCTTGTTCTGTGTAACACTGGTTTTGCTGCTCAAAACCTTTGCAAATGAGATGGTTCTGGTGTAGATCGTGTGCTTGGTTTCAATGTCATACGTGCCCCATCTGTCACTAAAGCCCTGCCTCCCTTTGGCCCCTTTCAATCATATGTGGCCCCGAGCCCCTCACTTAGTGGCTCCTTGGATAGCCTCACATCTATATCTCTGGCTTACTCTTCTACCATGAAATCACAGGCATCTGTGACGCACTCTTAGGGCACAGGGAATGAGAGGGAGATGCCTGCCCGCGTCCTTTTCCTACATTAAGCTTTGCTTAGAGTTAGCTTTTCCAAGAGTGTCCTCACTCCATCTTACTCAGATGATTGCACTAGAGGGGCTCATGGCTCTGCAGCTCAGGGATAGAGACGCTAGCCCCTCCTTCTTGCAATCAGCCCCCATGGCTCCATGGCAGGTGACCATATAATTGGCTAGTGACCATGACAGGTGGCCATATAATTTGTTGCTCAGATTTGGACTGTTTTGAGTATGAAAGGGAATGAGAAGTTATTAATAGATATGTTAAGACAACAGGTATAAATTGGGATCATGCAGGGCAAACTGGGGATGTGTGATCACCCTCTTTTGGAGCAATTTCTCTTGAGGATCTCTCACCCTGAGCTAGGTACCAACTGTCTGCTGTAGTCATTGATCCAGAACAACTGGAGAATTCCTACTTGATGTCCTGTTATAGAAGCAATGGTGACAAAGTAGGTGGTGGTGAGGATTAAATGAGAGAGTGTATTTAAAGTGTTTAGCACAGCTGCTAGAGCACAGTAGGTGCTCATAGTGGGTCCTGTTACCTCTGTTACCTCCCCTTTCCACCCCACTGCAGCTCTGCTGTGATGGGTCTACTCTCTGAATTCAAAATCAAGTGATAAGAGCATTAATTAAGCACCAACTATGTGCCAGGGGCCGTGCTAAGTACTTTATAGGCCTTACCTTTCTCAGTCCTAAGAACAGTCTTAAAGTAGGTAAATATTATGTCCATTGTATAGTTAGAACAACCGAGGCTCAGAGAGGCTAAGTGCTTTCCCAAGGTCACACAGCATATAAGTGGCAGAGCTGTGATAGAAACCAGGACTACTTGACTCCGTGGTTCACACCTGACTTGGTTTGGATTTGTGTCCCTGCCTAAATCTCATGTCGAATTGTAATTCCCAATGTTGAAAGAGGGGCCAGGTGGGAGGTGATTGGATCATGGGGGCAGATTTCTCCCTTGCTGTTCTTGTGATAGTGAGTGAGTTCTCATGAGATCTGGTTGTTTAAAAGTGTGTAGCACCTTCCTCTTCTCTCTCTTCCTCCTGCTCTGGTGATGTAAGACATACCTGCTTCTCCTTTGTCTTCTGCCATTATTGTAAGTTTCCTGAGGCCTCCCCAGCCATGCTTCCTGTACAGCCTGCGGAATTGTGAGCCAATTAAACCTCTTTACTTTGTAAATTTCCCAGCTTCAGGTATTTCTTCATAGCAATGCAAGAACTAATACAACACTTTTAGCAACTCAGCCACATGAGGAGTTGAGAGTATGCAACTCTCAACTCTAACTCAAGTGTAGATGGGGTTGAGTCTTTTTTATTTCTGAGCAGACAAGGTAGGGATCCCAGGCTTGTAATTTCATAAAAGGAAGTATGGGAAGGGTTTCTTCGAATTGAAGTTGAGCCTTGTTCAAGCATGAGAGATTAAAAAAAATCCATTCTGGAGGGGTCTAAGATGACCAGAAAGAACTCAACCGGGGGAGAGCGGATGCTGTGTGGGAGATGAGACCAGGAAATTTGCCACTGCATCATCAGTTTTTGGACCTTTGGCAGATCTGATATAATGGAAGGCATTTAGAGCATCTGAATCTATCAACTGTCCAATTCAATCGATTGATTGTTCAGTGTTGCCAACATTTTGACTTTAGTTCACAGCATTTCTCTTGAAATGGGTTGGCTATATTCCCAGTCAAATACTGATGGACACATTGGCATCAAGCATCCTTATGTGCCCAGCTCAGTGGTGGTCACTTGGTGGAAGAATATGATCTATCACCAAGGAGTTACAACTTCGTTTGGGAGGAATCTTAAGTAACATGGAATAATTTGGTCTATCTTAGCCCCCCAAAAGATTGCTTTCTTTTATTTATTTAGCTACGCTTTGGCGTAATTCTTTAACTTGCTATTGGGAGATATTTTGGTTACCCATTGTCAATAATGGGGCATAGCAAATCTTCCCCAAACTCTGTGGCATGCAACAGTGAACATATATTTAGCTCATGCATCTGCGATTGGGGGGTGGCTGAACCCAGCTGGGCTTGCTTATGCAACGGCAGGTCAGCGGGGGATGTGCTGTGCTGGGCTGGGCTCAGCCGTGTGGTTCTGCTGTAGGCTACAGGTCTGTGGGTTAAGTTGAATGAGCTTGACTCCAGATATTTTTTTACCCTCTTTAAACCAGAGGGCTAGCCAGGGCATGCTCTTCTCATGGTGATGAGAGAGATTCAGGAATTCACATCCAGCTATACAAACACATCTAAAGCTCCTACTTGTATCATGTCTATCATCATTTCATTCACCAAAACAAGTCATGTGGCCAAGCTCAAACTTAAGAGGTAGAAAGAAACTATCAAGTTACATGGGAAAGAGAAAGAGAATGAGTTCTGGAAGGGGAAAAGAACTCGGAGGAAGTTATAACAACTAGTTGTGAAAGACTCCTGGTGTATTGATGCTGTTGAAAGGGTTATCCAGCCGGGTGTGGTGGTTCATGCCTGTAATCCCAGCACTTTGGGAAGCAGAGGCAGGTGTATCATTTGAGGTCAGGAGTTCAAGACCAGCCTGACCACCATGGTGAAACCCTGTCTCTACTAAAAATATAAAAATAAGCTGAGTGTGGTGGCACACGCCTGTGGTCCCAGCTACTTGAGAGGCTGAGGCAGGAGAATCACTTGAACCAGGGAGGTGGAGGTTGCAGTGTGCCGAGATTGTGCCACTCCACTCCAGCCTGGGCAACGGAGTGAGACTCCATCTCAAAAACAAAAAAAAAAAAAAAAAAAAGGGTTGTCCACTTCACTCTCACCATGGCCCAGTGCCCCACACCTCTCAACTTTAGAGAAAGCTGTGCTTCCCTTGAGCAACTGGGACATTTTTATTGCATGGATGCCATGAGTCTCATGTTTCTCTTCTTGCTATGGCCAACCAGAAGCCCAGAGTCAAATTTCAGCTTATCTCTACCTTATGGCTATAAAAATCATCCTAATACCTGCTCTCAACCCACCTATAGCTTCATCATAGCTGCTGCTTCTACGATACCTTCACTGATTTTATCCTGTTGCATTGCATAAGTTTTTTTTAGTATCTACACGTCTTTTCTGGAATAAAATAGGGCAGAAATGAACACACCAAAATGTCAGATGCAAGGTACAGATAATTCATTCCACTAATATTTACCAAATACTGTGTGTCAGGCTCTGTATGTGGTATCTGAGGTTATGCAGGTGAGTCTTACACATTCCCTGCCTTTGAGGAACTCACATGACAATAGACTATAGCAGAGTTTTTCACGTTCAGCTACATTGATATTTTGGGCCAGATAGTTATTGTTGGGGGCGGTGGGGGCTGTCCTGCGCATTGTAGGATGTTTAGCAGCATTCCTAGCCTCCACCCAGTAGGTGGCAGTAGTGACCCCCACTATGACAATTAAAATCTCCAGAATTGCCACATGTCCCTTGAAAAGCACAATCATCCCTGGTTAAGTGCAACTGTAGGATGCTTGGGAGCTCAGAATAGACACAGA
Source organism: Pongo abelii (assembly GCF_028885655.2). Taxonomy (NCBI): domain Eukaryota; kingdom Metazoa; phylum Chordata; class Mammalia; order Primates; family Hominidae; genus Pongo; species Pongo abelii. The sequence goes on along the minus strand of NC_072003.2, from coordinate 13,419,979 downwards.
ACCCAGAAAAGCTTGCCACTTTGATACCTGAGTGAAGGTTGGGAGGCTGGCTGCAGGAGCCAAGAGAAGGAGTAGGGAAAGGCCATTTCTGTTACATGGAGTAGCCGGGGTTGGTGGACCTGCACAGGGTGGGGGCACGAATGTTGAGAGATGAAGCCAGAGATGCGGGCAGAGCCAGGCCTTGTGCCACAGACCTTGCATGAATCTGACTCTGTAGATCAGTATTTCCCTACCTTCAGCATGTCTGAGAAAGGACACTTGTTCAACACGTGAATTCTTGGGACCCCTTCCAGGGGATTAAATCCAGGAATCTCAATTTAATTTCTTGGAGGGAGTCCCGAGAATCTGCATGTGGAATGAACCTGAATTCATTAATTCCCTGGAAGGGGTCTGCAAGAATCTGAATGTCTCCAACGGGGTCCAGGAATCTGATTTTTTGAGGCATCTGTGACGATTCTGATACAGAAAGTCCCAGACTCACCTGAGTCCCTCATCTGGGTTATTTAACTTGAATTTAGAATGTCTGTAGAGGTAATGGTGAGCTACTGAAGCCTCATCTGCAGGGATGACACGGGGTTAGGGTTATAAATGACACCTGCCGTGGGTCAGGGCTCTCAGTCTTGGTTTGTACAGTGGTATCACCCGAGGAGTCTTGAGCCAGACCTATGTCAGGCTCTCCCTCAGACCAATTGCATCTGAATCTCTGGGGGTGGGGCCCTGGAAACAGTATTTTATTTTTGCTGATTCTTACAGGTACTCCTATATTCACACACTGGCACTTACTTATTCAGTAACATTTTGTGCCGTGCTCAAAGCACTGGGGAGATAGAAGTGAATGAGACACAGGCTCTGCTCTCATTGAAATTACCTTTACTGTTGCGGTAGACAATAAGCGAATAAACACGTATTAAATCAATATATTTATTTATGAAGAAATATATGAAGCCATATTGAACAGTGAGGAAGTGATGGGAATGGGAGGTTTATTTTTTTAAAAATATAACAGTTTTATTCAGATACATAATTCACATTTCCATACAATTCACCCATTTAAAGTACACAATTTAATAGTTTGTCGTATATTCACAGAATTGTTCAACCATCACCACAATCGACTTTATTTTTTAGAGACAGGGTCTCACGTTGTCACCCAAGCTGGAGTGCAGTGATGAGATCATGGCTCACTGCCGCCTCGAATTCCTAGGCTCAAAGGATCCTGCTGCCTCAGCCTCCTGAGTAGTTGGGACCACAGGCATGCACCATCACACCCAGCTAATTAAAAAAATTTTTTTTGTAGAGATGGGATCTAGTTACATAGCCCAGGCTGGTCTTGAACTCCTGGGCTCAAGTGACCCTCCCACCTAAGCCTCCCAAAGTGCTGAGATAACAGGCATGAGCCACCACACTCAGCCTACAGTCTAAACATTTTCATTTCCTCGAAAAGAAACCCTGTAGTCATGACCAGAAGCTCCCCATTTCCTCCCATTTCCCCTCCCCCAACCCCTTGGCAACCATTAATCTACTTTACGTGTCTATGGATTTGCCTAGTCTGGACATTTCATATAAATGGAATGAAATACCACATGATTCTTTGTGACTGGCTTCTTACACAGCTTTTAAAGACCCATCTGTGTTGCAGTGTGGATCAGCATGTCATTCCTAGACCACATTTTGTTCATCCATTCATCAGTTGATGGCCACTTCGGTGGTTTCCACTTTTTGGATATCCATGAATACTGCTATTAGGAACATTTGTATATAAGTTTTTTGTGTGGATACAGAAACTATCAATTATCTTACATATATATATATATATACCTAGGATTGGAGTTGCTGGGTCATATGATAACTCTATGTTTAACCCTTTGAGGAACTAACTGCCAGCCTTGTTTCCCAAGTGACTGTACCATTTTACATTTCTACCAGCGGTATTATAAGGTTCCAATTTCTCCATGTATTCATCAACACTTGTTGTTGTTCATCTTTTTAATTATAGCTATCCTTGTGGATGTGGAGTGCTCTCTCATTGTTGATTGAATTTGCATTTCCCTGATGGCTAATGACATCGAGCATCTTTTTGTGTGCTTGTTGGTGAAGAGTGTGGTATGAAGCTTCTTCAGGTTATTCTAACAGGTAGGCAGAGTTGCAAATTCTACTTGTGTTCGGGGAAAGCAGAGATTCTTGTGGGTCAGTGGTTGTTGGGAGAAGCTTCCCAAAGAAACGTATGTCACCTAGAGGGGTTATACTTGTAGGGGGACCTGCTGAAAGAGTGAGATCCCTCAGGGGCTCATTCAGGGTGGATTGGAGGGAGCAGAGCTGGACAACAGAGAGCACAGCTAGAAGGCTTCTTCAGGCCTCCAGGGGTCATAACTGGAGAGAGGAGAGTGGAATTGAAGAGGGCTGGATGGGACAAACATGAAGTTGGGATCCAGCCGACTTCAGGAGGATGAAGTACTGGGGAAGGGGCTGGGCAGAGGGGAGACAGGGAAAGGAAAAATGAGATTTTGAATTTGTTTGACTTCAGTGGCAGAAATGAGAAAGCCATTTTGGGAAAAAAAAAGATAAGGATGGGTCAGTTCTGGACTAGGATCCGAGAAGAAGCAGGGTCACAAACAGCGTAAGCCCAAGGCACATTCCCTGCTGTTTCTGAACCCACCTTGGCTGGCCCCTAAATTGGGCAGGGGTGACAATCCTGTGTTGTAAAGGGCGTAGAGGGCTTAAGCGAGGTAACTGATACAGCCTGGAAGCTATACTGATTTGAACTTTTTTCATACATCTAATTAATTACCTGATATTATTATTTACATTTGTCTGTCTTGTCTTACTTATCTTTATAACTGTCTATTTGCTTAACCTCAGGACCTATAACAGAGCCAGATTTACAGTTTCTTTTCCTTCCCTTTATTAACAGCTGAGTACTCACTGTGTGCCAGTTGTTGTATATATGGGTTATGCAATGTCGGCTTCCAGCAGCCCTGTTTTACAGATGAGCCAAACAAACCCCTTCCCCGAGTTACTCGTCTGTAGACCGAGTCAACTTATGGCGCTGTGACGGAAGGGGATAATTTTACTGACTGCATACTATAAGCCCGTTTATGTCATTTTTCTTTTTTAATCTTCCAGTCTCCCAGTAAGGTGGGTGTGATTGTCCTCATGTTGCAGAAAGGAAATGAATTGCCCAAGACCCCACAGCTAGTGAAGTGTCAGGGTCTGATTGCAAAACCCGTAACTCCCCACTGTAGCACATCCCCTCTTCTGAGACCTTCGGGCAACGGGAGAAGAGATGGATCATGAAAGGGAAAGTCTGCAAGGACCTGGAGGCGAAGCTCCAGGACGGGAGACTGCAGTGCCGCCCTCTGCTCCCAGATGGCGCTCAAGGCTCAGCTTCCAGGACACACCTAAGGCTCCAGGCTGCCTTTGGTAGACAGGCTACTGGTTTTACACAAAATGTATTTTAAGGAAAGGAAGAGGTGTTTTGTTTTATTTTGTTGGTTTTGTGGGTTTTTTTTTTTTTTTGGTCACTGTTTTGTTTTTGTTTCTGCGTGCAAAGCCAATCACTACCTCTAAGCTTACAGTTCGTCCCTGTACTTACATCAGGCTAACATCCTAGCAAAACCCTAGAGAGGAAAGGGATAGGCAAGGGGCGAGGGAGGGGACCAGTCGGGTAAGCATTTCAAGAAGAAATTAGAGTGAAATGGCCCCATTATGGAGACCCCCCCCCCTTTCTTGACCGTTTAAGCCAAGTTGGCATGGTTCGTAGATATCAGCAAAATCCCCCACCCTGGAAAGTGGGACCTCCGTCAGTCAAAAGAAAGAACATTGTCAGAGGTGCAAAGAATCGTCATTCAGTGTCTGACCCCTCATTTGGTGGATTCAGAAAATGGACGGCCAAGTCATGGGTCCAAATTCAGGTCTTTTGGTGCCATTTTACTCACCCCATTCATGTTTTCTCTCCGTTAAAAAAAAATTGAAAAGTTAGGCCAGGGGTGGTGGCTCATGCCTGTCATCCCAGCACTTTTGGAAGCCGATGTGGGAGGATGGCTTGAGGCGAGGAGTTCAAGATCAGCCTGGCTAATATGGCGAAACCCCGTTTCTACTAAAAAAAGAAAAAAAGAAAACAAAAAAGTTTAAGTATTTGTTGCCTAGCAGGGGTTTGCATGGGCATGAGTCAGGAAAGTGGGCTGGGTGCACAAAATGGTAGGTACCTTTTCTCCAACGAGGCCCCAGGTCCAGCTATGGGGAGATGTTATGTTGCCTATTTTTCTTTGCCATTTGTTTTTTTAAAAAGTGAGAGATCAGGATTTTTTATGTACAATTTCCTAATGTTTAACAGTTGCCAACTAAGTTTTTTTGTTTTTGTTTTTTTTTAAGAAGGTTACTATGAGCCTTAGTCCTGTGGGAGCATCTTGGCGCCTGCTTTTTGTCTGGTTTGGGCAGCACCCTGAGGAGGGGGAAGTGGGTGGGGTGCCAAGATTGGGTATGGCAGGGTGTCAGGTCAGTTTGGAAGAGTCTTGGCCTGCTGGTTAGAGAGGGGGCTTGGCTGGATTTTCTGCTGTTCAAATGAGAAACAGACCCATTCTGAGAAATTGAAAGTTGTGCCATCTTTATTTCCTATTTTCCACTCTGCGATTTTTTTTTTTTTTTAAGACAGAGTCTCACTCTTGTTGCCCAGGCTGGAGTGCAGTGGTGTGATCTCAGCTCACTGCAACCTCTGCTTCCCAGGTTCAAGCGATTTTCCTGCCACAGTCTCCCAAGTAGCTGGGATTACAGGCATGCACCACCACGCCTGGCTAATTTTTTTTGTTTTTTAATTTAGTAGTGACGGGGTTTCATCACGTTGGTCAGGCTGGTCTCAAACTCCTGACCTCAGGTGATTTACCCGCCTCAGCCTCCCAAAGTGTTGGGATTACAGGCGTGAGCCACCACGCCCAGGCTCTGTGATTAAAGTCAAAATGTGGGATTTATTTTCATGCACATTGTAGATGTGGACACTAAATGTAATTCCATCTCCTGAACCTTCTACCCCGCCTTTTTTTGTTGCTGTTGTTGGAGTCCAAATGCCTAAAAATTGTGCAGAACTTAATGCCTCACATAGGTTTCTTTCTTCTCGGTCTTTCTTTCTTTCTTCTTCTTCTTCTTTTTTTTTTTTTTTAACTTTTATTTTTAGTTCAGGAGCACATGTGAAGGTTTGTTCCATAGGTAAACTTGTGTCACAGGGGTTTGTTGTACAGATTATTTCATCATCCAGGTATTAAACCTAGTACCCATTAGTTATTTTTCCTGAGTCTTCCTCCTCCCACCTCCACCCTTTGATAGGCCCCAGTGTGTGTTGTTCCCCTCTATTTATTCTCATCATTTAGCTCCCACTTCTAAGTGAGAACATGGCAGTATTTGGTTTTCTGTTCCTGTGTTAGTTTGCTAAGGATAATGGTCTCCAGCTCCATCTATATCCCCGCAAAGGATGTGAGCTCGTTCTTTCTTATGGCTGCACAGTATTCCATGGTGTATATATAGCACTTTTTTTTTTTTTTTAAATCCAGTCTATCATTGGTGGGCATTTAGGTTGGGTCTTTATATCTTGTCTCATATATATTTTTCATTTTTCTCACTTTGTTAATTGCACTTTCCAATTTTGTTATGTTGTGTACATTTTTGGAAGCTGCCTCAAGAACATCCTGGAATGAATAAAAATGCTTGTGTAGCAGGACATTCTGGCTGACCTGGAGGTCGAGATGCTTTGACTGTGGACAATACTCTCTCCTCTGCCTGCTTGCATGCTCCGAGGCTTTTATTTTTAATGGAAACAGGGAGATAAAGGGAATGGAATAGGATCTGCTTTCTATTTGGCTCTCTGTGCTGGGTTTGAGGTCCTATGATTAGAGGGACAGACTGACAGCTGTTTTTCAGGGGACACTTGGTGACATCCTAAGCAAGGCATGATGGCCAGGAGTTCACATTGCCCTAGAGTCAAGCAGAGTGGCTTCAAGATCTGGGTGGCAATTGATGGCCAAACTCTGACTCCAGGTCTCTGCAGGGAAGTTGCTGCTTGCCATTTTCAGGTAGCTCAACAGACTGGAAGCTTTGAGGGGATCTGGAATAATCTGCTTTTTAGAAACAGCAATGAAACTTCCCTCAGCTTCTTTGTGAACAAATGTGTGCCAAGCAGACTGGAAAGTGCTCTGTGAACTCTGATTGCTAAATGCAGGTGGGCACATCACAGAGACCAGTCGTGTTGACCAGAGACCACTTTGAGGGGGCTCATTTCTGCAAACCATCCAGATAAATGGGGGCACATGTCACCATCATTTTTGTATGAGAGACAGTAGGAATAGTTTGTCAAGATCTGCCAAAATTAAAAACACACAACAATTCCACTTCTTGGAATCCATCCTATGGAAATATTCACATATGTGCAGAATAATGTATGTTCAAGGTGTTCATTGCAGCATGTTTTGTGATAGAGAAAATGTGGGATAACCTAAATATTCATCAACTAGGGAGTGGCTAAATTATGGTATATCTGTACTACTGGGCGCCATGTAGCTTTAAAAAGATAAGATAAATTGATAAGTGGCAACATGGAAATATCTCCCAAACACACCAACTTCACATAAACTATGTGCGTGCATCTATATATGTGTGTGTATCTATCTATCTATCTACCTATCTATCTATATTTGACTCTTGAACAATCAGGTTTGAACTGCTTCAAAACCCCTGTGTAGATGAAGGATGACTTTTCCTATCCTCGAGTTCTGCAAGGTTGACTGCAGGTCTCGGGTAGGCACAGATTTTGGTACACCTGTGGGTCCTGGAACCAGTCCCCTGTGTATACCAAGGGATGGCTGCGTATAGTTTATATATATATATATAGTTATAGTTTATATTCTATATATACTCTATATAACTACATATATACTATGTACTATATGTAACTATAAATTTATATATTTAATATATACATTTATATATTTACATGTGATTACATATAGTACATGTTCATTTATATATTTACTAAATATATAAATACAGTGTATATTTAGTACTAAACATGTACTATATGTAACTATAAATATATATACTAAATTTACTAAATATATATTTAGTAAATTTAGTATATGCTAAATATATATTTAGTAAATTTAGTATATACTAAATACAGTATCTATAGTATATATAGTATTATTATATATAGTATATAGTATATACACACATATATAGTATATATTATATATACACATACTATCTATACATATATAGTATATTTAGTGCCAAATATATATTATATGTAACTATATCAATATTTATATATTTAGTATATATAAATTTTTATATATGGTATATATAGTATTTACATATACTAGATATGTAAATACTTAGTATATATAGTATATTTAGTACTAAATATGTACTATATGTAAGTATAGTTACATATATATAATACATATTTAGTTTTAGTCCTAAATGTTTAGTATGTTAAATACTAAGTATATAAAACTATATATAGTATATATACATATTTAATATATAGTTAATGGAATATAATATAAAATATATTATAAAATACAATGTAAAATATAAATATTTCCATATTTTATATGGTTATATAAAACTGTATATATACATAACTACATACATATACATGCAGTTGTGTATTTATATAGTGTGTGTATGTGTGTGTGACATTGTGTATGTACAATCAACATCCCCCTCCCCATGGGAAGGCATCTGGGTTTGTAGACTGGCTGGTGACTAACGGATTATGGAAAGTTATTGCCTGTGGTCAGGGTCGTACTCAAAATGTTTGAGCACCGGGAGGGCATGAGCACAGATTCACCAGAGTGGCTGCTGGAGCGGGCCCCGTGGGCCCTTGCTCGGCCAGGTGTTAAGCCTGGATAATGAGAGGGAGGGGCATGGGAGGTAGCAGGGGAGGTTGCTGAGCGACTGGCGTGGGAGAGTGTCCCTATTTTGAACAACTGGTGTGGCCGTACTGAAAGCCCTAGTGAAATATCCGTCTTGCCGTTGGCAGTCATATTTTAAAATTCCAATAAAAATGTGGTGGGCTGTCTATACCCTGATTTGCAAGTGGCAAACTGGGAAGTGGGCTCCATAAATAAAAGGTCTTTGGGAGTTTATCCTGAACCTTGGACTTCCTGCTCCGGGGGTTGGATCCCAGACCCGGGTCCGACAGTGCCAACCAGTTCTGCTGTATTGTAATCTTGAAGGGAACTAACCCAATTCGGCAGAAAACTTGGTATAATTAGTGGTTAATAAGCAGGGCCCAGGTTCCCCATGGCCCAAATGGTTTCTGTATTGATCTCCGCCTGTGCACTGTCAGCACTCTGGAAGGATTGAACTTTAAGTGCTTAATTCAGCCCCATTCAACCTATAATTTTGGTTTTGTCCTTCAAACAAAAGCACCCTTGTTTATTCTTCTTTTTTTCCACCCACAAATAATAAAGTCAATCCATTTCTCCCCCTTCTCCCGCCCAAAGCTAGTCTGCCACTGTAATCAATACATCTGGAAATGTCAATGTATTCCTGAGTGAGGAGCTGGGGGTGTGTGAGGACGGGAAAGGGGGGCTTGATGGGGAAGGTGGCTCCAGAATCTCCTGGAAAACAGATGGCTGCTTAAATGCTATCACGGCAAATTCCCGCCTACATCAAGTCTCTGAGCTTCCACACCTGGGCACGTGGTGTTGCACACGGCCTTTCAGGTGTGGTTGACAGAAATACACATCGAACACTTTCACATTTGCATTACAACCTCAAAACGAAACTGCTAAGCTTTCAGCTTTTTCAAAGTTATCAAGCAAAGTGCATGGCAGTCATGCTCATTCTAACCTCGTCCCAGGTCACACTCCCTGAGCCTCACCTTATCCATGAGGCTAGAGTTGTGTGGGTGGGAGACATGGATGGAGACTCAGAGCTAGTCTATTAGGTAAGCTGGCACCAAGTGATATTGACATGCCTGAATCTCAGCCAATCAGTGGACTAGTTACCCAGTTTAAGACATTAATACTATTCCTGAAGCATACAGGTCTGGGTAAGTGTTTGGAGAAAGAGACAATATCATTGAGTACCTACTATGTGTCAATTTAATTTTATTTTTTTAAACTTTATTTTTTTATGAGACAGTTTCATGATGTTTCTCAGGCAGGATTCAAACTCCTGGGCTCAGGCAATCCTCCAGCCTTAGCCTCCAGAGTAGCTGGGACTACAAGTGCGTGCCACTGCTCCTGGTTCAATACTTTTGTAAATAGTCTTTTTAAATTACCACAACAAGTCTTTTCTTATTCCAGAGATGAGGAAACAAATGGAGATTAAGTGAATTGCCTTTAGGTTACATAGATGATAAATGACAGAGCCACTTTAGGAACTGTGCCTTTCTGAATCCCAAACCCATTGTGTGTGTGTGTGTGCGTGTGCGTGTGTGAGAGAGAGAGAGAGAGAGAGAGAGAGAGAGAGAGATCTGTGCTTCATTTACCCCATCCAAAAAACAAGAGAGCAAAAATAATACTTCTTCCTGGGGTGGTTAAAAGGATTAAATGAGCTATGCCTATAAAATGTTTAGTCATATTTAGCACTTAAAATAGTTGATATTGTTATTATCGTTATAATTATCCCCGTGGTATGCATTAAACAGTCGTTTTCAGAAATTTCTGACTTTAGCACAGTTGCCAAAACTTTATTTTTTCTTGATTTTTATCCTTAAAACCTGCATGGCATTGAAAATAAATAAGACAGGATCTCTCCATCCTCAAAGGAATGACCATCTGGTTATGCGGAGGAGGGACAGAGAAAGAGAGAACAAGTTACAATAGACTGTGTCATATTTATTATAGTGGGAATATATTGGAACAGAGAGGAAAGTAGTAGCCTTATACAGCCTGGGAACAGGGCTCAGTAATGGCCCATGGGGGGATTTGAACCTATGAAAGATGAGGATAAAGTGTAGGATCAGCAGTCAAGGAAAGGAGAGGGGGTTGGAGCAGAAGGAACAGCACCTGCAAAGGTGTGGAGGTTTGAAAGCACCTGGACCATTTGGGGATGTTGCAATTAGGCTGAGGAATCGAAAGTGAAGGGGGCTTGTTGAGAAATGGCTGGGCGGGGGCCAGGGCTCAGTTATGGTAGGATTTCCCAGCTGAGGAGCAGAGACTATATCCTGGAGGTTTTGTGAATTCTTGAAGGTTTTTAAGCAGAAAAGGGGCAGATTCAGGATTGTGTTTCAGAAGATGGCTTTTCGGCAGGGACTCTACTGGGGAAGAGTGAAAGTAATAAGACCACCTTGAAGGCTGCTGGAGGATTTAGAGGAGACACCATGAGCCCTGAGGATAAGTAGAAATCAGCCATGAATGGAGAAAAAGTTCTGTTTATAAAGATGGAAGAGCTTTTTATTTTTATTTTTTTTTCAAATCTAGAACCCACAATTAAGAGTTGGGGACTGATTGGATATGAGAGTGAGGGAGGGAAAGTCTCAAATGATTTCAATTTGGGTTGGTCAGTGGAGCCGGTAACCAAGAAAGGAGACAGGGAAGAAGCATGTTTTAAGATAAAGTTGGAAACCAAGTGTTTTAGTTCTGGCTGCTTTAACAAAATACCATAGATCAAATGGCTTAAACAGCAAGCATTTATTTCTCACAGTTCTAGAGACTGGGAAGTCTGAGATCATGGTGCCAGCTGATTCGGTTCTTGGGGAGGGCGCTCTTCCTGGATTGCAGGTGATGCTTTTCTCCTGTGTCCTCACGTGGTGAAGAGAGAGTGAGCAAGCTGTCTAGTGCCTTCTTATAAGGGCACTAATCCCATCACAAGGATCCCATCCTGATGGCCTCATCTTAAACCTACTTACCTCCCAAAAGCCCCATCTCCAAATACCATCACATTCTCCAATGTGTTAGTGCTTCAACATACGAATTTTTAGAGATACAGTTTAGACCTTGGCATCAAGCTTTGGACAGTTTGAGTTTCCAGTATCTTGGCCACCAAAGTGGAGATGAGCTGGATATGCAGTGCCCAGCTCTGTGTATAGAGCACAGTAATTGGTGATCAATAGATGATTAATACATATTTATTGAGGGAATGATTTGATGGCTAAAACCATGATGTGGATGAGATTTTCCAGGCTCATCCTGATTATGTTTCTAGAAGGAACATAAGTGGGGTGCAATGCAGATAGTCTTGGGGGAACATTAACTATCCCAAGGGACTCCCAAAGAAGGACTTAAGCTTAAAATTCAGAAATTGCAAGCGCACAGATCAAGAGAAGATTCAGAGTATGGTGAACAGTCATTTTCAGTACTGATGTTGACCTATAAAATTTATGGACTAGCTAACCTTTTTCCTTTTTAGAATAAATAGCCAACATTTATTGAGTACTTGCTGTGTGCTGAGCCCCATGTCAAAGGCTTTACCTGTAATTTCTTCACTTCACAGCCACAACCTAATGAAAGGGAGATACTATGTTTGTGTTCCCTTTCTAGAGATGAAGAAAACGAGGCTTAGAGATATCACTAATTGCTCAAGATTTTGCAGCTGTTGTGCTGTAGATCTGGGATTCAAACCCAGGTCTGGTTGACTTTTGAGCTAAGACTATTGCTCTTTTGCCTCCTGAATTTCTAGTCATTTAAAAATCAAGGCTGAGGATATCAAGCTGCGCAAAAGCTGTTTTGGCTTATAAGACAATCAGGTTGGGAGATTGAGACTATTTGGGAGGAAAAGGGGGGAAATACAAGTTGCAAGTTGCTACACTGGCCCTGTGTATCTTTTGAGTTTTTGCAGGTACTCTATTCGCCATCTGCCTCTCCTCATCTCTTGTGAAATGGAGTTGGTGGCCTTTAAAAAGCTGCCAGTTTTGAGAAAGGGGGGCTCAGTTTCCCAATCTTGGCCCGGAGGACTTCTCTCCATCTGGATGAGCATTGAGATCAAGGGTGAGCTAGTCCCAAGGTTAATTGGATGAACCAATCTTTTCTTTTGTTGGCTTGTGGAGGCCGATTAGTAATGTGGATGATTGGATTCAGTTAAATGCCTTCAATGAACTAGGTCTGTAGGGGACAGTGATTGGTTCCCAAATGGGGTGAGGGACCCATTTGGACTAAACGTTTCACCTTGCCCTGGCTTTGGTGGCTCCAAAACCAAATGAATGGCTCCTTTAAGCGATTAAGCAGTCACAAAGAAGCAGGTCTACCAGCACTCCTGTTCATTGGTTTGTTTTTATTTATTTGAGCATTTTATTTTTATTTATTTATTTATTTTTGAGACGGAGCGAGACTCCGTCTCAAAAAAAAAAACAAAAAAACAAAAAAACAAACAACAAAATAAAAAAAAACCCCACAAAGAAATAAGGCATTCCCTGTTGTTAAGATATAAAATTATTATTTATTTATTTTTTTATTTGAGCGTTTTATTCATTTGAGCAGTTTATTTTCCCCAATTTCATCCCTTGTAGTGGAAAAAGCACAGTCTAGAGTCAGGAAGACATAGCTATGACTTCTAACCCTGTGTTTTGCTATATGCATGGAGTTGGGCAATGATATTAGTGTTTCTGAGCCTTAATTTCCTTGTCTGAAAAATGGGGCCTCCGGGCACAGTGACTCACGCCTGTAATCTTAGCACTCTGGGAGGCCGAGGCGGGAGGACGGCTTGAGCCCAGGAGTTCGAGAGCAGACTGGGCAACGTGGTGAAACCCTGTCTCTACAAAAAATACAAAGTTAGCCGGGTGTGGTGGTGTGGATCTGTCATCCCAGCTACTCGGGAGGCTGAGAGGCGGGAGGATGGCTTGAGCCTGGGAGGTTGAGGCTGCGGTGAGTTGTGATTGCACTACTACCTTCCAGCCTGGGCAATTAAAAATAAAATGGAGCCAATAGAATTTACATTGCCATAGTGCTTATTGTGGATATGAAATGGAATAACATTAATATTTAAGGTGTTTATTGCTGGGCCTTGTACTATGAATGTGAATCTCTTTTCCTGTAGAGAATGGAGGCTGTACCCTCTAGATAATTTGTAGCTGGTTATTTATTTCATTGCCCTAGCGATCTTGGTATTTTCAGACAAATAAGATCTGATATTGAAATGATGCCCATATTGTGTCTCTGTGTTGTAAAAGTAATCGGAAGTTGTCCCAGGAATTCAGGTGTTATAACTACTTGCAAACCATTGCATCTTAACTGAGTCCAAGCAAATTTCGCTAGAGCTCCATACATGTACTTCCATATTCTTTATGATGCAGAATCACACGAGCTGGGTCCTGGTTTTGATCTCAACCTCATTTCCCTGAAAAAAAACCAAACAAACCATAAGCAGTACAAAATGAATACCGATGAGAGTGACATTCACAGCCACACCTTGATCCTGCAGTTGAGGAAATACAATCGTTACAGGAGCTTATGCTGACTCTTCTGTGAGTCTCAGATATTTTGGATGCTGGCGACTTCTCACAGGTTGATGTCCAAGCCACTGAAAAGCTCAATAAGTGCAATGTGATGGGCAGCTCCAAGACTGAAGTAAGAACAAGTTTCAGTAAGATAGTATGGGAAGAGTAGGTTGCCCTTTGAGCATGAACTCTTCAGGATGTTTTGCTAGGAACTTGCAATGCCAGAGTAAAAGGTGTAGAAGGAGTATACAGAAATAAGACATGCCCTGGACCCGGCATGGTGGCTCAAACCTGTAATCCCAGCACGTTGAGAGGCTGAGGCAGGCAGATCATGAGGTCAGGAGATCGAGACCATCCTGGCTAACACAGTGAAACCCCATCTCTGCTAAAAATACAAAAAATTAGCCAGGAGTGGTGGCGGGTGCCTGTAGTCCCAGCTACTTGGGAGGCTGAGGCAGGAGAATGGCTGAACCCGGGAGGCGGAGCTTGCAATGAGCTGAGATTGTGCCACTGCACTCCAGCCTGGGCAACAGAGCGAGACTCCGTCTCAAAAAACAAACAAACAAACAAACAACAACAACAAAAAACAAAACAAAAAAAACCCCGCAAAGAAACAAGGCATTCCCTGTTGCTAAAATATAAAATTAAAATGTAATGGATCAGAGTAGAGAAATGCAGAGTTGCTGTAACAACAACAAAAACAATGCGTAGTGATAAATGCATACTATGTGTCAGATGTTTTTCTTGGCTGGAGAATTCATCTAAGTTTCAGAATATATTCTAATGAAGGGGGGATAGACAATAAACAAGTGTATATTATTTTGTATATTAGGAAATGATAATTGCCAATGTGAAAATATAGGAAGGAAAGAGGATAGAGAGTGTGAGGAGTGGGGTGGATGCTATAATTTCAAGTAGGTAATTATGGAAGGTTTCAATGAGTAAATATAATAGCACTTGAACAAGACATTCTCTCATTTTCTGAGAAGTGTTCTAGGAAGAGAGAACCCCAAAGTACCTAGGTACTAAGGTATGAGCATTCCTGGAATGATCAAATAAGAACAACAAGGGTCAGCCGGGCGCGGTGGCTTACACCTGTAATCCCAGCACTTTGGGAGGCCGAGGTGGGCGGATCACGAGGTCAGGAGATTGAGACCATCCTGGCTAATACGGTGAAACCCCATCTCTACTAAAAAAAATACAAAAAATTAGCCGGGCGTGGTGGCGGGCGCCTGTAGTACCAGCTACTCGGGAGGCTGAGGCAGGAGAATGGCGTGAACCCGGGAGGTGGAACTTGCAGTGAGCCGAGATTGTGCCACTGCGCTCCAGCCTGGGTGACAGAGTGAGACTCCGTCTCAAAAAAAAAAAAAAAGAACAAAAAAGGTCAAGGCAGCAAATTCAGGCAAGAATAGGGTGGTGGGAAATGAAGTCAGAGAGTTACAAGACAGATGGTTCCTGAGATAACCAACTTGAATTTATCCAATTGGAGAGTTTATTGTCATGTTCATCCTTCTTATTCTTATGATTGTTTTCCTTGCTCTAACATTTTGCTGGGCACTTTGATGAGTATATTACCTGCAGGATCTTCTCAATCCTCACAACTACCTTTTGAGGCAGATAGTATATTATTCCCATTGCACATAGAAGCAAACCAAGGCTCAGAGAGGTTAAGTAACTTTATAAAGCCACACAGGACAGGGGCAAAGGCCCAGTGCCTTTTCTATCAGGCTATCTTGCTTCCATTTTCAAAGCAGTTTTGTGTCCCACCTTCTATCCTTTGCTCACAGCCTTGTCAATAAGAGCCTCCAGACAGCTCTTATTAGTCCTATTAATTGCTTCTTCCTAATTCCTGGGAATGGAATTGAATGGTAAAAATTGAATGGGTAGGCACAATTTCTGAGACTCTTTTCTATGGAGCCATGTTTGTGTCCCCCACACAAATTCATGTGTTGAAACCCTAACCTCCAACGGGATGATATCTCATTGGGATGATATTAGGTGGGGCCTTTGGGAGGTAATTAAATCACGAGGGTGGAGCCCTTATGAATGGGATTAGTGTCCCTATAAGAAGAGAAAGAGGCTGGTGCTCTCTCCCTCTCTGCCAAGTGAGGACACAGCAAGAAAGTCACTGTCTACAAACCGTAAAATGAACCCTCACTGGAACCAACCATGCTGGCACCCTGATCTTGGACTTCCAGCTTCCAAAACTCCAGGAAAGAAACTTCTGTTGTTTAAGCCCCAGGTTATGGTATTTTATTATAGGAGCCTGAACTGACGAAGGCACTCCAATCTATTTTGCACAATATTTCCTTCTTGGGTTGTGTCCGGGGACCTTGTTCATGGCACTGACCTTCCACATGTGTTTGGTGATTCTTGTGAAATCCTTTTCCATAACCCAGTTCTCCCATCAACATCACTCCCTTTGTCTCTCTCTTTTTGATCATTGCCATCTAGTTATTAATTTTTGTTTTCATGTTTCTCCTCTTTCCCCTGGTAGTACACAGAGGCCGGGCTTGGCCAGTGTTCATTGCTGCATATGGAAGCTTTCTTTCTCATCTTTAAAAAAGCTATTGTGGTTGGAATTTTCATTGCACAACCATTTCTGGCTTGTTTTCCTTCTGGGTGGAGAGTTGCACTTCTCTGCCCCTTGGCCTTGGGTTGTGCCACACGAGTGGAAGTGGCATATGTGACTTCTGGGTGGCAGCATTTAATTACTGGGGTGAGATCCTCCAGGGCTTTTTTTTTTTTTTTTTCTCCTGAATGAGGCAAGCTCTGAAGCATCTGTTGAGATGGAGCCTCATGCGCTGGAAGCAAACTGGAGAACTGAGCCAGCACACAAAGGAGGGTGGCTGCCTGTCCTAGAAAGCTGCCAAGGCTGGAAGAAATAGCTTGATCGTGTCACATGACTGTGATTTGGATTTCAGTGTGTGTGTGTTTTGTTACTGTAGCATTACCTCGCCTATACAGATTGACGCTGCCTTATTCATCAACTGTAGGTTTGAAGTCGGGCAATGCCTTGCTTTTTTTGCTCAGCAGCCTGGTGTGAGGTTAGAACTGGGGGTTTGCAGGCAGATAGACTTGCCTTTTATGACCTTGGGCAAGTTACTTTCTCCATTTTCTGGCTTTCTTTTCTGTAAATGGAAGTGACTGAAACCCACCTCCCAGGGTTGTTGTGAGAATTAAATGTAGTAACACACGTAAAGTAGGCGGCACACTGTAGGTTTTTAATGGGTGCTTATTTTCTTTCTTCCTTTCTTGCACCATCATTAACTCTAGGATTATGTGCCCATTTTTTTTCTCCTAAGGATTCCACTTTTCTCATTAACCAGTGTTTCCTCGTTGCCAGGATTTAGTGGCAAGTAACCGTTTCCTCTGTCGCTTCCTCTGTCTTCTGAAAGATGAGATCGTCAGCAGGGCAAGGCGAGGATTTATCAGAAGAGACGCCTAACAGATGTCCAGAGAGCATAAATCCCCACTGCTGCTCCGTCTTGCCTCTGTGCCAGCTTTGTAATCTGTATTAGGGAAACATGGTCTGGTTGATTGCTCTGTAATAGACTCTTACAACATTAACACTTGTTTCCCTATCTTCTAGTTCTCCAAGATACTTGTTTTCATTTTCAATTTTGATTCAATTCAATTCGATGCTTATTTTGACTTGGGCACAGGGCTGGGCATAGAGGATACAAAGGTGGATTCAGGCATAGACCCTGCCTGCAGGAAAGCCAGTCGGGTGAGGGAGACCGATATATCAGCCAAACCAATCAACTAACGCGGAGACCCAAATCCCAGACATTGCAATAATTATAAAAATGTAGGCATGTACATGCTATGGAGAGAAGACTAAGAGGAACGCATGAATTCCATTGGGTCTAGAAGTGGGAGAGGGGTGAAGAAGACTTCTTTTAAAAGGTTATGTTTCATCAGGGTTTTGACGGATGAACAGGAGTTCACTAAGTGGATTGTGGAGGAACAGCATTTGGGAAAAAGGCACAGCATTGCAAAGGCACAGTTATATGGAACCTGAGACATAGTAAGAGGAACGTGTGAATTCCATTGGGTCCAGAAGTGGGAGAGGGATGAAGACTTCTTTTTTTTCTTCTCTTTTCTTTCTTTCTTTTTTAAAAATTATTATTATACTTTAAGTTCTAGGGTACATGTGCACAACGTGCAGGTTTGTTACATAGGTATACATGTGCCATGTTGGTGTGCTGCACCTGTTAACTCATCATTTACATTAGGTATATCTCCTAATGCTATCCCACCCCCCTTCCCCCACCCCACGACAGGCCCTGGTGTGTGATGTTCCCCACCCTGTGTCCAAGTGTTCTCATTGTTCATTTCCCACCTATGAGTGAGAACATGCAGTGTTTGGTTTTCTGAGAAGACTTCTTTTAAAAGGTTATGTTTCATCAGGGTTTTGATGGATGAACAGGGGTTCACTAAGTGGATTGTGGAGGAACAGCATTTGGGAAAAAGGCACAGCATCACAAAGCCACAGTTGCATGGAACCTGAGACATAGTTCTGGGCAACAGAAGCGATTTGATGTTTAACAGAGCAGAAAATGCAAAGTGGGAAGCAGCAAGAGATAAAGAAGGTTTTGTCCAGGCAGGCAAGGGGGAAACGACATATTCTATTTTTTAAAAAATAATAGAGACGAGACCTCACTGTGCTGCCCACGCTGGTCTCGAACTCCTGGGCTCAAGTGATCCTCCTGCCTTGGCCTCCCAAAGTGCTGGGATTATGGGCATGAGGCACTGCTCCCAGCCAGAAAAGGACATATTCTTGAGGTTGTGGGTATTTCTTAGACCTACTTCTTTTTGAGATTTACTTTATATTGCTTTATACTAGCCACAAACTCCAGTTGACATGGGTATGTTTGTTGTCTTGCCTGATAATGTTGAGTGTTCAGCACTCCTAGATCTGGATGGGGTGAAGAACTCATTGGAAAGAGCATAGAGTCAGGGTAAGGACACTAGGGCTTCAATCCTGACTTTCTGCTTTATTATCCCCATGTTTTTAGGAAAGTACCTGAGGGTCTCCATTACCTCCCCTCCAGAATGAGGAATATCATTCCTGCCTCATTGAGCACTTATGAGGATTAATAATTAAAGAAATATTTAAAATACTCAGCCCGGAACTTGGCATCCGTTGGGTGCGCTTCACATCTTTCAGTTGGAGAAATCAGTTATCAGTGTTTGGGGATTGCATTAAGCTCATAAAGTAATGGCTGGAAATTATTAAGATTGATTTTTAGAAATACAATCATGCTTTTATTTTCTTTTTGAAAACAGACCTTTATTGCTTCTCACAACAAAACTTTCAGTGCCCTCCACGGGGAAAAATAAACTTACAAAAGAAAAAAAAAGAAACTTAAAACCAATATGTCACTTCTGTGGTATCAAGCCTCAAAGGTCTTACCTCGAGATTATTTTGGTAAATCCATTTACATTTTTTTAGTCTCCCCTCCCCTCCAAATGTCATGTGTAAGAACACTTAGATATTTTGACATCTCCATTGTGATATTTATTTTAAGCCATCAGTAGAGTTTTAAATATCTTAGAAGTGAACTCTGGCCTCTGTGGAAGGCAAACTAATTATTTCCCAAACTGTTCTATAAAGCCAGAACCTGGCATTTATTTCCTGGCAGCTTAGAAAGGAAACGTGAAGCTGCTGGCTTTTTAAGGAAGGGGATGTGCAGTCAAACAAGAGTTCAGAAACTTGGGGGCCCAAAGCCATCTTGGCTGCTATATTTTGAAAGGAAGCCCTGGTGTCCCTGGAGAGCAACTGGCACCAGAGTTTCACACAAGCGGTTTTGCAGATGACCCCAGTGAAACAAAAGCAGTGGCGATGAGTGGAACAAAGATTTATTGTTACAGATGTCAAGGACTGATAAAGGTCTTGTATGATTATGTCACCATACAACATCTCAACAAAGTAGAGATTTTTTAGTCCCCTTTTATTAGGTGTGGAAACTGAGTCTTGGAGAAGTTAAGTCTCTTGTCCAAGGTCACATGGCCAGGTGGTTGAGAGCTGTTGTCTGCCTGAGACCAGAAGGTCTGATCTTAACAACTCTGCTGCCTTAGTATCTTCATGCTGTGTGTCCTTGGGCAGCTCACCTAACCTCTCTGAGCATCTCAGTTTCTCCTTCCACCAAATAGGAATGATAATACCTACTACCAACCTCACAGTTGTGCTGATCAGAAATGCTTCCAGAGGTGGAAGCACTTAGAAAAAGTAAGTGAAAGCAGAACATCGTAATTAACTCGGCTTTGAGTAATGATGTCTTCTGTTTCTTACTGTGACAACATCCCTAGCTCTATACAGTCCCTTACCTGGCTGTCAGTTTTCTGTTGTAGATGGTACCACCTTGGGCGACATACGCATTCCTTCCTCTCTTTTGTCTTTAGCCATTTCCCCATCTCAGGCTTTTGTTTTCTCCCCAGTCATCTCACTTACAGGGTTCCCTAACTTCTGAAGCTCTCACTGATTTTTTTTCCAGAGAGTTTTATGGTGGAGAGGAGCACCAGGGTCTATGGAATTCATAGAAGAAAGTCCACCAACTAGCCTGTGGGTTTAGAGGGGGTTTCTGGATGATCTAACTCTTGCGAGATGAAGACGATGTAGGTTCAAGCAGAGAGGAGAGAGGAAAGGGCATTGCAGACTTGTGCAAAGACATGGCATGTTTTGGGATCCACAAGTATTTGTGTAAGATAGGGTGAATGTGGGTGGAGTGTTGGTATGGTTTGTTAAATATTGAATGAATGCTTTTCCCTTTGTTTCCTTAGCTAACTTAGTCTCAGGAGAACAAAGAGTGTACCTTAATTTCATACCCCTCACAGTGCCCAGTCTAGGGATAGACACAGAGCCAGCCCCAGGAAGTACTCAGGTTATTGATTTATTAACACTCTCATGCTGATGGGTTGGATTTTATTGGGCAAAATAGGCAACACAACAATGCAGAAAGGCTATAGAATTTGGAGTCAGACAGATCTTATGCAAGCCACTTAGTCTCTCTGAGCCTCAGTTTCTTCATCTGTGAGACGGGGCTAATACATACATACCTCATAGAATTGTTGTGAAAGTGAAATGAGACATGATACATGTGAAAGGATGAATCAAGCAGACTCAACACATGCTAGTTCTTGTTTTTGCTGACTACCTGCTATCATCTCAATATTTGTCCTCCTAAAGCTCATGTTGAAGTTTGATCCCAATGTTGGAGGTGGCAGACTCATGGGAGGGGTTTGGGTCATGGAGGCAGATCCCTCATGAATGGCTTGGTGCCATCCTCACATTTATAAGTGAGTTACTGCTGTATTAGTTCCTGTGAGAGCTGATTGTTAAAAAGGCTTGATATCTCCCCCTTTCTCTTGCTTCCCCTCTTGCCATGTGATCTCTGCACATGCGACCTCCCCTTCACCTTCCACCATGAGTGGAAGCAGCCTGAGGCCCTCACCATGTGCAGATACTGGCACTGTGCTTCATGGACAGCCTGCAGAACCAGGAGCTAAATAAACCCTTGTTTGTTTATAAATTACCCAACCTCAGATATTTGTTTATAGCAATGCAAGACGGACTAAGACACGACCCTCTGATCACGAGGTCAGGAGATCGAGACCATCCTGGCTAACATGGCGAAACCCTGTCTGTACTAAAAAATACAACAAAAGTTAGCCGGGCATGGTGGTGTGCGCCTGTAGTCCCAGCTACTTGGGAGGCTGAGGCAGGAGAATGGCGTGAACCCGGGAGGTGGAGCTTGCAGTAAGCCGAGATTGCGCCACTGCACTCCAGCCTGAGCGACAGAGCGAGACTCCGTCTCAAAAAAAAAAAAAAAAAAAAAAAGACCGTCGTCTCCTAACTGCTTCTTGGAGGCTCCAACTTTGTTGATGGCAGCCAGGAATAGGTGAATAGGTGAGTTATCTAAGTAGACAGTTGCCCAAATTGGCTTCAGCTCAAGGTAACTCACCACAGCTACCACACCATTAGTTGCTCTACCCTCTGCTGTCCTGGAGATGGAAGTTTGCTCCCATAACAAATAAAATAGAGGAGGGCATATGAGCGCAGGAAACATTTTGTTTACACTCACCTCTACCAAAGGCAGGAGGAGGCTTGTAGGACATGGGAAATGTCCAGGCTCAATGCAATCCCTTTCATCTGTAGTCACTGACCTTCCTCTGATATGTCACTCTTCACCTGTTACAGTGTATACCCCACAACTGCAGGGATCTTTGTTTGTATTCCAAGCCTAGAACAGTACCAGACAAAGAGTAAGGGCTCTATAATTTTGTGGAAAGAATAAATGCACTAATCCGACCAAGCCTCTGTCCTTTATTTGCCTTCTAGATGGAATTGGCTAGATCATGTGTCATTCTATCATATCACTACTTTCTTCCTTTGCATTTGCTTGTTTTTGTGATAAAATTATCAGCGTGGAAGGTGGAATGTAGCTTAGGCAACAAGAGTGGAGTTCCTACAGGGAGGTCTTATTTACTCTCTGCTTTGGTCAAACTTGAAGTGGGTTCTTGGCTCATCTTGGTCTTGAGGGCTCAAGACTGTTCATGCTGGTTGATTTTTGTTCAGCTTGTTCCCAATGTGCCTTTGATTCCCTGACTTGGCACACTTTGAGCTACTCTCCCAAATAAATAGATTTCTCTCCCTCTAATAAAGGATCAATATAGCTATACTGTTAATATTATTGATAGTCCCTTCCTCCTTTCCATGCCAAAAAACTGGGCCAAACTGAAACTGGCCCAATTGTCCCATAGAACTGATGTTTATGGTTTCTTTTGAATAAACGTAGAAATTGGCCATCCCAGTCCTGAAACTTGGCAAAAGTTACATTTGTCTTATCTGAGTTCCTTTCTCAGGCCTCCAACCATCAGGCTTCCCAGATAGAATCAAGGAACTGAAACTCACCAGATCTCTGAATCTGGACAGTGAAAGCACCCGACCCTTCACCTATCATGACTGCCTAAGCAACCACCTGCTTCCTGTTGACAAACTCCTCTTCCTTTCCTCTCCCTAATTCCTTTTTTCTCACAAATGGTTACATTTCTTCCCTGCTATAAAAATACCTAATTTTAGTCAGCTAGGGGAATGGATTTGAGACTGATCTCCCATCTTCTTGGCTGCAGGATCCAATTGAAGCCTTCTTCCCTGGCAATACTCATTGTCTCAGTGATTGGCTTTCTGTGCAGTGAGCAGTAGAACCTAGACTGAACCTCTGGTATTTCAGTAACAGGATCACCAGGTGTTATGAAGCATCTGTATGCATTGGGAAGTCCTTGCCCATTTCCTTCCCTCTTAGGCATCATGGATGTCTTCAGATACACAGGTGCAATCTACGAAACAGATCCACATATCTAACTGTGCCTGCGTCTTTAAAGTTCACCCAGCTGATGTTTCAAAAGACAATTGAAAAGATGGTAGCTAGACTCCTCTTGAAGCTTCATTTCCATTTTGATTTTCTTATTCAACACAATGTGATATTTTCTTGAAAGAGACTCCAATTGAGGGGCCAAGAGGTGGGTCCGCTTCACCAAGATAAGAGTAATTACTGGCCAAAAAAAAAAAGAAGAAAAGAATTTCAGATAGAATAAGTGGATGCAGCCTGTCTGCTTGAGCTTTGCTGCTAATTACCAGACTGCTATCCCTCATTCGGAGGGAAGAACTTTATTCCAGCTGAGTTTCAATTTAAAATATGAGGTTGGTGATCAAACACAAGCTTCACCCAAAACAATGCCATTGGAAGAGATGGCTCCGATGAATGAAGGTAGTTGTGATGGAGCTTAATAAAATGAGGGTTTCAAGGATGTGGTATTTCTGTTTTCATTTCACAATAATAAAGTCATGAATGAGAGAAAAATATGCTGGTTATATTACTTTAAAATACCTTGGCAAAAATATAATTTCTTATTGATTAGTTTCCCATCGAAGGGAAGGCTTGTAGATAAAAGAAAATTGACTGCTGAGAATTCTAAAATAAAGAAAGTAAATGAGGGAAGATGTTTAAATTTTTAAGAGGAAGAAAAGTGTAATCAATGTACCCAAATATGTCACTTGTACAAGTACTGCTGGGACTGAGAGCTAAGCTGTTCTTGAGCTGATTGACTTACTTTCATTGACTCCAATATTTAAAAAATGTAAAATCAACAGACAGGCTTCGGAAAGCAAAGCCCATAGAAAGATGTTCCAGGTACCACGGAAAGTAAAAGCATGTAGGACTGAGAATTATTCCTGGAAATTGGGTAGAGAATTATTTGATAGGTTACTGTATGCTCGTGACTTTTGGTTGCAAGAAATAGAAACCTGAAAACTGGTTTAAACCAGTGGTTCCCAATAGGAGGTGATTTTGCCCCTTGGGACAGTTGGCAATGATTGCAGCTGTTTTTGGTGGTCATGACTCGGGGGTGAGAATGGCTCTAGAAGCCAGGAACATTGCTAAACATCCTGCAATGCACAAGCCAGCCCCCATCCAGCCAAACACTATCAATAGTGCTGAGGTTCAGGAACTCTAGCTTAAACAGAAAAAGTAGAATTTATTGACTCATAACTGAAAAATCCGGGATGAATCTATTTGGATCCAGATGTTCACACTGATATCAGAAGTGGCTTTTTCTCCCAGGCCTGCTACTTTCCTTGTAAGCTTTATTTTTGGGGAGTTTTTTTTCCCCTTGTAGTCCCAAGACAGGCTTCAGCAGCTCAAGGCTGCTGCCAGGTTAGGGGCTGTAGTGACAGAAGAGCTTATCTTTCTCCTTGCTTCTCCCTAGGAATTCTGAGATATACTCTCATCTTTTTTTTTCACCTTTTAACTTCAGGGGTACACGTGCAGGATGTGCAGGTTTGTTACATAGGTAAATATGTGCCATGGTGGTTTGCTGCACAGATCATCCTGTCACCTAAGTATTAAGCCCAGCATCCCTTAGCTATTCTTCTTAATTTCTTGATGCTCTCTTTCCCCCTCCTCTCTGACTGACAGGCCCCAGCGTGCGTTTTTCCCCCCAGGTATCCACGTGTTCTCATTGTTCAGCTCCTGCTTATAAGTGAGAAAATGCAGTGTTTGATATTCTGTTCCTACATCAGTTTGCTAAGGATAGTGACTTTCAACTCCATTCATGTCCCTGCAAAGAACGTGATCTCATCCCTTTTTATGGCTGTATATGGTGTATATGTACCACATTTTCTTTATCCAGTCTATCATTGATGGGCATTTAGGTGGATTCCATGTCTTTGCTATTGTGAATAGTGTTGCAGTGAACATATGAGTGCATGTATCTTTATAATAGAATGATTTATATTCCTTTGGGTATATACCCAGTAATGGGATTGCTGGGTCTAATGGTATTTCTGCCTCTAGGTCTTTGAGGAATCACCACACTGTCTTCCACAATGGTTGAACTAATTTACACACCCAGATTGACTCTCATTTAACTAAACTGTCACATGATCATCCTTGAACCACTCCTTGTGAGGATGGAATATTCTGATTAACTAAGCTTGGGACACACATCCATCCTTGACTCTGGGGGCAGAGGTGTTGAACTGATACCATTTACACCAGTGTGCTGGTGGGCTGAGAGGGCAGGAAGGTGCTTTTCCAAAAGGAAAAATCAAGTGCTATATTCAGAATTAGAGAGGAGATGCTGAGCAGCCAACAATCAGATGTTCACTACATTTGTTTTCTGCAAAAATTCTGAGGAGTGGTGGTATGGGGGCCACTAGGACCCTCTACTCCATCTCTCTCTCTTCCCCTGTCATCCAAGAAATCTTCAAAAATACACCTATTGTAGTCTTTCTCTCTCCTAACACTCATGTTGTTACATTGTCATAAACGTATTTATCTACCTATCCACCTGTTCCCTTAGGCTTTTCAAGACCTAAACTCAGGGATTATGTCTAATTCATCTTTGTCTTTCCAACACCTTGCATAGAGTAGAGCACCTAGTAGGTTAAAGTGAAACTCTTCCTTTTTCTGTAGAATATCAATTTGATCCTTTTAGACTATTAACCATGCATTAATCAAATGTTTATTGTGCAGCTACTATGTGTCCCCCACTCAAACCTTGGGGAATAAGCAAGAAACAGGAGGCAAGTGTGTAGTGTCACATATGGTGGGGTGGCAGCCATTATACAAGTGATCCAAGGTGAGTTACACAATGCAAAAGGAAGTCCTGAGAGCTACGGAAACCACAGCAAGGGTCCACTTTGGAGTGGGAGTCTTTAGAAGTGTTGCTCAAAGGGGGCAGCCTGGAAGATAAGTGAGATTTACTTTTGCAAAAAGAGTGGGTGGAAGAGCTTTCTATGCAAAGGGAACAGCCTGTGTGAAGGCCTTGAGATGGTGGTGGGGTCCTCAGTCCTGGTATTATGACCTGTTAGCAAGATAGGGTTACATTATAGGTCTGATTTAAGGAAGAGTGGCCTCAGCTCTCCACTTCGATGGGCCTCTGACACAGTGATAATTCAATTGCAAGGAACAGAAACTCATTCAAAGAGATTAAAGTGAATATGAAGTTTTACTGTCTGGACACACAGGGCTCTCTGGAAATCCGACGTATGCAGCTGGACCTCATGGGACTTGGAATGTTGTTAATCAGCTGCTTTCTCCATTTCACTCTCTGGAGCTTACCTCTGCACATCTGCTCCATTCTCCTCTCTGCAGATTGGCACCTGCCACTGGAATCTCAGGGTTTGCTGTTTCCCAGTTTCTACTTGCCCAGGGCCCTGGGACTTCTTCTTCATGACCTTACAGCTCCAGCTTCTAATGCACTCTGATCAATTGCGCCTCTCTCTGAATGTAAGAGTTTCCCAGGTGTAGGAATGTGATAGGTCCAGGTAGTAGGAGGTGTATACACTGGTCCAATCAGATGTGGCCAGGTGAAGGTGTCATGCGGGTGCCTCTGCTGTGTGTGGGCTAGAGAGCATCTCAGAGAAGTCATGCAGGCAGGGAAGCACCTCTCTGGTTCTTAGTGGAGCTCTCTGGAGTGGTATGGCTAAACACTGAAGAAGATGATGACGATGTCGCTGCTGTGCTCAAAAGGGCCCAGCCTTCTTGTAATAATTGTATACTTGTTATCCTGTTTAACACTCATGATCATCCAGTGAAGGGTTAACACTATTCTACAGAGGAGACAACTGAGATACAGAAAGGTGGACAAACTGCTTCAAAAGTTATTTTTATGAAATGTTAATTGTCTCACGTATCTGGATTCCAACCTGAGGGAAAATGTCACCCCGGATAATAGCCTGGAGTTCCATAGCCAAAGTAATTATCACTCCTCTCTCCTTCTCACTTAACATACTCCAGCCACACAGGTATTCTTCTGGTTTCCTAAATACACAGCCTTTGCATGTGCTGTTTTCTCTGCCAGAAATGCTCTTCCCTCCCACTCTTTACTAGGTTAACTTTTCCTTATCCTTCAGGTTTTAGTGTAGACATTACTTCCTCAGGGAGATTTTTCCTGACTCCCTGAGTAGAATCAGTTTGACCTTCTTTATTCTGGTTTATGGCACTCTGATCTCTTCTCTTAATGTTTTATCAGAATTTTAATCTTACAAGTTTTGCACAATTACCCTGCCTAGACTGTTAACTCCTTGAAGGAGAGGAATTACATATGCCAGGCAACTAGTAGGTGCCCAATAAATAATGATTAGATTGGCTAGGTGCAGTGGCTTACACCTGTAATTGCAGGAGGCCGAGGTGCATGGATTGTTTGAGGTCAGGAGTTCGAGACCAGCCTGGGCAAATGGACAAACGCTGTCTCTACCAAAAATACAAAAAATTAACCAAATGTGGTGTTGCATGCCTGTGGCCCCAGCTACTCAGGAGGCTGAGGCAGGAGGATTATTTGAGCCACGGAGGTGGAGGCTGCAGTGAGCTGATATCACACCACTGCACTCCAGTTCTGGGCAACAGAATGAGACCCCATCTCAGAAAAAGAAAAATTGTGGTTAGATAAATAATGTTAATGTAATTATCCAGGGAGAGGATCCTTTGCCAATTTTGTTTGGATAGAGTAAAAGCTTAAACTACTGCTTAAAATGATTCATTCTTTCTGTGGAGGTAGGGGAATGCCTTAAATAGAGATAACTGATGTTTGATAAGGTTGCTAAATGAAAGATGCTCAAAAAACCCTCACATTTAAGTTAGGAAGGTCATTTGGCTGCTTCCAGGTTTTTTCTTCTGTTCTTTTAGGATGATTCAGAGGGCCAACCTGCAGCAAAATTTTGGGAAAGTGAAGGAAAACTAGTGCTTATTGAGAAGCTACTAATGATCAGGCAGCATATTAGGTGCTTTGTAAACACCATCTCATTTGATTCTCTTGACAGCCCTGAATCATGTGGGTGGTGCCCTTTGTGCATGGGCTCCTTCAGTTTCCATTCCAGCCTCTGTCAACTGTGTCATCCTATACTGCAGAGGCTGGGTTGCTAAAAGGTCAATATACTGGACTCCCTTGCAGCTAGGATTCTGACTATGACTCAGGTTCTGCAAATCAGATACTCTTCTGTGAGTCTTGAATTTATAACTGAGTTAAGAGGGGAAAACGGCATAATGCCATTCACTTTGCTCCTGTGGATCTCTGCAGAGTCTGGGTAGTTCTGCAGCCATTAGCTTCCTGATGTGGTGACTTCTCGTAGTGCTGGTAGCAGTTTTCACCATCATAGCAGAGGCAGATTGATTTGGGGGACCAGGGAATTGTTCTTGGTAGCTCCAACTCTTTGGGCCCTTCCAATGGTTTTCTAAGTCAGCTTACATCTGGTAATCACTTCCTTTCTGCGTAAAGTAGCTGGAGTGGTTTCCATTGTCTGCAACTGAACACTCATTTGAAAAGTAGGCTTTCAGGTATATTTTCCCCTCACTTTGAGAATCTGAAGTGAGAGGATCAGAGAGTTCAAATCAACTTGACACAGGCTTCACAGCAGGGAAGTGATAGAGAATTTGAAATCAGAACAGACTTTTTCCATTTGTCTATCTTCAGCACTGCCACCAACTTCTCTTTTCTGTGGCCCCTTTCTCTCTTTCTTTCCTCCAAGATCCTTCCTCCATGACACATGTTGTTTCAAACAGATAGGATCTGACAGTCAAATTCAATCCAAGGGCTCAGGGGCTTGGTGTAACCCTACCTGGGCACACGTCTTTAAGAGGACTGTGGTAAAGGGAAGATGGTGAGCGGTAAGGCATGAGTTCCAGGTACCTTGACATCTGCTTGAAGAGGAGGTTAAAAGGCTCATGGAGAAAGCTGGGATGGGATGGAGTGGAAGGGAGGGCCAGGAAAAATGACTTGGGCTCTCAATTTGTAATTGTCCTGGCCTGATTTCTTGTGCTAATCTTGCCTATTTGCTGAGAGAGGCTTGCTCCAGGTGGTAAGCCTCCTAAAGGTTTGGATCCAGGTTTTTAAGCTGGGTGGAGCTCACTCCTCTTCTGACCCATCCCCAAGAGCTCTCCTGTCAGATTTTAGACTGCCAGCTAATTCCTTTCTATAGATTCGCCTGGCTTTATTAGGAGTAATGGTATCGAGGGTATTTTTCTTTATAGACATTATAATTAGTAATTGTTTTGAAGGGCAATTGCTGTTAAACTACATATTTTTTCTTTTCCTGGAGGACAGGACAATTTCCAAGACTGATTATTTCACAATTGAAATTCCATGTCTCCCAGAGGTAAATTTTTATAGCAGTTGGTGGAAGTCAAATCCTCTCTTTTTTTTTCCCCATTGCACATTCATATGCAGACACACAAAAAAACATTTCTGGGAAAGGAAGCGGAAAGATGAAGCCTCCACTGAGTGTTCGACAGCTTTTATAGATAGTTCCCTGGCTCTCTGGCTAATGCGATAGATGATAAATGCTCCCGAGATACCATTTCAGTCAATTAATTAGTTAATGTTTGAAGATGGAAAGTGTCATGTAGATAAAGAACATTATGACTCTCTTAATAAAAATGACTTAAACTAAGAAAAAATAGGAATGAGGAGATAGTATACGTTTTGCCTTTGAACTGTAATTTCTCTCTTTGATTCTTGTAGCCACCCACGGGGTTGTAAGCACCTCCATATCGTTGGGTCACCTCCATAAAGCTTTTTCTTCTGGTTGGAAATTTTCAGCACAGTAAATGTGGTGAGCTAATAGATTATTTTCTTTTAAATAGAATGGGGGTAGTATCTTAGTCCATTTGGACTGCGATAACAAAATACCATAAACTGGGTAGCTTATAAACAACAGGAATTTATTTCTCACTGTTTTGAGGTCTGGGAAGTTCAAGATCAAGGTGTCTATAGATTCAGGGTCTGCTGAGGACCTGCTTCCTGGTTCTTACATGGCTGACTTTTCACTATAATCTGACCTGATAGGAGGGACAAAGATCTCTCTGGGATATCTTATAAAGTCACTAATCCCATTCATGAGGGCTCCTGTCTTATGACCCAATCACCTCCTGAAGGTCTCACCTCTTAATACCATCACCTTGGGGGTTAGTATTTTAACAGAT
The DNA here is from genome assembly GCF_028885655.2 of Pongo abelii. NCBI lineage: Eukaryota > Metazoa > Chordata > Mammalia > Primates > Hominidae > Pongo > Pongo abelii. The sequence goes on along the minus strand of NC_072003.2, from coordinate 13,390,123 downwards.
GAATTTTGGGGAGGGACACAAACACTCAAACCATAGCAGGTAGGCATGTCTAGAGCTAGCTTATTGTTTGGGGCTTTGAAACTGTGTTGAGCAATTCCCTACATCAGCCATGCTCAGAGATGACTGGAAGACGGGGAGTGGGTGTAGTAGATATACACTTTTTTAGGGGGTTTCCCCAAGGATCAAGATCCAAAAAGTAAAACCCAGTTCTTTATGGTGAGGCTTTTGAGCTTTGAACTGAAGACAAGAATTACAGCAGCGAATGAGATGCCCAACGGAAATGAAGACGGGAGTACTCCCAAAGGTATCAGTAAAAGAAGAGGGTCCCAGAAAAATGGCCACCAACACAGTTGCAGGGCCCAGTTCTCACAATGTTGTAACACTGGCTTCCATGCTGGCGGGAGGTCACCTTGGTGAGAAGGTGTGGGGTGAGGACAGACATCCCTCACCAAATATAGGTCTTATCAAATTCATGCATTCCAACCATCCTAATAGACAGATGCGTGCGTCGCCCATTCTATTGCTGGGATCTTCTCTGCCCATTGAGAGGATCCCAAAGAAACAGGTGCATCAGAAATAGTGGCTTCCTAAAATTCAATTCTATTCTGATATTTGACAAACTGGCAATGTTTGATGCAGAAGATATATCCCTGCTCTGTCACACTCACAACTGTGGGCTGATAAAAGACTTTTTTTCCTTGTCACAGCTGCCCAGACATTTTTCATTAACAGAAGTTAGAAAACAATTGATTAAGGTATAATCTCCTGTCTTCCCACACAGTGTCTAGGAGTGATGGAGAATGCACACACTGGAGTTAGACAGTTCCGTGGTTGTAAGATTTGCTCTAGCACCTTCTAGCTGTGCAAACTTGTGAGATTTCCTAATCTGCTTGGAACCTCAACTTCCTTATCTGCTAACGGGGATAATAACAATATTTATCTTGGCAGGATTCAGAGAGAAACTTGTTTATTCATCCACTCCAGAAATGTTTTTAGATTCTATTACATGGCAGGCATGTGCTGGCATGTCGGTTTCACAATAGTGAGTAAGACAGGAACACCCTTTGCTTTCATGAAGCTTATATATTCATGGAGAGGCAGGCAATAACTAAGTTAATTTAAAATGGTGATGTGTTATGGAAAAAATACAATAAAGGAACAATATAAAGAATGACTTAGCATGGGAGGTGGACAGCTTAGTTCGGGATTACCTTTTGGAGGTGACCTTGAATTAAGGAATGAGGAATGACAAGGAGTGAGCCATGCACATATCTGGGGAAGAGCATTCTCAGCAGAGAAACCAGCAAGTGCAAAGGCTCTGGGGTAGGAAGAGCTTGGCATGCTCTAGAAAATAAAAAGGGCCAGTGTGGGTATAGCGTATTAAGTGATGTGGGGGCATGGTCAGAGGTATAGTCAAAAAGGCAGGCAGGGACCAGATCGTGCAGGGCCTCAGGCTATGATTAGGAGTAAAAAATGCATTCTCAATTCAGTGCCTGGCATAGTCAGTGCTCAATAATCGAATGTTTCCTTTCTTTGCAATTCCTTTCCCTTAAAACAGAGTTGAAACTTGGCTAAGTTATTGAGTGACCATTCTGTCAGCTCCTTCCTCCCCTGGAACTGAAAGGATCTGTTAGTTGCATAACAAGAAAGGTTTTTCTTTATGCACAATGCCGTAGACCTTGAAAAGTTTCCAAGTAGGAGTTTCATGTCTCAGAGGGAGGAGGAAGATGAAGAGATGCTTAGGAGACTGTGGGTACCCATTGACTAAATAGAATCGGAAACTTCAGTTTAATAAGCTTGAGCTTAGATGTCTGTGACAGTCTCTGTCATATAAATAAGAATATGCTACAATTTATATGAACTGGACTTTAGGAATCTGGAACACTTGAAAAATGAGAACACACATTTTTTATACTTTGCTTCTGGGAGAAGGGCAAAGACAGGAATATAAGTGATAGCAAATAGTGTTTTAAATAAAAATTCCACATGCCAAAGATCTCTGCTGATTCAGTCTAATTTCTAACACTATCTTTAGTCCTAGAATACACAATTCTTAGGCCTGCAAGAATGCTCATCTTTCCAAGAGAGACTCAATTTCTTTGGGGGAATTTATTGACAGTGGGTAGCAACGTGGGCTAACCTATTGATTCTTTTTTTCTGTTAATAAGGGAGGAAATAAATGGGATTTTCAGTTTCATCCCTCTGCTAACCGGGGGGAAAAAGCTCTCCGCCCATGTGCACTGAGTTCTGGTTAATCAAGTTTTTGCTGTGGTTGGCAGACAAAAGCTGAGCAGATTTTTTTCCAAGTGTGGTGCAAAGTAGGGCTGGGTTTTTCTGTAATTTTGTCATTAGGCCCAAAAGAAGAAATGACATTAATCAGAGATAATTTTCCTGGGCTTCCCAGAGGGGTATGAAAGGCAGAGTGAACTCTCCATTGCTCTGAAGTGGCAGAGAGTGACCGTCCGACAGATGAATTGAACAGATGGGAGGAAGTGTCAATGTACAATTGATAAGCACCCTGGTGATGGAAAGGAAGAAACTGCTTAGAAAATGATGTGGGGGATGCATGGAGTAGAGATTTTGCTGAATATTGAAGACCTCCCTTACCCTTGATTTGGCATCTGGAGAATAATGGTGTGTAGGGAGGCACTTGGCCAAAATCTCATGTGGAAAACAATTAACAAATCAATTACTTTAATAGACATTTATTAAGCATCTACTATATGATACTATGCTTAGATGATGAATAAAGAAATATATCAGACCTTTTCTCTCTGAAAGCTCTGCCTTCAAGGTGATCAGTAGGGGAGAAAAAGATGGGGAGGCAGGGTATATTAATTATTAAATTCAGGATGATAAAGACCATGACAGGTGACAAAAACGCCCTGGTCTGGGAGCTCAGGAATGGCTTTCAGGAGGAGATATCTAAGATGGAATATTTTCTAATTATAGAAATATTACACATTGTCTTATGTTTGGATCTGGTATTAGTTATCTATTGCTACATACCAGGTGACCCCATGACTTAAGCAGCTTGACTGACGCACATTTATTATCTTATAGTTGTGGGCCAGGAATCTGGATGTGAGTTAGCTAGGTCCTCTGCTTCATGGTTTTGCACAAGGCTGTAATCAAATGTTGGTGCAAGGTTGTGGTCTCACGTGAAGGTCTGACTGGGGAAGTATCCATTTCCAAGCTCACTCAGTAGTTATTGGCAGCATTGAGCTCTTTGTTGGCTGTTGTCTAGAGATGACCTTCATTTCTTTGCCATGTGGGTCTCTTCAATGTGGCAGCTTGCATTATCAAAGCACACAAGGAGAGCAGACAATCTAGAGAGTCTGGTAGCAAGATGGAAGTCAATCTCTTCTATCCAATCATGGAAGTGACACTCATCACTTTTGGATTTAGAAACATGTCACACTCATGGTGGGAGGATTGTATAAGGGCATTAACAGAAGGTGCTGGAGATCATTGGAGACCATGTCAAAAGCTGTCTATCAAAGGCCCTAGAAGCAGATCCTGAAATGAGGGCTCATTTAAAACCAGTTTAATAGGATGTGTTTCCAGGAAAAATCCAAGCAAGTATGGGATAGCAAACAAAGACTAGCAGAAGATAACTGTGGCTCGATCTGCAGGGGAGATCTGGAGGCAGCATATTTTGAAGTAATTCCCATTAAGAAGCAAGGGAGGTTAAGTATTTAAACTCCTCCACCTGTCAATCATTGGCTAAGGGCTGCTCTTGGGCAACATAAATTCCCAGGTGCTTCTAGCTCTCCATGCATTCAGAGAAAGTGGATTCCAATATTCTGAGGCTGTTGGGAGTGAAAGCACATGGGAAACTGGTGTGCACAAAATCATCAAGGGATCTGAGGGGATGTGGGAGGGCACTGACAGCATCTGCTGCTCAGGTTCACTGTAAAACATTGTGACAATATGGAAAAGTAAAAAGAAATAGGTAATTCTGCAGGAATGACTGCAACTAGAAGCTAGTCTTAAAGGTTGGGCTGGAATAAATCCAGGAAAGGAGATGGAGAGGAGTAACCTAGAGAGAGGAAACATCGGGGAGGGATATTTGAAGGGGTGCGAGCATAGCACCTTTCAGTAAATCTAAGTAATTAAAAAATAGACTCTAAGTAAAGCATAGAGATCTATGAGCCACAGATGGGCATTTTTCACAAAGTGTTTAAGCATTTTTAAGCTAACATTGAAAAACGGCAGGTTCTACAAAAAAGTCTTAATTTCCTGATTCTTTTGAAAATTCAGAAGAGCTTGCAATGCTGAGTCTGCATTTCTGCTGGGAAAAGGGGCTGGAACCGTGAAGTTGCTCAGTTGTTGAGTTGGGGCATGCCCTTGTGGTTTTGTCCTGACCCAGCACACTCCACTGAGTCCCTATATGCCCTTGAGATTGAAACCTCTGGTCTGAGTGTGTCTGGGGTTGTGTAAGGTACAGCTGGCAAGAGCTATCTTATTAAAGCCTCAAACATCAAGCTGAGGACTAGGAATGTGTTGTAGGGAGATGGAGAGCCATTGAAGGTTTTAAGTATCTGTATGACATCTGGAGATTTGCTCTCTAGGAAGCCCATGTCACTTGGCCCCATTGATGCCCCAAATCAGATCTGGGGATGGGCGATTGTTTAAATCAAACTTTAAAAATGATTCTCAGCCAGACACAGTGGCTCACACCTGTAATCCCAGCACTTCGGGAATCTGAGGCAGGAGAATGGCCTGAGCCCAGGAGCTTGAGGCCGGTGTGGGCAACATGGTGAGACCCCCATCTCTATAAAAAACAAAAAAAATCCTCAGATGTTTAGAATTAGGTTAGTTATAATCCTTGCTCATGACATACTGTCATTATTTCTCTGAGAATGGATCTTTTAGTTTAATTGATTAAAAATTTAATAATCTAATAAATACCCCTGATCTCATCACTCAACCAAGAGCAATCACATTGACAATAACACACATCTATTCCTATTTCACTGTGTGGTGGGTTTCTGCTGTCTTTGCTTACTCATCAACCATTCTCCATTGTAGTAACCTAGTGAAAATTAGATGAGCTTAGACATCATCTAGGACAGCCATTTTTAAAAGAATCTCTCTTTTAAAGAATTTCTCTAACCAGCGATGGGAAATTCACAGCTCCAGCAAGCAGCCAGTTTTATGATAGCTGTTAGAAAGTTGGGCCTGCCTGTAATGCCTGCCCACTGTTTCCAGCTGGGCTGTCTTTTAATTTCCTTCCATTTACCTGGAACCTGGTAAACATAATCTTCATTCAACCTGTATCAAGCACCTGCCTTGTATAAGGCGCTGCAGGGAATACAAAGGTGGTTAAGACAAGGTTTTTTCTGCCCCTGTGGAGTTCGTAGTTTAGCAGAGGAGATAAGACAAATACACAAATAATTATAATACAATGTCAAGAGTGCTGTGTACTATAAGAGAGAAACAAGCAAAATGTTATTGAAATTCAGAGAGAGAAAGAGGCAGAGATTAATTCCAGGTAGAGGAAGCTGGAAAAGCTGCATGCAAGAAGTAGCATTGGGGCTGTGCCTTGATGGGAGGCGAAGGTGATGGTTTTACGGACTGAGGAGAGGGAACCGGAGAGTGCCATCCATACAGAGGAAAAAACATGGACAAAGATGTGGAGGTGGGAGAGTGCAGGGCTGATGACCCCCAGGGACTGTGGACATAGATCCTCATTGGCCAGGAGTCTCACTGTAGAAGTCAAAGGCTAAAGCAGATGCAAGGGTACTGGGGCCACAGCCTCTCACAGTATGAATTGTTTACCTGCCAGTATTCAACATTACTAATTCTTCCTCATCCTTCTCTAGGAAGCCTTTGTTACTTCCCCAGGTTGGCTTAGGTGCTTCCCTGTATACTCCTTAATTTCCCTGGGCTTATGTTTGTCATAGGCTTTAGCTCTGTCCTGTCTTGGTCATGGCTCTAATATGATTGTGTCTTGGCCTCCTCCCTAAGACCATGAGCAATTGAGGGCTGGGATAATGACTTCTACACCACCGCCTCCCCAGTGCTTAGCACAGTGCCCGGTATATGGTAGGTCTTCATTATACAGTTACTAAGTGAATGAATGCTATTTTGGTCCTATTGCTGCCTACCTCTGTCCCTCATTATCCTGCCCATTAGACTTAGAATATGTATTTAGCTCTCTCTACTTTTTTCTCAGCTATCATTCAAGGTCTTGACTTTGCCTTTTTATAGTATATATTTTCATTTTATGCATTAACTATGGAATCAGATTCAAACTCTCATTCTGGCCCAACCTGCAAACACACAATCTGGATAAAGCCCATTTCTTCAGCCGACCTGGTCTGCTTTGAGCCCCAATATACCACTCCTTAGGCATTTTTCAATTCAACGATTATTTATGGAGTGCCTACCCCATGCCAGGAACACACAATGAGGGCAGTGTTAGGATGTCCCTGGGTTAACTCACATTTGACTGTATCCCTGAATCTCACTAGAAAAACTCAGAGGCTGGAGAAAATGGCAAGTTCCCACAGAGGAGAGAGGTCTGATATGTCAGCCAGATTAATTCTTCCAGTGCCACTATTAGATGAGTGCTTGGGTCCATCAAGCAAGTCCTGATGGCAGCTACCTCTTCCGATACTCATCGGGAATCTGTCTGGGCTCTTTCAGGGGGAACGGGAGATGGTAATTCTGAAGTGGAACAGAAAGAAATGTAATTGGATCAATGGGCTGTTAATGATGCTATTGAAGAGTGCTCTGCCAGAGCTGTGTTGTGAATGGGGCTGGCCACAGAGAACCCGGCCATGGCCACGTGCGAGCTCGACTTTGACACAAAGCCTTCTGCACACTGTGAAGGTTTTTTTTTTTTTTGTATGCGTGATCTCATATAATTCATTATAATTTTCCCTGGCCAGAAAGACTGTTTTAGTGGGGTCAGGTAAGGCCTGCTAGGCATTTGGCTATGTGTCTGGGGATGGGAAGAAAGATTCACATGGATATTTGTGCTTTATAGGGTGGTTGCAGGCGTCAGATGACCTCCTGTTTGTGGCTGAGTTGTTTCTGATGGGCAGAAATGGGAAGAAAAGTGAGTGCTCATCCATGGGGGAATGGCTGACTAAGCAATGGTGCTTCCACCTATGGACTGGTACGTGCCCAATAAGGACAGTGAAGGTGAGTGATATCAGGTGAATTGGGGGCTTTCTTTTCTTTTTTCTTTTAGTTTAATGGGGTACACTTGCAGGTTTGTTACATGGGTATCTTGCATGATGCTGAGGTTTGGACTTCTGATGATCTCGTTGCCCAAGTAGCAAACTTGGTATTCAATAGGTAGTATTTCAGCCCTTGCCCCCTCCTTCACTTCCCCCTTTTGGAATCCTCAGTGTCTCTTGTTCCCATCTTTCTGTCTGTGTGTACCCAGTGTTTAGCTCCCACATATAAGTGAGAATGTGCAGTATTTGGTTTTCTGTTTCTGCGTTAATTTGCTTAGGATAACAGCCTCCAGCTGCTATAAAGAACATCATTTTATTCTTTTTTTGTGGCTGTCTAGTATTCTGTGGTATATATGTACCATATTTTCTTTATCCAGTCCACCACTGGTGGACAGCTGGGTTGATTCCATGTCTTGGCCATTGTGGATAGCACTGCTATAAAGATATGAGTGCAAGTGTCTTTTCGGTAGAATGACTTATTTTCCTTTGGGTACATATCAACGATGGGATTGCTGGGTCCAGTGAAAGTTCCATTTTTAGTTCTTTGAGAAATCAACTTGGAGGGGTTACAACAAGGAATTGTTGAATACATGGGAACAGTGGGTAGAATATGATCCCATTTCTATAAAACAATGATTGCCCACACTCATGTGTGTCTATATGTCTGTCTAGAATTAAATGAGGATGGACGTTATATAGAAGACCACTGACTGGACTGTCAATACAGGTTTTCTGGTGGGGCGGGTGTTGGAGCAGGTGAGGAGATGGCAATGGGGGTGAGAATAGAGGGGGCAGGGCAACTGAGCCAAAATTGGTAGCAAAAAAGTTTGCTGTCTCTCTCTCCCTGTCTTCTCCTCTCTCTCTGTTTCTGCCTCTCTCTCTCTCCACTTGTCTCTGTCTCCTTTTCTCATACACACACACACACACACACACACACACACACACACACACACACAAAGGAATGCTCACTTTTTATGCATTTATGTAAAATTTATATATACATGGATATATATGTAAGGCTAAATAATTGGAAAAAGGTATAAACAAGAATCAAGGGACATATTAACATTTCATTTATAATTGACACATATAATTATACATGTTTATAAGTATAGTGTAATATTTTGATATATATATACATTGTGTAATGATCAAACAGGGTAGTCAGTGTGTGTCCATCACTTCAAACCTTTACCGTTTCTTTGTGGTGATCACTTTCAAGCTCCTCTTCTCTGACTATCTTGAAATATGCAATGTATGGTCATTAGCTCCATTCACTCTACTGTGTAATAGAACACAGGAACTTATTCTTCCTGATTAACTTTGTACCCCTTGGCCGACCTCTCCCCATTGCTCTTTCTGTCTCCCTTCTCCTGCCTCTAGTAAGCATCAAGTGACATTATTTATTTTTATGCACAAAACATGTATCAGTGGCACACTCTGTGCCAGGCATTTTGCTTGGTATGAGCAATACAGTGATAAGACGCAGGATCTATCCTTTAGAAAGTATTTTGTAATCTCTCTCTCTCTATATAAAACAACTAGCGGGGTGCAGTGGCTCATGCCTCTAATCCCAGCACTTTGGGAGGCCGAGGCAGGTGGATCCCTTGAGGCCAGGAGTTCGAGACCAGCCTGGCCAACATGGCTAAACCCCGTCTCTACTAAAAATGCAAAAAAATTAGCCAGGTATGGTGGCACATGCCTGTAATCCTAGCTACTGGGGAGGCTGAGGCACGAGCATCACTTGAATCTGGGAGGCAGAGGCTGCAATGAGCTGAGATCGTGCCACTGCATTCTACCCTGGGTGACAGAGTGAGACCCTGTTTCCAAAAAAAATAAAATAAAATAAAATACAAATTAGAGTGGTTTCCAATTCTGGCTGCACATTGGAGTCACCACTGAGGGCTGGAGCTTTAAAAAAATACTAAAGGCCAGGGCCCCACCCTAGACTAATTAAATCAGAATCTAGATTGTAGGGACCTGAAGTTTCAAAAATCTACCCTAATGTGAAGATTGATAGTGGTTGAGAGTGATTGTCTTAGAACCTGAATTCTAATACTGTAAGATGTATTATCTTAGACTCAAATATCTATTAGTAACTTTAGGCTAGGCTTTGCACAGATTGCTTTTATTTAATAAAATGCAAATGCAGTTTCAGCCATGTGGAAGCAGTACCTAAATGGCTGTGTGGACCCATCATTTCCAGGGTGCTGAGCTAAAGGGGCAACCAGGGAGGATGCTAAAGGTTGATGGCTAAGGGTGGTTTGATCTCATGACCCCTCCCTGTGGTCTCTCAAAGACGCTCCCTGCCATCTGCTGAAGGTTGGTTGTTTGGCTTGGTGGCATTCAGATAAAAGCAGCACCCCCTTGGACCACTCTCTTATGTGGCTGAAGCAGTGTGGTTCTGAAATTAACTGGAGGATTTACCTCCTCTGAGATGTTGGCACTTCCTAATGAATTGTTTTCCCACTTAAAAATACACACTCATGTCAGTTAAGGAAACTCAACAGGTGAAGCCCAGTAATTAAGGATCTCTGCAGGAAGGGGAAACTGAAAGCAGCAGCTGGATCTCTTCTTAACGTCACCATTAATCAGCAACACCTGCATGGGGAAAGCCAGACACCAACTGCTATGCAAGCCCAGAGGGCCAGGCTAGTGTCCCAGTCAGGATGGTCACCAGTATGCATTTCAGGGTTGTGGAAGAGAAGGTACAGGGCCCCAGCTGTGGTGAGGCAAGCAAGGTGCTTAGGATGCAAATTAAAGCTGCATTCACCCTGCACTTGCCTGAACTTGGATTCTAGGTACCCTGCTCTTAAGGAAATACCCATTCTTAGGGTCATGCTTGTGCAGAGTCAGCCCCTGAGAGTGAGTGCCACCTTAAGTGTTGCACTTTCTTGCCTGATCATAGTTCAAGCACTGGAAAGGTGTGTTGGTTTGGGGACTGTTTGAATCTTTACTTTTCCACTTTCTAGCTCAGTGATTTAAAGCTAGTGGTAATGTTTCTCTCTGAGCCTCAGTTTCTTCATCTGGAAGATGAAGAAATGAATGTAGCGTATCATACGCCAAGGTGCAGATTTAATAGTTGACATTACTATTATTTAATAGAAAAATTATATTTTAAAAGTTGGCTGCTATTTGAATTAGTTGAGCTAGGAGTATCATGAGGAATCCTTCTGAGACAACTGCCTATTTTCTTTTCCCAGAAAAAATACTTTAATTGGTGTGGTTTGCTTATTTGCAGGGAGGTTTCCCCTGGAGTACAGTAGAGATGAGAAAAGCTTAGATTGAGAAGAGTTGTATTGTTATGCATGACAAAAAAATAGTAATTTGAGGTCTTCTCCCAGCTCAGGGAAAGAGGGTCTTGGGTGTATTGACCATTGCAAAAAATTAAAAGGAAATAGAGAAGAGACTTGGTATAGGACCCCCCCCGCCTGCCGCCCACCAAAATGACAGTAGTTGTGCTTTCAGGAAAGGTTAGGGAATGCAGGATTCAAAAGACTTGGTAGAGGATCCCTCCAAAATGACAGCAGTTGGGCTTTGAGGAAAGGCTAGGGACTGTGGAATTCAAGAGACTTGGTAGAAGATCCCCCAAAAATGACAGCAGCTGGGCTCTGAGGAAAGACTAGGGAAGTGAAATTTCCTACGGCAGGGGTGAGTGAAGAACTTCAAGACAGAGATAACTAAACTTTGTGGAAATCATTGCTTATTGCATGCTGTAATCCGCCTCCATATCCTGAGAGCTTCAGTAAAGTCAGCTGTATGAGATAGCTCTGTCTTAGAGATCATTGGGAGAAATGAAGGAAGAGACAGGTTCCATTGTGAGTTACAGCAGGATGGAGAGAGGCCATCAACAGAGCTCACTACAGAGAGGTAAAAAATCTTCAGGAGTGGGAATTCAGGCTGAGGTGTGAGTTTGAGCAGGAAACCCTTGAAAACTGGGCCAAACCAAGTTGGAATGAGCAATTTCATACGTGTATCCCAAGCACTTAGGATAATGTCTGGTGCCTAGTAGGTGCTTTGTAATTATCGGTGGAATTATTGACGTTAACAGAGGGCCAAGAGGGATCAGTGAGCAGGAATTTCAGGCAGGCAGTTTTCAGCCTAACGTGATGTAAGTTGCTTGGAGAAGTAATGACCTCCCTGTCACTAAATAGGTGAGGTGCATGAAAGGCTGGACTAGTTGAGTTCAAGCTTGTCTGGACTAGATAGCTTCTAAACTCATCTGTCAGTTGGATGTACACTGATTCAGTCCATGTTTTTAAGACTGGATGGGCCTGAGTTAAAAGACTGACTCCTGCAACTAGCTGTGTGACATTGAGTAAGTCATCTAATTCCTCTGAGCCTCAGACTCCCATTTGTAAAATCAGGATGGTGGGAGTGCCTACCCCATGGAGATGCCTGATGCCTGGAGGGTTAAAAGAGAAGATGTAGGTAATGTATGTAAATGGCTTAGAGCAGTTCCTCCCTGCCAGTAAGTGTATCCTTAAGAATACATAACACCTCAGAGATTGTACAGCTCTGTTACTCTCATTTCTAAGGCTGGGGCTGGTGAAGTATCTTCCCACAAGTCTGAGAATGCACAAACGGAACCTAAGTTTTCTGACTCCCATCCTACTCCTCATCCACTTCACTGGAGTGAGTCCACCACACAAAGAGAAATGGATCGGCCTGCTAGGGCTGGATGAGGGGCAGGCATTTCTCAGAAGACCCAACCTCCTGAAGGCCTGATGACAACAGAGGTGCTACCCAGTGAAGTCATAAACAACCAATAGTCTAGATTTTCTGAGTTATTGGAAAGGCATCAGAGGAGAAACAGTGGTCACAAGGAGTTGCATTTATCCTCACTGGAAGGAGAATCTTTAGTTAAGGGACATTAGTTTGTTTCTTAAACAAGGATGGATACACAAGTGCAGACCATCACCTTATGCTATGGTGGAGGAATACTTTTGTCTGGAGATATTTCATCAAGCAGTGGCTGTAAAGGTTGCTTATTGTGAGCCACTAGGTTGTGTGTGCATAGAGTAGGAGCTCCATAAGTACTTGTTTAATGAATGGATAGTTTCCACTACTAATTGCTTCACCTATCTTCTTGACAACCATAGGCATAGGAAGAGACTTGTAGCTACCATCTGTATTAGTTATTTATTCCTGCATAACAAATTATCCAAAACTTAATGGCTTAACACAACCACCTTGTTGGTTTACTTACAATTCTGTGAGTCAAAAATTTGGGCTGAGCTCAGGTGAGTGGTTCTTCTGTTGGCCTTTCCTGGGGCTATTCCTATTCTGCACACTTCTGGGGACTCCATTAGAGACAGATTGTCTATGATGACTTCACTCCCAATTTTGGCATTTGGGGCTGTCTATTGGCCAGACCTTGCTTCACGTACTTTCTCACCCTCGAGGAGTCTAGCCCAGACTCCCCATATGTCAGTCTCAGGGTAGCATTTCAAGAGGGATAAGATGTTTCCGGCCTGTTGTGGTGTAGGCTGTGAATTACCATAACATCACTTCTTTGAGATTTTCTTGGTCAAGGCAAATCACATGACAAGGTAAGACTCAAGAGTGTAGAGAAATAGGTTCTACTATTTAGTGGAAAGGACAGAAAAGTGACATCACAAAGAGGAATGCATATAGAGATGGGGGGAATATGTGACCAACTTTAGTAATCACTGTAATTCTGAATTGACTCACAAACACTATCAAGACAGATCATTGTCATACCCTAGTTCAAAAAGCAGTCCTTGCAGCAATACAGAACAGATAGAAGTGAAGAGAATGTGATTTTGCTAAAAATGACATATTTACATGAGCAGTGATGGGTGAGACCTATGAAAAATCCCCAGAGATTCTCAAGAACTCATAAAGTGCATTTCCATATTTATGTAGAATATCAATCTCCTGCTGTCTTTTACTTCACCTAGTATTTTCCTAGGTATGCATATCTAAGCCCAAGTTGGTCTCACGTTTTTGCCTACTTCCGAGTCAATATGTGACATGCCATCCCACCTTTTTGTGTTACCACATTATTATAACATAAGGGGTGGTTATGTTTCCTGGTTATCTTGAGCTCGAGCAGGTCCTTCTTGGTGATAGCCCATTGGTTTCTTCCAAGTGTGCCCATGTCATGCTATTTTTCTCCAATCTAAATCTTGCCAGGAACTAAGCATTTATATGTCATCATCTCCTTTACATACCTGTTGGTGTTAAATCAACTTTTATAATTTTCCCTTGTCCTAGTATTTTTGGGATACGCCTGTTTTTTTCTCAGGTAGTTTAGTCTCTCTATTTAAAAAGTAATATTGAACTTGAACACTCTCATCTCTTTTAGGTCTTCATTCAAAAGTCACTTTTCTGGTGAGTCCTTTCCTGACCCTATTCTTTAAGAATTGGAACTCTTCCCAGCCGGTCCCAAGCTTCTTTACTTGATGTTTCTCTCCCCATAGCACTTAACACCATCTATAATTCTATATATTATTTTTATTTTTTATAGTCTCTCTCTAAGCTCTGGGAAGGTAGTGGATGTTTATTTGTTTTGGTTACTGTTATAACAAACAGTTATAAGCTGGAACAGTGCCTGACCTAAAGTAGATAATAAATACTTGTTGCAAAAATAAATAATTACCTCTCTCTCTCTCTCTCTCTCTTTAACGATGTCTCTATTTGTCTGTATCTAGTTCTGTCTATATCTATCTCCATCAATACATCATCCATCTATTTTTGCATCCATCCATCCATCCATCCATCCATCCATCTGTCCGTCCATCTGTCCATCCATCCATCCATCCATCCAACTATCCATCCATCCATCCATCTGTCCATTTGTCCATCTATTCATCCATCGACCTACCCACCCACTCACTCATCCATCCATCATGCTAGTGAGCCTGCCTGGTTAACACTGTCGCATGTTTTAAATAATAGAATAACTGAAAACTAGGAGCAGATCAATTAATATCAGAGAGTTTCTGTGGATCCTCAGGCTCCTTGCTCTGACTGAGCATCTGTCTGAGGCAAGAGAAGTCTGTGGTGAAAATGAAGGCAATTCTTCAGTGAAAGAGAGACCAGGTCTTGCTACATCTGAGGGACATCATTAGGGAGCAAAAGCTCTTTCATGCCTGAAACTTAAAAAAATTGAAACTGCACATATTAAAGAATTTCTCTTTTTAATCTCAGAAGCTTTTGTGGCAGTGGGCTGGGAGGGTCATTGCAGTAGGGTGAGAATCTTCCATCTTTATTTTATTCTTGAGATTTGTGAGTTGTTCTCTGCCCCTGTGTACTTTGGGGGTCTTCTCTGTTTTTAAGCATTTGCTGAGAAAATTTTTTTCTTTTTTTCTGGTGACTTTTGGTTGTTAGACAGTCGGCCAAAAGTGAGAGAAAAAATACATTCAGGTCAGTTTTCTGGGACTAGTTTTGTTTTAATAACAAGGACATTCGAGGAATCCACTTTGTTTCCCTGTCATTGGTGGCCAGTTTCTGCCTCATGGGGTGGAGGTGAGGGCAGAGTTTCCTTGTGGCTGCATTCCTGAGAGCATCATTAGAAACAGAATGCTCAAGCCATTGTTTTGTTTGGCTCATACAGTATTGATTTTATTTTGCTTCTATCCATCCGTGTGTCCATTCATCCATCCGTCCATTCGTCTATCCATCCATTCATGCATCAGCCTACCCACCCACTCATTTATCCATCCATCATGCTAGTGAGCCTGCCTGGTTAACACTGTTGCATGACTTAAATAATAGAAGAATTGAAAACTAGAAGCAGATCCTAGTTTTAAAAAAATTATTTTATTATTTTTTTTGGATCACAGACTCGTGGCACATCCACATGGGTCTCTGCAGGGCCCCAGGGCAAGGGAGAATTAACATAGCCGGCATGAGGCTGCCATCTTTGGAAAGGCTTGCTTTCAGGCTTGGCTCTTCACTGGCATCTGGGAACTTGGCTTTTGCATTGTTATCTAACTATGTAAAACACTGTTTTGCCTGCTTAGCGCCCAGAATACCTGCTTCGTGCCCAGTATACCTGCTTCCTTTCCAGGAGCCTGGAATTTCAATAGTTGTTTCTAGTTTTTGTGCTTATGTGACCAGCTCTCAATAAAACACCCAAACTTTGAGCCTAAATGTGGGCTTCTCTAGGCAGAAACACTGCAAAGGTGTTGCTAAAAGAACATATTCACCATGATCCCTAGGGCTAGAGAGAGGTGGGGAGAACACTGGGAGTCTGTGCATGGATTCTTCCAGATTCCACCTGCTGTGTGTCCCTTGCCCCTTGCCAATCCTGTAATAAACCATAGCTGTGAGTACAATCGCTTCTCAGTCCTGTAAGTCTTCCTAGTTGCATTGTCAAATGTGTCTCTCACTGATTTGTCTCTAGTTTCATTTCCTTTCATCCCCACCACCTCACTCCAGTTACTTACATTTCCTACCCTTAATAGGCCATCGTGTGTGCTTAATGTATACCTTTTGCTTGTGTATATTCTTGAAGAATATATATTTTGTGTGCATATTTGTTTATTCCTAATATAGTTCTTTATTAATTGCGGAATATGACTCTGAATCAATATCTCATTTATTTTATACTTTAAGTGCATATAGTAAAGTTGACTCTTTTTTTGATGCATGGTTCTATGAATTTTAACACATATATAGATTAACATAGCCACTATGACCACAATTAAGATACTGAACACTTTCATCATCCCAAAGAAGTCCTTCATGTTATTCCTTATAGTTGCACACTTCCCCCACCCATAGTCCCTGGCAACCACTGATCTGTCTCCATCATTATGCTTTTGTCTTTTCAAGAAAGTCATGTTGTGGACTGAATGTTTGTGTCCTCCTACAAATTCCCATGCTGAAATATAATCCCCAATATGATGCTATTTAGAAGTGAGGCTTTTGGGAGATAATTAGATCATGAGGGTGGAGCCCTCATGAATGGGATTAGTGCCCTTAAAAAAGGGACCCCAGAGAAGTCTCTCATGCTCTTTCTACCACTTGAAGATATAATGGGAAGTTGGCCATTTGCAACCTGGAGGAGGGCCCTCAATCTAGAGGAAGGCCCTCACCGTGCTGGCCCTGACCATGCTGGCCCCCTGATCTTGAACTTTTAGCCTCCACAACTGTGTGAAATAAATTTCTTTTGCTTATAAGCCACCAAGTTTATGGTATTTTGTTATATAGCAACCTGAATGGACTAAGATAATAACCTTTTGAGGCTGACATTTCACTCAGGATAATGCCTGTGAGATTCATTCTGGTTATTATGTATCAGGAGTTTGTTTGTTGTTTAATTGCCGCGTAGTATTCCGTGGTGTGGATGTTTGTTTATCCACTTCCTCTTTGGAGGCTATTTAGATTTTCTACAGGTTTTGCTAATTATGAATAGGGCTTCTATAAATTTGTGTATCTGTGTATAGGTTTTCCTTCCTTCCTTCCTTCCTTCCTCCCTCCCTCCCTCTCTTTCCTTTTCCTTTTCTTTCCCTTCCCTTCCCTTCCTTTTCTTTTCTTTTTCTTTTTTCTCTTTTCTTTCTCCTTTTCTTTTCTTTTTGATGGATTCGGCTCAGTGGCACCATCTTGGCTCACTGCAACCTCCACCTCCCAAGTTCAAGCAATTCTCCTGCCTCAGCCTCTTGAATAGCTGGGATTACAGACACCCGCCACTTGCTTGGCTAATTTTTGTAATTTTAGTACAGACGGAGTTTCACCATGTTGGCCAGACTGGTCTCGAGCTCCTGACCTCAGGTGATCCGCCTGCCTTAGCCTCCCAAAGTTCTAGGACTACAGGTTTGAGCCACCCGTACCCAGCCCTGCGTATAGGTTTTTGTACAAATGTGTTTTTATTTCTTTAGGGTACCCGGGGGTGAGATTACAGGGTCACATTATAAGTGTATATTTTACTTTATAAAAAACCACCAAACTGTTTTCCAGAAGGGCTATGTCATTTTGCTTTCCTACTGGCAGTATATGAAAATTCCTAATCACTCTGCATGCTTGCCAGTGCTTGGTATTGTCAATTGAATCCATATCTTTTGAAAGTCCTCCGTCCTAAGTTTTATTTGTAGTTAAGGTATAATTAACATAAAGAGCACAGACCTTATGTGGACTGTGTGATATTTTCTTACATACGTATAGATCTTGTGTAATCACCACCTAGATGAACATATAGAATATTTCTAACACTGCAGGAATCTCCCTGTCAATCCTTAAAGTCTGTCCTTTCCGGCCGGGCATGGTGGTGTGTGCCTGTAGTCCCAGCTACTCGGAAGGCTGGGGCAGGAGAATGGTGTGAATCTGGGAGGTGGAGCTTGCAGTGAGCCGAGATCACTCCATTGCATTCCAGCCTGGGTGACAGAGTGAGACTCCATCTCAAAAAAAAAAAAAAAAAAAAAAAAAAAAAAAAAAAAAAAAAAAAGTCTACGGAAACCAGTGTAATGACCTCTAACACTGTTGATTAGTTTTGCCTGGTTTTGAACTTCATGAAAGGAAGTATTCTGTGTCTTCTTTGTGCCTGGCTTCTTTTGCTTAATGGGATGTCTATGAGATGCATCCATATTTTCATTGTTGTATTGTATTCTATTGTATGGATATACCTCAATTTCTTTATTAACAACTGGCTGTTTCTGGTTTGGGGCTATTATGGATTAAATGTGTACATGTCTTTTGGTGGACACAAACACTCATATCTCTTGAGTATAATTCCAGGAGTGGAATTGCTGGTTCAAAGTATTTATATTGAGCTTTAGTAAATACTATCAAATTTCCAAAGTACATGTGCCAATGTACCCTCCCAATGTGTACACTTTGAAAAAGATTGATGCATGATGTGGAATTGTACTAATCGTCTCATGCTGTTTTTTTAAGCTGTAAGGTCCATCTCTGTTGCTATTTGTACATCTAAAATGTCACTTCTGGCCAGGCACGGTGGCTCACACCTGTAATCCCAGCACTTTGGGAGGCCAAGGCAGGTGGGTCACCTGAGGTCAGGAGTTCAAGACCAGCCTGACCAACATGGTGAAACCCCCTCTCTACTAAAAACACAAAAAATTAGCGGGGCATGGTGGTGGGCACCTGTAATTCCAGCTGTTCAGGGGACTGAAGCAGGAGAATCACTTGAACCCAGGAGATGGAGGTTGCAGTGAGCTGAAATTGCACCACTGCACTCCAGCCTGGGCTGGAGTCTTAAAAAAGAAGAAGAAAAATGAAAAAAAAAGGTCACTTCTAATACCCCATGGTATTTGCTCATCCACTTTTATCTTCCTAGCTCCCCAGTGATAGACAACCTCGTTACCTCCACCTTCCACAAATAACCTTGCAATGATTATTTCTGTATGTGTCTTTCTAAGGAGCTTTGTAAGACTTTCTTACAGAACTGCTGGTCCTTGCATCTGTGAATCTTCCTTTGACTAAATAGTAACAGGTCACACCAGCATATCCTCCACCAGCTGTGCCTAAGCGTTCCTATGTCCCCACTTTTCTGCCAATATTTGTCCTTTTTGAACTTTGCATGCGAGGTGTGAAATATCTCATTAATGTTTTAATTTGCATTTATCTGCATACAAATACATTTTAACATCTCTTTATATATATGTTTAATGTTTATGCAGGGTGAGCTGTGTTTCTTAAAAGCAGCATTTTTCAACCTTGGCACTGTTGGCATTTTGGGCAGGAAAAGTTGTTGTTGGGCGCAGGGGCAGGCTGTCGTGTGCACTGCTGTATGTTTAGCAGCATCCCTGGCCTCTACCCACTAAATGCCAGTAGCACCCTCCACCCCTAATTGTGACAACCAAAAGTGTCTCCTGATATTGCCGAATGTCCCTTAGGGAGCAAAATTGCCCCTGGTTGAGAATCAGTACTGTAAAGGGACCAGATGGAGCAGACACTGATTAAGAATAAAATAGCATTGGTATAAGCCATTGAATTTAGCACTGGAGAGTGGAGTTAGACAGGGATGGAAATTTGGGTTCCTAGAATGTCAAATTATCTTCTCTGACCTAACTAATACCAGTAGCATCAAGATCTGGAGTTCTAGTCCTTCACATTTTCTTATTCTCATTACCCATTGACTTCTGTCTTAGAGATTTGCAGCTTGAGATCCAGGCAAACCTGGCTGACAGTGTCACTTAAGGGGATGGTAGGGCACAGAAGTGGGGGATTGAGAAGGTCAGGCTAGGGGGCATACCCAGGGGAGCCAATCAGAGAAAGATTCCAATTGCAGTTGAGGCAAAATGAGGCAGATGTGACTGGAGAAGCTGTGCTCCTTTTCAGAGCTGGAGGTGGACCTTGGGGTCTGGAGTTGGGTAGATCAGGAGCCGAGTAGGTGCAGGGAAAGTGGCCCTGTGTACCTTCGTGGTATTGGAGGCTTGCTTTTGGGGATGCCAGAGGCACCACTGGCCTTCTTTTTTTTTTGAGACAGAGTTTTGCTCTTGTTGCCCAGGCTGAAGTGCAATGGCGCGATCTCAGCTCACTGCAACCTCTGCCTCCCGGGTTCAAGCGATTCTCCTGCCTTAGCCTCCTGAGTAGATGGGATTACAGGCATGTGCCACCACACCTGGCTGATTTTGTATTTTTAAAAATAGAGACAGGGTTTCTTTATATTGGTCAGGCTGGTCTCAAACTCCCGACCTCAGGTGATCCACTTGCCTCGGCCTCCCAAAGTGCTGGGATTAAAGGTGTGAGCCACCGTGCCCGGCGGCCTGGCCTTCTTTTATCTTTCCTGAACACTATGAGGTTGTTCCTGCCTCAACACCTTCAGGCATGATATTCCCTCTGCCTTGAAGATTCTTCCTTTTAGGCTCAAGGTGGCGAAATCCTTCTTACCATTTGGGTTTTGGCTTGAATATCACTTTGGGCCAATCTATTGTTTACTGCCATATTCCTAGCCTTGAGAACGGTGTTGAATGAATTATAAATTTGCCATGATCATCATTTTATAAATGAGAAAAAGATTTAGAGAGCTGAAATAACTTGTTTAAGGTCATATAGCCATTAAGTGGAAGAGTTGGGATTTGAACTCATGGTCTTCAAAGCTGTGGTCTTACCACTATACTATATTTAACCTCTGTGATGAAGGAAGAAGTATATATTTAGTCTTTGTCCTGGTTCCTGACACAGAACTTCTAAAACCCTTGGAATTTCCTGAATGATGGGTTTAGGGGATCATATTTTGTTGTTCATAACAAGTCCCTTTCAACAATTCCTGAGTTTCTGCAAATGAGGGGACTCTTGGTGAGCTCTAGATAGATTCAGGATGGGGCTGGCTGTAGAGAAACCAACCTCATGATTAAAAGGTTGGAGGAGCTATTAGGCTTACTGCCCACCCCAACTCTTACTTCCCACCACAAGGAGAGGAGAGAGGCTAAAGTCAACAACCATTGACCTAATCACCAAATAGCCAATGGTTTAATCACACCTATGTAGTGGAACCTCCATAATACTAAAGAGTGGGGTTCAGAGAGCTTCTGAGTTGGTGAGCATATGGAGCTGGGAGGCTGGTGTGCTTGGGGCCCTTCTCCCATACCTTTCCCTATGCTTCCGTTCCATTGGGCTGTTACTGACTTTCATCCTTTATAATAAACCAGTAGTAGTAATTAAAACACTTTTCTGAGTTCTGCGAGTCATTTTAACAAATTATCAAACCTGAGAGTGGGTTGCAGGAACCCCCGATTTATAGCTGGTTGCTCAGGAGTACAGGTAGCAACCTGGGATTTGCAACTGGCCTCAGAAGTTGGGGGCCTTCCTGTGGGTTAGAGCCCTTCACTCATGGGGTCCGACAGTAACTCCAGGTAGGCAGTGCCAAAGTTTAATTTAATTATAGAATACCCAATTGGTATCCACAGAGAATTGGAGGATTGTTTAGTGTGAAAAATCCCGTACATTAGATGTGTAAAAAGTTCATAAATTCCATCTGTGAAATAACATGATAACTCCTATCCAAATTAGCAAATATTCAAGCATGAGTCTGGCAATGCCCTAGGCATTGGGATACCATGGGGAAGAAGAAGGCAAGGGCTCTTGCTTCGTGGAACCCACAGCCTGGTGATTCACTGCAAGAAGAGTGTGGTGAGTGCAGACAGGGGACACCTGGGGAGTAGGTGCTGGCCAGGGTTGAAGACTATGGCATGATGGAGAGGACTGTTCTAGGAAGAGACGTCATATGTGACACGAACCTGGTGACTTTGAGGAACTGACAAAAGTTCTAGTTCACTGGAGGGTAGATGAGGAGTTCAGGGGTGGAAGATGGAGTTCCTCAAGATAAGAACCAAAGGGACAGAGAAGCTGAACTTTATCCCAAGGACACCAACCTATAACAGAGACTCAGGTCTCAGAATATTGAAAACATCTGGAGTCAGGGCATTTCTAGGTAGCTCTTATTTGCCTTTGTAACCAAAATACCCAGCCCCGGGTTTGATGGTGTTTCTTAGCTAGGTGGCCATACGGGGGCCCAGCCTCAAAAGGTAAATTAATTAACCATTTAATTAACCACCTAATCAATCAATCAATCAGATAACTAGCCAACAAATTAACTCAGCAGTTAGGCACTGAGTGCCTGATATATGCTACATACTGTTCTAGATGATTGGTGACGGAACATTGAATGAAAAAGCACAAGTCCTGCTTTCATGGGGTTTCTCAGGGGAAGAAAGAGTAAACGGATAAGTACAATGTGCAGTGTGTCAGGTGGGATAAGAGTGGTGGGAAGGGATAAAGCAGGGAAGGGAATAGCAGGTGACAAGGAGGAGAGAGGCTTACAGAAATAGAGTGAGAGAGAGGTGACATTTGAGCAAAGTCCAAAGGGAGCTTGGGGAGAGAGCAGGTGCAAATGACCTTGAAGTGGAAGTGTCCTTGACATGTTTGAGAAGTGGCAAGGAGGTTGGTGGGGCTGGAGTGCAGGGAGCCTGGGGGTCAGTAGTTGAGATCAGATGGAAAGAAGCAAAACCCACCATCTCTGGAACTTGAGAACAAGCATCCCCAAAGCCCTCCTGGAAATTGTAAGAAGGTTCTCCAGGCTGTGTTCCTGTCAGCTGAAGAAGTTGGTGCTGACTGGCTGGTGTTAATTACATGTCTCCAGCTCTAGTTCCTCATCCAGAGTGGCTTAACTTGGATTAAGTCTTTGATTTAATGCAAGGTTTGTGTTCCATGTGCTTAAGAATGTGGCTTGATTTAACTGTGGAATCTATAAATTGACCTTCCAGCTGGGGGTCTTCTTTCTAATCTTTCAATTAGATCTAAAGATGCTCACTCTGTTTGCAGAGGGATAGATACCATTGCACCTCAAGGACTTTCACATCTGTATAAAGTCCCAAGGGAGATTCAGTTTACTTGGGCTATTCTTAGAAGAAGCCCTAGCTGTTCTGGGGATAGCCTTCTCCCTTGCAATATACCCGACATACCTATAGGGAAGCAAAATAAGAAAACCCCAAGCAAGAACTTTAAAGGAAGAAAAACACTAACACGGAGCCTCAGTTTTCTTGGCATGAAACAATATCCTATTGTTTTTTGCTTAAAAAAATAAGAGGAAGAGGGGGTTGGGAAGAGATACCTCCAGGTTTGGCCATTCAGTCATTCAGACTATTTACTGAATAACTTCCATATGGCAGTCACTCTCCTGGGTGTTGAGGATATGACAGCAAAATAGACAAAAGTTCTTGAACTCATAGATCTACATTTCTAGTGGGATGGTGGGAAGGGAGAGACATTTTAGAAATAGGAATAATGCTACTCGTTAGAGGTCAGAAAATGCTACAAAGAAAAAGCAGAGCCAGGGCTCAGGGCATGTTGAGAGGGGTGGAGTCCCAATTGTAAATAGGGTGGTGATATGGTTTGACTCTCTGTCCCCACCCAAATCTCATCTCTAACTGTAATCTCCACATGTCAAGGGAGGGACCTGGTGGGAGGCGACTGGATCATGGGGGCTCTTTCCTCCATGCTGTTCTTGTGATAGTGAGTGAGTTTTCATGAAAGCTGATGGTTTTATAAGTGGCTGTTTCCCCTGCTCTCCTCTCTCGCCTGCCACCGTGTAAGACGTGCCTGTTTCCCCTTCTGCCATGATTGTAAATTCCCTGAGACCTCCCCAGCCATGCAGAACTGTGGGCCAATTAAATATCTTTTCTTTATAAATCACCCGGTCTCAGGCAGTTCTTTATAGCAGTGTGAAAATGGACTAACACAGGTGGTCAACATTTTCTTTTTGTTACTATAAAAGAAATTATTGGGAAAATTGGTGACATATTAATCAGGTTTGTGGATTAGATAATGGTATTAAGTCAATGTCAATTTCCTGACTTTATATAGTAGTTACCTAAGAAAATGACCATGGTCTTAGGAAATACACACTGAAGTGTTTAGGGGTAAAGGAATATCATGACCCCAGCTCATTCTCAAATAATTCATAAAAAAATACAAATGCGATATGTATGTGTCAAGAAAAGAAGATAAAGCAAGTGTGGTAAAATATTGATGATTTTGGGAAGACTAGGTAAAACAGATTTATGAGAATTTTTTTTAAGACAGTGTCTCACTCCGTTGCCCAGGCTGGAGTGCAGTGGCACAGTCACAGCTCACTGCAGCCTTGACCTCCTGGACTCAAGCCATCCTCCCACTTCAGCCTCTCAAGTTACTGGGACTGCAGGTGAGCACCACCATGCTTGGCTAATTTTTAAATTATTATTATTTTTGTAGAGATGGAGTTTTGATATGTTGCCCAGGCTGGTCTCGACCTCCTGGCCTCAAGCAATGCTCTCAACTCAGCCTCTCAAAACGCTGGGACTACAGGCGTGAGCCATCACATCCAGCCTGTATATGAGAGCTCTTTATACCAAGCTTACAACTTTCCTGTTAGGATCAAATTATTTCAAAATCTAAAAAAAAAATTACAAAAATAAGCAAGGTGGTCAGGGAACCATCGCAACTTCTTATGCTCATCTCCCACCCCTCTGCTGCTCCATGTTCAACACAATCACTTTCCTGAATTATGTGTCACCCTCTTCTTCTCTCTCCGCAAGTCCTGTCAAATATTCACTTTCAGAATTTTCTGCTTTGGTTGGCTCTGTCAGGAATGACCTTTTCTCCTTTTCTCCCTGGAAAACTCCTATTCATCCTTTAAAACCCTCTCTGTAGAAATGTATCTTTGTTGTTTTCTACTCTCTCCAAAGAGAAGAAATAACCCCTTCCTCTGTGTCTTGTTTATTCTTATATTATTGGATGTAAAACATTATTATTTTTGTTTTGGTGTAAGTCATCTGCTCTCTCCTCCTCACTGTGAGTATCACGTGTCTCTTAAGGCATGGGTCTCATTCATCTTTCTGTCCCCAGCCTAGCCTGGTACCCAACCCAGAGTGGAAGCTCAGTAGAACATTGCTGAAATGAATGGAAAGGTCTGATTGGAGTACAGGAGCTTGGGGGACAGTTTGCACAGTGAAAGAACGGGTCCTGATGGAACAAGCTAGCATCAGCTCAGTCTGCAGAAAGACCTTTCTATGGTGGTGGACATTGACATATCTGTAGTCAAGGTAAAGCTGTCTAGGGAATCTAGGGAATCTTGCAGGGCAGAGACACATCTGCAGAATGTTTGCATCGTAGGGCTGAGGACAGTAACTGGGTGCAGGGCAGGGGAGTCATGGGGGTTAGGTCATGGATAGAAGTATGACTTAGCTTTGTCTAAAAATAAATTGCTGGTGGTAGGTTGACCAGTTACCCTTTGTCATTAAATGACTGAGACTTCTTTTGACCAGGATTCTTGTTAAGTTTTCTTGCCAGGCTGAACTCTAAAAACGACACGAGTTCAGGGCTGAACAGAGGCTCACAGATCATTAATCCAAACTCCATGGAATGCTCACACTCCCTCATTACTTTGATACCCCTGGTTTTTAAGGCTCAAAAGAAGGGTGACCCTGAATGTTAACCCTCCAAGTGGAATGTAAAACACACGACTGTTAACGGACCTATTTCAGTCTCTCTGGGTACCTTGGGAACAGAGATTCTATGTGGTACGTGACACAATTTTCAGTCATTGTAGCTATCGATATAGTTCAAGCGAGGCTTTTGCCCAAAGCAGGGAGACTCAGGCACAAATAAATTGGGGCAGGAACAGTAGTCATGTGGGTTCTGTAGGAATCTGCTAATGAGGGAGAAAAAGAGAATACCATGAAATGGAATAGCATGCTGGTTTAAAAAAAAGAGTCTTTAAGAGTCTTGGAGACAAACAGCTCTTGGCTTGAGTCACAGCCCAGTCATTCACCAGCCATGAGACCTCAGGCAAGGCGCTTGTCTTCTTTGAGCTTTAGTGTCTGCATCTATGAGGTGGGAATAATCATCATAGTTACATCAAACGGTCCTTAAAAGGGTGAAATTACTTAATGCTTGTAAAGTACTTAGTATAGTGCATGACATCTAGGAAGGGCTCAATAAATTTTGTTAATAACAACAACATAATAAAAATTATTATTTTTTAATTTATCATCATCATTATTACTTAGAGACAGGATCTCGCTCTGTCACCCAGGCTGGAGTGCAGTGGCATGATAATTGGTCACTGCAGCCTCAAACTCCCGGATTCCAATCATAGGTCACTGCAGCCTCAAACTCCCGGGTTCCAATCATAGGTCACTGCAGCCTCAAACTCCTGGGCTCAAGTGATCCTCCTGCCTCAGCCCTGAGTAGCTGGGGCTACAGGTGTGCACCACTGTACCTGGCTATTTTTAAATTTAATTTTTTTTTAAATTAAACTTCTATGTTGCCCAGGCTGGTCTTGAACTTCTGACCTCATGCGGTCCTCCTGCCTTGGCTTACCAAAGTACTTAGGGGTTACAGTGCAAAGGGATTAAAGACATGAGTGAGCCACTGCACCTGGCCTGATTTTATTTTATTATTTATTTATTTTATTTTATTTTATTAGTTTTTTAATTTAATTTTTTTTTTTTTTTTTGAGGCAGAGTTTTGCTCTTGTTGTCCAGGCTGGAGTGTAATGGCGTCATCTCAGCTCACCACAACCTCCGCCTCCTGGGTTCAAGCAATTCTCCTGCCTCAGCCTCCCGAGTAGCTGGGATTACAGGCATGTGCGAGCATGTCCGGCTAATTTTTTGTATTTTTAGTAGAGATGGGGTTTCTCCATGTTGGTCAGGCTGGTCTCAAACTCCTAACCTCAGGTGATCCACCCACCTCAGCCCCCCAAAGTGCTGGGATTAAAGGCTTGAGCCACCACACCCAGCCTTATTTATTTATTTTTAAAATTATACTTTAAGTTCTGGAGTACATGTGCAGAACATGCAGGTTTGTAACATAGGTATACACGTGCCATGGTGGTTTGCTGCACCCATCAACCCATCATCTGCATTAGGTATTTCTCCTAATTCTATCCCTCCCCTAGCCCCCCACCCCCGACAGGCCCCAGTGTGTGGTGTTCCCCTCCCTGTGTCCATGTGTTCTCATTGTTCAACTCCCACTTATGAGTGAAAACATGCGATGTCTAGTTTTCTGTCCTTGTGATAGTTTGCTGAGAATGATGGTTTCCAGCTTCATCCATGTCCCTGCAAAGGACATGCACTAATCCTTTTTTATGGCTACATAGTATTCCATGGTGTATATGTGCCACATTTTCTTTATCCAGTCTGTCATTGATGGGTATTTCGGTTGGTTCCAAGTCTTTGCTATTGTGAACAGTGTGCCTGGCCTAATTTTAAAACACAAATAATGGACCTCATTTTCTAGCCTGTCTCCTCTATTATTCCATGAGCATTTCAGAGCAGTGCTGTGTCTGAAATATATGTGACATCTCCTCATCCCCTGCAAGAGCTGGCACAGAAAAGGGGCCTGGTGAATGCGTTTCTTGAAGTGAGTTAAAGCCACCATTGTTGCAGCCTAGATTTTGTTTCTAGGAAGGGCACCACGTCCACCTGGTTCACAGCTGTGTTCTGAGCACGGAGCATGGCACCTCACCCATGGTGGGCAGTTAAACATTGTGGACTGGTAAAGGAAGGAATGATAGGAGCAGCAACAAGGTTTCTGAGAACCATGTGCAATCATGCCACATGTATGTACCAGAGGCTATAGCCAAGGCTGCTGGCTTCTTAGGTGTATATTTCAGCACTTCTATATAACATGTAACATTGTATTAAGTCTGATTTACTGATGTGTGCACAGTAAACACTGTGGAAGGGTGGGTACGAAACTGTCCCCAGCAGTTTCATGAGGGTTGGACCTCTTACTTGTTACTATACACTTGTCTATTGCTTGACGCTTTTATAGTAAGCATGAATTACTTTGGCAATGAAAACACCAAATAAGATAAATAAAATATTGAAAAAGGAGAGGGGGAAGATGAAGAAGAAAGAAGAGCAGAAATGAGCAGATTTTTTAGAAAGAAAAATGTCAGGCACAGATGGGAGGGAGTAACCCTTGGTCGTGAATTTTGTCCCTCCCAGGCCTCAGATATTACCCTCCAGCCCTGCAGGGAGCGCTGTCTCCTCCTGGTGTGCCTTTAAATGTCAGGGTCCCACTGCAGAGAAGGGGTGAACTGAGGATATTTTCACACTTTTAGGGCAGTATTTTGTTTGGAATAATGCTAACAACTCATGAGAGGAAAGATTTTTGCAGTTGGACAGATCTGGGTCAGAATGCCAGCTCCATTATTTGCTAGCTGGACGTTATTTCACCTCTTGAGATCAGTGCTTTAATCTCTAAAAGGAGACTAATAAATATCTACCTTCTAGCACTTCAGCCTTAGAGGACTAAGTAAGGTAGTAAAAACCTTCAGACACCTATGCTGATGAGGATGATGATGATGATGGCATTTAGTTGGTATGGATAGCCAATCAGCTACTAATTCACACCCATGTTTCTTCTATCTGTCTTTATCTTCAGAACACAAACATGGATGTTTTCAAATTTTCAAATGCTTTTCTGAAAATAGAATATGTTTTTTTTTCTTCTTTTTTTTAAGTGACAAGGTCTCACTCAGGCTGGAGTGCAGTGGTGGGATCATGGCTTACTGCAGTCTTGACCTCCTGGGCTAAAACGATCCTCCCACTTCAGCCTCCCAAGTAGCTGGGACTACAGGTGTACACCACTGTATCTGGCTAATTTTTGTATTTTTTGTAGAGACAAAGTCTCACTATGTTGCCCAGGCTGGTATTGAATTCCTTGTCTCCAGTGATCTTCCCACCTCAGCCTTCTGAAGTGCTGAGATTATAGGCATGAGCCATCTCACCTGGCCAACAGATTGTTTAAGTATTTTTTTCCTTAAAAATATTTTTAGATTCAGGGGGTATATGTGCAGATTTGTTACCTAGGTATATTCTCTGATGTTGAGGTTTGGGCTCTACTGATCCCGTCACCCAGATACTAAGCTTAGTACCCAATAGTTAGTTAATTTTTGTGCTATTTTAAAATTGGGTTTTATCAGGCTTCCCTAGAGCTCCCAATCTCATAATCCTATGGAGTGTGTTTTCGTACCATATGATCTTGGTAAGTTTACAGTAGGTTTTATTGATCAATCTTCCCTAAGCCTTCATAAATCTGCTATTTTAGAATGTGTTCAGTAATTTCCCCAGATAATGAGTTCAAGAGATCTATGGTTCAACATGGTGACTATAGTTAACAATAATGTGTTCTTGAAATTTGCTAAGAGAGTAATGTGTGAGGTCATGTGTGTTAATTAGCTTGATTTGCCATTTTACAATGTATATATATTTCAAAATACGATATTGCACACAATAAATACAATATACACAATTTTTATTTGTCAATTATAAAACTGATTAATAAAAAAGCTTCCTTCAGTCAATGCCTGTATCTGGTTCTTGGATGTCAACTTCCAACCCATCCCCTTTGTGAAAAGAGAGACCCCAGTGGCCTCTCTCCGGTTTGTTTTGTTTCTTTGAAAGGCGTCACAGTTCAGGTCTTTGGAGGTATCTCCATGGATGTGAACATGGGTTCTGAGACTTGTGCCTGTGGCCTGGAAATTTGAACTCATTTAAAGCAACGTTCTCTTACTTACTGTCCATCTATTTCAGATTTCAAGTTCTTCTTAATGGTATATGTTTTTTTTTTCATTTTGCTTATTTATTCATTTTACTTGAAGAGATGGACACACATGAATTTGCAATTTTCTCTGCTGCCTGTTGTTTTGCTGCCAAATGCTCAGTCTATTTTCCTGGTACCTGCTTTTCCTCTAGAATAGTGTGTTTCCAACGGTGTTGGTTCCATCCCAACAGTCAGGGCATTGCATTCTCAGGTCTCTAGGGATTGTTTCAGAAATGAGCACGTGACTCAGTTGGTATGCAATGGATACTGTTGCCTCTGCTGGGGAAGAGGCACCTTTGGCTCTTTTCTTCCAGAACTGCTTAAAAAAAAAAAAGCTACAGTGAACATGGCCTTCTAGGAGCCACTACCTAGGGCCTGATATTTAGAATGCCCCAATATGGTGCCCCAGGTAGAGAGCTGAGTCAAGAGGAAAAAAGTCAAGATGTAAGTGAGGCTAGGCCCATTGGCTCATGCCTGTAATCACAACACTTTGGGAGGCTGACATGGGAGTATTGCTTGAGGCTAGGAGTTCAAGACCAGCCTGGGCAATATGGTGAGATCCTGTCGGTAGACCAAAAAAAAAAAAAAAAAAAAAAAAAAAATTAGCTGAGCATGGTAGCACATGTCTGTAGTCCCAGCTACTTGGAAGGCTGGGGTAAAAAGATTGCTTCAACCCAGGGTTTAAGGCTGCAGTGAGCTATGATCATGCCTCTGGACTCCAGTCTGGGTGACAGAGCAAGACCCCATCTCTAAGAAAAAAAAAAAGAAAAGAAAAAATATGAGTGAACAGGACCAGGCTATTCTAAAGTCAGTCTTTTCTTTCCCCTGAACTTTTCGATTATTTAAGCCAATAAATTCCTTCTTTTGCTTAATCCAGTTTGATTTGGGGTTCTTGTTAATTGCAGAAAAGTCCTAACCAAATACTTAAAACAGCAAGCCTCTGAAAGATGCTTTAAGGCTCAATTTTGAGAGCCCATTGGCGTTTTGGGTTTTGGCGAATTAGTCTAGGGTTTATGCCTTCCTGACCACATCTTTGACATTTTTGTCGTTCTTTGATGTCCTTTTGTATGCGTTCTAGGATTTTAAATATCTAAGCAAACCCCTAGCCTCGATCCAGGATTTCTTTCATTTTAAAATGTCTTTTTTTTCATGATAAAAGTATTTCATTGTACCACACATCTAAATTTAGAAATAAAGTGGGAGGAAAGAATTACCCAGTGATCTATCCAAACAAAACTAGTGAACATTTCCCAAAAATTCTTTCCCAAACTTTCTTATTCCCACATAGATCATTGGATTCTGCTCTATAAATAGTTTGACATATTGCTTTTAAATTTTTAAAAAGTTAATACATCCATATGCCATAAAATTTAAAAGCTAGCACACATTCTTCTGTATCTTACATTTAAAAACATTTTCAATTGACAAATAATAAGTATATATATTTATGGGGTACCATGGGATGTGATGATATGTGCATACATTGTGGAATAATTAAATCAGGTCAATTAACATACCCATCCCGTCACATACTTAACATTTCTTTGTGGTGAGAACATTTAAAATCTACTTTTAGCAGTGGTGGTGATCAGAGGGTGAGGACGTGGTAGATGGGGAAAGGGAGATGTTAGCCAAAGGGTACAGAAGGAATTAGTTTTAGTGATCTGTTGCACACTATGGTGACTATGGTTAATAATAATGTATATTTCAAAATTATACCTTGCATTATTCACTTAATGGTTAATCTTGGAAATGGTTCTATGTCAGTAGAGAGTGTCCTCATTCTTCTTTTATATGTATGGACGAGAGATCATTTAAGCCAGCCCCTACTGTTGGAAACACAGTTTGCTTCCAGGTTTTAGGTCGTTATAACCAATGCTGCACAGCTTTTTGCATGAAGCCTTGGTGCTAGTTCCAAAGGATGGACTCTCTGAAAACAAAGAATATAGTCAAATGGCAGGGATATTTTGGAGGCCATTGATACCGTTCTGAAATTCTCTCTCCATAGGGCTGCTGTTTTTGCTACTTCCTCCAGGAGAAAATGAAAGGGCTCTGTTTGTTTATTTTTATTTATTTATTTATTTCTGAAATCATTCTTTTATTCTTTTCATGAAATTTCAGAAAAATTCCAGGAGAGCTAACAACAAGGACTAAGGTTAAAACCAAAATTTAATTTTTGGTACCACCGATTAACAAAACTATTTTGTTGAATCTTAATGGAGTGACTGAGTAACTTAGTATTAATAACTTAGATCTGATTGAACACTACTGATTCTGTTTAAGTTTTATTTGAAAGTTTAAACATGTTGCTTTAAATAATTTGATCTATTTACTGTATCTTTATATCTGCTTCATATTTAAAACTCCATGTATAGAAAAATATCAAACTTGTACCTTACTTTACAATTATTTTCTAGTGAGAGTACTCAGTTACTTGTTTGTTTATTCTTATTCAGCACTGAGATCAGTGCTCGGCACACAGTAAGCGTTTAATGTGTTAGGTTTTACACCTGCTGCTATTATTATTTTTTCCTTTCGACTCTCCTCACTCTTTTCTATCTCAATATCACTGGAGAACATACCAAGCTGTATCTCAGTTATGCAGACCTCTCTTCCAAGCCTAGGGACTGGAATCATGGATGCATAATCTTTTCTATGAACTGTAGGAAACACTCCTTTCCCCTG
Source organism: Pongo abelii (assembly GCF_028885655.2). NCBI lineage: Eukaryota > Metazoa > Chordata > Mammalia > Primates > Hominidae > Pongo > Pongo abelii. The sequence continues at coordinate 13,358,225 of NC_072003.2, read as the reverse complement.
TCAGGGAGTAATATAGGACGTCGTTCTGAAAAAGTAAAAAGAAGAAGGAAACAGTGATGCCTCCCTTGGTTAGGCTGAAATCAAAGATAAGACTTTCTCCCTTTTCTTGTTGCTTCCCATTTTTAAAGGCCTTATCAAAATCCTGCTTCCATAGCACAGAGCCTGGCATATAGGAGGCACTTAAATTTTGAATGAACGAATGATTGATTGTTGTACTCTTTGACTGGTCTCTCCAGTAGCCAACTGGAAACTTGACGAGGAACATGACCATCTTTTCTTCTTATTTCTTGCTCACCAAAAATGTCATAAATACATAACAGATACTTGTTAAACAAATGAATGTATGCATCCAGGTATCTGAATTGCTACAAAACTAATTATAAAATAATCTTCAAACAGTCCAAAACTTGGCTGCTTCTTCAGCAACATCATCTAAGATTTAAAAAAGAAAAGAGAAAAAAAGCTAATGGGCCAGATGTGGTGGTTCATGCCAGTGATCCCAGCATTTTGGGAGGCCAAGGTGAGAGGATTGCTTGAGCCCAGGAGTTTGAGACCAGCCTGGACCACATAGCAAGAGCATATCTCTACTTAAAAAAAATTAGCCAGTTGTGGTGGCATGCCTGTAGTCCCAGCTACTTGGGGGAGTAAAGCAGGAGGATGGCTTGAGCCCAGGAGGTCAAGGCTGCTGTGAGCTATGATTGTGCCATTGCACTACAGCCTGGATGACAGAGCGAGATGCTGTCTTAAAAAAAAAAACTTGCTAATGGATTCCCAGGCACCATCTTAGACTTACTGGACTATAAACTCTAGGGATGGGTTCCAGATTCTCTATTTTAACCCCTAATCCTTCACCCCCGGCCAGTGATTCTGATGTAACCACCCTTACAGAAGATTATGGTACAGAACTTGAGGACCACTGATTTTCCTATCCTATCCCAGGATCCCATTGCATTTTTTTCTGTTTGTTTGTTTCTGAAGTGGCCTCTTGGCTGCTCTATGGGTGATCTTGTGAGTATACACTATTTCACGCTGATAAGCCACCCTGACTCTCCAGCAGCTCCCCCTGGCTTTAATCCTATTAATAAACCTGTCCCCTGGCCTCCGAAGATGTGCCGTTTATCTTGCCCATTAACGCTGCAGCAAGCAGCTTTTCCTTGCTTTCTACCACAACTCAGTTTTATTACAAAGTTCTGCTCTCTTTTAGAGAAATAGACTTGATGCTCACACTTTCAATCACCAGGTCCTTGCTGGCCAAATGGCTCATCCTGTGTTTTTATGGGGCTCTAGAGAGTCCACCATATTGTAGAAGTAGCAACTGGAGAAGGAATTAGCATTGGATCATCCCCTTTGATGGAAGACTCTGTGGTAGGTATGCTACAGGCATTTAATTGTATGCCAATTTAATTTTTATGCCATTTTATGCCAACGGGTATTGTTATCCCACTTTTCAGGTGAAAAAACTGAGGTCAGAGAAATTAAGTAAATACCCTGAATATCAGGATTTAAACCCAAGTTTGTAAAATTCCAGAGTCCCATTGTGGAGCCTGGGAGGGCTTGGGATGTAGAGGTGTTTGAACCCCACACCATGGGAGACTGGGGAGCATCAGGATTGGGGTTCTAGGCAGGCCCAGTCGGTAGGTTGGGCTGACCAGCAGCTATCAAATGCCAAAGAAAGAAAAATTCAGTTTCAAAAGGTAGAAGCAGGCATTGTAGGAATGGCTCAAAGCATCAAGTTCAAAGGAAGCCGGACAAGATGCTGGAACTAGATCTGACCTGGGGGGATGGACCCTTGGCCAGGAGGGACTGAGCGGATGAGCTGGGAGGGGCTGGCTGAGGATTGAAAGAAACTTACAAAAGGGCTCCTGATCCTCTGCCTGTGGGAAGGAAAGACCAGCCTAGGGCACTTGGGCAGTGGGTCTGCAAGCTGATCTGGATCATAATTTGTCACCAGCTAAGCTTGCCATTTAATGCAATAATTTAACAAGCATTGATTGAGTCCCTCCTGTGTGCTGGAGATGCCGGGTGCTGAGAAAACAAGGCAGCAAAGGTCCCCGCTATTTTGGAACATATGTAATACTCTATTAATAATCATTATCATAGCAACCAACAGTCATTCAGCACTTAAGTGCTAGGCACTGTTTTAATTACTTTACATATATTAATACATTCAATCTTAACAACTACCCTATGAGGCAAGTACTATTATTATCGTTACTTCACAATTGAGAATGCGTTTGTTTGGAGAAGTCATGCCGCATGTATGTTGGAGAGAGGCTGGGTAGGGACTGGGGGCTGGTGGCCATTGGCTTCTGATCCATTGGGCTCTGTAGCCTCCCATGTGGAGGTCACTTGCCATTTCTCTCAGCCTCCTTCAATAGCTTTTGATAACTTCCAGTTTCATTTATCACGTTTTGTACTCTTAATTGTTCTCAAAGGCATTTCTCAAACAGTCTGCTTTTTAAAATGTAAAGCACTTAATTGGCCTCTGTGGTGAAAAGGCAGGCACCTGCATTTTCTAGAATGTCATCTGTATGTAAATTTCCAAATAGCCCAGTAGTCATTCTGCTGCATGAAAACCAGGGGTCCAGGGAGACCCACTCCTAGCTTCCTCGCTGACCCACCCCTGCTCCTGTGACCTGAGATATTGATTTGGCATCTGTTCAATGGTTCAGTTCAATATGACATGCTTTTCTTTTCTTTCTTCCTAAGTGCCCAACACAGTGTGGGTGCCCAAAGGATAAGAAGCAAGGAATCTGCCTTCGAGAAGTCTGCAGTCTAGCCATGGAGACGAGACGTACCCAGGATGAAATACGGGTGAAATACAGCAATGCATAATTAAGTACTAAATCTATGGTGAGCTATGGGATTGCCAGACGCTGCGCAGGTTCAAAGAGGGGAAGTGATAGCGTGGATTTCTCGAAGGAGAGAGGTGAGCTAGGTTTTGAAAGATATGGATAGGTGGAAGTAAAATGGAGACATTTCAGGCAAGAGACCTGCAACGGCAAAAGCCTAGTGGTCAGGGAATGGCTTGACTTCTAGAAATCAAGGAGATTGGATTTCCTGGAGTGAAGGCTTTTAGTGGTGTATAGATGGTAAAAAGCCTTCAACGCTACTCCAACAGTAACAATACCTAATATTCAAGTGCTTGAAGTGTGCAAAGCACCATTTCAACTCTCCATTTTGATCCTCAAGACACTTAATAAAGTTTGTGGTGTCTTCATTGTACTTTGTGGAAACTGAGTTTTAGAAAGCTGATGTAACTTGCCTCAAGCAACAGTGTAATGCCAGAGGTGGAATTTGAACCTAGGCAGTCCAATGTTACCCTCCAAGCTATGTTATATTCCTAATATTGCTTCACATTTTCCAGACGAGGAAAAAAGACTCAGGGATGAAGTTAGCTCTTCTTGGTTGCAGACAACAGAACCCATTCAAGCTAGTTTAAACAGAAAGAAATTTATTCAGTGCTACAAGGGAGCACGCAGACTCTCTCAAAGGGCTAAAAGTTGGCCTTGCCAGAAACCCCACTGCAGGGCTGGTCTTTGCAGATCCCACTCTTGCCGCCTCTGGGCATGGGCACCAAGCTCTTGGTTACTGACTCTAAACACAGTTCTGATGCCCTGAGAGCCACCTGCCTCCATTGCCACCATTGCCAGACAGATGGGCACTACATGGTGCCATCTTCCTCACATGTTGGGCTTCTGAACTGATATTTCACATAAGCACACCTGATTCTCAGAGAATTAGATGAGCGAGTTTTGGGGCTGCCCTTTTGGGGAGGCAGGACTCGTCAGTGGGAAATGCCCCTGACATAGGAAAGCTATTGTCCAAGAAGTGCCATGCAGCTGGGAAACATGACATTTTTTCCATAATGTTAATAAATGCCTGAGCTGGCCTCCAGGCCTGGGCCAGTCTGGCTCCAGGGACCATGCTTATAATGACTATACCATGACTTGCAAATAATAGTCCCTGGGGTCTGAGGCTGGGCTGGCTAAAAGAGAATCACCTGGGAAGTTTATTGAAAACACAGCGTCCCAGGCCTCTCCTCCAGAGATTCTGATTCAGTGAGTCCAATCAAGGTCTGGGGATTTGCATTTCCCAAAACCCTTCCAACCATTCTAATGTGTAGCCAGACTTAGGAGTCAAGACATTGCATGATATTCTCAGTGACACTTTTCTTAAATATGCTTTACATATTAAGGCTGTAGTTCTCAACTGGGGACAATTTTCACCCCCCTCCTTAGGGGAACACTTGCTGGAGTACAGCGGCATGATCTCGGCTCACTGCAACCTCTGCTCCTGGGTTCAAGTAATTCTCCTGCCTCAGCCTCCCAAGCAGTTGAGACTACAGGTGCGCACCACCACGCCCAGCTAATTTTTGTATTTTTTGTAGAGATGGGGTTTCGCCCTATTGGCCAGGCTGGTCTCGAACTCCTGACCTCGTGATCCACCCACCTTGTCCTCCCAAAGTGCTCAGATTATAGGCGTAAGCCACCGCACCCGGCCCAGAGATACTCTTAAACATCCTACAGTGCACAGGGACATACTGCCAAAACACAGAATTATTCAACTCCACATATCAATAGAGTGAAGGCTGAGAAACCTTGTATTATAGGGTGCTCAATTTTGCTGAGACCTCACAGCATCATTCTCTCTAGAGGTGTTATGCTCCTGTTAAGACAGAATGGCTTGTAAGAGCTTTGGAGATCCCAGTCCCTTTAAATCTTGACCATTTGAAACATAACCCCAGTGTTCCTGTGCCATTTCATGGAGAGAAAAGTTTTCAGAGCAATGTCACTGTGACCACTTGGGGTCCTCTGTTCTCTGGCTCTTAAATTCCACCTGCTCTCACTATGACTCGGTATCTGATAAAAGCCCTGGGAAAGTCACTGCCATTGCAGTCCTCAGCCCTCTTGATAATAAAGTTTCAGGGAGGTGGCATAGGGTAGTGGTTTTAAGCTTGGGCTTTAAAGGAAGATCTGAGTTAGAAACCCAGCTGTGCCACTTACCACTCTTGGGCAAGTTATTTAACCTCCCCAAGACTATTTCCTCCTTTGTAAAATGGAAATAGTGACAATGCTTACTTACCTGGACTGTGGTGTGGATGCAAGGAGAGAATCACATGTCTCAGTCAGCTCTTGCTGCAATAGCACCATGTAACGAACATCCTCAGAATTTCAGTGGCATACCACAATAACTATCTATTTCCTGTGCATGTATCGGCAGGTTGGCTATAGTTTGGCTGACCTAGGGTGAGCTTGCCTCTAACCCTGTGGATTGGTGAAGGCTTGTTCTACGTATCTCTCATGTTTCTTGGACCAGCCGCTACCCAACACTTACTCTTTATAGAGTGAAAGGAAGAAGCTCAAGAGGGCAAGCCCAAGCAAACCAGTACATGTCAAACTTTCATTCACAACAACATTTGCTTTTATCCCACTGGCCAAAGCAAGTCACATGGCCAAAACTCGGATTGATGGGACTAGGAAGTATACCTTGCCTACAGTAAGAAGGAGAGAGGAACAATAATCTAAATTACTCATGTATAGTGAGGGTTCTAGAAATGTTTTCTGTTGACCTTAATGCTGGGAGTCATTATTTGAGCTAGCTTAGTCTTTGTTCTTCCCTAACCTGGTGCTCTAACCTCTATCTTGATCTATGTATGCATTAGCTTCAACCTCTTCCCTGTGAACCAGTCTCAGATCTGTTCCTCTTGTCCTTCCAGGGATCTCAGTTTCTTCTTCTGCACCTTCTTGTTGAGTTGTATAAATAAGCAGCTCATCTGCTGCTGCTTCCTGGTACCCTATCACCAGTTGGTGTAGTTGATTTGAATTCACTCTGGACTTGGTTTATTGAAACTTCTCCACAGTCACTTCCTCTCTTTTTTACTTATCTTAGGTTCTTCCTGTCTTTGTAGGAACTGGTCAACCAGAAAACCTTTCTATTTATTTTCTTAAATTTTTTAAATTTTTAATTATTGTGAACACATAGTGAGTGTATATATATTTATGGAGTACATGAGATGTTTTGATGCAGGCATGCAATGTGAAATAAGCACCTCATGGAGAATGGGGTATGTATCCCCTCAAGCACTTATCCTTTGAGTTACAAACAATCCAATTATACTCTTTAAGTTACTTTGTAATGTACAATTAAGTTATTGTTGACTATAGTCACCCTATTGTGTTATCAAATAGTAGATCTTATTCATTCTTTCTAGTTATTTCTTTTTGTACCCATTAACCATCCCCACTTCCTCTCTAGACCCTCAATACCCTTCCCAGCCTCTGATAACTATGCTTCTACTTTCTATGTCCATGAGTTCAATTGTTTTAATTTTTAGATCCCACAAATAAATGAGAACATGTGATGTTTGTCTTTCTGTGCCTGGTTTATTTCACTTAACATAATGATCTTCGGTTCCATCCATGTAGTAGCAAATGACTGGATCTCATTTTTTTTTATGGTGGCATAGTACTCCATTGTGTATATGTACCACATTTTCTGTATCCAGTTATCTGCTGATAGACCCTTAGGTTGCTTCCAAATCTGGCTATTGTGGACAGTGCTGCAACAAACACAGGAGTGCAGATATCTCTTTGATATACTGATTTCCTTTCTTTTGGGTGTATACCCAGTAGTGGGATTTCTGGATCATATGATAGCTCAATTTTTAGGTTTTTGAGGGACCTCCAAGCTGTTCTCCATAGTGCTTGTACAAATTTACATTCCCACAAACAGTGTAGTATGATGGTTCTTTTTTCTCCACATCCTCACCAGCATTTGTTATTACCTGTCTTGTGGATATAAGTCATTTTGATTGGGATAAGATAATATGTCATTGTAATTTTGATTTTCATTTCTCTGATGCTTAATGATACTGAGCACGTTTTCATATGCCTGTTTGCCATTTTCAGGTCTTCTTTTGAGAAACAGGTATTCAAATCTTTTGCTCATTTTTTTGGATCAGATTACTAGATTTTTTTCCTGTAGAGTTGTTTGAGCTCCTTATATATTCTGGTTATTAATCCCTTGTCAGATGGGTAGTTTGGAAATACTTTTTCCCATTCTGTGAGTGTCTTTCACTTTGTTGATTGTATCCTTCGCGTGCAGAAGCTTTTTAACTTGATGTGATTCCATTTGTCTGTTTTTGCTTTGGTTGCCTGTGCTTGTGGGGTATTTCTTGAGAAATTTTTTCCCAGACCAATGTCCTGAAGATATTTCCCAAAGTTTTCTTGTAGTAGTTTCATAGTTTGAGGTCTCAGATTTAAATCTTTAATCCATTTTGATTTGATTTTTGTATGTGGCAAGAGATAAGGATCTAGTTTCATTCCCCTGCATATGGATATCCAGTTTTCCCAGCACTGTTTATTGAAGAGACTGTCTTTTTGCCGGTGTACGTTATTGACACCTGTGTAAAAAAATCAGTTCACTGTAGGTGTGGATTTGTTTCTGGGTTCTCTATTCTGTTCCATTGGTCTGTGTGTCTGTTTTTGTGCCAGTACCATACTATTTTGGTTACTGTAGCTCTGTAGTAAAATTTGAAGTCAGATAATGTGATTTCCCCAGTTGTTTTTGTTATTGTTGTTGTTTGTTTGTTTCTTTTTGCTTAGGATAACTTTGGCTATTCTGGGTCTTTTGTGGTTCTATATAAATTTTAGCATAGCTTTTTCTATTTTTCTGAAGAATATTGTTGGTACTCTGATAAAGATTGCGTTGAATCTGTAGATTGCTTTGGGTAGTATAAATATGTTAGCAACATTAATTCTTCCAATCCATGAACATGAGATATATTTTCATTTTTTGGTGTACCCTACAATTTCTTTCATCAGTGTTTTATAGTTTTTATTATAGATATCTTTCACTTCTTTGGTGAAGTCAATTCTTGGTATTTAATTTTATGTGTATCTATCGTAAATTGGATTACTTTTTTAAATTTATTTTTTACATTGTTCACTATTGGCATATAGAAATGCTACTGATTTTTGTTTGTTGATTTCGTATCCTGCAATGTTACTGAATTTGTTTATCTATCAGTTCTGATAGATTTTTGTAGAGTCTTGAGTTTTTTTTCAAATATAAGATAATATCATCTGCAAACAAGGATAGTTTGACTTCTTCCTTTCCATTTTGAATGTCCTTTATATCCTTCCCTTGTCTGATTGCTGTAGCTAGGACTTCCAGTACTGTATTAAATAATAGTGGTGAAAGTAGGCATCCTTGTCATACTCCAGATCTTATAGAAAAGGCTTTACATTTTTCCATGTTCAGTATGATACTAGCTGTGCGTCTGTCATATATAGCTTTTATTATGTTGAGATGTATTTCTTCTATACCCAGTTTTTTGAAGATTTTTAATTATGAAGGATGTTGAGTTTTATCAAATGCTTTTCAGCATCAATTGAAATGATCATGTGGTTTTTATCCTTCATTCTGTTGATATGATGTATCACATTGATTGATTTGCATTTGTTGAACCATCCTTGCATCCCAGGGATAAATCCCACTTGATCATGATGCATGATCTTTCTAAGGTATTGTTTAATTTAGTTTAATAGTATTTCGTGAGAATTTTTGCATTAATATTTATCAGAGATATTGGCCTGTACTTTTCTTTTTTTATTATTTATTTATTTATTTATTATTATTATACTTTAGGTTTTAGGGTACATGTGCGCAATGTGCAGGTTAGTTACATATGTATACATGTGCCATGCTGGTGCGCTGCACCCACTAACTTGTCATCTAGCATTAGGTATATCTCCCAATGCTATCCCTCCCCCCTCCCCCAACCCCACAACAGTCCCCAGAGTGTGATGTTCCCCTTCCTGTGTCCATGTGTTCTCATTGTTCAACTCCCACCTATGAGTGAGAATATGCGGTGTTTGGTTTTTTGTTCTTGTGATAGTTTACTGAGAATGATACATTTGGGTTGGTTCCAAGTCTTTGCTATTGTAAATAATGCCGCAATAAACATACATGTGCATGTGTCTTTATAGCAGCATGATTTATAGACCTTTGGGTATATACCCAGTAATGGGATGGCTGGGTCAAATGGTATTTCTAGTTCTAGATCCCTGAGGAATTGCCACACTGACTTCCACAAGGGTTGAACTAGTTTACAGTCCCAGCAACAGTGTAAAAGTGTTCCTATTTCTCCACATCCTCTCCAGCACCTGTTGTTTCCTGACTTTTTAATGATTGCCATTCTAACTGGTGTGAGATGGTATCTCATTGTGGTTTTGATTTGCATTTCTCTGATGGCCAGTGATGGTGAGCATTTTTTCATGTGTTTTTTGGCTGCATAAATGTCTTCTTTTGAGAAGTGTCTGTTCATGTCCTTCGCCCACTTTTTGATGGGTTTGTTTGTTTTTTTCTTGTAAATTTGTTTGAGTTCTTTGTAGATTCTGGATATTAGCCCTTTGTCAGATGAGTAGGTTGTGAAAATTTTCTCCCATTTTGTAGGTTGTCTGTTCACTCTGATGGTAGTTTCTTTTGCTGTGCAGAAGCTCTTGAGTTTAATTAGATCCCATTTGTCAATTTTGGCTTTTGTTGCCATTGCTTTTGGTGTTTTAGACATGAAGTCCTTGCCCATGCCTATGTCCTGAATGGTAATGCCTAGGTTTTCTTCTAGGGTTTTTATGGTTTTAGGTCTAACATTTCAGTCTTTAATCCATCTTGAATTGATTTTTGTATAAGGTGTTAAGGAAGGGATCCAGTTTCAGCTTTCTACATATGGCTAGCCAGTTTTCCCAGCACCATTTATTAAACAGGGAATCCTTTCCCCATTGCTTGTTTTTGTCAGGTTTGTCAAAGATCAGATACTTGTAGATATGCGGCGTTATTTCTGAGGGCTCTGTTCTGTTCCATTGATCTATATCTCTGTTTTGGTACCAGTACCATGCTGTTTTGGTTACTGTAGCCTTGTAGTATAGTTTGAAGTCAGGTAGTGTGATGCCTCCAGCTTTGTTCTTTTGGCTTAGGATTGACTTGGCGATGCGGGCTCTTTTTTGGTTGCATATGAACTTTAAAGTAGTTTTTTCTAATTCTGTGAAGAAAGTCATTGGTAGCTTGATGGGGATGGCATTGAATCTGTAAATTACCTTGGGCAGTATGGCCATTTTCACGATATTGATTCTTCCTACCCATGAGCATGGAATGTTCTTCCATTTGTTTGTATCCTCTTTTATTTCGTTGAGCAGTGGTTTGTAGTTCTCCTTGAAGAGGTCCTTCACGTCCCTTGTAAGTTGTATTCCTAGGTATTTTATTGTCTTTGAAGCAATTGTGAATGGGAGTTCACTCATGATTTGGCTCTCTGTTTGTCTGTTGTTGGTGTATAAGAATGCTTGTGATTTTTGTACATTGATTTTGTATCCTGAGACTTTGCTGAAGTTGCTTATCAGCTTAAGGAGATTTTGGGCTGAGACAATGGGGTTTTCTAGATATACAATCATGTTGTGTGCAAACAGGGACAATTTGACTTCCTCTTTTCCTAATTGAATACCCATTATTTCCTTCTTCTGCCTAATTGCCCTGGCCAGAACTTCCAAGACTATGTTGAATAGGAGTGGTGAGAGAGGGCATCCCTGTCTTGTGCCAGTTTTCAAAGGGAATGCTTCCAGTTTTTGCCCATTCAGTATGATATTGGCTGTGGGTTTGTCATAGATAGTTCTTACTATTTTGAGATACATCCCATCAATACCTAATTTATTGAGAGTTTTTAGCATGAAGGGTTGTTAAATTTTGTCAAAGGCCTTTCTGCGTCTATTGAGATAATCATGTGGTTTTTGTCTTTGGTTCTGTTTATATGCTGGGTTACATTTATTGATTTGCGTATATTGAACCAGCCTTGCATCCCAGGGATGAAGCCCACTTGATCATGGTGGATAAGCTTTTTGATGTGTTGCTGGATTCGGTTTGCCAGTATTTTATTGAGGATTTTTGCATCAATGTTCATCAAGGATATTGGTCTAAAATTCTCTTTTTCGGTTGTGTCTCTTGCCCGGCTTTGGTATCAGGATGATGCTGGTCTCATAAAATGAGTTAGGGAGGATTCCCTCTTTTTCTATTGATTGGAATAGTTTCAGAAGGAATGGTACCAGTTCCTCCTTGTACCTCTGGTAGAATTCGGCTGTGAATCCATCTGGTCCTGGACTCTTTTTGGTTGGTAAGCTATTGATTATTGCCACAATTTCAGCTCCTGTTATTGGTCTATTCAGGGATTCAACTTCTTCCTGGTTTAGTCTTGGGAGAGTGTATGTGTCGAGGAATTTATCCATTTCTTCTAGATTTTCTAGTTTATTTGCATAGAGGTGTTTGTAGTATTCTCTGATGGTAGTTTGTATTTCTGTGGGATTGGAGGTGATACCCCTTTATCATTTTTTATTGCATCTATTTGATTCTTCTCTCTTTTTTTCTTTATTAGTCTTGCTAGCGATCTATCAATTTTGTTGATCCTTTCAAAAAACCAGCTCCTGGATTCATTAATTTTTTGAAGGGTTTTTTGTGTCTCTATTTCCTTCAGTGCTGCTCTGATTTTAGTTATTTCTTGCCTTCTGCTAGCTTTTGAATGTGTTTGCTCTTGCTTTTCTAGTTCTTTTAATTGTGATGTTTGGGTGTCAATTTTGGATCTTTCCTGCTTTCTCTTGTGGGCATTTAGTGCTATAAATTTCCCTCTACACACTGCTTTGAATGTGTCACAGAGATTCTGGTATGTTGTGCCTTTGTTCTCATTGGTTTCAAAGAACACCTTTATTTCTGCCTTCATTTTGTTATGTATCCAGTAGTCATTCAGGAGCAGGTTGTTCAGTTTCCATGTAGTTGAGCGGTTTTGAGTGAGATTCTTAATCCTGAGTTCTAGCTTCATTGCATTGTGATCTGAGAGATAGTTTGTTATAATTTCTGTTCTTTTACATTTGCTGAGGAGAGCTTTACTTCCAAGTGTGTGGTCAATTTTGGAATAGGTGTGGTGTGGTGCTGAAAAAAATGTATATTCTGTTGATTTGGGGTGGAGAGTTCTGTAGATGTCTATTAGGTCTGCTTTGTGCAGAGCTGAGTTCAATTCCTGGATATCCTTGTTGACTTTCTGTCTCGTTGATCTGTCTAATGTTGACAGTGGGGTGTTAAAGTCTCCCATTATTAATGTGTGGGAGTCTAAGTCTCTTTGTAGGTCACTCAGGACTTGCTTTATGAATCTGGGTGCTCCTGTATTGGGTGCATATATATTTAGGATAGTTAGCTCTTCTTGTTGAATTGATCCCTTTACCATTATGTAATGGCCTTCTTTGTCTCTTTTGATCTTTGTTGGTTTAAAGTCTGTTTTATCAGAGACTAGGATTGCAACCCCTGCCTTTTTTTGCTTCCATTTGCTTGGTAGATCTTCCTCCATCCTTTTATTTTGAGCCTATGTGTGTCTCTGCATGTGAGATGGGTTTCCTGAATACAGCACACTGATGGGTCTTGACTCTTTATCCAATTTGCCAGTGTGTGTCTTTTAATTGGAGCATTTAGTCCATTTACATTTAAAGTTAATATTGTTATGTGTGAATTTGATCCTGTCATTATGATGTTAGCTGGTTATTTTGCTCGTTAGTTGATGCAGTCTTTTCCTAGTCTCAATGGTCTTTACATTTTGGCATGATTTTGCAGTGGCTGGTACCGGTTGTTCCTTTCCATGTTTAGTGCTTCCTTCAGGAGCTCTTTTAGGGCAGGCCTGGTGGTGACAAAATCTCTCAGCATTTGCTTGTATTTAAAGTATTTTATTTCTCCTTCACTTATGAAGCTTAGTTTGGCTGGATATGAAATTCTGGGTTGAAAATTCTTTTCTTTAAGAATGTTGAATATTGGCCCCCACTCTCTTCTGGCTTGTAGAGTTTCTGCCGAGAGATCCACTGTTAGTCTGATGGGCTTCCCTTTGAGGGTAACCCGACCTTTCTCTCTGGCTGCCCTTAACATTTTTTCCTTCATTTCAACTTTGGTGAATCTGACAATTATGTGTCTTGGAGTTGCTCTTCTCGAGGAGTATCTTTGTGGTGTTCTCTGTATTTCCTGAATCTGAATGTTGGCCTGCCTTGCTCGAATGGGGAAGTTCTGGATAATATCCTGCAGAGTGTTTTCCAACTTGGTTCCATTCTCCCCGTCACTTTCAGGTACACCAATCAGACGTAGATTTGGTCTTTTCACATAGTCCCATATTTCTTGAGGCTTTGCTCATTTCTTTTTATCCTTTTTTCTCTAAACTTCCCTTCTTGCTTCATTTCATTCATTTCATCTTCCATCGCTGATACCCTTTCTTCCATTTGATCGCATCAGCTCCTGAGGCTTCTGCATTCTTCACGTAGTTCTCGAGCCTTGGTTTTCAGCTCCATCAGCTCCTTTAAGCACTTCTCTGTATTGGTTATTCTAGTTATACATTCTTCTACATTTTTTTCAAGGTTTTCAACTTCTTTGCTTTTGGTTTGAATATCCTCCCATAGCTCGGAGTAATTTGATCGTCTGAAGCCTTCTTCTCTCAGCTCGTCAAAGTCATTCTCCGTCCAGCTTTGTTCCATTGCTGGTGAGGAACTGCGTTCCTTTGGAGGAGGAGAGGCGCTCTGCTTTTTAGAGTTTCCAGTTTTTCTGTTCTGTTTTTTCCCCATCTTTGTGGTTTTATCTACTTTTGGTCTTTGATGATGGTGATGTACAGATGGGTTTTTGGTGTGGATGTCTTTTCTGTTTGTTAGTTTTCCTTCTAACAGACAGGACCCTCAGCTGCAGGTCTGTTGGAGTACCCGGCCGTGTGGCCTGTACTTTTCTTGTTTGATGTGTTTTTGTCTGTTTTTGGGATCAGGATTGGTATTAGTTCTTTAAATGTTTGATAGAATTCAGCAGTTAAGCCATCAGAACTGGACTTTTCTTTAGTGGGGGACTTTTTATGAAGGCTTTGATCTTGTTACTTGTTATTGGTCTCTTCAGATTTTGGATTTCTCAGGAAACCTTTCTGAATGGGTTCAGCCTTCAGAAATCTATTCTTGGCATCATTATTCTTTTCCTTGCTCTGATTGTTGAACTGTTCTTTTGTAGGGTGGCTACCCTCTTTCCATGAATTGATCTGGGCATGTGGACAAGGCTCAGAAATCAACAGGGTTCTTAGGCAATATTTGATGGTATTAAGATTTTTCAATAATGATTATCTATATCCCCAACAAATGACAAAGAATAGATTTCTGTATATAGAGAAGTGATATAGCACTGTGTTTAAGCACATAGGCTTGTGAGCATTAGTTCTCAATCTTGGCTACACCTTATAATTGCTGAGAACATTTAAGAAATACTGATGCCTGAGTCCCACACTCAAGGATTCAAATTTAATTGGTTTGGGGCATGGCCTGGACATCAGGATTTTAAAAGCTTCTCATGATTCTAACATGCAAAGTTGGAAAGTGCTGCTTTAGAGTAGGTCAAAATTTATTTTTAAACCTTGGCTTTGCACTTAGGAGCTACAGCTTGGTCAAGCTACTCAGTCTGTTTGAACCTAATGTCCTCGCCTGTAAAATGAGGCTGATAATATGCACTATCCTGGGTTATGTAAAATAGAATCAACTGGCCATATAACAAGCATGTACTGAGCATCATTGTATTCCTTTAAAATGGAATTTTGTTTTATTTATGAGAGGTAGTTTCATTAATGAAAATTAAGGCAGTATAGAAAATGAGAGAAAGAGAAAAAATACTCTGAGTTCTACTCCTGAAACTTTTCATGTGTTGCCTTTAATTTTGGGGCTTTTTCATGCTGCATATATTTTTATTTTTCTTTTAACGAAGGTGGAAATCATCGTGAAATGCAATTTATACCCTGCTTTTCTTCACTCAACTGTTATGTTGATGAGGCAATAATCATAATTTCAAATTTGCTAAGGTTTCAGAATACTGAATGTTGTACAAAGTTAAGTTGGAGCTCCTGGATTGAGAGTCACAGAGAGTTGTTGGCCTCTTCTTGTAATTTTCCTGGTGACAGTTTGGTCCCTAAGAGGCCGTCTTTGCACACTCCGGAGCTCTGTGTTCAGGGATCAGCCCCGAGGGCAGGTGTGCACCAGTCTAAGCTGACTTTTCATCTGGAAAATCCTGCTGCTCTTTGCATTACAGGAGGGATGCAATCTACCAAATATGGTGCTATTTTTATGAGGGATTAAATTTTACTGGGATAAGAGCATCTCTTCTCTGTTGCCACTGTGCAGGGATGTCTGCATTCACCCCATTCTGTCACCAGCCCAATTTTCCTTCCATGTCCCAAGGCTCCCACCCTTCATTTCCAATCATACAAACAGTGTCTTGACTCAAGGCAGAAAGAAGCGGTCCTATTTTCTGTCCAGTCGCACTCACCTACACACCTAGGCCCTTCTGGAGTTTAAGGGTTGTTGAAGAGACAGTGTGATGGATGGAGAAGAGAGTGATCTTTGGGATGTAGCAGCCCAGATTTTGAATCTAAGATCTGCAACTTGATGTCTGACCTTCAGAGAGTTGCTAAACACGTCAAGCCTCCATTTTCTCGCCTTCAAAAAGGGGAACAAGGTGGCAGTCTACCTCACAGAATTGTGTGAAGGTTAACAATGAACTCATTCATCCATTCAAAAATATTTATTGAGCACCTGTTATGTGCCATGCACTGGGTTAGGTGCTGGGAATATGGATGAGCAAAAGCCAGAAGGTTCATACCTGTGTAGAATTTGCAGCTAGGCGGGGTGGGGGGTGGGGGTGCAGATAGGAGATGCTTAAAGCACAGATTACAATCCTGTGTGGTTCAGGTTTTGATGAGAGGCACAAGATACTCTAGAAGTGCACTGCAATGATACCTGATGTGGTTTGGGAGGGGTGGGATTTAAAAAAATCAATACAATGAAGTGAGCTGATGTGGCAAATTAATTCTCACTGCTTCTCTTTAACTACAAAGAAGTGTTGGGTAAAAGAAGTGTAGCTGAGCTTGGAAAAAAGAAGGGAGAGCTTCAAGCAGCAGAAAGAAAGAGGAAATGAAAAGCTACAGTAATGAACAGGAGCTTCAGCTCAGCAGTCCCAGGCGTGTCTTGTGTGTGCATAGCTCCCGGCTTCATGCGGAACTTACCCACCAGGGAAATGGGAAATCAAAACTTTCCCCCTGCTGGCTTAAGAGTGCAGCGAGGAAGCTGAACTTGTGTCTGGGGACTTAGGTGGGAAAAGTGTCCTCTGTGAGCAGCTGAAATCACATGGGGCCCTGTGGGTGGAGGTTCTGACTTTTCCCATTACAAGGTGAGGGAACTGGAAGTGGAGGGATTCACGCAGAAACTGGGGGCGCACCTGAGATCACGCGCGGAGCCCCTCCCTGCCCCAGGGCACCCTGCCTGTGCTGCGCTGGGAGCCTTTGTGCAGGCTGCCTCCTCTGCTAGAGGGCTCGCTCCCTCTCCCCATCACGGTCATTGCCTCTCCCAACTGCCGGCTGGCTTCACTGGCCAGTGTCTTGACTCCAGTGTCATTTCCTCTGAGAGGTTTTCCAAGATTTGATCAGGGGCTCCCATTCTGCTTTCCAGATTCATGCCTTTCCCCATTCATAGCCCTTGCCACAAACACAATTTAATAATTGTGTCATTTTTGTTACATGACTGCCCCTGCCCCTCACTGAACTGTTAGATTATAAAAGTAGGAACCACGCACATCTGTGTCTGTTTAACTACATTTTATTATTTCCCGGATAGTGCCGCCTGGCATATAGTTCCCAAGAAATAAATAGTGAGTGAATGAATGAATGAATGAATGAACTTGTTAACCCTCAATGAACATGGCCACTGCTCCTATTTCCTACCAATCCCACCTGGAAATAAAACAGTAACAATTTATTATTTATTTATTTACAATTTCCTTCACGACCTGTAGTTATTGGAGAGTGAAAATATGTACTCTAGGCTGGGCGCAGTGGCTCATGCCTGTAATCCTAGCACTTTGGGAGGCCGAGGCGGGTGGATCATGAGGTCAGGAGTTTGAGACCAGCCTGGCCAAGATGGTGAAACCCCGTCTCTACTAAAAATACAAAAATTAGCTGGGCGTGGTGGCGCATGCCTGTAGTCCCAGCTACTTGGGGGGCTGAGGCAGGAGAATCGCTTGAACCCAGGAGGCAGAGGTTGTGGTGAGCCGAGATCGTGCCATTGCACTTCAGTCTGGGCAACAAGAGCGAAACTCTGTCTTAAAAAAAAAAAAAAAAAAGAAAATTTGTACTCTACTATGGCAGTGGTGCTCAAACTATAGTGTCCATCAATGTCACCAGGAAGGCTTGGTAAGACACAGATCTCTGGGCTCCACTCCCAGAGTTTCTGACTCAGTAGGCCTGGGCTGGGACCCAGGATTTGCATTTCTCACACCTTCCCAGGTACTGTTGATGCTGAGGTCCGTGGACCACACTTTGAGAACCACTGCTGTACAGCATCATGATTTTGATTTATGGGATTTTCAAGTCAGAGCTATCAAATACACTACCAATGACACTATAGCTTTATGTCCTTAAAAGACATCATACATGGGTGATGAACATGACCCATGCCTGATGACACAGAAGTGCTTTTCCTGGGAAAAGTGGGCTTTCTGTTTCCCTTGTAAATAGGGGAGAAATTGGAAGGGCTCAAAGATCGGGCTCTGGAGTCAGATCTGCCTGGGTTGCAACTTTTGCCACTTCCTGCGAGTGCTAAATCTTGTGAATGTTATGGAACCTCTCTCAGTTTCCTAATCTCTAAAATGGGATGAATTATAGGATCTGCTTCCCAGGGTGGTTGAACAGTAAAGATGTTTTGACAGCACCTGGTGCATAGTGAATACTCTCCAAATGTTAGTTTTCATGGGGAAAGTAAGGCATATCTAATAGCATTTGCCTGAAGGTGTTTATACACACTGTCTCATTTAAGTCTCCCAGCAATGCTTTGAAATAGGTATTATTAGCCCTATTTTATAAGGGAGGAAACCGAGGCACTGAGAGGGTAAGTGATTTAAGAATGCATATACAGGAAAAACATGTAGGGTTGCACTACACTCCGTTTTTCTGGCAATGCCTGTCCTCCTGGGACCACCAGGAAGCAGGTGTCTTGGAGGGACCGACAGCCCCCACAGCATGGAGGGGGGTGTTCCTGTCCATCCCATCGGACCGGGGCCACTCATCTCCTAGTCAATTTCCTTTTCTTTCCACGTGTGCGCACGCCATTCTGATATCCTCTTCCCAGCTCTGCCGAGGCTCCAGCTCTGTCCTTTCTCATCCACACTGAAGGATGAGCCTGACATAGAAAAATTTCAAAGGAGCACCAGCCAGCTGAGCTGCACTGTCTGTCTATCATGCTTACAGACTGACGACCTCGGCGGGCTTCACCCGCATGACAGGGACAATGCTCCCCAGGAGAACTGTGCCAGGCAGGATCAGACACTTACAACTGCCCAGATCCTCTCCTTTCAAGTAGGCCCGTGAGCAGCTGCCTGACTTGCAGAAGAAACAGGCCCCTGGCTCCTGTCCCAGGGAGGGACGTGGCTTTGGTCCTCATTTTCCCGGTGGAGGCTAAGTGAAAGTGACAGTGTCCTCTCGAAACAGCAGTTGTGACTGACAGGTTTTGAGTTGGCTCAGGGTCCTGATCTTAACTGGTTTGGATAAAATGACTTTGAAGGTTTTACTGCAGAAGCATCCTGGTGAGAATGGGGCTGAGATGCAGGTGTGCAGGTGGCTGGGACTGCACCCTGGGCTTGATGGCTTCTTAGTTTTGTGGCCTCAGATGAGTCACCTGAATGCTCTGGAATCTCAAGGACCTGCTGGAGGGTGGGACCACCTTGGCCTGGCAGGTGGGCAAAGAGCCTTCCTCGACAGCGGGGCTTTTGTGCATGGACAATATAGGCACCCTTTTCCAAGGCATGAATTGTGGATGATAGAAAGTTGCTGGAACCTTATGTTTTATTCATTTAGTTTTTTAAAACAATGGATTATGGGATACCCCTGTCAATAACCCTCATGGCTGCCCACTGCCCTCAGAGTGAAGTCCAGGATGGCTTACAAGGCTGTCTCAGCTTGGGTTGGCCTAGAAGTAGACCAATGAGGTAATGGATGTGAGACCAGGTCTTTTTTTTGAAGAAGGTCTCAGGAAACACCCAGATAGGGGTGTGAAAGTGAAACAGGAAGGAAAAGAACCAATAAAGGGTCGCTATGAAGCAAGGGACCACTGTGTGCATCTAGAGCTAAATCCTGCCAGGCAAGGCTGAAGAGTGGCACAGAACACACATGTCAGCATTATCTCCCCCGAGGGGTGAGGGAGCTGGGGTATTTATCCACCCACCCCTGCTCAGCCATTGATTGGAGGACTCTGGGGGTGGGGAGCGTGAATTCGCTGGCACTGCTGACAGTGGGGACAGGGGGGGACCCAGACCCAGAAAAAGCCCCCAGGCAAAGCAGAGCAGGTTCTGGCATTTGGAAGTTGGGCGACTTTCATTGAAGAAGGGGAACCAACAGTGTCTTCTATATCATCTGGAGTCTGACTCAGCCTACCCCTTTAGCCTTATCACCCACACATACACACACATACACCTCTCATACCCTACAACCCACATACACAACTTGCAAACTCCGTAATCCACACTGATGCACAACAAATACACATAACTGCTCACACCCTATAGCCCCACCACATAACCCAAAATACACACCCAATGAGTGCCACTAACAACATACAGTCTGCCACAGAATTACATACATGCAACCCACGACACACACATCCATACAATCCACAGCCCATACACACACAAAACCCCTCCCACATAACCAACAACTCATACTCACACACATGCAACCTATAGCATACACACATACAACCTGCAACATAAGCATAACACACCAGCCCCATATAACCACACTCCATACACAACTCCCCACAACCTAAAACCCGCCCACATAACCCAGAATATGAAGCCACACACCCACATGCATGTGACCTACAATGCACATAACCCACACCACACACAACCCACAACATACAAACACAACCACAACACACACAACTCACAACCCCTCCCACATACCCTCAAACACACATGCAACCTATTAATAGACACATAAACCTACAGCCTGCACATACTCACAGCACACACAGCTATAACACTCTCACACACACACACACACACACACACACACACACACACCCCACACACTGGACTTTTAAAAGTTCATTCAACATGCAAAGCTCTCTCTTAATTCCTGATCCTTAAAATGCCCTCTTCCTTTTACTGGACAAACCCTCCTCCCCCTGCAGGTTTCAGTTAAACTCTACTCTCCTCAGATGGGACATCTTGACCAGTTCCAGTGGGGTTGGTTCCTGTCCCTATAAGCACCCTCAGCATCTTGCACTTCTTTGTTCCTGACAATTATCCCATTTGAATCCTGAGATAGTTTGGACTTGTCTCTGCTCAAATCTCAAATTGAATTGTGGTCCCCACTGTTGGAGGTGGGGCCTGGTGGGAGGTGATTGGGTCATGGGCATGGATCCCTCAAGAATGGCTTGGGTCATCCCCTTGGTGATAAGTGAGCCATCTCTTACTCTGAGTTCACATAAGATCCAGTGGTTTAGGCTGGGCACTGTGGCTCACGCCTGTAATCTCAGCATTTTGGGAGGCCGAGGCAGGCAGATCACGGGGTCAGGAGATCGAGACCATCTTGACTAACATGGTGAAACACTCTCTCTACTAAAAATACAAAAAATTAGCCAGGCATGGTGGCACACACCTATAGTCCCAGCTACTCAGGAGGCTGAGGCAGGAGAATCGCTTGAATCTGGGAGGTGGAGGTTGCAGTGAGCCGAGATTATGCCACTGCACTCCAGCCTGGGTGACAGAGCAAGACTCTGTCTCAAAAAATAAAAATAAAAATAAAAGCATGTGGCATCTCCCCCTCCACATGTCCCAGTCTCTCTCTCTTGCTCCTGTTCTCACTGTGTGATGTGCCTGCTCTCTGTTCATCTTCTGTCATGATTGGAAGCGTCCTGATGCCTCTTCAGAAACAGATGACGCTGTGCTTCCTTTACAGCTTGCAAAACCATGAGCCAATTAAACTTCTTCTCTTTATTAACTACCCAGCCTCAGGCATTTCTTTATAGCAGTGCAAGAAGGGCCTAATACAAATCCCCACTTTAAGGTTGGCTGTGCCTGCCAGATTGCAAACTCTAGAGGAGCAGCCCTCCCAACTCTCCCATCTAGGGCTTTTTCCCTAGCACCTAGAACAGTGCCTGGCATATCATAGGTGCCCCATATGTATTTGCTGAATTTATTTGAAAAATAGTCTTTAACAATATATAGCAGCAACCTACATATATAGCATTGCCTTATGTGTCCAGAAATTTCATTTATTCCTTAGAACATGTGTGAGGCAAACATTAGTACCCGACTTTATGGATGTGGAAAGTGAGGCTTATGGGGCTTATGAGTTATTCGAGGATTTGCATTCAGTCTGTTGTCTGTGAGGACCAGATCTTGGGTTTCATGTTCCCTGATCAGCACTTTTCCCACCTCACCCCATGAGATTGGATGTGAACCCTCTTAAGGTGCTCACCTTGGGATGCGCTGTGTTTACTCAGATCATGCCACTGTTTCTCAGAGCATTTTTCTTTTTCAAAATCAAAATATCTATTTTTTAAGTAGAAAGCAATATACGCTTTTCTTCTCGATTTTTTTTTGGGGGGAAAGGCCTTTAAAATAAGAAAAAAAATTGTTTTAGTTTTTAGGAAAAGCAGTTTTTTTTTTTTTTTTTTTTGGCTTTAGCTTTCTTATCTGTAAAGCAGGGATAATAAAATAGGTCAGATTTCTTCGTTGTGGGCCTGTGACACTCCTGCTAGATCTGGGAGTCTTCTGAAACTAATGAAAAAATTTGCATGTAGGCACATTTTTCTGGGAAGAAATTGTGGCTGTCAGAGAAAGTGTGCCTCCTCTGGCTATCAGACAAGGCTGTGCTCGATCTGATGTTTAAAGTAAAAGTGAATGAGGATTTGTTAGGTGAATAAGGAAGGGAAGGGCATTCCTGGAAAAGGTATGTTATGGACTGAATTGTGTTTCTCCCCTTCGAATTCCGGTGTTGACGAGGTCAAGAGATCGAGACCATCCTGATCAACATGGTGAAACCCCATCTACTAAAAATACAAAAGATTTGGGCATGATGGTGCACTCCTGTAGTCCCAGCTACTCGGGAGGCTGAGGCAGGAGGGTCGCTTGAACCTGGGAGGTGGAGGTTGCAGTGAGCTGAGATTGTGCCACAGCACTCCAGCCTGGTGACAGAGCGATACTCTGTCTCAAAAAACAAACAAACAAAAACTCAACAAATTCCTGTGTTGAAGTCCTAACCCCTAATATCTAAGAATATGTCTTCAGGGTCCTTACAGACCTCTGAAGGATTAAATGAGGTCATTGCAGTGGGCCCTAATCCAATAGCTTTTTCAGAATATTAGAGTTATGTAACCCGAAAATGTTTCTAGATATTCCATTAGAGCTCTTCCAGAGGAACTGTGTTAAAATCTTTATGAAATGTCAGCAGATAACATAAACCTGAGAACCAACAATTACTTTTTAAGAAGTGCAGTAAGAGGATAGGAAAGAGGTAGTATACCTTGTGTATTTTGTATCTAACATTCAATAGTCTTATAAATTAAGAGAGATTTTAGTTGTTAAAAACACATTGCTAGTTGAGAGTTCAGTATAACAGGCATTTTCATCCACTGCTGGGGGCGAGGTGTCAATTGACCGAATCTTTTGGGGATGCGGTTTAACAAAACACATAAAGACTCTCAAATGTGCATATCTTTGATCAAATAACTCCACCATTGGTCCTGTAACATGTTGGAAAATAAAGGATTATGAAAATCTGTAGCATGGAAGAAAGTTTTATATAAATCTTAAGATCATCTCAGATCTTAAATATTGATAAAATTGAAAATATTTGATAAAATCTGACATCTCTCACTGATAATAAAGGCTTGAATCTGAAAATGCATTTTTAAAAACATAACCAAAATATAATCTAAACCAAACCAAGAGCCAACCAATGGCTCTTGGTTATACCTGTTAATACAGGGAGACTCTAAAGGCATTTCCTTTCTTTCTTTCTTTTCTTCCTTCCTTTCCTCCTTTTCTTCTTTCTTTCTTTTCTTTCCTTCCTTCTTTCTTTCTTTCTTTCCTTCCTTCCTTCTTTCTTTCTTTCCTTCCTTCCTTCCTTCTTTCTTTCTCTTTTTTCTTTCTTTCTTTCTTTCCTTCCTTCCTTCTTTCTCTCTCTTTCTCTCTCTTTCTTTCTCCCCTCCCCTCCCCTCCCCTCCCCTCCCCTCCCCTTCCCTTCCTGTCCTTTCCTTTCCTTTCTTTTTCAGAGTTTCTTTTGAGACAGAGTTTCACTCTTGTTGCCCAGGCTGGAGTGCAATCTCGGCTTACTGCAGCCTCTGCCCCCTGGGTTCAAGCGATTCTCCTGCCTCAGCATCCTGAGTAGCTAGGACTACGGGCATGCGCCGCTACACCTGGCTATTTTTTGTCTTTTTAGTAGAGACGGGGTTTCACCATGTTGGTCAGGCTGGTCTCAAACTCCTGACCTCAGATGATCCACCCACCTCAGCTTCCCAAAGTGCTGGGATTACAGGCATGAGCCACCGCGCCTGGCCCCACTAAACACATTTCTATCATATGTGGGAACAAACTGCTCTCTCAGTCATTGTTTATTTCTAATTGCTCACCAAGGCAATTATCGAAGAAAATGAACTAGGAATAAGTCTTGGAATCAACATGGAAAAATAATCATTACTTAAAATGATAAGAATATCTATGTAGAAAATCTCATAGAATCAACTAAAAACTTATAGAAGTAATAAGAGAGGTTAGTCATTTGGCGGAATTTTACCTTTTTTTGACCAACAATAATCAGGTAGAAAATATTATCATTCAAAAAGATTTCATTGAGTGTAGTTACCAAGTGATAGAAACCACCTAGCAATAGATAATTGATCTGTGGGACATAATGGAATATATTTATAAAGTGTACTGAGTGTTTTAAAAGACCATTTGATGTATTTTAGAATGATATGTTTGGGATTCCTAAGCCACCTCCCACTAGATTAATCTATAAATTTAACATTAAGTTATAAATTTAATGTAAACTTTTAATGTGACAAAAATGATTCTAAATTTTGCATGAATAAATATGTGAGGACATAGAGTTCCATGGATGAATTTTGTTTCTACATTTTAATCCATTTAATACATTCTACAATATGAACTTTATACATTGGTACTCAAATAGCATTTATTTTTTAAAAAATTATGGACAACAGATAGGAAGGGAATGGACATTATTGTGGCCATGCTGAGCTCCCACAGGCTTTGTGCTTTTAGCAGAGCACGAATCCCAGTATGGCTGATACCATGCCTCATTATTATTAGAGAATTTCTAGAAATGGTCCCTCTCTTCCTTAAAGGCTGATATGGGCTGTGATGCACCTGAAATGGGCGTCATTTACACAGTGCGAGTCCCCTGAGGCCTAGACGCCTGCCCTTACCCCATTCTCCACTCCCCCATAAATTTATCCAAAAATTGAATGCAGGTAAATATAGCTCATCTCTAGGTCTGTCCACTGGCAAACAGACCCCTGGCTGTGGGAATTTTGAGACCGTGGGATGAGAGACATTTGGTGGGCTTTGTCTTGGTTGTCATGTCTCTTTTCAGGGATGCTGTGAGGTCTCATGATTTAAGGACAGGTGAAGGGATGCAGTGACCCAGGTTTCAGGACAATGGGAGCCTTCTTTGACCTTCTGCATAATAACTCCCTCAGCAACTCAGAGTGAAAAAAAAAAATCACAAAATTTCAGGTTTGAAAATGTTCTCAGGGTTTTAGACCCCTCTTCTCCCATCCTTCCCAGATGAACACATTCTCCCCATGGCATTCAGTTCAAGGCTTTTTGAACACCTACAATGGATTAAGCACAGTGTTTGCAATTTATCACGATTGCTTTTTGACTTATTTACCATTCCTTTCCCTTACTAGAATGCGAGCCCATATAGGCAAGGACCTTGCCCATCTTGTTCACTGCTGAATCTTCAGTGGCTTTAGCAGGGCGTGGCACATGGTAGGCCCCCAGTGGATATTTATTGAATAAACAGGGATGAAAAAAATATAGTTACTACCACCTAGAAGCTGACAGTTTAGTGGAAGAAAGGGGGAATAGAAATCATTAAAGTGCAAGATGATAGTTCTCTAGTAAAGGTGTATGTAAGTTGCAAATGAACATATGATAGAAAACCAACCCTGCAGGGGCTGTTGGAGGAGGTTGTGCATGGTCTGATTCTTAGAGTAACAATGCATATTTTTTAGGTAAATACAGTAGGGAAAGGCATTCATGGAAGGGGGATGTTATGAGCTGAATTGTGCCTTCCCACCAAATACTGAAGTTCTAACTCTAACCTCCAGTATTTAAGATTGTGACTGTCTTTGGAGATAGGTCCTTGAAGAGCTTATTAGAGTTGAATGAGGTCATTGGGGTGGACCCTAATTGCATAGGATTGGTGTCCTTGTAAGAAGGGGAGATTAGACATACATACACACACACACACACACACACACATACACACAGAGGGAAGGGCACATGAAGACACAAGGAGAAGATGGCCATCTACAAGCCCAGGAGAGAGGCCTCAGTCTCCTTAATCTTGGACTGTCACCTTAATCTTGGACTTCCAGCCTCCAGAACTGTGAGAAAATACATTTCTGTGGCTTAAACAAAAGTCTTTGGTGCTTGTGATAGCAGCCCCAGCAAACTAATACAAGAAGGTAGTGTGCATGAAAATGTGGAGGTGGGATGGAGCATGGCTTCTTTGGGGACTCTGTCTTGCGGTATAACTATAGGAAAACAATTCTAGGAAGAGGGCCGATTGGCAGAGAAAGAAGGAAGAGCAGGGCTTTTCAAACTCATGCTTGTATGAGTGAAGCACGACAGGTGTAGGACAATAGGGAGAGGTGGAGTCTGTGGCTTTACCTAAAGAGGGTGGATGTGCATTGATTGTGGCTGCTCGTTGTCAATGAAGGGCCAGGTGTTGCCAGAATTTCCTATTCCTCAAGATAAGTCATAAATATGAATTTTTATATATAGTCTTACCATTCTATAAAAAGTTGGCCACTAATTTAATATTTCAAATTCAATTTAGGCCACAATAGAAATATACGAAGTAGACAAAGTCTGTTGCCTGCTGAGTTGTAATTCCTGAACTAGCTAAGAACCCATTCATAAAGAATGAGGGATGTGTGGCAAGGAATTTCAAATTTTATTAGTTGGCAGGAGGAATGGTTGATGAATTTTGAAGGAGAGAAAAAGACATGAACTTAACTGGTGGTGGTTTAGAGCAGGCGACAGTGAACATTTTCTTAAAGGGCCACAGAGTAGACACATTTTTTGACTTCACGGGCTCCATGAGCTTCATCTCTTGCAGCTACTCAGTTCTGCTGTTGTGGCATAAAACTGCTGTAGACAATATGTAAACAAATGGCATGGTTGCATTCCAATAAACTTTGTTTACAAGACAAGCAGATGATAGGCCGGATTTGGTCCCATCCTTCCATGGGCTGTACTTGCTGATCCCTGGTTTAGAGGGCTGGAGGCTCAAACTGGACAGAGGCATTCAGAAAATAGGTAAGAGATGGACGGAAGCTGTGGTCACGGGAATGAGGAGAGGGTGCGACAGATTCAAGAGCTACTTGGCAGGTAACATTGCCAGGACTTGCTGATTGATGGGGTGTGTAGGAAAGAAAGAGAACTGTGGATAATGCCCAGGTTTCTGGCTTGACGGATGATCAGTTTGCATCCCGCTAATTTGCACAACCTCCCAAGCCAGCCCGTTCTACATGGGGGGTAACCCTGTTGAATCCCTTGTCCTCATGGGCCGGCCCTGACTTATGGAAGAAACTTCTTAGATCCTAGGTATCCCTAGAATTGTCCTGCCCGGCCACTATGACTGAAATTGAAAACTTCATTCTGTTCAGAGCAGAGGCAATGAGACAGTTTAATATCTGTTGCCTTCAGGTTATTGCAGAGTCTCTGGCCCCTGATCTTGGGATAGGAAAATGGGTCTCTAAGCAATTAGAGCAACAAGGTGCTGCAGAGATCAGAGCATGCTAGGACTTAGGATGCCAATTACCAAATCTCTATAGGTCCCCACTTCCCAGAGCAGTATGGAAAAAAATCTGTTAAATTGTACTCTGAGTAGAGGTGGCACGGCCAGGCCTCAAATGCATCTGCCAGGCTCTAGTTCGTGTCTGCAAAGTCAGGAGCCCACTTTGATGTGCTCCAGGTGGCCACTGGAGCCATGGCTGAATATCAGGGGATGCTGGACTCCTTCTCTCTTTACTTGGCCAGAGCCCACAGATGCCTCTTAGAAACAAGAGTGCTGAGGAAGGTGAGCACCAGGACCTGTGGCAGAGCTAATGAATTCTGTGTACAGGTTTACAGTCTCTGCTGCAGCTGCCGCTGAGAAGTGTGTGCAAAATGGACCTGGGGCACTTAACACAAAAAGGAGGAAAGGATCTATAGCCCAGCATGTAGGAGGCTGGGCGGGGCTGCTTCTGACTTTGGAAGTAAAAATGATTAGGACTGGACTTTGAGAGATTGGCCCTAGAGGATGGGAAGGAACCTACGTGGGTTCGTTTCCACATAGGTTCTAACTGTATTTATTTTGTGACCCACCAGGCCTGGTCCTGTAGCCAGAGGTCAGTGAGACCTTGAAAATCCAGGAGGCTAAGAGAGATGCAGAGGGGTGTAGAAAGAAAGCTCATCCATTGGGCGCTATGGCAGAAAATGGGTCCATTGACATGTATTTTATTCTTGACCTCTAATAACCCTAAAGCCAGCTGTAATGTGTGTCAACTTAATACATGGACATATAAATTAATTTATGGGATTGATTTATCACATCCCTGGGCTAAGGGGTACCAAGATAGCTGGTAAAACGTTATTTCTGGCTGTGTCTCTAAGGGCATTCACAAAGAGATTAGTATTAGAATCTGAAGGCTGAGTAAAGAAGATCACCCAAAAGCGCTCCCTATGGCCTCTGCACCTGCCTGTCTGCCTGGTACCCCTAGGGTTTTGAGCAGCTGGGCAAATATCCAAACAGTATCAGAGGTGGGGGGCGGTGGGCTGGAGAGCAGGTTGGTCCGGGCTTTCTCTTGTCTCGAGTAGTGACTCACCTTGCTGCCTTGGCCAGTCACTTCATTTCCACATGCCTCGACTTTGTCCTCTGCAAAACCTAGATTTTGGACTCAGAGACCTCTTATAATCTTGTTCAGCTCTAACAAAATCTCCATGTTACCATTAATGAAGAAATGTTTATAAAATACCCTGCAGACCCTCTGCGGGTGTTAGTGATTTTCTCTGGGGGTATATTGTTAAGATGCACTTGTAATTTTATAAGCATTTAAGTATTTGGCATGGGTGAGAAAGTGTGTGTGGGCTTTAGTCCACTCTGTCCAGGGCTTGCAGGCATGTGCTTGTAGAGACCAGGCAGCTAATATCAGAGAGTGCAGAGGGTTGGGTAGGGTGGGGGGCAAACTGGGGAACTCCTGCCCCATCCAGGAGGGGCACAGGGGAGGGGAAGAGGCAGAGAGGAGGGGAGGGCACCACTCTCTCGCTCCTGAGTGTTGCTGTGCTGGAATTGAGGCTCAGGGTTGGTGTCACTTCCCAGTTTTCCAGAGAAGCTGGACATTAGAATTATTTGAAATCACCTGATTTTTAAATACAGTCAGTGAATTCAGATTTACTTAAGATGTTATAGAAGACAAAAGAACACATAAGGGATCTTCGATGTGACCCATAAGCCTTCAGTCTGTGACTTTCATTTTAGGAAAATTCCCCTTGTGTGTTATGTAGAAAGGTGCCAGTGTGGGCCCAGGGAGGTGGTCCTGGCATTCTCTTGTGGCAGGTGCAGTGTGGCATCCTCACAGCCTTTGCCATCAGCCAGGACTTCACCTTAGCCCTGCTCATGCCCCATCCCGTGTGGGAGTGAGAATAGGCAACAACCCCAGAAATAAAGCCAGAAACAAAGTACTCCAGTGCCTCCTGACGCAGCGTGGAGGGCCACGTTCATGATGGAATGTGTTTTGAGTTTAACAGATTGGTGGAGTTAAGGTGACATCATATGATGAGGCAGTGCAAGGCGGGAAGGACCCTCAGGAGTCCTCGGGGGTTGAGTCCCAGGCTCCACCATGTGTAAGTTGTGTGACCTTAGGTGACTTTGGCTCTCTGGGTCTCCATAGGGATAATAACAATGCCTGTTTTGTAGTGAGGATTAGTGATAATGTAGATAAAATATCTGGCGCCTGCCTGGCATATTACAGATATTCAACACATGTTAGAAGCTATTTTTAATATTACTATGATATTAACTTATATTACTATTTTGAGCAAGAACATGGGTAGTCAGAATCTGATATGAATCTTAATTTCTGTGCATGGTGCATAACTGGATGGAGTCTCAGATGACAGAGGGATGTGTGATGTCTATGGAGGGAGCTTTCTTTTTCAAATATCCATGTTTCCAAAGACACCCACCCAGACAGCGGCTGTCCTGAGGATGTCTGCTATGAAATATTGATTGTGTTTCAGTTTCAAAGCATGTCTGGCTTTGTTTCTCTCTCCAGGTCAAGCTTTACAAAAGCGAAAACCTCGACAATCCAATCCAGACAGTTTCCCTTGGCCAGTCCCTGTTCTTCCATTTCCCCCCGCTGCTCAGAGATGGCGAGGTAATGCCTGTGGCCGGATTCTACCTTCTGCCTTTGTTTTAATAGTTCTGCTATTTAGTTTAAGGAAGCACAGTTCTCTCCTTTTCTCCCTAAATACCACTCTGCAGAAATGCGCTCTCTGAATCAAAAGAGGTTGGGTTCTGTAGGGATAATTTTTTCTTCATTGTTTTTCTATTTACAAAAAGAATACATATTCATGGCAGGAGATTTTGGAAAAAAGAAGACATAAGCCCATCATCCAGAAATAGCCACTGCTAACGTGGTGATTGGTATCCTTTGGGTCTGTTTTCAGGCACGTGTGTGCATGCACGTATAAATATAAATAGACATTTATTTTAATAATTCAAAACTGACACTGTTTTGTGCATTGTTTTGTAATCTGTGCTTTCCAATGAAGAATTTACACAAATCTCTTCCTCATCATCAAATCTTTCTTTTTTTTTTTTTTTGAGATGGAGTCTCGCCTTGTCGCCCAGTCTAGAGTGCAGTGGTGCAGTCTCAGCTCACTGCAAGCTCCACCTCCTGGGTTCACGCCATTCTCCTGCCTCAGCCTCCGAAGTAGCTGGGACTACAGGCGCGCGCCACCATGCCCGGCTAATTTTTTTTTTTGTATTTTTAGTAGATACAGTGTTTCACTGTGTTAGCCAGGATGGTCTTGATCTCCTGACCTCGTGATCCACTTGCCTTGGCCTCCCAAAGTGCAGAGATTACAGGCGTGAGCCCCGTGCCTGGCCAAATCTTTCATACTATGATTTTTATGGACAGTAGTCCATAAACTAGGAAACGCCATGATTTATTTAACCAAGGCCTACTGTTGGGCATGATCGACTCTTGCACGTTGAACATATCACCCATGTGTTCCTGCTAAGAAATGCCTTGTAATTTTTAAAAAGTTCTCTATTTTAACATTCTGCTATTTAGTTTAAGGAAACACAGTTTCCTCATGATGGGGGATCCCTTGAATGAGATGAGTTGCTTTTCTCTTGCTGCTTTGAATGTTCTCTCTCTTTGATAATCTGATTATAACGTGTGTTGTGTAGAACACTTGCAGCTCCACCTTTTCGGTGTCCTTTGGGTTCCATGAATCTGGATGTCTCCCTCCTTGGAACTGGGAGGTTTTCAGCCATTATTCTGGACGTCATTTACTGATTATAAAGTGCTCATTATCAATTCTATTTGGACAGAGCTAACTTGTAGTTGGTGTGGGGAGTGCAAACTTTGCGAAGAATTTGGTTCTTTTCTGGTGGTCTTAGCCCGAGGATGTCCTAGGGGGTGTGACCCTAGGGGGTGTGTGTGACCCTAGGGGGTGACGTTTCCTCTCCTGGCTCCTTACTACCTGCCGTGAAGATGATCTACTCTGGCCTTTCTCTGTGGAAAATGGCTGCAAAATAATGAAACAGGCTGTCACGGAATTTTCTCCTCCTCTTTCTCCAGGGGTGTTGAAATAGTCACTTTCTACAGCGATGCGGAAACATCTTGGGCTTTGGGGTCACACTTCCCCTGAGTTCAGAGCCTTCATAGATATGTGGCAGCCTTCTTAGCTGAGTGACCTTGGGCAAGTTGCTCTTAGTCTCTTCATGCTTGACTTTCGTCGTCTATAAGACGGGGGTGATGATCCCGACCTTGCCAGTGGTTGAAAGCAGAGCAGCCGTGGGCCTCATGCAATGTGCATGGTACCTGGCAGCTGGTCGGTGCTCAGCACACAGAGCTGTGGCTACCCCTGGTGCCGTTCCAGGGATGCTGTATTTTTAGGATTTGCCAGCTTATGAGCTTCTCAAGCATCGTCCCTTAGAAGTCAGCCTCATCATGGATCCTCAGTTGTATCACGTACCTCCCTCATCAGAATTGGCTCATAATAATTTTTTGTGTTTCATAAAGTCAGATCCTCAGAGGACCGTAATTGTCAAGGTTGAGTACTCATAAAAAGGCTGCAGGCTCTGACAGCCTTATCAGAAGCCGCAGTCTCAGAGACACTGGGGACACATGCCCGCCACTGATGGAATAGCCCACTGAGGTTGCTACTTTGAAGGCAGCAACCTTGGTTTGGATGTGTAGTCTTGGGGATTTCTTTAAAAACATAAAGTTCTTTACATCACAGCCATACATTAGGTTTTAGTTTTCATTTGCTTTGCCAGAGCTGTCCTTATAAAAATAACTTCTTCCCATGTGTGCACAGAACTATGTTGTGCTTCTGGACTCCACGCTCCCCAGATCCCAGTATGACTACATCTTGCCTCAAGTTTCTTTCACCGCAGTGGGCTACCATAAACACATCACCTTGATTTTTAATCCCACGGTAAGTTAAAGAGGGAGTTAAAAAAAAATCCATGGGCTGGGTTTGGTGGCTCACGTCTGTAATCCCGGCACTTTAGGAGGCCAAGGCTGGTGGATCTCTTGAGCCCAGGAGTTTCAGACCAGCCTGGGCAATAGGGTAAAACCCCAGCTCTACAAAAAATACAAAAATTAACCGGGCGTGGTGCAACGCACCTATAGTCCCGGCTACTCGGAAGGCTAAGGTGGGAGGATCACCTGAGCCTGGGAGGTTGAGGCCTCGATAAGCCGTGATCATGCCCCTGCACTCCAGCTTGGGTAACAGAGTGAGACCCTTTCTCCAGAAGAAAACAAAACCAAACCAAACAATCCATGGGGTGGCGAAAGAAGGCACGTCCATACAACCTGTGCTCCAGATCGCGGGTTGCAGGGCAGATATTTAAAGGGCTCCTGGCATTGGGTCACTTTCTCCTTCTGCCTTCTGGATTCTGGGCTTCCCCAGATTGTTTTTAGCTTTCCTGAGCACTGATGCCTGCGATTCCCTTTGAGGAGGAAACTGGTAAGAAGAGCAGTGTAATTGTTTAGATCGGTGGCTCAGGAATGATTTTGGGGGAGGAGGGACACCACTATCGCTGGTGTGGCGTGTGCTCCTCCATGAGGGAGCACGTGGTACATGGCCACGCAAACCTCTAGAACCAACTGCTACTTTACAGGAGATAGGGAAGACCCAGGAGCACGCAAATGACTCCACAGGGATGCAGGACAACCACCTGGAGCCTGATTTGTTGGACAAATAAATTGCAAGGAAAAAAAAAACCAACAACAGATGGACAGAATACCTGTGGGTTAAAAGAAACTTATCGCTTAATTCATTGCAATATGTGGCCCTTACTATTTGCAATATGTGTATCTGTTGCATACAGTCTGTCCTGTATCCGATAGGCTGGAACAGTGGAACAAACAAAACATACACGTATCTTTTACCTTCTTGATAAAATTGTTTAGTGATTCCTAAAGCTCAGATGCAGTATTGTCACCTGATGATTAAACAGACACATCAGCAATAGCAAAAACAGAGTCCAGGGCTCAGCCTCAGGACTGCTGATTCTGAACTTGATGGGGTGAAAGCGTAGCACAGGAGTCTGCATTAAAAACAAAAATCTGGCCTCATAGCTACTGTGTTGGTTGTTGCTTCTAGGCCTTTTCAGTGGGCAGAATAAGAACTTTATTGTTTTCAAAAAATGTAACTGTAAATGGAACAATGTCTTCCGATCCTCCTTATTCCTTTTTTGCTAATGGCACAGCATTCGTCTGTGTGGATATACCTTATGTCTTAGGCCATTTGGGCTGCTATTTTGTATCTTAGACCGGGTCACTTATAAACAACAAACATTTATTTCTTACAGTACTAGAGGCTGGGAAGTCCAAAATCAAGGCATTGGCAGCTTTGGGGTCTGGCGAGGACTTGCTGTCTACTTCACAGATGGTGCCACCTAGCTGTGTCCCCACAAGGCGGAAAGGGGCAAACAACTTCCCTCAGGCCACTCTCTTACAGGGGCATTAATCCCTGACTTAATCACCTCCTAAAAAGGGTGTCCTCTTGACAGTATCACATTATGGATTAGGGTTCAACCTATGAATTCTGTAGGCACAGACACATTCAGATCCTGGCATTACATGTAGGATATTCAATTAGCCCCTGGTTGAGGGGCATTTGTGTTGTTACTGGTTTTCGCCTATTACACATAACCCTTTCATGAATTACCTTACGCATGCATGTTTTTGAGTGTTTGTCAGTCTCTCTTTGGAATAGACTCCCGGAAGTGGAATTGCTGAGTCAAAGGGTAAATGCATACGGAATTTTGATTGATACGGCCACTTCCCTTCCGTGGGGGTTTTACTGTTTTGTATTCCCACCAGCAGTGAATGAGTACCCTTTTTTCCCCAGCAGAGTATGTTGTCAAATTTTTCAATTTTTGCAGTCTAATAGATGAGAAGTGATATTATCTCAGTGTTAATTTGCATTTCTCTCTTTTCATGTGGTTAAGAGCCATTTGTATTTTCTGTGAACTGTTTAACCTATTTTTCTATAGCATTTTTGATCTTTTTCAACCATTTTCAGCTCTTTGTATACTAGGAATATTAACCCTTTGTAATGTTTGTTGTACATATTTTTCCCAATTTGTCATTTATCTTTTCACTTGGCTTAGGCAAAGATTTACTTTATTTGTATGTTAAATGTGTTGATTTTTTCTTATTGCTTCTGGATTTTGGAGTCATAGGAAGGTTTTCTTCATTCCCAGCTTTTATAGGAATTCATCGTGTTTGTTTTCAGGGGGACTTTTATAGTTTCTCTTTTTACATTTAAATCTCTCTATCCATTTGGAGTTTTTCCTGGTATAGATGTGAAGTATGGCTCCAGATTGTCTTTTTCCACATGCTATCCAGTTACCATTTCATGCTTTTTAAACGTCATCCTGCATGGAAGGTGGACAGGAATTACCTCTCATTTAGAGATGAGAAGATGGGAACCTAGAAGGAGATGTGAGCAGCCCAAGGTCACCAGCTCACGCGGAGCAGAGCTAGGGCTTGAGCAGAGCTCTCCTGCTGATTCTGGGCTTCTGTGAAGAGTGGTTCATGCTCAGTGAGCCTGTAAATATGATCTTACCTGAACAAGAGAGTTTTTCTCATGACCCAGGTGGAAGCACTTCCTTGTTCCTCACAGTAGAGACCTGGTTAGAAAGTGCTGGAGAGGGCTAGGTGTGGTGGCTCACGCCCGTAATCCCAGAATTTTAAGAGGCTGAGGTGGGCAGATCATTTGAGGTCAGGAGTTCGAGACCAGCCTGGGCAATGTGACGAAAGTGAAACCCCATCTCTACTAACAATACAAAAATTAGCCAGGCGTGGTGGCACACACCTGTAATCCCAGCTACTGGAGAAGCTGAGGCAGGAGAATTGTGAACCTGGGATGCAGAGTTTGTAGCGAGCTAAGATAGCCCCATTGCACTGCAGCCTGGGTGACAGAGCAAGACTCTGTCTCAAAAAAAAAAAAAGAAAGTTCCAGAAAGATAAGCATATATAAGAACCACTTACCTTTGCTTGGGCCTGCACTGTGACCCCAGTGGCTGGGAGAGGCTTCTGTGAAGGCCGTTGATAGCTGCAGGCAGCGACATTCTCAGGGGCCCCTAGCAGACAACTCATCCGGGCTCAGGGACACACCTGGGAGCCAGTGGCAGGAATGTAGAGACACTGCTTGGTGGTGGCCGAGCAGCCCAGCCTTGTAGCTGCTGCCTGTGACTTCTGAGAATGTAAGAAACTGTGCCTGCCGGGGCTTGGATTCCCGAGCAGGGCCAAGTGTTGAATGAAGAGAGCGCCCACTCTGTGCCACCCCGTACAGGGCCCTCACAGGTTGATCCTCACAACAAGCCTTCAAGCAGGTGTGCCGTTCCTCCCATTTTCACAGAAGCCCAGAAAGATTGAGTCACTTACGGAGTGTTAGGAGAACCAGGACTCAAGTGAGACGGTTTGTCTCAAGCCACGTGATTTCCACCTCGTTCTGCCCTCCACGTGATGAGTGGCTCAGCATTGCACTTTCAGGGGGGCTTTGTGAGCACATTGGTTTCCTTCTTTGTTGATGTGACTGCCCACAGCCTTGCGACTGGATTTTACTCAGTATTCTGTGCACTGCTGAGCATTTCACATACTCCTTTCAGCAAGTTTCACAGCGTCCACCCCCAGTGGGTGTTGCTCATATGATCTCCATGTCATGGTTGAGTAAACTGAGTCTCAGTGTGGTTGCCTGAGTGCCTGAGTTGACCCAGTGAGGCCTGGGACCTGAGCCTAGACTGAATCACTCTAATTCCTGCTGAATTAAACTTTTATTTATTTATTTATTCATTATTATTATTATTATTATTATTATTATTTTCTGAGACAGAGGCTTGCTTTGTTGCCCCTGCTGGAGTGCAGTGGCTTGATCTTGGCCCACTGCAACGTCTGCCTCCCGGGTTCAAGTGATTCTCCTGTCTCAGCCTCCTGAGTAGGTGGGATTACAGGCATGCACCACCACTTCTGGCTAATTTTGTATTTTTAATAGAGATAGGGTTTCACTATGCTGGCCAGGCTGTTCTCAAACTCCTGACCTCAGGTGATCTGCCCACCTCGGCCTCCCAAAGTGCTGGGATTACAGGCATGAGCCACTGCACCTGGCCTGAATTAAACTTTTAAGTAAGTGTTTACTTCAGTGCAAAAATGGGTTGGGATCTAAGAGATGTCCAAAGATACAGGAGTAGGCAGTTGGAGATGGAGATCTGTTCCTGCCCTTATTCTTTCATTCATGAAAGGGCATCCCAGGTACAGTGGCCCCCACAGTCACTCTCTAGCCCAGCAGTTCTTGGATGGGTTGGTTGCAGGACCCCTTTATACTGTTAAAAATTATTGAGGATTTTAAAGAGTTTGAGTTTGCATGGATTATCTCTGTGTATATTTATCATATTAGTAATTAAAACTGAGATGTTGAAAATGCAAAAACTCACAAGCCACACATTCCATTAGCTGTGGGCGTGATGACATCGGGGCACGTAGCCTCTGGAAAAGTCCACTGTGCGCTTGTGAACGAATGAGGGCGGAAAAGGCACATCACATCTTACTATTGTATGAAAATAGCTGTGGCCTCGGGAACCTCTGAGAGAGGAGTCCCAGTACCCTACACTGACCTCTGAGAGAGGAGTCCCAGTACCCTACACTGACCTCTGAGAGAGGAGTCCCGGTACCCTACACTGACCTCTGAGAGAGGAGTCCCGGTACCCTACACTGACCTCTGAGAGAGGAGTCCCGGTACCCTACACTGAGAACATTGCTCTGGCTCATTAACTTGTTTTTATCATTATTGGGAAGTTCTCCTTTCATTTATTTGTTTCCTTTATGAGAGTAGATTGGGCCAATGGGATATAGGTTCACTTGATGCTTTAGAACCCAGCATTTCAGGGGCTTTAGCAAGATGGAAATGTCTGTCTCATGTCAAGTGTCCAGGAGTGACCAGTGCAGAGATAGTCCGGTAGCTCCAAGGCGTCAGGGGACCCAGGCCCCTTCTGTCTCATTGCACTGTTCCAGTGCATTGCTTTTCTCCAAAATGGGGCAGTTGGCAAAATGCTGTCCGCCCAGCAAAAGGGAGGGCACACCACTTCCCTAGGGTCCAGCCAGGGTGTGGCACTTACCACGTCTGTTCCTGTACCATTGGCCAGAATTTAGTTCCAGGGCTGCGCCTGCTGCAGGGAAGGCTGGGAAAGGTGATCTATATTGTCAGTGGCCCAGATAAAAGTTAGGGGTTCTATTGGGAGAAAGGGAGAATGACCACAGGGATGCTAGTAGCAGTGCCTGCTTTGCTTCCTCACTAGACCGTACTGGCTGGGAATAGCTGCCCGTCACTGTGTGCCCTGGGTCTAGAACTGTAGGTTCTTGACACATCCTTGTGGGACTAAGTCCCTGCATGTTGCTGGGACTCAACAAACTGAGACCCAATTGCTTTTCAACCACCAAGACTCTCTGATAGCTGCATCTCTTCATTTCCTCAGTTGGGAGGAGCGTCCAGAGGCTGAGGAATACCTTGTCATTGGAATCTCTTTGTCCCTGAGTTTCAGAAGCAAATAGTGAAGGTTTGGGCAGAAGAGGATTCATGGGAAAATATATCCAAA
Organism: Pongo abelii; assembly: GCF_028885655.2. Lineage (NCBI taxonomy): Eukaryota > Metazoa > Chordata > Mammalia > Primates > Hominidae > Pongo > Pongo abelii. The sequence goes on along the minus strand of NC_072003.2, from coordinate 13,320,502 downwards.
TCACTTTGGTTCCTTCCTTTGGATAGAAAGAATTTGGATCATGAGGGCCTTGGTGGTCACTTTGGAAGGCTGGGTGGGTGGTGGCTGTGGCATTGTGGATGATGGACAAGCGTGTGGCCTTGGTGAGGAGTGACGGGGCTCTCGGTGTTTGCAGAGGAAGCTGCCTGAACAGGACATCGCACAAGGATCCTACATTGCCCTGCCATTGACGCTGCTGGTTCTGCTGGCCGGTTACAACCATGACAAGGTAGGAAATCCAGAGGCCTCGGGAGACGGCGGGCATGTGAGGGACAGCGAGTCCTCACAGCTGCAGGAGTGATAGCAGAGGGATGTCCAGGGCCACAGAAATCACATTTCAGGCTCGGGAGGGCCCGTGAAGGCCTCAAGTCCAGACTTAGGTCTCCTTTCAAGGCTGTAAACTTCTGTAACATCTCCTAATCCTTAAACCTGGAACACCTCTAGGGACATGTTAGGCCCAGAGAGAGGCCAGCGCATCCCTGGGGACTCATTAGTAAGAGGCCTGCCTCGTTTGAACTGAAACCCACCCATTAGCACGTGGCAGCTGCTGATCATGTCTGAAGAAGGTGTGTTGAGAAGTGAGGCTCCGCTGTTCATCTGGCAGAAGCCTCCTCTTTGTACCCCTCTTTCTCACACTCTCTCTTTTCCAGCTCATTCCTTTGCTGCTGCAGTTGACAAGCCGGCTACAGGGAGTCCGTGCACTCGGCCAGGCAGCCTCTGACAATAGCGGCCTAGAAGATGCAAAGAGACAAGCCAAGAAACAGAAGACAAGGCGGACGTGAGGAGGAACGGGACAGTGGCAGTCTCACCTGGGACAGGCCACAGCCAGGGGTCCAGTCACCACCCGCCCGTGGGATAAGAGCCAAAAGCATGCGTCAGCTAACTTCAGCCTGTGCTGCTGGGCCCGCACCCCATGTCCCTTGTCACTGTGGCATCCTGCACCCATCCTCACCCCTCCGTAGAGCCCCTCGTGCAATGCAATGAATGGAACCTCCTGTCATTCTGCTGAACAGAATTTATTTTCTGAGTCAAATATAATTTATTATTATTTCTGTCAAAGAAGTATTTAAGCTGTGCTGTGGTGTGAGAATGTCATTCTTGATCTTCAGCCTTCGTTTGCAAGAAGAGTTCCAGTTGACGTGGTGTTTGTTTCCATGGTGGGGTACCCTAGGGATTCATCTGTTTTCTTTACTTCCCTTTGCATCTGAGATCCTGCTGGAAACCACAGCAACCTGTATCCACTATTAGGAGGTAAAAATCAATAAAATGGCCCATTCATTTGTGTTGTAGCTCATCATAGATGTATTTCTTGGATGACATGCGCGTAACCCCTGGGGGTCTTCGGTTGAGCCAAACAGAGAGCAAGTCAGAGTCCTGAGTGAAGCTGGCTGGGGCAGGAAAAACACGAGCTCAGTCGACATGATCCCCAGCAGCTTTTGGCCTCAGTGATAGAGAAATCGGAGATAATGGGGGTTGTGGCAAATTGAAGTGTGCCCACCACGTCTAAGGTAAACTTAGGTACTCAGCTCTGGCTCACCCCTGCTGTGCAGAAATGTGCATTCATTTTTCTAGAGAAGCCAGAAAAACAAAGATTTACGTGAAATTTTCCCAATTTTAAACGTTAGTCACAAATGCAGTGTTTTTAAAAAAAACTACACACTTTGGCCAAACAAAATGCCTATGTCGGCCGGGTGAGGCTTAAAGGTTGCCGGCTTGCATCAGAGATCCAGAGGAAGTCACAGCATTTTAACAGCTGAACTTAATCCTCGCAGGAAGTCATTAAGTTAATCAAGTGATATTGAAGGAGGGGACACATCCATCCATTCGACATTTATTGAGTGCCACATAGGACAGGCGTGGGTATGTGAGGATGAGTAGGGTGGACAACATTCTACACTGAGCTGGAAGAGGCCAGGGAGGCTCTGTCTGCCTTGTTCTTCATACCCCAATGCTTGGCACGTGGTGGGTACGGGAATGAATGAATGCATGCACACAGGAACGAATAGATGGGCACACAGCGCGTGCCCTCACAGCACGTGGCCCCTCACTGGGTAGAAGGCAAGTCAGTAAGTAGACAGGGGTGATGCAGTGAGCCGAGGGCCTCCAGGTGGAGGAACATGGAGGGCCCCAGGAGTGCAGAGCAGAGTTCTCATCCCACTGGAGAGCTTAGGGAACTTTCTGGATGTGATGCGTGAGCAGAGTCCAAAAGGACAAAGAACGGAGAGAGGGAAAACAAGGCGGAAGTTCTTGTTAGGTGCCACTGCCACACCACGGGGTTAGCTTGGGGGATTCCCTGGCTCATGGGGGCCAACTGCAGAGCTGTCCTGTTCCCACCTATCAGCTAGCTTGGTGTCGGCACCGTGGAAGGAAAGTGAACAGTGTTGGAGATCTGGGACAGATGTCATATTAATACAGAATCCATTTCTGGGAGTGTTTTCCAACTCTTATTCCAAGTGGACACCCAGAAACATCCCTTTTAAATGTTAATGGGTTTTTATTGACAGGGTGTAAAGGTTAAGAGCTTGCGAAAGATACAATTAAGTGTCAATACACTCCATCCAGTTCCGGAGGCCGCCAGTAAGTGGCAGTCTTTCCCCGTCGCTGGCTGCAGGTCACCCCTGGCCTCGGTGGAACTTGTGTGCGTCATTCGCAGTCCATTTGAAAGTTGGGCCTGTTCGGTTCTGTATAATTTTCTGTTCATCATTTTTCTGGCAATCTCAGGACAGAACTCCTCTGATCCTCTTCTGAGAAGTAAACATTAATGTTATTAGATTTTTTTTTTTTTTTTTTTTGAGACAGAGTTTCACTCTTGTGGCCCAGGCTGGAGTGCAGTGGCGTGATCTCGGCTCACTGCAACCTCTGCCTCCCGGTTTCAAGCGATTTCCTGCCTCAGCCTCCTGAGTAGCTGGGATTACAGGTGCCCACCACCATGCTTGGCTAATTTTTTGTATTTTTAGTAGACACGGGGTTTCACCATGTTGTCCAGGCTGGTCTTGAACTCCCTACCTCAGGTGATTCACCAACCTTGGCCTCCCAAAGTGCTGAGATTACAGGCGTGAGGCACCGCACCCGGCCTGTTATTAGACTTGGAATGGGACAAAAGTCATATGAGACAGACTTGTTTGCTGAGGAATTAAACAAAAAAAAAAGGTCTAAGATGGCAGATTCTTGGGGAACTCTGTTCTGTGCACATTTCTGCCTATTAAAGTGGCCATAAAAACAACCATAAATCCTTGATGAGGACACCTCAGGAGCTTTAGGACAGTGCCGTTCTTTTTTAATTAAAAACTTTTTATTTGATTTGATTTTTCTGTAGAGACAGGGTCTCGGCTATGTTGACCAGGCTGGTCTTGAACTCTTGGCCTTAAGTGATCCTTCTGCCTCAGCCTCCCAAAGTGCCGAGATTATAGGCATGAGTCACCACACCTGGCCAGGGCAGTGCCATTCTAAGGCAACGGCTTCACCTCGGTCTTCTTTTCTGAGGTTACAGGAGATGGGAAGGGCCGAAGGTAGCATGAGAACGTGTGTGTGTTTGTATGTGTGTTTGTGCATGTGTGTGTGGAAGGACTGGTGAGATGGCTGGATGAAGAGGCAGTCCTTCTGCTTAACTTTCATGGCCTAAATGTGAGAAACAAAGATTTAGGAAATAAGGAAAAAACAAATGAGTGATTGCCTCTCTGGATCAAACACATGAGCAGGCACAACCAGCCTTTCTTGAGCTACTGTGTGCCAGGCACTGTGCCGTGCCCTTGCATGCATGTGGACGTTTCATGAGTTCATGAAGCAGGTATGCTTCCAGCCCCATTTTTCAGAGAAAGAAAGTGAGGCTGAACAATCTTGCAGCTGTCAAGTGGCAGAGCAGGGGTTTGAACCCAGGTCCAAGAGTTCTTAACCACCATGTTTTCCTGCCCTTGGTGTATGAAATGAGATGATGTAGTCACATGCCAGCTTGTCTAGGGATGACTCAGAGGTTTAGAGATGGATGTCACGTGGATGTCATACAGGAGAGGCAGACAAGCTGTAGTAAAGTTAGGAAAGGCACGGTGATGTGGAGCATTGCGTGCAGTGGACGGGGTCATGGCTGGGGGTGAGAATGGTGGAGGGTCTTTGCTTATTTCATCAGCATTGTTTCTGTAACCAAAGAGCTGCATGACCAAACCCTGAGATCTAGTTCCTTAATAGGAATAATTATTAGGCACCATTCCCTTTACTTAAAAGCTGGGGCCATCCTAAGGGAGGAGTTGGAAAGAGTTTGGGGGATAAGGTTTGCTTGGTTGCCTTCTGTTTAGGCTGATGTTCAGTGGGGGTAAAGGGCTATGGTGTCCAGTCCCTGGCATGTGGCGGGTGTTTGTGGTACACAGCCAGCCTCAGGATGGCCCCCAGGGATGCACACTGCCTTTGTGTGTGGTCCCCTCCCACACTGAATCAGGCTGGCTCTGTGCGACCAGTGGGAAGTGGCGGAAGTGAGTGATGATGTGTGACTTCTCGGGCTAGGTCATAACAGACATTGCACTTTGGCTCTCGGAAAGTCAACTGCCTTGCATGAGGGTGCTCAGGCAGCCTCGCGGGGAGGGGTGAGGACCCTGGCCCCCAGCCTGTACAGCTTGCCACCATGTGAGTGAGCCAGCTTGGAAGTGAATTTCTCAGCCCGGGTCAAGCCTTCTGATGAGTGCAGCTCCAGTTGACATCTGATTTCCACCACTCAAGAGACCCCAGGTCAGTTCTGCCCAGCTGAGCTCTTCCCAGGTTCTTTATGTCCCCCAAAAATGAGCTGTTTTAATTTTAGAAAACTTAAAAACACAGTGACAATGAAGCACGGATATGCCTTACACACAGTCCCAAATCAGTAATGACTTCAAGCTATGTCCTCTCTTTTCAAGAAAGAGAAAGCAGAGAACAAAGTTCAATCCACAGTGTCTTCCCAGATTCTTGACCCACAGGATCTGTGAATGTGTTATATGACTGTATTAAGCCTCTAAGTTTTGGGGTAACTTATGCAACATTGGGTAACTAGAATAGTGCTCAATCAATGTCTGTCACATGAATGGGCAGTGACCATGGATGCATTTCTAGTTGTGTATTAGTTAAGGCTCTTTCGGTTTCAAGTAACAGAAATCCAACTCCCACTAGCTTGAGCAAAATGGGGCATTCTTCTGGTCAAGTAACGGAGAAATCTAGGAGCGTCTGGCTTCATGCATAGTGGGACCCAGTCTCAATTTCCACCTCCTGGCTCTGCTTCCCTTGATGCCAACTCTTTCAGGAATCAGCTTTCTGAAAGACCACTCTGCTAGAAACAGACAGGCCCATCCTTTCAGCCGGGTCCAGGATTGTTTGCTCAGTCACTGTTCTCAGAGGCAGGGGCAGAGGCAGATGCCAGGCACACATCCACAGAAGTGGAGATGGCAGGAAACTGAGAGTGAAGTGTTGGAAAGCTGGCTTTTGCCTATGGGTTCTGCTTTTGACATCATCCTGCAATGTCAGGCTTTACATTGCCCCCATCTGCAGACCCAGCAGAAGGACAGCTTCCATCCCACCACATCACATGCCAGTCCTGGGGCCGGGGAAGGACTTATGGGCAACTTTTGCAGAATCACTGGGGCCTGGCCACACATGAGCCACGCCCACACTCATATGACAGGCGGGCCCTGTGCCTGGGGTGCTGTTATTACTCAGAGGAATAAGTGGTCCTGGGTGGGCAGAAGCAACAGAAGAGAAGTCAGCTCCACTTCCTTCCAACACTTGTTGAGAAGTCCTGGTCAAAATCACCCTCCAGGCCTGGTGTGGTGGCTCACGCCTGTAATTCCAGCACTTCGGGAGGTTGAGATGGGCAGATCGTGAGGTCAAGCGATCGAGACCATCCTGGCCAACATGGTGAAACCCCGTCTCTAATAAAAATACAAAAATTAGCTAGGCATGGTGGCAGGTGCCCGTAGTCCCAGCTACTCGGGAGGCTGAGGCAGGAGAATCACTTGAACCAGGGAGGTGGAGGTTGCAGTGAGCCGAGATCGCACCATTGCACTCTAGCCTGGCGACAGAGTAAGACTAAAAAAAAAAAAAAAAAAAAAAATCACCCTCCATTTTTGGCTTTCTCTTTCATTAGAAAAATGAACCTGACTTTTTGACCATGACCATGAAATGCCTAGAGAAGGGAGACACTCATTTTCCAGTGGGCCTACTGTGTGCTGGGGTGGCGAGACTCTTCCTGCCCTGGAACTTGCTGAGGTCAGGGAAGACATATGGCTGCCTTCCTCTGTACTTTTTCGGTGGGGGCAGGTGTTTATGCTTGATGATACAATGGTGGGATCTTGGTTGGAATATGAACTTTTTTTGTTTTTTAGATGGGGTCTTGTTCTGTTCCCCAGGCTGGAGTACAGTGGCACCATCACAGCTCACTGCAGCCTTGATCTCCCAGGGTCAAGGGATCATCGTGCCTCAGCCTGCTGAGTAGCTGGGACTAGAGGAGTGCACTACCACGCCTAGTTAATTTTTTTTTTTTTTAATCTTTGTAGAGATGAGCTCTCACTAGGTTGCCCAGGCTGGTCTTGAACTCCTGAGCTCAAGCAATCCTCCCACCTCGGCCTCCCTGAGTGTTCGGATTACAGGCAAGAGTCACCAGGTCCAGCCAGGATCACAGACGTTTACATTACACTCCTTCTGCTGCACCTTACAGCAGTAGAAGGGGCGAAATTTAAACGTCTGTGACCCTGGGGTTGTTTAAGATGCCACCCATCTACGTATTCTTTCAAATGCGCAATATTTCACTGTGTGAATGAAACAGCAGCCCTTCTCATGTGTGCTTTTTGGAATTTGAAGATTTTGTAAGATAAGATGAATTCATTGGAACAAGTGTTCCTCAATTCTGTGCAGAGTCTGTGCCTCTGGAGACTGGCGGCTGCCCCTCCCTGTCTAGTCTTGCAAGAGAGGCAGCTGGCAAGAGGACAGAAGCCGGCAGCTGCTGCATTTTCATCCTGTTTCTGCTCTTGGAGCTGAGGGGGAGAGGTGGCTAGCAGCCACTCAGTGATCAAACTTGCAGCATGCCTCTCCTGCTTCCTTTTCACGGACTGGAGTGTGCCTGGGTATGGAGAAAGAACATTTTGCTTCTTGCCTCTCAGAGTTTCAAGAACGCCTCACCTGAGTGGCATGCATTCACGGAATGAGTAATTATTACGGTGGAGAACTCCTCACCGTGAATTAATTACACAGATGATGTTCAAGACTTAGACGGGGCTAGTGCAGGGGTTAGTAAACTATGGCCCACTGTTTTTGTTTTATAAATAAAGTGTTACAAGCACACAGCCATGCCCATTCATTTGCAGATTATGGCTGCTTTTGCCTGACAGTGCCAGATGTAAGTAGTTGTGGCAAAGACCAGGTAGCCTAAAAAGCCTAAAATGCTTGCTATCTGGGTCTTTACAGAAAACATTTTGTTGTTGTTGTTGTTTTTGAGATGGGGTCTTTCTCTGTCACCCAGGCTGGAGTGCAGTGGTGTGATCTCAGCTCACTGCAACCTTCACCTCTTGGGTTCAAATGATTATCGTGCCTCAGCCTTCCAAGTAGCTGGGATTACAGGTGTCTGCCACCATGTCTGGCTAATTTTTGCATTTTTAGTAGAAACAGGGCTTCATCATGTTGGCCAGGCTGGTCTCAAACCCCGACCTCAGATGATCCGCTCGCCTCAGCCTCCCAAAGTGCTGGGATTACGGGCGTGAGCCACTGCGCCTGGCCTAGAAAATGTTTTCTAACCTCTTGTCTAGTGGGTGCTTTGTAAAGTTTAGTTTTGGAGGAGCATCATTAATTCATTCAACAAGTATTAACTGAGCATCTCCCCTGTGCTGGGTGCTGCTTGGCATACTGGGGATTTAGTGGTGTGAGAGAGACCGGGCCTCAGCTCTTAGGAGCACAGTGCTGATGGAGGAGGAAAGGTAAACACGCACATTAGAAGTTATTGGATAATGCCAGGTGGTACGAAAAAAAGAAGCGGAACAAGGCAATGTGACAGAGGATGACTGGTGTCATGGAAGGTCTCTCTGAGGAGGCAGGATTTGAGCTGAGACCCGAGGAGGGGAAGGGCCAGTTATGCAAAGATCTGGGGGAAGAGCTGCCCAGGCAGAGGGGACCATAATTGCAAAGGCCCCCAGGAGGAAATGAGCTCTGTGAGTTTCAGGAATAGCAAAGAGGCCAGGGTGGCCAAAGTCAAGTGAATGAGAGGAAGAGATGACAAAGATGGCAGAGACCGGGTCATGTGGATGCCCTGGAAAGGAGTTTAGATTTTATTCTAATTGCAACGGAAGGCATTGGAGGGTTTAAGTAGGGAAAGGGGAGTGATCTGATGTATGTTTTTAAACAATTGCTTCTTTAAATTTTGAGGAGATTGGATTATTGGGAAGCAAGAATGAATTTAGGGAGACAAGCAAAGAGGACGTTGTGTTGGTTTAGGCAAAAGACAGCAATGGCTTGGATTAGGGTGACGGAAGTAACAGTGGCAGGAAGTGGTGAGCTCGGGGCTATAATTCAGAGATAGAGCAGAAAGGTCTTGCTGATGTATTGAATACAGGAGGTGAGGGAAGGGAGGAATCAATGATAAGTGAATCCTTTGTTTCTGGCTGAACCACTGAAATGTGTAGGGAAACTGAGAGTTCTGTTTTGGCCATCATGAGTTTGAGATGCTTATCAGACACCTGAGTCTGCAGCCTGGGTGGGAAATCATGGCTGGAGATAAGACGTGGTGAGCTGGAGATAAGACGTGGTGAGCTGGAGATAAGACGTGGTGAGCTGGAGATAAGACGTGGTGAGCTGGAGATAAGACGTGGTGAGCTGGAGTGTTTTTGGATGACAGATGAGGCCACAGGATTGAATAAGAGGTGAGACTGAGAAGAGGAGAGGACTGAAGACTGAGAAGAGGAGAGGGCTGGGGGCCAAGCCTTGGGACAGTGCAACCTTCAGAGGATGGGCAGGGAGGGCCTTGCCCAAGAGACAGAGAGGAAGTGGCCAGTGAGGTAGGGGGAAGTCCAGCAGAGGATGGTGTGGTGAATACCTAATGCTTTACTCATTCACTGGTGAATGAATGGATGGATGGATGGATGGATGGATGGATGGACGGATGGATGGATGGATGGATGGATGAATGCATGAATATTCCTTAATAATATGGTTGGCCGTGGTCCATCCATATGACTCCTATGGACACCGTGTTACCATTTCACACTCGTCTTCTATTTAGGAGAAATCAGATGAAACTGCCGTCTTATATATAGGTCGAAAATGGTTTCCATAACCAACCAACTCACATGCTTACTGAAATTCATTAAGTAATAGATGGGGTTGGGGGTGGGAGGTTTACAGGTCGGCAAAGGAGGCAAGGCTAGAGTGATCCATGCGGCAGTGGATTAGAGTGGCAGGCTTCAGTATGAACACATGTTTAGCTCAATACAGATACAGATGGCTACATAGAGAAATATTTATAGATATGTGCATATACGCAAATTAGTAACACACACGTTACTAATCCTGGCTGTCAGCGAAGAGAGCCTAGAAGCAAGGATATCCCAGTAGCAACAAACCTCTGGTGCCCAGGTCTCTGTTCTCCAGTAAATACCATTCTCCAATAAAAGGAACCAGGCTTCTTAAACAAATGTCGATCCTAGGACCGAGGGAGGAAATAGATAAGAAGAACCCGAAGCATCTTGTAGGGTCACAGGGTGAGGAGGCGCTAAATGAAACAAAATGGAACTGCTGCAGTGATGGGGCACCTCAGAGGGACACAGGAGCCAATGGAAAAGCTCCCAGGGGTCAAAGCCAGAACAGTTTGAGCCCCAAAAAAGTAGTATTAGATTAGAACTCAAAGAATGAAATAAATACCCATGATTCCATACTGATATAAATGATCAGATAAATAAGAGAGAAGAGACAAATCTCCCAGTCAGAAGAATTCCAGATTATTAATTAATTCATTAATTAATTTTTTTTACACAGGGTCTTGCTCTGTTGCCCAGGTTGGAGTGCAGTGATGTAATCTCGGCTTACTGCAACCTCCACCTCCCAGGTTCAAGTGATTCTTGTGCCTCAGCCTCCCGAGTAGCTGGGATCACAGGCACGCACTGCCATACTTGGCTAATTTTTTGTATTTTTAGTAGAGACGGGGTTTCACCATGTTGACCAGGCTGGTCTCAAACTCCTGACCTCAAGTGATCACCGTCCTTGGCCTCCCATTCAACTGCTGGGATTACAGGTGTGAGCCACCGTGTCCAGCCCCAGGTAATTTATATAGCTATTCCATCCTCAAGGAGGTGGAGCAGACTCCCCACATCCTACATGTGGGCTGTGCATAGTGACTCTCTTCCAAAGAGTACAGTGAAAAAAGAGGAGAGAGTAACTTTACAGTGGAGAACACAGACAGGCACTACCTCAGCCAGGTGATCAAAGTCAACATCAATAGTGGCAAGTCATCTTGAGAGAATGTGTGCCTGATACAGAGTGCTGAGAATGATTCTTAAGCTCTGTGGTCCTCCTCCTCAAAACACACACAAGCCAAGATTAAGGATGAGAAAAGCATCTGCCAAATCCCAGTTGAGGAACATTCTACAAAATACCTGACCAGCAATCCTCAAAATGCTCCATGTGGTACCCTGGAACAGAAAAAGAACATTAAGCAAAAACTAAGGCAATCAGAATCAACTATGGACTTTAGGCGGCTGGGCACGGTGGCTCTAGCCTGTAACCCTAGCACTTTGGGAGGCCGAGGCCGGCAGATGGTTTAAGCCCAGGAGTTCAAGACCAGCCTGGGCGACATGGCAAAACCCCATCTCTACAAAAAATACAAAAAATTAGCCAGGCTTGGTGGTGTGCACCTGTAGTCCTAGCTACTTGGGAGGCTGAGATGGGAGGATCACTTGAGCCCGGGAAGTCAAGGCTGCAAGTGAGCCGTGATCATGCCACTGTATACCGGCATGGGCAATGAGAGTGAGACCCTGTCTCAAAAAACAAACAAACAAACAAAAACAAATTGTCTGGGGATGGTCGCATGCACCTGTATTTCCAGCTACTTGGGAGGCTGAGATGGAGGATCGCTTGAGCCTGGGGAGGTCGAGGGTTGAGGCTGCCATGAACTATGATCACACCACCACACTCCAGCCTGGGTGACAGAGCAAGACACTGTCCCCACCCCCCCAAAAAAAGTATGCACTTTAGTTCATAATGCATCAAGCTGTGGGGTACATGGAAACTCTGTACTGCTTTCACCATTTTTCTAAAACTGTTCTAAAATAAAAAGTTTACTTAAACATTTATTTAAAAAAAAAAAATAACAGTTGAGTACCAACAGTGTCATATGCTCAACTTAGCACATCTTTTTCCTGGTTTGGTTTGTGGGCATGAATGTGTATTGAGCCATCTAAACCTTGGTTGCCCGACCTTCACCGTAGCCACTGACCCGGGTTAACAGACAAAAGGCCCAGGTTAAGGTTATGCCCAGTGGCCATAAAATAGCCCAGCCTCCAGATTGCACTCCTTGGTGTACCCGAAAAAGCCAAGGAATAGGATGGGCGGGGCGGGGGGCGCAAACTACTGCCCATTGCCCAACTCTGGCCAGCTTTCTGCTTTATAAATAAAGTTTTATTGGAACACAGTCACACCCATTCATTTATTATCATCTATGGCTACATTTGCATGACAATGGCAGGGTTGAGTAGTTGCACCAGAGATCGTGTGGCCCACAAAATATTTATTATCTAGCACTTTACAGAAAAAGCTTGTCAACCTCCAGGACAGTGGCCACAAGTTCTGCCATCATCTCATGCCTTAGCAAGAAGGGAAAGGAATGCCCATTAAGGCACAATTGTTTTCTGTTTTTGTTGTTTGTTTGTTTGTTTTTGAGACGGAGTTTTGCTCTTGTCGCCCAGGCTGGAGTGCAATGGTGTGATCTCGGCTCACTGCAACCTCTGCCTCCTGGGTTCAAGCGATTCTCCTGCCTCAACCTCCCGAGTAGCTAGGATTACCTCCCGAGTAGCCACCACATCCAGCAAATTTTTGTATTTTTAGTAGAGATGGGGTTTCACCATGTTGGCCAGGCTGGTCTTGAACTCCTGACCACAGGTGATTCACCTGCCTTGGCCTCCCAAAGTGCTGGGATTACAGGTGTGAGCCACCGTGCCTGGCCACAAGTTGGTCTTTTAACAACAGAGCACACAGCTGGACAAAGCCCAGCGCTCTCTTCTTTGGGGCTGAGGTGGGTCATTAATATTGAACATTTACAATGTACTTGCTCCAGGTGATTCAGTTTAATTTCTGCCGTCTCTTGTAACAGGGCTCCCACGTGCACGGGTCGGGGCCGTGTGTCTGCCTCAGCTTTCTGAGGCCCCACAGTGTATTGATTCTGCGAAATGTATGTTTCTTTGAAAACAGTGTCTCTTGAAATGACAGGAGATCACACATCGCTTGTTTTCTGTCCCTTTCATTCCCCTCTGAACATGATAAAATCATGATCTAGCGTTGCCGAGGGACCTTAGCATCTCTTGGAAAGAAGGACTTGCCTTCTTTTTTAATCTTTGTCAAGCCAGTGAGGCCAAGTAGAAAATTTTTAGCAGCTTTGGAGCCAGACAGATGGGCGTGCAAGTTCTGCCCGTTATTGACTGGACCGTGTGACCCTCGGAGAACCGCCTAGTGTCTATGAGACTGAGGCTGTTGGGCAGGAAAATGGGGATGGTCCCAGCATTATGGGCAGTTGTGAGAATTCAGTGCAATGATGCAGTGCTCCCAGAACAGCTGGTCTAGAGCTTGGCTCATGGGACTGTCCCTTCGCAGAGGCAGTGTGGACATTCCACTGGTATCCACTGGTGTGGCTGTGCCTGTTTGGTCACAGTGTCTGTTCTGATTAGTCGGTGCTCCCATATGTCAAGAGTTCAATGTTTTGAAAATCATCCCTGCCTAGAGATGAATTCCCCCTTCCCCTGAGGTCTAGACTGGCATAGCTGCTTTTGGAGCCTCACCTGCTGAGAGCTCACAGCTGTCCTTCTCTAGAGAATCACCCTCAGACGGGAGCCAAGTTGCCTGGGTTGGGATGCCATGTCCAGTAATGGCCCAGTGATTAACTGATACAGCAACATGAATGGCTGGTCCCTGCCCCATGGTGGGGACGATCCTGTGGTGTGCTCTCTGCTGCTCGTGGGATAGGTCAAGGCAGGACTTTAAGGGACCACATTCTCACTCTGCTCTGTCTCCTTCTGCATCCTGTAGTCCTCACCTCCCTTCTCCTGAAAGCCCCTTTCAAAAAAAAAAAAAAAAAACCACATCCACCCAAGTCCCTGTCTCCAGCTCTGCTTCTGGTAAAGCTGGTGGAAGGCTGCCAGTCTCAGCTGTTACAGATACAGATCTTTCTGCATTTCCAGGACTGAGGTCAATCCCTGGGGACCCAGTGAGGCGGTATCTGAGGGGCCATGGAGCTGGCTTGATGGGGTCTACAGGTAGGCAGGGACCTGGTGGGGCTGTGACTCAAGGATTTTTATCAAATATCTTTATCCCCTGACAGATGCAAAAAAAAAAAAAAAATGAGATCGGACTCCAGGGTTTCCTCCATGCCACACTGGCCCCATTGTTTGTTGTGCTATCAGCAGAAGTTGACTTTGCAAGGAATGTACACGTGTATGTGATGTTTGAATGCAACTATCTGTGTGTGCGTGCATTTGTGTGTGTGTGTGCGTGTATTTGTGTATGAGTGTGTGTGCGTGCATTTGTGTGTGTGTGTGTGTGTGCACTGAGGATGTGAGCCCCACTTCCGGCCCAGTGCCCCTGCATGGGCTGGCTCTGCCCTCCTGCTGCTCTGGGCCCCTCAGGCAGTCACTACCTGGTACATAGCGAAGGCATCAGGATCCGTTATTCATTGGGACTGTAGACTGTCTCCACCATATTGGGTCTTTTGGCCTCTTGGACATGACTTGGCCTCTGCTGGCTTTAAGGGACTGCCAGAGATGCCCTCTGCTCTGGGAAATGTTCTCAGCCTGGGCACAGCCCACTAACCACTGCCTGCTTGTCTGAGACTTCTCTGTCCAGGAAAACAGCCCAGCCTGACCAAAGATGGGCATAGAGCCATATTTTGGGAAAGACTGGTTTGGGGTCAACTTGGTTTCCGGACCCGGTTCTGACTTAAGTTGCAGGGGACAGTGAGCCAGTTATTGCCCACTGGCTCCATCCTAAGCCTTCCTAGAGGAGACGTACCCTCCTCCTAGGGTTGCCCAGGCTGGACCACTTCTGCCTGGGTGATGGATTGGGAGAAAGACGTTAATATTTGGAGCAGCGTTATATTAGTCAGCACTCCCATTTGCAAACATTAGAAAACCAGCTCAAACTAGTGATAAAAGAAAATCTCAGCTGAATTAAATTTAAAGCAGTTTAATTGAGCAATGAACGATTCGCAAATTGGGCAGCCCCCAGAATCACAGCAGATTCACAGAGACTCCAGTGCAGCCACGTGGTGGAAGAAGATTTATGGACAAAAGAAGGGAAATGACATACAGAAATCAGAAGTGAAGTACAGGATGGCTGGATTGTTACAGGTTGGCGTTTGCCTTATTTGAGTACAGTTTGAACACTGAGCATTGTATGAGTGGTTGAACTATGGCCTCTGGGATTGGCCAAGACTCAGCTATTGTTACAGGCACATACTCCTAAGTTAGGTTTTCAATCTTGTCTACCTATTAAGCTAGGTTGCAATTGGTCCACAAGGACTCAAGTACAGAAGTACGAAGTCCCACTCAGGCCATATTTAGTTCACTTTAACACTAGCTTCGGCAACGGTCTCTCAGAGCCCAGGGCATGGCAGGGATGCAACCAGGATTCAGGAAACTTGAATTCATTGACTGTCTCTTCCCCATCTTAGATGCAGTGCTAAGGGCTTTATAGTAATTTTCTCATTTGATTCTCAAAACAAACTGAGGAGGAAACGGTCTGAGAGTAGTTAGGCAGCTTCTAAAGGTCACACAGATAGTAAATGTCATCACTGGGACTTGAACTCAGGTCTTTCTGACTCTCATGTCTGTGCAACATGTCATCTCAGCCACTGTTGTTACTGTATACGTGGATTAGGGTTAGCTAAACTGCTGTAACAAATAGACCCAACTCGAATGGTGCACGTATATACAATAGGGGTTTATTTCTTATGATATAGTTCAGGGTGGTCCCAGGTGAATAAGGATGGGTAGGTCTGCATTTTTCATAGTCATTTGGGTCTCTACTCAGGCTCCTAGAGTCTCTGCCACCTTCCACATGTGGCTTCCAAGGCCACCTTTGAGACAGAGTTTGGTGGAGCACACATGGTAGGATTTTTTTTTTTTTTTTGAGATGGAGTCTCACTCCATTGCCCAGGCTGGAGTGCAGTGGCGTGATCTTGGCTCACTGCAACCTCTGCCTCCCAGGTTCAAGCAATTCTCCTGTCTCAGCCTCCCAAGTAGCTGGGACTACAGGCACCTGCCACCATGCCTGGCTAATTTTTGTATTTTTAGTAGAAATGGGGTTTCACCTTGTTGGTCATGTTGGACTCGAACTCCTGACCTCAGGTGATCCACCCACCTCAGCCTCCCAAAGTGCTAGGATTACAGGTGTGACTCACCATGCCTGGCCATATGGTAGGATTTTATGGGCCAGAAAGGAAGTGTTGCATTGCGTCTGGTCGCTTTCTGTTGAGTTGAACCCAGTCCTGTGGCTCCCCCTATTTGCAAGGTCTCCTAAATGTCTGGCCAAGCTGTATGTCCAGGAAAAGGAAAGGACCAAATTCGAGAGGCAACCCGCCGTCTCCCACACACATAATAAATATTTCCATGATTCCTTGCTCTCTTCTTGTCCTTGTTTGTAAGGAGTTTTCTTACTTGGAACCATAATATATATTCTAGTTTTCATGTGACTTCTTTCATTTATCATAATCTTTTTCCTGTGTGGCTCCAGTGAGTTTTCATAATGATCATGGTTACAGGCTGTGTACAGCAACTGTCATACAGTTAACTCATTCTAGTTTTTTTTTTTTTCCGATAATAAAACAATAAGCACCTTTATGCAAAAACTCTTTGCTACTCTTGAATTATTTCTTTAAATTCTCAGGAGTGGGAATGCCAAGTCTAAAGAGTGAACATTTTTACAGCTTTTGACACTTCATACCTTATTGCTCTTCAAAGAGTTTGTATCCAACGACAAAGATACTCACAGTGTTACCAGCATTGGGTGTATCGTTTTAAAAACAATTTAGTTGTAAAATGGTTCCTTAGTTTATTATGATAGCCTTTTTCAGGATCCCAATCCTTTAGGGTAGGAAGTGTTTATATGTGTATATTTGGCTAAGTCATATCAACTGCAATTTAGCCTCCTCTTTTGTCTTTACCAGGGAGGACAAAATCATTTATTCACTCAACAAAAATGTAGGGAGTACTTGTTATGTGCCAGGCAGTGGTCTAGACCTGGGAATATAGTGAATACCAAAAGACAAAGTCCTGGCCGGGCACGGTGGCTCATGCCTATAATCCCAGCACTTTGGGAGGCCGAGGTGGGTGGATCACTTCAGGTCATGAGTTTGAGACCAGCCTGGCCAACATGGCAAAACCCCGTCTCTACTAAAATTACAAAAATTAGCCGGGTGTGGTGGCACATGCCTGTAGTCCCAGCTACTCAGGAGGCTGAGGCAAAGGAATCACTTGAACCCAGGAGGGAGAGGTTGCAGTGAGCCAAGATTGCACCACTGCATTCCAGCCTGGGTGACAGAGTGAGACCCTGTATAAAAAAAAAAAAAAAAAGACAAAGTCTTCACTCTCATGGAACCTTATATTCTAGTGGGAAGACACATGTTGCTGAAGTAAACACACAGACAAATATATGGGGTCATCTTATTGACAAATGCCATGAAGAAAACAGAACTGGGTGACAGGACAGTGACTGGGGAGCTATTCTAGTTTGAGGGTGGCTCTTAATACTGAAAATTCATTTCAGAGAAATTTCATCTCTTTTCAAAGATGTCTACCTTCAGAGCTCACAGCTCCATTTTGCTTTTTTGCTGCTGTTCTTGAGACAGGGCCTCACTGTGTCACCCAAGCTGGAGTGCAGTGGCACGATCCTGGCTCACTGCAGCCTCAACCTCCCGTGCTCAAGTGATCCTCCCACCTCAGCCTGCCAAGTAGCTGGGACTAGAGGCACACGCCACCATGCTCAGCTAGTTTATTTATTTATTGGTAGAGATAGGGTCTTGCTGTGTTGCCTAGGCTATCATACTTTTACAGGGCCTTTTCTGATTTTTGAAAATCTTAATTCTGACTATTAGGTGCTTGTTTTATTGTTAACTCTTAGTTCAGCTTTATTCCCCCATTTTGGTGGTGGTGGAATCTTTCTCCCTTAAGAGGTCCTCCCCCAGCAGAGCCTGGTCTTTTGTTTAATGCTGGATGCTCAGCCCCAGACACACTGCCAGCTACATAAAGGCTGAATGAATAAACTAAGATCCTCCACTCACCTATGAATTCCTCGAGAACAGCCTTTGGGCTCAGTGACCATTGTGTTCTAGCCTGCCTGGCACCAGTGCCCAGCGCATACTAGGTGCTCAGTAAATGTAAGCTGAACTATTTGAAGTGTGTTCACATTTACTCTTGACATCGTTCCTTAATCCATTGCTGTTTAAGTATGGCTTGGAGACCAGCAGCCGGGACCAGCTATGTAATGCACGGGGCTCAGTGCAAAATAAAAATGCAGGGTCTTTAGCTTCAAAAAATATTAAGGACCAAGCACGGTGGCATGTGCCTGTAGTCCCAGCTATTCAGGAGGCTGGGGCATGGGGATTGCTTGAGCCCAGGAGTGTGAGTCCAGCCTGGGCAACATAGTGAGATCCTGTCTCTAAAAAAAATTTTTTTTAAGTAAAATTATTAAGAATGTGAAAATAGGCCAGGGGTGGTGGCTCATGCCTGTAATCCCAGCATTTTCGGAGGCCGAGGTGGGTGGATCACTTGAGGTCAGGGTTTCAAGACCAGCCTAGCCAACATGGTGAAACACCATCTCTACTAAAAATACAAAAATTAGCTGGGTTTGGTGGTGGGTGCCTGTCATCTCAGCTACTCAGGAGGCAGAGGTGGGAGGATCGCTTGAGTCCAGGGAGGCTGAGGCTGCAATGAGCTAGATTATGCCATTGCACTCTAACCTGGGTGACAGAGTGAGACCTTGTCTCAAAAAAACAAAAACAAATTATTAAGAATGTGAACCTAATGACAACAGAGGGTTAAACCAAGCACGGCCCCTTCTGAATGTTGTACGCCCATGAGACTGGCTCCACCTTGAGAGACAGGCAGGTCTCAGGGTTAGCCTCAGACCTATGGAGTGAAGATCTGGGCTGGGACCCAGGGCACTTCCTGGTGATTCTTATACCCAAGAGAGTTTGAGCACTGTCATCATTTTTCAGCCTGGGGGATGTCCTGGAGCCCTGTCAGAGAGAGAACCCTGCCCAGGATCCAGATCAGCATTTATCATGGGATAGTCTCGCTTTTGCTGAGTAGCTTTGACAAAAGGAGCCATTGCTGAAGTGGGTCTGGGCCCAGGCACTTCATCTGCTCCACGTGTCCGATCCAGCGGCTTGGTCATTCTTCAAGTGCCTTCCTCTAGCGACAAATCCATCTATTGCCCTGGACGCACTGCAATGACTTCTCTTTAACAGGCCGTTGGCTGTTTGAATCCCAACATAGTCTGGTGATGGCAGACTCCTAGGAGGCAGATCCTCTGTAAGAGGTGTGGTGCGCTCCCCATCAGGGAACTGTCCAAGTCGAGGTCGGATAATTACTTGGCAGGGATGCTTCAGGAGGAGTCCAACATTCAATGTGGAGCCAGAGTATATGATTTGGAAGATCCTGCTCAATAATCATCCATGTCTCTGCCCTCCTCTTTGTGGCACCGGCATCTCCTTTCCCCTGCCCAGTGCCTGTTCATCACCACAGTCTATGCATGGCCAAGGGACAAGGATGAATAACACCCACCACGGTAGAATGTAAAGACCATAATCCTGGAATCATACCCCACTGTGCTGAATGATGCCAGTTGTGCTCTCTGCAGTCATGTGATCTTGGGCGTGTGCAGCAGATGCCCTTGTTGCCCTGCCCATATCCCTCTGGCTAGCAGTATGCTGGAATTGGCTCATACCAGCCCACAAGAACCAACCATTCTATTTTCTGGAATTTTGCAAGCCCGCTGGCATACATTGGTAGCTTGAAATTGGCCATCATGGGAATATTTACACCAAAGGAATCAGCAAATTGTTCAGCTTGGGCTTCAGTCCCTTGTAACTGCGTTGAATTTTCCTAGGTGTCCTCTGCACAGTTGTGTGATCTTGGGCATGTGTAGCAGAGGCTCTTGTTGTCCTGCTCATATCCAGAAACCCCATCCTTCAGTTACAAGGAACTGAAGTGAACATGGAACACTTGTAAGCAAACCCAGAACTTAGTGACTCACAGAAGGGAGGGAGGAGCTGCATGGACCAGCGCCTTGTGGCAGGAACTAGTGACTCAGTGACACGACACCAAGATGCTTTCTATGTCTGTTCATCTGTCTCCTCTGCTGGTGCCAGCATCTCTTTGCGACTTGGCTTTACTTTGTCTCACTACAGAGGAGCTACTCTGCAGAAGAAGAAGGAACTTGGAATAAGTAAGAAAAAAGCCCTTTGTTGCACTAAAGTCACTGACGCTTGAAGATTTAGTTGACATTGCAGCATAGTCATCCCATCCTGACTAATGTAGAGCTTTCCCTGTATTATGTATAATCCTCTTAACTACCTTACAAAGTAGGCATTGGTATTTTTACTTATCAGGTAAAAAAACTGGACAGGCGCAGTGGCTCACGCCTGTAATCCCAGCAGTTTTGGAGGCCTAGGTGGGCAGATCACCTGAGGTCAGGGGTTCGAGACCAGCCTGGGCAACATGGCAAAATCTTGTTTCTACTGAAAATATAAAAATTAGCCAGGCATGGTGGTGCCGCCTGTAATCCCAGCTACTTGGGAGGTTGAGGCAGGAGAATCGCTTGAACCTGGGAGGTGGAGGTTGTAGTGAGCTGAGATCACACCTCTGCACTCCAGCCTGGGCAACAGAGTGAGACCCTATCTCAAAAAAAAAACCCCAAAAAACAAAACAAAAACTGAGGTTCACAGAGGTTGAATAACTTTCCAAAGATCAGCCAGCTAGCAAGTGGCAAAGCCAAGATTCAAACCCAAATCTGATGGATTGTGAAGCCTGCTTTCTTGCCCCACCACCCTGGGATTCTTGCGGTGTAACTTAGGATCGAGAGGTGGAGGAAGAAGCCAGAGGAACTGACAAACAGAATGAAATGAAAGCGAATGTAAATTTAGCCCACCTCCTGCCAAAACTGCAACTGTGAAATGTAACGGATTACACAACGAGTCCTGAGTCCTGCGCTTTTTTCAGGCGATATTTTCAGACAAGCCATTCTGGAGCGTTTGCTAAACACCCTGGATGTGTCTTCAAAGGCCCCTTCCATATTTCATCCAGGCGGGCAGAGCGGGATGACAATGCAAGCTAATGCCCCTTCATGGGAGTCCAGGAGGATGGTTCCCTTTAGTCCCTTATTAAAGCTGCTTGCCCACTTCTGAGGGAGTGACGTTCAGCATCTGGACCAGAGGTCGAAGGGCCACAGCTGGGAGGGTCGCTCTGGAACCTTGGCCAACTGGCTTCTTCCCAGTGAGGCTTCCTGGCAAATTTCCCTTGCTTTCAGATGAAATAAATGCTAGTGTCCTCGCATGTGTTCTTTTTCATGAGAACTGCTTTCACCCCCTCTTCCTTCCCTGCCATGTTGACCCCTAGTGGGGTCCTACCTCTACCTACCATGGGTTGATTTTACCGCAAAGCCCTGAAGCCCTAGCACCCTGCACCCCGTCCACAGGTGCCTGGCCCAGAGATTGCCACATGACCCAAACAGGGCCAGATTTTGAACTTGGAATTGGAGAGACTGTATGTGGGTCCTTGTCTGTGGTGGAGGCTGCAGGAAATGAGGCTGGAGGCTGGAGGGACCCACATCTCCTGCCAACAGGAGGGAAGCTCATCTGCTGTGAGAAGGGAAAGGTGGGCAGAGGCAGAGATGAAGAGTCCATTTGAAACTCAAGAGCTTGGTTTCAGTTATACTTTACACTCTTGCTCTTCCAGTTACCTGTTCTTTGATTATAGTCTAATGGTGATGGGTGCAGACTCTGGGCCAGACCAAATACTGGGTTCAAATCCTGGCTCATTGACTAGGTGTGTGACAGCTGTTTTTGTCTTCTATAAAATGGGATAGACAGGCACAGTGGCTCACGCCTGTAATCCCAGCACTTTGGGAGGCCGACATGAGAGGATTGCTTGAACCCAGGAGTTCAAGACTAGCCTGGGCAATATAGTGAGACCATATCTCTACAAAAAAATTCAAAAAATTAGCCATATGTGGTGGTGTTTACCTGTGGTCCCAGCTACTCTGCAGGCTGGGGCAGAAGGATTGCTTGAGCCCAGGAGGTTGAGGCTGCAGTGAGCTAGGATCACCTCACTGTACTCCAGCCTGGGTGACTGAGGAAGACCCCATCTCAAATAAATAAATAAATAAATAAAATGGAATGAATAGGAATACCCACCTCAAAGGGTGGTTGTGAAGATTAAACGAGATACATGCAAAGTGCTGGAATAATACCTAGAAGGGATTAAATGCTTCATAAATGTTTCTAACAATGACAACAACAGGTTATTCTATCTAATAATAATATTAACAATAATTAAAGATCCTTTAGTATCCTTCCAATCAGTTGTGCTTCTATCACTTTCAACAAAAAGCATTAAGAGATGTTGGTGGGGCTGATACTCGAACCACCTCCATCATTCATTGGGTGCAGGGTCTGACTGTCAAATATACAGCACCAATGACCTAAGGGTTTACAGCTTCCCTCTGGGCAGGAAGTGAAGGCTCGTAGGGCCTTGTAAACAGGAAGAGGTGGGGCTTCGGCTTTAGCTTGGGGAGGAAGACAAGGCGGCCTCCTGGAGTTAAGAAGGTGGAGCTGGGAGCTGTGGCATAAGCGGAACCAGAGATTAAGAAAAGGAGCCTCCCTGCAGGGCTGAACAGGACAAAATAAGCAAAATGGTGGGTGGAGGTGAGGAGCGAAGGTAGAACTCCGGGGCCTATGCTCATGCTGTTCCGTGTAACTCTAGTTTTATTATGTCTGGAGGCATCTACTCAACTTTTATCAGCTGGAGCTCCCAGAAGCCACCACATTTCCCCACCAGGAGGAGAGCAGAATCAGGAGTTAGAGAAGTTGATCCCAAAGTATTGTTTGAGCTCCTGAATCCAAGTGTACTTGAAGCCAGTTCTACCCCTGGACTCTTCAGATATATGAACCAATGAATTCACTATTTGCTTAACTGTGTCCAGTTGGTCTTCTGTCTCTTTGCAACAGAAAGAGACCTGACCAATACCACCTCCAAAATAATCAGGCAAGAGGCAGGCGCCAGCTATATTTAAACATCTGAGACAATCCATTTGAAGCTTAAAAGGAAAAGATCCCAGGGCTGTGGAATCTGAGGACATGACACCCTGGAGAATCTTTCTGGACCAAAGAGGAGAATGGATTGCCAAGCTGCAGTCAGCAACCTCAATCCAAGTCAGGGCTGGGGCCCAGGTGGGAAAGGAGGGACATATACCACTAGGTGACAGTCAGGAATGGCAGAGACATAAATCAGGGCTCTAGGACAGGTACGTGTGTTTCCTTGGAGGAAGAAGAGCTGCACAGACTGACAGATGAGAAGGGCCCAGCCTGAGTCTGACGGACCCTGATTATTCAGGAGTGCTTTACTTTGTGTAGTGAGATTTTTGTTGAAAAGACGATGGAAAAAAGAAGAAAACCAGTTTTAGGCTGGGCGCGGTGTCTCATGTCTGTAATCTCAGCACTTTGGGAGGCTGATGCAGGTGGATCACCTGAGGTCAGGAGTTCAAGACCAGCCTGGCCAACATGGTGAAACCCTGTCTCTGCTAAACATACAAAAAATTAGCAGGGCATGGTGGCGGGTGCCTGTGCTCGGGAGGATGAGGTAGGAGGATCACTTGAGCCCACCAGGCAGAGATTGCAGTGAGCCGAGATCGTGGCACTGCACTCCAGCCTTGGTGACAGCAAAACTCCATCTCAAAAATATATATATATAAATAAAAGAAAACCAGGTTTTAGGTTGGAGTGCAGTGGTATGATTTCAGCTCACTGCAACCCCTGCCTCCCAGGTTCAAGCGATTCTTCTGCCTCAGCCTCCCAAGTAGCTGGGGCTACAGGCACATACCACCATGCCCAGCTAATTTTTGTATTTTTAGTAGAGACGGGGTTTCACCATATTGGCCAGGCTGGTCTTGAACTCCTGACCTCAGGTGATCCACCTGCCTTGGCCTCCCAAAGTGCTGGGATTACAGGTGTGAGCCACCGAGCCCGGCTGAAACTCCCATTTTTAAAACCATCCAGACCTCGTGAGACCCATTCACTATCATGAGAACAGTATGGGAAAGACCTGCCCCCATGATTCAGTCATCTCCCACCGGGTCTCTCCCACAACACATGGGAATTATGGGAGCTACAAGGTGAGATTTGGGTGGGGATACAGAACCAAACCATATCACTCATCTTGTATAGATGAGGGAACAGGCATACAGGGATCAGCCCAAGATTACACAGCTGATGGATGGGAGAACTTTAACGTGAACCCTGGTCAGATTAATTCACTTTCCATGATTTACAATGAGCATTTGACAAGTGCTTGTTGCACTGAACAGAGTGGCAATGCTCCCTGAAGAAGACCTTATCCAGGGGCCTGCACAGAGGAAGAAAGACTTGGGGAGTAATGGGCATTTTCTGGCTTCTAGTAGAAATAAATCCAGCAATATGCCTTGAAGTTGATGATGAAAGGGCTTTTTCTGCAGATATCACCAAACCTTGAGAATGCCTGGGGAGCTGTCCAGCGTTCTGATGGAGTACACAGCCAGGCTTGTCTGGCTACTTGGTGGAGACTTATTACTCTGGTGTATCATTCACTGCCCCTAAGATACCGTAGGGGCTGAACAATGTGTGCAAAATGTGATTCCAAAAGAATCAGATCTTCATTGAGAAATGCTTCTTTGAGATACTTAGCTGGATGAAGTTTGGGTCTGGGGATTGCAATCTAACCTGGAGATAGAAAAATTCATGGGTAAGACTCTACAGGAATTTGCTATTTCTTTCTGAAACTGGCCTTCAGATGAGGCTGTGTTTGACCTGTACATTGTTTTAAGTCAATTTGAGTTAAGACCAAATGTTTAAAAATTAGAAGTATTTACATTAAAAATGCTGATTTCAAGCTCCCCTTAAAAATCACAAGACAGGGCAAAGTGGGCCCACATTCCTACAGGACAACAAGCAGTTGAAAATGAGGAGCAGCCTCACTCTGTAGACAGAACCTGGGCTTTCTGGTTTACCACAGTCCCCACTACTCCCTATTGTGTTATGCTGAGGTGGCTTCTCTTATTTTTGTTGCTCACTGCGCATGATAGACATTCGAGTTTGGGATCCTTATTTTAGAGTCTAGGCTAAAACATCAGCCATTTTTGCTTATTATTATTATTGTTATACTTTAAGTTCTGGGATCCATGTGCAGAAAGTGCAGGTTTGTTACATAGGTATACATGTGCCATGGTGGTTTGCTGCACCCATCAACCTGTCATCTACATTAGGTATTTCTCCTAATGCTATCCCTCCCATTGCCCCCCACCCCTCGACAGGCCCCAGTGTGTGATGTTCCTCTCCCTGTGCCCATATGTTCTAATTGTTCAGCTCCCACTTATGAGTGAGAATATGTGGTGTTTGGTTTTCTGATCCTGTGTTAGTTTGCTGAGAATGATGGTTTCCAGCCTCATCCATGTCCCTGCAAAGGACACGAACTCATCTTTTTTTTTTATGGTTGCATAGTATTCCATGGAGTATATGTGCCACATTTTCTTTATCCAGTCTGTCATTGATGGGCATTTGGGTTGGTTCCGAGTCTTTGTTATTGTGAATAGTCCTGCAATAAACATATGTGTGTATGTGTCTTTATAGTAGAATGATTTATAATCCTTTGGGTATATATCCAGTAATAGGATTGCTCGGTCAATGGTATTTCTGGTTCTAGATCCTTGAGGAATCACCACACTGTCTTCCACAATGGTTGAAGGTAAAAGCATTCCTATTTCTCCACATCCTCGCCAGCATCTGTTGTTTCCTGACTTTTTAATAATCACCATTCTAGCTGGCATGAGATGGTATCTCATTGTGGTTTTGATTTGCATTTCTCTAATGACCAGTGATGATGAGCTTTTCTTCACATGTTTGTTGGCCACATAAATGT
The DNA here is from genome assembly GCF_028885655.2 of Pongo abelii. NCBI lineage: Eukaryota > Metazoa > Chordata > Mammalia > Primates > Hominidae > Pongo > Pongo abelii. The sequence continues at coordinate 13,295,120 of NC_072003.2, read as the reverse complement.
GTTCTTTTGAGCAGTGTCTGTTCATATCCTCTGGCCACTTTTGGATGGGGTTGTTTGTTTTTTTCTTGTAAATATGTTTAAGTTCCTTGTGGATTCTGGATATTAGCCCGATGGATAGATTGCAAAACTTTTCTCCCATTCTGTAAGTTGCCTGTTCACTCTGATGATAGTTTGTTTTGCTGTGCAGAAGCTCTTTGTTTAATTAGATCCCATTTGTCAATTTTGGCTTTTGTTGCCATTGCTTTTGGTGTTTCAGTCATGAAGTCCTTGCCCATGCATATGTCCTGAATGGTATTGCCTAGGTTTTCTTCTTGGGTTTTTATGGTTTTAGGTCTAACATTTAAGTCTTTAATCCATCTTGAGTTAATTTTTGTATTAGGTGTAAGGAAGGGGCCCAGTTTCAGTTTTCTGCATATGGCTAGCCAGTTTTCCCAGCACCATTTTAAATAGGGAATCCTTTCCCATTCTTGCTTTTTATTACAACTTTTTACCTAAACATTCAATAGGTTTCACTAACTTTTTGGAAATGAGGCAGTTGAGTCTAAGTAGGTTAAATCACTTATCTGAGGTCACATGGCAGGACAGTGCTTGTTCTGCAGTTAAGTGTGTTTCTTTTTGTTGACCATGAGAACATCTTCAACTGCCCTTTTTGACTTGGCCACCAGGGAACTTGGTGCCATGTTTTCAAATCCAGTTTGGTAACTGGCCTTCTGGCCTGTATATCTTTATTCTACCTTCCATCCTGCTCTGTTCTTCTGTTTTTACCTCTTATTCTAGATTATCTTTCTTAAGTCCTAATTTTAAATTTATATCTATAATCTTGTTATATATATTTCTTGGCATCTACTGTAAGTGGGTAGTGAACAAATAAACAAAATGTGATGAATTTTAGAGGACTAAGAAGCGCCTGAGTCACACCAAGCTTCATCCTGGATAATTTGTCATTGACCCAGACTGTGGTTCTGCACTCGCCAGTAACCAGGTTTTTTTTTTTTCTTTTTTTGCTTTTTGCCAACCATACATTTTGCTTTCGTGGTATCGAAGTGGTTTAAGCTTATGGCTTCCAGCCTGCAATGGCCATGAGGGGTCAGTCTGTCATCAGGAGGGGTTGGCAGACTCTGTTCTCAGATAGGCAGCAAGGATGGAGGTGGGGCAGGAGCAATTTCACTACCTGCCTGGCGTCTGGGTCTTGCTTAGAGAAATAATTCCAGGCTCTGCTGCTTTCGGCCCTGTGTCTCATGGTTCCACTGATTCCTGCAGAGATCTAGAGAGAAAATTTCCAGCTAGGAGTTTCTGGCTCGTTTGATTTTGAACGTTTTGAGTATTCCACCCTTACCCCTCCACCTCCACTCACTACTCTATAGTGTTTTGTTTTGTTTTGTTTTTTAAGAAAACAGTTTGAAAGCAAAAATAAATAAATAATTCAAAACAGAGGGGCCATTTTTATTTACTGTGGTTGTTTCAGGGTAGGGAAGGGAGCTTACACTTTTTTTGAACTCTTATTCTATACCAGCCAATGTGCTACATTCTTAGCTTAAAAGCCTGCTTCTCTTTGATTTCAGAATAACTTGGAAATAAATTATCAGATCCCGCATGTTCTGATCTTGGCTGTGAGCTCTAATTAAATCTCCCCTTCCTTGCTTCCTCCAGTGAGTTGTTCTCCCTTCACCTCCCAGCACAAGCTTTGCACATGTTGCCCTCTGTCCTACGAAGGTCCATCCCTTCCCAGTCTCCGTGTGACTCCGTCCTTCACACCCACGGTTCTCCACTGAAATGTCCTTTGAGTGCTTCTCAGATGCCTCAGTCTAAAGTAGATGATTCGGGGCTGGGTGCAGTGGCTCACGCCTGTAATCCCAGCACTTTGGGAGGCTGAGGCAGGCGGATCACCTGACATCAGGAGTTTAAGACCAGCCTGGCCAACATAGTAAAACCCCGTGTCTACTAAAAATACAAAAATAAGCTGGGCATGGTGGTGGGTGCCTGTAATCCCAGCTACTTAGGAGGCTGAGGCAGGAGAATCGCTTGACCCTGGGAGGCGGAGGTTGCAGTGAGCTGAGATCACGCCACTGCACTCCAGCCTGGGTGACAGAGCAAAACTGTCTCAAAATAAATAAATAAATAACATAAAGTAGATGATTCACAGAAACCTCTGTTCTTTTAGAGCACTCTTCAACACTTTTTATGCTTTTTATGTTTTATTTCTAATAAATATGTTTCTTTCACTATACCATAAGTATATTCCTTCTTCTAAGTTTCATTAAGGTAGAATCACGTAAGGCTTGTTTCCTGTTACATCCCTAAGTACCTAGCATGTAGTAGGCGTTCAATAAAAATTCATTGAATGATTGAACACTCAATCCCATGATTTGAGTGTTTTTTTGTTTGTTTGTTTGTTTGTTTGTTTTGAGACAGAGTCTTGCTCTATCGCCTAGGCTGGAGTGCAGTGGTACTATCTTGGCTCACTGCAATCTCTGCATCCTGGGTTCAAGCGATTTTCTTGCCTCAGCCTCTCAAGAAGCTGGGACTAACCACAGGCATGTGCCACCATGCCCAGTGATTTTTTTTTTGCATGTGTGTGTATTTTTAGCAGAGATGGGGTTTCACCGTGTTGGCCATGCTGGTCTTAACTCCTGACCTCAGGCCATCTGCCCTCGGCCTCTGAAAGTGTTGGGATTACAGGTGTGAGCCACCACGCCTGGCCTTTTGTAATTATTCTAACAGCTACTACTTATTAGGTGCTGACTGTATGCCAGGCACTGTGCTGATTTATTTATTTATTTTCAGGGATTGGGTCTTGTTCTGTCACCATGGCTGGAGTTCAGTGGCACAATCATAGCTCGCTGAAGCTTCAAACTCCTGGGGTTAAGCAGTCCTCCTGCTTCAGCTTCCCAAGTTAGCTGGGATTACAGGGATGTGCCATTACACCCAGCTAATTTAAAAAAATCGCTGATTTTTTTTTTTTCAGAGATGGAAAAAGAAAACAAACAGTTACTACTTATTAGGTGCTGACTGTATGCCAGGCATTGTGCTGATTTTTTTGTGTGTGTTTTTAATTTTTTTAGAGTTGGGGTCTAGTTCTGTCACCATGGCTGGAGTTCAGTGGCACGATAATAGCTCACTACAGCTTTGAACTCCTGGGCTTAAGCAATCTTCCTGCCTCAGCTTCCCAAGTAGCTGGGATTACAGGCATGCGCTATCACACCCAGCTAATTAAAAAGACTTTTTTTTTGTAGAGATAGGGGTCTTGCTATGTTTCCCAGGTTAGTCTCAAACTCCTGGATTCAAGTGATCCTCCTGCCTCCACCTCCCATGTGCTGGTGTTACAGACAAAAATTCAGAGACCATTGGCTCCCCAGGCCCAGATGCCCAGCCGCTGTCGATCGGTCAGCCGCCCCCCACCCATCCGGTGCGGCCTTTGTTGCCTCTGCACCAGACTGTGCCTTCCGCTCTCCACGCCTCTAAGAGCCTGGTTGTAGCCCCGTCCATCTCTGCTAGACACCCTGCAGCCATTTTTACTTCTAAGAGCCTGCCTGTAGTTTCTTTGGCTTCTAAGAGCCAACCTGCTGTCCCCTGGCCTCTCAGAACCACCTCCAGGTCCCCGCTGTCTCTCTGAGCCAGCCCCTGGTGCCTGTGGCCTCTCAGGGCCAGCCCCAGGATCTTCCTCGGGCCTCTCAAACTCAGTCTCCACCACCTGGTTTGGTTTCTGGAACCCAGTCACTGGCCCCCCAGGTCCATATGGGGCAGCCTGTATCTGCCCAGTCCTTTACTATTGTGGACCCACAGGCCTCTCAGGCTATCGAGGACTTGCAGGCCCTACTTCAAACGCAACAGGCCATCCCCAGCACCTCTGTAGTGCAGGAGAGTTCCCTGAGCCAGTCTTCAAGTGTCCTGAAGGTTCCTGAGATGCCAGTTGCTCAGGCTTTTGAGGCTCTGCCACGACTCAGCCAGAAACCATATCGGAAACCGTCTACCCTGGCCACCGCATTATCTGCCCCGATGGCTCAGCTTCAGCCACTGAGACCCAGCAGTCCGTCCCCACTGACAATGCTGCAGCCTCCGTGGCAGCAAAGAAAAGTCACCCTCTCTAGTAGGGACCAGATCCCAGCCATTGGCGTGGCTACTCAAACCTCTGCCAAGTAAGTGCCTTTGGAGGAAGAGTTACCTACATTCGTCCTTAATGGTTTCCCCATTTGTGTTCTGGTGGCTTCTTCAACCCTTCTTGTCCAAAAAAATAAAGTTAATGGAAGCAAAATGGTCCTGTCCTTTGGGGATTAGCCGTTTGGACATTGGTAGGTTTTTTAAACCTAGTACTCTGGATGAATGCTATTAAGGGTTTGCCTACTCTACCAGATAATGAAATCTGTTCTTTTTTATTTAGGCTTGAGAGAGAGAGTGGTGATTATATTCTTTTGGGAGCTATTAATATAAGATCTGGGAGTGGGTGAGGGGTTTGGGGTCTGCAGGATTTCTGAAACGATGATTTCAGGTGGCACAGGGATGTTGTGCCAGCATTAAATGATGTTGAGGCCTAGGGTGGGAAAGTTACCGGCTTTTCAAGTCTTTTTTTTAGTGCTCTTTATCTTAGGAAGAATGTCTTGGCTGGGTGCAGTGGCTCACACCTGTAATCCCAGCACTTTGGGAGGTCGAGGTGGACGGATCACCTGACGTCAGGAGTTCAAGACCAGCCTGGCCAACATGGCGAAACCCCATCTCTACTAAAAATAACAAAAATTAGCTGAGTGTGGTGGCAGGCAACTGTAATCCCAGTGACTCAGGAGGCTGAGGCAGGAGAATTGCTTGAACCCAGGAGGCGGAGGTTGCAGTGAGCTGAGATCGCACCATTGCATGCCGGCCTGAGCAACAAGAGCAAAACTCCATCTCCAAAAAAAAAAAAAGGAATACTCAAATACTCAACCTTTGCAATTTGTTTTTCTAAGTTTCCAACTCCCAAACTGAGATTCTACGTTTTTGGTGCCTGGCATTTCCCAAGCAGTGGAGCTCCCCATTGTGTAGATGGCCACGTCCTGGGCAGACTGCTGGCCAGAGAAGAGGCAGGCGCTAGGAGTGTTGGAAGGATTGGGGGTGGAAACTCATGCCCCAGCTTAATCTTTGAGGCTCGCATTGGTAGCCCACAGCAGCACAAAAATGCAGGGTGGTGAGGTGCTCCTGGCATCTAGTGGGTAGAGACTAGAGATACTGCTAAACCTCCTACAATGCACAGGACAGCTCTCCACAACACAGAATTATCTGGCCCCCCAAATGTCAATCGTATAAAGTTGAGAAACCCTATCTATATGACTCAGAAATATTTCCAAAAGAAAATAGAAAAACCCTGATCTATAATAATTAAAAATTGCTTTGTAGTGAGATACTTTAACAAATCTTACTTTGACCTTCAGATGACTCATTCCCTCTTAGATAGTAATGATATCTCCACTAGACCACGAGAATCTTACTCATCTTTGCTTTATTCTTCTTTGTATCTCGAGTTTGTATCATCTCTGAGTTAACACACACATATGGGGCATTTATTAATAATAATAATAGCTAACAATTTTTTATTGCATGTTTATAATATGCTACACATGGTACTAAGTGATTTTCAGGCATTTGTGCCAGCAGTCAAAGTTGGGCACCATTATTATCTCCACTTCAAGGATAGTAGATTTGATACTGAGAGGTAATTTTTCTAATGTCAGACAAATGGAGGAGCTGGAATAGATTATGTATAGTTGAAGTATAATATGTTCTAAGGGCCACACGCGGTGGCTCACGCCTGTAATCCCAGCACTTTGGGAGGCCAAGGCGGGCGGATCACGAGGTCATGAGATCGAGACCAGCCTCACCAACATGGTGAAACCCTGTCTCTACTAAAAATACAAAAATTAGCTGGGCATGGTGGCACTCGCCTGTAATCCCAGCTACTCGAGAGGCTGAGGCAGGAGAATTGCTTGAACCCGGGAAGTGGAGGTTGCAGTGAGCCGAGATCACGCCACTGCACTCCAGCCTGGTGACGGAGTGAGACTCATCTCAAAAAAAAAAAAAAAAGTTATAAGGTATATGTTTTAAGCTTTCCTTCTAAATTAAAGTTATTAATGAGTCTTTTTCTTAAGCCTGTTGATTGTACCTTGAATTGTAATATGCCAGATCGATCTTTAGGTAACTTCTCTAAAGCCTTACTGGCAGAAAGAGAATGAGAATCAGCAATTCTTCCACGTTCTTGTTTCACTCTAGATTACCATGTTTATAAATAACATCTCAGATATTGCCTTCCCCCCCACCCCAGAACTCACCAATATTTGTTTCTGCAGATTTAACTGCCAGCTTCATAAAAGCTCAAATCCTAAGCCGGGCGCGGTGGCTCACGCCTGTAATCCCAGCACTTTTGGAGGCCGAGGTGGGCAGATCACGAGGTCAGGAGATCGAGACCATCCTGGTTAACACGATGAAACCCCGTCTGTACTAAAAATACAAAAAAATTAGCCGGGCGTGATGGTGGGCGCCTGTAGTCCCAGCTACTCGGGAGGCTGAAGCAGGAGAACGGCGTGAACCCGGGAGGCGGAGCTTGCAGTGAGTCGAGATCGCGCCACGGCACTCCAGCCTGGGTGACAGAGCCAGACTCCGTCTCAAAAAAAAAAAAAGCTCAAATCCTTATCTTCATCTTGTTTTGGGATCCTCCATGTGGAGTCCTGACCTCTCTCAGATCAGTGGACTTACTAGACTGCTTCTGCCAAGTGTATCTGTTTCAGTGTTGGGACTATTTTCCAGTTTCGAATGATACATTATTCACTGCCAGAATTTTAAGCTGTAATAAACTGTGCTATTCCAAATGAATCTTGTTTTAAAATAAGTCGGTTTTTAAAATAGAGTTCTTTTGTGAAAGCATTCTAGCATTCCGATGGAAAATAATGTCTCACAGACTCTGGGTGGAATGTACATAAGTAATATTCTCATAAAAATGGACAGTGAAAAATGCAGCTCCTTGTAATTAAGGATATTTTCTTTTTTTTCTTTTCTTTTTTTTCTTTTCTTTTTTTTTTTTGAGATGGAGTCTCGCACTGTTGCCCGGTCTGGAGTACAATGGCGTAATCTTGGCTTACTGCAACCTCCACCTCCCGGGTTCACGCGATTCTCCTGCCTTAGCCTCCCGAGTAGCTGGGATTACAGGGACACACCACCACACCCGGCTAATTTTTTGTATTTTTAATAGAGATGGGGTTTCATTATGTTGGCCAGACTGCTCTCGAATTCCTGACCTCGTGATCCACTCGCCTCGGCCTCCCAAAGTGCTGGGATTACAGGCGTGAGCCACTGTGGCCAGCCTTAAGGATATTTTCTGAACTCATTATGAAATAGCTATTGGACAGTTAACACAATCAGTGCATTCTAATATGCTATAGTTTATATGTATATGCTCACAACTTCTGAGTTTTCTATTTTCCCAAAGATTTAAAATCTGATTTGGTTGCATATTTTCATGATAATCTAATAAACTTCATTTGGGACTGCCCTCCACTTATGATCTTTCTTTTTATATGTGGATTGTTTGTGTAAGATTGCTCTTAAAAAAGTAGCTGGGAGTGGTGGTGTGCACCTGTAGTCCCAGCTACTTAGAAGGCTGAGGTGAGAAGATCACTTGAACCTGGGAGTTCGAAGCTGCAGTGAACAGTGATTGCACCACTACTGCACTCTAGCCTGAGGACAGAATGAGACCATGTCTCAAAAATAAATAAATAAACAAAAAAAGATTACTCTAAAATAGTTTTAGTTTCCTTTTGAAATGTCCGATTATAGGCAAAAGTGGGTTTTTAAATGGTATAATACTTTGAGTGGAAACTTCCAAAATTTTTAGTTTTTTAAATATTTCTTCCCCTTTCTCTGTCTTTTACTTCAGTATTTCTGTATTTATAATTTTAATAACTCACACTGGAAGAATTTATGCATTGCAGATGCTTGGAATAAATAACTGGAAGGACATTCTAGGAGAAACAAGCCAGTCACAAAAAGACACATGCAGGACGAGTCCACTTGTGTGAGATACCTAGAATAATCAAATTCAGAGGGAAAAAGTAGGATGGGGGTTGCCAGGGGCTGCGGGGAGGGGGAAATGGGAAATTGTTGTTTACTGCCTGTATATTTCAGTTTCGCAAGATAAGAAAGTTCCAGAGGTAGATGGTGGTGATGGTGGCATAACAGTGTGAATTTACTTAACACCACTGAACTGTACACTTACAAATGGTTAAGAAGAGGGCCGGGAGTGATGGCTCACACCTGTAATCACAGCACTTTGGGAGACCGAGGTGGGCAGATCACTTGAGGTCAGGAGTTCAAGACCAGCCTGGCCAACATGGTGAAACCCTGTTTCCACTGAAAATACAGCCTGGGTGACAGGGCAAGACTCTGTCTCAGAAAAAAAAAATGGTTAAGTATATATTATGTTATTTGTATCTTACTGCCAAAAAAAATTGGGTTAAACTGGCAATTTATAAGCCATGTAACATTTAAAAATTTATTTCTGTTTTGTTGTTGTTGTTGTTGTTTTGAGATGGATTCTCACTCTGTCACCCAGGCTGGAGTGCAGTGGCTCGATCTCGGCTCACTGCAACCTCTGCCTCCTGGGTTCAAGCGATTCTCCTGCTTCAGCCTCCAGAGTAGCTGGGATTACAGGCACCCACCACCAGGCCTGGCTAATTTTTGTATTTTAGTAGAGACAGGGTTTCACCATGTTGGTCAGGTTGGTCTCGATCTCCTGACCTCAAACCATCTGCCCGCCTTGGCCTCCCAAAGTACTGGGATTACAGGCATGAGCCACCATGCCCAGTCTTGTAAATTTCTTTCTAAGTAATAATTCCATGCAACAGTTGAGCACATTCAAAGTGTACCAGGTGAGCACAGTTGTTTTAACTCTAGAACTACAGTTACGAACTTAGAGAAAAATCAGTTTTAATGCACAACAGAACAAAGACATTGTAGAGGATAGTGTGTTTGTATTTGCAGACACAGCCTACAGAAAAGCCTTTTCTCATGCAATGACTCATCAATACTAGTATGACTGGATTTTTTTATTATTATTATTTTGAGACAGAGTCTCACTCTGTCGCCAGGCTGGAGTGCAGTGGCACGGTCTCGGCTCACTGCAGCCTCCGCCTCCTGGGTTCAAAGGATTCTCCTGCCTCAGCCTGTATAGCTGGGACTACAGGCGCACGCCACCATGCCCAGCTAATTTTTGTATTTTTAGTAGAGACAGGGTTTTACCATGTCGGCCAGGATGGTCTCCATCTCTTGACCTCATGATCCGCCTGTCTTGGCCTATCAAAGTTCTGGGATCACGTGAGCCACCATGCTTGGCCATGTGACTGGATCCTATTTTGGGTGAATAGAGGTCATTTTTAAGAACTGTGATTAGTGAGTTTCAGGTGCTTCCTATGGTGTGCCTAGAAGCAGAAAATGCTTACCGTGAGAGAGAAATACAAACTGCTTTAATTTTCTGATTTTTTTTTTTTTTTTTTTTTTTTTTTTGGTAGATGGGAAGTTTTGCCATGTTGCCCAGGCTGATCTGCAACTACTGGGCTCAAAAGACCCACTCAGTCTGACTTCCACCTCCCGGGCTCAAGCAATCCTCCCACTTCAGCCTTCCAAGTAGCTGGGTCTACAGGCACATGCCACCACATCCACCACATCTAGTTTTTGTAGTTTTGTAGAGACAGGATTTTACCATGTTGCCCAGGCTGGTCTTGAACTCCTGAGCTCAAGTGCTCCACCTGCTTCAGCCTCCCAAAGTACTGGGATTACAGGCATGAGCCATCTTGCCCAGCCTGTTGTTTATTTAATACCTACTAAGTGCCAACTACCATAGAGGACATAAAGATGATTCAGTCTTTGCAGAAGTCATTTTCTTTCTCTCTCTTTCCTGTTATACAGCACAAAATTAATGGACTAAATAGTCCATCACTAGATAAACAAGCCCTAAGTAATCAGGCACTTGCTGCAGTTTTTACAAAGTTTAAAAAGCCATATGAAACACAGTATACTCCAAGTAATAAGAGGCAAATATGCGAAGTGTTACTGCTGGGGAATTTACGGACTATTCTCTTCTGTAATGTATCTGCTGTGGTCTGAATGTGTTCCCCAAGATTCATAAGTTAAAACTGAACCACCAGTCTGGTAGTATTAAGAGGTGGGGCATCATTAAGTCATGAGGGCATGGGATTAGTAACCTCATAAAAAGGTTGGCGGGAATGAGCTGGGCCCTTTCATTGCCCTTACATCCCTCTGTCACGTGAAGATGCAGCACTGGTCCCCCCAGGAGGACATAGCAGCAAGGTGCCGTATTGGAAATGGCCACCATGCCCTCACCAGATACCAACCTGCTGGTAACTTAATCTTGGCCTTCCTAGCCTCCAGAACTGTGAGAAAGAAATTTTTGGGGTTTTTTGTTTGTTTGTTTGAGACAGGGTCTCTGTCACCTAAGCTGGAGTGCAGTGGCACGACCTCGGCTCACTGCAACCTCTGCCTCCTGGGTTCAAGTGATTCTCCCACCTCAGCCTCCCGAGTAGCTGGGATTACAGGTGTGCACCACCACACCCAGCTTTTTTTTTCGTAGCGTTGTACAGACAGGGTTTCGTCATGTTGCCCAGGCTGATCTCGAACTCCTAAGGTCATACGATCCACCTGCCCTGGCCTCCCAGCATGCTGGGATTAAAGGCGTGAGCCACTGTGCCTGGCCAAAATTTCCATTTTTTATAAATAACCCAGTCTCTGGTACTTTCTTATAGCCACACGAACAGATAAAGACTGTACCTATCTGTTGGCTGGGCGCAGTAGCTCACGCCTGTAATCCCAGCACTTTGGGAGGCGGAGACAGGCGGATCACGAGGTCAGGAGATCGAGACCATCCTGGCTAACACGGTGAAACCCCGTCTCTACTAAAAATACAAAAAATTTAGCTGGGCGCGGTGGCGGGCGCCTGTAGTCCCACCTACTTGGGAGGCTGAGGCACGAGAATGGCATGAACCCGGGAGGTGGAGCTTGCAGTGAGCCGAGATTGCGCCACTGCAGTCTGGCCTGGGCGACTGGGAGAAAGAGCGAGACTCCGTTTCAAAAAAAAAAAAAAAAAGAAGACTGTGCCTATCTGTCTATCTCCCTCATAGGTCAGTTTCCACCTGATTGTAACCACATCAAGTATCCTAGTATATTTCCTATTTACAGAAAAATAAATGGGCAAATACTGTCATTTACAGAGAACCTGCTCTGTCCTGTACACTGTGACATATTTTGTGGTTTGTGATTATGTGCTGTGATCCTTACGATAGCTCTAAAATAGCTCAAAAAGTTATTCCCATTTTGTACATAAGGAAATTGAAGTTCTGGAAACATAAGGCAATTGCCCAAAGTAATAGAGTAAATGACAAAGCTAGGATTTCTTTCTTTTCTTCCATTAATTAATTAATTATTTGAGATAGGGTCCCTGTTGCGGGATGCAGTGGGGAGATCATAGTTCACTGCAGTCTCGACCTCCTGGGCTCAATTGATCCTCACGTCTCAGCCTCCTGAGTAACCGGGACTACAGGTGCACACCAACACTATGGCTAATTTTTGTATTTTTCTGTAGAGATCTGCCTAGGCTAGGCAGAGATTCTGGCTAGGCTGGTCTCAAACTCCTGGGCTCAAGCAATTCTCCTGCCTCACCCTCCCATATAGCTGGGACCGCAGGTGTGTGCCACCACTCCCAGCTGACTTGTTTATACCAGTGGTTCTTAATTGGAAGAGTTTTGTCCCCCAGGGACATTTGGCAACATCTGGAGATATTTTTGAATGTTACTGTGGGGAGGAGGGGAGTGCTACTGTCATCTGCTGGGTACAGGCCAGGGATGCTGCTGAACACCCCACAGTGCACAGAACAGCCTCCTCCCCACCCAACAGAGAAGTATCTGGTTGGCCCAAAATCTCAATGATGCCAAGTCTAAGAAACTGCTTTGTATTTCTCTGAGATACTGGGATGAGGAAAGCTCTAAATTAGTTGTCTTTGAGGATAATGTATGTATACATACACATATATGTGTATACATGTATATAACTAAAGATATATAGTTGAGATCTTGCATTTTTGTTAATGAATGTAGTTTTTATAAAGATAATTGACTCATACAATAATTGTTGACTCTTTGGAAAGGAAAAAGGACAAATGAGATACATGCTATTGGTTTTGTTATTTAGAAATTGTTCGTGTGGATCCTCCCTACCATTCAGCCATTTGCAAACCATTAGTTGAGCATAACTGAATCCCTTCTAGTTCACAGCAAAGATTCATCAAAAGCCATTTGGTATACTGTCACCTCATCTCTCTACCAGTGTTGATTAGATTACAGGAGGGTTACAGGAGGGCACCTTATCCAAATTGGCCAATGATAAATTCTTTTTTGGTACCGTACTATATATTTGTATCCTCAGAACAAATTCTCCTTTTCTGCTTAAGCTGGCTTGACTTCGTTTCTTTCACTAGCAAGCTAAGAGGCTTTGGCCAAGAGAACTACTCTAGGGGTAGTTGTAAAATTTCTCTCTAAGGAAAGGCTGCTGTTTTGAAAACACAGTTTAATGGGTCTTCTGGGTATATGATGATAGGAAAGCAAAATTCTGTTCTGGAATGAAGAAGCTGATTACATTGTTATATTACAAACAATATATTACTCAGTGAAGTGAAAGACCACACTGTGGGCAGAGTGGTGACTTTGCAGATAGCATGTTAATCCTTGCGTGCTTTTTGTTGTTTCTCTTTTTGGAGGGGGAGGGTCTTAATTTTCTTTGTCCCTCCCCCACCCCCTTTATTTTCTCTGGGGAAGGCAAGACTGGATAAGGAGGCTTTTATCCTGGCAAGATGAGTTGGCCCACAGGACAATTTGACTGAATAGAGGCTCCACAAAGAACGGACATGGCCAAAGAATTACAACAGGAAATTATGCTATTTAGTTTCAAGGTTTTCTTTTTCTCCTTTTTTTTTTTTTTTTTTGTTTGAGACTGACTCTTGCTCTGTTGCCCAGGCTGGAGTGCAGTGTTGCCATCTCAGCTCACTGCAAACTCTGCCTCCTGGGTTCAAGTGATTCTCCAGCCTCAGCCTCCCGAGTAGCTGGGATTATAGGCACCTGCCACCACACCTGGCTAATTCGTATTTTTAGTAGAGATGGGGTTTCACCATGTTGGCCCGGCTGGTCTTGAACTCCTGATCTCAAGTGATCCACCTGTCTCAGCCTCCCAAAGTACAGGGATTACAGGCATGAGCCACAGGGCCCGGCCAGTATTTTTCTTGTATAATGCTCAGAGTTTCCTTTAAATCTTTTTAAAAACTTGGCAGCCTTAGTCTTAGCTGTGCTTTGGGAAAATAAGGAGCTGCACTCAAGCTTAAGAAGATATTGCTGGAAGCGTACGTTGGCACAGCCTTCGAAAAGCTTCTTGGTGCCCTCCTGTAACCCAATCGGCACTGGCTAGAGAGATGAGGTCATATTGCATCAGATGGCTTCCAGTGACTCTTTGCTGTGGATAAGAAAGTCACTCTTTTTTTTTTTGAGAGGGAGTTTTGATGCCTAGGCTGGAGTGCAATGGTGGTGATCTCGGCTCACTGCAACGTCTGCCTTCCAGGTTCAAGTGATTCTCCTGCCTCAGCCTCCTGAGTAGCTGGGATTACAGGCATGCGTCACCATGCCAGACTAATTTTGTATTTTTAGTAGAGACAGGGTTTTCCCATGTTGGTCAGGCTGGTCTCAAACTCCCGACCTCAGGTGATCCACCCACCTTGGCCTCCAAAAGTGCTGGGATTACAGGTGTGAGCCACCACGCCCGGCCAAGAAGGTCACTCTTTATGCTCAACAAATGTATTGCAAATGGCTGAAAGGTAGGGAGGATCCAGATGAACAATTTCTAAATAGAAAAACTAATAGTAGCCAGACACGATGGCTCACACCTGTAATCCCAGCATTTTAGGAGGTCGAGGCAGGCAGATCACCTGAGGTCAGGCATTTGAGACCAGCCTGGGCAAGATGGAGAAACCCCGTCTCTACTAAAAATACAAAAATTAGCCAGGTGTGGTAGTGGGCACATGTAGTCCCAGCTACTCAGGAAGCTGAGGCAGGAGAACCGTTTGAACCCGGGAGGCAGAGGGTGCAGTGAGCTGAGCTTGTGCCACTGTACTCCAGCCTGGGCAACAGAGCGAGACTCTGTCTCAAAAAAAAAAAAAAAAAAAACCGTAGATATCCAATTTGTTCCTTTCTCCTTTCCTAAAAGCTTTTTGTGCCCCCCTCCAACCCAACAGTTCCACCCTAGAAAAATACTTGTACACATACATCAGGACGCGATACAAGAATCTTCAGGCTGGTCATGGTGGCTCACGCCTATAATCTCAGCATTTTGGGAGGCCAAGGGAGGAGGGTGGCGGGAGATCGTGCCACTGCGCTCCAGTCTGGGCAACAGAGGGAGACTCCGTCTCAAAAAAAAAAAAAAAAGCATAATGCTGAAAACAAACAGCAGTATAATATAGCATGGAGATAACTTTATAAAATGCAAAGACAAAAGTAAATATAGTGCATTGTTTAGGAGTATAAATATGGTAATTATGCAAAGAAAACTAAAATGACTTTTAAAAATCATGATGGTGACTGTTTTTGGGAGGAAAGCAGGTAGAGGTGGGATCCGAGAGCAGCACACAGTAAGTGTCAATTGTCCTAGTTAATGTTCGGCTTCTTAAATTGGGTGATATGTTCACAGGTGTTCATTATGTTTTTTTTGTTTTTTTTTTTTTTGAGACGGAGTCTCACTCTGTCGCCCAGGCTAGGGTGCAGTGGCACGATCTCGGCTCACTGCAAGCTCCACCTCTCGGGTTCATGCCATTCTCCTGCCTCAGCTTCCCAAGTAGCTGGGACTACAGGTGCCTGCCACCACACCCGGCTAATTTTTTTTTTTTTTTTTTTTGTATTTTTAGTAGAAACGGGGTTTCACCGTGTTAGCCAGGATGGTCTCGATCTCCTGACCTCGTGATCCTCCTGCCTCGGCCTCCCAAAGTGCTGGGATTACAGGCGTGAGCCGCTGCGCCCAGCCCATTATGTTCTTATAACTTACTTACATTAACATATTATTTTGTAAATGTCAAGCTTTTTTTCCCTTTTCTGTTTTTTAAGAGATGAGATTTTGCTTTGTCACCCAGGCCAGAGAGTGTCGTGGTGCAGTCATAGCTCACTGCAGCCTCCAACTCCTGGGTTCAAGTGATTCTCCCACCTCTGTCTCCCAAATAATTGGGACTACAGGCACGTGCCACCATACCTGGGTAAGTTTTTTAAAAGTGTTATTTGTAGAGACGGAGTCTGGCTGTGTTGCCTGGGCTGGTCTCACACTCCTGGCTTCAAGTTATCCTCCTGCCTCAGCCTCCCAAAGCTCTGGCATTACAGGTGTGAGCCACTGCACGCAGACTCAGACTTTTTTTAAGTGAAAGAATGGGGGTGTAGTGGGGAGACACACTTTGGGAGGCCAAGGTGGGAGGATCACTTGGGCCAGGGGTTCAAGACCAGCCTGGGCAACAAAGTGAGACCTTGTATTTACCAAAAATACAAAAAATTAGCTGGGCTTGGTGTTGTGGGTTTGGGAGGCTGAGGTGAGAGGATTGCTTAAGCTGTAGGAGCCCGAGGCTGCAGCGAGCCGTGATCGCGCCATTGCGCTCTAACTTGGGCTAGACAATGAGATCCTGTCTCAAACCAAAACAAAACAAAACAGATAATTGTCAAATTGCTGTTTTGCTATTGTTGCTTTTTGTTTTTGCTTTGCTTTGCCTTGGAAGTGAAGAAGAGATTCTCATTTAAACAGTTATCTTGAAGTATCTTTGTGAGCTAGGGTGCAATTATTTCCTCTGTCCTTGAGACAGATGATTCCCGTCCAACATTCCCAAGGAACTCAGTAAGGACCAAACAGAGACTCAGGAAAGACAGTTACTGATTTTACACTGTTGCAAAACAGAGCTATGGTTTATGTTTAACAAACTGCTGGCGGGGCGTGGTGGCTCATGCCTGTAATCCCAGCACTTTGGGATGCCAAGTCGGGCGGATCACTTGAGGTCAAGAGTTTGAGACCAGCCTGGCCAACATGGTGAAAATACATACTAAAAATACAAACATTAGCTGGGCATGGTGGTGCATGCCTGTAATCCTAACTACTGGGGAGGCTGAGGCACAAGTATTGCTTGAACCTGAGAAGCTGAGGTTGCAGTGAGCCGAGATCACGACACTGTACTCCAGCCTGGGTGACAGAGCGAGACTCTGTCTCAAAAAAAAAAAAAAAAAAAAAAAAAAAAAAAAAACAAATTGCTGTATTTTATTTTGTGAAATAGGGTCTAGCTCTGTTGCCCAGGCTGGAGTGCAGGGGTGCAATCACAGCTCACTGCAGCCTTGACCTCCAGGGCTCAAGCGATCCTCCCTCCTCAGTTTTCAAGTAGCTGGGACTACAGGTATGCACCACCATATGTTGCCCAGGCTGATCTTGAACTCCTGGAGAGAGATACATATAAACACAAACACACACACACACACACACACACACACACACACACACACACACCCTTTTTTTTTTTTTTTTTTGAGACACAGTTTCGCTCGTCACCCAGGCTGGAGTGCAATGGCACGATCTTGGCTCACTGCAACCTCTGCCTCCTGGGTTCAAGCTATTCTCCTGCCTCAGCCTCCCAAGTAGCTGGGATTACAGGCACTGCCACCATGCCTGGCTAATTTTGTATTTTTAGTAGAGACAGGGTTTTGTCATGTTGGCCAGGCTGGTCTCAAACTTCTGGCCTCAGGTGATCCACCTGCCTCGGCCTCCCAAAGTGTTGGGATAACAGGCATGAGCCACTGCGCCGGGCCCATACATATGCATTTTTAAAAATTTATTTATTTATTTCGAGACAGGGTCTCACTCTGTTGCCCAAGGAGGAGTGCAGTGGTGCTATCTCCCAGGCTCAAGCAATCCTCAGCCTCCCGCGTAGCTGGGACTACAGGTGTGTGCCACCACACCCAGATAATTTGTATTATTTTTATTTTTTAAATTTTTTGTAGAGATGGGAGTTTCACCGTGTCACTCAGGCTGGATATTTTTGTATTTTTGATAGGCCTGTACAGTTTCCAAAGTTGCAACCTTTTCCCCTCCCTGAGAGTAGGGGCAGCCCCTGCTCTCCGTCTACATCCTCCACAGTCCCGAGGTTTTGGCCTCTGTTTCCTCTGTTTCCTATGCTTGGAACACCAGTCGCTCTTTTGTTGGTCTGGCTGACTCCTGTTCCTCTTTTAAAAATTTAAGTTTGGCCGGGCGCGGTGGCTCACACTTGTAATCCCAGCACTTTGGGAGGCCGAGGCGGGTGGATGACCTGAGGTCATGAGTTCGAGACCAGCCTGGCCAACACACTGCAACCCCGTCTCCACTAAAAATAAAAAAATTAGCCGGGTGTGGTGGCATGCGCCTGTAATCCCAGCTACTCGGGAGGCTGAGGCATGAGAATTGCTTAAACCGGGGAGGCGGAGGTTGCAGTGAGCTGAGATCACACCACTGCACTCCACCTGGGCAACAGGGCAAGACTCGGTCTCAAAAGAATAAATAAATAAATAAATAAATAAATAAATAAATAAAGTCAAGGGGGTAACACCTCTTGGTAACTCTCCTGTTGTTTCTCATTCCAGCATCATCACAGCCTTGAGGCTCTGGGGTAGGTCACTTCGTGGAGCTCGTTTCCATGAGGATAACGTTATCTTGGGTGTCTATGAGAATGCTACATTGAGTATAGAGCCCAGGCTTCTGGGTCAGCCGGGTTCGAATCCCCTTTCTTCCGTGAAGATCTGGGTCAGTCACAAGTGCTTCAGTTTCTTCGATTTGACTGAGGGAGGCTTTGACTCCAAAAAATTAACACTCGAGTGTACCCAGCCACAGCTTAGCACATCCAGGGTGTTTCCACCCTTTCTTTGGGATCCTCAGGGCTGGATGGAGCCGGTCCTTCTCGTCTCTCCTTATACTCCTGCACTGGCGCTGGGTGGAACAAGTCCTCCAAGTAGACAGAGGAGCGGGTTTTGGCGGCGCTCTAGCCCGCCAAGAGCATACGCCCTCCCCACGCGGGGCTCCTGATTGGCTGAAGGTTGCGCTGGCACGCGCAACTTCCGGGACAGAGGCTGTGGCTGGAAGGAGCTGGGCATCCGGCGTGAGGCGCAGCGGTCGCGTTAGTTTGGCCCAATGGCGGCACCGTTGCTTCAGACGCGTTTGCCGGGAGATGCGGCCGCTTCGTTCTCTGCAGTCAAGACGCTGGGCGCGTCGAGGACTGGGTAAGATTCAGGCCGCTTCCTTCTGCGCGTCTGGGACCAGAGCTCAGGACCGCGCTTAGAGGAGTGGGTTGAAAGGATGTGGGACAAAGCTAATGGCGTGTAGTAGGAGCACGGGGTTGAGGGTCATCTCACGTTCGCAGAAATGAGTTCATTCCTCCTAACTGGGTAATAGACATGGATGGGGCCTGGAAAAATGAGTATGTTCTCTGTTCTGGAGGCCCCCTTTCCCGACTGTGTTTCCTCGTGATTTCCCAGGCCTGGGTGCTGCCTTCTGCGCCTTGACCCGTCTTCCTTCCCGCTTCTTCGTCCAAATTTGGAAGGGATTTCCCTGGGCTATTTGGTTTATCAACCGAACGTTGTCACTCATGGCAAATTGAATATTACATCTTTTTTGTTTGAAATTTGTTTCGACACACGTATTTGTTTAGCAGTCTTTGTTTTGCTCCACTTTTAAAATCCCTAACCCCCATAGCACTCTTGGCGTTTAACTTTCAGAGTCATTAGGATGCTATGTTTTTTCATTAATTTGCTCTGTGTAAGTGAAGCAAACCTTGTAAAACAATTAGCGTAATATGATTCATAATATTTATCGAGCTCCTGCTTACTGTGTTAAACACTGGGGACAGTGGTTTATCCAAAGACACAAATGTCCCTGCTTTCTACAGAGCTTACAGCATAGGGGGGAAGGCAGTACATAGGCCAATAAATAAACGAACACGATGATTTCAGTTATACAACAAGGTAATGGGGGGGGGGGGAGAAGGGAGAGAAGGAGTATTTGAGATTTCTCATGGGGAGGACATCTGAAATTTGAGCTTCCACTTGAATGAATACAAAAATCTAGGCCGGGCGCGGTTGCTCACGCCTGTAATCCCAGCACTTTGGGAGGCCGAGGCGGGCGGATCACCTGAAGTCAGGAGTTCGAGACCAGCCTGGCCAACATGCGAAACCTCGTCTCTACTGAAAATACAAAAATTAGCTGGGCATGGTGGCAGGTGCCTGTAATCCCAGCTACTCAGGAGGCTGAGGCAGGAGAATTGCTTGAACCCGGGAGATGGAGGTTGCAGTTAAGCCGAGATCACACCACTGCATTCCAGCCTGAGCAGCAGAGCAAGACTCCGTCTCAAAAAAAAAATCCAGCCACTTAGAGATATGGGAAAAGAGTATTACCAAGAGAGTGAACAGTAAGTGAAATGAGAAACAGCTTGGCTTGTTTGAAGAGCGGAAAAGACATTGTGGCTGTAGTAAAACAAGTTGTTGGAGATGAGGTGAGAGAGGTAGGCAGGGGCCAGATTAATGTAGGATCTTAAACATCACACTGAGACATTTGGATTTTTACTGTAAGTGCCGTGGGAAGACAGTTATTGGTTGCTGAGCAAAGGAGGGATTGTCGGTTAAGAGTGGAAGCAGGGAGACCAGTAAAGAGGCCTTAAGAATAGTCCCACTGAATTATGTTGGTTCAATAAATGTTGGCTATTATAATTTTTATTATTTTCATGAACTTAATAGCTTGTTAATCTTGGTTCCACAGGATTTCAAATATGCGTGCATTAGAGAATGATTTTTTCAATTCTCCCCCAAGAAAAACTGTTCGGTTTGGTGGAACTGTGACAGAAGTCTTGCTGAAGTACAAAAAGGTAAGAGAAGATAATGTGTGAGGTTTGCTTTTGGTCAGGTCAGAATACAACTATTGCTGTTATACTAAAGACCAACAGAAATAGCAAAATTAATTAAGATACCAGTTGAAATCAAATATTTAATAATAGCATGATGCCGTCAGTGCAAAATTAGAGTAGTAGAGTCGTTTTTTCCCCCACCGTCTCAAAAAAAAAAAATCTCTGGTCTTTGCTGAGGTTTCACCTCTTCAAATGCTTTATTTACAAAGCATCTTTTAACTTTAGCAAGTGCTAGAATTAAAAACAATTACAGCATTTTATTTGTTTATTTTATTTATTTATTTATTTGTGCCGGAGTTTCACTCTGTCGCCCAGGCTGGAGTGCAGTGGCGTGATCTTGGCTCACTGCATCCTCCACCTCCCAGGTTCAAGCAGTTCTGCCTCGGTCTTCTGAATAGCTGGGGTTACAGGCACGCACCACTACACCTGACTAATTTTTTAATTTTTTTAGTAGAGATGGGGTTTCACCATGTTGGCCAGGATGGTCTCGAACACCTGACCTTGTGATCCACCCGCCTCGGCCTCCCAAAGTGCTGGGATTACAGACGTGAGCCACCATGCCTGGCCTACAGCATTTTATTTTTTGTGGAGGAACTTACCTAAGCATTACTTTGGGACAGTAAACCAGTTCTCTGAATAGAGATTTTTGTTTTTGTGGTAGTTTAGAAGCATTTCTACTATATCTCAGCAATAGAGGGAAAATGGTAACTAACTGTATGTTTATATGTAATATCCATTTGTATCCATATTTGAGTGAATACTTTTTTAGATCCTCCTGAATTAGATCATTATAGCTGGCTGTTTTTTTCCCTCATGCTTTTTGAGAATTCGCAGGAGTGTCAACTAGTATATTCAAATGTCAATACAGAAATACAGCTAAATGTAGCTTATCATTTTCCTTTTTACAAGCCCTCTGGCTGCACTAACATGAGTGTTTAAATTTTTGTAGTCATTATTTTTTAATCCTCAATTGACATGTGAAAGTTAGTGTTCCTTTTATAATTTCATCTGATGTTAAGGTACGGTTAAAAGTCTTGCTGTTGATACTAAACAGGAAACAAAAGCATAACTTAATTCTTTCCCCTTCTTGTTAAGGGTGAAACAAATGACTTTGAGTTGTTGAAGAACCAGCTGTTAGATCCAGACATAAAGGTAATTAATTTTGTGTTTGATCATTAGCAAAATTATTGCCACTTTATACAGACATAGTTTGCTCTTTGGGTCGCATTCTGTCCTCCAGAACTTGCTCTCTCCATGGTCCTCCCTTATTTTAATCTGGTGGTTCTCAACCAGGGACAGTTTTACCCCCTAGAAGACATTTGGTGATGGCTGCAGATATTTTTGTTTGTCACAATTGGGAGGAAAGGGTGCTACTGGCATCTAGTGGGTGAATGACAGAGATGCTGCTAAACATCTCACAGTGCACAGGGCAGCCTCCCATAACCAAGAGTGATCCAGCCCCAAATGACAACAGTGTTGAGGCTGGGAAACCCTGCTGTAATGCTTCCTTTCTGTTAGATTACTACCTCTTTCCTCCATGCTGCATGCAACTCTCCTGTCTCTTTAAAGCTAAAACAAACCAAAGAAAAACCACTGATTCAGCATTTCCAGGTTCAAGATCCACCTATCGTGTAGTAAAACCTTAGTACATTTTGTTTCACCATTCTTCCTTTCCTGCCCAGTTTTGAAGAGAATAGTTCATTACCATGGCAGTGGTAGTTAGATTGCCTGGAATAAAATTCCAATTTTATTATCCAGTGTGTGATCTTGAGCAAATTGTTTTAACCTCTCTGCCTCTATTTTCCACTGTGTAAAACCAAGAAAACAATAGAGATTTAAAAAAATATGGAGTGTTCTGTTTTGCTTTTTAAGAGATGTGGTCTTGCTGTGTTGCTCTGGCTATTCACAGGTGTGATCACAGTGCACTACAGCCTTGAACTCCTGGCCTCAAATGATCCTTTCTCTTCAACCTTCTAAAAATCTGGGACTATAGGTGCATGCCACTGTGCCTGGCTTTAAACATGGAAATATTTAACAAGGATTCAATGAGCTAATATGCAAGAAGCACTTAGAACAGTCTCTGACTCAAAGTAAGGGCAGTAATTGTCATCTGTTGTTTTTGTTCCAGCTGACTGTGCTGTATCATTTCTCACTCACATTTAAGTACACTCTTCTTATCACTGTAGTAATTACCCTGACAGGTTACCCATGTTTTTTTTTTACATGCTGATTTCAGTAGACTTTTTTTTTGAGACAAAGTCTCATTCTTGTCACCCAGGCTGGAGTGCAGTGGTGTGATCTGGGCTCACTGCAACCTTTGCCTCCTGGGTTCAAGCAGTTCTCCTGCCTCAGCCTCCCAAATAGCTGGGATTACAGTCACCCGCCACCATGCCTGGTTAATTTTTTTATTTTTAGTAGAGACAGGGTTTCACCATGTTGGCCAGGCTGGTCTCGAACTCCTGACCTCAGGTGACCTGCCCGCCTCGGCCTCCCAAAGTGCTGGGATTACAAGTGTGAGCCACTGAGCCCAGCCTCAGTGGACTTATTTTTTTAAGCCTTGTATTCCTTGTATCAGCTGACACTTTTGGCCACCCACTTGTTAAAACTTCAGTGTTTCTGATCCTCCTGTCTTCTGATCCTTTAATCTCTTTTTTTTTTTTTGAGACGGAGTCTCGCTCTGTCACCCAGGCTGGAGTGCAATGGCGCGATCTTGGCTCACTGCAAGCTCCGCTTCCCGGGTTCAAGCGATTCTCCTGCCTCAGCCTCCCGAGTAGCTGGGACTACACGCGCCCGCCACCACCCCCGGCTAATTTTTTGTATTTTTAGTAGAGGTGGGGTTTCACCATGTTAGCCAGGATGGTCTGGATCTTCTGACCTCGTGATCTGCCCGCCTCGGCCTCCCAAAGTGCTGGGATTACAGGCGTGAGCTACCACGCCCAGCCAGTGATCCTTTAATCTCTAGTATCTCTCGATAGGTTCTTGATCTTAAATTCGGTGTTGATTGGGCTTCAAAACTTGACTCTTTTCTCACTCTGTAGAATCTTCTGTGTGATATCCTCATTTTCCTTCATGGCTTTGAAGTCTGCCTGTGTCCTAATATATTTGTGTCTGTAGCCAGGATTGCTCTTGTGGCCTCCAGACTTGTTTCATTTTTGTTTTTGGGGACCGGGGCAGAACAGAGTCTTGCTCTGTCACCTAGGCCATAGTGTAGTGGGATGATCTTGGCTCACTGCAATCTCTGCCTCCTGGGTTCAAGCCATCCTCCCACCTCAGCTTCCCGAGTAGCCATGCCACCATGCCCAGCTAATTTTTTTGTATTTTCAGTAGATTTGGGGTTTCACCGTGCTGGCCAGGCTGGTCTCGAACTCCTGACCTCAAGTGATCCACCCGCCTCAGCCTCCCAAAGTGCCTCAGCCTCCCAAAGTGAGCCACTGCACCCAGCCTAGACTTGTTTCTTAACTGTCTGTTAGATGCATTTACCCAGAATCATCATAGGTGCTCCAAACTTAGCATGTCCACTCTTGGCTGGGCTCCATCTTTAATGGCGCTTTCCCTGGTTCTCTCTAAGCACATAGTTGTTCCTTCATTGAGTCCGTTTCCTGCACTCCCAGATCTCTCTAGTTACAGATCTGGTTTACAAGGCCCTCCATGGTCTATTTGGTGCTTCTTTGTTCCCCAGATTTATTATCTGTTGGCTTGCTCACTATACATGCCAGCCATACTGAACGTCTTTCAGTTTTCTGAAAACATACTTTTCCTTCTGTAAGAAGTAGAACTTCCAGAAAAGACTCAACTGCGTTACTGTTTAAAGACAGCTGAAGCATCACTTTCTCTTTAAAGCTTTTCCTGACTCCTGCCTTCTTTCCCAGATACAAAGGGACATTTTCTTTGTGTTCCACTGTACTTTGTATCAGCAGTTCTCATTCTTGGTATTTTGACATACCAAGAATTGCACTAGTTGTGTGGAGTGTTGCAAGTAGAACTTTTTTCATCTTGAGACAGGGTCTTGCTCTGTCACCCAGGCTGGAGTGAAATGGGCCCGATCATGGCTCACTGCAGCCTCAACCTCCCAGGCTCAAGCAATCTTCCCACCTCAGGATCCCGAGTACCTAGGACCACAGGCATGTGCTACCATGCCTGGATAATTTTTCTAGAGACGAGGTCTCCCTTTGTTGCCCAGGCTGGTCTCAAATTCCTGGGCTCAAGCAGTCTCTTCCTGCCTTGGCCTCCCAAAAGTGCTGGGATTACAGGCATGAGCCACTGTTCCTGCCTGCTAGTAGAAATAATAATAGTTCAGTACTAAAGCATCAAAGTCTGCAACTGATTTACTTTTTTTTTTCTTTTTGAGACGGAGTTTTGCTCTTGTTGCCCAGGCTGGAGTGCAATGGCACGATCTTGGCTCACTGCAACCTCTGCCTCCGGGGTTTAAGCAATTCTCCTGCCTCAGCCTCCCGAGTAGCTGGGATTATGGGCATGCACCACCACGCCCGGCTAATTTTGTATTTTTAGTAGAGACGGGGTTTCTCCATGTTAGTTAGGCTCGTCTCAAACTCCCAACCTCAGGTGATCCACCCACCTCGGCCTCCCAAAGTGTTGGGATTACAGGCGTGAGCCACCACCCCAAGCCTGATTTACTTTTAAAAATGGTACAGTTTAAATGTTATCCTTATAGTTTTGTTGCAGCCTTTTTAGTGGAAAAGAGATAGGATAGATTATTTTATTTGCACACTAACTTAGCTTGTTTTCTACATGCCTTTGGCCTTAGTGAGCTACCATTAATGTTATCCTTAACAGTTGTGGACATGTGAAATTACCATAGTACAAATGAGTTGTGGTTTTACTTTATTTTACTGCCAGGCTACTCGGGATTTCATCAGAAAATGGTTGATCTGTGGGAGTTTGACACATGGATATGGCATAGTAAGCACTCAGTAGCTGAATTAAGGTGGAGAAAAGGGGACAGCTTCTTCTCCGCATATAGGGAGGCGTGTGGGACGGTGGACGGATGATAGCCTTGACCGAGATAGACAGGTTTGGACCTGCTTCTTTACTGGCCTCTTGGTTGGGCAGATTGCTTATTCATCGTTCTTAGCCTCAGCTTCCTGAACAGCAAAATGGGAATAACTAAACATCTTACAGAGTTTTTAGGATTAGAAGAAGATATATATGTAGAGTGTCAGATACCATGCCTGGCATATGGTGTATTCTCACTAAATGATAACTCCATATAAATATCCCTGTAGGTATGACCTTATGTTGCTTTTATTTATATGTCTAAGCCTTCCACAAATTAGGGGCTTTTTCTTAATGGTTTTTTTCCTGTGCAGTGTATATGCATGAATATAATTAATATAGTAATATTTTACATAATTGACACTGTATTTTATACATTGTGTTTCAAATTTAGCAGTTCTTCTCATGTCACTAACAATTATTATGAACAGTAATTTGATTGCCTGAAAAATATTTCATGGAGGAATGGGGCTCTCATTTATACAGAACAAACACATCATAATATATTTAAACTCAGCCACAGGTTTGGTTTAGAAAAGTTATGTTTATTCATGACCCCAATTGATCAGCCTAGACTGAGTTTTATCAGCATGCTTCCTGGTCAGCTTGAATATAGAGGAAATAGAGGTAGCTATTGTTCCTTTGTGATCTTCTAATATTTGAATCTGCTAGAGTTCTGCAGTTTTTAAAAGTCCCAGGTGTCAACATTTGAAGTGATTTCGCTTTTTCAGGGCAAACAAAAGTGATCAGGCTGAAGTATTGCATTTAAGTCTTTTTCCTGTGTATTAGAGTTACTAGATTACTTTTTTAAAACAGTTAAGTTTATTGTGACGTATTTTTCTGTTTTGATACCCAGTTTTGATTTCCTTCCAAGTTTGTGACCTTTTCCCCCCAACCTATTCTTGATAAACGATGGATATAAGCTAGCTGTAAATTTCTATTACCTTAGAGGATTTGTGATTTTGAAAGTACTCTTTGTTTAACTTAAGGATGACCAGATCATCAACTGGCTGCTAGAATTCCGTTCTTCTGTCATGTACTTGACAAAAGATTTTGAGCAGCTTATCAGTATTATATTGGTAAGTTCACCATTTATTTTACTGTCGAGTGTGTAATTCAGAACTTTGGTAATAGTATATGTTATATTAATAACATGCTGCTTTTATCTTTCTTCCCCCACTCTAGAGATTGCCTTGGTTGAATAGAAGTCAAACAGTAGTGGAAGAGTATTTGGCTTTTCTTGCTAATCTTGTATCAGCACAGACTGTTTTCCTCAGACCGTGTCTCGGCATGATTGCTTCCCATTTTGTGCCTCGTAAGTCATTAGTCTTTGCTTGCTTGGAATTTTCTTTTTTCTTTTTAATACTTCTTTACTAAAATACCACCTTCTCCTTATATATGAGAGACTGCTACGACGGAAGATTCCAGATGCATATTGGCACCAGGTGTGGTAGATATATGTTCCCCGTAATGACCCCTATGGAGGTGTCTAGATTCATTTGTTGCTGTGAGTTTTATGAGTTGTAATTTGCTTTATTGAACTCCTGGTGAAATCTAGGAATTTTTAGCTGTTTAAAAACTATAAAGTTGCTTTACTTTTTTTCAGATTGTGCGTTTAATTAATCATTGGGCTAACTTTGGATTATGGAAAAATAACTTTTTTGTATAGCTGTTCATTGTCTAGGTCAATAACTTTTTTTGTGTAGCCATTCATTGTCTAGATCAATGACAGAATAACATATTTTCTTTTTCCCTCAAAAGCCCGAGTGATCATTAAGGAAGGCGATGTAGATGTTTCAGATTCTGATGATGAAGATGATAGTAAGTATAAAAAGGTTTAAAGCCTGGGCACAGTAGCTTACACCCATAATCCCAGCACTTTGGGAGGCCAAGACAGGAGGATCACTTGAGGCCAAGAGTTTGAGACCAGCCTGGGCAACATAGTGAGACCTTGTCTCTGCAAAAAAAAACCATTTTTTTTTTTCAAATATTTTCTTAAAAAAGGCTTAAAGCAGAACTACGCAGGGTAGTGTGTGTCTTTAGTCACAGCGACCTGGGAGGCTTAAGTGGGTGGATTGCTTGAGCTCAGGAGTTCAAGCCCTGCCTGGACAAGATGGCAAGACATTGTCTTCTTTAAAAAAAAAAAAAAGTAAAGCACAGAATACCTGGCACCTATTCTAATAAGTAGACAGCAACAAATGACAACCTTTGATATAATCTTTTTGTTATATTTACCATTGATATGCAGTCAGTTGTCCTGAATGCATTATTTATATATTTAGTCCATTTAGTTTTCATTGATGGTTGTGGAGAAAAATCTTGAAATTATTATTTCTCTGATAAGTTATTCCGTTTTGGTTAGCATGTGTTTTTAGCTTCAAGTATGTCACTTTTTGTTTGTTTGTTTTTTGAGACAGAGTCTCGCTCTGTCGCCCAGGCTGGAGTACGGTGGTGTGATCTCGGCTCACTGCAGCCTTCGCCTCCCAGGTTCAAGTGATTCTCCTGCTTCAGCCTCCTGAGTAGATGGGACTACAGGCGTGTGCCACCATGCCCGGCTAATTTTTGTATTTTTAGTAGAGATGGGGTTTCACCATATTGGTCAGGCTGGTCTCGAACTCCTGACCTCAGATGATCCATCCACCTCGACCTCCCAAAGTGCTGGGATTACAGGCATGAGCCACTGTGCCTGGCCAGCATGTATTTTTAGTTTCAAGCGTGTCGCCCTTCAGTTTTGTTTTGATGCTCATACTCTCAACTTTTCTCCTTTCAGATCTTCCTGCAAATTTTGACACATGTCACAGAGCCTTGCAAATAATAGCAAGATATGTACCATCGTGAGTATACTTTTTCTTATTTTGAATGTTTAATTCTCAAGAAAATTGTACTTAGTAAAAATTATAAAATGTTAATAGTATTAAAGCTTGAGTCTTACATTGCATTTTTTTTTCTATCCACTTGAGGAAACATTACATTCTACAAAAAGTGGCATTTCCATTTTCTATTTATTCTCTTTAATTGTTTTCCAAAGTTTGTATGCGGATTCTCCCCCAATTTTTTATGGTGGTTGGAATTTTGCTTTTATCTTCAACAGATATGCTATCCAAAAATTTTCAGTGAGAAACCCCTGGGTGTGTTTGTGTCATGCCATATGAATAAAAATTGCACTTCTAAGAAAAGCTTTTCAGGTTTGTGGGTTTCTTTTGGAGGGGTGGACTTCTAGTTCCCTCTGTCCATTGATTATTTGTTAACTTAAAAAAATCCAACTTGATAATTTTTTCTGCTTTTAAAAATAATATACATGTGTAGTGGGAAATGTCAGCAAAAGTGCTGTTATGTTTCTGTGGGAGAGAAGCTCCCTCTTTGATTTGCTTTCGATATCAGAGTTAACAGAAGCTTATTTTCTCAAAGTCATTATAGATTTTCTCAGAAGCTATACATTGTAAGTTCCAGTTCTGGCCGGGCGCGGTGGCTCACGCCTGTAATCCCAGCACTTTGGGAGGCTGAGGCGGGCGGATCACCTGAGGTCGGGAGTTTGAGACCAGCCTGACCAACATGGAGAAACCCCGTCTCTACTAAAAATACAAAATTAGCTGGGCGTGGTGGCGCATGCCTGTAATCCCAGCTGTTTAGGAGGCTGAGGCAGGAGAATCACTTGAACCCGGGAGGCGGAGGTTGCAGTGAGCCGAGATTGCGCCACTGCACTCCATCCTGGGCAACAAGAGCGAAACTCTGTCTCAAAAAACAAAAAAGTTCCAGTTCTTTGAGACAGGGATTCCTGTTTGCCTCCTATATCTATCGATATTTGCTTTTAGAATGGTAGTTTTCCTTTTTATTCCTTTTCTAGAAAGTAAAGTTAACATGGATTGATTTAATTTTTTAAAAATAGGACACCGTGGTTTCTTATGCCAATACTGGTGGAAAAATTTCCATTTGTTCGAAAATCAGAGAGAACACTGGTAAGAAATCTTTTCATTGAGAATATCATGGAAAAGTTGTCTGTATGATTTCATTTTAGATGATATTAGGTCTTTTTCTTTCTTTTTCTGTCTTTATTTATTTATTTATTTATTTATTTTTTGAGACCGAGTCTCACTCTGTTGCCTAAGCTGGAGTGCAATGGCGTCATCTTGGCTCACTGCAACCTCGGGTTCAAGCGATTCTCCTGCCTCAGCCTCCCCAGTAGCTGGGACTGCAGGCGCCTACCACCATGCCCAGCTAATTTTTGTATTTTTAGTAGAGACAGGGTTTCACCATATTGGCCACACTGGTATCGAACGCCTGACCTTGTGATCTGCCTGCCTCAGCCTCCCAAAGTGCTGGGATTAGTGAACCACCATGCCCGGCTGATGTTAGGTCTTTTTCTTAAAGGTTACTTTGTCTTCTAGACTTTAAACTGATGTCTAAGAATTTGACTCAGATTCGTTTCTTATAAAGCGGCTACTGGGGATTCCCAGTGCCTTTTTCTGTTATTACGATGTGCAAGTCAAGGTCTGAGTTCATTTCAGGAATATCTGTAGTGGCTGCATGCTTATACGGACAAGAATTATTAGAAGATAATAGTTCATGTATTACTAATTGTACATGCCTTATTTTAACCTGAAAACAAAGCCTTCCATAGAAGAATTCTGCTTAAGTTTTTATACAATGTTCAGATCATCTGTGCAGTTTTTAATAATTAATAGTGGTTGCCTTAGTAGAATACCGAATCTAGTAGCATACAAAAAGAATTACGTACCATGACCAAGTGCGACTGATGCTCGGAATGCAAGATTGATTTTTTTTTTTTTCGGGGCGGCGGGGACAGTCTCTGTCTGTCACCCAGGCTGGAGTGCAGTGGCATCATCTCGGCTCGCTGCAGCCTCTGCCTCCAGGGTTCAAGTGACTCTCCCACCTCAGCCTCCCGAGTAGGTGGGACTATAGACATGGGGTACCACACCCTGCTAATTTTTGTGTTTTTGGTAGAGATGGGGTTTTGCCACGTTGGCCAGACTGGTCTTGAACTCCTGACCTCAAGTGATCTACCCGTCTCCACCTCGCAAAGTGTTGGGATTAGAGGCGTGAACCATCGTGACCAGCCGAGATTGAGTTAGTACCTGCAAATGAATTAATAAAATATTTTGTAGCAGCAGAACGAAGGACAAAAACCACATAATCATCTCAGTAGATGCAGAAGTGTGTGACAAACACCAATATCCTTTTATGAGAAAAACAGAAGGAAATTTTCTCAACCTGATAAAGGGCATCTGAAAAACCCACAGCTAACATCATATTCAATGGTGAGAGACCAAAAGTTTTTTCCTAAGACAAAGAACAAAACAAGGATGTCCGCTCTTGCTGCTTGTCTAGCCAAGGCAGTTAGGCAAGAAAAAGAATTAAAAGCATCCAGATGGAAAGGAAGGCATAAACTCTCTTTTGCAAGGTGATTTTGTATGTCATCCTAAGGAATTTACACACACACAAGAAATTTTAGAGATAATAAATGAGTTCAGCATGGTTACGGGACAGAAGACCAACATACAGTAACCAATTGTTCAAGGCGATTGAATAGGGGAGAATAGTCATTTCAACAAATGCTGGCAGAAGTGGATATGAACATGCAAAAGAATGAAGCATATGGATATCCATATACAAAAATGAACTCAATAAAAGCCCTACATGAAGAGTAAAAACTGTAAAACTGAGAAGAAAACAAGTACATTTTCATGATGTTGGATTAGGCAGTAATTTCCAGATTTGATGCCTAAGCACAAGCAACCAAAGAAAAAAATGCATCAATTGTACTTCAAAATTAAACGTTGTTATGCTTCATAGGACATCTTCAAGAAGATGAAAATAATCCCCAAATAATGGGAGGAAATATTTCTAAATTTTATGTCTGGTAATGGACTTGTATATGTAAAGAACTCTTATAATTGAATAATAAAAGGGCAAATAGCCCAATTGAAATGGGCAAAGGATCTGAATAGGCATTTCTGCAAAAAAAGCACATGAAAAGAAGCTCAACATCATTAGCCATCAGGGAAATGGTTTCACTTCATACCCACAAGGATGGCTATAATCCGAATGAGAAGACAGTAACAAGTGTTGACAAGGATATGGAGAAATGGGAACGTTGGAACTGTCATATGTTGCTGTGAGAATGTAAAATGGTGCAGCCGTTTTGGAAAATAGCCTGGCATTTCTTCAAGGTTAAATGTAGAATTAACACATGACTCAGCAGTTCCATTGCTGGGTTTATACCCAAGAGAAATGAAAATATATGTCCACAGAAAAACTTGTACATGGATGTTCATAGCAGCATCATCCATACTAGCCTCAAGTAGAAGCAACTCAAATGTCTGTCAACTGATGAACAGATGACAAAACATGGTACAATGGAATATTACTCAGCAATGAAAAGGAATGCTTTATATGTTACAACATGATTGGACCCTAAAAACATGCCAAAAGACTGTGTATTATATGACTCCATTGATATGAAAGGAATGGTTTACATGTTACAACATGATTGAACCCTAAAAACATGGATTATAGGACTCCACTTATATGAAATGTCTCGAAGAGGCAGATTCATAGACTAGTGGTTGCCAAGGTCTTCATTATTTAGGGGTGCACTAATGGATGTAGGATTTCTTTTTAGAGTGATTAAAATGTAACAAAATTGCTGGCTGGGCACAGTGGCTTATGCCTGTAATCACAGCACTTCGGGAGGCTGAAGTGGGAAGATCCAGGAGTTGAAGACCAGCCTGGGCAACATAGAACATGTCTCTCTAAAAGGAAAAATTAACCAGATGTGGTAGTGTGCACCTGTAGTTCTAGCTACTAGGGAGGCCGAGGAGGAAGGATTGCTTATCCCAGGAATTCAGGGTTGCAGCGAGCTATGATTGCACCACTGCACCCCATCCTGAGAGAGAGAGCAAGACCCTGTCTCTAAAAGAAAAATAAATGTTCTGAAATTGATTATGTTGATGGTCACATAACTGAATATATTAAAAACTTAAATTGTATACTTTAAGTTGGTGATTGTATGAGGTATGAGTTTTATCAATACAGCTACTTAAAAACCTAGTTATGCCAATTAAAAATTTCATTTACTGGAGATAATTGAAATGATTATACGGAACATAATACATGTAGAAACAGTATAGTTTTTGTATTGCTGGATAGTCTGTTTTTTTCTTTTTAAATATTTGAAACTAAAGGTCATGTAATTGATGTTTTGCTTACATAACTGTGAAACATTTATTCTCTGTTGAAATGTTTTATCTTATGTTTTCTGCTTTAGGAATGTTACGTTCATAACTTACTGAGGATTAGTGTATATTTTCCAACCTTGAGGCATGAAATTCTGGAGCTTATTATTGAAAAGCTACTCAAGTTGGATGTAAGTATTGAGTAATCTATTTTTATTTTTCATTTACTGACTTGAATTTGTTATAATCACAGTATGTGGAAACAATAGTCAGTGATAGAAAAGAATCCACTTGGCCAGGTGTGGTGGCTCATGCCTGTATTCCCAGCACTTTGGGAGGCTGAGGCAGGCACATCACCTGAGGTCAGGAGTTCGAGACCAGCCTGGCCAACATGGCGAAACCCCGTCTCTATAAAAATTAAAAAAAAAATTAGCCAGGCATGATGGTGGGTGCCTGTAATCCCAGCTACTCAGGAGGCTGAGGCAGGATAATCACTTGAACCCGGGAGGCGGATCTTGCAGTGAGCCAAGATCGCGCCACTGCACTCCAGCCTGGGCGACAGAGTGAGACTCCGTCTCAAAAAAAAAAAAAAGAAACCACTAGCACCATTCTTTGCTTCCTTTCTTTGAGTGTGTCTTGAACTCCATCTGTGCATGGGCTGGGCAGTTGTAGACAGTTCCTCCTCATGATTGGAGAACAAGGCGTTAAATACATAGTTATCCAAATGTAAAAGTATGGTTGTGGAAAATGCTATGAATGAAACATACATTATGAGTTAGAGAACCTGATAGAATCACAGTGGGGTCAGGAAGGGATTTCTAAGGAAGTGATTTTTCCTGTTTGGCCTTTCTTAAGGGCAGATTATAATTATAAACAGTTAAAACTTTGTTTAAGGAGGCCCGCACTAAGGTGCAGTGGGAATGAAAGGAAGTGGTAGATTCTAGTGACATTGTGAGGAAAGGTGAACTGGTCCTTGAGACTGGTTTGGAGGAGGGGAGGCAGACAGTAAGGGAAAGGAATCCTTCAAAGGTTGCTCACTGTGGAATCGAATCTTGGTGTTGCCATTAATGGTAGTTAGAAATATGAAGAGGAGGCTGGGCGTGGTGGCTCACGCATGTAATCCCAGCACTTTGGGAGGCCGAGGTGGGCGGATCACGAGGCTAGGAGATCGAGACCATCCTGGCTAACGTGGTGAAACTCTGTCTCATTAAAAATACAAAAACTTAGCCGGGTATGGTGACGGGCACCTGTAGTCCCAGCTACTTGGGAGGCTGAGGCAGGAGAATGGCGTGAACCCGGGAGGCGGAGCTTGCAGTGAGCCGAGATCGCGCCACTGCACTCCAGCCTAGGTGACAGAGCAAGACTCTGTCTCAAAAAAAAAAAAAAAGACATGAAGAGGAGGCAGATGGGAGAGTAGTTCCATCTTGGCCATGTTCAGTTGCTGGTGGGCAGCCTACCAGAGAATACTCACAGGCAGTCGTGGCTGCAGGTGGGGACCTGAGCATAAACCTTTGGAAAGATGCAGTTTAGGACAGGGGAGGAGAAGGGTGATAGAAGTATGGGGAAAACCAAGAGTCTGGATGCTCAGGAGGGATCTGCCGGAAGAAGGAGTTTGGTCAGCAGCATCAGATACTGCTGTCATTTTTAGAAGGATGAAAAGAGCAACAGTCCTTGGATTTAGTGGTTAGAAGGTAGTCTTTGTTGCTTTCTGGAGGACCATGTCAGTGAAGAGGCAGAAACTGCATTTCGGGAGAGGATGTGGATGGTGGGGAAGCAGAATTGGGGCTGTTAGAGGCCTTGGTGCAGGGTTGTGGTGGAAGGAGGGGATGGAGCAGGGCTAAGAGGCATGGTTTAGGAGTGGGGAGACGTGAGCAGGTTTGTGGACTGAGGGGAGAGGAGCTTTGGTGGAGGAAAACATTGATGCTATAGGAAAGCAGGAAGATGGAACAATAGAAGAGCTGGAGCTTGGGCTCACTGGTGCAGTGCTCACTTGGAGTTGCACCTCTCTGGCCAACTGTATATGTACTCTTTATAGTCTTTCTCTGGTATATACTTAAGGAACATTTTAGAATGTTTACAAAGAAGGTCAAGCATAGATAATAAAAAATGGCATGGTTTGAGTGGTATGTTAAGATATTTGAATGGTGATATACCAAAATAAATACTGCATCATGCACATTTGGCTTGCAGTTCATCATTTTTCTGCTCAATTGATTGACGATATGTTTATTACACAATGTGTCTGTGAGTGTCTTGTGCATAGAGATTGTATTAGTCCGTTTTCACACTGCTGATAAAGACATAGCTGAGCCTGGGAAGAAGAAGAGATGTTTTTGTTTGTTTGTTTGTTGGTTGGTTGGTTTGAGATGGTGTCTCGCTCTGTTGCCCAGGCTGGAGTGCAGTGGTGCGATCTCGGCTCACTGCAACCTTCACCTCCTGGGTTCAAGCAGTTCTTCTGCCTCAGCCTCCTGATTAGCTGGGATTACAGGCATGTGCCACCACGCCCAGCTAATTTTTTGTATTTTTAGTAGAGATGGGGTTTCACCATGTTAGCCAGGATGGTCTCAATCTCTGGACCTCATGATCCGTCCACCTCGGCCTCCCAAAGTGCTGGGATTACAGGTGTGAGCCACTGCACCTGGCCAAAAAAGAGGTTTAATTGGACTTACAGTTCCACATGGCTGGGGATGCCTCAGAATCATGGCGGGAGGTGAAAGGCACTTCTTAACGTGGTGGCGGCAAGAGAAAATGAGGAAGATGTAAAAGTGGAAACTCCTTATAAAACCATCAGATCTCGTGAGACTTATTCACTATTACGAGAACAGTATGGGGGAAACCGACCCCATGATTCAAATTACCTCCCACCGGTCCCCCCCCCAACATGTGGGACTTACAGGAGTACAATTCAAGATGAGATTTGGGGCCGGGCGCGGTGGCTCACGCTTGTAATCCCAGTACTTTGGGAAGCTGAGGCGGGTGGATCACCTGAGGTCAGGAGTTCGAGACCAGCCTGACTAACATGGAGTAACCCCGTCTCTACTAAAAATACAAAATTAGCTGGGCACAGTGACACATGCCTGTAATCCCAGCTACTCGGGAGGCTGAGGCAGGAGAATCACTTGAACCTGGGGGGCGGAGTTTGCAGTGGGCCGAGATCTTGCCATTGTATTCCAGCCTGGGCAACAAGAGCAAAACTCCGTCTCAAAAAAAAAAAAAGTGAGATTTGGGTGGGGACACAGAGCCAGACCATATCAGAGCTAGAATAAATGTTGAATTTGTTGAGGCTACCTGGCATAGAGCATCATGTGATAGTTGTCGATTTTATATAAGTATGTAGTGAAAGGGGCTTGGTTTATTATATTTAAATTCCTTCATGTCCTAGGTCAGTTTACAGGCTTGCACCAGAATTGTGTATTGTATTGGAGTGCGATATAAGGCACTAATCTGGACACCTTGAATGTGTGTATATCCGATGAATTTCCATCCCAAAATAACATAGTCATATTTTTAAAATTCTTTTATTCTTTTTTTTTTCCCCCTTTGTTATAGGTGAATGCATCCCGGCAGGATATTGAAGATGCTGAAGAAACAGCAACTCAAACTTGTGGTGGGACAGATTCCACAGAAGGATTGTTTAATATGGTTAGCAGTTTATTAATGAAAGTGGAGATGAAGTTTATCATAATCAAAGGGTGGAAACAGCTAGTGCTGCTCATCTTTGTTAAGGCTTTAGATTGAAAGAATTAAAATAGTTTAGCAAACTTGAAAATGATTCCTTATATGAGTAATTTGCTGCCGTATCATTTAGCACTTGGCGTAATTGGTTTATTTCCAAGGCTTTGAATTTGGGTTTGGTGAAGTACGTTTCACTTTTGTTCTTGTAACTTTCAGTGTTTGTTTTTGTAAGCCGGATGCTGTTTGTGAGGGCGTGGTTAATAGAAAAGCATACCTATTTAATTTCTGCATTTTACCACTTGTACACTTTGTAGCATTACTTCTTTTGGGTGGTATCTGAAGTTGGGTTCAGTGGAAGGAGAGTCTGAGACAGGGATTCAGGTGCCCTTGGGACAGAGGGTGTCAGGGAGCAGAAGAGGGCAGGGGAGCTAAGCGAGGGCCGGGTCTCACTTGAGAGGTCGCTACAGCCTGATCCCACCGGGTATTCTGGGGCATGGATTGGTCTACAGAGTTTGCTCCCAGCTTGAGACCAAGGAGATGTCCTTTTCTGATGCCTTGTCAATCAGTCATTGGTTCTAAGAGGGTGGGGCTGGAAAGAGTGCAAGGGTGGTCCTGGCTCCTTTCTGCTCAGGGCAGTTCTAGAGAAAGTAGGCAGCTGTGAGCTGTTGGCTGCCAGTACTCACAGCAGCGGGGAGGTGGATATCCTGACCTGTAAAAGGGGGCCTGGCATCAAAAGCACCTGCCATGGTGGGCACCAGGAGCAGAGGTAGGGGGCATCTGTGATGTTTGCATGGATAGCTCTCGTTGGGTCTTCTCAATGAGAATCAGAAGCTGGTGCTCTGAGTCTTGGCTTTTATTTTAAATTTCACAGGTGGTTCTGGTTCACATCCCTGAGTGAGACCCCTGCCTGGAAAGGTGTCTGCATTTCTTTCTTTCTTTTCTTTTCTTTTTTAATTTGAGACAGGGTCTCACTCTGTTGCCCAGGCTGGAGTGTGGTGGTGTGTGATCGTGGCCCACTCCAGCCTCGACCTCCTGGGCCCAAGTGATCTGACCACCTCAGCCTCCCCGAGTAGCTGGGAATACAGTGCCGCCGCACCCGGCTACTTTTTTTCTATTTTTGTAGAGATGGGTCTCACTATGTTGCCCAGGCTGGTCTCAAGTTCCTGAGCTCAAGTGATCCTCCTGCCTTGGCCTCCCAAAGTGTTGGCAGTTATAGGTGTGAGCCACTGTGCATGGTCCATTTCCTTGTTTTAGTTCTTTTTTTTTTTTTTTTTTTTTGGTGGGGCACAGAGTCTTCCTCTGTTCCCCAGGCTGGAGCACACAAACTCGGCTCACTGTAGCCTCCTCCACCTCCCTGTTCAAGCTATTTTCCTGCCTCTGCCTCCTGAGTAACTGGAATTACAGGCGTGCGCCACCATACCTGGCTAGTTTTTGTATTTTTTGTAGAGACGGAGTTTTACCATGTTGGCCAGGCTGGTCTCGAACTCCTGACCTCAAGTGATCCCCCCAACCTCTGCTTCCCAAAGTGCTGGGATTATAGATGTGAGCCGCTTTCCCCAGCCTCTTTGTTTTATCTTTTAAGGGAAATAATCACTTATGATGGTTTTCCTACTAAACCACTTTCACATTGAATTTTTTAACGTTAGTATTTACTTTTTTTCTTCAAAGGATGAAGATGAGGAAACTGAACATGAAACAAAGGCTGGTCCTGAACGGCTTGACCAGATGGTGCATCCTGTAGCCGAGTGCCTGGACATCCTGATGTCTTTGGTTTTGTCCTACATGAAGGATGTCTGCTATGTAGATGGTAAATCACAGTAGCTACTGTTTATTGAACACCTGCAGTGTACCTGGCTTTGTGCTGGGCATTTTCCATCCATTATGTCTAGTACTAATAAAAATCCTATAAAAATATCTATTGAGTATGAGTTTAAGATGATTTAAAGAGGTCAAGTTACTTGCCAGTCACATAGCTTGAAAATGGGACTGGGATTCTGGCTGAGTTATATTTGTCTTCTGTCTTTTCACTGATTGTTGTATTGAAAGATTATATATGGAGTTTGGCCAGTTTTAGATCAAATTACACTCAAGTTGCTGAATGCATTTAAGAATGATGTAGGGGGCACTAATATGTGGTGCTCTGTTATGTATTGAGTTTAGAGGGTCTTTGCCTGGCACCATTGTTGTGCTAGTGTTAGTACTATATGTGCTTCTTGCCTTCATGGAACTTTAAAGGCTTTGCCAGGCAAAAACAGAATTTTTTTCCGTTCACATTGCTAAGATTTAAGATGACCTCAGTGAGTCAGAATAATAGAACTGGAATCTGAGTTGACTGCATTACTGTTTTAACGGTCTTGCTGTTATAAAAATAATACATGTTGATTAGAGAATTTGGAAACTACAGGAAAGGATAAAAACAATTTAAATGGCCACATTTCTACTATTCAGAGAACCATTATGAGCATTTTGAAGTTTGACTTTTTTCCCTTTTCTGTTAGCGTCTGTATATGTAGGAGAGTATTTTTTAGGGAATTTGGGTGTCACACTAAACGTAAGTGTTTCATAATCTGCCCTTTACATGGATGCTGAAGATAAACATTTTCTCATATCATTGCCTGTTTTAAAACAATTGTTATTGAATCCCAGCACTTAGGCCACGGTGGGAGGATCGCTGAGGCCAGGAGTTCAAGACTAACTACCTAGGCAACATAACAAGACCCCATCTCTAAAAAAAAAAATTGTAATAATAAATGTTACTGATCACGTGGGTTTAACTGTCTTTTACTGTTTTCACCATGATAAGTAACAGTTGTAATGAACATCCTTGTGCCTATATATTCAGCTGTTTACTAACAGTAAAATAATTGGATCAGAGGTCTTTTGCTACACGAATTATAGACTTGCCCTTCAGAAGGATTTGCATTTCTGACCTTGCCACACTGTGTGAGGTGAGGGCCTGCTTCCTTGCAGGTGTTAGATTATTATATTCAGAGGAAAATCTGTGTAAACTAAAAGTAGCATTTTGTTTTAACCATATTTTAATGGATAATGTCTTTCTTTCTTTCTTTCTTTTTTAATAGACACGGTCTTACTCTGTAACCCAGGCTGGAATGCAGTCGCACAAACATGGCTTACTGCAGCCTTGACCTCCTGGGCTCAAGCGGTTCATCTGCCTCAGCCTCCCATGTAGCTGGGATCACAGGCGTGCCACCATGCCTGGCTAATTTTTTGATTTTTTGTAGAGACAGAGCTTCCCTGTGTTGCCCAGGCTGCCCTTGAACTCCTGGGCTCCCTCCCACTTTGGCCTCTCAAAGTGCTAGGATTGCAGGCAGGAGCCACTGTGCCTGGCTGGATAATGTTGTTTTTTAATGGTGTTGTGTTTATAAAAAATATGGCAGATGAAACTTGAAAATATGTCTTTATAAAAACTGAGATGCCAGATTTTCTCCATAGGTCAGGTTGATAACGGCAAAACAAAGGATCTATATCGCGACCTGATAAACATCTTTGACAAACTCCTGTTGCCCACCCATGCCTCCTGCCACGTACAGTTTTTCATGTTTTACCTCTGTAGTTTCAAATTGGTGAGTAACAATGTGATTAACATTATCTTAGCTTATTTTGTTTTTGCCCGAAAATTTTCCCTAAAAACTGGGGTGGACGGAGACCATGAAGTCAATAATTCTTTTCC
This sequence comes from Pongo abelii, assembly GCF_028885655.2. Lineage (NCBI taxonomy): Eukaryota > Metazoa > Chordata > Mammalia > Primates > Hominidae > Pongo > Pongo abelii. Next base: position 13,255,543 of record NC_072003.2, on the reverse strand, counting down.
TTGAACTTACTTGCTAGTCTGCTTAATAAAATCGCATTCTCCTTCCTTTTTTTGTTTTTTTTTCCTTTCTTTTTTGAGACACAGTCTCGCTCTGCTGCCCACTGCTGCAACCTCCACCTCTTGGGCTCAACAGACTCTCAGTCCTTACCCTCTCAAGTAGCTGGGACCACAGGTTACCATGCCTGGCTAATTTTTGTATTTTTAGAAGAGGCGGGGTTTCGCCATGTTGGCCAGACTGGTCTTGAACTCCTGACCGCAGGTGATCTGCCCGCCCCCTGCCCTGCAAAGCGTTGGGATTACAGGTGTGAACAACTGTGCCTGGCCCACGTTCCCTTCTCAGTACACTTGGAGAGAAAAGAGATTGCCGCCTGCCAGCCCAGCTAGGTGCTCCGAAAATGTCATCCTGCCTTTTGGTCACTAGGTGGTGCCCTTCCCTTAAGCCTTTCTCTATTAAACTCTCACATGGGGTAATTAACTGTATTTCCTTTATTCTTTCCAAGGGTCGAGTTGTAACTAGCCCAAACCAACTTATTAATCTAGAGTTTTAAAAACTTTACACTTTGTCTTTTCTTCTTTTTTTTTTTTTTTTTTTTGGTGGGGGAAAGAATGTAGAAGGCTTTTCCTTCTCTGCAACGATTTTGTGTCTTCCTAGAGGTCAGGAGAGTGTTGGCATGGGAAAGAAGGTTGAATTCATTCTGCCCAAATGGGTGTGCCTAGGTTTAGACCAGCGCTATTTAGGAGAAGTTGGAAGTCACACCCTTTGGTGAGAAGCTGTGTCAGTTTTTTTCATGATTGGCATAATTAACTCAAATACCAGCTGTACGTTAGTCCGTATTTCTGTTCATGGTTGAGTTCAGTGTGTCCAGAGACTGGAAGGTGCTTTGCACTCACAGGAGTGCCCATTTGGAGCTCCATGGGATGTGAATTATTGTTGGTCACCAGTTCTGGCTGACATTGGAATCACTTGGAGAGTTTTTGTAATATGTGGATTCCAAAGCCCTATCACAAACCTATTGAATTTGTACCTCCCAGGTTGAATTTTTTGTTGTTTTTTGTTTGTTTGTTTGTTTGTTTTTTGAGATGGAGTCTCACTCTGTCACCCAGGCTGGAGTGTAGTAGCATGATCTCAGCTCACTGCAACCTCTGCCTCCTGGGTTCAAGCAATTCTCCTGCCTCAGCCTCCCAAGTAGCTGGGATTACAGGCACCTGCCACCACGCCTGGCTAATTTTTGTATTTTTAGTAGAGACAGGGTTTCTCCATGTTGGCCAGGCTGGTCTCGAGCTTCTGACCTTGGGCGATCCACCCGCCTCGGCCTCCCAAAGTGCTGGGATTACAGGCGTGAGCCACTGTGCCTGGCCCCGGGTTGATTTTGATGCTTAGCTAGGTTTGGGATCCATTGAATTATTTAACACCCGAGGTGCCTTTTGTTTTTAATGTTATTCTCTCAACGTGTTTTAAAAATGAAGCCCATGAGATACTTATGAGGTAGTAGAACTTTTCCCCACATTGGTGAAGTAAAAATCTTGGGATTTTGATAGCCAGATTATCTTAGGCATTAAAAAAGATCACACCGACGCCCTCTCTTTTTATAGGGATTCGCAGAGGCATTTTTGGAACATCTCTGGAAGAAATTGCAGGATCCAAGTAATCCTGCCATCATCAGGCAGGCTGCTGGAAATTATATTGGAAGCTTTTTGGCAAGAGCTAAATTTATTCCTCTTATGTAAGTAGCCTAATTTTCCGAGTACTTTTTAATATCATGCTTAAAAAAGAGTATAGCATTGTCTCAAGTCAGAAATATCTCCCTTATTTTTTTGGCATGTTTTTAAAGTGAATAAAATCCCTACTCTGTGCAAGATGTTTATATTTCTAAGTGGTGATTTTAGAATAAAGTGTCTCCTTTTTTATATATAAAACCCTGTATGTAAGGCTTTTGTCATCTCTTTTGTGTGGTTGTACTTAAAGATCCATTTGTTTTATGGATAGAGGACAGAGTTGTATACTGTTTTGATTCTTTTTGTAGGTTTGTCATTTTTTCATTTGCATTCCGAATCTATTGTATCTGTTAGAGCTGAAGAAAAACCCTTTTAAAGGTAATAGACCTATCTAGGAGGCCAGTTTCTTCCAGTGGCCCATGAAGATATCTTTGGACAAGGATGCTGTTGAAACCCTTCCCCAGCCACAAAATTATTCACCATAGGACTTGACTAGGATGCATCGGGGAATACTGAAGTCCACCAGACTGTCTTTCTCTTGAGAGGTGTTGGTGAACGTGTCCTATTTGGCCAGTCACCCTAAGAGGGGTACCTTTGAGATGGATAGGAGAACCTGCTTTCCATCCCTTGGGACGTTCTTAGGGGCTCACCTGTTCCTAGAAGGTCAGAGCTACTCTGCCTTGTAATTGGAAGGTTGTCTTCTTACGCACCCATCCTTATCCTTCCTTTCTTTGCTTTTCCTCTGTACCCATGAGTATTATTTAAAGAAACCTATGAACTTACTTAGCATGGTTTGTAATGAAAGGCAGTTATGTGTTTTTATGTTATTCTGGTTTTTTTATGAAGTGTAAAGTTGACTTGAATTTTTCTTTTCTCTAGTACTGTAAGATCATGCCTAGATCTTTTGGTTAACTGGCTGCACATATACCTTAATAACCAGGATTCGGGAACAAAGGCATTCTGTGATGTTGCTCTCCATGGACCATTTTACTCAGCCTGCCAAGCTGTGTTCTACACCTTTGTTTTTAGACACAAGCAGCTTTTGAGCGGAAACCTGAAAGAAGGTCAGTGTTGTGGGAGTGCTGGACTGGATTTTCCTTGTGTTCTTGTCACCCTTCAGAATGGTGATTCATTACTTTTTTGAGATTTTTATAAAAACTGGATTCAGAAAACTGCATGTACACTCAAACTTTTAATAATAATTTCAAGCAGCTCATAGGCCCCTACAAACCCCTTAAGATAGATTTGAGCTGGAGAACCCTACAAACCCCTTAAGATGGATTTGAGGTTAAGAAAGAGGTTTCTGCCTTTGAAGGTTTGAAATGTGAAGATGTCTCCAGAGGTGAGGCTGAGCCCTGGGCTGTGCCAGCGCCCTGTACAAAACTTCAGTTGGATGCACCTTCTCTTTGTTGTCCTTGTAACAGCCTAGTAAATGGCAGGTATTCTCCCTTTACAGACAGCACCAAAGCACAAGAAAGTCATTTTCCCAAGATCACATGGTTACTGGCAGGATTAGAAAACTGAAGCCAGGTTGGGCTGACCCTAAAGTTTGAGTTTATGTAGATTAAACTCTGCCTGGAGCCTTGAGACTTAATTGACCATTATTGTTTTGCTAATTTCTAAGAGTTACTTATAATTCAAATCTATCAGTTGAAACTTACTAGATTAGTGTATTTTAGTTGAAGAGAGTCTCCAAGAACAGTATTTATAAGTCATTGTAAATTGTTCTGTTTATGTTTATGAATAATTCACATGGTTTGGTGGGTCACTTCCTCTATAAACTGGGGTCTCTCAACCCTGCACGATTGCCATTTGGGCTGCATCATCCTTCATCGTTGGGGGCTGTCCTCTGCACTGTAGGATGTTTAACAGCCTCCACCTACTAGCTGCCAAGAGCAGTCCCCGACCACCCCCAGCTGTGACACCTAAAACTGTCTCCAGATACTGCCAGGTGTCCTCTGCGGGGGTCGCAGTCTCTTTGGGTTAACAGCCACAGCTCTAAACTGAAAGTTGTACGTGTTGCATTATATATGTTTACCTACATCCTACATGCTTCTAGAAGATGTTGTATGAACTAGTAGGATGAGGTTTTATCACAAGGTAAGTAAATACAAGCTCTGCTTTTCTTTGTATAAATTAATGCCAGGAATCTGAATTAAATATCTTGTTTTTGTAAGCTGTGACATCCCATTTAGGTAATTTTTATTGAAATATGCATCAAAGAAACTCCTAAGAAAATACACTTAAGTACAAGTTGGTCAGCTTGCCTCTTAAAATAAATGTGATGTCTTTATTTTACTCATGTAGGAAAGAATTATATTCATTAAGTCTAAGAAAGTGGTTTCTGTCTAAATTTGCCTTCTGTTGAGGTAGAAGGCAAATTTGGAGTTTTCTTGTTTAGAAAAAAAACTAGAAATGACTACTGTGCACCTGAAAATAGCACTCAGCTTCACTAACAAGACTTGCAAGCTAGAATCAAATTGCTGTTTTGTTTTGTTGCCTGTCGTGATTGTTAGCTGAAACCAAATCACAAGATCTTTTTCTCCCTCTGTATTAACTCAGCCTACACTGAGCTTACAAGCGTATGAACTTCACATTGTCGTGGAATCTTACAGCCTGCTACTTCCTAAGTTTTCTTTAGAGAAGCTGCCTTGGTGACCAATGAATGTGGTTAGCCTAGTGATATTCTTCTGGGCCATATACTGTGTGACTATCTGCATGGACCTTTATTTAAAGCATTTCTGCAAAAAATTTTTTTAAGTTTTTTTTTTAATGTGTGATAATTTGTGCTTTTAAAGATATCTTACACTTTTCACTTATTTGTACCTTTAAAAAAATCTTTTTTTTTTTTTTAAACCAAAGGTTTGCGGTATCTTCAGAGTCTGAATTTTGAGCGGATAGTGATGAGCCAGCTAAATCCCCTGAAGATTTGCCTGCCCTCAGTGGTTAACTTTTTTGCTGCAATCACAAAGTAAGTTATTTACGCTTTCTTGATGGGAGTTATTTAAAATATTTTTATTTATGTTTATCTAGTATTGTAAGAGTCTGTTAAATTTCTATGAAATTAGTAACATTATAAAAGGCCAGGCGTGGTGGCTGACGCCTGTAATCTCAATATTTTGGGAGGCTGAGGTGGGAGGATTGCTTGAGGCCAGGAGTTAAAAGACCAGCCTGAGCAACATAGTGAGACCCTATCTCTACAAAAAAATTTTAAAAATTAGCTGGGTGTGGTTGCCTGTGTCTGTAGTCCCAACTACTCAGGAGGCTGAGGTAGGAGGATCACTTGAGCCCAGGAGGTCAAGGATGCAGTGAGCCCTGATTGTACCACTGCACTCCAGTCTGGGGTCCAGAATGAGACCCTGTCTCTTAAACAAACAAAAACAACCCAGTCCTTGCAGGAAATACTGTGATACAGCTATTGGTTTTATACTTTGATGGCAATGGAAATTGCTACTACTTCTTATCCAAAGGGCAGCACTTTGAAATAAGTATGGCAACCAGTAAGCTGAGAGGGGCAAAGCCATAGATGCTTACTAGAGTGACTGCTGTAATAGTAATAGAAATAAACTGGACATGAGGCAAATGTTGACCTGTAAGAGATTGGTTTAGAGAGTTCTGTTCTCTCAGGTCTGGTAGCTATGGCTAATCCATAGCCTTTCCTCTGTGCCAGGCAGTTCTAAGCACTTTACATAGAACTCATTTGATCCTCAAACAGCCCTCTAGGATGAAACCCTGTTTATCAATGGGGAGGTGGAGGTACAGAGAGGTGAAATCACTTGCCTAAAGTCATAGAGCTAGACTGGCAGCACAGATTTAAATGTAGTCTGGCTCCTTTGTAAGCTTTCACTAAGTTATTCTGCTTTATGGAGAAAGCGAATTGGAGAATTGAATATTCAATGAGGATATTTAGGCCGGATCATAGCTTAAAATCTTCAACAGATAAGAGCCAGCAGCTTGCTGAGCTCCGTCAGCCTCTTTAGTTCTCCTTTGCTAGGCGTCTGGTTCAAGGTGTCCTCTCTTCTGAGTCTCAGTGATAGTAAAGGATTAGGAAAAGGCATAAAGAGACCAATAAGCAACGGCGGTGAGTGGGTGGAGGCTTCAGCACGTTGGTTATAAGATGGTGAGCAGCTCGAAGAGTGAGGATGGATGAAGCAAAGCAGAGGCTGCTGCCCCTGGTATGTTCTCAGGGTGGGGTCAGAGGACTGCATTTGTGAACCATCTGGTCCAGGGGCTCTCGATTTGGGGTTGGCATGTGCATTGGAGGCACAGAGTGTGATGCGATGTGAGGCTAAGAGCAGGGGATTGAAATAAAAGTCTCTGCCTAGGTACGGATATGGTAAATAAAGGTGTGTACCATTCTGTAGCTGTTGCTTTTGCCTGCTTGATGGTTTTGAGATTGAACCATACTGACACAAAGCTTTATTTTGATTTTAACTGCTCTGTTATGTTCTGGGAATCTTTTTTATTGAGTCTTTGTTGGGATTTCATCTGTTAGTTTTTGTCTTTTTTTTTTTTTTTTTTTTTTTTTTTTTTGAGACAGGGTCTTGCTCTGTCACCCAGGCTGGAGTGCAGTGGCGTGATCTTAGCTCACTACAACCACCACCTCCCAGGCTCGTGCAGTTCTCCTGCCTCAGCCTCCCGAATAGCTGGGACTACAGGTGCCTGCCACCACGCCCAGCTAATTTTTGTATTTTTAGTAGAGACGGGGTTTCACCATGTTGACCAGGCTGGTCTCAAACTCCTGAGCTCAAGTGAACCGCCTGCCTCAACCTCCCAAAGTGCTGGGATTACAGGTGTGAGCCACCGTGCCCAGCCGGCTGTGTTAGTGTTTTAGTGCTCAGGAACATTCTTGTATGTGTGTCCTTGTGTGTGGGCACACGCTTCCTTGTCACACACCCAGAAGTGCGGTCAGCTGCGGGGTTGTAGGAGATGCAGATCTTCAACTTTACCTGATAGTGCAAATCACCCTCCAGTGTGGTTTTGCTGATGTGTCCTCCACCAGGAGGAGGGGTCAAGTGCTGTGAGCCTGGGCTAACAGGACAGAAATCAAAGTATGTGGCTTGAAGTTGCCACGGTGACCTGAGAACCTGAGATGGAGAGTGACAGAAGTGAGGTCTAAGTCCTCATCTTGGAGAAGCTGTCCAATAAATAATTTTTCAAGTTGCTCAATCATTTAGAGACAACTACTGGAAAAATTAAAAACATAATTGTCTTTTTTTATTTTATGTTTTCTTCTATGCATTTAACTGTTCTCACTCAGCATGCCCAGTCCTTTCTGTGCCTGTTTTTGAGGTCATGACTTAGTCAACCCCGTGTCCCTCCTTCAGTAAAGGCTTATTTCTTCTTCAGTGCTTCTTCAGCAAGTCTCTTCACCAGCCACTATTTCCTCCTGAGTAACTCCTGAATCCCTCTTCCACCAACCTTCTAATTCTTTTGCAAACAGTAAAAATAAAGACACCTATAGTTATGTAATCTAAAAGTTTTGCCTTGCAAACATTTATTTTTAATGAATAATATCTATTACTCATTAAAATATAAGCCCAGTTTTACATTCTGAGTGATAGCCACATTTTCTTTCTCCTTAGCAAACTTGCAAATAGGGTACCCACAGAACGGTACCCTAAAAGTGGTACTTTCTGCTTTATATTGTTATTTTTACTAGCACTTGTTACATTCAGCAATTTCTCTGTGGTAGGTACAGTTGTCACACGCAGCTCACATCCCCACAGAGTCACTCCAGCATGTTAATGCCTCTGTCTGTGTTGTTTTTTTGTTCCACAGTAAGTACCAGCTCGTCTTCTGCTACACCATCATTGAGAGGAACAATCGCCAGATGCTGCCAGTCATTAGGAGTACCGCTGGAGGAGACTCGGTGCAGACCTGCACAAACCCGCTGGACACCTTCTTCCCCTTTGATCCCTGTGTGCTGAAGAGGTAGGTACTTTTAAACATTGACACTGGAGGAGGTGGATTTTTTTTTCTTTTTGAGACGGAGTCTCACTCTGTCGCCCAGGCTGGAGTGCGGTGGTGTGATCTCGGCTCACCACAAGCTCTGCCTCCTGGGTTCACGCCATTTTCCTGCCTCAGCCTCCCGAGTAGCTGGGACTACAGGCGCCCACTGCCATGCCCGGCTAATTTTTTTGTATTTTTAGTAGAGACGGGGTTTCACCTTGTTAGCCAGATTGGTCTCGATCTCCTGACCTCGTGATCCGCCCGCCTCAGCCTCCCAAAGTGCTGGGATTACAGGCGTGAGCCACCACGCCCGGCCAGGAGGTGGATTTAAACGTGATACATGTTTGCTTTTCCCAAAATTGGCCACTCTTCACCAGAAGTGGCCCTTCCTCGCTGTTGATGAGCGTCTCGTGGTCTCCCTGCGTATATTTCACAGATGCAAAGTAGAGGATGCCTAGCAGGACTTGCCGAGTGGCGCAGGCACCCCAGAGTGGGTAGATCTTTGCCTCACTAGGAGCCAGACTGACATCAAGGGTTTTTGGTTTTTTTTTTTTTTTTTTCTTTAAACTGTTATTTAAACATGTAAGGTTATGGGGATAATGGTGCCAGGATAGGGGAGGGTGCTGTCTTTTCTTGCTTCATAATTTTGTGCCAAGTGTCTTGTTCCTTCCTCTAGAGACCACATCCCATTCTGTTGCACAGGATAAACAAAACACAAATGATTGGCTGGGCGTAATGGCTCATGCCTGTAATCCCAGCACTTTGGGAGGCTGAGGCGGGTGGATCACTTGAAGTCAGGAGTTCAAGACCAGCCTAGCCAAGATGGTGAAACCCTGTCTCTACTAAAAATACAAAAATTAGCCGGGTGTGGTGATGGGCGCCTGTAATTCCAGCTACTCGGGAGGCTGAGGCAGGAGAATCGCTTGAACCCGGGAGGTGGAGGTTGCAGTGAGCTGAGATTGCGCCACTGCACTCCAGCCTGGGCGAGAGAGTGAGACTCTGTCTCAAAAAACAAAAAAAAAACAAAAAGCGATTTATCTAGATGAGTTGTTCTAGAAAACCACTGGGCCAGCCTTAACTTGGCACTTGTATAAGGAAGCAGGATTTTTGCTTATTATGTTTTCTAAAATAACTAGCAGCATCATGACCATCTGGGATTGTCTGGTCCCTTAAGTCTTGGTTGACTGAAACCAGATTAGTTGTTTTTCCTAGACTTACTTTTCAGCAAATTACTATAGAAATATAAAAAAGAGAGTTCCAGAATATTACGGTTTCATTTCCATTTGGATATACTATATCTAACTGACTTGTCAGTCTTTGTAAAGTTTAGAAACAATTTCACGTGAAAATGGAAAGATGAAAAACAGTAGTTCAATACTCCATTGACATGAGTGAATGAACTCTTATACAGAAAGAGCCACATTAGTTACAGCATTTACATACAGGGTTGTTTTTTTGTTTTGGTTTTTTTCTTTTTTTTTTTTTTTTTTTTGAGACGGAGTCTCGCTCTGTCGCCCAGGCTGGAGTGCAGTGGCGTGATCTCGGCTCACTGCAAGCTCCGCCTCCCAGGTTCAGGCCATTCTGCCTCGGCCTCCCGGGTAGCTGGGACTACAGGCGTCTGCCAACACACCCAGCTAATTTTTTGTATTTTTAGTAGAGACAGGGTTTCACCGTGTTAGCCAGGATGGTCTCGATCTCCTGACCTCGTGATCTGCCCACCTCAGCCTCCCAAAGTGCTGGGATTACAGGCATGAGCCACTGCGCCCAGCCAGGTTTTTTTTAATGTAATTATTTAAGCTGTAGTTTTCACTTCTTGGTTTTGGGTAATAGATCTTGTGAGAAAAGATCCAAACCAATTTTGACTTCTGCTGAAGTATTTAACTTGACTTTGAAATGTGATCTTTGTTGACAGGTCAAAGAAATTCATTGATCCTATTTATCAGGTATGGGAAGACATGAGTGCTGAAGAGCTACAGGAGTTCAAGAAACCCATGAGAAAGGTCAGTTTGTGATTGATTGAGCACACTCTCGGAATCTCCTTTCTGGCTCCGGGTCACAGTCAGATAGTAAGTGGCAAGTCGCTCATGCGTGTCATCCCCGCACTGTAGGGGGTCAAGGCCAGAGGATTGCTTGAGACCAGCCTGGGCAACACAGTGACACCCTGTTTCTACAAAAATTTTTTAAATTAGCTGGGCGTGGTGGTGCACACCTGTAGTCCCAGCTCCTCTGGAAGCTGAGGTGGGAGGTCAAGGCTGCAGTGAGCTGTAAATGTAGCACGGCACTCCAGCCTGGGCAACAGACAGAGCAAGACCCTGTTTTCTTTAAAAAAGCACACCGAAACCGTGCCTTACTCATTCTACCTTTATAAAATTCCAAGCCCAGGTTTTGGTGTTATTTAAAGAGTCTGTGGCTTTTTTGGATAAATTGCTTAACCAGACACTTCACATACTGACATGTGAGAAGCGAAGGTTAATTACAAATTAGCTGAACAAATTTAGATCTTTGCCACTTGCGCATTCTCACCAAGTAACAATCTCCAGTTGACTCATGTTGAAATTGACCCAGCAGTTTACATTAGTTTTATAGATCTTCATGAATGGCTGGTGAAGACGCAGGTTGCAACATACCCTCCAGGTCACATGAGGTGGAGCTGAGACAGTTACAGTTAGAGAGGAAAGTTAGAATCCAGTAATAAAGAATTTCGCTGCTCTGTTGCTTGGGAGCACATTTGTTTTCTTGTTAAAAGCAGCTTCAAGATGGCTTTGTTGTTGTTGTTTTTAGTAAGTAATCATTGGAAAGCACCTTTCATCTTTTTCTCTATGTTTTGCATTTGTTGAGGGGCGTGTAATTCATTCACGTTGTGTTAGGTACAAGAGCTCTAACACTGGGCAAGAATGACTCGTCGTGTTTCCTGTCCCCATTGAGCTTCAAATCTGTTTGCAAGTCAGACTTGAAACAAATGATTACAATGTATGATGAGCAGTTATGTGGGTATGTTGGTAAGAAGGAAGTGCTTATCAGAGGGAGCTTTTGTTCTGTTCTGTTTTGTTTTTTTAGAGACATGGTCTCGCTATGTTGCCCAGGCTAGATTCGGAACTCTTGAGCTCAAGCAGTCCTCCCACCTCCGCCTCCCGAGTAGCTGGGACTAAAGGCGTGTGCCACTACACTGGCTTTCTTTTGAAATTAAGATATTTTCTTCACCATCTTTACAAACGTTAACACCTTCCTGAGGAAGGAATTGTTGAAAGCTTTTCAGTCAGCAGTGGTGACGTTACTGATGATTTCTGATGTTTCTACAGGAGATAGTGGAAGATGAAGATGATGACTTTCTGAAAGGCGAAGTGCCCCAGAATGATACCGTGATTGGGATCACACCGAGCTCCTTTGACGCGCATTTCCGAAGTCCTTCGAGTAGTGTGGGCTCCCCACCCGTGTTGTACATGCAACCCAGTCCCCTCTGATGGCAGAGATTTGTGACTGAGTGTGACATTTGGGATTCCCCATCACTTGTCATGCCCTCAGCACCCAGCTCGTGCCATTGGGCATTGATGGCATTGAGCTGGAGCGAGTGCCTGCCTCGGCTGTGGCACTTCCAGGTTCGACTGAATCAAGCATCTGAAGACTGGGTTTTTTTGTTGTTGTTGTTCCCCTTACAGACAAAATGAAGACTATCATGTGCAATCTTTTACAGTGGGGTTGATGATATATTTGGAAGGATTTCCTTGTTTAATATGTACATTTTTTGTGTTAACAGCTTTTTGACACAATTACTGGGTAATTTCTAACATAGGTAGCAGACTGTTTCACGGGTTGCTGTTTTAACATGGGTTTTTGTCAGATCCATGGTCATAGGACTTTGCTGATCAGCTTTCAGTGAAGAATCCTCTAAGTTAAAACTTCTACTTAAAGACTTTAACTAGAAAGTGTTTATTTTGGCTACATTGTTCACCTTCTGCTGTATTGGTATTTGTCTGTTGGGATTTCAAGGGAGTGTAGAGAAGATAGAAAGCCAAGAGCTGGCCCGACGTGGTCTGGGACACAGAGTTGGAGCTGGCACTGAAGATCTCCGGGGACTTCAGAGACCAATAAAAGCCCATAGGGAAGAGAGAGAGGATATAGAGAAACAGGATCAGATGTGTAATATACTTGGCACAGCGAAAAAATGGATTTAAAAGACAGAAATGGAGGTCCAGGTAGATGTAATTCACACGGACTGAAAGTGAGCCTGGGCTTGTGTGAAACACATGAGATTGGATTTGACCCCTTGGCTCTCAAGTGTCCCCTTAGATCTAGAACTGCTCCATGGTGGCCATCAGATCGAGTCAGTTTTGATCTGCATCAGTTAGTTATTGAGAATTTCTTTGTTCAAACAGGAAAAATTTTTTAGATTATTTGGTGTTACGGTTTTGCTCACAACAATAGGTGGAAGTTTCTAGTGCAGTCTTGGTCTGATGGCTGTGCGTATCGTACATTCGGCTTGGTGAAATCCTTCTCTAAAGCCTCTTTGTATTTTTATAACTAAACAGAGGAAGTCTTCAGAAGACGGCTTTATAACAAATTTGTGCAAACACTGCTAGAGTCATTTTGAAGCTCAAGCATTTTCACTTTGTTTCTTACATGTGTACTTTTTTGTTTACTTGTGAAAATGGCCATCTTTAAGCATATTTATTTTCTGCCACTTCTATTTATTTAAAGGCAAGCAATATTTTCTTGATCATAAATATTTTGTAATGAAATACGTCCTCTTTCTCAGGGCTTTGTATGCGCTTGTATAATTACATTGATGGCAATGTAGAGTTTGAATTTCAGTCTGTAAATACTTTTTTGGAAAATAGAAATTTTTATTGCTTTAAAGTTTTGGATATGGGTGGTTTTCTTTTGGGGGCTTGGTGGAAAGTCATTTGAGAACTTTAAGGTTCTCTTTTTAACTGCTGGCAAAATGTTGATTTTTTAATATTAGATAAAATGAGTAAATGAAATTCCCCAGAAATTAATAGTAAGTGGGGTCTTTGTGGGTTGGGAAGTAGTTTTAACGTAGAAAGATATTTACAAATAAGTCTGTTTAATTTCAAAGAGTTTGTGAAAAAAAATCCATGGTGAAAATAAAACAATGACATGGTTAATCTGGAACTTTCATTCTTATACCAATAAAAGGTACCTCAATACATGTTCTTTCAATTTCTGTTTTTTTTTTTTTTTTTTTTTAATGTATTAAAGCATTTTGCAGTGGAAAACTCCTGAGGCATTGCTGTTGAAGAGGGAGAAATAGTGCTGGTGTGGTGGGGAGCTTGATGAAATTCATTGCATGCCAGGGTGAGGATGGCTTCCGTGTGCACCGTATGAAGTATCCGCGACTCTCCTTAATCACACCCAGCCAAGAGTGATTGAGGCTTGAGCAGGTCCAAGGGAAGCAGACACTTCTTTCAAAAAGTTACATGCTTTGAAGGGACATCTATGGGGAAAAATACTGTGAAATCTCCTTAGAAATTGCATGCCAACAATGGGAATTTTTCCTTTCACTAAAAAGCAAGCTGTCAGTTGTAGGAGTCTCCAGGGTCTGTCCTTTTGTCTGTGTGCTCTGGTTTGGTCTTCCTTGATGAGAAGTGGCTGAATTTTTACAAGTCAACTTACCGAGTGCCACGGGCTTCCTTTCCTAACTAGCTGTTTGACCTTGAGCAAGTTACCTAACCTTTCTGAGCGCTAATTAAACTGTAAAATGGGAAAAAGATACTAGCGTAAGGCTTTAAGGATTCGATGCATGTACAAGTTAACGGCCGTTATTTTCTTGTAAGAAAGGAAGCACTTTCATGGGAAGTTTTTTTCGGTTAAAGATAACTTCCATTTCTTCCATAATACCTACCTCCCTGGTACCAACTTAGATCTGAACTGGAGAGGAGGAAGCAGCGTGTTTCCCTTGCCAGGCAGTGCTTATGATGGTGGTTCTTAACCCTAGCTGTGCCCTAGAATCAGTCCCTCGGAGTGCTGAGAAACTAAGGATGCCCAGGCTCACACCACACACCAACTCAACCTCTGATTGAATCAGTCTCCAGAAGAAGGGTCTGGATGTGGATGGTTTTTAAAGCTCCCTGGTGATTCGAAGGTGCAGGCTGCCTTGAGAACTGTTCATTGGTTTACAACTGCATACTTTTCTTGTTTCAACTAATTGAACATCCAAAGCTCCACCATGTTTTGTTCCATCAAATGCTTTCCTTTTGTGTGTTTCAGTCTGACTCTGGATCGTTGAGTAGGATTTATAATGTATCTAAGAATTTGGGGCCAGGTGTGGTAGCTCATGCCTGTAATCTGAGCACTTGGGGAGGACAGTGAAAGGATCTCTTGAAGCTAGGAGTGTGAGATCAGCTGGGGCAACATAGTGAGACCCCCATCTCTACATTAAAAAATTTGAAACACAAATTGGGATCCTTTCACTAAATATTTACTAAGGTTCTGTATAATGTTCATCATTCTTTTTTTGAGACAGAGTCTCACTTCACTCTATCACCCAGGCTGGAGTGCAGTGGTGCAATCACGGCTCAACAACTGCAACCTCTGCCTCCTGAGTTCAAGTGATCCGCCCACCTCAGCCTCCTGAGTAGCTGGGACTACAGGTACGCACCACCATGCCTGGCTAATTTTTGTATTTTTAGTAGAGATGGGGTTTCACTATGTTGGCCAGGCTGGTCTTGAACTCCTAACCTCAAGCAATCTGTCCGCCTCGGCCTCCCAAAGTGCTGGGATTACAGGCGTGAGCCACCATGTCTGGCCTCAAAAAAGTGTAATTTAAAAAATATTTCCCTGTATATATTCTTTGAAGCTTGCCATCAGCCATCTTGTGAGGCAGGTTGGTTTCCTATCTTAAAGAAACAGGCTTTCCAACATTGTAATTAGTGCTTTCTTTTTCTTTTTCTTTTCTTTTTTTGAGACGGTCTTGCTGTAATCACCCAGGCAAGAGTGCAGTGGCGCAGTCGTGCCTCATTGCAGCCTTGATCTCTCGGGCTTGACTGATCCTCCCGAGTAGCTGGGACTACAGGCCTGCCACCATGCCCAGCTAATTTTTGTATTTGTTGGAGAAGCAGGGTTCCCTGTGTTGTCCAGGCTCGTCTCGAACTTCTGGGCTCAAGTGAGTCCTCCTTTGGCCTTTCAAAGTGCTGGGGTTACAGGCATGAGCCGCAGTGCTGGCCACACACCTGCTATTGCTTCCTCATTGCCTGTAGACCAAAATTTGTGGAGCTGGGGTGGGAAGAGAGGTAGGGGAGTGGTTTCCTGCTTGTTATCTGGCTCATTTAGTCCTTTAACACAGGACTCAGCCTAGGAGATTGATAACCTGAGATTACGTGAAAAAAGATCACCCAAAAGTGAAAAACCAGTTAGGCAAACTGCACCAGCCCCAGGCAGAACCCACAGAACCTTGTTCTTCACCTTTGCACTTCCAAATGCCTCACTTTGATTGACTACTCTTTGCTCCGCAATTCCAATAATAGCTATCTTTAGAGTGTTTAGTATGTACCAGGTGAAACAAACATGCTATTCTACAAAACCAGTTCAGGGAAGTTAAGTAACTTGCTCTAGGCCAGCCTGCTGGTCATTGATCACCCTGGATTCAAACCCTGTTTTTAGCTCCGAGCTTCCTAGTTGGGACTTACTTAATGTTGCCTGCGTTAGAATGAGTTGTTTACAGTCTAGGAGCATCTTATAGTGATGGAGAGCACTGCCTTTGGAATCCTGCAAAGCTAGGTTCAGTCTTCGTTCTACTATTTATTTCTACCACTTTGAGCAAGTTACTGTATCTGTTATAACGGAGGTGTTAATAGTAGCTCCTACATTTGTGAGGACAAATGACAAATGAGGTGTTGATAGTAGCTCCTACATTTGTGAGGACAAATGAGAAATGTAGGTGTAATAATACAGAGAAATAATTTCCTGGTAGCTAGAAATAGAGTTATTTTGGGTGAGAAGTTGGGTAACCTGGCGATGGGAACACCATCTTCTACAGTCTCTTCTTTACTGTAGTAAATTTCCTGGTATTTTTGTTGAACGGGGTGTGTAAGCTGAGGGGGAGATTTATGAAAGAAGACGATGAATATGGATGATAAAATTCTAATAAAGTTTCTGCTCTATCATGTGGCTCCTCTGTATCTTTTGTAAAATTACTTTTTGTTAATGTGCTGCAGAGTCGGATGAATTTGAGCAATATTTCCAAGTTTTAGAAGAGAGCTCCACGGTGAGACGCCTCTCACCTTGGGGACCTGTCCTCAGATTAAGGGCTCTGCAGTCAGTATCCGCAAATCCTTCCCCCACGGTTCCCAGCCCACCTGTGAGTGGCCTATTGGATTCCAATCACGACGTGTTAATCGACGATCTCTTTAGTACGTGGGGCTAGCACAGTTCAGGATATATTTTCTCAGTTTAAGACCATTTACATTTATTTTTATTATTATTTTTAGAAACAGTGTCTTCCTCTGCAGTGCCCAAACATAGCTCCTTGCAGCCTCCCACTCCTGGGGTCAAGAGATCCTCCCGCCTCAGCCTACAGAGTGGCTGGGATTACAGGTGCATGCCACCATGCCCAGTTAATTTTTAAATTTTTGGCAGAGACGAGGGTATGGGGGAGGGTGGGTCTCACTAGGTTGCCCAGGCTGGTCTCGAACTCCTGGCCTCAAGCGATCCTCCTGCCTCGGCCCCCCAAAGTGCTGGGATTACAGGCGTGAGCCACCGTGCCCGCCTGATTAGGTTTATTATTACTCATTGAATGCAATCCTACGGAGCTGCACAGCAGGGTCCCAAACTCAAGCCTGTGGAAGGTCGCACACCTGGGAAGCGTGGAGCAATGACCTAAAGCGCAGCAGTCGGAGCCAGAACCCGCCCAGGGAACTCGCCTGGCGGCTCTCTTGGCTGGTGCAGCTGCTCCCTGGCCGCTCCCCTTTCCCCGCTCCTTCACTCCCACGCTTTTGGGACTACACTTCCCAGCGCCCCTTGCGGAGGAGGCGGGCCGCGCGCTGCTTCCGGGGCCGCTTCCTGTCTTTGGACTACATTTCCCGTGAGGCCTTGCGACCCTGTCCTGGATTTCTCCAGTCTCTTCGGCCGGCTCCGCCTCCGCCTGGACTCCACTTCCCGGTAGCGCCCGCGGTGGGGCGTGGCAGGACGAGGCGGGACGCGCGGCCCGAGGGGCGGGGGCGGCGGGGGCGGCGGGGGCGGCGGGGGCGGCGGGGGCGGCGGGCGGCTCGGGGCTGCGGTGGGGGAAGCCGCCTCCTCCCAGGGCCTGCCTGGGCGGCCGCCTCCGCTATGCCGCTGCTCGTCGAGGGGCGGCGAGTGAGGCTGCCGCAGTCAGCCGGGGACCTCGTCCGAGCCCATCCGCCTTTGGAGGTGAGTGGGGCGCGGCGGGGGGCTTCGGGGCGGGCCCGAGGGGAAGCTGCAGGGCGGGCGAGCGCCCTCCTCACCCCACCGCTGCCCGCCTCACGCGACACAGACTTGAAACTTGGCGCTGTTGGCACATCCGGAGCCCCGGCCGTCGGCTCGCGTCTTCCCCTTGAGGGGTGCGGGAGTTTTCGCCTTCTTTAGACTTCAGCAGGCTGCCGCGGAGGCCACTGTCTGACAGGGGAGGGGACGGGGGCCCAGAGAGGTTAGGTGACTTGCCCAAGGTCGCACAGCACTGCGGCTCGGGGACACGCCGGGACCTCCATTCCCAGACGGGGCGGCTGCAGCCCCCAGAGGGCTCGGTCCGTTTAGGCAAATCCGTCCGCCCGCCTTCGGGGACCCGCAGCCTGCGGTGAACGTTGCTTCGTCCTTGCGTCCGCGTGAAGCAGGAGGTTATTCCAGGGCGGGCTTCGGAGAGCGTTTGGCCTGGGGGATCTTGGCGGGGACCCCCAGTCCTTCCTCTTCTCTCTCCCCTACCCCCGGAGCCTAGGGCGCCGAGTTATTTTTAGCCGGAAGAGAGAGCCCTGCTTTCCGCAGCTGGGCCATAGGACCACGCCCTGATGCACGGGTTTTGTTTTTGTTTTTTCTGCTTTTGTGCTCAAATAGATTTCTGAACTCTTGTCCACGCTTCTGCAGGGACTGTCGGCAAGGGGGTTCTCAGGTTTTAAAAAGAGCGGGGCGTGGCGACGGGGGGCAAACGTCCTACTTGCCATAGATCCTGTTAAAGGGGAATCAATCATTTCGTTGATTTGAGAGTCAAATATCGAGCCCCTAATATCTGTTGGGCACCGTACTGATCACTGTCCCTGCCCTCGAAGTGTTTGTAGTCTAGAAGGCAGAATGGTTTCTGATGAAGAAGACTCAGATACTATAAACTGTTAAGTGCCATAAAGAAAAAGCGTCCCCTTTCACTCTGAATGGGAAGCACAGGAACCTGACCAAGTGTGTTGGGTTGGGGAAGGCATTTAGAGGTTTCATCTGTCACAGCTGTACAGTTTGTGATTATTTTGTTTGCTTGTTTGTTCTCTATTTGATCTGTCCCCAGAATGTAAGCCTCCTGAAGGCAGATAAGAGTAGTGTCCTCACTTTTGAATCCTCAGAGTGTAGGACGGTCCCTGGCATAGAATTGGCGCTCAGTAAAGATTTGTTGCATAAATGAGGGCACAAAATGATCCCTGAACGTGTTCTGAAGGGTGACAAGGATTTACTGACGGGGAGAAGGCAGACAGCTCTGTGTGATTCTCAGCTTGCATTTCAGGACCGACCATCGTCTGTTAGCCAACATGCACCGAGCTAGGCGTGGTGGCGTGTCACTTTATCCTTGCATTGTGTTACTGTCCTGTTAACTAGCGAAGTCGAGAGTAGGACTCACCAAGGAAAAATAATTTCAGCCGCCTGAAGAATTTAGGGGATGCTCTACTTTTATGTCTGTTTGAAAATGTCCGTGATAGAAAGTTAGATGGGTGTCTTGGGCTGCACACTTAAGTGTGGAGGGGGATTTGGTGACACATTGGGGCTGCTCCTCTCGGAGGAAGGTTTTGGCCTATTTAAGAAGACGTGTCCTAGAAAGGCTATGTACTGGTGACCAGTTTGTGTTACAGGAACTTTGGAAAGGGGCGATCACTTTGATTTGCGGCAGTGTAAGTGAAGAAGGATGCAGGCACGAGAGAGATTTGAAAAGGAGAAGAAGGGTGAGGGCATCGCAGCTGGGCAAGCCGCCTGGGGCGCGGTGGGCAGGAGGGGAAGGGCCCAGTGGGTGGGTGGCCTGGCCAGTTTCTCCGGAGCAGCCAGGGTGAGGAGGGGAAGCATGGAAAGTAAAGCTACAGGGGTGGATTGTACCCAGATGACCAAATGACCAAGGGGTTTAAATGGACCTTTCACCTACTTAGCAACAGGGAGACATTAAAGGTTGGGGTGTTTTTGTTTTTGTTTTTGTTTTGAGACTTAGTTTTGCTCTGTTGCCCAGGCTGGAGTGCTGTGGTGCAATCTCGGCTCACTGCAACCTCCGTCTCCCAAGGTTCAAGCGATTCTCATGCCTCAGCCTCCCAAGTAGCTGGGATTACAGGTGCATGCCACCACGCCCAGCTAATTTTTTTATTTTTGGTAGAGACGGGGTTTCACCGTGTTGGCCAGGCTGGTCTTGAACTCCTGACCTCAAGTGATCTGCCCGTCTCGGCCTCCCGAAGTGCTAGGATTACCGGTGTGAGCCACTCCACCCGGCCTGGATTATTTTTATATAATAAAGCAGGATGTCCTCTTTGTAGGAAAGCAAAATATAATAATACAGAAAAGAAAAAAAAATGTATGACTACAACCATTCTTCAGTTTGGTGAAAGTCCTAATGAAGGTTTTTCTTTGTATATACTTTACTTTTTTTAAAAAAATGATAGCTTACTATATGTTGTTTTATAATGTGTGTTTTTCATGTAACGATGTGTTCTGAGTATGGAGTACCAACAGTTAGAAGCCTGTGTGTAACTACGACTAGCAAATAACAACAATAACAGTAATACAGCGGAAGCTGCCAAGCACCACAGCAAGAGTTACTGCTATTCCCATTTTACAGATGAGGACTGTGAGGCACAGAGAGGCTGGGAAACTGGCCCCAGGCCCCACATCCTGGGAGTGGTGAAGCCAGGATTGGAACCCTGGCAGCCTGCCCTTGACTCTGGAGCTGCGCTATTCAGTACAGTAGCCACGACCCATGTGGTTACCTAGGATTTAAATTAAAAATCAATTACAATTAGATAAAATTGCAAACTCAGTTCCTCAGTTGCAGTAGCCACATTTCAAGTGCTGAGCAGACGGCATGGCTACTAATGAGACAGTGTGAATATAGACGGTGGCCATCCCTGCACAGAGTTCCTTTGGCCAGAGCTGTTTAGAGCCCTCCCTTAGTCACTCTTAACCAGTCACTGGGTACTCGGTAACCAGTCCTGCAACATCTTGGGTAATATAGTTCCACAGTCTACAAGATGCTCTCAGCGTAGCTTAGTTCCTGCTTTTATTATTTATTTATTTATTTTTTTTTTTTGAGAGATGGAGCCTTGCTCTGTCACCCAGGCTGGAATGCAATGGCGTGATCTTGGCTCACTGCAACCTCTGCCTCCCAGGTTCAAGCGATTCTCCTGCCTCAGCCTCCTGAGTATCTGGGATTACAGACATCCGCCACCATGCCCGGCTAATTTTTGTATTTTTAGTAGAGATGGGGCTTCAACATGTTGGCCAGGCTGGTCTGAAACTCCTGACCTCAAGTGATCCTCCCACCTCAGCCTCCAAAGTGCTGGGATTACAGGCGCTAGCCACTGTGTTGGGCCTCATAATTTCTTATATAGCATTGTGCTTTACAGTTCACAAATCATTTTCATGCCCCTCTCCTGTTTGTAAAGGAAGAATTGACAAACAGGACAGCAGGCGTGAGGGTCACATGATCATCCCCCAGGTCACAGCTAGGTGATTGGCTAAGACACAGGTCAACAAGCCACAGCTCATGGGCCGGACCCTGCTTATGTATAGCCTATAGGCCAAGAATGGTCTTTATATTTCTCAAAGGTTGAGAAAAATCAAAATAGTATTTTGTAACATGGGAAATGGTGTTGAAATTAAAACTTCGGTGTCACCTATAAATAAAGTTTTATTGGAACACAGCCACATCTGTATTGTCTATGGCTGCTTTCACTTCATAACAGCAGAGTTGAGCAATTGTGACAGACTGCGGCCTTGCAGAACCCCAAATATTTCCTGTCTGGCCTTTTTCAGAAAATCTGCCGGTCACTGGGTTAAGAGAATACTGCCATTGAATAGGAATTGGGAAATAGGGATGAGGGACTGAGGGAAAAGTTTTTTTTTTAAAGCAAATATTAGTATCTAGAGAATATTAGAGGTTAAGAAAAGTGGGACTACTTGCATATGAATTTATAAAGTAGGACTGTGTGTTTTTCCAAAGAAGGGAAGTTTGGCTAAACTCTTTTCACTACTTAAAAGAGCAAAAATTAGCCAAGTGTGGTGGCGTGCGCCTGTGGTTCCAGCTACTGCAAAGGATGCTGAGGTGGGAGGATTGCTTGAGCCCAGGAGTTTGAGGTTGCAGTGAGCTATGATCTGGCCACAGCACTTCAGCCTGGGCAACAGAGTGAGGCCTTGTCTCTGAAAAAAAAAAATTAAAAATAAAGTAGTGGCTGGGCACAGTGGCTCATGCCTATACTCCTAGCACAAGTGGGGTGGCGTGCGCCTGTGGTTCCAGCTACTGCAAAGGAGGCTGAAGCAGGAGGATCACATGAACCCAGGAGTTCGAGACCAGCCCGGGCAATACAGGGAGACCCCATCTCTCCAAACAATACAAAAATTAGCCAGGTGTGTTGGCTCATGCCTGTAGTTCCCAGCTCCTTGGGAGGCTGAGGTGGGAGGATTGCTTGAGGCCAGAGGCTGCAGTGAGCCACGATCTCGCCGCTGCACTCCAGCCTGGGAGACAGTAAGACCCTGTCTAAAAAAAGAAATTAAAAGATAGAGCAAAGCAGTCTACTGTTTTAGTTTTCTGGCATTCTCTCTTCTGATAATTTTTGCTTTTATTTCTTTGGGAAATCATAGGAGCTGTGTTGAAGAGAGACATGATTTTTGGTCTTTGTGAAAGCAGTAATTAATTTCTCACAAATAGCTTTGCTTTTGAGTGGTGACCCAATTGTGAACATGAGTGTTAAAAATTCGCCTTTGCGCCCTCCCTTCTCTTCCCTTCCCTCAAAGAACAAAGCAGAAGGTAAGTATCTCAGGAGTAATCAAGAGGGAATTCTGAATTCTCCCCTGTTATTCTGAACTAAGGTGAGGTAAGACGTGGAATGAAAATGAGAGGCTTTCACCTGTAGAGGTGTTCTGAGTTTTAGAGCAGTCACACCTGTTTCTCATTGACTTCTGGAGCCAGCAAGGCTGTCTTGCCCATCTAATTTTACACTGCAGTTCATTTAATCTTTAGTTTGTTTCTTAAATTAAGGGGCTTGTCTCATTTTCATTGATACCTTGCTTCCAGTTAATGGAAGTTTATAAACAGAAGAAAACACCATGTAAGTAATCAAGCTGATCATTGTGTTTACTACATCTCTTCTTTTAGTTTAATCTTAATTTTTTTTTTTTTTTTGAGGCAGGGTCTTGGTCTGTCACCCAGGCTGGAGTAGAGTGGTGCAATCATGGCTCACTGCAGCCTCCACCTCCTGGCTGCAAGTGTTCCTCCTACCTGAGCCTCCAGAGTAGCTGAACTACAGGCACATGCCACCACACCCAGCTAATTTTTGTAGAGACAGGATCTTCCTTGTTGCTCAGGCTGGTTTTGAACTCTTAGGCTCAAGCAGTCCTCCCTCCTCAGCCTCCCAAAGTGCTGGAATTACAGTTGGGAGCCATCGCACCCAGCTGCTCTTATGTTTTATTAAGGGAGCACTAACCTAAATTAGCACCAGTCATGCGAAATGGCAAGAAGCTGATAGAAGACTAAGACTGCAAAACTGTCTTCCCGTGTAGACAATACATACATACATTGTCTAGACATTTGAGGAAGATTTTGTTCATCCAGGAGTTTGTTGCAAGTAAGAAGGAAATTATGATACATTGTAGTGTTGTATCAATTTAACATTTTTGAAAAAGTTTTTGTTAAATAACCACTGAATTTTTAACCACTTAATTTTTTTTACAAGCTTACTAAATAAGTTTGTACAAATACTCAGATTATTGACACTTAGTATTAACATACCTTTCGTGAATGTGCCTTATCCATTTTGTTCTTGTACTCTAATAATAACTGTGTGGTAGAGCGTTGAGAAGAGAGGACGACAGCCGCAGGAATCACTCATGTTTGCTCTTTTGGCGCAGCCATGCTTGTATTGGTGAAATTTCCTTCCAGTGTTTTTCTCTATGGGGATAAGCATTTAATCATTGTTGTATTAACGGCACATTTATAGCTCTTTAAAACATTTTTTATACTTTTGTATCTTGCTTTGCAATTAGCATTTCAAAACTCTTTTTCGCATAGTTTTCATTTCTCACGACGGTGCAGTTAGTGGTTGTGACTTGGTTCTGTGCCTAATGTACTTACCTTTTCCATTGTTGCTCCCAGCTTTTTGCCATTACAAATTACACAGGGGGCTGGGCATGGTGGCTCTTGCTATAATCCCAGCACCTTGGGAGGCCAAGGCAGGCGGATCACTTGAGGCCAGGAGTTTGATACCAGTGTGGCCAACATGGTGAAACCCGGTTTCTACTAAAAATATGAAAAGCCGGGCATGGTGGCACACGCCTGTAATCCCAGCTACTGGGGAGGCTGAAGCATGAGAATCACTTGAACCTGGGAGGTGGAGATGGCAGTGAACTGAGATTACGCCACTGCACTCCAGCCTGGGCAACAGAACGAGACTCTGTCTCAAAAAAAAAAAAATAAGATAAAAGAAATAACACAGGGATGAACATATTTTGAGTTATTTCCTTAGGACAGATTTCCAGAAGTGAAATTACTAGGTTAGGGACTAAGGTAAAAAAGCGGAGGCCAGGTATGGTGGCTTATGCCTGTAATCCCAGCACTGTAGGAGGCCAAGGTGGGTGGATCACTTGAGTCCAAGAGTTTGAGACCAGCCTGGGCAGCATAGGGAGGCCCCATCTCTACAAAAAGTATAAAAATCAGCCAGGTGTGGCGGTGTGCGCCTGTACTCCCAGCACTTTGGGAGGCCGGGGTGGGTGGATTGCTTGACCCCAGGAGTTTGAGACCAGCCTGGGGAGCATAGGGAGACCTCGTCACTACAAAAAGTATAAAAATCAGCCGGGTGTGGTGGCGCAGGCCTGTAGTCCCAGCTATTTGGGAGGCTAAGGTGGTAGGATCGCTTGAGCCTGGGAGGTGGAGGCTGCAGTGAGTTGAAATTGTACCACTATACATCAGCTTGGGTGACAGAGTGAGAGACTGTCTCAGAAAATAAAAAAGAGGGGATGTGATTTCAGAGCCATCCATCCACTATTCCTGTGTAATCTGATTCTCTTTACAATGGTAAAATTGTTAAGAGTCTCACACTCTTTAGTAAAGAACTGTGATAGCTGGGTGTGGTGGGTCATGCCTGTAATCCCAGCACTTTGGGAGGCCAAGGCAGGAAGATTGCTTGAGCCCAGGAGTTCAAGACCAGCCTGGGAGACATAGTGAGGCCCTGTCTCTTTAAAAAAAACAAAAACAACAACAACAACAAAAAACAAACTATAATAAAGGGTTTTTGCATCTCATTTCATAGGTTACTATGACATCTGATTTCATAGGTTAAAAAAACCACCGCGCAGAACCTCATCGTTTTCTCTGCATTGTTCTGAATGACCGTGGCTGCTGCCTTTTTCTTTGAGCCTCTCTGTCCGCTGACACACTCCCCACACACTAGTGTGCTGCCCACGCAGAGCCCGCTTTGGCTCTCTCCACATCTTTAGTTTTTCCATCCTCACTAATTTACATCACTGTTTTATTTTTTTTTAATTAAACAGGAAAGAGCCAGACTTCTCAGAGGTCAGTGTGTTCAACAAGTGGGACCCCAGGGCCTTCTCTATGTTCAGCAAAGAGAGCTTGCAGTGACCTCCCCAAAGGATGGTAGGTTAGGAAGCAGTGAATTGGGCGCTATCCCAAAAGGTTATTGCATATTTTATTTTATTTCTTTTTTAAACAGGCTCCATCTCCATTCTGGGTTCTGATGATGCCACTACTTGTCACATTGTGGTCCTGAGGCACACAGGTATGATGAGAGAGGTGAAGGAAACCATTACTTAAACTGACCCAACCTTTGGGAGCATTGAATTTCTCGCGTTGAGTTTCCTGGTGTCTTGTTGGAAGCGGACTCCGCTTACCTTTTTTCTGGTCTGCATGGTGTCTCCCTGGTGTCCTGGTCAGAATGGGTTGGCTGGGCAGCACAGACCTTTCCGTTTTTCCCCTACAGGATATTCAAAGACGAGGCGGTCCGGAGGGACAGGCGGAGTCTCGGCCTGCGCACTGCACTCCCATCAGGAATAACTTGAGTCCTTTCACCCTTGTTCTTCAGGTAATGGGGCCACCTGCTTGACACATTGTGACGGAACCGACACCAAAGCTGAGGTCCCCTTGATCATGAACTCCATAAAATCCTTTTCTGACCACGCTCAATGTGGAAGGTGAGATCCACGCTGCTCTCATAGGTGAATTGAGATCTTGGAACCGTTGCGTACAGGACGTGGCCGTGGAAGCTGTTAGGGGAACACAGGATGCCACCGCCGTCGTGTCTGCCTCGTTCCCCTGGAACAGAACCTGGCACGACGTGGGCACTGCGTGAGCAGTGGTTGAGTGAATGACTGGGTGTTGGGCACAGGCAAGGAGTCCGTGCTGGATTTGAGATGGAAGGCTTGACTTTGAACTTGATGTCGCCTCAGGAACGTCGAGTTTGCGATTTTCACGTCGTTTTGCTCTCCCCCGGGTGTGGTAGCTCTTCATGCAGTCATTCCTCCCGCAGTTGCTTGTTAAATGCTTCCTCTCACCTACACCTTGTAGTTTCTAGGGACACAGCAGTGAAGACTAGACAGAAAGCCTGGCCCAAGATGTTTGTATTCCGAAGCCGAGAGACTGTACACAAGATGGGGTGTTGGGTGGTGAGGCGGGGCTGTGGAGAAAACCAGGCCAGGAAGATGTGGGGACCGCTAGGGGGCGAGGCATGTAGTTTTTTTTTCTTGTTCTCTTTTTGTTGTTGAGATAGGGTCTGGCTGTGTCGCCCTGTCTGGAGCGCAGTTGTGTGATCTCAGCTTACTGCAGCCTTGACTTTGCGGACTCAGGTGATTCTCCCACCTCAGCCTCCCAAGTAGCTGGGACCACAGGTGTACACCACCATACCCAGCTAGTTGTTTTTTTTTTTTTCTGTAGAGACAGGGTTTTGCCAAGTTGCCCAGGCTGGTCTTAAACTCTTGGGCTCAAGTGATCCTCCCAGCTGAGGGGTATAGTTTTAAATTCCAGCAGATTGGTAGTTTCCCCAAGGATTGCTGGATAAGAAGCGGCCTCTAGCCTGGGTGCCCCCACAGCACCTCATCCTCTCTCACTGCAGTAAAGTATCTGCTGCCTCCATTTGACAGAGACCGGCACTGAGGCTCAATGTGCTGGAGCACACAGGAGCTAAGTGGAGGCTGATGACACAGGCCTGCTGTCAAGACCACTGTTCACACACCCGTCCCCTCTCCTTGCTCTGTCTTTGTGTAGACCTGGCAGGCATTGCTCTCATTTTATTTGAAGTCTAAGGCAGCCATTGAGTGAACTATTCCCATCATATACAAAGGCTTAACAATCCTAGGAGTCAAAAAAGGAAAGAGAGAGTTCTCTGGGAGAGATTTGCCAGTCAATACCGATCGATTCTAAATTCTCCCTCTGCGGTCTGTGCCGAGGCTGGGCTGGCTTCATGGACATGTGACCCGTGCAGGCCCAAAATGGTATTTTCATTTTCCTGTCATCTTGGCCCCCGCAGGGGGACATAATCGATGCCATTATGTTGCCACACACTCTGCTTCATGGTTCTCAGAACGTGCCTGTCAGCTCTTCCTGCTCTGTTGTAGAACTGCGATCGCTCAGGGAGTCAGAGGCAAACCTGGTGGCCCAGTGGCAAGCACAGCCATGGTGGCCACAGCTCTCCTTACTACTACTACTTGGAGTTTATTATGAGGCCCCTTGAGGCTGTGCCCTGTGTTAGGTACATCCAAGGTTCTGGTTCATCCCTTAGGAAGATTTTGTGTCTGAGAAGGCAGCGTGAAGTCTGGCAACACTTTGCCGAGCGTGAATTCGCCCAGTTGACGGGCTGTGGAAAAGGGGGTTAGTAGATGAGTGTGGGAAACACTGGGTTCAAGAAAGTTAGTTGGATTTTTTCAATCGCAGGACTTCTCAAGAGCTTCACTGTGCTAATGCGCAGTGTGACTCCTAAGGAGGGCTTCCAACAGGCAGTTGCCCAATCTTTTTTTTTTTTTTTTAATTTGTTTTAGAGCCAGGGTTTCACCCTGTCACCCAGGCTAGTCTCAAACTTCTGGGCTCAAGCAATCCTTCCACCTCTGCCTGCCAAGTAGCTGGGAATAGAGGTGTATGCCAGCACACCTGGCCCCAAACCATTTTTTTTTTTTTTTTTTGAGACAGAGTCTGGCTCTGTCGCCCAGGCTGGCATACAGTGATGCAGTCTTGGCTCACTGCAACCTCTGCCTCCTGGGTTCAAGTGATTCTCCTGCCTCAGCCTCCCGAGTAGCTGAGATTACAGACGCCCACCACCACACCCAACTTACTTATTTATTTTTTCCCCGAGATGGAGTCTTGCTCGATTGCCCAGATCTGGAGTGCAGTGGCGTGATCTCGGCTCACTGAAACCTCTGCCTCCCAGGTTCAAGCAATTCTCCTGCCTCAGCCTCCCAAGTAGCTGGGATTACAGGTGCACCACCATGCCTGGCTAATTTCTTTTTTTTTTTTTTTTTTTTTTTTGAGATGGAGTCTTACTCTGTAGCCTAAGCTGGAGTGCAGTGGCACGATCTTGACTCACTGCAACCTCTGCCTCCCAGGGTGAAGCAGTTCTCCTGCCTCAGCCTCCCAAGTAGCTGGGACTACAGGCGCATGCCATAATGCCCAGCTAATTTTTTTTTTTGTATTTTAGTAGAGATGCAGTTTTACCTTGTTGCCCAGGCTGGTTGCAAACTCCTGAGCTCAAGCAATCTGCCCGCCTCAGCCTCCCAAAGTGCTGGGATTACAGGCGTGAGCCACTGCCCCCGGCCTAATTTTTGTATTTTTAGTAGAGATGGGGTTTTACCCTGTTGGCCAGGCTGGTCTCGAACTCCTAACCTCAAGTGATCCACCCACCTCAGCCTCCCAAAGTGCTAGGATTACAGGTGTGAGCCACTGTGCCTGTCTTGTGCCTGTGTTCTTCTAGAGCAAAGCTCCCCACTGGTGCATGGAGGCGGCATCACATTTGTGTTCAGATACGGATCCCCTCAGTCATCAGGGCCCCTGGGCAGGGTCCCCAGAAGCTCGCCACTGGCCTTGGCAGTGTGCTGCCGATACTTTCTTTTGCGGTGGCACGAAGATGACCTGAAGCTCTGCTGTAGAGCAAGTGTTCATGGAAACTGAGAATGAAAATTCAAAGTGAGACCAGCGCACGCACCGGTGTCTTCTTCTGGCCTCTGACCCCTGTCTCATCTCTTTGCCAGGCTGGAAGTGCACCTTGTTGGAGGCTTCAGTGACGACAGGCAGTTGTCACAAAAACTCACTCATCAACTTCTTAGTAAGTTCATTTTTTTTTTCTTTCCCCCAAATTGGACATAAATATGTACCCATATTTGCTTGGGTTAAAAATCCCAACTGGTACAAAACCTGAGAAGGGCACACCCACTTGGAGCAGCACAGAGAAACAGACTGCCCAGCTTGGAATTTCACAGAAAGACTGAATGCGTGGAGCTCATGTGTAGGGGTAGCAGGGCTGGGGATAAGATTTTCTACTAAAACAGCAGTGAACACATTCCAAAATAGTAAGTGCTCTGAATTGTGTGAAAACAGAGCCACCCTCCCTCCTGGCAAAAATGTCCATTTTAATCTGCAGAAAATTAAAACACTGATGATACCATTTTTTCCCTATTAGCACATTTTTTTTTCTTTTTTCTTTTTTTTTTTTTCCAGGGGTGGAGTCTTGCTCTGTTGCCCAGGCTGGAGTGCAGTAGCATGATCTCGGCTCACTGCAAGCTCTGCCTCCTGGGTTCAAGCAATTCTCTTGCCTCACTCTCCTGAGTAGCTGGGATCACAGGCGTGCGCCACCACACCCACCTAATTTTTGTATTTTTGGTAGAAATGGGGTTTCACCATGTTGGCTAGGCTGGTCGTGAACTTCTGATCTCTTGATGCACCTGCCTTGGCCTCTCAAAGTGCTGGGATTACAGGTGTGAGTCACCACACTTGGCCTAAATTTGCAAGTATTTTCAAAAAAGAAAGAAACAAAAACAACATTGTCGTGTGTTGACTAACCACCAGGCCGTGAAGTAAGCTTACTCATATGATGGTACAGCCTGTCTGGGAAGCAATTTGGCATCATGACTGAAGGCCTCACTCTGCCGCCCAGGCTGTAGTGCAGTGGCGCCATCATGGCTCACTGCAGTGTCAACCTACTGGGCTCAAGTGATCCTCCCTCCTCAGCCTCCCAAGTAGCTGTGACTAGGTGCATGCCACCATGCCCAGCTGATTTTTAAATTTTTTGTGGAGACAGGGTCTCGCCATGACTTAACTCTTAAAAAAGGTTCATATCCGGCCGGGCATGGTGGCTCATGCCTGTAATCCCAGCACTTTGGGAGGCCGAGGCAGGTGGATCACCTAAGGTCAGGAGTTCAACACCAGCCTGGGCAACATGGTGAAACCCTCTCTCTAGTAAAATTACAAAAATTAGGCCGGGTGCAGTGGCTCATGCCTGTAATCCCAGCACTTTGGGAGTTCAAGGCAGGCCGATCACCTGAGGTCAGAAGTTCAAGACCAGCCTGACCAACATGGAAAAACCCCGTCTCTACTAAAAATACAAAATTAGCCGGGCATGGTGGTACATGCCTATAATCCCAGCTACTTGGGAGGCTGAGGCAGGAGAATCGCTTGAACCCGGGAGGTGTAGGTTGCGGTGAGCTGAGATGATGCCATTGCACTCCAGCATGGACATCAAGAGCGAAACTCCATCTCAAAAAAAAAAAAAAAAATTATCTGGGCATGGTGGCGCACGCCTGTAATCCCAGCTATTCAGGAGGCTGAGGCAGGAGAATCACTTGAACCTAGGAGGTGGAGGTTGCAGTGAGCTGAGATCACACCACTGCACTCCAGCCTGGGTGACAGAGCGAGACTTCATCTCAATAAATAAATAAATAGTTCATATCCTTTGACCCAGTAATTCCCCTTGTGGAAATATATGCTAAGAAAATAATCTGAAATGTGCATAGAGATTTGAGCCTGAAGATGAGCGGTAGAACATTACTTATAACAGGAAATGTGATGTTATCAGAATAATAATTATGTAGTTGCTAAAAAATAACACATATAAGGGTGAGAATTACATGGGAAAATACCTGTGCACAAGCAAATCAGGATATAAAATTGTCGGCTGGGCGCGGTGGCTCATTCCTGTAATCCCAGAACTTTGGGCAGCCAAGGCAGGTGGATCACTTGAGGTCAGGAGTTCGAGACCAGCCTGGCCAACATGGTGAAACCCCATCTGTCTCTACTGAAAATACAAAAATTAGCCAGGCATGGTGGCGCACGCCTGTAATTCCAGCTACTCGGGAGGCTGAGGCAGGAAAATCGCTTGAACCTGGGAGGTGGAGATGACGATGAGCAGAGATCGCTCCACTGCACTCTAGCCTGGGTGACAGAGCAAGACTCCATCTCAAAAAATAAAAGATATAAAATTGTCTTTATGGTCAGCTCTGCTGAGCATAGAAAAATATGGAAGAAAATCCACTAATTATTAACAGTGCTAGGATTATGGACATTAAAAACCGACTTCCTTATGTTCTCCTGTATTTTTCAAATCTGTTAGAGTGGCCAGATTTTTGTTTTTGTAATTCTGATAAACAGGAAAACAGTTTACTTAGGAGAAAAGTAAAAATCTTATGAATCCATGGGTCCCCGCAAAACCCTCAGAATGAAGAGAAAAATGGGAAGGCTCAGCCCAGGCTCCTTCGGGCCTGAGGCTGAGAATGTGGCCGTCTCCTGGCGGTCAGGGTTCTGTGGTGTCAGCTCCCTAGCGTCTGGCCCCATAGGCCAGGCTGTGGCAGTGTGGGTGCAGGCTGTAGGGTGGAGCACACTCAGTTGGCTGCCGTCCCTCCCTGTCCTTGGCTTGCTCAGCAGTTTGTTCTGGTAACTAGAGGAACTTTTCTGACATCCGGTCTTAAAATTCTCATCATAGGTGAATTTGACAGGCAAGAAGATGACATTCACTTAGTGACATTATGTGTGACAGGTAAGTTCTGCCATTTGCCCCAAAGCGAAGATGTGGGTCTCAGGACCGTTTTGTCCCCAGTCTTGCAGTGGGCCCAAGCACCGGCACACACTGCTGTCACTGCTTGGCCACCGTCTGTCCCGGCTCTTCCTGTGGTGGGATGGCCTTCCCCTTCCCCTTGCCCTCGTCCACCATCTGCCCGGCCTCAGTTCCAATGCGGCCCCCTTGTCTCCCAGGAAGGAGGGCACTGGATCTCAGAGGAGCTGCCACCCGTGTGGCAGACAGGGTGCACAGAGAAGGTGGGGTGGGAGTGGGGACCGATTCTGCAGCTGCCAGTTTGTTCAGTATAAACCCCCCTGCCTTGGGACAGGGTAGGGAAACAGGGCCACAATCCCTTTCATTTTCTGGAATTTTCCTCCCTTTCTGCATTGAGGAGCTCCTCCTTCACCTTTATTATACAAAGTAAAGTGTATCTTAAACATTTTTATTTTGTAGAATTAAATGACCGGGAAGAAAACGAAAACCACTTTCCAATAATATATGGCATTGGTAAGTAGTGTGCATCTTTTGTGGGTTGGAGGCTTGGTCACATGTGCAGTTAAAAGTCTAATTTAGCAAACCAATGACCCCACTGCTGTCAGGATGGGACAGCCTTGGGTTCAGATCCCAGCTACTCCGAACATCTGCCATGAGGCCTTGGGCAAGTAGCTTAACTTCTCTAAGCTTTACCTATAAAACTGAGATAACATTCACTTCTTAAGACTTTGAAGAAGCAACGTGGTAGCAAATAGAAAGCATAGGCCATGCCCACCCTTCCCAGGAGCTGGGAGAGTGCCTGGTTTTGTTTCCCTCTCTCCCCAGCACCCCAGGCCCGGCGTGCTTTTCTCCTGCCAGTGCTCTGGGGTAGGAAGGCAGGCACTGGAATCCTTTTATACATCAGGAACTGAGGAAGGTTTTGCTTGAGAACAGAAATCCTCCAAAGTGTAAAACTCTCAGGCTAGAGAAAACCTAGAACCATCCTCCCTGCTTGGCAGCCCCAGGACTCCCACGGAAAAGGCATCATGGAATCGGCTCTATTTCAGAGGGCTTCTGCTGTAGCGGTGATACTTGATTGATTTAGCTGGGTGGTAGGTACACAGTGTTCACTGTTCTATTCTCTGTAACTTCGTGTATGTATAAAATACTAAATTGTGAAGATTCAAACAGAACGATCACAGTTCACCCACCCACCCCGGCCGTACACCAGTAGGGCTGACCAGAGGTTTTGCTACACGTCCGACTGAAGGAATGGCTGCCTCCCAGGTGGAAAGCAGCTCTTGGTTTAGAACAAAATCTCACCGAGTCCAGCTCGGGCCTCAGCGATTTTCACCGAGATGCTTGGGGTAAAGGTTGCATTTTCCCCCTCCAGGGAGGGGGAAGTCCAGGTACTTAGGAGCCATTCTGTTCACTTTCCGGTCTTTCTCTTAGGAGTGGTGGTAGAAATGTAAGACTGTGCAGACTTTCCACTTTGGTCTTTTGTCAATTCAGAGTCATCCTTTTGTCCCTCACAGCTGTCAACATTAAGACTGCAGAGATTTACAGAGCCTCCTTTCAAGATCGGGGTCCGGAGGAGGAGCTGCGTGCTGCGCGAACTTTAGCAGGAGGACCAGTGAGTTTCAAATCATCTTTGTTAAGGGGTTAAAAGAAAAAAAAAAAAAAAAAAGCATCAAATGTCAAGGCCTTAAGTTTTCGGAATCTTAGAAAAGTTTATGCTGTCAGCTTCTTTATAGCTGTAAATGATCAGGGACCAGCACATACATACACCCGTCCCCACACTCACTGTCTCAAAATAGTAATGAACATCTTTAGGTCATCAGCTCCAGTTCTCTGCCTAAAAGGTGTGGGAGGTATGCGTGAACCCCAGCATCCGAATGCAAAGAGAACAAACTTCTGTTACTTCGTAAGAGCTTTTCCTATAAAGTTCTACAAAGAGAGGAGAACTGGGACGCGGGAGAAGTTTCTCCCGTCTGCACTCGGGACTATGCATTCTTTTGGACCGGGTCACTGAAGAGCAATTTGCTGGAACAATTTAATTAACCCAAAATAATGATCAAATTCATTTAAAGTCTGATTCCCTTAGGGTGCTTAATTAAATTATACTGTAATTTTAAAAGTTAGAAAACCGAAAACCCAAGGTTTATATGCCATTTGAGGAATGGGTGAAAGAATTCTTTAAAAATGCTCAAAGTGTGAAAAAACAGAAATCACATTCAGGCCACCCCAAAGAAATCTTCTCGTTTATGAAATGCTGATGTTTTTCACTGGAAAATGTGTTTGGATTCAGAGCCAACCCTTTTAACATTTTTAGGACTTCTCAAGGAGTGTAACAGGCCTAGTTTAGTTGATATTCAGAACATATTTCAGTGTCAGTTACCAAAGTGAATATTGCTAGGTAAGCTGAGGCTGCCATTGGCAAATTTGGGAATTCAGGGACTGGATCATTTGGCAAATTAGCTTCTTCTTTTGATGGGGCAGCAGGTACTGTATGCTTTTAAATTGCAAGGTGATCAGTTGTTTGGGGTATAAATAATGAGGCAGTGAGGAACACAGACTTTAGTCAGACGCGGCTGGGTTTGAGGCCCAGCTCTGAGGCTTACTGGACACATGACCTGGGAAATGGGCCCCGTTTCTCTGAGCCTCAAGTTTTCACCCCAAATGGGAAAAAACACCCTCGTCCTGTGGGACTGCTGTTGGCACTCAACAGTCATGTGTGTGCCCCACAGTGTGCAGCACATTGTCCCCATAAATACAACCAACGTTGTCAAGCAACAAGTCTAGATTTTTGGTTTAGGAAAAAAGGCATCAGTATCATTAGAGGGGATGGGAAAGAGCAAAAGTGGCTTTATCTGTAAAGGCTTCCTGGAATTATTGACTTGTAATTGAATAGGTGCTAGGCGAGAGAGAGAGAAAAGTCATGAGGATGTTTCAGACAGGATGGTCGTTGGGAGCATGAAGGTGTGAATCAAGCCAAACTGTTTATCTTTTCATTTGGCCAGATGGTAGGGGACACACAGGAGTGTCACAGGAGTGAGGATCGTCAGGAGCATCACCAGCTGACTCAGGGGTGAAGATAAATTCTCTTGACCATCATATGCCTCATTCTCTTCACTGTCAGCACTGAGGCCTTTTTCGAGTGCTTTCTGAACCTTCTCATAGTTAAAGTGGTGAATTTTATTGAAAACACTTGTTTTAAAATTTGTCTGTTTTATCTAAAAATTTGGTTGTGTCTAAATGATTACCTTGTAAGCCCTTGTGGGAGCCAGTGTGGTATAATAGAGGTCAGAAACAGGAGTCAGGGACCCCAGGTTTTGGCACCTCATTGTCATTTATTAGCTCCATGACCGTAGGCAAGTCGCTTAACCTTTCTGCATCTTAGTTTCCTCACCTCCAAAATGTTAGACCAGAATCAGACGTTTTTATGCTATACATTTTTTTTTTTTTGAGACAGGGTTTTACTCTGTTCCAGGCTGGAGTGCAGTGGCACAATCATAGCTTACCGTAGCCTCAAACTCCCAGGCTCAAGCGATCCTCCTACCTCTGCCTCCCAAGTAGCTAGGACTACAGGTGTGCACCACCACACCCAGCTAATTTATTTCTCACTGTGTTGCCCAGGCTGATCTGAAACTCCTGGCCTCAAGTGATTCTTCTGCCTTGGCCTCCCAAAGAATTTTATTTTTCTTTTCAATGACACTTTAAAAAAAAATTTTTTTTAAATTTTTTAAAATTATACTTTAAGTTTTAGGGTGCGTGTGCACAACGTGCAGGTTTGTTACATATGTATACATGTGCCATGTTGGTGTGCTGCACCCATTAACTCTTCATTTAACATTAGGTATATCACCTAATGCTATCCCTCCTCCCTCCCCCCACCACACAACAAGCACCAGTGTATGATGTTCCCCTTCCTGTGTCCATGTATTCTCATTGTTCAATTCCCACCTATGAGTGAGAACATGCGGTGTTTGGTTTTTTGTCCTTGAGATAGTTTGCTGAGAATGATGGTTTCAAGCTTCATCCATGTCCCTACAAAGGACATGAACTCATCATTTTTTATGGCTGCATAGTATTCCATGGTGTATATGTGCCACATTTTCTTAATCCGGTCTATCATTGATGGACATTTGGGTTGGTTCCAAGTCTTCGCTATTGTGAATAGTGCCACAATAAACATACGTGTGCATGTGTCTTTATAGCAGCATGATTTATAATCCTTTGGGTATATACCCAGTAATGGGATGGCTGGATCAAATGGTATTTCTAGTTCTAGATCCCTGAGGAATCGCCACACTGACTTCCACAATGGTTGAACTAGTTTAGAGTCCCACCAACAGTGTAAAAGTGTTCCTATTTCTCCACATCCTCTCCAGCACCTGTTGTTTCCTGACTTTTTAATGATGGCCATTCTAACTGGTGTGAGATGGTATCTCATTGTGGTTTTGATTTGCATTTCTTTGATGGCCAGTGCTGATGAGCATTTTTTCATGTGTCTTTTGGCTGCATAAATGTCTTCTTTTGAGAAGTGTCTGTTCATATCCTTCACCCACTTTTTGATGGGGTTGTTTGTTTTTTTCTTGTAAATTTGTTTGAGTTCATTGTAGATTCTGGATATTAGCCCTTTGTCAGATGAGTAGACTGCAAAAATTTTCTCCCATTTTGTAGGTTGCCTGTTCACTCTGATGGTAGTTTCTTTTGCTGTGCAGAAGCTCTTTAGTTTAATTAGATCTCATTTGTCAATTTTGGCTTTTGTTGCCGTTGCTTTTGGTGTTTTAGACATGAAGTCCTTGCCCATGCCTATGTCCTGAATGGTATTGGCTAGGTTTTCTTCTAGGGTTTTTATGGTTTTAGGTCTAACATTTAAGTCTTTAATCCATCTTGAATTAATTTTTGTATAAGATGTAAGGAAGGGATCCAGTTTCAGCTTTCTACATATGGCTAGCCAGTTTTCCCAGCACCATTTATTAAATAGGGAATCCTTTCCCCATTTCTTGTTTTTGTCAGGTTTGTCAAAGATCAGATAGTTGTAGATATTCGGCATTATTTCTGAGGGCTCTATTCTGTTCCATTGGTCTATATCTCTGTATTGGTACCAGTACCATGCTGTTTTGGTGACTGTAGCCTTGTAGTATAGTTTGAAGTCAGGTAGCATGATGCCTCCAGCTTTGTTTTTTTGGCTTAGGAGTGACTTGGCAATGCGGGCTCTTTTTTGGTTCCATATGAACTTTAAAGTAGTTTTTTCCAATTCTGTGAAGAAAGTCATTGGTAGCTTGATGGGGATGGCATTGAATCTATAAATTACCTTGGGCAGTGTGGCCGTTTTCACGATATTGATTCTTCCTACCCATGAGCATGGAATGTTCTTCCATTTGTTTGTATCTTCTTTTATTTCATTGAGCAGTGGTTTGCAGTTCTCCTTGAAGAGGTCCCTCACATCCCTTGTAAGTTGGATTCCTAGGTATTTTATTCTCTTTGAAGCAATTGTGAATGGGAGTTCACTCATGATTTGGCTCTCTGTCTGTTATTGGTGTATAAGAATGCTTGTGATTTTTGCACATTGATTCTGTATCCTGAGACTTTGCTGAAGTTACCTATCAGTTTAAGGAGATTTTGGGCTGAGATGATGGGGTTTTCTAGATATACAATCATGTCGTCTGCAAACAGGGACAATTTGACTTCCTCTTTTCCTAACTGAATACCCTTTATTTCCTTCTCCTGCCTCATTGCCCTGGCCAGAACTTCCAACACTGTGTTGAATAGGAGTGGTGAGAGAGGGCATCCCTGTCTTGTGCCAGTTTTCAAAGGGAATGCTTCCAGTTTTTGCCCATTCAGTATGATATTGGCTGTGGGTTTGTCATAGATAGCTTTTATTATTTTGAGATACGTCCCATCAATACCCAATTTATTGAGAGTTTTTAGCATGAAGGGTTGTTGAATTTTGTCAAAGGCCTTTCTGCATCTATTGAGATAATCATGTGGTTTTTGTCATTGGTTCTCTTTATATGCTGGATTAGATTTATTGATTTGTGTATGTTGAACCAGCCTTGCATCCCAGGGATGAAGCCCACTTGATCATGGTGGATAAGCTTTTTGATGTGCTGCTGGATTCGGTTTGCCAGTATTTTATTGAGGATTTTTGCATCGATGTTCATCAGGGATATTGGCCTAAAATTCTCTTTTTTTGTTGTGTCTCTGCCAGGCTTTGGTATCAGGATAATGCTGGCCTCATGAAATGAGTTAGGAAGGATTCCCTCTTTTTCTATTGATTGGAATAGTTTCAGAAGGAATGGTACCAGCTCCTCCTTTTACCTCTGGTAGAATTCGGCTGTGAATCCATCTGGTCCCGGACTTTTTTTGGTTGGTAAGCTGTTAATTATTGCCTCAATTTCAGCTCCTGTTATTGGTCTATTCAGAGATGCAACTTCTTCCTGGTTTAGTCTTGGGAGGGTGTATGTGTCGAGGAATTTATCCATTTCTTGTAGATTTTCTAGTTTATTTGTGTAGAGGTGTTTATAGTATTCCGTGATGGTAGTTTGTATTTCTGTGGGATCGGTGGTGATATCCCCTTTATCATTCAATGAAACTTTTTACAAATAAAAACTTTACTCAAAACCCTGTTATACAAGACAGAGCTGATCTGCTAGGGAGTTAGAAGCCCCAACTGCTTACCTAACCCTTCCTTCTCAGAGTCCTCCCAGGGACCTTAAGGCTCAGGAGGACACAGTTGGAAAATCCCTGGACTAGATCCCTTAGGTCCCTTCTAGAATGTAACAATTTCTGAATCTTATATTGATAAATGGAGTGGAATTTCTTAAAAACAATTTTGAGGAGGCAATGCAGTTTTAAATACGTACGTGTTGTATGCCATGCCGTAGGATATTGCTAGATACAGTGAGCAATAGGAAAAGGTAAACACAGCTCTTCCTTTAAGCAGCACACTTAGAAGAGTAAGAGGGGAACAAAAGAGCTATAACTTATATATGATATTATATGTATTATATGTAATATAATATATAATAGATAATTTATTGTTATAACACAACTCATGCTACATAGAGATTGAAGTCAACAAGAATTTTCTCCCTAAAAATAACTACAGAGATTAAGAATAGAGAAAGGAAAATGAATGTGTATGTTTTAATTCTGCAAAAAGTTTGGGCACAGTGGCTCAGCCTGTAATCCCAGCAGAAGGATAACTTGAGCTCAGGAGTTCGAGACCAGCCTGTGCAGCATAATGAGACCTCGTATCTACAAAACAATTTTGAAAATTAGCCAGGCATGGCGGCGAGCACTTGTATTCCCAGGTACTCAGGAGGCTGAGGTGGGAGGATCACTTGATCCCTGGGGTCAAGGCTGCAGTGAGCCACGATCAAACCACTGTACCCCAGCCTATGTAACAGAGCGACTGTCTCAAAAATAATATTTGTCAAAATAGCATGTCTTTGTATCACTGCCACATTGCTTGTCTGAAGCGAAGCTGACTCACTTTGTTATCAGAAGTGATCTCACCAAAGACCAAGTTGTCCAGTTGCCTTGGAGTGTAGGTCATGCGTTGCCGGTACCCTGGGGCTGTGTACAGTGGCCAGGCTGAGGGGACCTTGTGGTTACCCCCATGGGACTTGTAACTTGTCAGGTGGGAAGGTGGCACCAAGTGAAGAAGGGTAGGGTCCTTGGGTTTGGCCTCACGTGGTTCCTCCCAGAATGAATGGTGAAAAAAGAATAATTCTGCAGAAAAATTTAAGTTCTATTTTGTTTACTTTTTGGATGGGAGATAGGTATACACATGGCACTAAAATTCAAAAGGAACTTAAGGAGGCCAGGCACAGTGGCTCACACCTGCAATCCCAGCACTTTGGGAAGCCAGGGCGGGCAGATCACTTGAGGTCAAGAGTTCGAGACTAGAATGGCCAACATGGTGAAACCCCCCGTCTCTACTAAAAATACAAAAATTAGCTGGGCATGGTGGTGTGTGCCTGTAATCCCAGCTACTTGGGAGGCTGAGGCAAGAGAATCACTTGAACCCAGGAGGCAGAGGTTGCAGTGAGCAAGGTCATGCCATTGCACTGTAGCCTGGGCAACAGAGTGAGACTCCATCTCAAAAAATAAAAATCAAAACAGCGGCTTCCTCTGGGAAGTGGGGCTGGAAGACTTTTACTTTTTCTGTTATACTTTTGTACTATTGCAAATTTTAAAATCATGTATTTTAAAGTAAATCCAGAAGAAATTATGCACTGAATTTTTCTGGGTGAATTGTGTTATAGAGGTAATAGAGGATTATTAAAATTTCTTTCTTTTTTTTTTGTTTCCCAGATAGCAGACCCCATGTTAGCTGAAATGGGGAAAAACTTGAAGGAGGCCATGAAGATGCTGGAGGACAGTCAGAGGTGAGTAGGACAGAGGTGACCCTGTTCAACGAGTTCAGCCTGCTGTGAAGCCAGTGGCTGCGGTTTCCTTCTGTTAAAGGTGCCTCTTGGCTTCGCAGTGTCACACACAGCTTCGGCTCACTTGAAAATTGGTATTTGTCTTGGGTAAAAGGTGCCTTGTAATTAAAGGATTTTGAAATTGAGAGGAAAGACTTATACTATTTAATTCTGTCTATTAAGAGTTTCATTTACTTAATATATTGATTTGACTCTATAAATACTTATTATATATTCAGGTCATATAGAGCACCAAGTAAACAAGAAGTGGGTGGAACTTTTTTGTCGCATATTCTTGTCTTTTCCAGAAACTCAAACGATACCTGAAACTGGAGGCAGGGAGATGTGATAAATGTGTTTGAAATCCTGCCTCAGTCACTGGGAGGTTATAGGCAACATGGTCATGTTTGCATGTTCAGGAGTTAGAAATTTGGTATGATGAAACAAATGAACAGCTTTTTCTTTTCTTTAAATTAGAAGAACAGAAGAGGAAAATGGAAAGAAGCTCATATCCGGAGATATTCCAGGCCCACTCCAGGGCAGGTAGGTGGCAATGAGGATCCATACCTTTAGTTAAGGTGTAAATTTTTGTTTGTTTGTTTCTGAGACGGAGTCGTGCTCTGTTGCCCAGGATGGGGTGCAGTGGTGCAATCTGGGCTCACTGCAACCTGCGCCTCCCGGGTTCAAGCAGTTCTTTCTCGTGCCTCAGCCTCCCGAGTAGCTGGGATTACAAGCGTGCACCATCATATCTGGCTAATTTTTGTATTTTCAGTAGAGACGGGATTTTGCCATGTTGGCCAGGCTGGTTTCTAACTTCTGACCTTGACCTCAGGTGATCTGCCCACCTCGGCCTCCCAAAGTGCTTGGATTACAGGTGTGAGCCACTGTGCCCGGCCTACATTTTTCTTAAACCGGTGTCTTATCATCATTGATTTATGGTTTTAGTTTGAATGAACACATAGCAAATTTAAATAGACTTATGTGCAGTATAACATTAGAAAACTGAAGTGCCGTTGGCTGGTTGGTGATATTGCTGCACCTACTGGCTTCTCTCCCTCTCCCATTTGGAATTTAATAGAGGCTGAGTACAGTGGGTCACACCTGTAATCCCAGCACTTTGGGAGACCAAGGAGGGAGGATCACTTGAGCCCAGGAGTTCAAGGTTATGGCGATCTGTGATTGTACCACTGCACTCCAGCCTGAGTGATAGAGACACTCTCTAATTTTGAGACAGAGTCTCGCTCTGTCGCCAGGCTGGAGTGCCATGGCGTGATCTCGGCTCACGGCAACCTCTGCCTCCCGGGTTCAAGCGATTCTCCTGCCTCAGCCTCCCGAGTGGCTGGGATTACAGGCACCCACCACCATGCCTAGCTAATTTTTGTCTTTTTAGTAGAGACGGGGTTTCACCCTGTTGCTCAGGCTGGTCTCCAACTCCTGACGTCAGATGATCCACCTACTTCAGCTTCCCAAATTGCTGGGATTATAGGCATGAGTCATGGTGCCCGGCCCCTTATTTTATTTATTTATTTTTTTGAGTTTTTCTCTGTCACCCAGACTGGATTGTAGTGGCACGATCTCAGCTCACTGAAACCTTCGCCTCCTGGGTTCAAGCAATTCTCTGTCTCAGCCTCCTGAGTAGCTGGAATTACAGGTGTCCGCCACTACGCTGGCTAATTTTGCATTTTTAGTAGAGACGGGGTTTCACCATCTTGGCCAGGCTGGTCTTGAACTCCTGACCTCATAATCCACCCGCCTCGGCCTCTCAAAGTGCTGTGATTACAGGCATGAGCCATTGTGTCCGACCCCTTACGTTTTTTAAAAGCAACCTTATTGAAATAGAATTCACATAACATACAACTTCCCCATTTAAGGCATACAATTCAGTGGCTTTTAGTATATTCACAAATCCTTTCTTTTTGTGTATATGTACCACATTTTCTTTGTCCATTCATCTGTTGATGAATACTTAGGTTGATTTTGTATTTTGGCTGTTTTGAATAGTGCTGCAATAAACATAGAAGTGCAGATGTGTCTTTGATATACTGAGTTTCTTTCTTGTGGGCATATACCCAGCAGTGTGATTGCCGAATTATACGGTACTTCTATTTTTAGCTTATTGAGGACCCTCCATGCAGTTTTCCATAGTGGATAAACTATTTTACATTCCCACCGGCCGGGCACGGTGGCTCACGCCGGTAATCCCAGCTCTTTGGGAGGCTGAGGAGGGAGGATAACGAGGTCAAGAGATCAAAAACATCCTGGCCAAAATGGTGAAACCCCATCTCTACTAAAAACACAAAAAATAGCTGGGCGTGGTGGCAAACGCCTGTAGTCCCAGCTACTCGGGAGACTGAGGCAGGAGAATGCTGGAACCCAGGAGGCGGAGGTTGCAGTGAGCCCCCCCCGGGAGGTTGCAGTGAGATCCGCGCCCTTGCACTACTCCAGCCTGGGCGACAGAGAGAGAGACTCTGTCTCAAAACAAACAAACAAACAAAAAACATTCCCACCAAGAGTGTTTGAGTGCTCCTGTTTATCTGTGTCCTTGTCAGCATTTGTTGTTTTCTGACTTTCTGATAGTC
Source organism: Pongo abelii (assembly GCF_028885655.2). Lineage (NCBI taxonomy): Eukaryota > Metazoa > Chordata > Mammalia > Primates > Hominidae > Pongo > Pongo abelii. The sequence continues at coordinate 13,213,486 of NC_072003.2, read as the reverse complement.
GCCATTTTAATTGAGGTTAGATGAAATTTTACTGTGGTTTTGATGTGCATTTCTGTGATGATTAGTGATGTTAAACAAGTTTGCATATACCTGGTAGCCACTTGTATGTCTTCTGTTGGAAAATAGCCATTGAGATCTTTTGCCTTTTTTTTTTTTTTTGCCAATGCTGTCGTTTATTTCGCGGAGTCGGGGTGTGGGGGTTAGTGGGGTGTGGTGGCCGTGGTGGGGGCACTGCTGCCTCAGTTTGTCAGTACATTAATCACGGCAGCGGGACCCCAGCCTTTGCAGCCTCGCCCCCGCGCCCTGCGCAGCCAGGACGGCCCGCCCCTCGGCGCAGGTGCTGGAGGGAGCCAGGGTGCTGCTCGCGGAGGTCACCGCGGGACGCGCGTCGACGGCTGCTGGGCAGGTTATTGCGTGAGCGCGGTGGGGGCAGCGGGAAGCCGGCGGGCCAAGTATTGCGCTTAGAATAACAATCCTCGTCAGAGGCTACCTAGGGGGCAGGGGGCGGGCGGGGCTCCACAGCTGGCTCCTCTCTGCCACTGGGTCGCTCTGTCCCTATTTTACAGCTGGGGAAACTGAGGCACGGAGGTGAAGGGAGCCCCCTCGCACGCGAGGCCGCCGCCGGGGGCAGGGGCGATGGGGGTGGGTGCAGGGCGAGGAGGGGGGACGGCCGGGGCTCGGAGGGGGCCGCTCCACAGTGTGAGCCACTGTGCCCAGACTGTCGTTTTTTACATATAAGTTTTTAATTAATTTTGATTTGATTTTTATATATGGTGAAGCATAGGGGTCTAGTTTTATTCTTCACACATAGATATATCTCATTTTCCCAGCACCACTTATTGAAGACACCATCTGTTTCCCCACGGTATGTTTTTGGGGCCTCGGCGCAAAATGAGCTGGCTGTAAACGCATGGATTTATTTCTGGGTTCTCTGTTGTGTTCCACTGGGCCATGAAATCCTTCCTTTCCAATATTATAAAGTTACCATTTTCCCGTTTCCCTCCTGTCACCCTTGCTGTGTTTGGGCCAAGCAGGGCAGGCAGGACCCAGAACTTGATGTGGACAGGTGAGGCCAGAGCCTCTCTAGGCTGCTCAAGAAATCTGCGCTGAGGTCCTTGGTCTGCAGGGAGAACCAAATCCCTATCGATGACCCCCAGAAAAACACTGTTAGGTAAACCACAGTGTGAAACAGCTTGAGAAATAGAATCTGTGTGATATCCAACATTTACTCACACTCATGATTGCGCGACTGGGATACCTAAGCAGGAGGAGCCAGAAGAGCACCCTCTTCATCTGCATGTACAGGTCCCCTTTAGGTCACCTAGGGCATGTGGCTGGAAGCAGGGGCTTCTGGGATAGGGGCAGGCTATGGTCGGGGGCAGTGGGGGTGGTGGTCCCTGGGCAGTGGGGGTGGTGGTGTTAGTGAAAGGTCTGAGGCAGGGCAGAGATCAGGAGGAACGGCATTCCAGCGATTCAGAGACAGGCCAGTAGGTCGGCAGACACAGGAGCAGGTGGCCCAGGACTCAGAGGAGCAGCTGGAGTTGGAGGAGAAGGGCCCTGTTTTCCTCCAGTCTTCTTCTGTTTGGGTGCTGCATTAGCACCCCACTGCACCCCCAACCCCTGTCCCTCCCCTTCCCTCACTCCCTGAGTCTTAGAACCCATTCCTTCATCACCAGCATACACCTTCTTTTTTCTTTTTCTTTTTTTTCTTTTTTGAGACGGAGTCTCACTCTTGTCGCCCAGGCTGCAATGGAGTGGCACAATCTCAGCTCACTGCAACTCCCACCTCCCAGGTTCAAGCAATTCTCCCTGCCTCAGCCTCCCAAGTAGCTGGGATTACGGGTGCACACCACCACACCTGGCTAATTTTTGTACTTCTAGTAGAGATGGGGTTTCGCCATGTTGGCCAGGCTGGTCTCGAACTCCTGACCTTAGGTGATCTGCCCGCCTCGGCCTCCCAAAGCGCTGGGATTACAGGCGTGAGCCACAGTACCCAGCCGCAGCATGCACCTTTTTAAGGACAGTTCCTTTCTGGATCTTTCCTAAGGTTCTGATTTCTAATCCTTCCTAACCGGGTTCACTGCCCCCCCCCCCTCCGTCCACCCATTCTGCCTCACTTTCTCCTTTCCTGATTCCCACAATTTCCAACAATCAGTCTTGGCCTCAGATTCCTGCCCTTCAGCTTCCAGTGTTCCTTGGGTCCTCTCTCTCCCCTGATCCTCTCTGATTAGGGGTGGGGGGTGTGAGCTGCAATGAAAGCCAGCCTTTATTGGAGTCCTAGGGCTGGATTCTGCATTGTGCTCCGTTGTGTCATTGCACCTTCTCGTTTCTGCTCTTTCTGCCCTGCTGCTTCCTCTTCATACTCTAAGCCCGGCCAGCGCATGTTGACCCCACCGGTGGAGCGCCGCTCCTTCCCACCTGCTGCTTCTCCATCTCCATCTCTCCATCTTCTGTTCCTAGCCTTTCCTGGCACGGGGGCCCTATTTATGAGCTCTTGCCTTTTTCTGGGGCACCGTCCTGCCCCTTCTTGTCACCCCAGGCAGTGGCCCTGGGCTCCTCCTCCGGCTGCTGCGGGCCTGGGCCGCCCAGGTCAGCGTGGCCAGGCCGACAGCGCAGTTCACGTCCCGGGGCCGCGGCGGCAGGTGCAGTGTGAGCGGCGCCCCCTGTAGGCTGGTGTGGGCGCTGCCTGGAGGCTGCCGCGGCGCCGCCTGGAGGCTGGTGAGGGCGCCGCCTGGAGGTTGCCCTGGCGCTCGTTGGTGCCCAGCGCCCCACCCGGGGCTTCCTGGCTGCCTGGCTGCTGCCCCCTCCCAGGGCCGCGGGGCCGGGCTCCACTTGGTGGCGCCTTGTCGCGAGTAGCCTTCGCTGCTCCGAGAAGTCGGCGGCGCAGCAGCTGACGCTCACCTCGCCGCAGGTCGCCATATTCTCCACGGAGGCTGGCTGGGCTGTCGCCTCAGGCCACCCACCCTGCTCCGGCCGCCGCCGCCTCTCCATTCCCGCAGCCAGAGGAGGCGAGGGAGCGACCTCCAGGCCCTGGGCGGCCGCCGCTTCCCTAGCAGCCGGCGGGACGATGGAGAAAGAGGCCAGGAAGCGGAAGGTCCCCACTGGCCAAAGGGTCGCCTGGGGCTGCGCCCCATGGTTCCTGCCCACGAGCAGCTGCCGGGACCCTCCCTGCCAAGTTGCTCCCCGAAGAGCTCTAAGGTTCTCAGGCCTGCAGGGAGTGACAGTTTCCCCCTGACTGTAACGTAAGGCTGCAAACTCGAAGCCAGGCATTTTCTGCATTTTCTTAAATAGGATGTTTCAGTCAAAGCCTTGATAATATAACCAATCTTTCTGATTATAGACTGCTTATAAAGAGAACATGTGTACATGAAAATAAGAATATTCATGAATAGTTTCCAAACTTTGGAAGGATCAAGTAGGGAGGAAAAACAAACGCTTCCACCCATCTTTGTTCACAAAAGTGTGCTTTACCAAATCGGTGTAAATTCTAGATAACTTCTGAGAAAAACATTTCTTCAATCTAGAAAACAAAACGGGCCGGGCGTGGCGGCTCACGCCTGCAATCCCAGCACTTTGGGCGGCCCAGTCGGGGGGTGATCACCTGAAATCAGGAGTTGGGGACCAGCCTGGCCAACATGGTGAAACCCGGTCTCCACTACAAATACAAAAACTAGCTAGGCGTGGTGGCGGGCGCCGGTAATCCCAGCTACTCGGGGGGCTGAGGCAGGAGAATGGCTTGAACTCAGGAGGCGGAGGTTGCAGTGAGCGGAAATCCCACCACAGCACTCCAGCCTGGGTGACAGAGTGAGACTCCGTCTGAAAAAAAAAGAAAAGAATGAATCAAGAATCAACAATCAACAATGTTTTAAATACGAGTTATAAAAACATTATCAATAGATTTTTTTGTTTTGCTTGATCTCGCTTAGCAGTTTTTTGAACCATTGTTTTCTTATTAGAAGCCACTAGAAATTGGTTTTTAGTTCATTGGTTTTTATTTTTTTTTATTTCTGAGACAGAGTCTCAGTCTGTCGCCCAGGCTGGAGTGCAGTGACACAATTTTGGTTCACTGCAACCTCTGTCTCCCAGGTTCAAGCGATTCTCATGCCTCAGCCTCCCGAGTAACTGGGATTACAGACATGCACCACCATGCCTGGCTAATTTTTGTACTTTTAGTAAGACGGGCTGGCCAGGCTGGTCTGGAACTCCTGACTGCAAGTGATCCGCCCGCCTTGGCTTCCCAAAGTGCTGAGATTTCAGGCGTGAGCCACTGCGCCTGGCCCATTGATTTTTTAAAAAATATTTAGTTTTAATGTATTGAGGGGGCATAAGTGCGAGTTTCTCACATGCCTGTAGTGGTGAAGCCTGGGTAGTTCATTGATCTGGGTTATCAGAAAACCGTGTTGAAGAGGATTTGTTAGAGTTTTCTCCATGCAAAGCAAATTTGGGGGCCGGGCGCGGTGGCTCACGGCTGTAATCCCAGCGCTTTGGGAGGCTGAGGTGGGTGGATCACGAGGTCAGGAGTTGGAGACCAGCCTGGCCAACATGGTAAAACCCCGTCTCTACCACTGGCAGTTAGCTGGGCGTGGTGGCGGGTGACTGTAGTCCCAGCTACTTGGGAGGCTGAAGCAGGAGAATCGCTTGAACCCAGAAGGCAGAGGTTGCAGAGAGCCAAGATGGCACCACTGCACTCCAGCTTAGGCGACAGAGCCAGACTGTGTCTCAAAAACAGGAAAGAAAACAAAAGAAAATTTGGACTATTGTCAATTACAAATATTTTTAGAGAAGAATTCAAAACAGTAACTGTGGATGATGAAAACAATAGTTATGATAAAAGTCTGATGAAACTTTCCAGTTCACAAGGAAATTTAATTACTTATCTTTTTTTTTTTTTTTTTTTTTTTTTGAGACGGAGTCTCACTCTGTCACCCAGGCTGGAGTGCAGTGACGTGATCTCCGCTCACTGCATGCTCCACCTCCTAGGGTCACGCCATTCTCCTGACTCAGCCTCTCAGCCTCCCAAGTAGCTGGGACTACAGGTGCCCGCCACCATGCCCGGCTAATTTTTTTTTGTATTTGTAGTAGAGACGAGGTTTCACCATGTTAGCCAGGATGATCTCGATTTCCTGACCTCATGATCCACCCGCCTCGGCCTCCCAAAGTGCTGGGATTACAGGTGTGAGCCACTGTGTCCAGCCAATTACTTATCTTACGGGCAGCATTTTAAGACAGTAATCAGAATTATGACTGACAGCATCACATCAGGACCACCAGTGTTTTATAAATTTCATATAATCTTCAGAAATAATTAATAACTTTTTTTTTTTTTTTTTTAAAAGATAGATTCTAGCTCTGTCGCCCAGGCTGGAGTGCAGTGGCGCGATCTCGGCTCACTGCAACCTCCGCCTCCTGGGTTCAAGCAATTATCCTATCTCAGCCTCCGAGTTGCGGAGACTACAGGTATGTGCTACCACGCCTGGCTAATTTTTGTATTTTTCGTGGAGACAGGGTTTCACCCTATTGGTCAGGCTGGTCTCGAATTCCTGACCTCAGGTGATCCACCTGCCTTGGTCTCCCAAAGTGCTGGGATTATAGGCATGAGTGATGGTGCCCAGCCATTCATAACATGTTTATGCAAACATAACTTTAGCAAATATTTAACATATATTTAGCATAATATTGCTAAAGCTAAACTTCAGCAAATATTTAGCATAATAATCAAAATTACAAATCATAACATATTAAATTTGTATAAATGTATGTAATTTTTGGAACATGTTTATCAACAACATACCCATAAATATAACTGAGATGAGATCTAATGTCACCTCACTTGACAATGCCCTCCCATGCAGTATCACCACATTTGACGATGCCCACCCATATAATCTACCAAATAAATCGAATCACTTAATATCTCTACAAGATGAGAGATACATTCTTTAGACTCCCCAAGGGACCTAGCTGAAAAATCCCAAAGTTAATTTTAAGCCAAAAAGACTTGATTTAGGATTTTGACACTGGAGAAACCCATCAAAGATGTCAAGTTTGAAAACACTTGATCAAAACAGAATCACAGGTCACTATTAAAAGAATATTCATGCCAGGTGCGGTGGCTCACGCCTGTAATCCCAGCACTTTGGAAGGCTGCAGCTGGCGGATCAAGAGGTCGGGAGATCGAGACCATCCCGGCTAACACAGTGAAACCCTGTCTCTACTAAAAATACAAAAAAATTAGCTGGGCGTGGTGGCGGGCACCTGTAGTCCCAGCTACTCGGGAGGTTGAGGCAGGAGAATGGCATGAACCCGGGAGGCGGAGCTTCCAGTGATCCGAGATCCCACCACTGCAGTCTGGCCTGGGCGAAAGAGCGAGACTCCATCTCAAAAAAATAAAAAAAAGGGTATTCATTTAACCAGAGACTTCCAAAGCAATACGGAAAGTTACATGAATATAAAAACCTTAACCCTTTTAAAGCTCCGTTTTGCTAAGTAATCAAAAGGGGTACTTGAATTGAATCAGACACAGGAAGAGTGTGTACAGTGTTATGAGTGTAGACAAATGATTACTTTGGTCATATCTCCATTTGCCACCTGATTACACATGAGAATGGCATCTTTGCTCACCAGAAAGCCAGTATTATAGGAGGTGTAGGAGGCCTTCTTGGACTTGAGACAAGAACATTGTTGTGTAGAAATTGCATTGGCTGTGTTAAAATTATTCTCCATGGGCTGGAGAACACATAACATGTCCTTTAGAATGAGATGGGCATTAATTGGATGCAAGGTCTCCACACTTAGTAGCTGTGTGACATTGGACAAAGTGCTTCATCATTCTGAGACTCAGTTTTTAAGGGAGAAACAGCTAACTACCTTGGAAGCTTGCTAGCATGTTTAAGTGAAATAATGTGTGGGAATGACTGCACTGTGACTAACATGTAGTGACAGCTTAATTAATGTTAACCCTTATCATTATCGTATAAGAATGTGAGTTACATAAGAGAGGAACCCCGTGAGTTTGTTCTCTGCTATATCCCCAAGACCATGAATCATGGCTGGCATGTAACAGGCATTTAATAATATTTGTTCAACAAGAATTTGGCAGTCTTGGAGGGCAGAAAGGAGGTGGGGAAGATTTTTAAATAACATTTTTTAAAAGTCACATTGTCCTATAATACCAATTTTTCATGCATATTTAGGAAATTGCGGGTTTTTTCCTAAAATATGTGGACATTTGGGAAATAGGATGCAAAATTTGCACAAATGTTTCTGACACAGTTAGATGTTTCCAAGAGATTTTGTGCTGGGGAGACTGCTTGCTACAAGCTCCCAAAGCTCTGGGAGGACATAGTATTCATGCATCCTCAGCAGAGGCGGTGAGGCAAGAAGCTCTGGGGAGCACCCCAGCCTTGGACTTTAGCATAGTGTGTTAGGTCTTTACAGTTTGGGCCCAGGGCACAGAGAAGTCACAGGTCTCTGGCTTCCTGTGACTTTTACCTTCTTTTCCGAGGGAAAATGTGGCCCTCCAAAGCAAGAAACTTGAGGGCATGGTCACCCCAACCCTGGCATCTGCCCAGAGCCTGAGAAGGAAGGAACAATGATCCTCCAGCTACCTCACAGGGCTGGCACAGGTGGCCACTGCCCTGGGATCACTCAGCTGTGTCGGGCAGTCTGAACCCCGTCTGCGGGGATGTGAGGAGGAAACCTCCAGGCCGGAACTACCCAGTCTTGGACCTATGGTGGAGACAGAGCATAGCTGGCGATCATGTGTACTTACACTCTAGGGTCACCAGGTGGCACTGTGGCCTCATCTGTGGCTCTGAAAATGAAGATTTGGAAGGAGATCATCACAGCTAATGTTTAACCCGCCCCTCCTATGTGCCAAATCATTCACCCCTGGCAACAACCGAATGAGCTAAGCATTCTTATTCTATATATTTTATGGAGAAGGAAATGCAGACATAAAGAGGTGAATTATCTTACCCAGATCACAAGCTAATAAGTGTTGGAGGCAGAATAGAATCTAAACAGTGTAGAATCTAAACAGAATAGAATCTAAACATGCATTGGTTCGACAAGTGTTTATTGAGCACCTGCCATGGACAAGGCCTTGTGTGATTAAATAGGGTTATAATTAATAATATAAAAATGATGAATCACTAACACTTTTTAGACTTAACATTTTCTTTTTATGTAGGTTTCAGGCACAAAACTGTATATCCAATAATAGTGAAATGGATCCCACTAATTATGACAGAAATGATGATACATTTCAATGACTTGGATGTTTTCTAGGTATGATCTCGTGAAACCTTGAGAGAAACTGAATGACGAATGAAACTTTATTGTTCCTGTTTCACACAGAAGAAAACTGAGGTTAAAAGGGGGAAAGTAATTTTGCATGCCATGAAGTAGAAATTCAAAGTACAGGAAGTTGAACTTGGTTCTGTCCTTTTCCGAAGCCCCCATGCTCTTGACCACTATAGACTCAAACATCACCTTGTTTTTCCACTCATTCGACACACTTTTTTTTTAAATTATCTAATAGGTTGGCACTCATCATGAGCCCCTGTTCTCATTCTGCAGGTGGTGAAGCTCTCTATTGTCCTGACCCCACAGTTCCTGTCCCATGACCAGGGCCAGCTCACCAAGGAGCTGCAGCAGCACGTAAAGTCAGTGACATGCCCATGCCAGTACCTGAGGAAGGTGAGTGAGTGCAGACAGATGGTGCCTGGTGCCCTTGAACAGTCAGTGACATCCCCCATGCGAGTACCTGAGGAAGGTGAGTGAGTGCAGACAGGTGGGGCCTGGTGCCCTTGAGCACTTCCTGGGTCTCAGCTGCCACACGTCTCATAGCGGGCGTTGCTTGGGGAAGCTTACACAGTCACAGTACTGGCTTCTTCTTCTTTTTCCTTCCATACAAGTGGCTTAGGGATGGGATAGAGTAGTTGACTTATTTGGATAAAAACCACTATCTTCTGTCAGAAACTCAAAAGGAATCATTGCTGGCATGTTAGCCTAAAGAAAAACAACCAGACAAGTGCCCAGTGATACTTAAAAATGTTATTTATTATCTTGCCAAATTTAGGCTGGGCATGGTGGCTCATGCCTGTAATCCCAGCACTTTGGGAGGCTGAGGCAGGTGGATCACCTGAGGCCAGGAGTTCGAGACCAGCCTGACCAACATGGCAAAACCTCATCCCTACTAAAAATACAAAAATTAGCCGGGCATGGTGGTGTGAGCCTGTAGTCCCAGCTACTCAGGAGGCTGAGACAGGAGAATTGCTTAGACTCAGGAGGTGGAGGTTGTAGTGAGCCGAGTTCATGCCATCGCACTCCAGACTGTGCGACAGAGCGAGACTCTGTCAAAAAAAAAAAAAAAAAAAAAAATTATCCTGCAAAATTTGAAAAGGAAATCCAAATCAACAGCTTCTAAACTATTTTTTAACATGACTCATAATAAGAAATACATTCTGTATTTACATATATATGTTCTATATTTTTGAAGAAAAGAATTAACCAAATCATATTTATTTTACATGTAATACATATTTTTTATTTTCCTTCATTTGTTTTGAATGCTCTGTGCAATCTACAAAAAGTCCAATAGTAATAAATTATTCATTAAATTGAACATTATCTTGTCTTTTGAAATGATAATCTCAAAAATGATCTTTTATTTTTGAGATTTATATATATATGTATATATATACATATATACATATATATATATTTTTATTTGAGACAGAGTTTCACTCTCTCACCCAGGCTGGAGTGCAATGGCACAATCTTGGCTCACTGCAACCTCCATCTCCTGGGTTCAAGCAATTCTTCTGCTTCAGCCTCCGAGTAGCTGGGACTACAGATGTGTGCCACCACGCCCGGCTAATTTTTGTATTTTTAGTAGAGATGGGGTTTCACCATATTGGCCAGGCTGGTCTTAAACTCTGGACCTTGTGATCTGCCCGCCTCAGCGTCCCAAAGTGCTGGGACTATAGGTGTGAGCCACTGTGCCCGGTCCGAGATAAAATTATTTTAACAATATGCTATGAAGAGAAAAACACTGGCTATGAAAGAATATACATAGTTTTACCCTATCTGTTTAAAAATAAATATTGAAAAAATACATATGCAAGTAAGCTTACTGTTTTTTTGGTAATACTTTACTGCATTGTCTGAATATTGACAGTCAGTATGCATTATGAAGCTACATGGCTAACACTGAGTACTCACTGTGTGTGCCAGGCCCTGGGTTCAATGCTCTACATGCATTTATATTTCGTTTAATTCTCTCTGCAACCTGAGATGGTATAGCCACCCCATTTTACAGAGTTGAAACTGAGGCTCAGAGAATGAAAGTTAAGCATGAGGTTGCAGTCAATAAGAGGCAGAGCTGGAACTGAAACCTACGTGTGTCTGACCACCAATTCATGTTCTGACGGCAGGCCAGTCTGCTTCACAGAGTGTGGAGTAGACGGTGCATGCCTGCTAGGATGGGCTAGGTATCACTGTAGGTAACAAACAGCCCCAAACAATGGAAATGTACAACACTGAAGGCTCTTTTCCTGCCCATGCTGCACGTCCTCCATGGCTCTCCTGTGCCCTGTGCCCCACATCCCCTCATCCTGCCACGAGAATAAAGGAGCAGCCTCCATATGGGAGCCGTCAGCTGCTCTAAGAGATGAAGGAGAGGGTGGCCAGTCTCAATGCCTCCCAACTCTTTTGTGTCGAGGTGACACGCTTCACTTCCACTCACATCTCCTGGGTCAAAGCAAATCCCATGTGTACATCCACTTTCAAGTGGCCCAGGAGAGAAGCTGAAATACTCGGTGGAGTATTTCATTAAGGCCGTCATATGGTGTCAGCCTGCACGGGAGACTGTGGAGGGGCAGAGGAGGAGAGTGGGGAATTGATGGGAAATGACAGCAGGACTAAGTCACCACGGATTTGCTTTATCGTCAACCAGGTGAAGTTTGTCCCAGAGCTGCACTAAATCATCACCAGCATGATTAAACGGGGTACACTTCAAAAAAGCAGTTTGGTCAGATGTAATCAGCAGTGAACTCAGAATCAACTGAGTGACATTGAGTCAGTAAATCTCTGACTGCCTCAGTTACCCCATATGATAGTTTTGAGGATGGGAACATTGAGAGAGTTGATTTGGAAGGATATCAAGAGTGAAAATTCTAACATTTTAGTTCCTTTAAGTTAAATCCAGGCACTATCTTTCCTGCAAGTCTCCTGTTCCTTTCAGATTGCACAGGTGAGAGTGCTCAGATTAGGGCTGGAGGTTGTAAACTATCGCTCCCACACCGACGGTGCCCCCGTGTCGTGCATGTATTCTGTGCATTTTCCTGTGCTAAACACTCTCCCAAAACATCGTGGGGCCTGATTCTTCCTCTTTGTTCCAGTGGCCCTGGGTGACTCAAGTGCCCATTCAATGACCAGGACACAGAAGTTTTAGAGAGATGCTCCATGAGGCCCCAGGTGGGAGCCTGTACCCTGCCGGAGCATGAGGCAAGGGACAGGGCATCGTCTGTGGGCGGAGTGGGGGGAGTGGGGATAGTGGTCAGCCAGTCTTGGTGACTCTACTTGCTCACCAGAGGCTCCTACACCTGTCACCTCCGATGGATCCACTGCCTCTGTGCCTGCCTGTACTGCTGATGCTCCAGTGGCTAACTCAGCATCCCAGCCTAGGCCCAATGCCACTGAAGTTGGACCTGCCCCCTGGGGACCCAGGAGTCCTACCACTCAGCTGTCCCCAGGAGTGCCCAGACCCTCATTCTTATCCAGGACCCAGGAGCCCTACCCCCTGTCCTTCCCTCGTCAGCCGTACATGATGATTTACTGCTGTTACCATCATCACTGCCCTTAGTGGCCAAGGGCCTTCCAAGGTGCCAGCTCTGCAACGAAAGATGCCCTTGGGAGATGATGACACTCAGGTACACGGGTGCTCAACAGATTGCTTCCTCCTATCCTCAGACAGTCTTTGCATGCATGCAGCCATTGGCACTCCCATTGCATGGAAGGAAACCAGCCCAGGGTCACACAGCTGGTCAGCAGCAACACAGCTGGTCTCAAATCTAAGGTGCCTGGCCGTGCCTCCACGAGGGACTGGCCTGCAAGGGAGGTTGATCCTGGCTTTGGGGAGCCTTTCCTGGGCTGCACGAATAACCCCCCCTGTTTGAGGCCCCAAACTCTGCTCACATCTTCCTTTCCCTGTCTCTGCTTGGGCTCTAATGAAGGTGACTCTAGCAACCCTTCATGGGCATTATAGTACTCTCTGCCATTCACTTTTGGTCTAATCTGACTTCATCCCCCACTTACCTGGTCTCTCCTTTTACAACCAACACAACTGAAATCTAGGGCTTCTTTTTTTCTTTTCTTTTCTTTTTTTTTTTTTTAAGACAGAGTCTCATTCCATTCTGTCACCCAGGCTGGAGTGCAATGGTACGATCTCGGCTCACTGCAACCTCCACCTCCCGGGTTCAAGGGATTGTCCTGCCTCAGCCGCCTGAGTAGCTGGGATTACAGGCATGTGCCACCATGCCTGGCTAATTTTTGTATTTTTAGTAGAGACGGGGTTTCACCATGTTGGTCAGGCTAGTCTCGAGCTCCTGACCTTGTGATCCGCCTGCCTCAGCCTCCCAAAGTGCTGGGATTACAGGCATGAGCCACCACGCCCAGCCAAATCTAGGGCTGGAGCATGGCTGCAGCATACAAATAGAATTGAATTCCATAGTTTTGTTAACCCTGTTTTTTGTTTGTTTATTTGTTGTTGTTGCTGTTTTTGAGACACTCTCGCTCTGTCGCCTAGGCTGGAGTGCAGTGGTGCAATCTCCGCTCACTGCAACCTCTGCCTCCCAGGTTCAAACTATTCTCCTGCCTCAGCCTCTCAAGTAGGTGGGACTACAGGCGCCCACCACCACACCCGGCTAATTTTTGTATTTTATTAGAGACGTGGTTTCACCATATTGGCCAGGCTGGTCTGGAAGTCCTGACCTTGTGATCGGCCCACCTCGGCCTCCCAAAGTGCTGGGATTACAGGCATGAGCCACAACACCCAGCCCCTGTTTTGTTTTGTTTTGCTTGTTTCTTAGGGTTGTTTTTCTATTTATGGTAAAGGCATTGGCTTTCCATTTGTAGCATCAATAGAATATTTCCTGCTTATAATAACCTTATGTCATAGTAAATGGTAAAGGGATTTAAAGCAGTGGTTTTCAGCTGCCAGAGGCCTGAGTGAGTTTGGGCACACTCTGTGTGATCGGGCAGAAGAAGGCCTTTGGGAAGTTTAGCTGAGGACAGGGCCTGCAAAGGTGATGGATAGTGGGGGTCTGTCCTGGTCACCAGGCTCTGGGTCCTGCCCACCTGCTTGGTGCTCCCCACCCATCACTCATGATGCTGCCAAGCCCTCTGGGTATTGTGGCCAAATACCCTAGGAGAGAAGCTGATGAACTTTGTTTCTTGAAATGCAGATTTCTTGGACATCCCTGAAAGGTCAATCATGAAAGTCAACTTGGTTTTCTCCCCCTCATTTGGGTTCAGAATTTAAAGTCCATGCACACAGGCAGTAAGATGATAGATAAGTGACATCATCACTCTGTTTAGGATGTTAACATGTCTAGGTGGGTTAGGGGTGATGTGAGATCACACAACCTTGTGCCACAAAGTGGAATTCCCAGGCCAGAGGGAGACATTTTCTTGCCATGTTATGATCTTATCATTGAGTTTAAAGGCAATCTTGTTTCATTTTGGATTCTTTCTTATGTTTATATCTTATAAGGGCACTTTGAATTTCCAAGCAAATAATAATTTGGAGTTAGCTTTTAATCATTGACTTCTAGCACAGTTATATGATCAGAAACATGCTGTGTGATTTGATTGCTCTAAAATATATTGAGATTTGCTGGAACAAAATAAGTCAGGTTAATTTTTGTAAATGTACCATGCATGCTTAAAATGAGTGTATCTACAACATTTGTCCCTGAGATACAGGTTGATGGCCTGATGGCTACGTGGATGTGATGGAGATGGTTTACTATTGGGACCTTCCGCATCCTGCTGATGTTTTGTTGCTTAGGATATGAATGGCTGAGCGGGGGCTGTAAAACCTAGCACTCTGCTTGGGTATGAGGTTCTTCTTGCCGTCCTGCCATCATTTGTTTTTTATGTTTTGTCGCCAAGAGTGACCTTGAGGAATCCTGGGAGCTCAGGAAGGAAGGAGTGCCCAGAAGCAGGGACAGGGAGCTGGCTGGGGAGGACCAGAAATCAGGTTTGTGAAGGTTCCAGAGAGGACGTGTCCTTGGGAGGAGCGTGGGGGGCTGAGATGGGGGAGGGGGCATTGGACTGGCGGGGCGCGCACAGACCGTCCATTGTGAGGCGGCACCACCGGCATCAGGGATTGGTGGAGAGGGAGTATAAAATCCCAGGGTTGCTAAGAGAGGGCCCAGACCGAAGAAGGTTTGGCGGTTTGGCGGAAAGCAGAACCTTGGTCTCCATATAACTGCTCCTAAGCCTCACGCTCCCTTGCCCTGCGCGTCCTGTTGCTTCCCTGATTGAACTTCTCCGTGACCTGTAGCTAAACCTTCCACCAGCGCTTGAGAACTTAATTTGAACCGGATCCTTTCCCAGACCCCTTTCTCCTCCTCCTCCTCCTCCTCTTCCACCTCCAGGTGCCCAACAGCCCCCTTCTCCTCCTTTCCCTTCCCTTCCCTCCCCTCCCCTCCCCCTTCCCTCCACCTCCCCGTCTCTGTCCCCTTCCGTCCCCCCACCCTAAGCCACCCCTGCCTCTGTCTTGGCCACCTCAGGGCGCCCTGAGAGGACCAGGACATGCCGGTGTGGTGGCTGCTCTTTTGGCTCCTCCTGCTGGGATTTATCAGCCATCACCCCACCTATGTGAGTAGACGCTGGACCCGCGGGGTTTCTTCCTTGTTCCCGGGCTGTGTCACGCGGCGTGAAATTACACAGCTCAGGCCTGTAATCCCAGCACTTTAGGGGGCCGAGGTGGGCAGATCACTTGAGTCCAGGAGTTGAAGACTAGCCAGGGCATCATAGCGAAACCCCATCTCTACAAAAAATTCCAAAAAAGATTAGTCGGGCCTGGTGGTTCGTACCTGTTATCCCAGTTACCGGAGAGGCTGAGGTGGAAGGATCGCTTGGGCCTAAGAGCTGGAAGTTGCTGTTAGCCGAGATGGCCCCACTGCACTCTTGTCTCGAAAAAACAAAATGGACCAAAAGAAACTGAAATATCATTTGATTTGTGTCATCTGGCTTGACGACTTTTTTTTTTTTTTTTTTTTTTAAAGACAGAGTCTCACTCTGTCGCCCAGGCTGGAGTGCAGTGGCAAGATCTCGGCTCACTGCAACCTCCGCTTCCAGGGTTCAAGCAATTGTCCTGCCTCAGCCTCCTGAGTAGCTGGGATTACAAGCGCAGACCACCACGCCTGGCTAATTTTTGTATTTTTAGTATAGACGGGGTTTCACCATGTTCGCCAGGATAGTCTCCATCTCTCGACCTCGTGATCCACCTGCCTCAGTCTCCCAAAGTGCTGGGATTACAGGCGTGAGCCACCGCGCCCAGCCAAAATATATAACCTTAAGTGTAAGTTTACTAACTTTGGAAAGTACGTACACCAGCATAACCCAACCCCCGTTCAAGATCTACATTATTTTATTTTTATTATTTTTATTTTTATTTTCTTACTATTATTTTTTTGAGACAGGGTTTCTCCCTTGTTGACCAGGCTGGGGTGCAATGGCACAATATCCCTTGTTGCCCATTGGGGTGCAGTGGCACAATATCAGCTGACCGCAACCTCTGCTTCCCAAGTTCGAGCAATTCTCCTGCCTCAACCTCCCGAGTGGCTGGGATTACAGCCGTGTGCCACCACACCCAGTTAATTTTGTATTTTTAGTAAAGATAGGGTTTCTTCATGTTTGACCTTGAGGAACCCTGGGAGCTCAGGAAGGAAGGAGTGCCCAGAAGCAGGGACAGGGAGCTGGTTGGGGAGGACCAGAAATCAGGTTTGTGAAGGTTCCAGAGAGGACCTGTCCTTGGGAGGAGCTTGGGGGTTGAGATGGGGGAAGGGGCATTGGAATGGCGGGGCGCTCGTCCAATGGCGGGGCGCTCATGGGATGTCCATTGTGAGGCCGCACCACCGGCCCCAGGGATTGGTGGAGAGGGAGTATAAAAATCCCAGGGTTGCTAAGCGACAGCCCAGCCCTAAGAAGGTTTGGTGGAAAGCAGAACCGGTCTCCATCTAACTGCTCCTAAGCCTCACGCTCCCTTGCCGTGCGCGTCCTGTTGCTTCCCTGATTGACCTTCTCCGTGACCTGTAACTAAACCTTCCACCAGCGCTTGAGAACTTAATTTGAACCGGATCCTTTCCCAGACCCCTTTCTCCTCCTCCTCCTCCTCCTCTTCCACCTCCAGGTGCCCAACAGCCCCCTTCTCCTCCTTTCCCTTCCCTTCCCTCCCCTCCCCCTTCCCTCCGCCTCCCCATCCCGTCCCCTTCCCTCCCCTCGCCCTAAGCCACCCCCGCCTCTGTCCTGGCCCCCTCAGGGCTCCCTGAGAGGACCAGGACATGCCGGTGTGGTGGCTGCTCTTTTGGCTCCTCCTGCTGGGATTTATCAGCCATCACCCCACCTATGTGAGTAGACGCTGGACCCACGGGGTTTCTTCCTTGTTCCCGGGCTGTGTCAAGCAGCATGAAATTACACAGCTCAGGCCTGTAATCCCAGCACTTTAGGGGGCTGAGGTGGGCAGATCACTTGAGTCCAGGAGTTGAAGACTAGCCAGGGCATCATAGCGAAACCCCATCTCTACAAAAAATTCCAAAAAAGATTAGTCGGGCCTGGTGGTTCGTACCTGTTATCCCAGTTACCGGAGAGGCTGAGGTGGAAGGATCGCTTGGGCCTAAGAGCTGGAAGTTGCAGTTAGCCGAGATGGCCCCGCTGCACTCTTGTCTCAAAAAAACAAAATAGACCAAAACAACGTGAAATGTCATTTGATTTGTGTTATCTGGTTTGACGCCTTTTTTTTTTTTTTTGACAGAGTCTCACTCTGTCGCCCAGGCTGGAGTGCAGTGGCAAGATCTCGGCTCACTGCAACCTCCGCTTCCAGGGTTCAAGCAATTGTCCTGCCTCAGCCTCCTGAGTAGCTGGGATTACAAGCGCAGACCACCACGCCTGGCTAATTTTTGTATTTTTAGTATAGACGGGGTTTCACCATGTTCGCCAGGATAGTCTCCATCTCTCGACCTCGTGATCCGCCTGCCTCAGCCTCCCAAAGTGCTGGGATTACAGGCGTGAGCCACCGCGCCCAGCCAAAATATATAACCTTAAGTGTAAGTTTACTAACTTTGGAAAGTACGTACACCAGCATAACCCAACCCCCGTTCAAGATCTACATTATTTTATTTTTATTATTTTTATTTTTTTATTATTATTTTTTTGAGACAGAGTTTCTCCCTTGTTGCCCAGGCTGGAGTGGAATGGCACAATATCCCTTGTTGCCCATTGGAGTGCAGTGGCACAGTATCAGGTCACTGCAACCTCTGCTTCCCAGGTTCGAGCAATTCTCCTGCCTCAGCCTCCCGAGTGGCTGGGATTACAGCCGTGTGCCACCACGCCCAGCTAATTTTGTATTTTTAGTAGAGATAGGGTTTCTCCATGTTGATCAGGCTGGTTTTGAACTCCCGACCTCAGGTGATCCGCCCACCTCGGCCTCCCAAAGCGTTGGGATTACAAGCGGAAACCATCGTGCCCAGCCAAGATCTATCTATTACATCACCCCAGAAAGTGAACTCCCACTGTTCCCAGCCAGTCTCTTTCTTATCATGGGTTAGCTTGCTTATTGTGGAATTTCGCGTATACAGATGCATGCCATGCCATAGGTACTCTTTTGTGTCTGCCTTATTCTGCTCAACACCATGTTTCTGAATCATTACCATTGTTGTATGGTTCTCTAACTCCATCATTTGCATTTCAGACTCAGCATATGCTGAGTTCACCCTGTTGAAGGGCTATCTCTGTTTAATTCACCATCTTGAAAGAAACATTTAAAATTGAGATGTTTTCAAAAATATATAGTTAAATCCTGAGGAATCGATGTAGAAATGCTATCACAAGCTGTCTGAACTTACTCAGGGGAAGTCTTCGTCTTCACTCACATAAGAGTCTAATGGAATGAATATGAACAGTCTTAGAGAAATCCCACACTCTTCATGCCATTTGCATGATCTCCACCTTGGTCTTTTTTTTTTTTTTTTTTTTGGAGACGGAGTCTCACTCTGTCACCCAGGCTGAGTGCAGTGGTGCAATCTCGGCTCACTGCAACCTCTGCCTCCCCGATTCAAGTGATTCGTCTGCCTCAGCCTCCCGAGTAGCTGGAACTATAGGCGCGTGCCACCAGGCCCTGCTAATTTTTTGTATTTTTAGTAGAGATGGGGTTTCACCATGTTAGCTAGGATGGTCTCAATCTCCTGATCTCGTGATCCACCCACCTCGGCTTCCCAAATTGCTGGGATTACAAGCATGAGCCACCGCGCCCGGCCCACCTTGTTAATTTTTAAGCACTAAAATTTGATACTTATTTGTGAATGAAGTAATCCCTTCATTGTATTTTTTTTTTTTTTACTTATGCTGAGCTTTAAATTACAAAGATTCACATAATCCAAGAGAGAAGTATTATTTAGAGGGATTCTTTTATCATGTGATATATAATAAATGCATCCAATGTTACACGTCAATTTAAAAAACAAGTAAATAACTTTAAAGAAAAGATAACTACTGGCCAGGCGCGGTGGCTCACACGTGTATTCCCAGCACTTTGGGAGGCCGAGGCAGGTAGATCATGAGGTCAGGAGTTGGAGACCAGCCTGGCCAACATGGTGAAACCCTGTCTCTACTAAAAATACAAAAATTAGCCGAGCACGGTGGCAGGCACCTGTAATCCCAGTTACTCAGTAGGCTGAGGCAGGAGAATCGCTTGAACCCGGGAGGCGGAGGTTGCAGTGACCTGAGATCATGCCACTGCAATCTAGCCTGGGTAACAGAGCAAGACTTTGTCTCAAAACAGAAAAGAAAAGATAAGATAATTACTTTATACTTAGCTTGTCTTACCCATGAGTGATGCTCTGCCTGTGGCCCAGGACAGTTTTGAATGCAGTTCAACACAAATTTGTAAACTTTCTTAAAAGATGATGAGATTTTGGCCAGGCGCAGTGGCTCTTGCCTCTAATCCCAGCATTTTGGGAGGCTGAGGTGGGCAGATTACCTGAGGTCAGGAGTTTGAGACCACCCTGGCCAACATGGCAAAACCCCATGTCCACAAAAAATACAAAAATTTGCTGAGTGCACTGTCAGGCACCTGTACTCCCAGCTACTCAGGAGGCTGAGGCAGGAGAATCACTTGAACCTGAGAGGCAGAGGTTGCAATGAGCCGAGAGCACGCCACTGCACTCCAGCCTGGGTGACAGAGTGAGACCCCATCTCAAAAACAAACAACAAACAAAAACAAAAGCAAAAGGCCGGGCACGGTGGCTCACACCTGTAATCCCAGCACTTTGGGAGGCCGAGGCAGGCAGATCGCCTGTCAGGAGTTCGAGACCAGCCTGGCCAACATGGTGAAACCTCATCTCTACTAAAAATACAAAAATTAGGCATGGTGGCAGAGACCTGTAATCTCAGCTACTCGGGAGGCTGAGGGAGGAGAATGGCTTGAGCCCAGGAGCTGGAGGTTGCAGTGAGCCAGGATTGCACCACTGCACTCCAGCCTGGACGACTGAGCGGAGCGGAACACTGTCTCCAAAAAAAAAAAACAAGAGCTTTTTTTAGATCATCAGCTATTGTTAGTGTATGTTATGTGTGGCTCAAGACAACTTTGCTTCTTTTAATATAGCCAGGGAAGCCAAAAGATTGGATATCCCTGCTTTATACCAAGAGAGACGACACCCCACATTTGCAATGCCTAAAAACACTACCAGCCATCTGAAAAACATGAGACTTCTAACTTCTGTTCTTTTTTGTAGCAGTGGAATCCCACGGTGATATCTGAGGGATGTGGTTACCTTTTGGAGGAGGTTGACAGTTTCTAAGGATGATTCTTTCTGAGTGAAATATTGTCAGTGTCATTGACCTTTTCATTATTTCAACTATTATTATTCCAGGTTATCAATTCTCTGCCTGATGATTTTCATCCTGGGACTGACTTTTGTGGAATTCCTTGGATAGTTATCATTATTGTGTTTCTGGGAATTTCTACACTTGCCATTTTCCTCTGGAAAACTAGCCTTTGTGTGAGTATACTAACTTTCTGTAGAGGTATACTTGTAATCACAAATAAGAATAAATTATTTAAAACAATTCACGTTTCTGGACTTCATTATGAATATGTGGTTTTACCCAAAAAATCAGGGAAATGATTTATTAGCATAAGAATTATGAAAACATCTGCCATTTACATTATGAAAATTAAATAGGTTGGTGTTTGTTTAATAAAATGTCAACAGAGCTTTTGGTCAAAAATAACTTTTTTTAACCTTAGTGTTATTTATCAGAAATGGAGTATGAGGTTTCATCACTTAAATAGGAAATTCTTTCTAAACTCTTCTGCTTTATAGTTCTAGCATATGGGTGGAAGGAAAGCTTCCAGTCTCCTCTCTGAAGATTCACTGCAGAAATGAGCTGACAACAGACAGCTTAACAGGAGAAGAAAAACATAGAACAGGCATAAACATGGGAACCAGCTGAAAAATGAGACTGCTAGAAGGGCCGGATGGTTGATGCTTAAAGAGCACCCTCTTCTGAGGGGAGAGGGAGATAGATGGAGATGTAGGCCATTTAGAGGGGCAGCAAATGATTTTTAGGGGAAATGGAAGAGCTCAAGGAACAAACAATTGGCCTGAGACAAAGTTCCTCTGAGGTCACAGGGATGAGGTGACAAACTGCCAGAAGGTGAAGGGCAGAACTGCACTGCGTCTCATGATGCAGAGAAAGCCCCAGAGAATCTCTTAGAACTGCCCTCCAGAGAATCAATGAAAAATGTGTCTGGGCAGGGTAATTTTGAATGACATCATTCAAAGTGCATGTTCCCAGTTGCAACTGGAGAGAGATCAGTATGTCAAAAGTCTGTACTTGGTAAGAATTTGGCTGCTAAGTTCTGCCATAATTTGTCTTTTGAGCCTTTTTTCCATTGGGTAAGTTGAGCTCTACATTTTCTCTTGCCATTCATGGCAGTAAAAATGTGGTTGTCTGGGGGCTGAACCTCCTTCTGAACAATGATCCAAGATAAAAGTACTAATACCACAATGCTTTTTTATATTCAAGGGAAGAGGAAGTATGTTTCAGTTTTACCACCTAGATAATTACACGTCATTTGGCACTGCCTTTCAAGATATGTAGAAAACAGAAAATATATGAGTTATGAAGATATCGAGGCACATTTAACATTCTCTATGCCACTTAGTCCTGAAGAGAGAATTTTCGGTATAAATTGGAGGAATTTTTTTTTTTTTTTTCCCAGCCCCGAGACGAGTCTCCCTGTGTTGCCCAGGCTGGAGTATAATGGTGTGATCTTGGCTCACTGCAACCTCCACCTCCTGGCTTCAAGCGATTCCCCTGCCTTAGCCTCTCAAGTAGCTGGGATTACAGGTGCCCACCACCATGCCCAGCTAATTTTTGTATTTTTAGTAGAGTCGGGGTTTTACCATGTTGGCCAGGCTAGTCTCAAAACCCGACCTCATGATCCGCCCGCCTCAGCCTCCCAAAGTGCTGGGATTACAAGCGTCAGCCACCACGGGAGCCGGGGGAAGGTTTTAAATTTACCGCTTTTTAAAAATTCCATTGAGGAAAGTTCAGTTGAGCTGGTGGACTTGGACAACTTCACACCTTCTCATCTTTGTCCTTATCATCTAGTCGTCTATACCACTACCTCCTAAGCAGGGACATCATGGGTGCCATGAAGCATTCATGCATGATGGCATTTCCTTGCTTCTCATTTCTTCATGTGTTTGACATTCCTCCTAGCTCCAAACTGGGCCAGCTACCTTTCCTATGAAATCTAGCGGTAGCTGTGGGATAGATGTGGTTGTTCTTTCATCTTTTTAGATTACCCGTGCTTCTCTCAAAATCCTAGTACATGTTTTGCTTTTTATCCTATGTGCAGAAATCAGAAAAGAACAAATTCTGCAAAGAATTTGAAAGATATTATTTCAGGCCAGGTGTGGTGGCTCATGCCTGTAATCCCAGCACTTTGGGAGGCTGAGGCAGGTGGATCACTTGAGGTCAGGAGTTCAAGACCAGATGGGCCAACATGGTGCAACCCCATCTCTACTAAAAAGACAAAAATTAGCCAGGCATGGTAGCGGGCACCCATAATCCCAGCTACTTGGGAGGCTGAGGCACAAGAATCGCTTGAATCTGGGAGGTGGAGGTTGCCGTGAGCCAAGGTAGCGCCACTGCACTTCAGCATGGGTGGGAGTGACACTCCATCTCAAAAAAAAAAAAAAAAAAGTTATTTCAATAACTACCTCAGGAGATTCATAGGTATCTGACCCATTTCTGGGATGGGATTTGCATTGCATTTTAGCTATGATGAGAACAAATATTTAATATCTTAGAAGATTGAAAGCATACTGTGATAATATGGAAATCTTGGTGGGAATTCAGTCATTAGTGAGAATGTTTTGCGTTAGGTTCAAACCAGCCTCAATGAAGCTGATGTGAGGGAAGGGAAAGTGGACTCTGAGTAGAGCAGGGATAGAAGGAAGATGCTCCAGTGCAGATCAGGAAGGAGCAGGGGGTGAAATGTTACAAATTCTAGAACTCGGAGAGCTGAAGGTAATTACTTCCTTTTCAAGTTGTGAAACATGTTAACCTGTGGTAAAATACTTATAACATGATAATTACCATCTAACTGTGTTGAAGTGTACAGTTCAGTTGTGTGAAGTATAGTCATGTCTTTTTTTTTTTTTTTTTTTTGAGAAGGAGTCTCTGTCACCAGGCTGGAGTGCAGTGGTGTGATCTCGGCTCACTGCAACCTCTGCCTCCCAGGTTCAAGCAGTTCTCCTGCCTCAGCCTCCCTAGTAGCTGGGACTACAGGCGTGCGCCACCATGCTCAGCTAATTTTTGCATTTTTAGTAGAGACAGGGTTTCACCATGTTGGCCAGGATGGTCTCCGTCTCTTGACCTTGTGATTCACCTGCCTCGGCCTCCCAAATTGCTGGGATTACAGGCGTGAGCTACCGCACCTGGCCTATTTTTTTTTTTTTTTTGAGACAGAGTTTCAATCTTGTTGCCCAGGTTGGAGTGCAATGGCACAATCTCAGCTCACTACAACATTTTCCTCCTGGGTTCAAGCGATTCTCCTGCCTCAGCCTCCCGAGTAGTTGGGATTACAGGCATGCACCACCTCCCGGTGATCTTGGCTCACTGCAACTTCCGCCTCCCGGCTTCAAATGGTTCTTTGCCTCAGCCTCCCGAGTAGCTCGGATTACAGGTGCCCGCAGGCATGCCCGGCTAATTTTTGTATTTTTAGTAGAGACGGGGTTTCACCATCTTGGCCAGCTGGTCTTGAACTCCTGACCCCGTGATCCACCCACCTCGGCCTCCCAAAGTGCTAGGATTATAGGCATGAGCCAGCGTGCCCAGCCGTCATTCTTAAATTATTATTTCCTAGGTGTCTTTCCTCAAGACTGTCTTAAAGTCACAAAATGTACATGACGGATCCAAGGATGTACAGCGGAAAGCCTGGAGGTCCAATAGCCGTAGCCGGGAAGGTATGGCTCTGTTGGAGTCCCCATAGTGTGGAAATGAGTTTGCCCTGGAAAGGGAAAGAACAGCTTCTTGCCCTCAGGTTTCTCACCTTCTCCTCTCCTCACCCTCACCAAGGGCCGAGGTCCATTTGTATGCACACAAAGAAAAGGGTTTCTTCCTTTCCAGGAATTAAATTTGGCCGGGAAGACCTCTTTACTTCATGGAGACATATGGAAGCCAAAGTTCGAGCTGAAGTCCGTAAGGTGACAGGGAAGGTCAACAGTCATTACAAAATCAATGGACAGAGGAAGACTGCCGAGGAGGAGTAAGATGTGCCTTGACACAAATACTGTTTTTATGAACCATGTGCCAATCAAAGTAGACAACTGTAAAGTCCTTGAGAATATTTTCTACAATATTTGTGGCAAATTCAGTGGGTTCAAAATTGAGTTTGTCCTTTCTGCTTGATTAGTTTAATCCACATAATTCCTTTCCCTTCCTACATTCTTGTTTGTAATTTTTTCGGGGGAAGAGGAGGTGCTAGTACTGGCATTGGTTTTCCTTTCTCTTTTTTTTTCCTGAGATGGAGCTTTGCTCTTGTTGCCCAGGCTGTAGTGCAATGGCAGAATCTCGACTCACTGCCTTTTGGGTTCAAGCAATTCTCCTGCCTCAGCCTCCCAAGTAGCTGGGATTACAGGTGCCCACCACCATGCCCAGCTAATTTTTGTATTTTTACTAGACATGGGGTTTCGCCATGTTGTCCAGGCTGGTCTCGAACTTCTGACCTCAGGTGATCCACCCGCCTCAGCCTCCCAAAGTGCTGGATTAGAGGTGGGAGCCACCATACCCAGCCTTTTTTTTTTTTTTTTTTTTTTTAAATTTTGAGATAGAGTCTCACTCTGTCGCCAGGCTGGAGTGCTATGGCGCAATATTGGCTCACTGCAACCTCTGCCTCCCAGGTTGAAGCATTTCTGCCTCAGCCTCCCGAGTAGCTTGGATTACAGGTGTGTGCCACCACAGTCAGCCAATTT
Organism: Pongo abelii; assembly: GCF_028885655.2. NCBI lineage: Eukaryota > Metazoa > Chordata > Mammalia > Primates > Hominidae > Pongo > Pongo abelii. The sequence goes on along the minus strand of NC_072003.2, from coordinate 13,188,707 downwards.
TTTTTTTTTTTTTTTTTTTGAGACAGAGTCTCACTCTGTCACCCAGGCTAGAGTGCAGTGGTGTGATCTTGGCTCACTGCAACCTCCGCCTCCCAGGTTCAAGCAATTCTTATCCCTCAGCCTCTTGAGTAGCTGGGACTGCAGGCATATGCCACCATGCCCAGATAATTTTTGTATTTTTAGTAGAGGTGGGGTTTCACCATATTGGCCAGGCTGGTCTAGAACTCCTGACATCATGATCTGCACACCTTGGCCTCCCAATGTGCTGGGATTACAGGCGTGAGCCACTGTGCCCAGCCCAATTTTTGTATTTTTAGTAAAGACCGGGGTTCACCATGTTGGCCAGGCTAGTCTTGAACTCCTGACCTCAGGTGATCTGCCTGCGTCTGCCTCCCAGCGTGAGCCACTGCTCCCAGCCTGGATTGTTGAATTCAATGCTTGGCTCACCTCCAGATTCATTTTCAGTCTTTCACGTTTTGGTCGTATTACATTGTATTTTGCTGCCATATGACTGATATTTTTTTGTTAAATGTGAGATACTTGTTAAAAAATATTTAGCAATGAATTGAGGCCGAGTAGCATGTTATCTTGTTGCAGAAGAGATGGGAGTCTACTTCTGGGGGATGGTCAGGGGTCCTCCATACAGGCTGCAATTGAGGTCGTCAGTGCAGGCGCTTAGTCCCTACAAAGGCCAGGGTATTTCCTATCCACCTCTGTTCTGATGTGTGACTCTTCTGGGTCTCAACCAGAGCCAGTGGACTTCAGTACGGGTCGCTTTCATTGGCAGACCCTCAATCCACTTGTTTTTCATCTAATCGCATGCATGTATACAAAAGCTGCTTTGCTTCTTTGCATCTCAGTAGTCCCTTCTGGAATTCAGCAATGAAACTCAGGGAAATGGGTTCCAAATGCAAGGCTGACTTTCGTCCTGGGTTTCCTTCTTCTCCATCTTGACCTCATGTCTGTTTACTGCCATGTTAGCAATTTGATGTATTCAATCATGGGTTTTATATTCTGTTTGGTGTCCCCCATCGTTCTCATCGGAGATCGGAAGCTTCAGATGCACTTATGTCAACTCAAGATTAGAATGCTTCCTTAGCTTCCCTCCAGAGTCAGGTTTTGTGTTTGTAGTTCCCAAGTGCACAGCAGGAGTAGTGAGGTCCTCACTGGCTTCTCATTTGCATTAATCTGTGAGCTCATTTAGCGTGGGGACAGGACCCTGCTCCCATTGCATTCTCAGCACCTCACCACACACTCCTTGTTTGAGGCCACTCCAGACAGCATGTGCTGAAGGATGCCCTGTGGTCAGAAACAAGTTCATTAACTTTCTCTTTGAAGTGTTTTTGTCCCTGTTTCCTAGCATTCTGGGAATTTTACACATCCTTCTTATAAAACCAAGTATCAGGTGAGGTCCTTAGGATCAGGAGCATGAATCAAGTGGTGTGAGGGCAACACAGCACACTTATCTTTTTAGGCCATTTCCTTTTTCTGCCCTCACTCTCTGTGAACTGAACCTTGTTAAAGTCAGTCATCACCAGGGTGGATGGTTTGCAGTTGTCATCTATTTTCAGGACATAACACCCTGACTTAGGAGCCATTCCGATCATTTCTAATTCAATAGATGCGCCCAGCATTCAGATTGCCTTTTCTCTCAACCAGGATCTTTAAAGTCGATGACAAGAGTTCCAGTCCTGAATCATGGCAAAGTGCAGTAGTGAACTGCAGGGTTAATGACACCATATTCTGGAAGGATCTCTCTATGGCTGATGGTCTCAGTTCCGGCATCAGCCTCTGACTGAGAATCAGGTCTCCCACAGGAGGAGGCAGATGAGGAGCAATCCTCTGCTTCCGATGGAGTTAGTTGTGATGAGTTGGTGAGGTCTGGTTTTTCACACTGAACTAAAATGAGCTTTCGCTGTGTCAAGCACAAGACTGACCCCAGAGACACACATAGTGCACCTCATAGAAGCTTTTAATAGTCTTTATATTTACTAAAGAATAGGACTAACTACAGAACTATGAAGATGAGCTGGAAATGACAGGTGACTTGCCAGCAGGCCAGAGTGTGATATTTCTTTGTCCCTCAATGAGAGGGGTCAATTCTCCCTTTGGTTGTGAGAATCAGTTGGTTCATTTATGGGAAGGTTGCAGGGGGGATCTTTGAATCACAGCCTTCAGATGCCAGAAGGGCAGAGGGAATCCCACACGGGCTGGTGGATCATGTGTGTGCATTTCCCTCCCTTCTAATCTCAGGAAACAAAACATGAAAGAATGTGAGCAAGCAGAAAATGAGAGGCAGCTATCAGAGGCAGAGGAGAATGGGAAATTGGATATGAAAGAAATACACACCCAACTGTGAGTTGAGAAACTGAACCCCACCCTCTTAGGAAACCCCCATTGGAATGTTGTTTTTAACCTTTGTACGATGTTTAGACCCAGTAAATGCAGAAATAGAAACAAATGGTCAGAAGACATATCCAGAGAGAGAGAGAGAGAGAGTTGACAAAACAGAAAACAAAGTACCTTAAGATTTACCAGTGACCAAAAGATGTGAAGTAGCAAAACGTCTCCTGACCCCGTTGCCAGCTAGACTGTGTGGAAACTCGGTTACCAGCTATTCTAGGGGTGGAGTGAGTTGTTGTCATCCTTAGGAAAGTGTGTTGTTGTAGGATCAACCACATCCTTCAAAAGGACTATGCCTGTTTATAAGCCCAGCTGTTTCTGCCCTGTGAAACACGGAAAGGATATTAATACAAAGAGAATGGAGCTTTATGATAAAAGATGCTCAATGAAGGATGAATTAGGGATATACTGAGAATGGGGAAGGAAATTGTCAACTCAGAAGTCAGCAGGCAATAAGCAAAAGAGGAGGAATCAATATAGCAACAGTTTGGATCAGACTGTACTGTTTTTGTTTTTGTTTTTGTTATTTTTTCTGAGGTGGAGTCTCACTCTGTCACCCAGCCTGGAGTGCAATGACGTGATCTTGGCTCACTGTAACCTCCGCCTCCCAGGTTCAAGTGATTCCCCTGCCTCAGCCTCCCGAGTAGCTGGGATTACAGGTGCCTGCCACCACGCCCGGCTAATTCTTTGTATTTTTAGTAGAGATGGGGTTTCACCGTATTAGCCAGGATGTTCTCAATCTCCTGACCTCGTGATCCACCCGCCTCGGCCTCCCAGAGTGCTGGGATTACAGGCGTCAGCCACCGCGACCGGCTCAGACTGTACTCTTACAGCCATCTGAAATACGTTTTCTAGGTATAGATAGATTGTGTAAGGGTACAGTTGTGAGGATAACAGAAACATGGCAGATTATTTAAAGTCATCCTGAAAGTGGTGCTTTATCTGATGAAAGTGATTGTAATCCATAGGCAACCGTTTCAACGCACGCAAGAGTTGCAGCGGCGGGCAGAGGACTACTACAGAGGCAAAGTAAGGAGCTTCCTCCCCGCAGTTGCAGGATAGTTCAGTGCTGATGCAGATGATGCCACGGCCCTTAGACTCTCTCAACATTCAATTTCTCATGTGTTGGCTTTTTCAGATCGCCCCTTCTGCAAGAAGGCCTCTTGCCAACTCAGGAAGTTTGTTTGTTTTCCTTGCTTTTGGACATAGTCTGCCAGGTCAGGACATGGATGTATTTTTCTCCCCACACCTCTGTGCTCAAGCCTTGCAAAGGTGGATGGCAGAGAGGAAGGCTGCCTACAAGCGGCACAGGTAGGTCATTGTGATGGACATTTTAAAGGATGTTTTTGTTTTGAGATACAGCTTTGAGCATCTAGTAAAGAACTTGGTGTTTTAATTCTTCAAGTCAATTCTTTCTATGTCTTCTAGGTGTGAAATGAGGCAAAAGCAGAGAGTGCCAGAGAGACACATGAGTCAGGAGCCAGTCCAGGGACGACCGGGCCTAGAGAACCCTTTCTGGAGGGGTAGGAGCTTGCTGTGAAGGCAGCTGCTTAATTGGTGCTGCACAATCCACACACCTTGCTTCTCCTTTTGGGGATGAGGGCTCGGGTGGGGTGATTGTTATGTTTCCTGGAAACAATTCCAAGCACTTATAAAGAGAACAGTTGTCTCGCTGGGTGGCAGGAACCTATTTTCCTCAGGTGCCCGAGCTGAATGGCTCTTGGCTAGTCCCCTGTGAATGGTGGAGCTCAGGCCTCTCCACTGACTGTGGACGTTGCCCCACTCTGATGTCTTGGTTACTTTTAACTGAGGAGATGAGCCTAGAAGGCGGATGGGCCAGCTTGCCTTTCCACCTTCACTCAGTGTGAAGGATTTATTTTTCTTTCACTTGAGAAAACAACAATAGCACTTTAGAATGGGAGCCACATGTGCTGATGAGAGCACAGATTTTCTGGCCGTGTCTTCATGGATCAATATTGTAGCTTGAGATCTGCTTTAAGAAAAGAAGCATTTATTTACACTTTTTGGAACTTCCTTCATTCTTTTTAAGTTGTTTATTGTCAACTATATAACTCCATTAGTAAGTTAGATTTCTATGTAATCCTACTCCTCTAACATTTGAAGTGTAACCCTAAAACTTTCCAGTTAATTTCTGTAGCTCTTACCTTTTCTCATGACTGTTCATCTCTTTATGTCCATTTCTGTTCATAAGTATTGATAATACCTGGCCAGGTATGAAAGTTAGATTAACTATGAATCCACAGAATTTTAAATGTCCCTATGGCTTGAAGAAGAGGAGCAGTGCTGTTCCTGTCCAGGGTTTATTGATATTCTTCCAACCATGGCTGTTCCTATTTTAATTTTGAGTCTGTGCTCACATGATGAGTGATTTCCTCTGATATGTACTGATTTAGAGCTCATTTCCAGCTGGTTAGAGCCCGACCTGTTCACAGCCTGTTGAGAGTTAAGAATACCCCTGGACCAGGGCTCTGTGGTATCTTCCTCAAGGATGAGGGTCCAGAGGGCTCCAGAGTCCTCTGAGGCATGTGGTCAATAAACCCTGTGCCTCTGGTAAGGGACCTGTGTGGCAGAGAGTGAGATGGCATTGGAGGGTGTGGAGGGTTTCTTATTCTGCACAGAACATGCAAGCCAGATTTAGCCCCATTCCCTTCTCTGGCCCTTAGCAGATTCAGGACCTCATTGGGTTCCCATGAGGAACAGCAGCGGCGTCCCAGCTGAAAACACAGAGAAGACAAAGGTAAATGCTGGGGACGTTTTCACTCTTCCTATATCAGGACGCTTTGGTCTTTTCCGACAATGCCCTCTCCTGGCCTGGCCTCTGTTCTGTAGGTTCTGTGGTGCCTTTTCTGTCTCGACTTCTTGAGAAGCAAAATCTTCTCCATGAGCTTTCAGGCTTCTCCGTTCCCAGCTGATCATCGTTGGTGGCACCTCCAGAATCCATAAAAGCTCAGGGACCGAGGGCTGAAGGGCTTTTACTGTTCTGTTTCCAGAAATAACACGAGGAGGCACCACTGACCTCCAGTACTGTAGGTCTCATGGCGCGGTGAACTCTGACTGATCCACCTTACCCAAGATGTTGTGGGGTCTCATTTCCGAAATATGTGGGATTTTCTTTTGCTGTGATTTTGTTTGCATTCTGCCATAATGTAGGTGATTAACGTTTGAAATATCTGCTGTATTCCCAGAAGTGAAAATAGTGAAAACGCATTAATCTAACATTAATTTGTGCTTTGTGCAATTTTGAATGCTCTTTGACAAGGCCAATTCCATAGTTCGTCACAGTCCCATCCCTGTTGGTAACCATGTTGTGCAAAAACACCTTCATACCCACCCAGTGGGGCCCCTGATCTAATATTCTAAGTGTCAGAGGTTCCATATTTGTAATAGCAAATAGGCCCTGACTGTAAATTAGTGAAGAGTGAATGTAACTTATTACCTACAGGGACAATTCCAAATGAAGGCCTTAAATGATGCTCAGCTAAGCTGATTCTTGTGTGGCCTCTGTACCTTCAAAAGCTGCCGAGTCCTATGATTACACATGATGGGACTTGTACACTTGAAGTGAAACACAGTTTTAAAACTTGCTTTCTTTAGAATTCCCACCTCATTTTTCCATGGGGTATTCTTTATGTCGTAGTGCACTTACAATTTGGTATTACCTGGGAGTGAAAAGAAATATTACAGCCATGTCTAACTGACTTCTTGAGATAAGATTGTTCTGTCAGAAATCCCTCTCCCAGTTCCCCTGAAGCTCTTCAGGAATCCACATCTCTCCAGAACTCTTTGTTCTCATGGGTGGCACCTCCAGAGTGAAGAAGATCCTTTGTCCAGAAGGGAAACAGAGGGGAAATGAGAGGGTCCCGCAGGCAGAGCTGGAATCAACTTCCACTCTGCCTCTTGCAAGCTGTGTGACCCTGGGCACAATTTCTCCTTCCTCTGGAAACCTCTGTTTTCTTCGATTTGGAGCAGGGTGGTCACACTGACCTTGCAGAGTTCTGAGAATCAGAGACAGAACATAAAAGGCCTGGAAAACATTCTCCAAAAAGAAGCTGCAACATGTGTGGACAATGGGCTTTTCATGCCTCTCTTACTCTCTGTTGACCTGGTGCAAGAAACGTGCTCTGGTGCTGGCTGTGAGGGAGGAAAGAGGATAGACATAGACACTCCTGTGTCTCAAACATGCTTCTTTATTACCCTGTTATGACTCTGTCTTCCCTGGGGCAGGACCCCAGCCTGCCTCCATTTGCAAACAGACACAGTGGCATGTGGAGACAACAGTGTGTCCCAGTGACTTTTCTTTACTCCCCAGCTGTGGGCAGTACTCAGTGGAAGGGTGATATTATGACACTGATACTGCTATTTTGACACCTGGAGGAGGGAAAGGTGCAAAAATCTATCACCAGCAACAGAAGGTGCAGCCTGTGTTGGTGGCGGTAATTTTGTCCATCAAATGAATATGTGTGAAAACATTTCCTCCTTCGGCCCTACAGGTCAGGATGGCGGCAGTGGAGCACCATCATTCCTCAGGGTTGCCCTACTGGCCCTACCTCATGGCTGAAACTTTAAGAAAAAGGATGGGCCACAAGCCAACTCCTCCACCTCAGTGTGATCTGAGAGGTCAACCACATCCATCAGTTAAAGGGTGTCTGAGACTGCTGACTCTTTCTCGACTACAGTGTCTACTAGGACCTCAACCACATTCAACAACTGATGATTTTCTGAGAAGAGAGACACCTCAAGACGAGTGTGCCCTGGGACCTGAACCACTTCCTCGAGCTGATGATTTTCCGAGACTCAAGACACCTCCCGAGGGTCTTTTCATACCAATTTCCCCTTTTCCAGTTGATGATTCTCTGAGCCTGAAGACACCTCCCGAGTGTCTTCTGGTACCCCTTCCACCTTCTCCAGTTGATGATTTTCTGAGACCACAAACACCTCCCGTCCAGTGTCACCTGAGACCTGTACCATTTCATCAAGCTGATGATATCAGGAGACTCAAGAAACCTCCTGACTGTTTTTTCACACCCCTTCCACCTTCTCCAGTTGATGATTCTCTGAGCCTGAAGACACCTCCCGAGTGTCTTGTGGTACCTCTTCCACCTTCTGCAGTTGATGATTTTCTCACACCAAAAACACCTCAACTACAGTGTCACCTGAGACCTGTACCATTTCATCGAGCTGATGATATTAGGAGACTCAAGAAACCTCCTGACTGTTTTTTCACACCCCTTCCACCTTCTCCAGTTGATGATTCTCTGAGGCTGCAGACACCTCCTGAGTGTCTTCTGGTACCCCTTACACCTTCTCCAGTTGATGATTTTCTCACACCACAGGCACCTCCCATCGAGCGTCGCCTGGGACCTGTAGCATTTCCTCGAGCTGATGATTTTAGGAGACCCAAGGAACCTCCCGAGTGCTTTTTCGCACCCCTTCCACGTTCTCCAGTTGATGATTCTGTGAGCCTGAAGACACCTCCCAAGTGTCTTCTGGTATGCCTTCCACCTTCTCCAGTTGATGATTTTCTCACACCACAGGCACCTCCCATCGAGCGTCGTCACCTGGGACCTGTAGCATTTCCTCAAGCTGATGATTTTAGGAGACCCAAGGAACCTCCCGACTGTTTTTTCACACCACTTCCACCTTCTGCAGTTGATGATTCTCTGAGCCTCAAGACACCTCCCGAGTGTCTTCTGGTACCCCTTCCACCTTCTCCAGTTGATGATTTTCTGAGACCACAAACACCTCCCGTCCAGTGTCACCTGAGACCTGTACCATTTCATCGAGCTGATGATATCTGGAGACTCAAGAAACCTCCTGACTGTTTTTTTGCACCCTTTCCTCCTTCTCCAGTTGATGATTCTCTGAGCCTGAAGACACCTCCCGAGTGTCTTCTGGTACCCCTTCCACCTTCTCCAGTTGATGATTTTCTCACACCACAGGCACCTCCCATCAAGCGTCATCACCTGGGACCTGTAGCATTTCCTCGAGCTGATGATTTTAGGAGACCCAAGGAACCTCCCAACTGTTTTTTCTTATCACTTCCACCTTCTCCAGTTGATGATTCTCTGAGCCTGAAGACACCTCCCGAGTGTCTTCTGCTACCCTTTCCACCTTCTCCAGTTGATGATTTTCTCACATCAGAGGAACCTCCCATCAAGCGTTGTCGCCTGGGACCTGTAGCATTTCCTCGAGGTGATGATATCAGGAGACTCAAGAAACCTCCTGACTTTTTTTTTGCACCCCTTGCACCTTCTCCAGTTGATGATTCTCTGAGCCTGAAGACACCTCCCGAGTGTCTTCTGGTACCCCTTCCACCTTCTCCATTTGATGATTTTCTCACACCACCAGCACCTCCCATCAAGCGTCATCACCTGGGACCTGTAGCATTTCCTCAAGCTGAGGATTTTAGGAGACCCAAGGAACCTCCCGACTGTTTTTTCTTACCCCTTCCACCTTCTCCAGTTGATGATTTTCTCACATCAGAGGAACCTCCCATCAAGCGTTGTCGCCTGGGACCTGTAGCATTTCCTCGAGGTGATGATATCAGGAGACTCAAGAAACCTCCTGACTTTTTTTTTGCACCCCTTGCACCTTCTCCAGTTGATGATTCTCTGAGCCTGAAGACACCTCCCGAGTGTCTTCTGGTACCCCTTCCACCTTCTCCAGTTGATGATTTTCTCACACCACCAGCACCTCCCATCAAGCGTCATCACCTGGGACCTGTAGCATTTCCTCGAGCTGAGGATTTTAGGAGACCCAAGGAACCTCCCGACTGTTTTTTCTTACCCCTTCCACCTTCTCCAGTTGATGATTTTCTCACATCAGAGGAACCTCCCATCAAGCGTTGTCGCCTGGGACCTGTAGCATTTCCTCGAGCTGATGATATCAGGAGACTCAAGAAACCTCCTGACTGTTTTTTCGCACCCCTTCCACCTTCTCCAGTTGATGATTCTCTGAGCCTGAAGCCACCTCACGAGTGTCTTCTGGTACCCCTTCCACCTTCTCCAGTTGATGATTTTCTCACACCACCGGCACCTCCCATCAAGCGTCATCACCTGGGACCTGTAGCATTTCCTCAAGCTGATGATTTTAGGAGACCCAAGGAACCTCCTGACTGTTTTTTCTTACCCCTTCCACCTTCTCCAGTTGACGATTTTCTCACATCACAGGAACCTCCCATCAAGCGTTGTCGCCTGGGACCTGTAGCATTTCCTCGAGCTGATGATATCAGGAGACTCAAGAAACCTCCTGACTGTTTTTCTGCACCCCTTCCACCTTCTCCAGTTGATGATTCTCTGAGCCTGAAGAAACCTCCCAAGTGTCTTGTGGTACCTCTTCCACCTTCTGCAGTTGATGATTTTCTCACACCAAAAACACCTCAACTACAGTGTCACCTGAGACCTGTACCATTTCATCGAGCTGATGATATTAGGAGACTCAAGAAACCTCCTGACTGTTTTTTTGCACCCCTTCCACCTTCTCCAGTTGATGATTCTCTGAGCCTGAAGACACCTCCCGAGTGTCTTCTGGTACCCCTTCCACCTTCTCCAGTTGATGATTTTCTCACACCACAGGCACCTCCCATCGAGCGTCGCCTGGGACCTGTAGCATTTCCTCGAGCTGATGATTTTAGGAGACCCAAGGAACCTCCCGAGTGTTTTTTCGCACCCCTTCCACCTTCTGCAGTTGATGATTCTCTGAGCCTGAAGACACCTCCCGAGTGTCTTCTGGTACCCCTTCCACCTTCTCCAGTTGATGATTTTCTCACACCACAGGCACCTCCCATCGAGCGTCGCCTGGGACCTGTAGCATTTCCTCGAGCTGATGATTTTAGGAGACCCAAGGAACCTCCCGAGTGTTTTTTTGCACCCCTTCCACCTTCTGCAGTTGATGATTCTGTGAGCCTGAAGACACCTCCCGAGTGTCTTCTGGTACCTGTTCCACCTTCTCCAGTTGATGATTCTCTGAGTCCACAAACACCTCCCGTCCAGTGTCACCTGAGACCTGTACCATTTCATCGAGCTGATGATATCAGGAGACTCAAGAAACCTCCTGACTGTTTTGACCGTTTTTTGTTTTGTTTGCTTTTGTGTTTGTTTTTTGTTTTATTTTTATTGTGTTGGAGGAAGGCGTCTGTTATGTTGTTGATTCTATTTATTCATCATTTTTGCAACACATAAATTCATTTAAGTATTGATTGTGCACCTATCATATGATAAGCATTTTTTCATCACTCCCCCTCTTCCAGAACCCTAAGCTTTTCTCACTGTTAGAACTGCTAGTTTATTTGTATTTCAGTCACTTTGACTATAAACTCCTTGAGTGTAGGTGCTTAGATTTTTTTCACTGCTTAGCCCCCAATGCCTGTATAGAGTAAGCTCTTTTTTTTTTTTTTTTTTTGTACCAAATGCCCAATGGCCAATTTATTCTGTTTCAATAACAACTAGGCATCATTTTCAAAGGGCCATATACTGACAACAGACTGCCCAGAAATTATCTCCCTGTAGGAAAACTACAGAAGACAAGTTCTTAGACTTTTAATGCCCATTACAGTAGCCATTAATGACAGGTGACTACCGAGCCTTGAAATGCGATAGTCCAAATTTAGATGTGCTATAAGCTTAAATTATACACCACATGTCAAAGCCATAAGACCAAAAACTGTAAAAGAGTCTAGTAATTTTATATTTATTATATATTGAAATGATATTTGGTATTTTAGATATATTGAGTTAAATAAAAGTTAAATTCACCTGTTTGGTTTTTTATTTTTAAAATGTGAATTCCAGAAATTTTTTTTTTTTATGAAGTATTTATTGGTGATTCTTGGGTGTTTCTCGGAGAGGGGGATGTGGCAGGGTCATAGGATAACAGTGGAGAGAAGGTCAGGAGATAAACACATGAACAAAGGTCTCTGGTTTTCCTAGGCAGAGGTCCCTGCGGCCTTCTGCAGTGTTTGTGTCCCTGGGTACTTGAGATTAGGGAGTGGTGATGACTCTTAAAGAGCATCCTGCCTTCAAGCATCTGTTTAACAAAGCACATCTTGCACCGCCCTTAATCCATTTAACCCTGAGTTGACACAGCACATGTTTCAGAGAGCAGGGGGCTGGGGGAAAGGCCATAGATCAACAGCATCCCAAGGCAGAAGAATTGCCCTAGTCAGAACAAAATGGAGTCTCCTATGCCCACCTCTTGCTACACAGACCCAGCAATAATCTGATCTCTCCTTCCTTTCCCCACACTTCCCCCTCTTCTCTTCAACAAAACTGCCATCATCCTCATGGGCCACTCCCAATGGTCGCTGTCTCTTTGGAGCTGTTGGGTACACCTCCCAGACAGGGCGGCTGGGCAGAGGCGTTCCTCACTTCCCAGATGGGGAGGCCGGGCAGAGGCGCTCCTCACTTCCCAGATGATGGGTGGCCGGGTAGAGGTGCTCCTCACATCCCAGACAGGGTGGACGGGCAGAGGCGCTCCTCACATCCCAGATGATGGGTGGCCGAGTAGAGGCTCTCCTCCCCTCCCAGACGGGGAGGCCGGGCAGAGGCGCTCCTCGCCTCCCAGATGGGGCTGCCGGGCAGAGGCGCTCCTCACTTCCTCCCAGACGGGGTGGCAGCCTGGCAGAGGCGCTCCTCACCTCCCAGATGGGGCGGCCGGACAGAGGTGCTCCTCATCTCCCAGACGGGGCGGCCGGACAGAGGCGCTCCTCACTTCCCAGATGTTGGGTGGCCAGGCAGAGGCTCTCCTCTTCTCCCCGACGGTGCGGCCGGGCGGAGGTGCTCCTCACTTCCCAGACGAGGCAGCCGGGCAGAAGCGCTCCTCACTTTCCAGACAGGGTGGCCAGGTAGAGGCGCTCCTCACTTCCCAGACGGGGCGGCCAGGCAGAGGTGCTACTCACTTCCTCCCAGACAGGGTGGCGGCCGGGTAGAGGCGCTCCTCACCTCCCAGACGGGGCAGCCGGGCAGAGGTGTTGGTGGTAGGGAGGAATGGGAACAGATTGCTTAAGGGGAAAGGGATTTTTCGAGGTGGAGTGATGAAAATGTTTAGGTGGTGGTTGGATGACATTGTGAATATACTAAGTATCACTGAATTATACACTTTAACATAGTTAATTTTATGTTATGTCTATTTTCTTTTTTGTTGTTGTTGTTTTTGAGACAGAGTCCCACTCTGTTGCCCAGGCTGGAGTGCATTGGTGCAGTCTCAGCTCCCTGCAACCTCCACCTCCTGGATTCAAGCAGTTCTCCTGCCTCAGCCTTCTGAGTAGCTGGGATTAAAAGCACCCACCTGTATTTTAGTAGAGACATGGTTTCACCATGTTGGCCAGGCTGGTCTGGAACTCCTGACCTCGTAATCCGCCCACCTCAGCCTCCCAAACTGTTGGGATTACTGGTGTGAGCCACCACGCCCAGCCTCTTTTTGTCTTTACTCTTTTTTTTTTTTGAGACGGGATCTCACTCTGTTGCCCAGGCTGAAGTGCAGTGGTGCAATCTTGGCTCACTACAGCCTCAGCCTCCCTGGGCTCAGGTGATCCTCCTACCTCAGCCTTCCAAGTAGCTGAGACTACAGGTGCAAACCACCACACCGTGCTAGTTTTCGTATTATTTGTAGAGATAGGGTTTCACCATGTTGCCCAGGCTGGTCTTGAATTCCTAGGCTCAAGCCATCTGTCCGTCTTGAGATTACAGGAGTGAGCCACAGCACTGAGCCTGTTATGTCTATTTTCAAGTAACAGAAAATAGAAAAAAAGGGATGGAACTAGTGGTCTGGATCATGACTAGCTCTTCAGATAACTTTGAGTCTCGCTGCTGAAACTCAAGCCTTATCTACATTCTCCCTGTACCATTACTCACTTCCTAGTTGTTTTCATTGTTTTAGCTTTCTTATTTATTTGAAGGGAAACTATAAATGGAAAATGCCATACATCAGAATGGAATCTATTTCTTTTTGTTTTTGTTTGAGATATCGAGTCTCACTCTGTTGCCCAGGCTGGAGTACAGTGGTGCGATCTCGGCTCACTGCAACCTGTGCCTCCTGGATTCAAGTGATTCTCCTGCATCAGACTCTCGAGTAGCTGGGATTACAAGCATGCACCAACATACCAGGGTAATTTTGTATTTTTAGTAGAGATGGGGTTTCACCATTGAGGATGCTCTCAAACTCCTGGCCTCAAGTGATCCACCTGCCTTGGCCTCCCAAAGTGCTGGAACTGTAGGTGTGAGCCACAGCACCCGGCCCAAAATGGAATCTTAAAAATAAATACCACGGCCAGATGCAGTGACTCACGCCTTTAATTCCAGCACTTTGAGAGGCTGAGGCGGGTGGATTGCTTGCGGTCAGGAGTACAAGACCAGCCTGGCCAACATGGCGAAACCTCATCTCTACTAAAAATACAGAAATATTAGCCAGGTGTAGTGGCGGGCACCTGTAATCTCAGCTACTCAGGAGGCTGAGGCAGGAGAATTACTTGAACCCGAGGTGGAGGTTGCAGTAAGCCAAGAACACGCCATTGCACTCCAGCCTAGGCAATAGGAGTAAAACTCTGTCTCAAAAAAAAAAAACAAAAATATCAAAAAACAAACAAACCCACACTCCAAAAACAAACAAACAATAAATAAATAATATAAAAATAAAACACTACAGTCCTTATGTTATTGCTTTGTTTCAAAATCTGGTAAGATTGCCCTGAGGGACCTGAGGTTTTTAATTGCAGGGGTTTTTTTTTAATATCTTTAGAAGTGGTTGGTTAAGTAAAATTTTTTTTTTTTTTTTTGAGACTGGTTTTGCCCTGTTACACAGGCTGGAGTGCTGTGGCTCGATCACAGCTCACTGCAGCCTCAACCTCCTGAGCTTCAAGCGATCCTCCCACCTCAGCCTCCCAAGTAGCTGGGATCACAGATGTGTGCCACCACGCCTGGCCAATGTTAAAAAATCCTTTAACTTTTTTGTAGAGATGCACTCCTGGCCTCAAGCGATCCTCCTTCTGGTCCCTACCCCCAGCCCCTTTCTGATAAACATTTACATTGTTTATTATCTGATGCCATTTCTGTCTTCTTCCTTGTCGTCCGGACATCAAAGAATTAGGTTTCTTCAGGGTTTTCTTTTTCAAGTGCTCAGTGTTAAAGATCACTCACATTAGGGCCGGACACTATGCCTCACGCCTGTAATCCCAGCACTTTGGGAGGCCGAGGCGGGCAGACCACTTGAGGTGGGGAGTTTGAGACCAGCCTGGCCAACTTGGTGAAACCCCACCTCTACTGAAAAAAATACAAAAATTATCTGGGCGTGGTGGTGCATGCCTGTAGTCCCAGCCACTTGGGAGGCTGAGGCATGAGAATCGCTTGAACCCAGGAGGCAGAGGTTGTAGTGAGCCAAGATCACACCACCACACTCTAACCTGGGTGACAGAGCGAGACTCTGACTCAAAAAATAAATAAAATAAATGTCACTTACATTAGATATACCCAAGGGGTTGTCTATAGAGAGTTGGAAGCAGTAGTTATTGCAACAGGGGCACGGAAGTCATCTGGCTATGCCAGGATGCCCAGGGGATACTTGGGGTGTGTGGCATGGTGGTGCTGGGGACTCACCGCACAGGACGCTCTGACTGACGCACTGCCAGGAGTAGCGCTCTGTCTTGGGGCTGCAGCCGGCCTCCTCAGCTCGAGTGTAACAACAGTCGTGGCCATGGCAGCACCTGCGGATGTCACATGGGCAGGACAGCAGGTGGGTGAAGCTCTCTCCTGGCCCTCCTCTCTTGCCAGGACCATGGGTGACTGAAGACCCCCAGGGAGGCACAGCATCCTCTTATCTAAGTTTTCTTTCTTTCTTTTTTTTTTTTCTTAAGAGACAGGGTCTTTCTCTGTCACCCAGGCTGGAGTGCAGTGGCACAATCATAGCTCACAGCAGCCTTGAACTCCTGGGCTCAAGCGATCCTCCCACCTCAGTGTCCCAAGTAGCTGAGACTACAGGCACACGCCAGCATGCTCAGCTGGATTTTTTAATTTGTATTTCCTTTGAGACAGCATATCTCTCTGCCGCTCAGGCTGGAGTGCAATGGCTCAATCATCTCACTTTAGCCTTGAACTCCCGGGCTCAAATGATACTGCCACCTCAACCTCCAAAGTATGCTACTACAGGAACACAAAGTCCTTTTTTAAAGTTTTTGTAGATATGGGGTCTCACTATGTTGCCTAGGCTGGTCTCGAACTCCCAGGCCCAAGCAGTCCTCCTACCTCAGCCTCCCCAAATGCTGGGATTACAGGTGGGAGCTACTGTACGCCTGGCCTTATCTAAGCTGTTTCCCTGAAAATCCCCGTCTTGGGTAATGATTCCATTGGCCCCACCATGCCCTGTCCTGCCTCCCTGGCTGTGCCCAAACTTGGTCCCTGCCTGCCTGCCTCACTGTCTGGATCTCGAGCTCCTGTGACACGACTCCTCTCTCTTCCTGGAGTGATCCAAGCCCTGTCACTTCCTGACTTTGCCCACACTGTGCCCTCTGCCTGGGGCAACTTCATGTCTGCCCTTTGTCCCTTAGGTCTCAGCCCAGGCACAAGCCCCTACCTCCAGAGGTCATCCAGGCCTCACCAGGCTATACCCTCTCATAAAATCAGATTCCCTCCCTTCAGGGTAGGTTTATAATGAAACCCTCCTTAGAGGCCAGGTGCGGTGGCACCCATCTGTAATCCCAGCACTTTGGGAGGCTGAGGTGGGATGATCACTTGAGGCCAGGGGGTCGAGACCAGCCTGGGCAACATAAGGAGACTCTTGTCTCTCTTGTCTCTATAACAAATTTAAAAATTAGCTCACCAGGCCAGGCTCCAGGGTGGGGATGGGTTCCTGGCTCTACCTCCTCCTAGCTGTGTGGTCTGGGGTAGGTCACATCACCTGTCCAAGCCTCAATGTCCTCATCTCTAAATTGGGCTGAAGTAAAGTATCTACTTCTTAGGGTTGTCATGAGGAATAACTGAGTCTCTGCACATGAAGTGCCTGGCATGGTGCTTGGCACATAGTAAGGGCTCAACTAATAACAGCTTTTGCTATTTTGAAGATGTCACTGTATGGATACCCTTCCAGAACAACCCATTTTATTTTATTTTATTTTTTCCTTCAAGACTGAGTTTCATTCTTGTCACCCAGGCTGGAGTGCAGTGGCATGATCTCAGCTCACTGCAACCTCTGCCTCCTGGGTTCAAGTGATTCTCCTGCCTCAGCCTCCCAAGTAGCTGGAATTACAGGCACGTGCCGTCATGCCCAGCTAATCTTTGTATTTTACTTTGTATTTCACTGCAACCTCTGCCTCCTGGGTTCAAGTGATTCTCCTGCCTCAGCCTCCCAAGTAGCTGGAATTAGGGGCGTGTGCCATCATGCCCAGCTAATCTTTGTATTTTTACTGGAGACAGGGTTTCACCATGTTGGCCAGCCTGGTCTCGAACTTCTGACCTCAGATGATCCACGCACCTTGGCCTCCTAAAGTGCTGGGATTACAGGTGTGAGCCACCACGCCCCACCCAGAACAACCCCTTTTCTTAGTGCAGTAGGGTTGTTTCTGGAAACCAGAAGCATTTTTGGCCTGATTGGCCTGGGAACTGGTGAATGGGCAGATTGAGGATAAAGCCAAGGCCTACAATTCCTCTCACCTTACCTTTGTCCTCACTGGTGCAGGTGGTAGGAAACCCCCTTCCAAGGATCTTTTATCTCACTGGGAAGCTGGAGTTCGGGGAGGCTGGCACAGGGGGTTGCTTCAGGCCTGAGTGTGAGGGTGATGGATTGTGGTGTGGGGGAGGGGGGATAATCCTCCCTAGAGGGGAGGCTTACCCAACATGTGTCAACAGACCCCAGTTGTCTGCTCATGACTGTAATTTAAAATGCCGATTTTGCAACTCCTGGAGCTGGTGAAACACTACAGCCCCTTGGCTATTTTGCAGGAAATTTAAGGAGCTGCACATTAGTGAACATGCAGGCTGCCTTGGTGCCTGGAGCAGAGGTCACGTTCTGAAGAGAGTTTGCAGATTGGAAGCCCACAGGCCAGAGTCAGTCCATGGATGACTTTCAGGGGCACATGGTTTGTTTTTGTTCCTTTGTTTCAGAATTGAATTGGTTGCCAGCATTTTTTTTTTAAACATGGAAATTATACACGAAAATGTCTTGAGCCGGGCGCGGTGGCTTACGCCTGTAATCCCAGCAATTTGGGAGGCCAAGGCAGGTGGATCGTCTGAGGCAGGGAGTTCAAGACCAGCCTGGCCAACATGGTGAAACCCCATCTCTACTAAAAATACACAAAATTGGCCGGGCGTGGTGGCAGGCACCTGTAATCCCAGCTACTTGTAAGGCTGAGGCAGGAGAATCACTTAAACCTGGGAGGCAGAAGTTGTAGTGAGTTGAGATTGTGCCATTGCACTACAGCCTAGGCAACATAGTGAGACTCCATCTAAAACAAAACAAAAACAAACGAAAAAAAGAAAATGTCTTGAAAAATCAGATCTAGCAACAATGAGCCCACAGTCCTGCGTGACAACCACTGGCTGAGTGTGATGGACCCCTGTTGCCAGGACATCAGCAGGCCGGTTTGCCCCTGCTACACCAGGGTTACCTGTCTGTCTGCTGCTGACAACTTAGTTTGAGAACCCAGGCTTTACTGGTAAGACAGACACAGACACAACTATTTATGGTTCAAAACAGAGGGCAGTGAGTATTGTAGCTTAGGACAGTGGTTCTCCACAGAGGTGATTTAGTACCCTAGGGGACAGTGGCAATGTCTGAAGACATATTTTGGTTGTTGCAACTTGAGGAGGGTGCCATGGCATCTAGTGGGTGGAAAGCAGGGGTACTGCTCAATATCCTGCAGTGCAAACAACAGCCCCCACGACAAAGATTATCCAGCCCCAGTGTCGGTAGGGCTGAGGTTGGGAAACCGTGGATTAGGAGCACCAGCAAACTGGTCTGGAAGGAAGAGGTTAATTCCAGTGGTGGGGCTCAAGAAAGGCTCCCTGAACAGAAGAAGTCTTGCTGGTGAGCAGGCACTTGATGACTAAGCCAGGTTTCAACTGAGAGTGATTGAGGGGGAGGCATGTCAGGCAGAGAACAAACAACACAAGCAAAGGTCTAGAGGCACCTCTGATGGGTGGAGGTGGGTGAGAGTGTGAACAGTGAGATGGAGCCTGTAGTTCAAGATACATGAAGTTTGGGGTCAGATGGATTTGGGTTTGAGTTCTGACTCTACCATTCACTAGCCATGTGGCTTCAGGCTTGTCATTGGCTTGAACCTCAGTTTCATCATGTGTAAAATGGGGATAATGCAGGTTATGTAGGGCCAGACTCATCTATCCCCAGTCCTCCATTTCTACTCTGTGTCCCAGCCATTCTTAACTACTGGCAGTTTGCTACATGCTTCTTGCTTTCTCTCCCCTGTCTGGCCCCTCCATGTGCAGTTCCCTCTGCCTGGAATGCTCACATTCCAGATGTGTGGATTACATCATCAAGGTGTTATAAACCCGGTGCTGACATGCTAAGACTTGTGTTTTGAAAAGATCACTCTGCCAGCAACATGGTGTTGGGCTTGTGGGAGCGGGTGCAGGGAATCTGGAGGCCAAGGGAATGATGGGGAATTCCCAGGCTCATACAAGAAGCCTGGGAGCTTCTGCCTTCACCCTAACTCCCTTCCCCATCACTTCTCTGTCCTTAAGGTACCGTGGGGGAAGGTCAGTGAGGACCCACCAGGCATGAACGGGTTGGATTCTCTCTTGGTTAATGTTCCTGCTCCCTTCTCAGCCTAGGAGCCTGGTTACTTTATAGGTCAGGGTTGAGGTGTTGTATTAGTCTGTTCTCACACTGCTCTAAAGAACTGTCCAAGACTGGGTAATTTATAAAGGAAAGAGGTTTAATTGACTCCAGTTCCGCAGGGCGGGGAGGCCTCAGGAAACTTACAATCATGGCAGAAAGGGAAGCAAACATGTCCTTCTTTATGTGGCAGCAGGAAGTAGTAGTGCTGAGCAAAGGGGGAAAAGCACCTTATAAAACCATCAGATCTTGTGAGAACTCACTCACTATCACTAGAACAGCATGGGAGTATCCGCCCCCATGATTCAATTACCTCCCACAGGGTCCTTCCCACGATATGTGGGGATTATGGGAAGTACAATTCAACATGAGATTTGGGTGGGGACACAGCCAAACCATATTAGGTGTAGAGGCCAAAACCTCATAGAGGCTACTGAGAGTCTATGGGCCAGCCCTCTAGCTTCCTTAAGCCTCAGTTTCCTCACCTGTGTAGAACAGACTTTTCAGGGTCTGTGGGGGTACATGGGGTACTTTCTACAAAGTTCTTACAATAGGACCTGATTCAATTTTATAAAAATGAAGCTCTTGGCTGGGTGCGGTGGCTCATGCCTGTAATCCCAGCACTTTGGGAGGCTGAGGCGGGCAGATCACGAGGTCAGGAGTTTGAGACTAACTAGCCTGGCCAGTATGACGAAACCCCGTCTCTACTAAAAAATACAAAAATTAGCCAGGCGGGTGGCACCCACCTGTAGTCTCAGCTACTCAGGATGCTGAGGCAGGAGAATCACTTGAACCCGGGAGGCGGAGGTTGCAGTGAGCTGAGATCGCGCCACTGCACTCCTGCCTGGGTGACACAGAGAGACTCTGTCTCAAAAAAAAAAAAAAAAAAAATCAAGCTCTTGCTGAATACTCTCTGAATGCCTGGTACTGCAGGAGGCCCTGGGAACTCAAAGTCTCTCTTAAGAACTGACCTTGACTTTAAGGATTGCCTGATTTAGGATTTGTGGACTTTGCTGACTGGGGACATCCAACTTTTAGGGAGAGATTCCTGGGAATTTTATTTGAAAGATGTGCACAAAGATTTAGCTTTTACGGGTGGATCACGAGGTCAGGAGATCGAGACCATCCTGGCTAACATGGTGACACCCCGTCTCTACTAAAAAAAAAATTAGCCGGGCATGGTGGCGGGTGCCTGTAGTCCCAGGTACTTGGGAGGCTGAGGCAGGAGAATGGCGTGAACCCGGGAGGCGAAGCTTGCAGTGAGCCGAGATCGCGCCACTGCACTCCAGCCTGGGTGACAGAGCGAGACTCTGTCTCAAAAAAAAAAAAAAAAAAAAAAGATTTATCTTTTAAGTAGGTCCACAGTGGCTATATTTATAAAGTGAAAAATTGGAAATAGCCTTAATGTCGAACTACAGGATATTGGTTTAATATGTGATAAGATAAATCGAGTATTATGCAGTTATTCAAGTGGAAGCAGACGGATATTTGCTGATACAGAAAAATGTTCATTATTAAGTGAAAACAATATACAAAACACTATTTGTATATCAGTAATAGGTCAGGTGTGGTGGCTCACACCTGTAATCCCAGCACTTTGGGAGGACAAGGAGGGAGGATTTCGTGATCCCGGGAGTTCCAGACTACTTTGGGCAACATGGTAAGTCCCTGTCTCTACAAAAAATACAAAAATTAGCTGGACGTGGTGGTGCACGCCTGTAGTCCCAGATACTCCGGAGGCTGAGGTGGAAGAATCACCTATGCCCGGGAGGTGAACGCTGTATTGAGCCGTCACTGTGCCACTGCACTCCATCCTGGGCAACAGAGACCCTGTCTCAAAAAAAATACACACACACACAAACACACACACAACACACACACACACACATTTTAAAGCCTAAAAGCTAATATACCCCAAAATTAACAGTGGATATCTATAAGCGGCTTTTACAATTATTTTCTTATTCTACATTTTTTCCCTTTCTATTTTTTTTTACAATAAATGTGCATTTCTTTTCTGAAAAATAGCAATATATTTTATTAACCTTAAAATTATGTGATGCTATTAAAATATAAATAAAAATAATAATAAAAGAAAGGGCAGGTTTGCCAGCTCTTCCCGTCGCCCCTCTTATCTCCTGACTGGAGCCTTATCTCCTGACTGGATTCCTGATCACTCCCAATAAAGACGGACTCTTAATTCGTTTCAGTATTTACTAACCTCAAAACAAGGCAATGTAAAGATGAATAATCATACTCTGCAGGTGATCTGCATGCACGCCAAATTTTGAGATGCGTTGAAAGAGGAAGTTCTTTACCTCTCTGCCTTCAATTATTTATTCTCGTTTAACCCATTTCCTCCGTTCATTCCTGAGGGCGTTTATTTACTTTTATCTACGCATGCGCACTCCTGGCTGCTAGAGAGGGCCGCTTCGCCCGGCGGTCCCGCCTTCTGACGTCGACCATTGGCCGGCTCTGCCAGCGCGCTCCTGATTGGTGGCTGCGGGCCGGGCCCCACTGTTTCTCAAAGTTGGCGGGAAAGCGGTAGCTAGGCGGAATGGCGGCGGCTGCGGACTCCTTCTCAGGCGGCCCCGCGGGGGTGCGGCTGCCTAGGTCGCCGCCACTCAAGGTGCTGGCGGAGCAGCTGCGGCGCGACGCGGAGGGCGGCCCGGGCGCGTGGCGGCTGTCGCGGGCGGCGGCGGGCCGCGGGCCGCTGGACCTGGCGGCCGTGTGGATGCAGGGCAGGGTAGTAATGGCGGACCGCGGCGAGGCGCGGCTGCGGGACCCGAGCGGGGACTTCTCGGTCCGCGGCCTGGAGCGGGTGCCGCGCGGGCGGCCCTGTCTAGTCCCAGGTAATGCCCGGGCCTCACTGGGCGCCCTCTTCCCTGCTGTCCGCCGAGAAGTTGCCGAGGCCAGATTCGATCTCGTTCTTGACACTCGAAGCGGGGCGGGGCGGGGCGGGTCTAGCCCTCCTCCGGGCCTCTGCCCCTGCGGGTCCCCGCTTGGGTACCCTTGCTCCGGTCCCTCCTTGGTGAAGTTGATCTGATGATAAGCACCACCTGCCGTCCCTTTAACAAATACAGATTCCTGGGACTCTCCCACCCCTAGTGGGAATCTTCCGGGGAGGGACTCGGGCACCTGCATTTGTCACAAGCCCCCTCTCCCAATTGATATCCTTGTTCTCCATCAAGTTTTGGGAAATACTTTCCTGGGAAACTTCTGCTCATCCTTAACGTCTCAACTCAAATGTACCTTTCTCAGGGAAGTCCTCCCTGGCCCCTAGGAACGGTAGACCCTCCTGTACCTCTGCTTAATTGAACTGTCTTGGGCTGTAGCTCACTCATGTTTGCCTCTTCTCTCTTTTTTTTTTTTTTGAGACGGAGTCTCACTCTGTCGCCCAGGATGGGGTGCAGTGGCGCGACCTCAGCTTACTGCAGCCTCCACCTTCTGGATTCAAGCGAGTCTCATGCTTCAGCCTCCCGGGTAGCTGGGATTACAGGCATGTGCCATCACACTCGGCTAATTTTTGTATTTTTTAGCAGAGACTGGCCATGTTGGCCAGGCTGGTCTCAAACTCCTGGCCTCAAGTGATCTGCCCACCTCAGCCTCCCAAAATGCTGGGATTACAGACGTAAGCCGCTGCGCCCTGCCTGCTTCCTCTCTTAAACCACCGATGCTCTCACTTGAGCCAGCATCAGTCTCTCCTGGAGGGCTTGCTAAAGCTGGGATGGCTGGGGCTCCACCCTCAGGGTTTCTGAGTCAGGAAGTCTAGTTGGAGCTGGAAATTTGTATTTCTAACCAGCTCCCAGGTGATGCTGATGCTGCTGGTCTGGGGACCATAATTTCGACTTGTTAAATGTTTTATTTATTTGAGATAAGGGACTCACTATGTTGCCCAGGCTGGCCCTGAGCTCAAGCAATCCTCCTGCTTCAGCCTCCTTGGGTAGCTGGGACTACAGGCCTGCACCACCCACCACACGTGGTGTTTGGGGGCCATACTTTGAGAACCACTGGGCCAGACCAAGCTACTGGAGGTCCAGAGCTGTGTGGTCCTGACAACTGTATCCTCAGCATTTGGCCCAGTGTCTGACACGTAAGTGCTCCAAGAACCAATTGTCTTGAGTGACAGGCAGTGGGCATCCATCTCACTTGTTCCCTGGGATGTCAATTGAGCACGTGTTGTACATCAGCCCCCCATGTGCAGTGTTGGGCTGCAGCCCAGACCCAGATAAAGTCTGCTGGGAGACAGGCGGTGAGCAAATGTCCCAGAGGATTGCTGATCCCTGGGGACCCATGAGGATGTGCAAGGTGCTGAGTGGCCCAGGGAGGCTTCTAGAGGATGTGCGGTCTAAGCTGAGGAGGTCTGAGGCTCCCTCCCCTGGGAAATCAGGCCAAGATCACTTCATTCCTAAGGGCCCTTCCTGTTCAGTCTTGGAGTCTAACTAGAGGCAGATAGGTCAGTGGTCTGGCCTGAGCTGCTTTGGACTTGGACAGGCTTAGGTCGAATTTCTGGTTCCACCCCTTCCCAGCTGAGCTACCTGGAGCACTTTTGTTAACTTTTCTGGACTTGTACTGTTTTGTAAAAAGGAGCTAATCATTCCTGCCTGTTGTGTGGATTCAATAAGTAAACAACTGCCTTAGTACTGCGCCTGGCTCACAGTGAGAGTGCAAAATATGGGGACTCATTTACTGCCACATGCTCCTGTTCCCTCCCGACAGCCTTACCCTTCAGCCTTCCCTCTATGTATGCCTGCCCTCAGCCCCAGCGTTGGTCTAGGACAGGGTCAGCAAACTACAGGCCTCCTCTTTTCATGTGTCCTGCGAACTAAAAATGCTTTTAAGATGTTTATTTATTACTATTATTATTTTTGAGACAGAATCTCGCTCTGTCTCTCAGGCTGGAGTACAGTGACGCAGTCATGGCTCACTGCAATCTCCACCTCCTGGGTTCAAGCGATTCTCATGCCTCAGCCTCCCGAGTAGCTGGGATTACAGGCGTGCACCACCACACCCGGCTAATTTTTGTAGTTCTAGTAGAGATGGGGTTTCATCGTGTTGGCCAGACTGGTTGGTCTTGAGCTCCTGGCCACCTTGGCCTCCCAAAGTGCTGGGACTGCAGGCATGAGTCGTTGCACCTGGCAGGATTTCACATTTTTAAATGGTTGAAAAAAAAATCATGACATGTGAAAAGTATATGAAATTCAAGCATCAGTGTTCATAAGTTAAGTTTTATTGGAATACATTGGTAATTTACAGAATGTCTCGGGCCGCTGTCCCAACCACAGCTAGAATTTTATTTGGGACAGGGACCCTATGGCGGGAAAAGCCCAAAATATTTATCTCGCCCTTTACAGAAAAAGTTTGCCAACCCTTGGCCTTAGCCTTGGCCCAGCAAGTAACCCGTGCTGCTTGGTGTGTTGGTTTGCAGGCAAAGCACCTTGCAGGCAGGCTGGGGCAGTCTCCTATCTGGTCTCAGCCCTGGCATAAGCCTGGCATCTAGTAAATACTTCAGTGTTTGAACCCATGGGCATTGGTGAATCTGTCTGACATACCCACTGGCCTGAATGCCAGCTGGCAGGGGCCGTGTCATTTCCTCTTGTTAATTAATACTGAGTCCAGCTTGACAAAATTGAGTCACTGCCATCAGGGAGGCAGGGAGGTAAGCAGTCCACTAAAACACAAAGTAACATTGCAGGCAAGAGTGAGGTGGCGCAGAGGAGGGACAGCTGATCTAGGTTTGAGGGCTCAGGGAAGGCTTCCTGGAAGAAGCAGCCCTGAAGGATGCATTGGAATTATCTGTAAGGACCAACCCTCCTGGGTTGCCTGGGACTGAGAGGGTCCTGGGACACGGGACTTTCAGTGTTAAAACTGGGACACTTGGGCACTCTCTGTCTGTGTGCAGTGGCAGGAGATTGTGCAGCTCCATGGAACAGCCTGTGCAAAGGCTTGAAGGCGATAGAGCCGCATGCCTTTGGGGAGCCTGGGGCAGTGGTGGAAGGTAGGAGGGCTCTATCCTGATGAGCCTCAGTGGCTGTCTGGAAGGACCTGCCTGCTTCAAGATGGCCTTGAACTCTGCTCACTGCACTGCTGCTCTAGTGCTGTTCCTCCACCGCCTCTTCCTCTGGAACATCCAGGAGTTTGTTTCCATAAACCTAAGGTGCTGAAGAGGCAGAGTTGAAGGAGAAGCTCTTCCTGCCCTCAAGCTGCTTTCTGTCTGCAGGAGAATCAGAGAAACCATGCTTACCTAGATCGCGCTTGGATCAACTGAGTTCTGGAGGCAGGAGGAGGATTCGAGAATGTTGACTGCAGCAGTGGGGTGGGGATGGTTTCTAAGGGGAGGAAGCTGGCAGGAGATGGGCTGGAGCCATTGGAATGGTCATGGCAACCACGGGGTGGGGATGCGGGAAGGAGAGGGAGAGACAGTGGAGAGCTGCTTTGGAGTGGGAGAGGGTATGGGTAGAACCTACAGGGCCAATTTGTCCCATCGCATGCCTTTGAGTTCATCCGGCTGGCTGTGTGTGCCTTCCCAGTAGAGCTCCTGTTCCCCTCCCCTCTCCCGGTTGGAATGCCCTTGGGCTTGTTCTTCTCTTCCTGGGCCTTCAGTCGTTCTACTTCTGTGTGTTCCAACCCTACCAGCACTTTAAGCCCATTCAGAGGGGATGGCAAGTGCATTTTCAGAACTAGCCTCTGTCACAGAGGGACCCAGTTGGAACGTGGGGGGGAGTTCTGAGATACTTGAACACATCCTGCCTGGGGTTGAACAGCAGGATCTGGGGTCAGCTTGCCTGGCTTCCTTCAGTCAAAGCCCCAGGCCCCACGTGCAGTGCAATGAAAGCCTCACGAGGCAGGCAGCGGGGCTGGCACCAGGCCTGTCCTTCATGCAGCGTTTGGAGTTTTCTTTTACACAATCAGGTTTTGTGTGGTTGAGACTGGCCAAGTTTCAAGTTTTGCTTTCAAGGAGAGTCACTTCCTCAAGGGAATGGGTAGAGAGTCACAGTTAATATGTCATTAGATCATCCTGGTGGCAGCAGGCCCTTATGTGGATTTACTTGTATGTGCTGGAGGAGGTGGCAGGGATAGGTCCCAGCAGTTGGAACAATGGGGCGGGGGGCTGCCTGCCCAGCCTTTTCGGCAATGTGGAGGGAAAATTGGATTGCTTAGTAACTGTCAGAGGGTGTCTGCAGAAAGAGGATGTGTCCTGTGCACAGAAACCAGTCACATACCCTAGCATTGAGCAAGGAACGGGATTAGAGGAAAGCTGAGGTTTTCTGCCCCTGCCTCAGAGCCACTTAATTATAACTGGCTCTGATGGGAGCATCTCCTCCATTCCTTGGGCATGGTTACATTTTACATGACAGTTTTGTTTGGTCTAGTAAAATCAGAAACCAAAGAAGATGGCCGGGTACAGTGGCTCACACCTGTAATCCCAACACTTTGGGAGACCAAGGTGGGTGGATCACCTGAGGTCAGGAGTTCAAGACCAGCCTGGCCAACATGTGAAAACCTATCTGTACTAAAAATACAAAAATTAGCCAGGCATTGTGGCAGGCACCTGTAATCCCAGCTACTCAGGAGGCTGAGGCACAAGAATCGCTTAAACTCAGGATGCGGAGGTTGTAGTGAGCCGAGATTGCACCACTGCACTCCAGCCTGGGCGACAGAGCGAGGCTCTGTCTCAAAAGAAAAAAAGAACATTACTATGGGCTTTTCTTCTTTTTCTAGGAAAGTATGTGATGGTGATGGGAGTGGTTCAGGCCTGCAGCCCTGAGCCCTGCCTGCAGGCTGTGAAGATGACAGACCTTTCTGATAATCCCATCCATGAAAGTATGTGGGAGCTGGAGGTAGAAGATTTACACAGGAATATTCCTTAGATAATGTTGGAACTGTCGTTAAAAACAACCAAAATCCTGAAACTATTTAGAGGCTTATAATGATGTGGATTTCATGGACATTTTTCAATGCGTATTTTTCAAAAGTTTTTCAGAGAGCCTTGCTTTGGTTGACCAAGGAGTCCGGATGTAGGAATGTTTAAATCCTGGGATACTTCAGTGACACAGCCTCTGCTGCCCCTTGATTTGCCTGTGTTTGCTGTGAAAAGCAGATGTTTGTGTTTCTTTTTCCTTCCTGGTGTGTGTGTGTTAATTCTCTCTCTCTCTCTCTCTCTCTCTCTCTCTCTATCTCTCTCTCTCTCTCTCTCTCTGAGGCACAGAAGTCTCATGTTGCATTTTCCAAATTTTATGAGTGATGATACTTTTTCCATTACTGCTGCGTCCCTGTTTTACAATGCAAAATTTAAGTACGGTCATTGCCCATGGTGATTAAAGTGTGGTTATGGGCAGGAAGACAGACTGTGTAAAAAAGGAATGACATCCTGGCTCCTCATCTTCTTCATCAGCAACTACCATAACCAGTGTGCAAGTCAAATGGCATTTCCTAACGGCAGGCATGGCGGCCCCTGAAAGACAACAGCTCCCTTTCTGCTTCGGAAGACCACTCAAACATTTAGATGCAGCTCTATCCCTTTTCCTAGCTAGAGAAGGTGATACCTTCTTCCATTACTCAGAGATATTGAGACGTTTTCAGAATTTCTTGTTGAAATGAAAAGCATCAAGATAAAGGATGCCTTTCAGGCATTAGCTAAACTTCTGCTTCATAACTTTGGGCGAGACATGGTGAGCCTCCTGGTGTTCTAAGAGTTCTTTTGTCTTTGTATGGAATGACTTTTTGCAGTGATTGTTTTGAATGTTGGGTTTCTGCTGTCTGCTTAGTACCCATGCCTGAATTTTTTGAGATTGTAAATATCAAAGGAGTTAGATTATGTTCTGACATGGTTGTAGACTTTCACCTGGATTATTGATATTCTACCTCTAATAAATTTTTTAATAGGCTGTATGGTTTGTTTTTTTTTTAATAGACTTTTAAGAAAACAGTGTTAGGTGTTCAGGAAAATAGAGGAGAAACTACAGTGTTCCCATATACTCCACACTCACACCCCACTCCCAGTTTTTGCAGCTGTGAACATCTTTTATTAGGATGGTACATTTGATAAACCAACATTACATTCTTATGAACTAAAGTTTAGTTTACATTAGGCTTCATTCCTTCTCTTATACATTCTGTGGATTTTGCCAAATGCATAATAACGTGTATCCACCACTACAATATCATCCAGAATAGTTTCACTGCCCTAAAAATCCTCTGGGTTCCCCTTATTCACCCCTCCCCACCAACCCTGACAATCACTGATCTTTCTTTTCAGTTTTGCCTTTTCCAGAATATCACATAGTTGGATCATACAGTAAGTAATTTTTTTCAGACTGGCTTCTTTCATTTACTATGCATATAAGATTCCTCCATATCTTTTTTTTTTTTTTTTCTTTTTTAAGACAATCTCACTCTTGCCCAGGCTGGAGTGCAAGAGCACAATCACAGCTCACCACAGCCTCAACCTCTCAGTCTCAGGTGATTCTCCCATCTCTGCCTCTCAGGTAGCAGGACTACAGGTGCGCATCACCATGCCTGGTTGATTTTTTTGTATTTTTTGTAGAGACAAGGTTTTGCCATGTTGCCCAGGCTGGTCTCAAACTCCTGGGCTCAAGCAATCTTCCCATCTCGGCCTCCCAAAGTGCTGGGATTACAGGTGTGAGCCATTGTGTCTGGACTCCTCCAGGTCTTTTTGCAGCTTGTTAGCTTTTTTTTTTTTTTTTTTTTTCAATAAATGCCCGTGCTTATTACAAGATAGAAACATGAAGAATTCCTTAGGGACTTTTTTTTTTTTTTTTGAGACAGAGTCTAACCCTGTCACCCAGGCTGGAGTGCAGTGGTGTGATCTCTGCTCACTGCAACCTCTGCCTCCCAGATTCAAGCGATTCTCCCGCCTCAGCCTCCTGAGTAGCTGGGATTACAGATGTGTGCCACCATGCCCAGCTAATTTATTTATTTATTTATTTTGAGCTTTTTATTTTTGTTTGTTTGTTTAAGATGCGGCCTTGCCCTGTCACCCAGGCTGGCGTACAGTGGCACGAACGTAGCTTACTGCAGCCTCAACCTCCCAAACTCAAGAAATCCTCCCATGTCAGCCTCCTGAGTAGCTGGTACTACAGGCACAAATTCCTGGGCTCAAGCAGTCCTCCCACCTTGGCCTCCCAAAGTGCTGGGATTACAGGTATGAGCCACTACGCCCAGCCAGCTCATTTCTTTTTATCACTGAATAATATTCCATTGTATGGATGTACCATAGTTTTATCTAATCCACCTATTGAAGGACATCTTGACTCCAGTCTTTGATAACTATGAATAGAGCTGCTGTAAACATTCATGCCCAGGTTTTGTGTGGGCCTAAGTTTTCAGCTCACTGGGGTAAATGCCTAGGAGTGCAATTGCTGGGCCATATGGTAAACCTATGGTTAGCCTTGTAGAAACTGCCAGTCTGCTTTTGCATTCTCACCAGCAATGAAGGGGAGTCACTGTTCCACATCGTCTCCAGCTCTGAGTGTTGTCAGTGTCTTGGGTGTGCTGTGCTTTTAAACTACTTTCTTTTTAAAGCCAGGCAGATTGGAAAGTGTGCATCATTTTTGTTGCCCACAAGAAGCTTGTTTTGAACTGTTTTATGTTCACAGTTTGGGATTTTTCAGGCAATATTGCTGAGCTTTAACAGGAACTTTGCCATCCTGTCAACCTGAATTTGAGCACTTCATCTGCAACTAACCTTGCCGTGTGACTATGAGCAAGGTACCTAACCTCTCCATTCTTCAGTTTCTTTATCTGTAAAATGCAGATTATGCCCAGCTCGTAGCACTGGTGTGAGGAATAAATGAAGATATGTGTAGATCACTTTTACATGGTATGTGACACTTAGTAGGCACCAAATCATTATTGCTGGGAGGATCAGTATGTTCTTGTCTACACACACACACACACACACACACACACACACACAGAGAAATTGCAAATATAGTACAAAGAGTTCCCATATACCTGTACCCAGCTTCCCCTATTATTAACATGTTAGTACAGTGCATTTGTTAAAATTCATGAACCAATATTGAGATGTTATTAACCCAAGTCTGTACTTCATTCAGATTTCTCTGGGTTTTTCCTAATGTTCTTTCCTGTTCCAGGGTCCCATCCGGGACACCACATTCCATTTCGTCATCATGTCTGCCTAGGTGCTCTCCCTGGCTGGGTCATTCAATCAGTTGCTTTTAATTGCACTTAAATTTAATTTTGGTGCAGACAATGAGATCTCTGTTACAGGATTCTTAGGTTAAAACTTAGTCACAATGGCTGGGTGTAGTTTCTCATACCTGTAATTGCAACACTTTGAGAGGTGGAGGCAGGCTGATCACTGGAGGCCAGGTGTTCAAGACCAGCTTGGGCAACACAGTCCCCTGTCTCTACTAAAAACACAAAAAAATTAGCCAGGCATGGTGGCACGCACCTGTAATCCCAGCTACTCTGGAGGCTGAAGCATGAGAATCTCTTGAACCTGGGAGGCGGAGGTTTCAGTGAGCCAAGATCGTGCCACTGCACTCCAGCCTGGACGACAGAGCCAGACTCTGTCTCAAAAACAAAAAACAAAAAAAGCAAACCTTGTTCACAAAATTATTATGGGGCACCCAGTAGTAGCCCCTGAGCTGGATGTGTGGTAGACTCCCAAGATGTTAACCTGAAGTCTGCCCTACTGTGGCGAAACCTGCTTGTGTGCTAGAAAACAGACCCAAGCTGCCGAAAACCACCTGTACCATATCCCACCCCATTTGTCCTCACCCAACTTCGGGTAAGTAATGTCCATTGAAAAATGCTAGTTGGGCTGACATGGTGGCCTGAGCAATAATGCATCTCAGGAGTGTGTTGGGGGGTGGAGGTAGGAAAAGGAGGGCACTGTGTGTTTTTTCTGACAGTCCCCTCAGAAATGCTGGTGGCTTGGTGCTGGAAGAGTGTTGCCTCAGCATGTTAGCTGAGCTGTGTGGTTTCTTTGAATATTAATAACTTTCACTGTTTCGGCTTGAGTTTCCTCCCTGACATCACCAAATGAAAACATGTCAGAGGTTTTGGGTTTCTGGTGCCAAATCCAAGTTGGTTTATCAGCAAGCGCCCCCCACCAGACAATGGAGGCTGTGTGCTGGGGCAGAGCTGCTTCCCCTTTGACATTGGCTTTTTTCTAAAACCGAAAATAAGCAACCGTGGCTGTGACTTCACTTTTCTTGGAACTGCTTTACATTATGCCCCAAATGGAGAAAACCTTCATTTAGCAGCTTTTGGATTGCCAAGTTCTCTAATTCTTTCTGTTGCATATTCTTGTAATGCTCAAGTTTTACTGACAAATTCTGCATCAGGTGAAGCAGGAAGAGGAAAGAATGACCATGTGAAGTAACTGAGCGCTTTGTTGTCTGGCCTGTGGGTGTGTGGTTTCATGGTTGAGGAGAAAAAGCACCTGGAAGACACACTGTGTGTAGAATGCCTTCCAATTCCAAGGGTGACAACCCTGCGATCTGCTGGCCAGCAGATGGGCTAGGGCTGCTGTTGCTAAACATCAGGCTACAGCCGAAACTTACAGAGCAGCTGCCTGCTGCAAGGATAAGGGGAAAAATGCATTTTCAGTCATAATGACCTTCATTTAGTAGATATTTTGGAGCCCCTGCGAAAGGACATCTTCAAGGGGCCTCTGTCTCCTTGCGATAAGGGAGACAGTGATGTTAGTCAAACCTGGGGTTCAGTCCTGGTCCTGCCCGTTCCTGTCTGACTTTGGCCTTGGAAGTCAGTCTGTGAAGTGGAGACAATTCATCCTTCAAAGGGTGGTACCGGGTAAGTTCTTGGGAACGGAATCCCAAGATCCAGTGGATCTTTGTAGACAGGCACATACGTTGTTCTGAAATCATCTGTTGCTATCTCTGTCCCTGTTGGAGGTGCTTCCAGTGATGTCGTGATTGTGTCTTACTTATCTCAGTATCCCTGCCCAGCATGGGGTCTTATGTAACATACATGGGCAGTCAGTCAGTGTTAGGACTGGCTGGGTTTTAGGCTGGAAGACAGAGGAAATATACAAGCAAAGGCACAGTGTCTTAAATTTACACTTTGCCTGCAGCAGTTTTCAGATGAAAGGAGCCCCCTGCTTAGTAGGGCCTTTTGAATTGGGCCCCCTGTGTAGTTTATAGCGGGTCTGAGGGTGCTGGCTAGACTGTTGGGGAGTGCTCTTTAAGTACAGAGGAAAGACTTGGTAAAGACATAAAAGGGTGGAGGAAAAGGAGCGAGACAGCCAAGTCCAAAAAACGATTCATGTGGTTTGGGCAGAATCTGAAATGAGTCCTTTGAGATTGACTGAACGTCTCTTGGTAAAGAATGCAAGTTCAGCTGGGCACGGTGGCTCATACCTGAAATCCCAGCACTTTGGGAGGCGGAGGTGGGCAGATCACCTGGGGTCAGAAGTTCAAGACCAGCCTGGCCAACATGGTGAAACCCCGTCTCTACTAAAGATACAAAAAATTAGCTAGGTGTGGTGATGTGTGTCTGTAATCCCAGCTACTTGAGAGGCTGAGATAGGAGAATCAGTTGAACCTGGGAGATGGAGGTTGCAGTGAGTAGAGATCACGCCACTGCACTCCAGCTTGGGTGACAGAGCAAAACTCTGTCTCAATAAAATAAAATAAAAATAAAAGAATGCAAATTCAACTAAGAGTTAAGTGCCAGGGCCTGTGCTGGAAGCCGTCTCATGAGTTGCTTCATTTTACTGTCCCAGTACACCTGGAAGGTCCGTTTCCCATCCCCTTTCACAGCTGTGAAAACTGCAGCCACGGAGATGAAGTCCTTTTTCCAGGGGCATCTACCTGGCAGCCGAAGAGCCAGGTGGTGAACCAATAGGTGCCCCTTGTCATTAAGGACACTGTTGTGGGTGGCCAGGACCAGGCCCTTCCCTAGGGCAGCTCTTCCCCAGGGCAGCTCTGCGAGCTGATGGTCTCTACACGGGCGCTGGCTCCCCCTGCTGGTCTATGCACAGAAAATGATTTGACAACCCGTCACCAGAAAACAAGGGCACGGAATGGAGCAAAGGATCAAAATGGGGCCATGAGGAACTTCACCCCTGTCTACCCAGGAGTTCTGCCCATTATGGCCAAGCCAAGGTGGGGGTGGGGAGAGTGCTGGATTTGGCAACCAGATGGGTTCTGAGGGGCTTGCAGTGGGGCCAGCCCCACTGTTCATTCAGTGGATGACCTTGGGTGGGTTATTTCACTGCCCTTCTGATATCCATAGAGAAGGGATGATGTGGGGTCAGAGAGGTTAAATAATTCGTCTGCATGACTGTTAACTGGAATCTGGCGCTTCAAAGTTCACTTTAGTGGCCTTTCTGTCGCCAAGCACCTGATGGGTTCCAGACTCCAGATACTTGAGGTGAACGAGACACGTGGCTGCCCCCTGTGTGCATGGTATCTTCTTGGACCTCCCATTCCTCCTTATCGTTCCTGTTTTAAGCCTGAGAAAGTCCTGTGCTTTTAAGAACTTGTGTGGTTAGGTTGGGCTCAGCTGGGTATCCAAGCTAATCTCCCCATCCCAATGCCCTGACTAATCCCATCTACAAAGTCCCTTTTGCTACGTAAGGTAACATATTCAGAGGTTCTGGGGATTAGGGCGTGGACATCGTTGTGTGGGGAGGGACATTCTGCCTACTAGACCCCGAAGATGTGTGTTCATACCAAATACAAAATACATTCACCCTGCTCCAAGGTCTCATCCCATTATAACATCAACTCAAGAGTCCCAAATCTGCTCTCAATCTCGTCACCTAATCACCTCAATCTGGTGCTGGGGAGGCTTTGGGTATGACCCATCCTGAGCAGTTCGTCTCCCTCTGTGAACCTGGAACTCACTAAACCAGTTATCAGGCCCTAAAGTGCAGTGGGTGGCCACCCAGAGGAGCACAATCTAGTTCTGTCCCTGATCCAAGGGACCTGAGATGTAATATGGGCAAGACAGATAAGGAAGAAACAATGAGGCTGTACACCCAGAAAGACCAAACTGCCAAGCCTCCCTTCCTCCTGCTCACACAGGACAGGGAAAGGAGTTTCTCCAAAGGGCCTGTCAGCACCGAATTCCACGTCCTGTGAGCTTGGGAAGATGCCGAGCTACACGCTTTCCTCCAGCGGGTACTGCTCATTTTAGAAAGTGAGTCAGTCTGGGCGTGGTGGCTCACAGTTGTAGTCCCAGCACTTTGGGTGGCTGAGGCGGGTGGATCACCTGAAGCCAGGAATTCGTGACCAGCCTGGCCAACATGGCAAAACCCTGTCTCTACCAAAAATACAAAAATTAGCCGGGCATGGTGGTGCACGCCTGTGGTACCAGCTACTCGGGAGGCTGAGGCAGGAGAATCACTTGAACCCAGGAAGCGGAGGTTGCGGTGAGCTGAGATCGTTCCACTACACTCCAGCCTGGGTGACAGAGTGAGACTGAGACTCCGTCTCAAGAGAAAAAAAAGAGAGTCAGTGCATGCCCTGGGGTTGTCCATCAGACAGCTGTGCATTACTTCAGGTGAAGGTTTTCCCAGAGCACAGCTGAGCCTGGTCGTCCTGCATGTAGGACTCAGTGTTGTCAAAAGTAGTTGATTATCAGCTCCACCTGGGCTCTTTTTAACCTGGTCCCTACCCATATCTTTAATTAGGATCCACGTGCTGGAGGCTCAGGGAAGTCTAAGCTTTTAGAAAGCTCTCCAGTGAGTCTCGTCATCAACTAGGCTTGGCAGCCACAGATCTACAGCTTCCTGACCCAGAGATACCTGGGTCACAGGAGGGGTCAGAGCTGCCTGTGGCACTGGTTGTGAACTGGCGAAGGCTTTCTCGGGTGGGGACCCTGGAGTCCTGAGTACCAGGACCATGCATATGCCCCAGGCTTCTGAGGAGGAGAAGAAAGGAAGGATGGAAAAAGCCCATGCGGAGGAACAGGGCTGCTCCACCTCTTGGACGTCCAGGGCCATCTTTATGCTGTGCCGTTGCAAGGTAGTGATACCAAGTTCCCTTTTTAAAAAGCCCTGTGGCTGGATGCAGTGGCTCATGCCTGTAATCCCAGCACTGTGGGAGGCCAAAGCGGGCAAATCACCTGAGGTCAGGAGTTCCAGACCAGCCTGGCCAACATGGTAAAATCCTGTCTCCACTAAAAATACAAAAATAAGCTGGGTGTGGCGGCGGGTGCCTGTAGTCCCAGCTACTTCGGAGGCTGAGGCAGGAGAGTCGCTTGAACCCGGGAGGCGGAGCTTGCAGTGAGCCGAAATGGCGCCACTGCACTCCAGCCTGTGTGACAGAATGAGACTCCATCTCGGGGGGAAAAAAAAGTGAGCCCTTTTACAGAAAACTACTAAGTAAACAATAGTACAGTGGTACTTGAGTGACTGATGTTTGGGTACTTTTTCCTGATGTTCTAAAATAGAGCTGCACTGTCTAATGTGATTGTCACCAGCCTCATGGAGCTGTGGAGTACTTGGAGTGTGCTGGTATGACAGGCAGAGTTGCCAAACTTAGTAAATAAAAGTGTAGGGTGCCTCCCACTCCACCAGTGTGGGCTGCGCACAGTGACTTCATTCCAGAATGGAAAGGGGGATAAAAGAGTAACTTTACGGTGGCAAAACCCTGACAAACTGCCTCAGCCAGCTGGCCAAGGTTAACATCAAGTGATACATCACGTTAATAGCACACATGGGTAAGACACCTGAGGCCCTGGGAGGCCAGGACTTAGAAGCCTCAAATTCCACAGCCAGTCCTCACCACCCTCACATGGCTCCTGCAGAGGATAGGGACAGTGCCCTAAGGGGCATTTGGGAGCCTCATGTGACTACACGAGGTCTCGAAGGCCTGGAGAGGCATTTGCGGACATGGCGTCTTCCATAGGTATGACAGCCGGGCTTGGTGCTTGAGGCCTCTGGTCAGAGCCTGTAATGCCATGTCATGAATTGCCACAAACTTAGCAGCTTAAAAAAACAAATGTATTAATATCTCACAGTTTCTGTTGGTCGGGGTCTGGTAGGGTGTTGTTGGGTTCTCTGCTCAGGGCCTCGTTAGGCCAAAATCAAGGTGTCGGCCAGCTGAGCTCTCTTCAGGAGGCTTTGAGAAGAATCCAGAATGGGCATCCAGGCTCATCAGGCTGTTGGCAGAATTCAGTTCCTTGCAGTTGTAGGGCTGAGTTCCCATTTCCTTGCCAGCTGTAAACTGGAGGCTCCTAGAGGTCCCCTCCATCTTCAGGAATGAGCCTTGAATCTGCCTCCTGCTCTCCAGCCTCTGATTTCCTGGGCCCAGGTTTAGAGAGGGCTCATGTGATTGGCTCAGGCCCCCTACCTTAAGGTCAGGTGACTTGGGACTTTACCTCTGCAAAATCACTGCACAGCAACACCTAGATTTGTGTTCAATTGAATGCCTGGGGGAAGGTGTATCCAACAGGGGTGGGAATCGTGTCTGTGAAGGGGAAGGGGTATTTTAGAATTCTGTCCACAAGGACCTGCCAGATGGAACAGCACAAGAGGGCTTCAGATCCAGACAGCATGGTTCCAATCCCAGCTTTACAACCACTCAATAAATGATTTGGGACACACAGCCTCTTTGGGCTTCCGTTTCCTCACTTTGCAAAATTGGAGTAAGAACAACAGCCTTGTTCGCCGCCCTGTAGTCCCAGCTACTCGGGAGGCAGAGGCAGGGGAATCACTTGAACCCAGGAGGCGGAGCTTGCAGTGAGCCAAGATCACACCATTGCACTGCAGCCTGGGTGACAAAGCAAGACTCCATCATACAAAAAACAAAAACAAAAAAAAAACAGCCTTGTTAAATTCATCCCGTGTGTTGATGCACTGGCTGTAATATTCCTGCTATTAGTCACTTGCTCCCAGAGCTGCCCTGCCCATTGCGAGAGCTCTTCTGTCTTCCTAGGTGGGAGAATCGTGTTTTCCCTGCCTTTACCACATTCTCCGCCTCTCTGGGTGGTGTCACAATCCTTTAAGGAGAATGAGCGCATTGACTCCAGGATCTTAGTCTCCCCAGTTTGGCGGCTGGCCCCAACTTGGCATGAGAAATAAATGTCAGTGGGAAAAATCTTTTTAAAGATGTACGTATGTAGTAAAATGAATATCCAAACACAAATGTCGTTGCGCGTGTTGATGTGTCTTCGGAAACCTGGGGTAGGGAAGTTTGGTAGGTGGAAGTTACTTTCCATCTCCTTTCTCATTGCATGGCACATGGAAGATGAGATTTTGGCTTTAGCACTTTGCTGTGAGTGTCCTGTTTATTCAATGGTCATGGGCCTTAGTACCAAATTTACTTGAAAACTTTGTGAAATTATACAGAAAGAATGAGGAATCTTGGGTAATGGGAAAGCAACCAGCCAGTTTTGCAAAAATTCCAACATGGGTGATTTATAACTAATTGGAAAAACATGTCTCTTCTCAGTTGACTTAATCCTTTTTGCAGTGCTGGGGGCCATAAGCGTTCCCAGAAGGTTTAAGGAGCATAATCAGCTCCCAAGGTGGTCTGCACAGTGACACAAAAGGACAAAGGGCTCTGCCTGCATCTGAGGGTCCTTCAGTCATAGCCAGCTCTGTCTAGCGGAGCAAAGACCCTGTCTGTCATCAGCCTTCTTGGCTAAGGCAAGAGGATGGGTTTGGGATAATAGAATGTGGGCACTTGTTCTGGCTGGAAACTTAGCCTTCAAAACAAGATTCCAGAGGCAGAGTTTGAGACCCAAACAGGAAAAGGAAATGCCCAATGTTGAAGCACTCAGAGCGGAGGGGTCCCGAGCCGTTTGATTATAAGCAGAGTGTTGGGTCCTTACACACTTTGACAAAGTTGTTTTCAGAGACACGGAAGTTGATGGGTCCCCACTTTCTCTTCCTCATTGGAGTTCCCTGGAAAAGAGTGTTCCCAGGGACAGATGATCTGACGGGGCTACAGCCCCACCAGTGTCCTTAGGAGGGAAACCTGTCAGCAGAGGGACCTGAGCCCTGGCTGATCACATGGGCTGTGCTAGGCCAGTATCTGCAGAAACCAACAGCCTGCCCTTAAAGCTCCCAAGTCGGAGAGACCCGGTCAGTTGCGATCCTGGCTTTGCTAGCCAGTCTCAGTCCCCGGCTTCATCTCTCAGGGCCAATGCGATGTTGTTTGTGAGATGGACAGAATGGCATTGCCCCTCCCCCCACCAGGGTGGCTTCAGGATGAAATTCAACATGGGAAGCACCCTCCCCCCACCCCCATGGACCAAGAGGTGATACTCTTAGAGTTATATGGGTTTGTGGTTTCCCCTTACTGTCTTCACTTCCTTCCTGAAACCCTGAAAGAGGCTTTGCAGGAAAGGAAGGGTCTTTCAGATGCCTGAGTGCAGCTGGGAATGGCTGTCCCTGGTTAGCCAGGCTGGTTGGAGCCCAGGGTGAGTTGGCTGGGTTGTGGGTTTGAACCACCAGAATCACTGAGGCACAGCTGGCCCACTGCCGAGTGCTGCCAGCCATCCTGCAAATGCCACCATTGCTCATCCCTGGGAGACGCTCCAGCATTGACCAAAAGGGTTGCCAGGTCTTGTCCTGCTCAGGACAGGCCACTCTAGAGTGATCTATAGTCATATTGTAAGGATAGATCTGGGTCCTGTGCCTCCCAGGGACCCTGAG
Source organism: Pongo abelii (assembly GCF_028885655.2). Classification (NCBI taxonomy): domain Eukaryota; kingdom Metazoa; phylum Chordata; class Mammalia; order Primates; family Hominidae; genus Pongo; species Pongo abelii. Next base: position 13,149,883 of record NC_072003.2, on the reverse strand, counting down.
CACAGAATACACATGACAGGGCCCCAGCACACGGGCACCGGCCCCTCTTGTTAGTATTAATTATGCACTTATGTGAAATGCACCTGCTCTTGAAGAAGGGGACAGCCAATGATTAAAACAGTTGAGGGCAGGTCACCAGGCTGTTTAAGGCTCCATTAAGAAATGGCTATGAGAGGGTTACTTTAGAGCAAGGGAAGGGTCTTCCTGTTGCAGGGGCTCTGTGCCTGGCCAGCACCACCTCCCCCGCCTTTTTTTGTTTTGTTTTGTTTTGTTTTTGAGATGGAGTCTCGCTCTGTTGCCCAGGCTGGAGTGCAGTGGTGCAGTCTCAGCTTACTGCAACCTTTGCCTCCCAGGTTCAAGCGATTCTCCTGCCTCAGCCTCCCAAGTAGCTGGGACCACAGGTGTGTGCCACCATTCTTGGCTAACTTTTTGTATTTTTAGTGGCGACGAGGTTTCACTGTGTTAGCCAGGATGATCTCAACCTCTTGACCTCGTGATCCGCCCACCTTGGCCTCCCAAAATGCTGGGATTACAGGCGTGAGCCACCATGCCCGGCCAGCCAGTCCCTTATTTTATGGAAACCCCAGCCTATTCCAGCCACCCAAGAACCTTCGTTAAGTGGCTCTGAAGTAGGAATGGCTACTTAATTTGCAGAGATCAGCATAAAATGAAAATCAATAATTTTCAGAAATTAAGATTCAAGATGGTAACAGAGCATCCAAGCAAGCACTGGGGACCCTTCTGAGCATGGGGCCCTGTCTGTGCAGTTTGCATACAGCCCAGGTCTGGAGAGAGTGCAAGGCAGGCAGCTGGCTTGTAGCATGTGAGTGAACTGAGTCACCCTGCCCTTTGTGGGAGTTGACCTGCATCTTTTCTAGGCTGTTGGCCAGGGCAGGGCTGATGACATGAGCGGGGCTTGCCCTGGTCTGGGCTGAATATGATACACCGTGACAAGTTGAAGGGAGGGGGATTGGAGTAGGGTGCCCCAGGCAGCATCATCTCTGTACAACAGGAAGTCCCTGAGCTTGGACACATGACTTGATCACCTGTCACAAGGTTCAAGGTGAAACCCAGAAGGCCAGGCAATGATGCATTGAAACTGTCACTACCCAAGTCAGCATTTTCCAATACCATGAAACACTTTTGGCCGGGTGCGGTGGCTCACGCCTGTAATCCCAGCACTTTGGGAGGCTGAGGCGGGCAGATTATGAGGTCAGGAGACCGAGACCATCCTGGTTAACACAGTGAATACTAAAAATACAAAAAATTAGCCGGGCGTGTGGTGGGGCCTGTAGTCCCAGCTACTGGGGAGGCTGAGGCAGGAGAATGGCATGAACCCAGGAGGCGGAGCTTGCAGTGAGCCGAGATGGCCCCACTGCACTCCAGCCTGGGCAACAGAGCGAGACTCCATCTCAAAAAAAAAAAAAAAAACACAAAACAAACTTTTTTATAGATACGAGGTCTTGGTGTGTTGTCCAGGCTGGTCTTGAATTCTTGGTCTCAAGTGATCCTCCTGCCTCGGCCTCCCAAGGTGTTGGGATTACAGTCATGAGCCACTGCACCTGGCCTCCAACACCATTTTTAAAATTTTGATATATCTGTGATTTTGGATTATATCTGTTTTGTTACTTCTGTTAGAGAAAACTGACCTGGCCGGGCGCGGTGGCTCATGCCTATAATCCCAGCACTTTGGGAGGACAAGGCGGGTGGATCACTTGAGAATCAGGAGTTTTAGACCATCCTGGCCAACATGGTGAAACCCCGTCTATACTAAAAATCAAAAATTAGCCAGGCATGGTGGTGGGTGCCTGTAATCCCAGCTACTCAGAGGCTGAGGCAGAAGAATCGCTTGACCCTGCGAGACAGAGATTGCAGTGAGCCGAGATTGCCCCACTGCACTCCAGCCTCGGCGACAGAAAAAGACTCTGCCTCCAGAAAAAAAAAAAAAAAAAAACACTTCAAAAGCAGATTTGTCATTGCAAGGTGACCTGTTAACCATGAGTGTACAAGGACAAACCAAATCAGGGTGAAATAATTTGTGCCTTGTTTTTTTTGCCTTTGACCTTCAGCCCCGTGCATTCCTGCAAACGCTTTGTCCCTAGTAAACCTTATGAAGACCTTAACTTTTCTGTTTTAAGTGAGATTTCCAAGTGAATTTAAGTTGTGTGGAACAGGACACTCCCTTTACTGGAGAGCAATTGGTATCTGAAGAGAATGAGATAGAGGTTGCTAAGGAAACCCTTGTTTGCAATGTTTGGTTTATATAAATTATTGGTGAATAAGAAAAATAAGTTTATTCTTTCTTCCAGATGGTAAACTGGAAGGGAAGCGTGTTACTGGGTAAAGTGAGTCATGGGCCGTGGGAGGCTCAGATGGAGCAGGGCTCTGGGATGCCTCTCTCTCTATTTACTTGGGACCCCTTTCTAATTTACCTACCAGGCCTCAAAAGACAAACAAAGCCCTCTAATCTGTTTAGGCAGGAACAGATAAAATTCCTCTGGGTGGATGGGTAGGGGAGGGAAGGAGGAAGTTTGCAGAAACTGAAAGAGAACTTTTTTGGGGGGAGAGGGAGAAATTTCTTGTTTAATTACAAAACCAAATATCATTTGCAATGCCTTCCTTCTCCTAGTAGTCTTAAGGAATTGATAAGTAATTCACATACCACGAAATGCAGCACTTTAAAGTGTACCATTTTCTGACGTTTTTTGTTTGTTTTTGAGATGGAGTCTCGCTCTGTCACCCAGACTGGAGTGCAATGGCACGATCTCGGCTCACTGCAACCTGCGCCTCCTGGATTCAAGCCATTCTTCTGCCTCAGGCTCCCGAGTAGCTGGGGTTACAGGCACCCGCCATCATTCCTGGCTACGTTTTGTATTTTTTGTAGAGATGAGGTTTCACCATCTTGGGCAGGCTGGTCTTGAACTCCTAACTTCAGGTGATCTGCCTGCTTCGGCCTCCCAAAGTGCTGGGATTACAGGCGTGAACTACCATGCCTGGCCTTTCTCTGGTGTTTAGCGTATTCACACGGTGGTACAACCATCACCACTACTAATTCGAGAACACTTCATCACCCTAAAAGAAACGCCATACCCATTAACAGTCAATCCCACAATCCTCCCATCCCCCTCAGCTCTTGCCATCATGAATGTACTTTCTGTCTATATGAATTGGTCTGTTTTGGACATTTCTTTCCAATGTAATCACACAATATATAGCATTTTGTGTCTGGCTTCTGGCACTCAGCATGGTGGGTTTTTAAAATTGTTGTTGGTGTTTTGAGACAGAGTCTCACTCAGTCGCCCAGGCTGGAGGGCAGTGGCACGATCTCGGCTCACTGCAACCTCTGCCGCCCTGGTTCAAGTGATTCTCCTGCCTCAGCCTCCCAAGTAGCTAGGATTACAACCACCTGCCACCATGCCCAGCTAATTTTTGTATTTTTAGTAGAAATGGGGTTACACCATGTTGGCCAGGCTGGTCTTGAACTCCTGGCCTCCAGTGATCCACCCGCCTCAGCCTTCCAAAGTGCTGGGATTACAGGTGTGAGCCACCATGCCTGGCTCAGCATGGTGTTTTCAATATCCATTCATGTTGTGGCCTGTATCAGTACTTCATCCCTTTTTATGACTGATTCCTTTTTATGACATAATATTCCATCATATGGATAGACCACATTTGGTTTATCCACTCATTGGTGGATGGGCTTTTGGTTGTTTTTCTTAATTTTTGGCAAAAGGGACTTATTGACACCTAATGGAACTGCAGGAGTCCCAAAGCTGGGCCTTGGTTTTAGGAAAGACTTAACCAGAAGTTGGGCAAAGGATAGCACAGTATTTGATGTTCCTCATGAAAAATGCCATTTTCTTAGGTGGCAGTTGTTATTGATAGAGATGAGGTCTCACTATGTTGTCCAGGATGGTCTCAAGCTCCTGAGCTCAAGTGATCTGCCCACCTTGGCCTCCCAAAGTGGTGAGCCACTGTACCAACCCCATTTTCTGCGTTTTTAATTGTTCCATCAAAAAAGTAGGAAGCCCACATGTTATCTGTTTATCTGATGTTAATAGAGCTTTTTTATAATTAATGTTTACATAGATATCTTTTTTCATCCTGTATTTTCATCTTATCTGTTTTTCTATGTAAAGTGTGCCTCTTCTACACGTTATGTAGGTGAGTCATGTTTTTGTTTGTGTTTTTTTAAATTTAGTCTATCTCACTTTCACTTGGAGTGTTTAGTTCACTTTCGTTCAATGGAATTTCTCTCTTTTTTTTTTTTTTTTTTTTTAAAGAGACGGAGTCTCACTCTGTCGCCCAGGCTGGAGTGCAGTGGTGCAATCTCGGCTCACTGCAAGCTCCGCCTCCCAGGTTCACGCCATTCTCCTGCCTCAATCTCCCAAGTAGCCAGGACTACAGGCACCTGCCACCACGCCTGGCTAATTTTTCGTATTTTTTAGTAGACAGGGTTTCACCGTGTTAGCCAGGATGTTCTCTGTCTCTTGACCTCGTGATCCGCCTGCCTCGGCCTCCCAGAGTGCTGGGATTACAGGTGTGAGCCACTGCGCCCAGCCCAATGGAATTTCTAATGTATGCTATTTGTGTTTTTTGTTGTTGTTGTTGTTTTTAGACACAGTCTTGCTTTGTCGCCCAGGCTGGAGTGTGCAGTGGCATGATCTCGGCTCCCTGCAACCTCCGCACCCCTCCCCCCGCCCTGGGTTCAAGCCATTCTCCTGCCTTAGCCTCCCGAGTAGCTGGGATCACAGGTGCGCGCCAGTGCACCCAGCTAATTTTTTTTTTTTTTTGTATTTTTCGTAGGGAGCCAGCGTGCCCAGCCTATTTCTCTTTGTCTCTTGTTCCTCCTTTCTTGCCTTCTTTTGGATTAATGGAGTGATTCTTCACATTTCCTTTCATCTCTGTTGGCTTTTGGCTATATCTTTTTGCTCTGTGTTTTTAGCTATATATGTTTTCTTTAGCGATTGTTCTAGGGATTACAACACACACCCTACGGGGCTTATGAAACCACTTGGGCAAGAAGGCAGTAAAAAGAAATGAAGCACAGACATGGGCCACACATGGGTGAGCCTCGAACTTTATGCCAAGTCTAAGCAGCCAATGACAAAGGGCCACGTATTGTATGATTGCATTTATGTGAAATGTCCACACATGGGTGAGCCTCGAACTTCATGCCAAGTCCAAGCAGCCAATGACAAAGGGCCACATATTGTATGATTCCATTTATGTGAAATGTCCAGAATGGGAAAATCCAGAGAGAGAGGGAGCAGATTACTGGTCACCCAGTGCTGGGGAGGAAGGAAGAATTGGGAGGGGTGATGACTAAGGATAACAGGGTTCCTTGTTGGGGAAATGAAAATGTTGTAAAATCAATTGAATTGTAGTGATGGATGCACCGTTCGGTAAGTATACAAAAAGCCACTGATTTTGACACTTTATTTTTTATCTCTTTCTATCTATCTATCTAGGAGACAGTCTCTGTTGTCCAGGCTGGAGTGCAGTGGCATGATCTTGGCTCACTGCAACTTCTGCCTCCCGGGTTCAAGCTATTCTCCTGGCTCAGCCTCTTGAGTAGCTGGGATTACAGGTGTGTGTGACCACACCTGGCTAATTTTTGTTTGTTTCAGATGGAGTCTTGCTCTGTCGCCCAGGCTGGAGTGCAGTGGCACGATCTTGGCTCACTGCAACCTCTGCCTCCTGGGTTCAAGTGATTCTCCTGCCTCAGCCTCCCGAGTAGCTGGGATTACAGGCGCCCACTACCTGTAACACCCAGCTAATTTTTTTTGTACTTTTAGTAGAGATGGGGTTTCACCATGTTGGCTAGGCTCATCTCTAACTCCTGACCTCAGGTGATCCACCTGCCTTGGCCTACCAAAGTGCTGGGATTACAGGCATGAGCCACCGTGTCTGGCCCCATAAGGTGGATTTATATTCACTTTTTAAGAAACTGCCAAACTGTGTTTTGGAGTGGCCATACTGCCACGTTCCCCCCAGCATGTGTGAAGGCTCCATTTCCACACACCCCCGCTTGATATTGATGTGACATCTTTTTAATGTTGAACCTTTCTCAATAACACATGCAGCATGGCCTTCTTTGCATTCAAAGTGTTTCATATTCCTCGGCAGCATTCGAAAGATTTCTTCATATAGATTGTGTGTGTATATTTTTGCGCATTTATTTCTGAGAGTTTTGTTTTTTGGGAGTGTGCTGTTGCAAATGGGATGTTTTCTTCTGTTAACTTTTCTAACTGCTTGTTTGTACATAGGAAGACTGAGGCCAGGCTTGGTGGCTCACGCCTATAATCCTAGCACTTTGGGAGACTGAGGCAGAAGGATTGCTCGAGCCCAGGAGTTTGAGACCAGCCTGGGCATCATAGTAAGACCGCATCTTTATTTTATTTTACTTGTTTTTTTTTTTGAGACAGGGTCTTTCTTTGTCACCCAGGCTAAGTGCAGTAATGCAGTCCCGGTTCACTGCAACCTCCACGTCCTGGGTTCAAGCAATTCTCGTGCCTCAGCCTTCTGAGTACCTGGTATTACGGGTGTGTGCTATCACACCCGGCTAATTTTTGTATTATTAGTAGAGATGGAGTTTTGCCACGTTGGCCAGGCTGGTATCGAACTCCTGGCCTTGAGCAATCCGCCTCTCTCGGCCTCCCGACGTGCTGGGATTACAGGCATGAGCTGTGCCCGGCCCCATCTCCATATTTTAAAAATTAAGAAAAAGGAAGGCTGCTTAATATGTTACTTTTGTACCTAACTCCTTAGCAAAATCTGTCTGCCTCATTTTTCAGAGTAAATATAATTATTTTACCTCCTGCTTTTTTCTTAAATGTCTTACTTTCCTCCTTGCCTAGTTTCATCAGCTAGGGCCTCCAAAATAATAGTGGTAACAGAGGCCATTCTTTTGTTGCGAAGGTTAATGGAAGCTTGTGTTGCTTCCATCCCCTACAAATGATGCTGGGCTCTGGCTTGATGGGTATGTGTCTGGATGTAATTTCCTTTATTGTGTGTAATTTAAGGAAGTATCCCTCTTTCTAATTTGATGGGGTTTTTTTTTCTAAATTTTGTAGTAAATTTTGTCAAATGCCTTTTCAACATCTATGACGATTATGATTTTTAACATATTAATATGAATGAAATTAGGCTGGGTGCAGTGGCTCACACCTGTAATCCCAGCACTTTGGGAGGCCAAGGCAGGCAGATCACAAGGTCAGGAGATCGAGAGCATCCTGGCTAACATGGTGAAACCCCATCTCTTCTAAAAATACAAAAAAACTAGTCGGGTGTGGTGGTGGGCGCCTGTAGTCTCAGGAGGGTGAGGCAGGAGAACTGAGTGAACCCAGGAAGCGGAGCTTGCAGTGAGCCTAGATCGCACCATTGCACTCCAGCCTGGGTAACAGAGCGAGACTCCATCTCAAAAAAGAAAAAAAAAGAAAAAAGAAATATATATATATATGAAATTAAAAGATGTTCTAATTTTGAGCCATCCTTGTCACACTGTAGAAGTCTCACTTGGTTTAGGTCATTTTTTTTAGGCCCCAGTGGGGTTTGTTTGGTAATATTTTATTTTGGATTTTCTTACATTGATTTGTATGTAAACGTGTTACCTTGTTTTGTTTTGGAGATAGGGCCTTGCTCTGATGCCCAGGCTGGAGTGCAGTGGTGTGATCATAGTTTATTGTGATTTCGAACTCCTGGGCTCAAGTGATCCTCCTGCCTCAGCCTCCTAGGTGGCTACAGGCATGTGCCACCATGCCTGGCTAATGATTAAACTTTTTTAGAGACAGTCTTGCTATGTTGTCCAGGCTGGAGTTCAGTGTATATTGTAGACGTGAATTGGTCTTTCCGCTGGAATCATTCCCTCTCCTATCTGTTTCGAATTCATGCACAAGTACTCCACTCACGCCCCCCAGTTGCAAAGTATTGATGTTGTCCAACCTGCCTTGAGAAGGGAGAACTATGTTTCCCTCTTTGTATCTCTGCTGGTGTCCACTCCACTGCTGTGTTTTTGGTAAATACTTGACCCACAGAGTGTGGGAGGCAGGAAGGAAAGGCTTCTGCATTTCCTTTCTCGACCAGAAATCATGGATCCGTTAAGCATATTGAGAAACCAACAGGTTAGGTGGCTGCACACTCTAGTTGCATCTGACTCTGAATTGCTCAGGGTCCCCTGCGCACCAGTGATTTGCTTTTCTTTTATTGCAAAAGCAGAAGTGGGGGCTGACTGAGGCTGGGCAGCCTTGGGAGGCAGGCAGGCACGCGTCAGCACCATCCTGGCTGTTTGTAGGTTGTATGACCTTGGGGAAATCCCCTCAACTCTCTGAGCCTTTGTTTCTTCTCTCATTAAGTGGGGATCATCCATTCCTCATTGGACTATTGTAAGGTTTAAGATCAAACATCTTTTTTTTCTTTTTTTTTTTTGAGGTGGAGTCTTCGCTCTGTCGCCCAGGCTGTAGTGCAGTGGCGCGATCTCGGCTCACTGCAAGCTCCGCCTCCCAGGTTCACACCATTCTCCTGCCCCAGCCTCCTGAGTAGCTGGGACTACAGGAGCCCGCCACCTCGCCCGGCTAATTTTTTGTATTTTTAGTAGAGATGGGGTTTCACCGTGTTAACCAAGATGGTCTTGATCTCCTGACCTCATGATCCACCCGCCTTGGCCTCCCAAAGTGCTGGGATTACAGGAGTGAGCCACTGTGCCCGACCCAAACTTTTTTTTTTTTTTTTTTTTTGAGACGGAGTCTCTGTTGCCAGGCTGGAGTGCAGTGGTGTGATCTTGGCTCATTGCAGTCTCCGCCTCCTGAGTTCAAGCAGTTCTCTGCCTCAGCCTCCTGGGTAGCTGGGATTTACAGGCGCCAGCCACCACGCCCGGATTTTTTTCTTTTTTTTTCCCCCAGTAGAGATGAGGTTTCACCATGTTGGCCAGGCTGGTCTTGAATTCCTGACCTTATGAGCCACCCACCTCGGCCTCCCAAAGTGCTGGGATTACAAGCGTGAGTCACCACACCCAGCCCCCAGATCAAACATCTTTCAAGGCACTTGGAGCAGTGCCTGGTCTCCAGGGTCTTTAGGCTGTAACCATAGCAAAACACTCAAATCACAGCCACTCTCCTTCTGTCTTCCCTCCAGTGTGGGGGTATGGAGGACCAACCTTCTCATTCCCATTCACCCTGGAGTTCTTTCTTCGGAACTTCATCTAGCACCTGCTGTGCACCAGGGATTCATTGGGGGGGATGATGGGGCAGAGGTCAAGGACGGTCAAGTCTGGCCTTCAGCTTGCCTCAGTCCCCGTGGCTGATGCCTTGCCCTTTGCTCTGGAATCTGGACCCTACAAGCTCCTACCAGGCTCAGTGCAGAGAGGGCTCTAGGCCACCCCCTATCGGTGAGCAGATTCCATAGCCACCCACACCTCCCCCTCTCTTGAGTGGATAATCAACCCCAGCAATCCAGAGACATGTTCTTGGATTCTGCCAGCTTTATTTTTCAGTTGAAAACTCAAAGGAAAAAGTTATATTCCCAAAAGAAAGTAAAAAACTTCCAATGATACAGCCTGGGGGCCTGAGTTCACAGGTGCCCCTACCAAAACAGAGGTCCTCCCCAGGGCCCCCTAAAGCATTCAGTCCCAGTGTGTCTACCCCAAAGAGAGAAGCTCCCTACCTGGGTTTCTGATTAATGGGCTTGGGGCCATCAGTTCCCCTCAAGGAATCTCCTGTCTCAAAAGACCCCTGGGTCAGGCAGGGAAAGCCAGCACCAAGCAGCTGAGCTGGCTTCGTGTCCCCCAGCACGCAGTCAGCATTCTGAAGCAGTGGCTTCCCAAATGGCTGTTGAATAAGTGAATAAATATCTTGGGCACGAACAGGGGCCAGGTGGAGTTTTCTCTGCAGAGCTGGCACTCGCTGGCCGCACTGTCTCCTGGTTTACAGTGGAGGTGTGGAGGAAGGGGGAGAATTACCCAGACCAGTGGGAGAGTTTCATGTCCCCCGCAAGTATTTTGAGCCCAGTGGCAAGGAGCCCTTCTTCCCTGCGTTTGCAGCATGTGCGGTTCTGAGTTTCCTGGCATTCCATGCTAGTTATTCTGTCCCAGCCATGAATCTTGCCATTGCCAGGGAGCTGGAATTGCAGTAGAAGGTGAAGGAGTTTGAAGTCTGGCAGCCTAGTGCTGGCATAGACAAAATCTCAAACTGTAAAGGAGAGAGAAGAGAAGTAAGACTAGGCTATCGGCCCCAGAGGAGGCCCCTGCTGTTTCTTGAAATAAATTATGCTGGGGCCCCTGGCCCTCATTATTAAAACGACAACTCCCCCTCCACTCCCACTCATCTCCCTCCCGCCTTTTTGTAACAGCAGCCGGCATGGGTCAATGAGTCCCTACACCTGCAGGGCCTTTGCAGGCAGTGGTGCTAGGCCCAGCCTGCTGCATTCCTTGGAAATTGAACAAGCATCTGTGGAGTGTCGGGCTCTGCTGCCAGCACCCTGGACACAAAGAAGACCAAGACATAGTTCCTAGCCAAGGGGAGGTCGGAACCTTAGCACACGATGCTTTGAGAGCTCAGGATGCATCCAACCCAAAGTGTGGGCTAAAGGGAGCTCACTGTGTGGGTGAGATCTTCAGTATAGCATGTGGTGGAGGCCATGACACGGCGCTCCTGGCCCTAGAGGGACTGCTCTGCTGTTTCACCATCAAGTGGGGTGGACAAGGGCACAGATGGACACTCAGAGCTACCAGGCAAAGGAAGTGTCCTTCTATCCCTCATCTGCTAGGAGAACTGTTTAAAAGATGGGCTTCAATTTTTTTGAGATGGAGTCTCGCTCTATCACCCAGGCTGGAGTACAGTGGCTCACGGCAACCTCTGCCTCCCGGGTTCAAGCAATTCTCCTGCGTCAGCTTCCTGAGTAGCTGGGATTACATGCACCTGCCATCACACCTGGCTAATTTTTATATTTTTAGTAGAGACGGGGTTGGGCCAGGCTGATCTCGAACTTTTGACCTCAAGTGATCCACCTGCCTTGGCCTCCCAAAGTGCTGGGGTTACAGGAGCGAGCCACCGTGCCCAGCTATTTATTTTTTTTGGAGATGGAGTCTTGCTCTGTCGCCCAGGCTGGAGTGCAGTGGTGCAATCTCAGCTCACTGCAACCTCTGCGTCCCGGGTTCAAGTGATTCTCCTGCCTCAGCCTCCCAAGTAGCTGGGATTACAGGTACATGCCACTATGCCCGGCTAATTTTTATATTTTTAGTAGAGACAGGGCTTCACCATGTTGGTCAGGCTGGTCTCAAACTCCTGACCTCAGGTGATCTGCCCGCCTCGGCCTCCCAAAGTGCTGGCATTACAGGCATGAGTGACGTTGCCTGGCCGGGAAGTACCCTTCTATTCCTCATCTGCTAAGAGAACTGTTTAAAATATGGGGTTTAGGTGGCCTTTTCTGCCATCTCTTTCTACTACATTCTGGTTCTTTTTCAGATATATAATTTTCAGTAATTAGTAAATTAGCTGATTTGCTAAATTAATTACTAAACTACAAATTTAGTAATTAGTAATTTTAATAATTTCTAGTTCCCTGCTAAAATCTATAATCTGTGTCTAATAAGCCTACTATCTGAGTCCTGTGGGTCTGTGTCTATTGCCTGTCTGTGCTAGTTTTTACGCTTAAGGAGATGAAATTCTAAGAGTGTTTGGTTTTATAACTACGGTGTTCATAGGTAAAATGTTTATCATTGTATCACCACACCTAGCACAGAGATGCTCAATATACATTTCTAGTGTAAAAAATTTTAAATGTAGTTAAAGACATGTAAAATTTACCATAACCATTTTAAAGTACACAATTCAGTGTAAGTACGTTCATATTTTTGTGCAACCAATCTCTGGAACTCAGTAAATCCCGCCAAACTGAAACTGTATCCCCATTAAATAACCCATTACTGCTCTCTCCCAGCTCCCGGCAGCCACCACTGTACTTTCTGTCTCTGTGAAACTGATTACTCTAGGTGCTTCAAATAGGTGGAGTCATACAGTACTTATGTTTTCGTGACTGGCTTATTTCACTTTGTATAATGTCCTCAAGGGTCATCCATGTGGTAGCGTGTGTCAGAATTTCCTTCGTTTTGAAGGCTGCATCACGATTGATTGTGTGGAGAGACCACATTTATCTGTCAGTGGACACTTGGGTTGCTGCTGTCTTCTGGCCGTTGTGAATAATGCTGCTATGAACATCGGTGTATAAATGTGTGAGACCCTTTGAATTTTAGGGGATACATACCCAGAAGTAGAATTGCTGGATTGTATGGTAACTCTTTGTTTTGAGACAGAGTCTGGCTCTGTCACCCAGGCTGGAATGCAGTGGTGCGATCTTAGCTCACTGCAACCTCCGCCTCCCGGGTTCAAGTGATCCTCATGCCTCAGCCTCCCAAGTAGCTGGGATTACAGGCCTGCACCACCACACCCAGCTAATTTTTGTATTGTAGTAGAGATGGGGTTTCACCATGTTGGCCAGGCTGGTCTTGAACTCCTGGCCTCAAGTGATTCACCCACCCCAGCTTCCCAAAGTGCTAGGATTACAGGTGTGGGCCACTGCACCTGGCCTATTAACTTTTTGATGAATTGCCATACTGTCTTCCATAGCTGCAGCACCATTTTATATTCCCAGTAAGAACACACAAAGGTTCAAACAACTCAATGTCCTAACACTTGTTATTTTCTGTATTGATTACAGCCATCCTAATAGGTCTGAGGTGGCACCTCCATGTACTTTTTTTTTTTTTTTTTGAGACAGAGTCTTGCTCTGTCACCGAGGCTGGAGTGCAGTGGTGGGATCTCAGCTCACTGCAACCTCTGCCTCCCGGGTTCAAGCAATTCTCCTGCCTCAGCCTCTTGAGAAGCTGGGACTACAGGCATACACCACCACTCCCAGCTAATTTTTTATTTTTAGTAGAGACGTGGTGTCACGACGTTGGCCAGGCTGGTCTCGAACTCCTGACCTCAAGTGATCCACCCATCTTGGCCTCCCAAAGTGCTGGGATTACAGGCGTGAGCCACTGTGCCTGGCCTCTCCATGTGGTTTTGATTTGAGTTCCCCTAATAATTAGTGACGTTGAGCATCTTTTTATGTGCTTATTGGCCATTTACATATCTTATTTGGAGAAATGTCTATTCAAGTCCTTTGTACATGTCTTTTTTTTTTTTTTTTTTTGAGACGGACTTCACTCTTGTCGCCCAGGCTGGAGTGCAATGGCGCAATCTCGGCTCACCGCAACCTTTGCCTCCCAGGTTCAAGCAATTCTCCTGCCTCAGCCTCCCAAGTAGCTGGGATTACAGGCGCCCACCACGCCCAGCTAATTTTGTATTTTTAGTAGAGACGGGGTGAGAAACCCCGTGGATAACATGTTGAGGCTGGTCTCGAACTTCTGACCTCAGGTGATCCACCCGCCTCGGCCTCCCAAAGTGCTGGAATCACAGGTGTGAGCCACCGCACCGGGCCCTTTGTACATTGTTGAACCGGGTCAGGTTTTTGTTGTTACATTGTGAGAGTGCTTTATGTATTCTAGATGGGAACTCCTTATCAGATATAATTTGCACATCTTTACTCCCATTCTGTAGGACGCCTTTTCACTGTGTTAACAGTATCCTTCAATGCAATCCAGTTTGTCTATTTCTCCTTTTGTTGCTTGTGCCTTTGGTGTCATATGCTCCATATCTAAGAAATCATTAACAAAGGAAGCCCTCCTACTGTGTTTTAAGAGTTGTATAGTTTTAGCTCTTACAGTTAGGTCTTTGATCCATTATTGAGGTTTTCTTTTTTTTTCTTTCCAACATGTTATAAGGTATGAGGTTAACTTCATTCTTTTGCATGTGGATATCTAGTTTTCCCAACACCATTTGTTGAAAGACTGTCCTTTCCCCCATTCAATAGTCTTGGCATCCTTATTGAAATCATTTGACCACATGTGTAAGAGTTTCTTTCTAGACTCTGTATTTCATTCCACTGGTCTGTATGTATGTCTTTACGCCAGTACCACACTTTTGACCACTGTAGCTTTCAATAAATTTTGAAATTGGGAAGTATAAGACGTCCAACTTTGTTCTTTGTTTTCAAGATTGTTTTGGCCATTTGGGGTCCCTTGAAATCGTGTATAAACTTTAGGATGGATTTTTCTATAATTGAAGAAAAAATGCCACTGGGATTTTGATAGCAATTACGCTAAACCTGTAGATCACTTTTGAGTAGTATTGACATCTTAATGATATTCTTATAATCCATAAATATGAGATGCCTTTACATTTGTTGTACAACCGGTCTCTGGGACTCTACATCCTGCCAAAGTCTTTGCCTCCTGGTTAAGTTTATTCCCATTTTATTCTTTTTGATGCTATTGTAAATGGACTTTTTTTTTTTTTTAAAGATGGTGTCTCACTGTGGTGCCCAGGCTGGAGTACAGTGGCTGTTCACAGGCATAATCATCATCAAAACTGACAGCCTTGACCTCTGAGGCTCAAGCGATCCTCCTGTCTCAGCCTCCCAAGTAGCTGAGACTATAGGCGTGCACAACCATGCCCGGCAGGAATTGTTTTCTTAATTCCCTTCTTGGATTGTTGACTGTTAGCGTGTAGAAATGCAACTGACTTTTGTATGTTGATTTTGTAATCCTGAAACTTTGACAAATTATTAGTTCTAACAGTTGTTTTTTATTTCATGCAGTGTTCAGGATTTTCGACAAAGATGATCATGTCATCTATTAACAGATAATTTTACTGCCTCCGTTCCAATTTGGATGCCTTTTCTTTTTCCTTTCTTTCTTAATAGTTCTGGCTAGGATTTCCAGCATTAAGAAAGCAGGTATCATTGTTTAATTCCTCATCTTGGAAAACTTTGTCTTTCATCACTGAGTGTGATGTTAGCTGAGGGTTGTTCATATGACCTTTATTATGTTGAGGTCATTTCTATTTCGAGTCTGTATGTTTTTAATCATGAAAGGGTATTAAACTTTGTTAAATGCTTTTTCTTCACTAACTGAAATAGTCACGTGTTTTCTTTCGTTCATTCTGTTAATGTGATATCTTACATTGATTCTTATATGGTAACCATCTTTGCATTCCAAGAATAAATCTCACTTGATCATGGTGTGTAATCTTTTCTATGATGCTGTCGAATTCTCCTTTTTAGTATTTTGTTGACAACTTTTGCATCTGTATTTATCAGGAATATCGGTCTATTTTCCTCTAGTGCTTTGTCTGCCTTTGGTATCAGTAATGCTGGCCTCACAGAATGAGTTTGGAGGTATTCTTTCCTCAACGTTTTGGAAGAATATGAGCAGGATTGGTATCGATTTTTCAAATGTTTGGTGATTCACCAGTGAAGGCATCTGATCTTGTGCTTTTCTTTCTTTCCAAGTTTTTGGTCACTGATTCAATCTCCTCGGTAGTTACAGGTCTGTTTTTCCATCTTCCATTTCATTTATTTCTGCTCTAACCTTTGTTATTTCATTCCTTCTCCTATCTTTGGGTTTAGGCTGTTCTTTTTCTAATAACTTAAGGTAGAAGGTTAGGTTGTTGGTTTGAGAGCTTTTCCTTTTTCTTTGAGAGAGGGACTTGCCATGTTACCCAAGCTAGTCTCAAACTCCTGGGCTCAAGCAATCTCCTGGCCCTCGGCCTTCCAAGTAGCTGGGATTATAGAACGGTGTCACTGTGCCTGGCTGCTGCTGCTTTTTTTTTTTTTTTTTTTTTTGCGGTGGGGCGGGGGTGAGGGGAGAGGTGGAGTCTAGCTGTGTCACCCAGGCTGGAGTGCAGTGGCACAATCTCAGCTTACTGCAACCTCTGCCTCCCGGGTTCAAGTGATTCTCCTGCCTCAGCCTCCCAAGTAGCTGGGAGTACAGGTGCCTGCCACCACACCTGGCTAAATTTTATAATTTTAGTAGAGCTGGGGTTTTGCCATGTTAGCCAAGCTGGTCTCAAACTCCTCACCTCAGACGATTTGCCCACCTCGGCCTC
Source organism: Pongo abelii (assembly GCF_028885655.2). Taxonomy (NCBI): domain Eukaryota; kingdom Metazoa; phylum Chordata; class Mammalia; order Primates; family Hominidae; genus Pongo; species Pongo abelii. Next base: position 13,133,900 of record NC_072003.2, on the reverse strand, counting down.
CCAAAGTGCTGGGATTACAGGTGGAGCCACTGCACCCAGCCAGCTTCTTTTTTAATTTAAGTGTGTACAGCTACAAATTTCCCTCATAGCACTGCTTTTGCTGCATCCCATAAGATTTCATATGTTTTGTCTCAAGATACTTTCTAATTTTCCTTATTTTTTTTCTTTGATCCACTGGTTTTGTAGTATGTTGTTTAGTTCCCACATATTTGTGGATATTTCAGTTTTCCTTCTATTATGATTTCAGTCATTTAAAATGTATTAAATCTTGCTTTGAAGCCTAACATACAATCTTTCCTGGAGAACATTCCACGTGTACTTTTGAAGAATGTGTTTTCTGCTGTTGGGTGAAGTTATGTGTGTGGTAGTTATCTGTCTGGGTGTTGTATCCATTATTGAAAGTGAGGTATTGGGCCGGGTGCAGTGGCTCAGGCCTGTAACCCCAGCACTTTAGGAGGCCAAGATGGGTGGATCACCTGAGGTCAGGAGTTCAAGACCAGCCTGGTCACCATGGTGAAACCCTGTCTCTACTGAAAATAGCCGGTCGTGGTGGCATACGCCTGTAATCCCAGCTACTCTGAGGCATAAGAATCACTTGAACCCAGGAGGTGGAGGTTGCAGTGAGCTGTTATCACGCCACTGCACTCCAGCCTGGGCAACAGAGTGAGATTCCATCTCAAAAAAATAAAAAAAAGTGAGGTGAAATCTCCTACCATTATCATAGAACTATCTATTTCTCCTTTCATTCTACAGTGTTTGCTTCATATATTTAGGAGCTCTGAGGTACATTGCATGTACATTTATAACTGTTACATCTTTTTGGTGAATTGACTATTATCATTATCTCTTATAACAGCTTTTGACCTTAGGTCGATTTTGTCTGCTATTAGTATAGCTACTCCTTCTCTATCTTATTTCATCCTTTCACTTTCAACCTGTATAAGTCTCTTAGTCTTTTGATTGTGGAATTCATTTGTATTTTTAAAGATTACCATTCTGACGCAACTCGCTAACCTGGTGACTGTGTCATGAGGCCCACAGCCAAGGACTGTGGTGAGCAGTTGCTGTGGGAAGACTCCAGCACACTACTGATGGGACTTCCCAATGGAGAAGGACTTCCTGGTGCCACGCTGGTGATTGTTTTCTGCATGGCTTATGGTTTGCTTTCTCTCTCATTTCGTCCCTTTGTGTTTAATTGATGTTTTTATTGTGACACACTTAGGATCTCATTTCCTTTTGTGTACATTCTATAGATATGTTGTCATTACCATGGGGATTACATGAAACATCCTGAATTTATAGCAAACCATTTTAAACTGGTAAGTTCGATCACATACAAATACCCTACTCTTTGACAGCTCTGCCCCCCTCCTATGTTGTTGATATCACAAAGTATATCTGTTTTTAGAGACAGGGTCTCACTCTGTCACCCAGGCTGGAGTGCAGTGGCATTATCATAGCTCAGTGTAACCTCAAGTCCCTGGACTCAAGCGATCCTCCTGAGTAGCTGAGACTACAAGTGCATGCCACCACCATGCCTATTTTTTTTTCACAAATTATATATTTAACATAGATGTATAGTTATACATCTTTTAAATCCAATAAAATAATTATAGAGATGAATCAAAATTACAATACAGGTCTTTATATGTGGCCTCAAATTTCCACCTAGCATCTTTTTTTTTTTTTTTGACTTGAAGGACTCCCTTTAGCATTTCATGCATAATGAACTCTCTCAGCTTTTGTTTATTTGAGAATGTCTTAATTTCTCTGGTCGGACACGAGGTGGGCAGACCACGAAGTCAGGAGTTCGAGAGCAGCCTGGCCAACATGGTGAAACCTCGTCTGTACTAAAAATACAAAAATTCACCGGGGGTGGTGGCGCATGCCTGTAATCCCAGCTACTCGGGAGGCTGCACCACTGCACTCCAGCCTGAAGGACAGAGCAGAGACCCTGTCTCAAAAAATTAATAAGAATAGTGTCTTAATTTCTTAGAGTTCATAATATGCCTTTATTTTGTAACTTATAACCACCTTTTAATTTGTCCTTCAAAAGTTAATTATAATTGGTGACTGCTTTTCTTAGATACTTCTCTGGTGTCCAAGAGGGGAATAACTTAGCCCTTGATTTAAAAAAATAAACCCTAAGGGAGGGAGAGGACCTTAACTGCAGATACCATTCCATTGTGAGACTGTGGCTGTAAGTCTTCTCTGTTGTCCTCCCAGATGTTTTGTTGATGGCTGAAGTAGCAGACAGTTTTGTATTTACATGGTCAAAACAACGAGCACTTCTGCTTGATTCACAGGTTCTCCGAGGTTCCCGTGGAGCCACACCACCTCCTGTCTTGGCACTTCGTAGTCGTCTCATCGAGTCCAAGGCTGCCTCCCAAGGGTCTGGTTGGTACACCGTGAAGTTGATTCCTGCCTTAAGCCTAGCTTTGCAAGCAGTTGTCCTATATTCTCACCAGTCACATTTTTGGTACTAGAACGGCGCGTTTTATGGTGCACTCATAAGTGGACGCTGAAATCACAACCTGGCCATTTGGATGTTCAACCAATGCTTTATGCTGCTGAGTCCTTGGAACTCACCACCCGTGCCAGAACTCACTGGAGCTGAGGTGTGTGGCGCTACCTTGTTTCTCTGCGGCTGGTATTGCACACATTTTTCATGCATTTATTTCCCACTGTTTACTTTTGAGTTTTTGTTTTGTGAGACAGGGTCTCAGTCTGTCATGCAGGCAGGAGTGTGATCATGGCTCAGTGCAGCCTTGACCTCCTGGGTTCAAGCAATCTCGCCTCAGCCTCCCAAAGTGCTGGGAGTACAAGTGTGAGCCACCCCACCTGGCCTACTTTTGAGCTTTGAGTTCTTTATATATTCTAGAGATGAGTACTCAGTCTGATAGGTGGTCTGTAAACATTCTTCCCAATCTGTAGCTTATCTTTCCATCTTCTTAATAGAGTCTTTCAGACAGCAGAAATAAGATCTCTCTTGCAAATACTCTGCCTCTGTAGCAGGAAAGCAGCCATAGACTATGTAAATGAACGTTGGTGGATCCCTTGAGTAAGTGTCATTCGTGGTAAAGATATGTCTAGACAGTAAAGATATCTCTAGACAGATCAGTGCTGAGAGGCTATTTCATTCTTAAATAATAGTTGAGCTGGGTACACACGCTAACCTAACGCTTATTTTCTCTTACTCCACAGTCTTCTGCTGTTGCTGGTGGGAGATCAATTATCAACATATTCTTCCTTCTTTCTACCCTCTTCAGTAGCTTTTAGGACCTTTTCTTTGTTTTTTCTGCAGTTTTGTTATGATGGGTCTTGGTATGGATGGATTTATTGTATTGGGGATCGTGCCTCCTGACTCTAAAGGGTCCTGTGTCTATTTTCATTCTGGAAATTTTTTTTTTTTTTTTTTGAGACGGAGTCTTACTCTGTTGTTCAGGCTGGAGTGCAGTGGCGCAATCTCGGCTCACTGCAACCTCCACCTCCTGGGTTCAAGTGATTCTCCTGCCTCAGCCTTCATAGTTGCTGGGATTACAGGAGCACGCCACCACACCTGGCTCATTTTTGTATTTGTAGTAGAGACGGGGGTTTTGCCCTGTTGACCAGGCTGGTCTCAAAATCCTGACCTCAGGCGATCTGCCCATAGTGCTGGGGTTACAGGCATGAGCCACGGCACCTAGCATTTCTTTTAGACATGTTGGATCCTCTTATTTCATCCTCCCTTTCATTGTCATATTTTCCAATTCATTAATTTTCTCTTCTGTTAAGGTTTTAAATGTCTGAATGGCAGCCACTAATTCTGGCATCTGAAGCTCTTGGAAGTTTACTCCTGTTGTTGCCACTGACTTCTATGCCCATTTAGTGGAGGCTTTGGCTGTGGGAATCATACACAGCACTGGATGAAGGAGCTGTCACCACATGGGATCTGATGCTGTCTCAAGGTAGCTAGCGTTAGAACTGAATTAGAGGGACACCCTGGTAGTGGGGATAACACACATTTGGTCACAGAAGTCATCTGCTGTGTTGATGATTGTTGTGATGTGAGAACAGAGAGAAAACAGGGCTGAGTATTTTCCCTAAACAGTGGTGTACATTGATAAGGCTGGGCGTAGTGGCTCCCACCTGTCATTTCAGCACTTTGGGAGGCTGAGGCAGGAGAACTGCTTGAACTTAGGAGGTGGAAGTTGCAGTGAGCCGAGATTGTGCCACTGCACTCCAGCCTGGGTGACAGAGTGAGCCTGTCCCAAAAAAGAAAAAAGCTAATAGCAAATTTTCAAGAGGTGACTTAATGTGGCTCTCCGGACACTTAGCTTAGTAGGCGGTAGGGAATCCATTTACAGTGATATAAAGGAGCACCTGAGGCTGGGTAGTTCATAAATGATAGAGATGATTGGCTCACAGTTCTACAGGCTGTACAAGCATGGCTCTAGCATTTGCTTGGCTTCTGGGAGGCCTCAGGAAGCTTACAATCATGGCAGGAGGAAAGAGGTGCCAGGGTCTTTTTTGTTTTTTTTGAGACGGAGTCTCACTCTGTTGCCCGGGCTAGAGTGCCGTGGTGCAGCCTCAGCTCACTGCAAGTTCTGCCTCCTGGGTTCACGCCATTCTCCTGCCTCAGCCTCCTGAGTATCTGGGACTACAGGTGCCGGCAACCATGCCCGGCTAATTTTTTTGTATTTTTAGAAGAGACAGGGTTTCACCGTGTTAGCCAGGATGGTCTCGATCTCCTGACCTCGTGATGCACCCACCTCGGCCTCCCAAAGTGCTGGGATTACAGGTGTGAGCCACCGTGCCCAGCCTTGCCAGCGTCTTTTTAAACAACCTGCTCTCATGTGAACTAATTTCACCAAACGGAGGGCACTAGGCCATCCATGAGGCATGTACCCCCTCGAGGGGACACACATCCAAACTGGCAGTATGTGACAGTCACTGGGACTCCCTTTCTTAATAAATGTTGTGACTCTTAGCTCCTTGAATGACAATTATTTGTCGTCCCGGGTGAGAGAAAGGGACTGGTTTTCCCTCTGGGCTGGAAGGCAGATGCCAGACAGGGGGCAGAGTGCCAGATGGCTGGGGCAGCTTACCACACTGTGGAGGAGGGGCCAGGGGTACGAAGCCCCGGGCACACAGGTGGATGTAGGCAGCTGCCAAGTTGCAGGCAGGCTGGAGCTGCTGGGTGCTACAGGGGTCCTGCACACACAGGCTGAGGAATGGTGTAGGGTCTACCTGAAATCAGGGACACCCAGTCACTGTCCACACCCTGAGGAATGGCAAGGAGGAGGGGCCTAGGCTTGATCAGGGAAACGGCCTTCTGCACCCCATGGGCCAGGCTCACACTCACCACCTGGAAGCAGTTCCTCAAGCTGGAGTGGGGGTCCTCGAAGAAGGCCCGGCAGGTGGGGATCTGTCCTGGGCAGGCCTGCTGAGTCTTCCTGGTGGCCCTGCAGTCACCACCCACCTGGCAGGATGGACGCAAGACTCAGGCCTCCTGCTGGACCATGTGGCTCCCCACATATATTGGCCTCAGCAGGAGACTTCCCCCAAACCCTGGGCCTAGGAACTCCCAGGACAGAGCCATCAGGTCGCCTGCCTCTCCTGGGACTCTGCAGTGAGCAGCCCTCAAGAACCTCAGCCGGAAGGACAGGCAGGTGTACCTGCTCACCTGCCAGGCCAGGCTGAGCTCCTCCAGGCTGCGTGCCATAGAGCCGTCCGGCAACATCAGCTCATTGCCTACTTCATTGTCGTTGGTGCCCAGAAGGCCAGCGGATATGCCTGTGGGGAGGAGGAAAACTGAGGTGGCCGTAAGAGCCTGTGATCCTCCCCCAGCCCTAGCCCTGCTGCCTCAGGACCTGTGTGTGAGATGAGCCTGAGGCACACAGAGGAGCAGTAGAGTCCCGCCACCTCCACCCCGGACTCCTGGAGTCCAGGCCCTGGCTCTAAACCCTCATCAGAGGAGGAAGAGAAAGCACAGGGGCTCAGGACAGCATGTGTGTCCCCCATCCCCTCCCCATGTCCTCAGCTCGAGTGGCTGGAATCCAGGCCCTTCCTTTGTGTTCCTTGGCAGAGGGACCACAGAAGGGCCAACTCCACACTGGAGCCGTGTGTCCCAGGGATGGGACAGAAAGCCCTGGGCCTCTGTGCGGTCATCTGGACACGGGGTCAATGGCATGAGGCTAGACGAGGAGCTGAGGGCACACGCACTGCCATGCTAGAGACGAGGCCGGCAGAGGCTCTGCATGCACGGTAGCCCCCTGCTGCCCTGGAAGCTTAAAGGGGTGCATCCCAAAGAGTCCTCTATAGGTGGGGCCAACCCTCCTGGGGCCCAGACCCACCATGCTGCCAGAGGCCCAGAGTCAGGCTGCAGAGGCCGGTGGGCACGTCACAGGAGACAGAGACCCCATCCCCACTGGCCATCTCAATCCTGGAGACGTCCTTCCTTGTCGTGGCAGGATGCAGCTTGAGGTCCGGACAGCTGTCCCCCGGCAGGGAGGAGTTGTACAGCCTGTAGGCCTGTGGGCCAGAGGGGGCTGGGCACAAGGTCTGACCCACAGCCAGGTGACAAGCTTGAAAGTGCCATCCCCCCAGGCGACCTGCCATGGGCACAAGTCTCCAGGGGAGGCTCAGTCCTGCAGGCTGCCACGCCTCTCCTGCTCACCTGCAGACTGGGGTAGAAGATGAGGGTCTTGTGGTTAAGCTCCACGAACAGGGCCGTGAGCCCCGAGCCTGTCCGACTCAGCGTCAGCGAGAATGTGTTGTGAGCAAAGTCCTGGGCCAGAAGGATGCTGCCGCACTGGGCGCTGAGGTCCCATACCCGGCCATCGAAGGTCACCACGTGCTGGGCCCCGGCCACCAGGGCATGGTCTGGGGAGAAGCAGCCCAAAGGCAGGGTAAGTGGGGCCAGCTCCACCCACCGCAGTAGGAGCCCAATGCCTGCTGGGTGCCCCGATGCCTAGAGCTTTGGCTTAGCCTGCCCTGAGGCCTGGATTCCCCCTCCCCTGGCGCAGCAGCCAGAGGCCCAGGAATCCCTCACCGGCTTCAAGACGACATGAGCTGAAGGTCTACCGGCAATTCAGCTCTAACAAGGAAAGGAGTCCTGAGACCTGCTACAAAAATACTGTGCTAAGTAAAAAAGCCTGGCTCAAATGCCACATGGGCTATGCTTCTGTTTACATAAAATGTCCAGAACAGGCACAGCTATGGACAGAAGGCAGATTGGTAGCTGCAGGGTTTCAGTTTAGGGTGATGAAAACGTTTTAAAATCGACTGTGGTGATGGATGCACAACTCTGAATAAACTAGAAGCCACTGAATCGGACACTTAAAATTCACACATCGGCCAGGCACGGTGGCGCTAAGCCATCCCAGCACTTTGGGGGACTGAGGCAGGAGGATCACTTGAGCCCAGAAGGTGAAAGCTACGGTGAGCCGAGATCGCGCCACTGCACTCCAGCCAGGACAACAGAGTGAGACCTAGTCTCCAAAAAAAAATGTCACACATCATACAGGTCATCCATTTAATCTCAATGAAGCTGCTGGCGGGGAGCGGGGAAACATTCACTATGTAAGTGGATGGCCCAAGGGTCCCTCAAACACAACACTGGTGTCCTGCAGACCTACCCTCTTCAGGGTAGGGAACAGATGGCCTGAGAAGGAGGTCTGACAAGTCTAGCCAGTGCGGCCCCTGAGCTGTGGCTTGGGGGTGGGGGTGCCCTTGCCCGTGGCCAGGAAGCACCATCTATGGTGCACAGCCAGGCACCTGTTGGCCAGTCCCAGATCCTGAGGGAGGCACTACCAGCCCCAGGGGCAGCTGTCAGAACTGAGAGGCACAGAGAAGCCCACGGTCACACACACGGAACTTGAAGACCAGGCCGTTTTCTACAACACCAACGTGCTGCTTAGACGACTGTGCCCACGCTTCTAGGGAGCCCTGGGCCTGGGTGTGAGTCCCACCCCACACACAAAGCACTCCTTGCCAAGCCTGGGTACCGGGGTTCCCCCACAGACATGAGGGGCTCCCCCTGCATCAAGAACAGTATATGCCCATTACCCATATGAGCGAGCCACGTTGTTACCTGCATTTCATGGTGGAGCAAACAGAGTCCCACAGGTTAGATTCACCTGGCCACACAGCATTTCATGGTAGAGGAAACCGAGTCCCATAGAGGTTAGACTGGCCTGGCCACACAGCAAGCCTGAGCCACACGCAAGCTCCCCAGCCCTTGGCTGCAGGTCACCTCTGACCGGCGAGTCTGAAGTCAGTTCTCTTCCAGCTGGAACTGGAGGGCTGCCGTCTTCTCCAGCAGTGCCCGCAGGGAGGGAGCTGGCCTGAAGCCCTAAACCGCCCTCCTCACCCCTCTACGGGGCCAGGACTTATATTCTGGACAAAAGCAGGACATGTAGCCTCAGCCCTAGTCCCATAGGACCTTGGGAAGTCCAGTAAGCTCTGGGCCTGGCACTGTGATGCCATTAGCCTATGGAGGCTGCCCTGTGCCCACGGGGCAGGGGGCTCCCAGAGAGGAGGGCGGCACAGCCCGGGGCAGGACTCACATTCGCAGGTGCCCGCCAGCAGGCGGCATCTGAGCCAGTAGTACTCTGCCAGCACGTTGGCCCCAGACAGCTCTCGGAGCGGCCGCAGCAGCTTCTCCATGAGGTAGCTGGTCACCCGGGCCACGTCCAGGGGCTCGTCCCCTGCAGGCAACAGTGGCAGCGTCACCACCACTGAGCGGTTCCTGGAGGGAATGCAGAGGACAAGTCACTGTGCCTGCCCGAGCCTTGCTTCCCTTGGCTGCAGAGGGGAGCTTCTAGGTCCGCAAGAAGAGCTCTGCAGGGGAGAGCATGAGGGTGCCTTTCAGAGAAGGGCTGTCCTTGTTTTGGGAAATCCCGTCATGAGGAGGACAGAGGCCGGCATGACAGCAGAGGTGGTAGATGATGGCTGGTGACAAAAACAAGTGGCCCCATTTTGAGGACACAGACGTCCGATGTCATGCCTACTCTGCTCCCCGGGTCTTGGGCAGCATGGGCTTATGTGTGGGGATGCCGAGGACAGGAGCTGGAAGGTCTAGGAGATTTTGTTTTTTAAGAATCTCATTCTGTCAGCCAGGCTGGAGTGTAGTGACACAATCTCAACTCACTGCAACCTCTGCCTCCCGGGTTTAAGTGATTCTCCTGCCTCAGCCTCCCGAGTAGCTGGGACTACCAGTGCCCACCACAACACCCGGCTAATTTTTGTGTTTTTAGTAGAGTTGGAGTTTCACCACATTGGCCAGGCTAGTCTCAAACTCCCGACTTCAACTGATCTGCACACCTCGGTCTCCCAAAGTGCTGGGATTACAGGTGTGAGCCACTGTGCCCAGCCAACAGGTCTAGGAAATTTCTACAGTTTAGGGAAGGACTGGAACTTTCTCGGGATCTAGAGTAGGGGTCAAGCCTGTGAGATTTTGAATGATCAGGGGGATCTCAGCTCACGTGGGGGTGTAGTGGGAAGACAAACATCTCATACCCTGCTGTTGATGGGCCAGTAGAGAGGGAGCAGGGGTAGGTGGCCTCACTTGCTTACTTCTAGGAACCCAGAGGCCCTGCAGCTGGGAGCAGGAAGCAGCCTCAACTCCCTCCCTGCCACCTGAATCCATGTTTTGGCACCTCCACCTAGCAGTGACCGGATCCCACTCACCAGGTAGGTGAGTAACCAGGCAGGTCATTCTTCAGCCAAGCCAGACCCCGCCCTGGGAGCTCCTCCCTTCATCAGCCTCCATTCTGACCGCAGGAAGGCAAGAGCAGGAACTTGTATCACAGGGAGCCTTTTCCCCATGATGTGGGTTTAGTCCCTATTTTATGGCTGGGGAAACTGAGGCACAGAGCACTGAAGCAGAGGAATCCTAGTTAGAGGGAGAGCCGGATTCCAGATGCTCTGCGAGGCCACCAGCATGGAAGGAGCAGCTGCCTCCCTGCCTGGAGCCTGGTTCCTGGTGGGCCTCGTGCCTGTGAGGGGAAAGGATACTGGGTCCCCCGGTCCCTGCTGTGAACTGGGCTCCCCCCTTCTATCCACCACCCCCGTGTTCTCAACACAGGGGCCAAAGACGTCTTTTAAAGTAAAAGGGCGATCACGTCCTTCCTAGGTCACAGCATAAGCCAGAGACCACCTGAGCCCCGCCCCCCCCACCTGCCTCCCGAGTCTTGGGAACTCCCAGTCACATTCACTCTCCCTTGCAGACATTCTGCTCCAGCCCCGCCAGCTTGATATTCAAATAGACGGGGCTGGGCTCGGTGGCTCATGCCTATAATCCCAGCACTTTGAGAGGCCGAGTTGCTTGAGCTTAGGAGTCTGAGACCAGCCTGGCTAATATGGTGAAACCCTGTCTCTACTAAAAATACAAAAATTAGCTGGGCTTGGTGGCAAATGCTTGTAATCCCAGCTACTTGAGAGGCTAAGGCAGGAGAATCGCTTGAACGTGGGAGGCAGAGGTTGCAGTGAGCTGAGATCACACCATTGTACTCCAGCCTGGGCAACAGAGAATAAGACTCCATCTCAAAAACAGGCCAGGCACATCCCTCTCCCAGGCCTTTGTGCAGTGGTGACCCCCACCTGGAGCGCTCTTCCCACGCTGGCCCCGTGGCTCTTGCTGAAACTCTACCTTCTCCTCAAAGCCAGTCACGGCCCCACCGTTTCATAGGATCCACCCCCCACCCCCATCTCACCGATGTTCCTTCTCTAGCATTTGCAACCTAACGTATAGCTCAGGGGTGGTAAATGGTGACCAGTGGGCCCCAGCCTGTGGCCAGCTTCTGCACAGCCTGCAAGTAAGAAGGGTTTTTGTGTGTTTAAAAGATTATTACAAAAGAGGCCAGGTGCGGTGGCTCATGCCTGTAACCCCAACACTTTGGGAGGCCAAGGCAGGTAGATCACCTAAGGTCAGGAGTTTGAGACCGGCCTGGCCAACATGGCAAAACCCTTTCTCTACTAAAAATACAAAAAATTAGCTGGGTGTGATGGCATGAGCACCTGTAGTCCCAGCTACTAGGGAGGCTGAGGCAGGAGAATGGCTTGAACTCAGGAAGTGGAGGTTGCAGTGAGCCAAGATTGCACCACTGTACTCTAGCCTGGGCAACAAGAGCAAAACTCCATCTCAAAAAATAAAGAAAGATTACAAAACAAAAGCAAGGAAATGTGACAGAGCCGAACAGCCTGCTTAAGATGTGACTCTCAGGTCCTCTGCAGGGAGCTGTGCAAGCCCTGGTGTAGATGACAAGCCCTTCCTTGTGCTTCGTGTCTGAGTTAAAGTGAGCTTCCCGAAGGCAGGGTCAGCCTCAGCCACTGCGCTCTCTGCAGCTCCTAAAACCCGGCCTGCCCTGGGCCAGTGCTCACGAGGTATCTATGGAGCGAGGAAGAAAGCCCAGCTTCCTCATCTGTGAAACAGGAGAGAAGAAGCCTCTGGGCAGGGCGGTCACACGAGTCAGTATGTGGGAGGGTGTCAAAGCATTCAGCACTGCACCTGGTATGTGGCAGGCATGCAGGATGCGCTACTCTCAAACCCCAAGTTACCTGGCCGACAGGCTGTACAGGTCCAGCAGCGGTTTGCAGAACCTCTTCAGTGCCCGTGAGAACGTGGCCTCAGCCCAGGACAGCATCTGGTGGGCGGCCTGGAGAGGGAGGGGACAGTGAGAGCTGGCTCAGTCATCCTCACCTGCCAGCCACGCCCCATCCTTGCTCTCACTCACCAGCTCCAGGGCTCCTTTCACAGCCCCCAGGGCCACCCTGATGGGCCTTGGACCCCCATTGCCTGGCATCCCGGGCACCCAGGCCTGCAGCCGCCGCATGGCCTCCTCTGCCCGCTCCCGCCACACCTCCTCCAGGGGCCGCAGTGTCACCTCCAGGTAGGCATCCTTCAGTGTGGCCAGGGGCCCTGCAACAGGCAGCCACCACCCACCGTGAGACCTCAGGGCAGATCAGAGAACCAGCCCTGCCCAGACAGCCCAGGCCTCAAGGAGATAGGGCCTGTTCCTGGGATTAAGCTGTGGGGAGCTGGGGGAACAGGAACAGAGCAGCAGCACTGGAGATTGCAGGGGAGTTGTCACAGCAGGCCTGAGCCGTCTCTGCAAGGCCTGCTTATAAGTTTGTCTGGGAACTTGGATTGGGGGAGGGTTCCCACCAGTCCTAGAATTGATATGAGGCTCCTTGCATCTGAACTGTTTGTACAAACATGGTTGATGCCAGACCCCTGCTTGCCTCCTAGGAGTCTGACAGTGTAGTCTGTGCCAAACAGCACCTGCCAGTGTGGCAGCCCCCGATAAAAACCCTGTGTGCTGAGTCTCCCAGTAGCTGCTCTGGTGACAGCTGGGACAGCTGAGTGCATCCTGTGTGAAAGCGCTGGGACTGGGAGAGGACAGTGGGCACTGGCCCTGGTTCTCCCTAGACTCCGCCCCAGCCTCCTTGCCTGTGCTGACACTCCTGCATCCCCTCACTATAATAAATCACAGCCGTGAATAGCGCTGTGAGGCATCCTGGGGCATTCCTCCCAATTCACTGCCCTGGGGGTGGCAACAGGAACACTCCGGCACAGCAGGGAGGATGGGGAGGTAACATTCAACAGCCAGTCAGAGGGATGCCCACCCTGGCACTGGGCAGGGCCTTGGGGGCTCTGTGCTGCGCTGGGCATTAGCCCTGGATGGTGGAGAGGCCAGAGGTTCCCAGTCCTGCCGCGAGGCCAGTTGGGGCAGCAGGTGTGAGCCTTTAACGACCACATGGCCACACTGAGCTCGTTGTGGAACCAGAAAGAGATGCTGTGGCAGTGAGCTTCACAGAAACAAGGCTGTATACTCAAAAGAAAGCAGGTGGGAGACTGAAAAAACCTAGGCAGCAGGCATAAGGGAGATGAGCTTGGAGACTGTAAGAATGACACAGCAGACCAAGAAAAAACGAAGGCTGTAGATCTGTAAGAAATAAGGCGGGGCGCTAAACACAGCTGGGCTGCAGGCCCATGGGAAGCGAGGCCACATTTCTGATCGAAGCAGTGCCACAGGCCAATGTGAGCGCTTAGGGCCCCGGTGGGGACGGGGGGCATTGATTTCTGCACGGGATTGAGCCCTCCCTCCCGCACTTACATTCCAGCTCCTCCCGCAGCTGCTCCAGCCCCACCTGCAGCCACTCCAGGTAAAGAGGCAGGTGCTGGGTCAGTGCCTGGCTCCGGGCCCACAAAGTGGCTACTGCCCAACCACTCGCCTGCATGGCCTCCTGCCCCGCCTGGGACAGCTGCAGCAGGAGGCCTGCCACGCCGTCCAGGGTGCCGGCCGGCTGCACCTGGGCAGGGAAACTGAGGCAGAATCAGGGTGAGGTCCAGGGCAGAGAGAGCCCCAGACCCTCCTGCCTGGTGAGTGGGGGCTACAAGCCAGGCCAGAGGGGGACCTCTCCACCCTGAGCCCCACCCTCCCCTCCTGTGCTACCCACCAATTGCTGGAACCTTCTCACAGAGGCACCCAAGCCTTGAAACTTCTCTTCCAGCCGGGCTTGCACCTGGGAGCCAACTGCTGCAATCCTGGACTGTGAGGACAGAGGAAGAGGCTGGGGCGTCGTAGGAATGAAGTGGACACAAGGTTCTCGGTGCCAACGGCAGGTGTGGGCCTCACCATGGGGTCGTCTGCCCTGGTTTCTGGGCACAGCTGGACCCCAAGGGCTCGGGGCTCCTGGCACGGGGGCCTCTACCCAGTGAGAGAACGGTAACCCCTTCCCTGTGTCCCAGCCCAGGCCCTCTCACCTCCACACGGCCCAGCAGGACCCCCTGGCAGCCGCGCGCGGCCAGCAGGAGGCCCTGGTTGGCAGCCTGCAGGGTCAGGCGTCCCAGCGGCTGGGAGGGCTGCCTGCCATCCCGGAACAGGACCTCTGCCTCGGCTGTCCACCCGTGGGCACATGCCCGCAGCACCACACTCTCCTCTCTGCCCCCTGAAGCCAGAAAGGGACCTGCTGGTGCCCCCACCTTGTCTCTAGCTGCCCACTCCTCCTCCATCGCTTTCTGTAGCTCCCCACTGCCCCAGGCCAAGCCTCAAGGCCCTAGGATTTGAGAACCTTGAGCTGCACCACCTAAAGCAACTTCCTGAGCCACCTGAAGCCCCCTCTTCTGTCCCCTCCCCTGACACAGCAGTCTGTTAGGGATGCCGTGAAGTCTTAATGGGGTTTCCTGAGGTTTTTTTTGAGACACCAAGGCAGGAGTACAGTGGCAGGATCACAGCTCACTCCCAGCAGCTGGGACCATAGGAACAAATCACCCCCACCCCACCAAGTTTGTTCATTTTTTGAGACAGATTCTCGCTCTGTCGCCTAGGCTGGAGTGCGGTGACACGATCTCGGCTCACTGCAAGCTCTGTCTCCCGGGTTCACGCCATTCTCCTGCCTCAGCCTCCTGAGTAGCTGGGACTACAGGAGCCCGCTACTGAACCCGGCTAATTTTTTGTATTTTTAGTAGAGATGGGGTTTCACTGTGTTAGCCAGGATGGTCTCGATCTCCTGACCTCGTGATCTGCCCGCCTCGGCCTCCCAAAGTGCTGGGATTACAGGCGTGAGTCACCGCGCCTGGCCCCCCCCTTTTTTTTTTTTTTAAGTAGAGACGGGGTCTCACTATGTTGCCCAGGCTGGTCCCCAACTCCTGAGCTCAAGCAATTCACCCATCTCGGACTCCCAAAGTGCTAGGATTACAAGTATGAGCCCCTGCACCCAGCCCTGACTTCTGAGATCTTAACGCCCAGACCCCCGTCCTTTCTTAAGCCAACAGGGGCCGTGCCCAGCTAGCTGAGCTGGGACCCAGCTGCCACTCACCCTCCTCATGGGCCACAGAGGCCTGGAGACAGCTTGGGGCCCGGAACACAGACAGCCACACCCTCTCTCTGTTGTCCACATTTCCCTCCAACCGGACCAGGCTTTGAGAAGTTGAGGTGGAGACACGGCCCAGCAGGCCAACCCGCTGAGCCTTGGAGCCACGAAGCTGGGAGGGGGAGGGCAGAGGCCTGAGTGGAGCCTGGCCCATGCCCTGTCCCTGGTCTCTCCCCTCCCTGCCCCAGGCTCAGGAAGGGGCTGGCTGGGGAGGCTGCTGTTGGACCTGTAGGGAACCAAGGGAAGGCACAATACCCACGCCCAATCTCCGGGGCACCAGGTTCCCCACGCCATACCCCTATCTAAGGCCCCCAGTGCCCCATTACAGAAAGCACTTATGAAAATACTCCGGGCCAGGCTCAAGGGCTCACTCCTGTAATCCCAGCACTTTAGGAGGCCAAGTTGGGTGGATCGCTTGGGCCCAGGAGTTTCAGACCAGCCTGGGCCATGTGGCAAAAACCCTGTCTCTACCAAAAATACAAAACCTAGCCAGTCTCATGACAAATAATTTTTTTAATTTTTAAAAATACCCATCTAGGAGTCCATCCCAGCAGCAGCCACCCACAGGGTGGCTTAGAGATGGCTGCTGCCCAGGCCCCACCCAGACACTGACTTAATTGGTTTTGGGGGCCCCAGGCCCTGGCATTTCTAACATTCCCAGTGCCCTGGTGTTTCTGCTATAGCCCAGGCTTTCCGAGTTTGCATGGGAACCACTGCAAAGGTCTAAGCAAGTTCAAGGAGACATGGGCACACCTGGCATAACACCCCAAGCACTGGGCAGTTTACCTAAATCCCTGCAGGTGCCCAGCCTTGGGGGCATGGCAGGGACCAGAACAGGTGAGTCTAGAATGGGGTGGGAGAGAGGCTCAGAGGCCCCCAAGAGAACACAAGCCTGGAGGAGGCCGTGCAGGGGAGGGGGCCTCAGCTACCCTGTATTCTAGTCCAGACACTGCAGCTAACAAGCTGTGCACCCTTCAGTAAGGGTGTCACCCTCTCTGGACCTTAGCTCCAAGATCTGTAAAATGATACAGAACAATGTTTCACAAAACTTAGCAGGACTTAAGAATGTGTGTGCGCGTGCGTGTTAAGGGTTGAATTTCATTCCTCAGATAGGCTGAAGCCCTAACCCTCTATACCCGTGAACGTGGTGTTATTTGGAAATAGGTTTTTGGCAAAAGTAATCCAGTTGAGGCCATAGTGGATGGAGGCAGGTCACGCACCCAATGAATGCTGTCCCTGTGAGAAGACCACGTGAAGATGCCACCCAGAAGGCAGAAGGCTACCATGTGGGACAGAGGCATGATGCCACCACAGCTATGGGTTGCTGGCAACCACCAGAAGCTAGAGGTCCTATGGAAGAATCTTCCCTAGGACTTTGAGAGGAGTGTGGCCCTGCTGACAGCTTGCTTTTGGACTTCTGGCCTCTAGAACTGTGACACCATACCTGTCTTTTGCATTAAGGCTTCCAGTTGGTGGCAATTTAATACAGTAGTCCTAGGAATCAAATACAGGATGCTTACTAAACATGCAGAAGCATGTCGATCTCTGAGGAGACCAAGTTGGTAATAGGGCTACAGCCCAGGACTCCTATGGAATGTAAGTGAGCACAATGTGATCCTGCCAGGCAGGTGGGGGCAGGGGACGGTCTGCAGCAGACCACACGGAGTTGGCCCAGGACG
Source organism: Pongo abelii (assembly GCF_028885655.2). Taxonomy (NCBI): domain Eukaryota; kingdom Metazoa; phylum Chordata; class Mammalia; order Primates; family Hominidae; genus Pongo; species Pongo abelii. The sequence continues at coordinate 13,117,362 of NC_072003.2, read as the reverse complement.
GCTTCCAGCATCTGAGCTCAGCCCCGCTTGGTGTCATTGAAAAGCAAGGGCCATGCCTGCCTCTGTGCAGCCTGGGTGAGTGCCTGACCTCCCTGAATCTGTCCTTCATCTGTCCTGGGGCCACTGGGTTGGGGTGAGGAACAAACAAGGCTGGGGAAGCCTTCTGACCACTCCACAGACCCCAGAATGGAGCAAGTGAGAAGGGGCCAGAACAGCTGTCCCAAATAAATCGGGGACAGGGAAGCAAGAGGACCGGCCTCTTGCCGAGCATCCGCCATGGGTTCACTCCCAGGGCTCCAGTTCCATCAGGCACGGGGCTTACAGAGCCAGGGGCAGGCAGGGGGCAGGCAGGGGCCTGGCTGGAAATGGGGAAGTGACAGTTGGTCCCGGAGAACAAGAACGTTGGAAGGAGAAACTCCTTTGAAATGGCCACGGCTGCTGAACTCTCAACCCAGAAACGGCATCCTCATCCAGCTCGGATGCCAGGAAGGGAGGGAACTCCCCCTCTCACAAGCACCTGCTACATGCAGATGTTGTACAAATGTGTTTCCTCCTAACGATTCTGCAAGAGAGATGGTATTTGTTCCCATTTGACAGAAGGGAAGACTGAGGCTCAGCAAAGGCAAGTCACAAGGTCAAGTTCACCTGGCCAGGGAGACAGAGGAGGTGGATGGAAACGCCGAGAGAGCACCTGCTACGTCACGTGCCTTGGCTATGCAGGCAGCGGGAACCGGTATCCAGACTCCCAAAAACCACCCTGTGAAATATCTGATCCCCTCCTACAGATGAGGAAACAGATGCTCAGAGAGGTTCCTTCCTGGGATCACCTGGCCAGGTCAGGGCAGAGTAGGTATTGGAGGCCAACTCTGCCCCTTCCTACTTCCCAGGGCTGCTGGGAGGAAGGAGGGGGAGGAGATGGTGCCAATAATGGCTAATAGTAAATACTTACGTAGTGGCTGTTTTCTCTCAGGCACTGCTCTAAGCTGTCTGTGCCTATGAATATATTTAATCCTTGCAATATTAACCCCATGGGAGATAGGGCCAGTACAATTATTATACCCATTTTACAGGGGAGGTCAGGTACCAGGAGGCAGCAGGGCTGGGATTCAAACTTGGGCAGCCCAGCCACTGCCTCTCCGTTATAGGAAGGGCCGGGTGTTGGGACTGTGGAGGAGCTGCTTTAGGCCTGGGGTTCAGCAGGTGTTTCCTCCGACCCAGAGTGAATGCTGGTTTGCGGTTCCTCAGATGGCCACTAGATGGCAGGGCCGCCCAAGCAGTTGGGGGCCTGCTGGCCAGGGAGGAACTGGAGGGAAGCCAGGGCATCTTTCCCAGGGACTGTCAGCCCCATCCTGGCCACCGACCTCCAGTGCCCCGGAGAAGTCAGCTGAATGAGGCCTGCTGTGGTTTTGGAGGGTCAAGCTGAGATGCAGGCCGTGGTCTGGGTCTGGTGCGAGGCCCAGGTGGCAGCGGGAATGCAGCAGGAGTCCACCCTGGCCCAGGGTGTGTTCCCCGACGACCAAGAGGGCCTGGGACGAGAGAGTCTAGGTGTCAGGCAGGCACAGGGGACGGCAGCTTCCTCTCTCCCCAGTCCCCTGCACCGAGAATGCAGCAGCTGCCACCTCCCAGCCTCCACACCTGTCCCAGCTCACAGCTGACCTCTAAGAAACGCAAATCAGACGCCGTCCCCTAAGGCAAACCAGGCTCTGGCATGGCCTGTGGGCTGCTTTGTTGTCCCGACCTCACTTCCCTTGCTTCCTCTGTAAGGGCTGCCCCGTGTTCCTCAAGGCAGAGTCGTGCCTTAGGCCCCTTCCCTCTGCAGGGCTCACACTCACCAGTGAGGCCCCTTTTGCAACCCCCTGGCCCCTCTCTCTGCCTCATTCCTGCACAGCGTTTACCACACCCTGACCATAGACCATGCATCTCTAGTTTGTTGTATCTTCCTGGCGCCACTGGAGTGCACCACCCAGGAGGCCGGCACCTAGGCTGTCTCTTTCACATCCAGTCCCTGCACCTAGAGCACAGCCTGGCATAGGTGAAACACACAAATGTTTTCTGAATGAACAGAGGAAAAGATAAGGGGTGGGAAACTGGTTTGGGGCCGAATCTGCTCACTGCCCACTCTTGTAAATACTTTTTTTTTTTTTTTTTGAGACAGAGATGTGCTCTGTCACCAGGCTGGAGTGCAATGGCGCGATCTCAGCTCACTGCAACCTCCCCCTCCCAGGTTCAAGCGATTCTCCTACCTCAGCCTCCTGAGTAGCTAGGACTACATGCACGTGCCACCATGCCCAGTTCATTTTTTCTATTTTTAGTAGAGATGAGGTTTCACCATGTTAGCCAGGATGGTCTCGATCTCCTGACCTCGTGATCCACCTGCCTCGGCCTCCCAAAGTGGTGGGATTACAGGGGTGCGCCACCGTGCCCAGCTTGTAAATACTTTTACTGGAATACAGCCATAAGGATTCATTTACATATTGTCTATAGCTGCTTTCACAAGACAGTGGTACAGTTGGTTGTTGGAACAGAGACTGAATGGTTCATAAAGCCTAAAATATTTACTATCTGTCTCTTTACAGAAGAGTATGAGTCCTTGGGATGGAGGGAGGGAGGGAGGGAGGGATGGATGGATGGACGGACAGATGAATGGATGTGAGGGAGGGAGGGTTGGAGGATGAATGGATGGAGAGAGAGGGTACGTGGGAGGGCAGATATAGGGGGATGGATGGAAGATAGGAAGGAGGATGGAAGGATGCATGAAGGAATGGATGGATGGGTTGGTGGATGGAAGAACCAATCAACCAGCTACCAATCCCAGGAGGGGAAAGGGGTTGAGGAAAAGGGGTCCCAACACCTCTCCCCTGGGGCAGTGATGACTACAGCAGCTCTAACTTATGTGCCTGGCACCAAGGCTGAGCATTCCTGCATCACGTCTCTCTTAAGTCTCACCATCACTCTACATGCTGGAACCTGCTGCTCCTTCCTCAGATGAAACACCAGAGGCTCAGAGAGAAGATGCGCCCTGCCCAGTCACCCAGCGGGCAAATGGCAGAGCCATCATGCTGGCGTCTGGCTGCCTCGCTCACACCCCTGCATTCTGCGGGCACCACCCTCCCTGCTGCCCCCTCACCATGGGTCCCTGGTCCTCCAGCTGCCCCCTTCTGCAGGGCAGATTCACCCTGGGCAGGTCACAGAGCCCCACGTGGAAGGAGTGCCGCAGCCAGCGTGCATAGTCAGTCTGTACTTCTCCCCAGAAGCTCTGACGGGTACAAGAGGCCCCGAGGACGTGCTCCAGCGTGGCCTCCACGATGATTTTGTCTGGCTGAGGTGGCCAATGCCTCTGGAATGAGAGGGCCCATGGGTCAGGGGCTCATCACCTAAGAGAATGCCCATGGCCAGCTGCAGCTGGAGACCCTCACCTAGGCAAGAGCATGTGCCAGGAATGTGCCGTCAGAGCTCTCATCAGCCACAGCACCCCCTTACACTCTGGGGCAGGATTTTTTTTTTTTTTTTTGAGACAGAGTCTCACTCTGTAGCCCAGGCTGGAGTGCAGTGGCACGATCTTGACTCACTGCAACCTCTACCTCCCAGGTTCAAGCGATTCTCCCACCTCAGCCTCCCAAATAGCTAGGATTACAGGTACATGCCACCATGACTGACTTTTTTCTTTTTTTTCTTTTTTTTAATTCTTTAGTAGAGATGGGGTTTTGCCATGTTGGCCAGGCTGTTCTCGAACTCCTGACTTCAGGTGATCCCCCCACCTCAGCCTCCCAAAGTGCTGGGATTACAGGTGTGATTCACCATGCCCCGCCCGTGGCAGGATTTCTGCTGTGAGCACTTAGGGGGCCATGCCTAAGAGCCCCGGGAACCAAAGTGGGAGGCCCAGCGGAGGAAGGGGCTTCCAGAGCCAGCTCTCCCCATTTCTCCATGGCCTGGTTCCTGCCCCAGGCTCTGCAGAACAGTGCTCGGCCCCATGAGGAGCCCTATCAGGTAGTGATGCTGGAGGAGACCAGACCTGATACCTCCGGGAACCTGAGCTCCCAATCTCCCTCCGCCCCGTCCTGAGAAGGCCCCTAGCCTCCCACCTCCTTCCCCGTCTGTTCCCAGCATCTCGGGCCGGTCCCCTTGCTTTTCTTGTCTTCCAGAGCCCTCACCACATCCCAGTTAGGAAGGGAACCATTTCACAGATGAGAACACTAAGGCTCACAGCAGAGAAGTGAGTTGCCCAGTATCCCGCAAGCACTGGAACCCAGGACCATGTGGTCCCAGAGCCGGACACTCCTATGGCAGGTGGAGCCGCCTGGGGGTTCCCTGCCCAGATGCTGCTACCCCGACCTCACCTCGTATGTCACGTTCTGCCGCATGCGGTGTTGGCCCCAGGACAGGTCGAGCTGTTCAACGAACACAGCTGGGGTCTGCGTGAAGTTCCCGCAGGCCTGGAGGGTGTTCAGGCCCCAGGTTTCCTGGAGCTGATAGGGAAGAGAATAGGGTACATGACCTGGGGGGCCAGCTGAGAAGCCTGGAGCGAGGGGGAGCCCCACAGTCGGTGCAGCGGTCAGGCCCCACATACCTGCCCCGGGGAGGCGGCCAGGCAGCCGTCCCAGGCGGTGCTGTGTGCTGAGGACCCGCCAGCCCAGGTGAGCTGCAGGGCCGCAGGTTGTCCTCTGTTCCAGGTGAGCTGCACCTGCATTGGGATGGGAGGGCAGTGGTGGGGAAAGGGGGACACGTTGGAGAGAGGAGAGGCTAACGGCGCCCGCACACCCCATCTCTGTTGGGAAATGAGACACTAGGGAGGATGGAGAAGCTGGTGCCCCTCCCCCAGATATCCCTAGAGGAACTAGGATGGAGGGTGGAGAGACTGCCCTGCCCACCCCCATCTCTGGAAGAGCCCAGAGCCATTCCCGGGCTGGAGATTGAAAGCATTTAAATGAAAAAAAAAAAAAATGCCTCATCCCCAACACCCAGACTCAGCATTTCCAAAGACAGAAAGCAATCGTGCTCCTCACTGGGGCCTCCAGGGCCAGCATGATCTGTCCCTGTCCATCTGACCTCATCTCCCTGTCACCCATCCCTCCCAGTCACTCTGTTCCCATCTTATTTCCCTTCCAGCCCTCCCTGAAGCACCCGGCTCGTTCCCACCACAGGGCCTTTGCACGGGCTTTTCCTGCTGCCTACAGTGCTGCTCCTCCAGCTTCTCGCAAGCCCAGCTCCTTCCCATCCCGGGGCCGCCTCCCCCATGAGGCCCTCACTGACCACCCACCTTACAGTAGCTGCCCCACCCACCTGCCCAGTCACTCTCAATCTCAAATCTTTTTTTTTCTTCTGCGACCGAGTCTCACTCTGTCACCCAGGCTGGAGTGCAGTGGCATGATCTTGGCTCACTGCGACCTTCACCTCCCGGGCTCAAACGATCCTCCCGCCTCAGCCTCCCAAGCAGCTGGGATTGCAGGCACACACCACCACACCCAGCTAATTTTTATATTTTTAGTAGAGACAGGATTTTGCCATGTTGGCCAGGCCGATCTTGAATTCTTGGCCTCAAGTAATCCACCGGCCTCGGCCTCCCTCAGTGCTGGGATTACAGGCGTGAGCCATTGCGCCCGGCCCCTCTTTACTACTTTACGGTGCTTATCACACCTTCTGATTTTTTAATTCATTCTTTGGCTTGAATTCTGGAGAGCGTCTTTTGCCTGCACACAGCTGGCCTATTGTCCTTCCTTTCACAGATGGAAAAACCTGAGTCTCAGAGAGGTGATAGGAGACACACAACGCCCCCCAGCCAGACTGGGAGCCCAGCTGCCTCAGTCACTCCCTGAAGCTACCACTAAACAAGCAACTATAAATGATCAATCAGAGACGCCTGTACCTGTTTCCCACATTAAAATGTGAGCTATCCTCAAACACTGCGTGGTATACAGTAGATGCTTAATGAGGTATTGATAAAGGAATGATTGAATGAAGGATCCCAGAGATCCCCAGGCTTCAGGAAGCTGTGATTCTGGAGAAGTCCTTGTCACTGATGAACACACTCTCCTTCTCCTACCGGAGGTGCCCAGCCCCACAGGCTCAGCCAAGTGGCTCCCACCTCCAGCCCCGGCCAAGGGAGCCTGGGACATCCTCACTCACCTGCCGGCTCTGCCTGCCACCCCTGCTCTCAGCAAGGCCACTGGCCTCGGCTTGCCGCCAAGAGAGGTTGAATGGGTGAGCCAGGGCCAGGCGGGCGGCCAGCTCACTCTTCCCCAGCCACAGGGACGAAGAGACCAGCACCTAGGGAGGGAGACAGACTCAGCCAGTGGCCTTGCCCAGACAGGCCGCACTTGTTTCCCACCCTCACAGACCACCTTTCTCCATCGAGGTCAAGGCTGCAAAAGGGCAGGTGGCTTTGAGCAAAAAACCCCATCCCTGTGCAAAGCCCTCAGAGAGCTCAGCGCATTTCACAGAGGAGGAAATCAAGGCTTAGAGAGGAGCAGATGGAACAAACACAGGACAGAGATGGGACTGGAGATCGCGCTCCTCCTCCACTGTCTTCCCTTAGCTCTGTGGCCCCAGGCAGGTCGCTGCACCTCTAAGATCTTCAATTTCGTCATCTGAACACGGGGCTATTAATAGCGCCGAGCAGATGGGAGGCTGATGTGTGGGTTCACGCACAGAACCTATCACGGGATAAGCATTCGGGGCCTGTTAGCCACCGTCATTGCCGTGGCTGTCAAGGTGTTGTGGGGACCCAGGTCTCCTGCTGCCCTCCCACAGTCCCTTGGGGATGTGGTACAGCCTCATCGGCCCCAGATAAGGCTCCTCAGGCAGGGGAGGGCCCCAAAGACCCCACTCAGCCTGCAGGATGGAGTTCAGCTCTGCCCCAGGGTCACCTTCCGGCCCTGACACCTACCTGGTCCCTGCCATCCCAGCCGACAACCAGGCCATCCCGGTGGCTGCCTCCCGAATGCTCTGAGGACAGGCGGAGGCTGCAGTGTCGCGGCAGGGGGAGGAGCAGCGGGTGGGTGAGCTCCACTGAGTGGGTGAGGACACACAGAAAAGGTAGGGCATGTGAGCTGAGGTCAGCAGCTCCAGGCCCAACGGGGTTCAGGGGACTCAGCTGACGCCACTGCCAGCTCACGCAAGTGGCCACTCGGGGGCCACACAGCCAGATAATTTTCACAAAACTCAGAAGCTACACACTCACTTTGTCACCATTACCACTCGACACCCTGCACTGTCCCTGTGGGAGCCCCGTTACAATGAGACTCTGAGGCTCCTCCAAGAGGTGGCGTCTGCCTCCCCAGCCCTTGAAGCTGGGCTGGCCTCGTGATGTGCTAATAAAATTCAGCGAAGTTGACTGAGCGCCAGTTCGAAGCCCAGGCCTTAGGAGGCCTCACCCCGCTTCCTCCCTTGAAGCCCTGTCCAGCCACATGAGAACAAACCCTGCTAGCCTGTGGGCTGGTGCCACCTGGGGTTGGGGAGAGCCTGGTTTCAGCTCAGGATGTCCTAGCGCAGCTGACAACTAGCCAGCCCCTGGGCAGGCTGGAGAGCCCAGCCAAGGCCAGCAGAGCCGCCCACTCACCCTACAGCTGATCTGGAACATGAGGAAGACCAGAAAAGCTGCCCAGGTGACCCACAGCCTCGTGAGCAAGGCGCCACGCTTGCTCTATGCCACTGAGTTTCGGAATACTTTGTTACCGTCCTGAATCAGGAGCTGATGGGGGCAGCCACAGCCTCGACATCCTTCTCGGGGGGCCTCGCATGCACAGGTGCCCCGTGCCCCCTCGGAAGCCCCACACCCCATGCCACCGTCTGCTGTCCTGTGCTCTCCTTCCATCTTGGGTGTGACGAGTGGCACCCCATAGCTGAGTCCTCGCAACAGACGGCCTCCGCACCCCGGGTTTTCTTCCTTTGTCCCCCAGGTGAGTCAAGCTGCCCTGACCTCCGGCATCACTTGACCCCATCTCCTGAGGCCCCTGAGCAGCCCTGCTTTCCCAGACCCCACAGCAGGAGGCTGCCCGTGGCCCCTTTGCACGTTGGTGACCTGTGAGCTCTGCACAAAGGGCACCCACCTGTTCGGAGGGTCTGCAGGAGCTGTGCCCAGAGACACTGGCACTGGCTGGTTCTCAGGGCATCACCCAGTCATTGGTTCTGGGGAGGCTGACCACACGCAGGGCTAGAACCCTTTGTTCCTGCCACCTGCTGACCCCACCTGCAACACTGTCACCACTGTGTGGGGCTGCAGGCTGTGTAGCTCACCAAGGGTGGCACGAATAAACACACACACAGAGGCATGCACACACGTGCATGTATACACACACATACACACACGCACACATACACACATGAGCACACAGAATAAACACACACGTGCATGTATACACACACATGCACACATGAGCACACACATACATGCATGCACACTGCCTTGGCTTGCTGGGGACCTGCTCACTTCTTCTGTCTTCCAGGGCACACATGTGGCAAACGTGATGCTGGGAGGATTCCATCAGGCCACCTGGCAAGCCGTGCTTCCAGGCTGGGGTCTGCACTCTGTCTCCACACCTGGCAGGTCGTGGGTCGGGCTCTGCTCTGTGCTCAGGGGGTTCCTCACACAGAAACTGAGTCTTGTGGCTGCACAGGCCACGAATTACAGCCCCTTCCAGGGATGCCTGTTTCTGGAGGACCCCAGGGCTCATGGCTGCTGTCATTGGCACTACATCAGCACTCACCTCCCCTGGCACCAGAACTGCCCAGGGATGCCACCCCTTCCATGCCCTGGCCCCTTCTCCTTGCCCGGCTGCACTCAGGATAAGCCCCAGCTCCACTCTGTGAGCTGAGACCCTGCACGACCTGGGTCTCCCAGCCCTCCTGCCTCACCTCATCCCTTCTCCCCATTCCAGCCATGCTAGCCTCACTACTGCTGCTCCACACACAAGGCTCATTTCCACGCGGGGCCTTCCGCCTGAAGTGCCTCTGCTCAGATCTGCCCCTCAGTCAGCTCCTTCTCATCCTTCAGATCTCAGTTCAGAAGTCACCTCCTCCAAGACGCCTTCCCAGACCACCCCACCTAAAGGAGGCCCACACCCCACAAAGACCCTGCTTGCTCTCACAGCCTTTCCCACTCGTGGAAATGGTCATGTTTGATGTTATTTTGCTTATGTGCGTCTTGTTGCTCAATGCCTGTCTCCCCGAGGGGTGACACCTGGGCCATCTTGCTTCCTGATGGACCCCTGGTGCCTAGAATCACACCTGGGATATGCAGGTGCTCAGTCATGGCTTTTTTGAGACTGAGTCTCGCTCTGTCACCCAGGCTGGAGTGCAGTGGCTCAATCCTGGCTCTCTGCAACCTCTGCCTCCCAGGTTCAAGTGATTCTTCTGTCTCAGCCTCCCAAGTAGCTGGGATTACAGGCACCCACCACCATGCCCGGCTAATTTTTGTATTTTTAGTAGAGACGGGGTATCACCATGTTGGCCAGGCTGGTCTCAAACTCCTGACCTCAAGTGATCCACCCACCTCGGCCTCCCAAAGTGCTTGGATTACAGGCATGAGCCACCGCGCCTGGCCAGGGATGATTTCTTGAGTGACTGGGCCATCCCTGCCTGCAGCCCCTCACACACTCACCCTGCAGGCTGAGGTTCCTGGCAGGCTTGGGGAAAGGCCCAGAGAGGCTCCCGGTGAGGGCCACCTCCTGGCCATCCCACAGCACCACTTGGCGCAGGACACGGGTCCCATGAGCTCGCTCGTATGTGGTCTGCAGGACCAGCTCCCCGGGAAGAGCGCTGAGCTGGAAGAGAATGATGGTGTCACGGGGGAACCCGACCCACGCTTCTGCCTGGGATGGGAAAGAAGAGAAGCTTGCAGAGGAGGTAAAAGGGAATATTTGCGGATCATTTACAGTTTCCTGCGTGGTTACATATGCAGGGGATCAAAAACCCAAATGCTTCCTAAGGATGAGCAGCTAATTTAAAGGAGAGGAGTGGGTGAGGGGAGTATGGCCAACAGGAGACAGCACAGAACAGCCACTTCTCAAATTCCATGGCCAAGCTGTGTGGCTCTGGGCGTTTTTCAACCTCTCTGAGCCTCAGTTTCCTAGAAAATAGAGGCCAGAAAGTGTCAGCCTTTACAAGATGATACAAGTGGTGCACTCAGCCCAGGGCTACACGGTGGAGAGGAGCTTGTAGGAGCCACGCAGTTGGTATTGCGGTTTCTCAATCATGTAGCGAGCAGGTATCATCTCCCAAGCCAGTGCTGAGTGCCTGGCTACAAACCTAGCCAAGACCTGGTCCTGGCCCTTAAGGGGCTCCCAGGGAGATAGTCACAGGACAAAAAAATGATGGGATAAGGTGACAAGGATGGTCACAAGAGACATTCAAGGGAGAAAGGAATGCAGAGAAGCAAGCTTGGGGAGGAGGTGGGGAGGAGCACTCTAGGCAGATGGAAGAGCCTGTGCAAAGGTTTGGAGAGGGACGCCATCCCTGCTGGTGGGTACCACAGGCCGGGGGTGACTTGAGGGCACTGCAGGGGGACTGCTGGGGTGGGGTAGGAAGTTTGCTCTTAAACATCTCTAAAACCTAGCACTACTGCCCCCAGCTTCGTCCACACAGTATTATTGCCCTGCCCCTGTCCATTATGGGGCTTCCTCACTGCTCACTTCTGCCACCTGTAGGTCCCTCCCCACACAGCAGCCAGAGGGATCTGAAATCATCATTTATTTGATCACAGCCTCAAAGGCTTCTAGTAGCAGACAGAACACAATACAAACGCCTCCCTATGGCCTGACACACCCTGTGTGATCAGACCACCTCCTACCATACCCCACCCACCCAGCTCCAGCCCAGTGGCTCCTTGGCCATTCCTAAAACACGCAAACCCATCCCTGCCCCAGGCCCTTTGCATGTCTTGTTCCCTTTGCCTGGAATACTCTTTTTAAAAAATGTATTTTAGATTCAGGGGGTCAGTGTGCATGTTTGTTACCTAGGTATATTGTGTAATGGTGGGGACTGGGCTTCTAGCGTCCCTGTCACCCAAATATTGAACATCATACCCAGCAGGTAATTTTTCAACCCTCGGCTCCCTCTCACCCTCCTCCCTTTTGGATCCCTTAGTGTTTACTGTTTCCATCTTTATGTCCATGTGTATTCAATGTTTAGCTCCCGCTTACAAGTGAGAACATGCCATGTTGGGTTTTCCGTTTCTGAGCTAGTTCACTTAGGATAATTGCATCCCTACTGCTGCAAAGGACAGAATTTCATTCTTTTTTATGACTATGTAGTATTCCACGGTGTATATATACCACAGTCTCTTTACCTGCCTCGAATGCCCCTCCCCCAGAGATTTCTTTTTTCTTTTCTTCTTTTTGAGATGGAGTTTCACTCTTGTTGCCCAGGCCAGAGTGCCACAGTGCAATCTCGGCTCACTGCAACCTCCACATCCTGGGTTCAAGCAATTCTCCTGCCTCAGCCTCCAAAGTAGCTGGGATTATAGGCATGTGCCACCACGCCTGGCTAACTCTGTATTTTTAGTAGAGATGGAGTTTCCCCATGTTGGCCATGCTGGTCTCGAACTCCTGACCTCAGGTCATCCACCCGCCTCGGCCTCCCAAAGTGCTGGGATTACAGGCGCGAGCCACCATGCCTGGCCTTCCCCCGGATTTTCAAACGGCTGGTGCTTATCATCCACCACTAGCTCATGTGTCATCTCTTCAGTGGGGCCTTTCCTGGCCACCTAATCTAAATAAGCTCCCTGGTCACTCTCAGTCACTTCAGTATGTTTTCTCCATATCATAGCACTATATGGCATATTTCATTTGTGTGATTTTGGGGAGTCAATCTCCCCCGCTAGAGTGGACACTTGATGAGAGGAAGGATTGATCAGTTCTGTTTTAGGTCACACCCCAGCTTCTGAAATAGTGCCTGGCACCTAGTAGATGCTCCATAAACCATGCAATAAATCCAGCTCAATAAATCCAGCACATTTTGTCCATTTCACAGCCTTGTCTGTCCTTCCTCCCAGGAACCAGGACACTAGGACAATTTTTCTTTTCTCAAAGGGCTGTCCCAGAGGCCCCCCACCCCAGCATGCTCCGGCCCTGGGCTGACCTCCACACACCTGCAGAAAGGTCTGTTCCAGTTTGATGAAGTTGGTGAGACCAGCCTTAGCAGCTACCTGCTGGGTGCTGATGTGAAAATGACGCTCCTCCACGCCCAAGGTGAACATGCTCTGAACCTCACCCTTGGGGTAGTGTAGCTGAGTCAGAGAAAAAAAAAAAAAACACACATGATAAAGCTCATCATCAGGGCTCTGATGGAACATTCCAGGAGATGCTGGCCCTAGGCCGAGGACTCTGCCTCCCAAAGTCCCAGGCCCAAGAGACCCACACCTCCCTGGGCTGGATGAACTTTGATGATGCGAGCGTTTGGAGCCTCAGGTTAGGCCATCAAGTGTGGCCATGGCAACTACCTCCTCATGCCCTCCCTGCTATAACATTAACTTGAAAATATCTACCAGCCTGGCACCAGCAGCCAAGAATTCTAGTTGTAGTACTGTTGCAGACAGCAGGGGGCAGTCTAGCAGAAAGAACTATGCTGGGGGGCGTCTCAGCATCAAACACAACAGAATTCCAAGTGTGGACCTACCACTGAGAGGTGAGTGATCTCCAGCTAGTTCCTTAACCATCCAAGCCTTCTAATCCAAAAACAGGGATAAGGACACCTATTTTATTATGAGTTGTTGTGAAAATTGTATGAAATAATATGCTAACTTCCAGGTTGGCTGAAAAGCAGAATCACTGGAGGGGGAACTTACCAAAAATATAGATTCTGGGCTCCCACTTAAAACCTACAAAAATGGAGTCTCTGGGAAGATGTTCAAGGGCCGTTTTTTTTTTGTTTGTTTGTTTGTTTGTTTTTTGAGAAGGAGTCTTGCTCTGTTGCCCAGGCTGAAGTGCAGTGGCACGATCTCGGCTCACTGCAACTTCTGCCTCCCGGGTTCAAATGATTTTTCTGCCTCAGCCTCCTGAGTAGCTAAGATTACAGGCATGTGCCACCATGCCCAGCTAATTTTTGTATTTTTAGTAGAGATGGCCACCATGTTGGCCAGGCCAGTCTCAAGCTCCTGACCTCAGGTGACCTGCCCACCTTGGCCTCCCAAAGTGCTGGATTACGGGTGTGAGCCACCATACCCAGCCAAGAGCTGGTATTTTTAAGGAGCTCACTAGATGCGTCATTACGTTAGTGATACCCCTTGTCAAAAATATTCAACCTGAATTTTATCTTCAACAAACAATCAGACAAATCCACATTAGGAGGATGTTTTGCAAAATAACTTCCTGGACACTTCAAAATTGTCAGGGCAGGAATTTTTTTTTCTTTTTTTTAAAGACAGGGACAGGATCTGTCTGCTCTGTCATCCAGGCTAGAGTGTGCAGAGGTGTGACCACAGCTCACTGCAGCCTCAACCTCCTGGGCTCAAGCAATTCTTCCATACCTCAGCCTCCCTGGTAGCTGAGATACAAGTACACACCACCGTGCCTGGCTAATTTTTAAATTTTTTGTAGAGATGGGGTCTCCCTAGGTTGCAGGCTGTCTTGAACTCCTGAACTCTAACAGTTCTCCTTCCTCGGCCTCCCAAAGTGTTGGGATTATAAGTGTGAACCACTGCATCCAGTTGGGACTTTTCTTTAAGGTGGTTAATGATAATAAAATGTTTAGGAGGAATTATATCTGCAACTTACTTTGAAATATATCCAAAAATAAGATGGATGGATAGAGAGCTATGTGATTATGTGAAATAAAATAAATGTGGGTATTCATTGTAAAACTACTTCAATTTTTTAGTGTCTAAAAAATTGTATAATAAAATGTTGGGGGGCCAGATGCAGTGACTCATGCCTGTAATCCCAGCACTTTGGGAGGCTGAGGTGGGTGGATCATTTGAGGTCAGGAGTTCGAGACCAGCCTGGCCAATATGGCGAAACCCCATCTCCACTAAAAATACAAAAATTAGCCAGGCATGGTACTGCATGCCTGTAATCCCAGCTACTCAGGAGGCTGAGGCAGGAGAATTGCATAAACCCAGGGGGCGGAGGTTGCAGTGAGTCAAGATCGCACCACTGCACTCCAGCCTGGGTGACAGAGTGAAATTTCATCTCAAAAAAAGCAAAAATAAATAAATAAATAAATAAATAAATAAAACATTGGGTAAGGAAAGGTAGGGTGTAGAAGGAGAATATTCTAGATCAGGAATTGGCTTTTGGGTCAAATTTGGCCCACAACCTGATTTTATAAAAAGTTTTATTGTAACAGCCATGTCTATTCACTTACATATCGTCTATAGCTGCTTTTGTGTTACAGTGACAATTCTGATGAGTTGTAACAGGGACCATAAGGCTTGCAACCCCCATAACATTTTACTTTACAATAAAAGTTTGTAGACCTCTGTTCTAGATTAAGAAAATTAAAAAGACATGGCAACTACGCATGCTGTGTGATCTTGGCCTGCATCCCGGATTTAAAACAAAACAAAACAGTTTTTTGAAAGAACATTAGTGGGAAAGCTGGGAAATTGTATATGGGCTGTACATTAAATGAAGGTATTACTTCAACATTCAGTTTCCTGAATGTTGTAATTACTGTGTTAAATCACACAGTATTTCCTGTGTTACAGGAAATAGTTGAAGTATTTCAGAGTAAAAAGCTGATGTCTTCAGAAACATCTCTATATTAATTCTTAATGATACAGAAAAAATGTGTGTCTGATGATACAAATTTATGTAACATAGATAAGAAAGATGGAAAGATATTAACAAATGGTCAATGTTCACTGTCCTACAGTAGCTTTTATATAGTTTGAAATGACTCAAAATAAAACTTGGGAAAAAACTAAGAAGCTCCCGGAATGGAGCCAGGTGTGGTGGTACCACCTGTAGTCCCAGCTACCCCAGAGGCTGAGGCAGGAGGATCACTTGCACCCAGGAGTTTGAGGCTGCAGTGAGCTATGATCACATCACCACACTCCAGCCTGGGTGACAGAGCAAGACCCTGTCTCAAAAAGAAATTTTAAAAATTAAAAATAAAAAATAAGGCTGGGCGCGGTGGCTCACGCCTGTAATCTCAACACTTTGGGAGGCCGAGGTGGGTGGATCATTTGAGGTCAGGAGTTTGCGACCAGCCTGGATATCACGGTGAAACCCCGTCTCTACCAAAAATACAAAAATTAGCCAGGCGTGGTGGTGCACGCCTGTAATTCCAGCTACTCAGGAGGCTGGGGCGGGAGAATCGCTTGAACCGGGGAGGCGGAGGTTGCAGTGAGCTGAAATTGTGCCACTGCACTCCAGCCTGGGCGACAGAGAGAGACTCTGTCTCAAAAAATAAATAAATAAAATAAACAGATAAATAAAGAAGTTCCCTGAATGACTGTGCAGTTGTAGCGAAGTTTGAGGAACTCCAAAATCATGTGTAAATGCGGTAGGGGACCCAGCACATAGCGCACGCTCTGTAGACAAAGGTGGCCTGGGCCAGGGCTGGGAGAATGCCTACCAAAACATGGTGGCTGGTAGGAAAATGAAGTGACCAGTTGCACATGTGACCATTCATGCATGCACTCACCTATTCATGCCCTATTTTTTTACTGAACAACTACTGTGTGCTGGGCCCTGTGCCAGGCACTAGGCATGCCCTCCAGGAGCTCCGGATTTGGGCACAGACAATAACAGCTCAGAGGGACAGAGGAACCTGGCCTAAGACTACTGGGCCCTCTGTCCACTCCTATGACCCCCAAGTCCTGCATTGCAGGGCAGAGATGGGGGTGACGCTGGCTCAGCTCCAAAGGGCTGTGTCATCTGCTCCAACTTCTACAAGTGTGCCAGGCTGGTGAGGCAATGTCAGACGCCAGGCACTGGGTGAGGAGGCCTCCCCCATCTCCTGAAGGGCTTGTGGGCCTGAATGGGGGCCACGGGGGCTGGCCCAGGAATGTAAACATGGGTATGTGTGGGAAAGCGGGAGCCAGGGGTTTCCGAGGGTTGCCCACTGGAGCCTGCTGCAGGCTGGGGAACAGATGTGCATGCGTTAACACTCCCCAGAGGGGCCTGGCCCCCTCCTGCCTCGGGCTGGGCATCTGGAACCAGTTAGGAGCCAGGCAGCTGGGGCACAGTTACCTTAGCTGAGGCCGAGGCTGAGCTGGGGCAGAGACCCAGGAGGGAGGGGAGGCGATGCCGGCCTGAGAACAGCAGCTCTTTGCTACAAGGAAGGAAAGAGAAGGCCTGAAGCTGGCGAGACAGCACCTTGTCCAGTGCCCCCAGGGCCAGGTCGAGACCAAGGTGACTTCCCCGAGAGAGAGTCAGAGAGCCAGGATCACATCAGTGGCCCACCGCAGGCCTATTCACACACCCTGAGGCCCAAGGGCCATACGGTGCCCTGGTTAGGGCTGTACTCTGGAGCCAAGTTACCTGGATTTGAGTCAGGCTTGGCCTCTGCCTAGCTCTGGCACCAGGGGCAAGCTTCTTGGTTGCCCCTCTCTGAGCCTCAGTTTCCCCTGAGCCTCAGTTTCCCCATTGGTATCAAGGGTTAAACATGCCTCTGGGCTTCAAGCCTTCCATGAGTCCATCAATGAGTTTTCTTGGGTTGGTCCCATGGGAGCCGCAGCAGGGCCTGGACAGCAGAATTTTAACCCCCTGACTCCCTCCCAGGGATCCTCCTCACATAGCACCCCTCCCCTCACTCCTCCAGGCCAGGGTGGTTAGAGTCTCCACGTTTTTCTCTTTTTTTTTCCTTCTTCACTAGAGACAGGGTCTTTCTCCGTCACCCAGGCTGGAGTGCAGTGGTGCCATCTCTGCTCACTGCAGCCTCGATCTCCCAGACCCAAGTGATCCTCCTGCCTCAGAACTCCTAAGCAGTTGGGACTACAAGCGTGCGTCACCATACCAGGCTCATTTTTAAGATTTTTTGTAGCAATGGGGATCTCACTATGTTGCCCAGGTTGGCCTCAAGCTTCTGGGCTTAAGCAATCCACCCACCTCGACCTCCCAAAGCACTGGGATTACAGGTGGGAGCCGCTGTGCCAGGCCTGTCTCCCCTGTTGCTAACTCCAGGGTGCCACACCCTCCTGTCAGGTTCCTCTCCACCTCCATGTCTCAGCCTTGACATCGTGGCTCATGGACTTCACAGTCGTGGGTGTGTCCTGGGCACTGTAAGATGTTTAGCAGCATCCGTGGCCTCTATACACTGATCTCAGTGTCCCCCTCCCCAGTGTAGCAACCAGAAATTCCCCAGACTTTGCTGAAAGTCCCTGGGGGGAAACTCGCCCCTAGGTGACAACCACTGGTCTACCCCTTCAACAAGTGGCTTACTCACCCCCTCCCTCACTGCTGAGACCTGAGCGCTAGAGCCTGGCTGGTGGCCCCTGACTTAGTACACACGTAAGAGCACCAAGCACCTCATCAGGCCCCCAGGCCTAAGGGCAGTAATAGTTATTAATAAGTGTTTGGGGCCTGGGATGCACTTAGTTTCTGAGACTGAGAACTCATCAGTGCCCTGCCTGGAGAGGCTGAGGGATTTTTATAGCTGTGTGACCTTGGAAAAGTCGCGTGGCCTCTCTGAGCCTCCCCGCCCGTATTTATGCAGCAGTGCTGAGCAGAGGATTGAGAGGTGCTGTGTCCAGCGATGGTGCGCAGTAGGTGCCCAGTCAATGGTTCCTCCCCCTGACTCTTCTCCTCCTGGGGGCCCCCCTCACCTGACTGCCTGGTTCTGGCTACGGACGTCAAAGACCAAGGTGGCCTGAGAATCACAGGTCAGCTGCAGTGAGGAGCTCATCTCTTCTGCCTCCCAGAGTCCTTGGAACATGAGCTGAGGAGGAAGCAGGCTGTGAGACGTGCGGGTGTAGACAGCCTGAGGAGCCTCACAGGCCAGGTGGGGACCCCAGCCAAGCTCTACAGCCCAGCACATCCCTGTCCCCAAGCCCAGCATGGCCTGGCTCATCCAACACTCTCCCAGGTGCTGAGGATGCAGGGCCGGGGTCAGCCCCTATTGCAGCTCAGGTTGGCAGTACCCACCGAGGGACCCCAAAGGACAGCTGCAGCCCAGATGTCAGCAAAGACTGTGCTCCCGGGAGGGCTCCCTGTCACTTGACCTCGAGGCCAGCAAAGGGTTTAGATGAAGTCAAGGGCACGGGGTATCCAGTCTACTCAGTTGTGGGGTACAGGGCTGAGATCCTTTGCAGGAGCGGTGACATCCTGGCCCCCTGACCCCCGGGGAGCTGCTCCCTCCTCCCACAGCAGAGTGGACTAGGGCAGGGGTTGCTGGGTAACCTGAAACAGGAGGGTGTGAAAGAAGCACTGGCGCCTGGCTCTGGAATATGCTCTGTGGCTCTTGGAGAAAGAGGGCCCAGCCAAGCAGGACGAGTTCATGCCAAGTGACAGTGATCAGGGCATGACCCCATGTGGGTTCCTCTTCACCGAGGCAGGAGGACACCGTGAGGAAGGGCCTGGGTGCCAAGTCTGAGTCCCTATTTTGCTGCTAACTTGCTAGGTGACCTTGGGCGAGTCACCCACACTCTCACGTGTGACCCAGAGATGATGATGATGGACGATGATAATAATCATTGTCACACCATCAGCATCTTCATCTTCGCCTTCATCACAGCAGGTGCTTAAGCATCTACTCAGGCATTAATGGAATGAACTCACTCGATCCTCACAACCTGCATATTATAGGTAATATCATCCCCGTTTTGCAGATGAAGAGATGAGGCCACAGACAGGTGAAGGAATTTGCCCAAGGCCACACAGCTGGCAAGCAGCAGAGCTGGGATCTGAACACTGGAGAGGGCCTTGGTAAGGATGGTGCCATCCTGCCTCTCTCTGGGGTGTGAGGAGGATGAGACTAATGAACTCCCATAAACCCTCTGAAGGGGGCTGTGCATGGTACAGGTGCTTGACAAGCAGGAGCTTTAATTCTGACCCAAGACCGCAGGGCAGAAGGATGCAGGGCAGGAGCCAGACAAGGCTCCAGGGCACCCCTCCACACCAGCCGTGTGATTGGAAATGCAAAGACTGCTCAGCAGACCTGGTTATAGCGATTATGAATGAAGTCTTTGTAAATTGTCAAGTACTGGGGAGACCCAAGGCCTGGTCGTCCCCACCCACCCTGCACACAGCGGGTCCTCTGCACACCAGGAATTGGACAGAGGGGACAGAATTTGGAGGGAGGTCCTGCCCCATCCACTCCTTACCTGGCTGGTGAAGGGCAGGCCCAGCCTCTGGAGAGCAGGCACCGCGTGGCTGGCATTGGCCACCAGCTGCAGTGGGCCACGCCGTGGCCGAGCCACCAGGGCTGCCAGGTCCACGCTGACTCCACTGTCCCCACCATGGAGGGCCAGCCTGGCCTGGGTCTGGGTCTCTAGAGACAGAGAATGGCATGGGCTACTGAAGACAGGTCCACCTCCCTTCCCAGCCCAGGAACACACCAGACTACAGGAGAGGACATGCCCTGTGGCCCTCAAACACAGCACCAGCAGGAAAGGGCAAGGCTGCCACAGCGTGGGTGCTGGGTGGGGTCAACCCCTTTGAGCCTCCTTGACATCATCTGTCATAATTTGTCCCTAAGGATCTAGGCCTGGGTGGCTCCTTCTGTCATTGAAGTTGAAGTTGCTGAAATGACACCTCCTCCAAGAAGCCTCCCTTGACTGCCCATCTGAAGTCCCTCCCAGTCCTTTGCTGCCAGACATCCTCCATCCCATCTCCCTGGAGTGTGGTTTCCAGCACAACCTGAAATGATCTCGCTCACTTACTTACTAGGTTCCTGCTCCTGAAACTCTCACCCCACCAGAAGGTCAGTGCCTGGGGGCGGGATTTCCCTTAGGACAGCTCCTGACACACAGCGGGGGTGCAGTGAGTGCTTTCTGAATGACTGCGGGATGAAAGGCTTCTCTGCAGGGATTCCTGAGGATTATGGAGGGGTAGCCTGCCGAGGAATCAGCATGAGGTCTGCTCTCCACAAATGGCCACTGTGGCCACTGACATCTACCTGCAGCCACCTGGCCCTGGCTGGAGGGTCCCGTCCTTCCCATCACCCGCTGCAGAACAGGAGATTTTGGCTCGCAGTTAGGAGTTTCTTCTTTGACTTAAACTCCCTTTGCTATACAGAGAAACTCATCGGGTCCGGGAGCCCTAGAGCAAACAGATGGCGCCGACTCTATGTCAGATGCCAGGTTCCCGTGGGGTGCAGCTCATGGCTCAGGCCCAGGTGACACTCAGCCAGGCTCCAGCACCTCCCATCTGGCCAGCAGGGTGGACGAGCTCTGCAGCTCTGAGCCTCGACTTCCTTATCTATGAGGTGGGCACAGCCCGCCCGCCTCAAGGGACAGCGTCCAGAGTGAATGGGGTAACACACGGGAGAGGACCACTTGTGGGACATGCAGGAGGCCTCAGGAAATGCTTCCTTCCTTCCTCGTTCAACATTCAACCACATGTACCTACTATGTGCAGGGCACGAGGAGACAGGGGACACAATCCCCACACCTGGGAGCACCCGGCTGTCAGACACACCAAGAATGTTAATGACAGGCAGAGAGCATCCCTGGGAGGTGGGGACAGCAGACTGTGGACAGCAGTGGGAGAAGGGAGAGGTCACTCTTGGCTGGGGGCAGCCATATCAGGCATCCTGGGTCCAGAACTAGAGCGGCGTGGAGGTGGTCATCCAGAATGGCCTCCCCTCACTCGGCTGTCATGTCCCTAACAAACCCTGAGGTCAACTCAGACTGGGGACAATTTCCCCATGTGATCCTGTCCTCTGTTCACCCCTCAGGAGGCTGAGGGCCAAAAATAAAGTGTTTTTTTTTTTTTTTTTTTTGTGACGGAGTCTCACTCTGTCACCCACGCTGGAATGCAGTGGCGCGATCTCCACTCACTGCAAGCTCCTCCTTCCAGGTTCACGTCATTCTCCTGCCTCAGCCTCCTGAGTAGCTGGGACTACAGGCGTGTGCCACCACGCCCGGCTAATTTTTTGTATTTTTAGTAGAGACGGGGTTTCACCATGTTAGCCAGGATGGTCTCGATCTCCTGACCTCCTGATCCGCCTGCCTTGGCCTCCCAAAGTGTTGTTTATTTTTTTGAGACAGAGTTTCACTCTGTCACCCAGGCTGGAGTGCAGTGGTGTGATCTCGGCTCACTGCAACCTCCGCCTCCCGGGTTCAAGTGATTCTTGTGCCTCAGGCTCCTGAATAGCTGGGACTACAGGCATGCACCACCATGCTCAGCTAATTTTTTTTGTAGAGACAGGCTTTCACCATGTTGGCCAGGCTAGTCTCAAACTCCTGACCTCAAATGATCCACCCGCCTAGGCCTCCCAAAGTGCTAGGATTACAGGCATGAGCCATTGCACCCGGCCCCCAAAATAAAAAAATTTGAGGCCAACAGAAGGACTCCCCTAGGGGACTGGGGAGTTCCCGGGGTCCTGAATGGCCAAAAGCCAAGTCTCCATAATCTATATGGGGGTCAGAGGATGGCTCTGGGTTCAATCCTCACTCCGTCATTACCAGCTGTGTGGCCTGGACCAGGTGACTCAACCTCTCTGAGCCTCCATTCCTCATCTGCAGAATGGGAATGGTGTTCCTAACCCTACCTCATAGGCTCGTTTACGCACCCATTCAATACCTACTATGTACCCTACGGCGAAGCAGACAAAAATCCTCCCTGCCCTCACGGAGCACACATTCTGGTGATTCTAGCATAGAAAGAATGAGAAACAAAGGTATTTGTATGCTACACAGTGTGTTCAAATGACAGAGCTGGGGAGAGAGATGGGAGGGGATGGGAGGAGATGGGGAGGTGGAAAAGAGAGGCCTCCCTGAGATGCCAATGGAAAAATACCTAAGGGAGGTGAGGGAGCCAGGCAGGCGTGTGGGAGAGACACATTCCAGGCAGCAGGATCAGCCCGTGCCAAGGTCCTGGGGCCGCAGCAAGCCTGGCGTGTTGAAGAATAGCAAGGAGTGGAACGAGTAGGGCTGGGGGCTGGGAGACGAGGTCAGATGGGGGAAGGGTGTGGATTCTGATGGCTCATAGGCCCCTCTAAGAGCTTTGACTTTCCCCCTGTGTGATCGGGACGGCTGTACTGTATTGAGCTCTCGTGTGTACACAGCTTGCCTGGCATGTATGCAATAAGTGCTCAGCCAGTGCTGGCTCCTCTTGTTGCTTTTATCTTCCCACCATAATGGGTTGAACCGTGTCCCCCAAAAGAGATATTGAAGTCCCAACCCCCTCACCCTCTGTCCTGTGAATATGACTTTATTTAAAAATAAGGTCTTTACAGATGTAATTAAGTAAAAATAAGGTCATATTCAAGTCAGACAGGCCCTCAATCCACTGTTGATTGTTTTTGTTTTTATTTTGAGACAGGGTTTCATTCTGTCACCCAGGCTGGAGGGCAGTGTTGCAATCATAGCTCATTGCAGCCTCAACCTTCTGTCTCAAGCGATCCCCTGCCTCAGCCTCCCGAGTAGCTAGGACCATACACGTGCGCCACCACACCTAGCTAAGATTTCTATGTTTTAAGCCATCCAGTGTGTGGGACTTTGTTGTGGAAGTCCTAGAAAACTAATCCACCTGCCTCGGGAGTTAGGTCATTGACAGGCAAGGCTGTCCTGGTTGTCCTGGAGCCCAGAGCCACACTGGGCTTGATGGGTATGCCACCTGGGTCCAGGCCTGGGGCTGCTGGGCTGGCCCAGGCATGGAGGAAGCCAGCTCGCCAGTCCCGGGGCTGTGCGCTGAGTGCCTTACCGTGTATCTGCAGCTCAGCGCTGAGGCAGGCCTCGCCTGGGAACCCCGCCCACAACAAAGCCTCACTGTTGTGCCAGCTCCAGCCGGAGAGCCCCAGGTGCCCATCATGGTAACAGCAGCTCACAGAGTAGTTGAGGAATGTGGGCCCCATCAGGATGCGTCCAGAATGCTCGAAGCCGGAGCTGCCATTGTGAATGTCCACAGAGACCTGGAATGACACCAAGGAGATACCGGACCGCCCTGTGCAGAGAGAGCCAGCCTGGGTCAAGCTGGCACTGGCTCCCACAAACCCTGGGGTTATCAGTGCCACCCACGTCGCTGCGGTGGGAGGAACTCAAACCCTCTTGAAGGAGCAGGTTTGATAACCAACGTGGTTACTGCAGCTAATTACACATGCACCCAGGAGACCACAGAGAAAACACGGAGAAAGCAATCAGGAAGCGGGACAGGCAGGGGATAGTGAGCCCGGGGAGGACGGCTGGAGAAAGACTTTGGGAAGACCAAGATGTCCTGGCTGGTGCGAAACAGGTTGCAAACCACAGCATACATCTGTTGTTGTCAATAAAGTTATTGGAACACAGCCCTGCCTGTTTGTCAGAGGCATTTGAACCAGAGCAACTCCATCTTGAATAGGGGCTGGGTAAAATGAGGCTGAGACCTACTGGGCTGCATTCCCAGGAGGTTAGGCATCCTAAGACACAAGATGACATAGGAGGTCAGCACAGGATACAGGTCATAAAGACCTTGCTGATAAAACAGGTTGCAGTAAAGAAGCCAGCTAAATCCCACCAAACCAAGACGGTGACAAGAGTGACCTCTGGTCGTCCTCACTGCTACACTCCCACCAGCACCATGACAGTTTACAGATGTCATGGCAACGTCTGGAAGTCACCCTATATTGTCTAAAAAGGGGAGGCGTGAATAAGTCACCCCTTGTTTACCATATCATCAAGAAATAGCCATAAAAATGGGCAACCAGCAGCCCTGAATTCTTTCTTGCACAAGATCCAAGAACCCTCCCTTGGGGTCTGGATCGAGATCCCGTTCCGGTAACATGTTCACGTCCCATTCCCGTGGCTGCTTTCACAACACAATAGCAGCAGGATGGAGGCGTTGTGGCAGAGACTGCAGGGCCACAGAGCCTAAGACATTTACTATCTGGCCCTTGATGGGAAAAGTTTCTCAAACTCTGCTGTGAGATGTAATTCCCTCCCACACCACCCCACAACTGTCTCAGTAAAACCTCCAGTGAGGCTGCTGTGAGATGTAATTCCCTCCCACGCCACCCCACAACTGTCTCAGTAAAACCTCCAGTGAGGCTGCTGTGAGATGTAATTCCCTCCCACGCCACCCCACAACTGTCTCAGTAAAACCTCCAGTGAGGCCAGGCACAGTGGCTCATGCCTGTAATCCCGGCACTTTGGGAGGCAAAGGCAGACAGATCACTTGAGGTCAGGAGTTTGAGACCATCCTGGCCAACGTGGCAAAACCCCATCTCTACTAAACATACAAAAATTAGCCAGGCATGGTAGTGGGTGTCTATAATCCCAGTTACTCAGGAGGCTGAGGCGGGGGAATCTCTTGAACCCGGGGGGCGGAGGTTGCAGTGAGCTGAGATCAGGCTACTGTACTCCAGCCTGGGCGAAAGGGTGAAACTCCGTCTCAAAAAACAAAACAAAACAAAACAAAACAAAAAAAAACAAAACAAAACAAAAAAAACTTTCAGTGAAATCTCCACCACCTCTACCACCATTATTGAAGGAGCTACCCAGGCATAAAGGAGCAGGAATGAGAGAGGGGGAGAGGACACCCTGGTCCCCTACAACCCAAAGAATGAGCAGCAGCCCAGCCGTGACTGCATCACCCGGGCTGAGAAATGCAACGTCTCAGGCCCCACCCCAGACCTGCTGAATCAAACCTGCATTTTAACGCCCTCCCCGATTATGCCTGTGTACTGGGTGTGCGGGAAGCCCCACTCTAGGCAGAAGACGGCCGCCTCTGCCGTGGGACCCCACAGGAGGTCCAGGTCTGCTAGGCTCTGATCATATGCCACCCACCCTCTGGGATGACAGCACAGGACCCAAGGCTGGACTTGTCCTGAGTTTCAGGGGGCTCTATACTGCTGGCCAGCTCTGCCAAACTGTCCCCATCCACACTGGGCCACACCCATGCCTGCCTGCTAGGCCTCTCCTGGTGTCACTGCTGACCTTGATGGCGCCAAGATCAGACGGGCCCCAGGCACTCAGGCTCAGGGCAGATCCAGACACTCAGTGTGACAGCAGAGAGGCTAGGGCTGAGCTCTCTGTCACTATCCACGGAGCGCTTCCCTGACCCCAGCCGCAGTGGGCAGAGCTGGGGAAACTGAGGCCTGAGCCCTCGTCACCACACAGCTGGCTCCCTGGACTTTCCCCCCAGGAGTAGGCATTCCCAGGGTCCAGTCAACCCTAGACCAGGGGTTGCAAACTGGTGGCCCTTTAGCTGATAAGTTTTATGTGGTCATTCACGCTGGTATTTTTTGTGTTTTTTTTTTTTTTTGAGACTGAGTCTTGCTCTGCCACCCAGGCCGGAGTGCAATGGCACAATCTTGGCTCACTGCAACCTTCGCCTCCTGGGTTCAAACGATTCTCCTGCCTCCGCCTCCCAAGTAGCTGGGATTACAGGCATGCGCCACCATGCCCAGCTAATTTTTTGTATTTTTAGTAGAGACAGGGTTTCACCATGTTGGCCAGGCTGGTCTCAAACTCCTGACCTCAAGTGATCTGCCCACCTTGGCCTCCCAATGTGTTGGGATATACGACATCTTGTATAATTCTGTTTGTGTGAAATTTCCAGAACAGACAAACGCATAGGGACGGAAGGCAGATTCGTGGTTGTTGGGGACCAGGGAGGAGGGGATTGGAGGGACAGCTGATGGGTATGGGGTTTCCACTGGGGTGTTGAAAAGTTCTGGAACTTGCAAGCACCGATGATTGTAGAATAGTGTGAACGAACGTAGCATCCCCGAGTTGTACACTTTAAAATGGTTTTACATTATTACACATATTTTTCAACAAGAAATGTGAAAAGATGCATATGATGTGGAGGGTTTGAGACGTGGCACACACTCTGTAGTCCCCCACACAGCCCAGTGACACATTTCAGTTCTCCACCTGCCCCCAAAGTCTTCGAGTTTGCAACCCCTGTACCCAACGCATGCAGGTTTATCATTGAAACAGCAGGAACAGGCTGGGTACATGGCCGACGCCTGTAATCCCAGCACTTTGGGAGGCCGAAACAGCCCGATCACTTGAGGTCAGGAGTTCAAGACAAGCCTGGCCAACATGGTGAAACGCTGTCTATACTAAAAATACAAAAATTTAGCTGGGCGTGGTGGCGGGCACCTGTAATCCCACCTACCTGGCAGGCTGAGGCAGGAGACAATTGAACCTGGTAGGCAGAGGTTGCAGTGAGCTGAGGTCATGCCGCTACACTCAAGCCTGGGCAACTGAGCAAGACTCCGTCTCAGAAAAGGATGGAATGGAACGGAACAGAACGGAAAGGAAAGGGAAGGAAAGGAAAGGAAAGGAAAAAAGGAAAGGAAAGGAAAAGAAACAGCAGCAACAGCGGCAGCAGCTGCGATCATTGCCTGAGCACGCAGCAGGTGGTGAGGCCCCTCACTGTTTTATGTCACCTGTTTTATGAGGCAGAAACGGCTACTCATGGGTCAACAAAGTTGACTGAGCACCTGCTACATGCCAGGCCCCGTCTTAAACCTGGGGATACTACCCTGCACAAAACAGAAATGCCTGAGCCCGTGACGCTTAGGTGGCAGTGGTGGGCGGCAGACAGGACAAGGAGAAAGGCACTGTGCTTCCTGCCTGCACCCTCGGCAGAGAGAGCTTGAAGCCACCTGAGCTGAACTGCACCCCAGCCCTGAGTTCCACGGTCCACTTGTCTCACGATGCCAGGACATGCCGACCACCAGTCCAGCTGCCCACTGACCCAGCTGCCCATGACAGAGGTGGGCTTGCAACCCTTGGGTCCCGGTTGATGTCTACCTGTGTTTGCAGATGGGACCACTCGATGACCGTCAGGTTGAGCTGATGCCCCTGGGAACTGGGAGTCCAGGTGCATGTCACCAGGGATGTGGGGGGTCTTGAAGGAGTGGGACCATGTGAGTATCTCCTGGCAGCGACCTCAGCCCCGGGCCACACCACAGGCAGCCCCTGTGAACAGGCTGTGCCAGCCCCCCACAACCATCCAGCCCAGGACAGAGACCCCATACCTCAAGAGGCTGCCCAGCGATGTCCCCTCGGCACCGTCCGAACAGCTGGGTGGGCGAGGCGTCTCCACTGCAGTTGACCTACAGAGACCAGTGGGTGGGAAGGGGCTGGCTTCTTCCCTGACCCCAGAGTGAACTGTCATGGGTGCCAAGATCCCACTTGACCCCGCCGCCCTTTGGAGAAGCCACCGTGGGCAAATAACCCCAAAGAGAGGTTTGCACAGAGACTTGAGGGCGAAGCCACATCATCATCATCAAATGAAGGTAAACGGAGCTCCCAGCATGCAGGGCCTCCACGCCAGGCACGGTGCTAACTGAACCACAGAGGAACCATGGGGGGAGGTGGCAGATGAGGAAACTGAGTCACGCAAGTCAGGGAAAGAGGAAGCACCTTGCGTGTGGTCACACAGTCAGCGATGGTACAGCCTGGCTTCAGGCCAGGAGCGCTGCTCACTCACATTCCCTCTCCCACCATGGACGGTTTAGCCACCCTCAGGGACAGGCACCGAGGTGGTTTCCTGCTTTTCATTTCTGAGAACAATGAAGAAGACAGCTGCGGGTGTGGGGCTTCTCCAGGGTAGGGGCCCCGGGGAGGAACTGAGGGACCAGGCCCTCCACCATCTTCATTCTACCAGGCAGGGCCTTGTACAGGCTGCACCTGGCCCACGTGGGCACCCAACCCACTCACCTCCAGCTGGGAGGGCAGGGTGCCCTGCAGCCCTGAGAGGCCGTGGTGCAGCCCCAGCACCAGCCCCTGGCGGCCACCCTCTGCCTTCCTCTCCAAGGCTGCGCGGAGCTGCTCGCCATCCATGTTCACAGTCAGCCCGGCCGCCAGACTGCGTCCCACACTCTGGGCAGAAGCAAAGCTGTTGGGTGTCCCTGGGACCCACTGTCCCCCGAGAGGGCCCAGGTGCAGCCCCCTCTTCACTCACCTGGAAGTGCCCATGGCTGTCTAAGGAGAAGGGGAGGCCCCAGTGCTTGAGGCTGGGCATGGTGTGGGTGTGACGGAGGCTGGCATGGAGCTGGAGGCCCGGGGACTCAGGGGTCAGGTCCTCCAGGCCAAGGGCAGCGTCTAGCTGACCCACCGCGTTCCGCAGTGCCAGGCGTGCTGAGCAGTTGGAAGCCACGTGGGTGAGAAACAGGAGCATCCCTGCATTGGAGGGGAGTCCTGGGGGAAGAGGCCAGTGGGCAGGAGTGGGCAGAGCCCCAGAGACCACTCAGCCCAGTCCACTGCATTTAGTCAGGATGGGAACATGACAGGAGCCTGGCCAGCACACCTGCTCTCTAGAGAATCCCCTGAGCCCCACAGCTCCAGGTCCTACTGCCCCCAATATACCAGGTTAAGCTATCTGAAACTGTCAACATTTCACAGAAATGGCGATTTCATGTGACCCAACCTCACAGCACAATTGCCACACGCAGTCGGTGTTAAGACCCATGTCCCCTTAGGATTTCCAGCTCCCCGAGGAAAGGGCCCAAATCTCAGAGGGAAACAGGGATCTGATCATGTGTCCTCCCTTGCTGCTGCACCTGGGGGCCCCTCCAGGCCTGGAGGGAACATCTGAGAAGCTTGAGCAGGGGCTGTTGGGATTATTTCATAGCTCTGGTCCCAGAGGGCATCTTTGGGGTCCTGGCTAGGCCAGGTGTCCACGCTGCACGAGCTGTCCCAGGGAATGGGGGGTGGGAGGCCTGGAGGGGGCTGGTGGCAGGGGCTGTCACCATCTGATTTGAAGCACGTCAATACGGTAACAACTGGTGTCCTGAACCTGCATGTTCTGGCTGAATCACGGCCCCGGGAAGGAGACGCAGGTGTGCCAGGGAAGCCAGCAGGGGAAAGAAATGAAGCTGGAATGTGAATCTGGGGGTTGGAGGCTCATTTATCCCCCCTGCCTTGGCTCCAGGACTTAAAAGTCTTGGAGGAAGAAGCTGTTCTGCCTGGACCACTCATACTACCTGCATCACTCAGTGTGCTGATATTGTGTGTCAGGCCACCCGCAAGCTGGCTGTGCCCGGGGCCCCAGGAGCAGGCGCCACCCAGAGCCAGGCTGGCCGCGTGGGCCTGGATGCTGGCCTGGGCCCTCAGGTTCCTCGTCTGGACCTGCAGCCGGCCCTTCAGATGGAGCTCTCCAGGCAAGGCCTGGCTGCTGTTCTGGACGAGGACACAGGTCACGCTGCGCACGCTGGTGTCGTTCCCTGCCTTCTCATGCTTGTCCCGCAGGAGGAAGCCCAGCTCAGCTGAGTCAGCAGTGACCCTGAGGGTGCCTGCAGAGGATGGTAGAGAAGAACAGAGCAGGGGCGGCTCAGGGAAATGAGCTGCTTTGGAGAGGAGGGAAAAGAATTTGGGGGTAGGAAGTTGCTAGATTCACGATGTCGCACATGTAACTCATGTCAGAAATGGCACATTTGTGAAATCCATCAAAGTACACCAGCTCCCTCCCAGGATACTCTGAAAATCAAGGGAGCTAATTCACAAAATAATTCAGAAAATCTGAATAGCTCTATATAAATATAGAGCTATATATTTATATACCTCTATACATTTTCCAAAAAACTCCCACAAAGAACGCTCCAGACGTCTTCGCTGGTAAAGTCGATCAGACGTTTAGGGAACATCACCACCAATCTCATACAAAGTCGTTCAGAAAAGAAAAGAGAATACTCGACTTGGTTTATGAAATTGGCATAAACCTCATACCAAACCTGACAAGAGCTTTGCAAAAAAGGAAAATTACAACCCAATAGTGCCATGAACAGACACCAACTTTCTTAACAAAGTGTTAGAAAACCAAATTCAATTACATATAGAAGGAAAGAAAAATACATGAAAAAATGCAGGGAATCCCACTAAAGCAAGGTTGGTTTCACACTGAAGACCAATTTAATTCACTCTATTAACAAAATTAAAGTGAAAAACCCTATGAATATGTACTAGATTCAGAAAAGGCATTTGACTACATTCAACACCCATTCTTAAGAATAAAAACTGGCCAGGCGCGGTGGCTCATGCCTGTAATCCCAGCACTTTGGGAAGCTGAGGCAGGCAGATCACTTGAGGTCAGGAGTTTGAGACCAGCCTGGCCAACATGGTGAAACCCTGTGTCTACTAAGAATATAAAAATTAGCCAGGTGTGATGGCGCATGCCTGTAATCCCAGCTACTTGGGAGGCTAAAGCAGGAGAATCGCTTGAAACTGAGAGGCAGAGGTTGCAGGTTGCAGTGAGCAGAGATTGTACCACTGTACTCCAGTCTGGGAGACAGGGCAAGACTCTGTCTCTAAAAAACAAAAAAAACTCTGCAAAACCAATAGCAAACATTAAAATTATTCGTGGAAATTTTGAACATTTTCTTTGTAAGATTGAGAACAAGGTAAGAGTTTTTGCTCTTAGCATATTTATTCAACATCATATACTGTTATTTCTTAGCCACTGCAATAAGGAAAAAAAAACCTAAATGGCATAAAAATATCAGGCCAGGCTGGGTGCAGTGGCTCATACCTGTAATCCTAGTACTTTGGGAAGTTGAGGTAGGAGGACTGTTTAAGCTCAGGCATTCCAGACCAGCCTGGGCAACAACGGGAGACCCCACCTCTAAAAAAAAAAATTATCTGGGCATGGTGGCATGTACCTGGAGTCCCAGCTACTTGGGAGGCTAAGGCAGGAGGATTGCTTGAGCCCAGGAGTTTGAGGCTGCAGTGAGCCACGATCATCCCACTGCACTTCAGTTTGAGCGACAGAACAAGACTTCAACTCAAAAAAAAGAAAAAAGGTATAAAAATCAAAATGGAAGAAAATATTCTATTCCAGAATATATAAAGAGTATCTACAACTCAATAAAAGACAATTTAATAAATGGGTAAAAAAAAAAATTGATGTGACCTGTCTCAAAGGAAGCTACATGAACAAATAACACACATGAAGAAGTGCTTGGCCAGGCACGGTGGCTCACACCTATAATCCCAGCACTTTCGGGGGCCTAGGTGGGCAGGTCACCTGAGGTCAGGAGTTCAAGACCAGCCTGACCAACATGGAGAAACCCTATCTCTACTAATAATACAAAAAAAAAATTAGCCAGACATGGTGATGCAGGCCTGTAATCCCAGCTACTCAGGAGGCTGAGGCACGAGAATTGCAGAGGTTGCAGTGAGCTGAGATGGCGCCATTGCACTCCAGCCTGGGCAACAAAAGCAAAACTCCATCTCAAAAAAAAAAAAAAAAAAAAAAAAAAAAAAGGGCTCAACATCATTCATCAACAGGGAAATGCAAATTAAAGCCACAAGGAGAAACCACTAGACACTAATTTGATTATTTTTTTGAGACAGGGTCTCATTCTGTTGCCCAGGCTGGAATGCAGTGGCATAACCATGGCTCACTGTAATGTCAACCTCCCAGGCTCAAGCGATCCTCCCACCCCAGCCTCCATGTAGCTGGGACTATAGGCATGCATCACCATGCCCAGCTAATTTTTAAAAAATTTTTGTAGCGACAGAGTCTCCCTATGTTGCCTAGGCTAGTCTGAAACTCCCAGCCTCAAGTAACCTGCCCTCCTCAGACTCCCAAAATGCTGGGATTATAGGTGTGAGCCACTGCTCCCAGCTGAGATGTACACATTTCTTTTTATGTAAATTTTACACCAGAGGAAGGAAGAAAGGGAAGGAGACTAAGAGCAGGGAGAATTGTAAGCAAATTTTGAGCTTTAGTTCATGACGTGTGTGATAATCCATTTGGGTGTAAGGCATTCTGATGTCTACAACTCACTCTGAAAAGCATCAAAAATAACATAGATGGATGTGTTACAGGAAAGCGGTCTGGATCCAGACCCCAAGAGAGGCTTCTTGGATCTCCCACAAGAAAGAATTCAGGGCAAGTCCATGGTGCAAAGCAAAAGCAAGTTTATTAAGAAAGGAAAGGAATAAAGAATGGCTACTCCAGACAGAGCAGCCCTAAGGGCTACTGGTTGCCCATTACTATGGTTATTTCTTGATTATATGCTAAACTAGGGGTGGATTATTCATGCCTCCCCTTTGTGTTTATTTTGAGACTGAGTTTCGCTCTTGTTGCCCAGGCTGGAGTGCAGGGGCGTCATCTCTCACTGCAACCTCCACCTTCCAGGTTCAAGTGATTCACCTGCTTCAGCTTCCTGAGTAGCTGCGATTACAGGCATGTGCCACCACACCTGGCTAATTTTTTTTTGTATTTTTAGTAGAGATGGGGTTGCACCATGTTGGCCAGGCTAGTCTCGAATTCCTGATCTCAGGTGATCCACCTGCCTCAACCTCCCAAAGTGCTGAGATTACAGGCGTAAGCCACCGCGGCCGGCACAACCCTCCCCTTTTTAGACCATATGGGGTAACTTCCTGATGTTGCCATGGCATTTGTGAAAGATCATGGCGCTGGTGGGAATGTAGTAATGAGAACGAACAGAGGACGCTCTCGTCGCCATCTTGGTTCTGGTGGGATGTCACCATCTTGGTTTTGGTGGGATTCAGCCAGCTTCTTTACGGAAACCTGTTTTATCAGCAAGGTCTTTATGACCCGCTTCTTGTGCCGACCTCCTGTCTCACCCTGTGACTGAGTGCCTTAACCTCCTGGGAATGCAGCCCAGTAGGTCTCAGCCTCATTTTACCCAGCTCCTATTCAAGATGGGGTTGCTGTGGTTTACACACCTCTGACAGATGGACAGTGGATAGGGGATAAAGAAAATAACACAAAATGCAAACAATTATAACATTTAGGTTATAATTCACGTGCAATTCAACTTTTCTATATTCGTGAAACCTTGTTTGGGAAATGGGGAGGGGAGGGGAGGGGGAGGAGCTGTCTTGTAGGGACTCCCGGGGGGGAAACCAAGAAAAATCGGGCACTGAAATAATAATGATTATGACAGATTACTGAATAAAATAAGAATCCATGAGTCCCTACTGAGGTTAAGAAAGGAAGAAGGAGGGTGATATGGTTTGCACCTGTGTCCCCAGCAACTCTCATGTTGAATTGTAATCCCCAACGTCAGGGGTGGGGCCTGGTGGGAGGTGACTGGGTGACCTGGGAGCGGATTTCTCATAAACAATTTAGCAGCATCCCCTTGTACTGTCCTTTCGATAGTGAGATCTGGTTGTTTAAACTTGTGTAGCAGCTCCCCCCTCTTTCTCTTAATCCTGCTCTGGCCCTGTGACGTGCTGGCAGAGAAGAAGATGTACCATGCTTCCAGTACAGCCTGCAGAACTACGAGCCAACGTCTTTATAAATTACCTACTCTCAGGATGTGATAGCATTGCAAGGACAGACTAATACAGAAGGGAAGGGAAGGGCAAAGGGAGTAAGCAGGGAGAGCATTCTCCCTAAGCAATGAATTATTATTATTTTTTGAGACAGAGTCTCACTCTATCACCCAGGATGGAGTGCAGTGGTGTGATCTTGGCTCACTGCAACCTCTGCCTCCTGTGTTCGAGTGATTCTCATGCCTCAGCCTCCTGAGGAGCTGGGACTAAAGGCGTGCACCGCCACCCTGGCTAATTTTTGTATTTTCAGTAGCGACGGGGTTTCACCATGTTGGCCAGGCTGGTCTTGAACTCCTGGCCTCAAGTGATCTGCCTGCCTCAGCCTCCCAAAGTGCTGGGATTATAGGCGTGAGCCACCATGCCTGGCCTGTAAGCAATAAATTAAAAAAAAAATTAGAAAAATCCCCATTTGGCAACCATAACAGTAACAGACTCAGACAAGCATCATCAGTGGATGCTAAAACTACGAGGGTCACAATTCGATGAGAACATAGAATACTTACATGACTTCTAAGTATCTTCCCCCAATTACTTATTAATTACAAAGGAAATAACTAAAAGCTTTACAGGCAAGGAACCTGGCAACCCCAGCTTAATCAAGAGATCAAAGCTAATGTCACCAACGTTGGACAAACAGACAGAAGGTGCCACCTGACAGGAGGCTGCCTCATTTCTGTGGTGTCCTACCAACAGGCTTTCTACCAACAGACAGAGGGCTGTTTCACAACATGACTGCCCTGTACCCTTCAAAATGTAAATAACTGTCAGGCGCGGTGGCTCACACCTGTAATCCCAGCACTTTGGGAGCGGAGGCAGATCGATCACTTGAGGCCAGGAGTTTGAGACCAGCCTGGTCAACATGGTGAAACCCCGTCTCTATTAAAAATACAAAAAAAATTAGCCAGGTGTGATGCTGTGTTCCTGCAATCCCAGCTACTCCGGAGGCTGAGGCAGCAGAATCGCTTGAACCTGGGAGGCGGAGGTTGCAGTGAGCTGAGATTGCTCCATTGCACTCCAGCCTGGGGGACAAGAGCAAAACTCAGTCTCAAAAAAGAAAATGAAAAAAAAGAATTATCATGTCTGCAATCTAGGAAAACACAATTCAGGAATAAAATAATATGTTAAATATACGTACACATAGAGAGAATATGAATATGAGAATGATAAAGGAAATGTAAAATGTTAGTAACTGATTAATCTGGGCAAAGGGCCTGTGCGATTCTTTGCACTGTTCTTGCAACTTTTCTACAAGTCTAGTGTTACGTCAAAATAAAAGGTATTCCAAAAAAATACGCTTGGGAAACCCTGCACCCAACTCCCCCTCCTGGAGATATACAATGTCCATTAGCGTGTTAAAGGCTCTGACAAGTCCTGCATAAGGGACCCTATTCAGTTTTTAGTGAGCAGATTTTCTTTGTCAGAATGCATGTTCATTTCACACAAAGGGGAATCATCCATATCCCTTTATCTAAACCTGTGGACATGCCAGTGTGAGATGCTGGAGTTGGAGCATCACTGGACTTGGGTGGAACTGAATCTACCTTGCAGTTTCATAGAAAGTGCTTGCCGCTGCCCGCATGGCGTTCCCCAGGCCCTCACCCTCTTGAAGCGTCTCCTTCTGCTTCAGCCTTCCTGTGAGTGTCAGGAGGTGGGGCATCGTTGCCCAGCCAGCCACCGTGTGCCGGGTTTGGCTCTGGAAGGTCAGAATCCGGCCTCCCCTCCATTCCTCTGATGCCCTGAGGAGCAGCTGTGCTGTGTTCTGGTCCAGCAGTGCCTTGGAAAACAGCCAAATCCTAGGCAGTGAAGTAAGGGGGTTAAGATCATGGGCTTTGCAGTCAGGCAAACCTGGGTTCCAATCTCAATGATGCTGCCCACTAACAGGATGACCTGGGACAAGGACATAACCTCTCTGAGCATCAGTTTCTCCTTCTGCAAAGCGGAGAATAAAGTGGACATACTGATATCGAGCTTTTTTTTCTATTTTTATTTTTTTCCTAGGAGACAGAGTGACTCTGTCACCCAGGCTGGAATACAGTGGCACGATCTCAGCTCACTGCAACCTCCGCCTCCTGGGTTCAAGCGATTCTCCTGTCTCAGCCTCCTGAGTAGCTGGGATTGCAGGGACCCGCCACAACAGCTGGCTAGTTTTTGTATTTTTAGTAGAGATGGGGTTTCACCACATTGCCCAGGCTGGTCTCGAACTCCTGACCTCAGGTGATCTGCCCGCCTTGGTCTCCCAAAGTGCTGAGATTACAGGCATGAGCTGCTGTGCCTGGCCTTGAACTGATATTGATATTGATACTGACAGGTACTCAACCAGGTATGAAACAGTGTGTTTGCTCCTATGGCCAGCTCTTCCCATACTCTCCTGCAAGGTGACTTTGCCACTCCTGCATTAACATGTGAGATCTATGTCCTCTCCCTTTGAATCAGGGCTGGCCTTGTGACCTACGTTTTGGTCAGTAGAATGTGGCAGAAATGACGCTGCAGAACTTTCAAGATTGGGCCCTAAGATCTGCAACTTTCACCTTCTCACGTGAATGCTGCCTCTTGGAACCCAGCCACCTGGTAAGAAGTCTGACCAGCCTGAGACCGCCATGATGTGAGGAGGCCCAAGCAGCCACTTGAAAAGAGAGAGGGGGGTGCACATGGAAGAGCACCGAGGTGCCAGACATGCAAAGGAAGACTTCCTGGACTTCCCAGTCCACCCCCGTCCTCAGCCCATGCACACATCTGGCTGGGAACTGACTCAGCTGAAGGCTGATGTCAGCCAAGAGTCCCAGAGAATGACCACTGCCAAAGCCACACAGAACAGAACTGCCTAAGCCTTGTGTAAGTTCCTGACTCACAGAATCATGAGCAAACAAAATGGCTGTTCTTTAATCTCTGTGCTTTGGAGTAGCTTGTTATACAGCAACATCTAACCAACACACTCTGCCATGCACTGTGCACTTTAGACACATTGTCTGACTCCTTACAAAAGCCCTGTGAGTTTTGAGAATATTATGATCCCTAATACACAGATGAGGAAACAGGTAGAGAGAGAGTAATATGCCCAAAGCTCAAATAAGCAGTTAGCAGTACCTAAAGCATAGGGTTGTTTAGAATTAAACGAACTTTGGAATATAAGGTTCCTGCTCCAGGGTCATAATGAGTGATTGACAAATGTGAGAAAAGGAACAGCCCCAAGAAGCTTGCTGGTAAACTTGCTGGAAAATTGGGGCAGGGGACACAGTTCCTGTCATCACACAGTGAGTTCCTACATGACACCATTGGAGAGACTTCCCTTGACCTTCACCACCAGGAACAAGATCAGCCATGCATTTCATGGTACACAGCTGTGGACTGTGTGTGTGCACTTCCTGAGGGCCACTGCAAATACTACTACTTGTTGGTTTCTCTCTTTGCATTGGCTGCTAGGAAGCTCAGAGCCAAATCTTCAGCTGAGCTCTAAATAACACAGAGGAACTCATGGCATGAATTTTGTTTACTGAAACTACTTTGAGCAGCTTCCCATTTTTCCTATTTTTCTTTTCCCTTCCCCCTAGCTTCCTCGTGTATCTTTTTAAAATCTAGAACAAGGGTTGGAAAACTACAGCTTGTGGGCCAAAGCTGGCCCACCCCTTGTTTTTATAAATAAAGTTTTATTGGAGCACAATCATGCCCATTATTTATGAATTGTCTACGACACTCTTGTGTCGCAGTGGCAGGGTTGAGTAGTTGCAACAGAGACCATATGGCCCACAAAGCTGAAAATATTTACCATCTGGCCTTTTACTGAGAGTTTGCCAACTCCTGACCTAGAACAAGGTACATTTTAAAAATTTGCCTCAAATCCTTTTCAGACTGGGGATAAGGATGGGCAGGTGGACAGGTGAATGGACAGACAGCTGTGGTGACAATTCTGAGGACAAGGTTATCTAGGACCATGCCCACAGCCCAGGTCTCCTTAAATCCATGCCAAGGCTGCAACAAACATGGGATTGCAGAGGAAATATTTAGTGGAGACCCAGTTTGTACCAGAATGTGCAGTACTCAAA
The DNA here is from genome assembly GCF_028885655.2 of Pongo abelii. Lineage (NCBI taxonomy): Eukaryota > Metazoa > Chordata > Mammalia > Primates > Hominidae > Pongo > Pongo abelii. Next base: position 13,080,045 of record NC_072003.2, on the reverse strand, counting down.
ACAGCAGAATATTGTGATGTAATAGGAAATATATATTTGGTCTCTGCCCCTAATCCTTGACACAGAGCTCCTAATCCCTTGGAACTAGGGAGTCTCTTTTCTTGATAGGAGCATCTTTGGTTCTAATGAGGTGACTCTTGGTGGGTTCCTGGACAGGAACTGGTCAACAGAAGGATCAAGCCATGATTAGAGGTTGGAACTTTCAGCCCCACATCCCATCCTCTGAGAAGGGGAGAGGGGCTGGAGATTGAGTTAATAAGCGGTCATGCCTGCATGATGAAGCCACCATAGAAATCCCTGAACCATGGGGTTCACAGAGAGCTTCTGGGCTGAACACACAGAGGGTGGTGAGCCCGGAGAGGGCAGGGAAGCCCAGCACCCCTTGCCCCATACCTTGCCCTAAGCGTCTCTTCCATCTGGCTGTTCTCAAATCATATCCTCTATAATCAATGAATAAATATACGTAAAATGTTTCCCTGAGTTCTGTGAGCCATTTTCACGAATGATCAGACACAAGATGGGAGGAGGTTATGGGGAACTCCAAGTTACAGCCAGTTGGTCAGGAGGCAGTGGAAGGCTCAGAAGCAGAGGGAGGACAGGAAGAGTCTATAGGAACCTCAGTGAGGGGGAGGATCCCTCCTCCAGGAAGCCCTCCCGAGCCACTCCAGCTCTTGAGCGCTCACCAAGCACAGTGGGCAGCAGAACCTAGGTTCTTCCATTGTTATGAGAGCATTCATGGTATATAACACAAAGAATTATAATAGTCTATAAGTAATAATGTATAATAATGTATAAAGGGTGGCTCATGCCTGTAGTCCTGGCACGTTGGGACGCTAAGGCTGGAAAATTGCTTCAGGCCAGGAGTTCAAGACCAGCCTGAGCAACATAGCAAGACCCTGTTCCTACAAAAAAAGTACAAAAATTAGCCAGGTGTGGTGGTAAGCCTGTAGTTCCAGCTACTAGAGAGGCTGAGGGGAATGGTGTCTAAAGTTGGGGGCAGTCTTGCACACTTAACCTGTGGGGTCTGATGCTACCTCCAGGTATATAGAGTCAGAACTGAGATAATTTGTAGGACACCGAGTTAGTGTCCACCAGAGAATTGCTTGATGGGGAAAAAGACCCCCTTGCTCCTGGCCACAGAATTATCCTGTACTGAGCATTAAGAGGATAGGAGCAGAAAAGAGTTTGATTTTTCTGATTACACCTGCAGCAAAGATGGTAGCCAGCTATTGAGCATGCTCACTGGCCCTGGCTTTAGGAACTCACATGCAGGACTCAGTTCATCCTTAGGACAACCCTAAGAGGCAGGTGGAGAAACTGAGGCACAGAAGGGACAGTGGTCCCAGAGGCAGCAGTGGCCGAGTTGGGACTTAAACCCAAGTGCTCACCCCTGGACCCTAGGCTCCTGAGCACCCCACCATAGTGGACACATGAGTAGGTAAATATATACTCAGACATGAGACCAGATGGAGATGCACGTTCCTTGGGATCACTAGTGATTTTTGTTTCATTCCTTTTTATGTGATTATTATTATTACTATTTTAGAGTCAGGCTCGTTTCACTGTCACCCAGGCTGGGCTGCAATGCTGCAATCATAGCTTGCTGCAGCCTCCAACTTCCAAGCTCAAGCAATCCTCTCACCTTAGCTTCCCGAGTAGCTGGGACTACAGGTGCATGCCACCACACCTGGCTATTTTTTTAAAAAAATTTTGTACAGATAGGGTCTATGTTGTCCAGACTGGTCTTGAATTCCTGAGCTCAAGCAATCCTTCCACCTCAGCCTCCTGAGTAGCTAGGACTACAGGTACACCCCCCACCACACCTGGCTAATTTTTTTTTATTTTTTGGAGAGATGGGGTCTTGCTATGTTGTGCAAGCTGCTCTTGAACTCCTGAACTCAAGCAATCCTCCTGCCTCGGCCTCCCAAAGCCCTGGGGTGTGACTCAAGGTGCCCAGCCCTTTATACATTATCCTTTAAGCCATCTACAATGAACACTCTCATAACAATTCAAAAAAGAAATAAAGGGTAAAAGTGAAAAACTGAATGCCACCTGCTTTTCATGTCCTCAGTGGCACCGATGGGGCTGACTTGGGTGTGGTCTCAGAGGGACAGAAGAGGGGCCGCTGAGTGAGGATTTCCCATGTCCCAGGACACCAACCTTTTGGCCTCTGTGGTGTCCCTGCCTCCTTGCAGGCCACCTGGGGACCATTACCTTGCTGGGGTGATCTTTCCATACAGCTGCAGCCGAACAGCCCTGGGGGCACTGAGGACAGCCTGGTGGAGAAGGACACTCACACCCCAGCCCCGGCTGCTCCTCCGAGTGTCCTGGCTGGCGTTGACCTCCAGCAGAACCAGCTCCCGGCCAGACATATGCACAGATAGACACCCATTGAGGCTGCGCACTCTGTAGCGCCCGGCAACTGCCTGCACCTGCAGGGAGGCAGGGGAGGGACAGGAAGGGTCTATGGGATCCTGGGTGTGGGGGAGGGCTGCCTCCTTCTCCAGGAAGCCCTCCTGAGCCACTCCAACTTTGAGCACTCACCAATCATGGTAGACAGCACACAATTAGTAGGCAAAACGAGACAGAGGGAGGAATGGAGGAGATAGCCTACCCTGGCTCCAGCTCCTGGCCCAGGGGTACAGTCCCATCTTGTTCTTTCCACCACATGTGAAACGGGAGTTCTTATTGTACAAATGGGGAAACTGAGGCACTGAAAGCGTCACATATGCCACCTGAGTCTGCCTAGCTCTAAAACTCGTGCTGGTGCCTGAAGAGGGCTGGTAGGGGAAGCAGAGGACATCTTTGCAACTCCTCCACAGAAAAGGAGGCCCCATAGAGTGCCCCACGGGAACCAGAGGACCCAGAACTTCTGGGGTTCAAAGAGGATGGTATCTGGGTACCCATGTGGTCAGGCTGGGGTGAACATGCAGCTAGCCCCAACAAGGGTACTGAAGGGAGCAGTGGAGGGGAGCAGTGGAGGGTGGGAGCAGAGAGGCCCAAGACTCCACCAGCTCCAAGGGACCTGAGCCTCTCCCTTTACTGATCTGGGCCTCAGTTTCCTCATCTGCAAAGCAGTTTTAGCCCCATGGTTCTCAATCCAGCCTGTGCATTATAATCACAGGAAAAGTTTTGTTTTTGTTTTTTGTCTTTTCTTTTCTGAGACAGAGTCTCGCTGTGTCACCCAGGATGGAGTGCAGTGGCGCGATCTCGGCTCACTGCAACCTCTGTCTCCCAGGTTCAAGCGATTCTCCTGCCTCAGCCTCCCGAGTAGCTGGGATTACAAGCGCCCACCACCATGCCCAGCTAATTTTTTTTTTTTTTTGTATTTTTAGTAGAGATGGTGTTTCACCATGTTTCCCAGGTTGGTCTCGAACTCCTGACCTCAGGTGATCTGTCTGCCTCGACCTCCCAAAGTGCTGGGATTACAGGTGTGAGCCACCATGCCTGGCCTGGAAAGGTTTCAAAAGAATGCCTGGTGCCTCCATAGATGAACTGCTGAATAAAACACGATACACCCAGACAATGGAATATTATTTAGTGCTAATATAAAATGAGCTATTAAGCTGAAAAAGACATGGAGGAAACTTAAATGTATGTTACTAAGTGAAAGAAGTCCATCTGAAAAGGCTGCATACTGTATTCCAACTCTATGACATTCTGGAAAAAGGCAAAACCACAGACACTAAGAAGATCAGTGGTTGCCAGGGGGTGGAGTGTAGGAGGAGGGATGAAAAGGTAGAACCCAGAGGATTTTTTAGGGCAAGGAAACTGTTCTGAATGATGCCGTAACGGCAGATCCATGACATTATATGAATCTGTCAAAATCCATAGACTGGCAGGGCATGATGACTCACACCTGTAACCCCAGCACTTTGGAGACCAAGGCAGGAGGATTGCTGAAGGCCAAGAGTTGAGACCAGCCTGAGCAACAGAGCAATACCCGCATCTCCACAAAAAATTAAAACATTAGCTGAGCGTGGTGGCGTGCACCTGTAGTCCCAGCTACTCAGAAGGCTCTGGTGAAAGGATGGCTGGAGCCTGGGAGGGGAAGGCTGCAGTGAGCCATGATCATGTCACTGCTCTCCAGCCTGGGTGACAGAGTAAGACCGTGTCTTAAAAATTAAACTTAACTTTAATGTTTGAGCTGGGCACAGGAGCTCACACCAGTAATCCGAGCACTTTGGAAGGCCGGGGGCAGGCGGATCATTTGAGGTCAGCAGCTCAAGACCGGCCTGGCCAACATAGCAAAATCCCATCTCTACTAAAAATACAAAAAATTAGCTGGGTGTGGTGGCACATGCCTGTAATCCCAGCTACTTGGGAGGCGGAGGCACTAGAATCGCTTGAACCCGGGAGGCAGAGGTTGCAGTGAGCCGAGATCATGCCACGGCACGCCAGCTTGGATGACACAGCGAGACTCGGTCTCAAAAAATACTAATGATAATAATGTTTGCACTCATTAGATGACCCAGCATCCAAGCTTCCAGGGTAACCCACCCCCACTCCCCGATGAGTTCGGGGGATCGATCACATGGGTTCTGAAACCAGAATGCCTGGGTTCCCACCCAAGATGTTCCACTGGTAAGCTCCATGATCTTGGGCAAGTCATACCACCTCTCTAAATCTCAGAGCCTCACCCACAAAATGGTACAACAGTGCTCCACACCCCCAACAACAGCATCATGAGGCAACCATGAGTTAATCCACAAAGAGGGTTTAGAACAGAGCCTGCCACGCAATCATTCCACAGACATCAGCTCCTGGAACAAATGGTTAATATGATGACATTTCCTCCAATCTAAGATGCCAGCGGCTCTCAAATGGGCCGTGATCTCAGGGAACTCCACAAAATCAAAAGGTTGCTAGTGAAACGGTGACCTGTGTCAATGTGAAGCTACAGACTGACTTCAGGGACATCAACCTGTGAAAGCTCATGCCTCTAAGAATAAGCAGTTCCCTCCATTCAGCCATTCAGAGCCATTCTCGGGCTCCATTCAACTTTCTAAAACCCAATACATAGGGAATGAACAGCAGGTGTTTAAAAAAATGCTATCAGGGCTAGGGGCAGTGGCTTATGCCTATAATCCCAGCACCTTGGGAGGCCAAGGGAAGAGGGCCGCTTGAGCCCAGGAGCTCAAGGCCAGGCTGGGCAACATAGCGAGACCCTGTCTCTGCCAAAAAAAAAAAAAAAAAGTACAAAAATTAGCTGGGTGTTGTGGCACGTGCCTGTGGTACCAGCTACTCAGGAGGCTGAGGTGGGAGGACCGCTTGACCCCAGGTAGTCAAGGCTGAAGTGAGCCGTGATTATGCCACTGCACTTCAGCCCAGCCAACAGAGTGAGATCCTGTCTCAAAAGAAATTTTAAAATGCTATCAGGCTAGGTGCAGTGGCTCATGCCTGTAATCTTAGCACTTTGGAAGGTTGAAGCAGAAAGACAGCTTGGGGCCAAGACTTTAAAACCAGCCTGGGCAACATAGTGAGACCCCACCTCTAATTTTTTTTATTGCTATCAAATTAAAGGTCTGCCCCACGTCTTCTGAGGGCCTCATCCCTGTCAGGATTTCCTATTTACACCTCCACATCCTTGAATTAGCCACCCCCTAATTCCTGTGCACACACCATGCACAGCCTGCTCAATGAAGCCACAAATTTGGTGGGGGGACAGGGCTCCCACCTGGATGTCTTTCTCTACCTCCAAAATACCCGGGTCAACAAAGCCCTCTTGAAGGATTACACGGCTTCTCCCAAGCCCCAATACAGGGCAGAGTTTGAAGGAAAACTCTGTTTCTGTCCATTTTCAAGAGTGAAATACGATCCTTCACCCGCTTCAGCCTAGACCATCACTTCCAAATGATGGATGTGGAAACCTCCCGGCCATCTGTTCTTGATTCTGCAGGGGCTGTCTGGCTAAGCACAACATTGCAAGTGTGGCCTCCCTCCCTCGGTCCCCCATCCTGCCTTCCTTCCGCCCATCTCCCAATAGGCCAGCTGCTCAGAGACAACCCTTGGCAGGCGAGTCAAGGTCATCTCCAAGGGAGCAACGTCCATACCTGGAAGTTTGGAGGAAGTGTTGGTCCGTGGGGATGCGTGAGCCAGAAGAGAAATGCAAAGTCGGAGTCAGATCCATTCAGCTGGACCGAGGCCTGTTGCAGGGAGAGTTGAAGAGCGGTCAGAGGGAACAGAGAGAGAGATGCAGAACCCTAGGAGGTGGCTACTGGGCAAACGCATCCCAGAATATTCCCAAAGCTCAAACCAGAAACTTCTGTCCTCCCTCAATGTTCTTCAGCCCTCAGTCTTACTCAGGCTGTGCTATAGTAAAAGGTTGCTTAGGAAGTGACGTCCTGGATGGGGGGCTGGGAAGACCACTCTGGGACCCCCTACTCCCTGCCATGGTGCCTGCTCATGCCTCCCACAGCCACCTTCTACTTGACCTTCTACTTGACCTTCTACTTGACCGTGACCGTGAACCAGGCACTGTGCTACCAGGTTCACAATGACCGCCTCATTTAATCCTCAACACTGCTTTGCTGGGTTGCTGTTACCATCCCATTTCTCAGCTAGCAAAACTGAGGCTCAGTGGGATTCAGTAATTCACCCAAGGTTACACAGCTCGTTAACAGTGGAACTGGGAATTGAACTTGAACTTATATAACACTAAAAGCCCACTAGATTGAAAGCTCCTCAGAGACGGGAACAGAGATGGGGACAGAGTCACCCAGCAGAGATACAACCCATCCATGCTGAATGAATGCACATGAATGAACACGTCCATGGATGAACAAATGAACAGCCCTGAGTGAGTAAATATACCTACAATGGCTGCTATATATTCACCAAACTGCATTTCCTTTTCTTCCTGGACATATAGCTAAAACTACATTTCCCAGCCTCCCTTGCAGCTAGGTGGGATCATGTGATGAGAACCCAGGCAGGAATGACCTTTCTACTTATGGGTCTGGCCCATAAAAGCCTCCTGCCTAATTCTCCACTCTCTGTCCCTCCATCTGCCTGCCAGGGCAGAGCCACAAGGTGGGGAGGCCTGGATCCTGAGAGACTGCATGGAGCAGAGCCAGGCTGAACTGCACATGAACACTGGCCTTTCACAAAGAGCCAAACATTTGTTTACAACAACAGTCCATGCATCCTGACTAATCACACACACACTGCCAAAATAAGGGCTGTGCTGTTGGCTCCCCAGGGTCATGTCTCCTGCCACCTCCTCAGACATCTCATACAGGGCACCTTCATTAAAGGTTATTAAGACCCAGCCTCCCTCGGCAAGGGAGCAGGACTCAGTCTCCTGACCTGGGATGTGACGTTGTGGTTGACGGCAGCTCGTGCATCCATGCCAAAGTTGAATGTTCCTTGGGGACTCTGTCTAAAGATGATGCCCCCATCCAAGCTCAGGGCCTGGGGGAAGCTCAGCTGGGAAGAAACAGACAACACCCTTGACTTCTGCTAACAGCCAAGCTGTGTGTGGAGGGCACAAACCAGGGTCTGCCCAACCTGGGGACCCATACCTGGTAGGAATGGGCCAAGTCCAGGGCCACGCTGTGCCGGATTTCCCCACGCTGAGATCTGTCATGAAGCAAACCCTTCAAGTGCAGGACAACTTTCCGGTTGACTTTCAAAGTGGCCTCGACCTCCCTGTTCTTAGCCTGGGTGTGTGAGAACCAGAGGCACTGAGAGAGGTCTCGTCCCATCTCTACGTGCCTGCAGAAGCCACCCTGGGAATCCAGTGGTCAGAAAAAAGTGGTCCAAAAATTGATGGGTTATGGAGCAGTCTACACTCTTCCACTTATAGGACAGGAAGTGGGGTTGGGTACACAGGAATGGTAAACTCCAGTGCCTAAAGGTAAGATTAGCAGGGTGGGCTTGATGGAACAAATGTGAATGTGTCTTGTTCAAAGAAAGTGCCTTGGGAGTAGTCTATTTGTTCATTGCCGTATTCCTAATACTTAGCACAGGTTTTAGCATGTAGCAGGTGCTCAATAAATATTTGGACAAATGCAGAATCACTAGTTACAACCTGAAACCCCAAGGTCAAAGCTGTGCTAGAGTGAACGAATGAGTAATTCATAGTGGAGCTGGCAGAAGAACACTCATCCCACAATGACATCCATGTCCTCATCACTGGAACCTGTCAATATGGGACCTTTCATGGCAAAAGAGACTTTGCAGTGTGACTGGATTGAAGATCTTGACAGGAGGAGGTTATCCGGGTGGCCCTAAAGTAATCACAGGGATCCTATGAGAGGGAGGCAGGAGGGTCAGAGTCACACAGAGCCTGGAAGATGCCACGCTGTTGGCTTTGAAGGTGGAAGAAGGGGCCATGAGCCAAGGCATGCAGGCAGCTTCCACAAGCTGGAAAAGGAAAGGAAATGGACTCTCCTCTGGAGCCTCCAGAAGGAACACAGCCCTGCTAACACCTTGATTTTAGCCATGTGAGATCCATTTTCGGCTTCTGAATTCCAAAACTGTAAAATCTGTGGCGTTTTAAACCACTAAGATTGCAGCGATTTGTTATGGCAGCCACAGCAAACTAATATACAATTACTCCATCATTTATTCACTCAACAACCATTTAGCTTCTGCCACAGGCCAAGTACACAGTAGCACGTTGCCATCTTTTCCTACCCGTGTTGACTGAGAAGTTAAAAATGCCTGCCAAGGAGCTTTATCATTGCAGTGCATCTTTAAAGGGTGCTCGGCTTTACTTTAGAACCAAGATGGAGGAAGGGAAATAAGGGTCCAAGAGGGGAGAAAAATGTATGTCATTAAACAGCTTATTTTATTTTATTTTATATTTTATTTTATTTTAGAGACAGTCTCGCTCTGTCGCCCAGGCTGGAGTGCAGTGGCATGATCTCGGCTCACTGCAACCTGCACCTCCCAGGTTCAAGCGATTCTCCTGCCTCAGCCTCCTGAGTAACTGGGATTACAGGCGCCCGCCACCATGCCTGGCTGATTTTTTTTGTATTTAGTAGGGATGGGGGTTTCATCACGTTGGTCAGGCTGGTCTCGAACTCCTGACCTCAAATGATCCGCCTTGCCTCGGCCTCCCAAAGTGCTAGTATTACAGGCGTAAGCCATCTCGCCCAGCCTAGACACGGTTTTAAAAAGAGCAGACAGCCAAATTATATGAAACTAAACGACTGCCATTTACTCAGTCAGAGCCTGTTGTTGTCAGCTGGGATTTGAGGCCTGGTGTGGTCACACCGTCTGATTTTCTTCTTATAAACCCTGGAAATCTGGATTTTACTCAAAATCTTCTGATTTTCAATGGTAGCAATTAATTTCCTTAAAAAAGTTAAATGCTAAGCAGACCAAACAAAACCCATCTGCAGGTTGAATTTGGCCCATGGCGCCAGCTCTGCAATCTCCGGTTTAAGAAACAGCAAACACCATCGGGAGCCACTTCTGCAGGTGTCTGAGGCTGTCATCCTGCCGTTTGTTTCTCCCTAGAAGCTCCAATAACTGTACTACCTTATCCCCAGGGAGCCACACGCAGCCTCGTTTAACTAATGATGAAGGGAGCCCCCAAGAAGGGTGGGTCTCAATGCTCAACAGCTGCCTGGTTCACCCTCCTTCCCAGGGGCTGTTGTGTATCTTCCAAAGAGAAACGGCCGGGCGAGGTGGTTCATAGCTGTAATCCCAGCACTTTGGGAGGCTGAGGTGGGGGGTATCACCTGAGGTCAGGAGCTCGAGACCAGCCTGGCCAACATGCAGAAACCCCATCTCTACTAAAAGTACAAAAATTAGCCGGGTGTGATCGTGGGCACCTGTAATCCCAGCTACTCGGGAGGCTGAGGCAGGAGAATCACTTGAACCCAGGAGGCAGAGGGTGCAATGAGCCAACATCGCGCAGCTGCACCCTAGCCTGGGCAACAGAGCGAGACTTGATCCTCAGTCTCAAAAAAAAAAAAAAAAAAAAAAAAAATGATGGGAGGGGTCTGTGCATGAATCTGGCACATGGAAGTTGCGGTGAGCTGAGATCAAGTCACTGCACTCCAAACTCCAGCCTAGACAACAGAGTGAGACTCTGTCTAAAAAAAAAAAAAAAAAAAGAGAGAGAGAGAAACAATGACTATCTTCCTTGTACACAGTAGATGCTCCATAAATGCTTGCTGAAAAATACGGTGCTTTCCCAGAATATCAACTCCTCCTAGAGGTGTCAGGAAGAAGACCTGGATAGGGTTCTAGTAGGCATTTTACAACACTACACTGTAATCCTCACAGCCACTGTGTAGAGATAAGCACTGCTGCTCCCATTCTGCACACAAGGAAACTCAGGTCCAGAGACATGAAATAATTTGCCAAGGACACACAGGCGAAAACAAGTTTCACCCCTAGGGAGCCACATGTCAAGACCCTCAGCCAGGTGTGGCGACTCTTATCTGTAATCCCAACACTTTTTTTGACACCAAGTCTCTCTCTGTCACCCAGGCTGGAGTGTAGTGGTGGGATCTTGGCTCACTGCAACCTCCGCCTCCCAGGTTCAAGTGATTCTTGAGCCTCAGCCTCCCGAGTAGCTGGGATTACAGTCACCCACCACTATGCCCAGCCAATTTTTATAGTTTTCTAAGTAGAGATGGGGTTTTACCATGTTGGCCAGGCTGGTCTCGAATGCCTGACCTCAAGTGATCCACCCACCTTGGCTTCCTAAAATGCTGGGATTACATGTGTGAGCCACGACACCTGGCCTAATCCCAGCACTTTGGAAGGTGAGGCAGGAGGATCCCCTGAATCCAACAGATCAAGACCAGCCTGGGAAACATAGTGAGACCTCCATCTCTACAACAAATTTTAAAATGAGCTGGGCGTGGTGGTGCACACTTGTGGTCTCAGCTACTTAGGAGGCTGAGGTGTGAGGATCACTTGAGCTTGGGAGGTCAATGCTGCAGTGAGTGAGCCATGATCGTGCCCCTGCACTCCAGCCTGGGTGACAGAGCAAGACCCTGCCTCAAAAAAGACCCTCTAAGTCAGGGGCCAGCAACTACAGCCCCTGGTCTAAATGTGGCCTGTTTTTGCAAGTGAAGCCCTGTTGGGACACAGCCACGCCCATTCATTACGTATTATTCACCGTGCTCTTGAACTGTAACGGCAGTTACGAGTCAACAAGATCTGAACCATGTGGCCCATGAAGCCTAAACTAGTTACTATCTGGTTCTTTCCAGAAAAGTTTGTTGACCTCTGCTCTGGATCCTGGCATGCAACGGGTGTTAAACAGCATCATGGCGGCAAGTATTCATTGAGCACCTACTATATACCAAGCCCTGTGGCTACGGTGGTAAAGTACTCATGGAGATCATGAGCTTTCCAGATTAGCAGACGAGCCAGGGATTGATGAATCACACAAAAATAGAACTGGGGCCAGGTACGGTGGTTCACACCTATAATCTCAGCATTTTGGAGGCCAAGATGGGAGGATCGCTTAGAGTCCAGGAGTTCAAGACCAGCCTGGGCAATATAGCAAGACTCTGTCTCTACTAAAAATAAAAATAAAAAATAACCAGGTGTGGGGGTAGTGTGTGCCTGTAGTCCCAGCTGCTTGGTAGGCTGAGGTGGGAGGATCACTTAAGCCTAGGAGGACAAGGCTACAGTGAGCCGAGATTGTGCCACTGCACTCCAGCCTGGGTGACAGAGCGAGACTTTGTCTTAAAAAAAAAAAAAAAAGAACTGGGATTTGTAATAGGTACTAAAGGCAAAAGATAAAGGGCAAGCTGGGTGCAGCGGTAATCCCAGCACTTTGGGAGGCCAAGGCGGGCAGATCACTTGAAGTCAGAAGTTTGATCCCAGCCTGGCCAACATGGTAAAACCCAGTCTCTACTAAAAATACACAAATTAGCCAGGAGTGGGAATGCACGTCTGTAATCCCAGCTACCCGGGAGGCTGAGGCAGGAGAATCACTTGAACCTAGGAGGCAGAGGTTGCAGTGAGCTGAGACTGCACCACTACACTACGGCTTGGGTGACAAAGTGAGACTCTTTCTCAAAAAAAAAAAAAAAAAAAAAAAAAAAAAAAAAGGAAAGAAAAAGATATAAGGCATCGCTAGAGTAAGCAGGGGTGTGTGTGAGGTGGTCTGGGGGTCAGGCGAGAGGATGCTTGAGCTCAATCCTAAAAGATGAGTAGAAGGGAGGAGGCAAAGCTGAAGGAGAGGGTGACGGCTCCAGGCACACAGGACATGCAGAGGTCCCAAGGCAGGAAAGAGCCAGGCGAGGAAATGCAAAGAGGCTGGATGAGGCGGATGCAGGCCACGAAGCAGGGCTGAGGGGACAGGACTGGGGCTTTATCCCGAGAGGGGCTGTCAGAGTTTGAGAGCATGTGGGTGGCAGGGTTGTGCTGGCCTTTAGAAAATCTCCCTCTGACTGTCACATAGACTGTACTAGGGAGGACCAAATGAAACAGAACCCAGGCAGGTAAACCTTTTTTTTTTTTTTTTTTTTTTTTTTTGAGGCAGTGTCTCACTCTGTTGCCCGGGCTGGAGTGCAGTGGCGCGATCTCGGCTCACTGCAACCTCCACCTCCTGGGGTCTCCTGCCTCAGCCTCTGGAGTAGCTGGGACTGCAGGTACCCACCACCACGCCCAGCTAGTTTTTATATTTTTAGTAGACACGGGGTTTCACCATGTTAGCCAGGGTGGTCTCGAACTCCTGACCTCAGGTGATCTGCCCTCCTGCCTTGGCCTCCCAAAGTGCTAGGATTACAGGTATGAGCCACCACACCTGTCCAGGAGAACTTTGTGTGTGTGTGTGGTTCGGGGGCCGGGGAGTGGTGTCTGAGTCTTGCTCTGTTGCCCAGGCTGGAATGCAATGGTGCAATCATGGCTCACTGAAGCCTCAACTTCTTGGGCTTAATCAGATCCTCCTGCCTCAGCCTCCCCAGTAGCTGGGACTACAAGCACATGCCACCATGCCTGGCTAATGAAACAAATTTTTTTTTTCTTTTGTAGAAACGGGGTTTCCATACGTTGCCCAGACGGATCTCAAACTCCTGGTCTTAAGCGATCTTCCCACCTCAGCCTCCTGAGTAGCTAAGATTACAGGTGTGAGCCACTGCACTCAGCCCAGATAACATGTTTTTAATCCTACCGAGAGATGATAGCAACTTGAACCAGGGCTGAGTGGGGTGCAAAGGTCTCTGGGGTCTCCACTCTTACCGTCTGATTCCAAGTAACCAGGCACCCCTCTGTGTTCCTGGGGATGACTTTGCCATCATATGGATGTGTCAGACCTGCACAGACCTGGGAGGGACAACCACATACATGTACACACGCATGCAAGGAGTGAGGAGGCAGCTGGGGCCTTCCTCTGGCTCTCAGGCCCCTTCCCGGCTATGCCCTGGACCCACTCACATAGGGGTGTCCGGCCTGGCAGCCCAGGACCACGGTTTGCAGGGTTTCCTCTCGGCCATTCAGGACAACCCTAGTCTCCAGGGAATAGCGCTGGTGTCGCCTATCAGCCGTGAAGGTCTCCTGCAGGAGGAGGCTCTTCGGGATGGGCAGGTGCAAGGGGTGCCTGGTGTGCAGAGGGAAAAACAGGTCAAAGCCATTAAAGCAGCTGGCAGTGTCGGGGGACAATTGTGCCCCACGGTCTCAGCCTGGGCCTGTCACGAGCTTGCAGAGTTAAGACTCTGCCACAGAGAAGAGAACATCAGGACACCTGGCAGCCCTGTGCTTTACAATTTGGCATCCAGAACCCTTCACTACCTCACTGCGTCAGCGAAGTGGGCATGGCTGGGGTCCCCGTCACCACTTGACAGCAAAGACCCAAGGGGATAGACGACACACAGCATCTGGTGTCACACAGACTGGGACTAGAATCCAGGCACGGTCTTTCACTAGCTGTGTGACCTTGGGAAAAGGACTTGACTGCTCTGTGCCTCACTTTTCCCATCTGTAAAACGGAGGCTAAAATAATACTGATCGGACACAGTGGTTGGGATTAAAAATAACATACATGAAATGAACGCAAGCTCCCCAAGGGCAAAGGTTTCTGACGCTCCAGTTCTCTGCCATTTTCCACATGCCCAGAAGAGCACTTGGTCCATAGCATGTGCTCAATGAATGTAAACAGGATAAAAACAAGAACGAACACTCTACAAACGATGCTGCTGTTCCTTTGTCATCACTGCTGCTGTTTAGGCTGTAGGTGACTTAACTAAGGCCACACAGCTGCTCAATGCATAGCCTGGAGTCCAAGATGGTTCTGCTCGTCCCAACCTCGTGCTGTTCCCTGCACACAGGGAACTGCTTTTTAATGAGCTCTGTCTCTAGGAAATGAGAAGACTCCCCAAGCAAGCTCCAGGCTAGGATGATGAGACTCTAACTTCTGCTCCCACCTCAGCAACTAATGGAGGGGGCGAGGAATGTGGGAGCTTTCAGGGGAGGTGGCTCTTCTCTGGGATTTGGGTTCCATCTGGGCCCCAGCAAGTCAGCAGGGATTCTCCAGGTAGCTCTGCCCATCCTTTTCCCCCTGGGGACCCTCCATGCTGCAGAAGGAGAAATGTGCAGGGGTGTCAGCTGAGGAGAAGGGGCGCACTCACCTAAGGAGCAAGGTCCCCCGTTTCTGGTACAACATCCTGTCTTGCCTCAGCTCCTCCAGCTCTCCCTCCAACTGCAGGCCCAGAGGCTGGCCCTGGGCACCAGTCCGCAGAGCCGTGAGCGACACCTGGGTCTTCCGGGGCTGCAACAATATCCAGGCTGAAGAGAGGGACGGGCCAGCAGGACCAAGCTGCAGACCTGCCTTGCAGGAAAGCAAAGGGTAGCCCCCCACAACCTGCCCATCACCCCCAGAAATGACTATCCGAGAACAGCTACTGAACTGGGCCATAGCCTCCACCCTGATCAGACCACAGGATCCCACCGGCGTACCACCACGGCTAGAACTCCCTAGGTACCTAGGGGGAACAAAGAACTTAGACTTCTCAGCTAAAGGATGCCAAGCTTTGCTCCTGGATCTGTGCTAAAGTGACCAGGGTCCATTTCACAGGCCAAGAAACTAAAGCCTGTCTGGGCATGGTGGCTCATGCCTGTAATCCCAGCACTTTGGGAGGCTGAGATGGGAGGGTAACTTGAGCCCAGGGCTTTAAGACCAGCCTGGGAAACAGCAATACCTCGTGTCTGCTAAAACAAAACAAACAAACAAACAAACAAAAGTCAGTGATGCATGGTGGCATGGGTGGCATGTGCCTATAGTTCTAACTACTTGGGAGACTGAGCGGGGAGGATCCTTTAAGTCCAGACGTTCGAGGCTGCAGTGAGCTATGACAGCATCACTGAACTCCAGCCTGGGCAACAGAATGAAACTGTCAAAGAATATATAAGAAAAGAAGGAAAAGGAAAAAGGAAAAGGAAAGAGAGAGAGAAATAGAGGCTCCAAGAGGCCCAATGTCACAGGCCAAGCCAGTAGCACAAAGCCCTTTTCCATCCCAAGCAGGGAGAGAGGTAGGAGACCCAGGTGAGGGATTCGGTGGTCTCTTGGCTGCACGGGCCTCCTGGGCTCTTACCCCCTCCAGGTGCCTGTAGGCCGCTGTTAGGTTCAGCTCCTGCTGGGGGCCTTTCAACCAGCAGTTCAGGATCTTACGGTCCTGGCTGTTCTCAGCATGGATCTCTCCCTGCACTGCCGCGTTCCAGGCTGACTCAAGTTCGCTCCAGCTGTGGAAGAGGCTCTGTGCCAAGACTGTCACTGTGGAAACCTGCAATGAGGTGAGGAGGGGGACCAAGGCCTTTGCACACCCTATTTCCTCCCCCGGGATACCCTTTCATCTCTTTCCTGCTTGGTGAACTCCTCTTCATCCCTCAAAACCCCTTCAATGCCATTTCTCTGAGGCCTAACCTGACTGGTGCAGGTAGGCTAGTTTTCTCTACAGGGCCTTGAGACAAGAAGAAAAACTCCTCTCTGTTGCCCCAACCCTGAGCAGAAATAATTTCCTTTCCTCCTCTTCAGTTTGGGGAGGGAATCTGATCTCGCTGGGCCGCGATTACTAGTAGCCAGGGTGTCTCTACCCTGAAGGGCACATGCTGGCAGGTGGCCTTCTCTCCCTGCACCATCACCATGGTCTTCGGGAGTCCTAGGAAGAGCTGGGTGTGATCTGGCTCGTTTTGGAGCTGGGGGAGGTAGGCCATTTGCAGCCACCACCCTGGCACAAGCCCTGCATGGGATGGTTCCCTGTTGGCCACCATCCTTTGTTCACACAACTCAGGGGTCTCACAAGGAGAAGTGACAAGGACAAGACAGGGTTTGGGCGTGGCTGAGCCTCCAACCCAACACCAGAACTTCATAACACTTTGTCCCATGTCACTGATCCTCAGTTCCCCACCATCAACTTCCCCATTTCCTAGGATGGCACTTCCATCCCGCCAGATGCTTGGGCCAAGACCTCAGAGCCATTTATTTCCTTTCCTTCACTCCTTCCTCACCACTAGTCCATCAGCAAATCTGGCATCTCCAGGATGTGGACACTTGCCGGCACCTCCACTGCCACCACCATGGGCCAGGCCGCCAGGCCCTCTGGTTGGGTGAAGGGCAGGGGCTGGCTAGTCGACCGCACCTCGCTCTCCTGTCTTGGCATCCTCTGCTACACAGAGGCCTCCTCATGGTCCCTAAGATTACCACCGCCCTTGACTCCAACCTGGTGCCACCCAGTCCTGCCTCAGAGGGGACTGTGCTGCCCTCGGATGAGCCCAATCAAGGCCCGGACCTTCCCCACATCCACGCATCACCCAGTGCAGGGGAAACAGTCCACCCGCCAGCCTCCCTCAGCCCTGCAGATGACACTCATGGCTTTTCTCCCAAACCTGTTCTTGCTTCTGCACCAAACGTGTGCAGAGAAGCAACATCATGACAGTCAGTAGTTGGCATCAAACCGACTTACGTCCTAGAAATTTTCACTCTGTTTTTTTGGCAAAAGCCGGATGTCCATCTGTTTCCAAAGTCCTGTTTGACTTGCTTTCCTATTTTATATTTCTCTCCCCGTCAGCTGCCAAGCAGAGATATGGGAAATCTAGATTTTCTTTTTTTAGGTCTAATTCTTCTACGTCACTTAGGAACTAAACTCTGATAGTTGTAGGCACTGGGAGGGCCAGACTTCACACATCTGTGAGCTGCTATCTGCCCACAGGCCTCAGCTTTTATCCGCCTCTGCACCAGAAAAAGATCTCAGTGGCAGGGGACCAGACATATGTTGGGGGCCGAGCACTGCTCACCCGGAGGTAGGTGGTAGCTGGGGTGTAAACCTGGATCTTGCCTTCCCTGTTGGGGCCCTGACTCCTGCAGGCCACGCTGACCACCAGGTCCTTTAGGGTCCAGGCCTTGCCCAGCGTTAGCTCCAGGACAGCTTGGAACACAGCTCGGTGTGGCCAGTATAGCCTGTGAGCTACAGAGACCATCAGCCATGGACTATCCAGGTTCAAGGCTCCTGCAAGGGACAAAGAAGGAGAATCTGGTACGCGGGGTAGAGAGGAAGCTTCTAGCAGGCAGCGAGAGGTCCCTAGAGTCTCATCACAGCCGCAATGGACAAATCTGAAAACTGGGAATAATTAGACATGAGGGAACTTTTTAGGACACTGGTAATGTTGTGACTCATGACAGGTGTTTGGATCACCCAGATGTATACACCTGTCAAAACTCATCCAATCGTACCGTGGAGATTTATACATTTCACTCTGCTTAATGAAACACATGCTGAAACGTTTAGGAGAGAGATGTATCAACGTCTACAATTTACTTTGAACTGCACGGAAAAAATAAGAGGGCTGGATATGCGGAGAGAGAGGTGATGAGGCAAGTGGGGTCAACTGTTAATAGCAGAACCTATTATGAGAGGATGCTGGTAATCACTGTACCATTCATCCAACTCTTCAGAATGCAATTTTTTCATAACAAAACATTGGAAGGTCAGGCGCAGTGGCTCATGTCTGTAATCCCAGCACTTTGGGAGGCCAAGGCAGGAGGATCACTTGAGTCTAGGAGTTTGAGTCTAGCCTGGGCAACAAAGTGAGACCCCATCTCTACAAAAAATACAAAAATTAGCCAGGCACGGTGGTGCTCACCTATATCCCAGCTACTTGGGAGGCTGAGGTGGAGGCTGCAGTGGCTGTGATGGTGCCAATGCACTCTGGCGTGGACAACAGAGGGAGACCCTGTCTCAAAAAAAAAAAAAAAACAAAAAAAAAAACACAGCTAGAAATGGTGAGGGCTGTGAAGAAAAACAATAAAGAAGGAATTTGATAAAAACTGGGTAGGTCAGCAAAGGCTTCTAGGAGGAAGTGACAATTTACCTGATACCTAAATGAAAGACAAGGGGGAGCTGATCAAAGGGGCAGGCAACCCACCCCTGCCGGAGACAGGAGATTTACTGTCTGGGGAAACTGAGGCACACAGGCTCAGATGCAGGGACAAAGACACAGTGAGGGGAGGGAGGAGCCGCAGAGTAGAGAACAGGGAGACATTGAAGAGTGGGCAGTCTGGTCCCTGCCCAGTTGCTCCCTTCCCACGGGAAGTGGGAATATGGCACCACAGAAGAACAGAAGGAACGCACGGATCCCTGGAGAGCCAGGTCCCCACCCAGTTGCTTGATTGACAGGGAAACCCACCAGTCCGCACATGCCCCCACCTATACATAGCGCCTCTTTTCAAACAAGTTTTGAGTCTCCAATTAGTTTTCTATTTCATTCACGTTCTTTCATGGTGATAAAGATCTTATTTCACTTCATAGATCACAGTTGCGATCTGGCAAACTCGGGCCCTCCAGAACATCTGTCTGGTTGCTCAGTTTTTTTTTTTTTTTGCTTTTGAAGTCATGGTCATTCATTTATTTCTCATTACATTGGGCTGGGCCAAGAGTCATGTGCCAGTGTATAGATTATATTATTCTGTTGCTTTCACACAGAATTGCGATCCATGTTCCAATTGTCTCCCAAGTTCAAGACCTGGATCAGAACCAGAAGAGAGCGGCCACTGCTGCCAGAGGCTAGGGGCTGCTGGAGGAAAGGCACGAAACAGACCTAGAGCTGACCACACACAGGGTTCATGATCAAGGGCGACCCTCTGGGTACCCGAGGATCCTGCACACAGCTCATGGGTGGGGGAGCCCACAGAGGCCCCTCAAAGTGAATGGGGATGGCACAGGCCTGGGTTTGGAACTGCGGAGCTGGAAGGACAACTGCATCTGCCCAGGCAGGACCTGAAAACATGTTGTCCTTCCATTTGTATCTCAAAATCCTGCGTAGAGTCTTTCCATGAGGACAGGGCCAGGGCTGGCTCCTGGGCCTCTGGGTGGCCTCATGGGTCGTCCAGTAAAAGTCCTGCAAACTTGTCACCATCTGGGGACATTCCTGCCAGTTCTTCTCCATGCCCTTCTGCGTGAGACACTAGGCAACTGCTTTAGGCCATTCATGATTCTTCTTCCTCAACTCTTCAAATTCAGAAGATTTCTAATCTTTTAGGAAGCTTTGGATCTCCAGTTACTCCAAAGATGAATTAACTGGTCTGATGGTTTTTCTGGTTTCTCGGTTTCTTTTTCCTTTTTTACTTCCTGGGGGCTTCTAGTCATTTTAGTCAGATGTCTCACTTTCTCCACTTTTATTCCTGAGTTTTCTCCCGGGATCCTTTTTACGGCAGCCTTAGGGCCTAATCCTGGGTTGGCAGAGAACTGGCACTCACTATCCCCTAATGGTATCCAGGAGAATCAAGAGGTGGCCAAGTGTGGGAATGTGTTCTCTCCTCTCTGTTTCAGCAGGTCTCTTACTGTAAGTTTTATAAAAGGATTTTAAGGAGAATAGATTTTTTTAAACAAACTTTTAAATCTCTGCTCCAGAATATGAGATCCCTAACTTTGCTAAACTGCTGGTTTTAATTAAGTCCTCAGGCAGTTTCTGAGTACACTCAAAACATAATTATCCTGTTTGAAAACAGGGTAACCAATATTTTGAGCAGCCGACTCAAACATAAGCACATATCCAAGGCTGGCTTAGCATTTGGGGGAAAGCCTTCAACAGGAAATACAGAAATAAAAAGAAAAAAGAAACTCAGAGGAAACAGATAAAACTCCCCGAAATTCTGTAACTTATACTCTAAGAGAAGACAACTGCATTCGTGGAACAGGAGGCTCTAAGAAAGGAACAACAAAAAAAGAGCTCTTGAAAATATAAGATAATCCAAAATAAAAATGCTAGTAGAAGGGCTGGCATATGAAGTCAAGGAAATTGGCTCTTGAACAGAACCAAAGGACAAAGAAATAGAACAAAAGAGAAACAAGGAGGCCAGGTGCGGTGGCCCACACCACTAATCCTAGCACTTTGGGAGGCGGAGGCAGGAGGATCACTTGAGCCCAGGAGTTTGAGACCTGCCTGGGCAATATACTGAGACCCCATTCTCCAAAAAATAAAAAGAAAAAAAGACAAAAATAAAAACAAGTTTGAAAAGAGAAACAGAGAAAACATTAGAAGCTCAGTTTTCTGAGGACCAACATCTAATCAATAGGAATTTCAGAACAAAGAAAGGAAATTATCAAAGAAACTGTAACAGAAAATTACCCAGACCAAAATGACATGTTTCCAAATTGAAAAGCCCTATGCTAAGGACCCAGTACAACGGAGGAACACAGATCCATACCAAGGTACCTTGTAATGAGATTTACCACCACCAGGACTAAGACAAGCTCCTAAAAGCTTCTGAGACAGTGAGAAAAGGGTCACATACAAAACATGATAAATCAGAAAAAGCATCAGATCTCCCAATTAATTCAAAACAATGGAGCAATGCCTTCAAAATCCCAAGAGAAAATTATTTCCAACCTAAAATTCTCCACTCAAACTGTCCCAGTAGAATGAAGACATTTTCAACATTTAGGGTCTCAAAATGTTTGTATTCTGTGATGGGTTAAATTGTGTTTGCCCAAAAGATTAATTGAAGTCTTAATCCCTAATACCTCCCAATGTGACCTTAACTGAAAATGGGATCATTGCAGATATCATCAAGTCAAGATCAAGTCATACTAGAATAGGACAGGCCCTTAACCCAATAGAACTGATGTCTCTATTAGAAAAGAAAAATCTGGACACAGAGACACACACACAGGGAGAATGCCATATGACAAAAGAGGCAGAGATTAGAGAGGATGCGGTTATAAGCCAAGGAATACCAAGCTTCAACACCCATCACCAAATGCTTGGAAAAGGAAAGGGAGAGTTCTCTCCAGAGCCTCAGAGGGAACATGGCCCTGGTGGCTCCTTGACTCAAACTTCTAGCCTTCAGAACTGTGCAAGAACAAATTTCTGTTGTTTTAAGCTGCCCAGTTTAGTAATTAGTTACAGAAGCCCTTGGAAATGAATACACCTCCCATCTCTGCTTTCTCTGGAACCTACTGAAACACATACTCCATCAGAACAAAGGAATAAACCAAGAGAGATGACACAGGTTTAAGAAAAAGGGGTTGTGACCCAGAGAAGAAGTGAAAGGAATTCCCAGGTTGATGGAAAAGGGAGGCTGCAGAACCATAGCTGTGCAACTGGTCTACTTTGGAGCAGGACTCAGGCTCCAGGAAGAGGGTCCCCCAGAAAAATATCAGAACTAATTGAAGTCAATGAACAATCTGATGTGTCTGACCACCTGGAAAAAAGTTTTGCGATGCTGCTGAAAATTCTGTAATTAGTAGGCAAAAATTATAGAAAACTAATCAAGTAGAAAAATAAAGGCAATTACAAAACTCCAGAAAAAAACAATAAGTCACCATGATAGGACACCATATATCTCAGCTATGTAAGACATTTATAGTTATAATTGGGTAAGCATCAGATGTTAACAAAAGGTAACTCTTTTAAGAAAATGGAGGGAAATATGTATTTGAAAGGGGCACCAATCTAAGCGTTAAATTCTTATCCTCTCTAGTAAGAAACCTATGGAGAATGCCTAAAGCTGAAAAATCAAGAAATAACAGCATGATTATATTATTTTAAAATATGGAGAATATAAACAGAAAAAATGGCTAAAAGAATTTAGCATGCTTACTGTTTTAAGCAAGACTTGGGGTAGGGGCCAGGCACAGTGGCTCACACCTATAATACCAGCACTTTGGGAGGCCAAAAAGGTGGATCACTTGAGCTCAGGAGTTCAAGACCAGCCTGGCCAACGTAGTGAAACCCCGTCTCTACTAAAAATACAAAAATTAGCCAGATGTGGTGGCACACACCTGTAATTCCAGCTACTCAGGAGGCTGAGGCATGAGAATAGCTTGAGTCTTGGATGCAGAGGTTGCAGTGAGCCGAGATCGTGCCACTGCACTCCAGCCTGGGTGACAGAGTAAGACTCTGTCTCAAAAAAGAAAAAAAAAAAAAAAAAAAGAAAAGAGAAAGAAAAACAAACAAGGTAGGCAGATGTGACACAGAGGATGTATAAACTTTAATCAACTTTTATAAACTTTAATCTTTTAGATTAAACTTTATAAACTTTAATCAACTTTTAGAAAACGTAGTTCAAGTCTATACAAGAGCAGAGAGCATAATATGATGAGCCCCCATGGGACCCAGCTTCAACAATGAGCAACTCACAGCCGAATTCACTTTTAAACAAGGTATTGCTTCAATAAAAATAAAAATTGAAAAAATTGAAAAAAAAATTTGTAGATAAACTATGGTGAATCCTTTTTGTTGTTGTTGTTGTTTTCTGAGGTGGAGTTTCACTCTTGTTGCCCAGGCTGGAGTGCAGTGGTATGATCTGTGCTCACCAAAACCTCCATGTCCTGGGTTCAAGCGATCCTCCTGCCTCAGCGTCCCAAGTAGCTGGGATTACAGGTGCCTGCCACCATACATGGCTAATTTTTGTATTTTTAGCAGAGATGGGGTTTCACCATGTTGGCCAGGCTGATCTTGAACTCCTGACCTCAAGTAATCCACCCCCCCACCCCCACCCCACCCAGCCTCCTAAAGTACTGGGATTACAGGCGTGAGCCACCATTCCCAGCCGGTGGATCCATTTTTTAAAAGTAAGAGACAGTGTTTTCGAGACACAAAGATCCGCAAATGCAAAGGCCCTGGAGTGTGCCTGGGGAACAAAAATAGGCCTCCAAGCCTGCAAGATAACGAGCAAGAGGGAGAGTGGGGTGGGACAAGGCTGGAGAAGGGGGAAGGGCCTGACACTTGACTGGCAAAGGTAAGAAGTTAGGATGTAATTATAAGCATCATGGGACTCATTAAAGATAAGGTTTTCGTTTGTTTTTAAAATTAAGACAGGTTCCTACTATGTTGCCCAGGCTGATCTCAGACTCCTGGCCTCGAGAAGTCCTCCTGCCTTGGCCTCCCACAGTGCTGGGATGACAGGCGTGAGCCACTGTGCCTGACCCAGTTTGACTCCTGAGTTAGCCTAGCCAACAAAAGGAAAAGGTGTTCCAGGAAGGACGTATAGCTTGAGCAAAGGCCTGGAGGTCAGAAATCTGAGCTGCTAGCCAAGGAGGCCCCACAGCCAACACTCACCTTCCCACTTCCACAGGGTGGCCCGAGATGTGTCCTTCCACTGCCCGCCTGCCACAAACAGCGGCCGCCCATTGTACCGCACCTTCAGGTGACTGCTGCTCTCCACGTAGGGCAGGCGGAGGCTCAAGTGGTGCAGCTGCATGCGGCAATCCACCTGCCTCTCAGCCACCTGCAGCACAAACTGGAGAATGCCCACCCCCCCCCCACAAGATGTCAATGGGATCATGCCACCCCTGGCCTAGAATGTGCCCGGGAAGTTGAGGCAGCAGTGAGCCAAGACTGCACTACTGCACTCCACACGGGCAACGGGAGTGGAACGCAGTCCAAAAAAACAAAAAACAAGGAGCGTTGGTAAGGATATGGAGAAATCTGAATTCTCATACGCTGATGGTGGGAATGCAAAATAGTGCAGCTATTGTGGAAAACAGTGTGGCAGTTTTTCAAAAAATTAAAGATTGGGCCGGGCAAGGTGGCTCACGCCTGTAATCCCAGCACTTTGGGAGGCCGAGGCGGGCGGATCACGAGGTCAGGAGATCGAGACCATCCTGGCTAACACGGTGAAATCCCGTCTCTACTAAAAATACAAAAAATTAGCCGGGCATGGTGGCAGGCACCTGTAGTCCCAGCTACTCGGTAGGCTGAGGCAGGAGAATGGTGTGAACCCGGGACGCGGAGCTTGTAGTGAGCCGAGATCGCGCCACTGCACTCCAGCCTGGGGACAGAGCCAGACTCCATCTCAAAAAAAAAAAAAAAAAAAAAAAATTAAAGATTGAATTACCATATGACCCAGAAATGACACTCCCAGGTATATATACAAAAGAACTGAAAGCAATTGAAACAATTGAAAGCATCAGATATTTGCACACTCACGTTCATAACAGCATTTATTCACAATAGCCAAAAGATGGAAGCAACCCACATGTCCATCAACAGATGAATGGATAAACAAAATGCTGTCTATACAGACAATGGAGTATTCAGCCTTAAAAAGGAAGGAAATTTGACACATGCTACGATATGGATGAACCTTGAGGACGTGCTAAGTAAAATAAGCCAGTCAAAAAAAGGACAGGACAGGCATGGTGGCTCACACCTGTAATCCCAGCACTATGGGAGGCCAAGGCAGGTGGATCACCTGGGGTCAGGAGTTCCAGACCAGCCTGGCCAACATGGTAAAACCCCAGTCTCTACTAAAAATACAAGAAAATTAGCCAGGGCTGGGCATGGTGGCTCACACCTGTAATCCCGGTACTTTGGGAGGCCGAGGCAGGTGGATCACCTGAGGTCAGGAGTTTAAGACCAGCCTGGCCAACATGGCGAAGCCCCATCTCTACTAAAAAATACAAAAATTAGCCGGGCGTGGTCGTGGGTGCCTGTAATCCCACGTACTCAGGAGGCTGAAGCAGGGAGAATTGCTTGAACCCAGAGGCAGAGGTTGTAGTAAGCCAAGGTCATGCCACTGCACTCCAACCTGGGCAACAGGCCGAGACTCTATCTCAAAAAAAAACAATCAGCCGTGTGTGGTGGCAGGTGACTGTAATCCCAGCTACTTGGGAGGCTGAGGCAGGAGAATCGCTTGAACCCGGGAGGCGAAGGTTGCAGTGAGCCAAGATCGCACTCCAGTGTGGGCAACAAAAGCGAAACTCTGTCTCAAAAAAAAAAAAAAAAGACAAATACTGTATGATTCCACTTCTCTGTGGTGGCCAGAGAGTAGTCAAAAGTCTGAAACAGAAAGTAGAATGGTGGTTTCCAGGGACTGGGAGCAGGAGAGAATGGGGAGTCAGCATTTCCTGGGTACAGACTTGCAGTTTTGCAAGTTCTGGAGATAAGTAGTGGTGATGGTTGCACAAGAATGTAAAAGTGTGTAATGCCACTAAACTCCAAAATGGTTAAAATAGTAAATATGGCCGGGTGTGGTGGCTCATGCCTGTAACCCAGCACTTTGGGAGGCTGAGGTGGGTGGATCACCTGAGGTCAGGAGTTCGAGACCAGCCTGGCCAACATGGAGAAACCCCGTCTCTACTAAAAATACAAAAAAATTAGCCAGACGAGGTGGCAGGCACCTGTAATCCCAGCTACACAGGAGGCTGAGGCTGGAGAATCGCTTGAACCCAGGAGGTGGAGGATGCAGTGAGCCAAGATCGTGCCATTGCACTCCAGCCTGGGCAACAGAGAGAGACTCCATCTCCAAAATAAATAAATAAATAAAATTTAAAAAAAAATAACAGTAAATTTTACATGACGTATATTTAACCACAATTAAAATTAAAAGTTACTATTTAAAAGACCATTTGCAGGACTGGATGTGAAAAGGGAAAAATATTCTAAGCCAATTTTTTTTTTTTTTGAAACGGAGTCTCGCTCTTTCGCCCAGGACAGACTGCAGTGGTGCAATCTTGGCTCACTGCAAGCTCTGCCTCTCGGGTTCACGCCATTCTCCTGCCTCAGCCTCCTGAGTAGCTGGGACTACAGGCACCCGCCACCATGCCCAACTAATTTTTTTGTATTTTTAGTAGAGACGGGGTTTCACCGTGTTAGCCAGGATGGCCTCGATCTCCTGACCTCGTGATCCGCCCGCCTCAGCCTCCCAAAGTGCTGGGATTACAGGCACGAGCCACCGCACACGGCCTCTAAACCAATTTTTAAATAAACATACAAGGTTAAATGTGTGCTGTGTAAGAACCACCACCTATTCAGCTGCTGAGCACTCCATCAGTCCTAACTCAGCAAAAGAACCCACCCTCCGGGAAAACCTAAAAGCGAACCGCTCTTTCCAAAATGCATTTTTACAGTTGGACATCTGTGTTTCCCAAGCCCTCCTGCCAGCCCTTGGCACTCTGACAAGCATTTCTCACCCCTGGGGACATGGGGACATGGGGCTGGAGGTGCAAAAGGGAAAGTCACCAAGGCTGAGTTTCAGCTGGTTGCATCCTTGCAGCCAGGACCAGAGGACTATGTGGGGGTTCCCCAGCTCCTACCGTCCATGCTGGACTCATGGGGCACGGCTCTGCCACAGTGGCCGGGCTCACCTCCATGAAGTGATTGCTCAGGGCGGGCCCTGAGTCATTCTTGAAGGTCTGGCTGACACGGAAACGCCTCTTGTTGCTGTTCTTGTCCCAGTGCTTCCCGTAGCTCACCTCCAGCTGTGAGTGCAGGTGGCCCGAGTCTTCCTCATGCCAGAGCTGGACCTGGGACACACATGGGTGGTGAACTGCCCATGGAGGCCCTGCCCACCCTGTCCGTGGGCCTCCTCATAGCCACCCAACTCCAGGGATGTCAGCCTGGTTTTCAGAAGAGATGGTTCTGTAGAAAGCACTATTTTTTTTTAATTTATTATTTATTTATTTTAGAGACAAGACTTCACTCTCCCACCCAGGCTGGAGTACAGTGGTGCCATCTTGTCTCACTGCAACCTCTGCCTCCTGGGCTGAAGTGTTCCTGGATGAATAGATGTAAGACTGAGGCTAAAGTTCCAGCCCCGGATCCATTCCCATATGGCTATGTAATAGTGAGCAAGTCCATCTCTTTGGGGATGAGCTCAGGGTACTCAGATCACCACTTGCCTGACTCTGGTACTCTCTCCGGATGTCGCACCTGGCCTGGGTACCCACCTTGTGGCTGAAGGCTGGGATCTGTGTGCAGTGGAGCTCGTGGTGCAGCTCCAGCCTGTAGGCACCGTCTGAGCCGCTGTCTGCCCGCAGCTTCTGGCTGGTGCTGCACTCGTGTGCCGCCTGCTTTGCCTGACCTGTGTGGATCGACCCAGAGACCCCTGCCCTTCTCTGCCAGGCAGCCCTCCACCAGGGCTCCACGAGGAGGGCCCGGCCCAGCCTGGCCTCAGCCACACCCCCCATGCTCTGCTCCACCTGTCACTCCATTAGAACCTGTCGATGGGGAGGTCTTAAGAGATGGGTGAATGTCCCCTCAGCAGACACACTTTTTAATGGGCAGGTACTCACTCCTACTCAGAGCCAACAGAATAACTAATGGAAAACTCCGTGGTGACAGCGTATCTTAGCTCACGGAACCACAGCCCTAAGAAACAGGGCAGGCCCTGCCACCTCCACCTGCCCCGCAACCAGGCACGCAGTGCCTTACCCAGGAGGCTGTACTGGATCCTCAGGGAGTTGGTCCAGAGCTGGCTCCGTTGCTGCAGCAGGCCAAGGGCACGAAGCCCCACCAACCCTGGCACGAACAGCTCGGCACCCAGGGCGGCCACCCACCGTCCATTCTCCTCCTTCCTCTCCAGCAGTGCTGCAGGGACAGAGAGCAGGCAGATGAGAGGGTCAGCCCTCAAGGACCAGCACCCCCATCCCCAGGCAAAGAAGGGACTCAGGAATCACCGAGGGGCCTTGGGGTTGGGGGCTCCTTGAAGAGCCGACATGTGCGCCCTGCACAACGGGCCACAGACAGGCCTGATCACGGCTCACTGTAGCCTTGACCTCCCAGACTCAATCCATCTTCCCACCTTAGCCTCCCGAGTAGCTGGAACTACAGACGTGTGCCACCACACTTGGCTAATTTTTTGTATTTTTTGTAGAAGCAGGGATCTCACTATGTTGCCCAGGCTGGTCTTGAACTCCTGGGCTCAAGTAATCCTCTCGCCTTAGCTTCCCGAAGTGCTAGGATTACAGGCGTGAGACACTGTGCCTGGCCCAAAAATAAAGTAGAATAAAACAAAATCGAACAGGACAGAACAGAAAAGAAAGAACAGCACATCATGGGTTGTTGGGTAAATTTCACCTTCTGAAGCTTCTGAGACACAGAAGGCCAGCCAGAACACACAGGTGAAACGGCCAGCTGTTATGACTCCCAAACGCCCACATCAGGGGGTCAACAGCCACTGCTCGAAGTACCCCTAGCCCCAGCTCCTGTCCTTACCTTGGAATCTTCCGGAACACCCATGAGCGGCACACCCAGCCGCCACCACCCCAGCTCCAGCACCAGGGCCAGCACCTGCTCAGTCTGTGTGTGTTGTAAATGCCCAGTGTATTTTACGTCAAAATGTTACAAGTGTTTCTTATCGTGGGTCAGAATAAAAACAGTCCAAAAGTTGCTATTTTAAGGTTTGCGGGTGCAGTTGGAGATTGGGGGAGGTTCTGGGGGCTCACAGGGAGCCTGGATCTGCCCTTAGATCGGATGTTGATATTAAGAGAAGCTGCAGTGATGAGGACCATAAGGAGGCACTTGGGCCACCACACCCTAACCTGGCCACAGAGCAGAGGGGACAGAAGGGGTCTCATCTCCTACCTGTCATGTGGGCCTGGTCACTCAGCAGATTGCTCAGCGATGCGGAGAAGGCCAGCTTGCTGCCCGCCTGCCGTGTGAGGTTCCCGGTGAAGATGACGGGGCTGCCCCCCGTCACCAGTTTCACCTCCAGCTGCGCCTGGAACCGCTCGGCCTCGCCACCCATGGCTGGCTGCAGGTCACTCCAGCCCTGAAACGGCCTCAGTGTCACCTGGGAGGACAGGCTTGGCCAGCAGGCCCAGCCCTGACCACACAAGCTGGGACCAGACAGGGCAGGAGACAACCTAGCTAACAACCTTCCACACCGATCCTTACCCAATTTTTGTTTTTCCTTGAGACAGAGTCTCACTTTGTCTCCCAAGCTGGAGTGCAGTGGTGGGATCCTGGCTCACTGCAACCTCCACCTCCTGGGTTCAAGTGATTCTCCTGCCTTAGCCTCCCTGGGATTACAGTCACGTGCCACCACACCAGGCTAATTTTTTTATTTTTAGTAGAGATGGGGTTTCACTACGTCGGCTAGGCTGGTCTCAAGGTCCTGAGCACAAGTGATCCACCTGCCCTGGCCTTCCAAAGTGTTAGGATTACAGGCATGAACCACTGTGCCCAGCCCTTCCCCAATTTTTTAAACTCTGGATTTCTCAAAATTAGAAACCTGTGTTACAAACTCAGACATAAATATAAGGGACTCCTCTTCTCTCCTTGACATCCCCGTCATTCAATCCATCAAGAACTCGAGTCAACTGTCCCTATGGAATGTGTCTAGAATCAACCAGTTCTGCCACCTCCACTGCCTCACCAGCTGGAGCCCCGGTCATCGGCCTGTCTCACTGCAACATCCTCCTGGCTCTCCCGGCTCCCATCCCGCTGCTGGCAATTGATCTCCACACAGCGACCAGACACGTCGAATGCTGGCATGCTAGCCTTTCTTACAGTACAACCCAAAGTCCTCGTGAAGGCCAGCGAGGCCAGAACTTTCTCTGCTGGTCAGTGGTGCAGACCTGGCCACGGGAAGACACTGGCAGATGGGCCACGGGGACAGCTCACTACACACTCCACGGCCCCGCAAAGAAGATTCTCTGGAAAAGCCATGGGCAACTGCAAATATCATCTTTGATGGCCCCGCCGACCTGCAGGCTCCCCACCCCCACAGCCCCGATGGCCACCAGTAGACGTCAAAACAAGACCCACTATTACCACACTGCCACTACTTAATGCTGTCTGTCCCCGATCTCCACAGATGTGTGTGCAGATATGTATGTATGAATGTGTGGATGTGTGTACAGATGTATCTGTAAATGGATGTGTGTGTATACAGGGGTGTGTGTATACAGGGGTGTGTGTATACAGGGGTGGGTGAATACAGTTGTATGTATGAATCTGTATATACACGGATGTGTCTGTATGTAGACGTGTGTATGGACATGTGCGTGAACGTATGTATACGGATGTGTAAAGAGGTGTATATATATGGATGTGTGTATATGAATGTATGCATACAGATATGTCTACATGTGGATTGTGTGAATATGGATGTGTATGGATGTGTGCGTATGGACATGTGAACAGATATGTATAAATGGATGTGTGTGTGGATATATGTACAGATATGTATACATATGAATGTGTGTATATATGAACGCATATACAGATATGTCTATATATGGATGTTTGTGTGTGTGAATACGTGTGTATGCACGTGTGTGTGTATGGACATGTATGTCTGTAAAGAGATGCATATATACGGATGCGTGCATATGAATGTGTACAGATATGTCCACATGTGGATTGTGTGAATATGGATGTATATGGACGTGTGTACCCCACGGACATGTGAAAAGATATGTATATATGTGGATGTGTGTATATGAATGTGCATACAGATATGTCTACATTTGGATGTGTGTGAATATGGAAGTGTATGGACTCTGTACAGACATGTGTACAGATATGTCTATATATGCATGTGTGTATATACGAATGTATGTACAGATGTGTCTACATGTGGATGTTCGTGTGTGTAAATATGGACGTGTATATGATGTGGATGTGTATGGACATGTGTATGGGTATGTCATATGTGTATGGATGTATGTGTGTGCACACATGAATATACAGACACATCCTTATCCCTCCCTTTTTACAGAAACAGATGCTCGCTCTCCACTCTGCTCCCAGCTTTTCCTGCTGACAGGCACATTCTAGCGATGGCTTTCTCCAGTCTGTATCAGAGGCTGTGCAGTGCTCGTCAGAGCTTCCTCAAGGTTCACGTGAACAGGGTGAACACAGAATTTCTCACCCAAACCAGAACACTTTGCAGTTAAAGAGAACGCTAGTTGTAAATGTGTCAGGTCACCAGGCGTAAACTGGGGTCTCCAGGCAACCCAGGACCCAACCCCTGCACACTAGCACGAGGGGGCACTGAACAGAACACTCTTGCCTAAACCAACCTTAAATCCCATAAGCTTTGAGACAAGTTGAACCCAAGCTCTGGGACTTCATATTCATGAGCTCATCTGCCTCAGTTTCTTCATCTTGTATGGGGTTACAGAGAGGACTTGAAGGGGGGACCTCCTGTCTGCTGAAACAGGCTCCAGCAAGTTCCGGAGTTCCGGCTGTTACTGTAATTGTGATAAGTCTGGGGCAGGTGGAACTAGAATTTCTCCAAAGGCAAACATTTCCAGGCTGCAGGCAGCTCTATAGGGACCAGCAGGAAGGTCCACGGGGAGGTAGAGGCAATCCGTGCTTATATATTTAGCAAACGACTAGAAGTTCGAGGGCCCCTGGGAATTCTGAAAATGAGGCATAAGTCTCACCCATTAGGCAGGTGGGGCTTTAGGAGGAAGACAGCTCTCCCCTGACATAGGTCTTCCCCCTACCCAGGCTGACGGCAGAGCTGGAAGTGGAGAACGTATTTTTGCAGCAAGACATCCAGCTCCGGCTTCAGACGCTCCACTCCAGACCTCTCTGAGAAGACACTGGAAACTGAGGCAGAATCAGGAGATCCACTGCCGAAGGTGCCCAGCGATCATGCCTGGTGGGATCAAGTCTAAAGCTGCTATTTGTACCCTGGCTGGAGTGCAGTGGCATGATCTCGACTCACTGGAACCTCCACCTCCCAGATTCAAGCAATTCTCCTGCCTCAGCCTCCCAAGAAGCTGGGACTACAGGCATGCACCACCATGCCCAGCTAATTTTTGTATTTTTAGTAGAGACAGGGTTTCACCATCTTGGTCAGGCTGGTCCCAAATTCCTCACCTCAAGTGATCCTCCCGCCTCAGCCTCCCAACATTTGTATACTTTTTGAAGTCACCGATCTGCCTGAAAAGTGGATGGAAGTTTTCAACCTTCTTTGCAGGATGGAGGGCAGACACAAAACTTCAACACAATGACAGGGGCTTCAAACGACTAAGTTCTGTCCAGGTACCCTTGGGTAAGAACACTAGAAAAGCACCTACTAAGATGAAAACGAGCCTAGACAACACAGTAAGACCTCATCTTCACAAAAAAAAAAGAAAAAGAAAAAGAAAAAGAAAAATAGAAGGGCATGGTGGCACAGGCCGTAGTCCCAGCTACTTGGGAGGCTGAGGCAAGAGGATCACTTGAGCCCAGGGGTTTGAGGCTGCAGTGATCTAGGATCACTGCACAGAATAAGACCTTGTAAAAGAAAGAGAAGGCGGGAGGTGGGCAGACAGGGAAAAGAGAGAGGGGTAAAGAGACTGGGAGAAGACATGGGAGAAAGTGGGCGAAAGAGGTGGGAAGAGGAAAAGAGAGGGACTAGAGGGAGGGAAACAGAGGGAGAGAAAGGAAAGAAAAGGAAGAAGGGAAGAAAAGAGAAAAAACATATAAACCTTGTGGCCAGGGAATTCCATTGTTAAGAATTTACTCTGCAGAGAGAACGGTGTTCACGCCAGAATATTAGTAAGAGCAGAAACCTGGAAAAGACTCAAGAGTCCTTCATTATTAAACTAGCCGAATAAATTCCATTCCACGGACTATTACACAGTAATTTGCGCTACACAGGAGGCACTTATTTTCTTTAAAGTGGATATATTAACTCCATGTGCTGACTGTGTGCATAGATCATCTCAGAAAGGAATCACCAAAAAAACCCTAACAGTGGTTGGCTTTTAGGAGGGGTGGAAGAGAGGTTTTAAGTCTATACCAGCACCAACCAATAGAAGTTTCTGCAATGAGGACAGTGTTTCAGGGCCACATGAAGCTGTGGAACACCTGAAATGTGGCCCATGCAGCCAAAGAACCAAATCTTTAATTTTCTTTAATTTTAATTCATTTAGTTTTTTTTTTTTTTTTGAGATGGAGTCTCGCTCTGTTGCCCAGGCTGGACTAAAGTGGCATGATCTTGGTTCACTGCAACCTCCACCCCCCGTTCAAGCAATTCTCCTGCCTCAGCTTCCCAAGCAGCTGGGATTACGGGAGCCTGCCAACAAACCCGGCTACTTGTTGTATTTTTGGTAGAGATGGGGTTTTGCAATGTTGGTCAGGCTGGTCTTGAACTCCTGACCTCAGGTGAGCCACCTCTCTCGGCCTCCCAAAGTGCTGGGATTATAGGCGTGAGCCACCGCACCCGGCCTCACTTAGATTTCAATAAACATGTGTGCCACTGGCTACCATATGGGAGAGTCAGTTCTATCCCCTTTCATAACTTTTGAAATTTGAATCATTTAAATGCATTGCCTATTTAATTGTAGAATTTAATAGTATTTAGATTGAATTAATCTCAATGAAATCTACAACAGAATTTAAATTGTATCAGCGCATGCTGGTCTAAAAAGATTGCCAAGGTATATATACGTATATGTGTATTACGTGTGTGTGTGTATATACAAGCGAGCTCACGCACGCACACACACACACACACACACAAACACACGTTTTTGAGACGGAGTCTCACTCTGCCGCCCAGACTGGAGTGCAATAGTACAAAATCGTCTCACTGCAACCTCTGCCTCCTGGGTTCAAAGGATTCTCCTGCCTCAGCCTCCCGAGTGGCTGGGATTACAGGCACACACCACCACACCCAGCTAATTTTTGTATTTTTAATAGAGCTGGGGTTTCACCATGTTGGCCAGGCTGGTCTCCAACTCCTGGCCCCAAGTGATGCATCTGCCTTGGCCTCCCCAAGCGCTGGGATTACAGGCGTGAGCCACGGCACCTGGCTGCCAAGGTATATTTTTGAGTTAAAAAAAAGAAAAAAAAAGTCTTTACAGGTTAAAGAAGAAAAAAAAAATCACAAAAACTGGGAAACTGGGAGTGGAGGCTCACACCTGTAATCCTAGCACTCTGGGAGGCCAAGGTGGGCAGATTGTGTGAGCCCAAGAGTCTGAGACAGCCTGGGCAACATAGTGAGACCCCATTTCTACAGAAATATAAAAAAATAGCCAAGCATGGTGGCACATGCCTGTAGTTCCAGCTACTTGGGAGGCTGAGGTGGGAGGATCGCTGGAGCCCAGGAGGTCAAGGCTGCAGTGAGCCATGTTTGCACCTCTGCACTCCAGCCTGAGTGACAGAGCAAGACCCTGCCTCAAAAAAAGAAAATAAAAATAAAAAAACAAAACTTAAGCATGACAATTGGGTTTTCATGCTATTGTATGATATGTGTGTCCCTCAAAACTTGTTACATCATCACATCACTCACCTGATGTGAAAAAGACAAAATAAAACCGAGAAACCCAAACTACAAATATTTGCAAATCTATAGGGTTACAGGTTGTACTGTGTCTCCCCGAAAGATGCTGAAGCCCTAAGCCGCAGGACCTGTGAACGTGACCTTATTTGGAAATAGGGTCTTCACACATGATTAAGCTAAGCTGAGGTGATGAGGGTGAACCCTAATCCCGTTTGCCTGGTGTCCTTATAAAAAGGGGATGTGTGGACACAGACACCTACAAAGGGAAGACTATGGGAAGACAGAGACAGAAGACCACCTGGTCCAAGCCAAGGAGCTCTGGAGGCTTCTAGAATCCAGGAGCGAGACCTGGGACAGATCCTCCCTGACAGCCTTCACGGGGGCGGAGAAAAAAAAAAAAACAACACCTCGATTTCAGACTCCTGGCCTCCAGAACTGTGAGAATAAATTCCTGTAGTGGAAGGCACACAGTTAGCGTACTTTGTTAAGGCAGCTCTGGGAAATGAATACAGATTTCTCAGGGCGTGCATCAGTACTTCTGTAGGAAATTTGGGACGTGGCATGCTCTGACTTACAATTTATACCTTTCTCTATTCTGAATTCTTTTTTTGAGAGACAGGGTCTTATTTTGTCACCCAGGATGGAGTGCAGTGGCAGAAGCATGGCTCACTGCAGCCTCGACCTTCTGGGCTCCAGCAATCTTCTTGCCTCAGTCTCCTGAGTAGCTGAGACTACAGGCAGATGCCACTGTGCCTAGGTAACTCTTTTTAACGTTTTGTAGAGACCAGGTCTTGCTATGTTGCCCAGGTTTATCTCGAACTCCTAGCCTCAAGTGATCCTCCCAAGTTAGCCTCCTAACTTTCTGTAATTACAGGTATAAGCCATCACACCTGGCTTTTTTTTTTCTTTCTTTTTTTGAGACAGTCTCTCGCTCTGTTGCCCAGGCTGGAATGCAGTGGCATGATCTCAGCTCACTGAAACCTCTACCTCCTGGGTTCAAGTGATTCTTCTGCCTCAGTCTCCCAAGTAGCTCGGATTATAGGCACCCGCCACCACACCCAGCTAATTTTTGTATTTTTATCAGAGTCAGGGTTTCACCATTTGGCCAGGCTGGTCTCGAACTCCTGACTTCAGGTGATCCACCTGCTTCGACCTCCCAAAATGCTGGGATTACAAGTGTGAGCCACCGCATCCCACCTGAATTCTTAAAAGCATGTTTTTGTGTTATTAATATCCATTTTTAACATCAATGACGGTGGGATTTGAGCCCATTTTTTTCTTGTTTTTACATTTCTGGGTAACAGAACTAACACTTGTTAACTGGCAGATAGAAAGGGAAGATCCCAGAGGTGGTGGCAATAGTTAACAGGGCTCTGGGACGGGGGCAGGAAATCCCTGGGGAGGTGGCAGGTGCAGAAACAGGTGGGCCAAGGGTGTGGAGCAAACCTTGATGTAGTAGACGTCCCTGTCATCCAGTACCAGCTCCAAGTGACCCGTGTGGGCACTCCCAAGAGCCTCCATCTTTCCTGGGGGTGCAAAACAAGAGTTTAGAGACAAGGGTTCAACATCTGGATCTGGCCCCTCCATCCCCCTGGGAGTACTGCCTGCCCTTTTTTTAATCTCTGTGCCTAAGATGCAGCACCTGTAAAATGGGGCTGGATTTAGTGCTGACCTCAGGAGGTCACAGACAATTCTATGAGCCAGCTCACTGCAGGGGCCCTGCCCTGGGTGTGGCACCGAGCAAGGGGCGCAGTGAACAGGGAGGGACGTTGACATTACCATCCAGCTCGATTTTCTTCTTGGGATGGAGAAGTTTGAGCCGGAACTTGCTCTGGGGCAAGCTGTAGCTGATGTCCACCCCGACGTCCCTCGGCACTTCTGACCCGGGCGTGCCCATGAAGACGTGGGCTGTGGCTTCTTGGGGGAACCAGCTGTCCTTCTGGAAATAGCAGAGTCTTCAAGATTGAGAGCCTCCACCTCTACCCTTCAGACACTCACACTGTTCTCCTCACAATTCCCCAACCAGGAATTTCTCAGGCTTGAAAATCACCTGCAGAAGTGTAAAGCTCTGCAGAACAGCCCAGGACCATGTCCACAGGGTCGCAATTTATTCAGCAAACGGCCAGGGAGAAGCAGCTGCTTCTGCAAGCTCTGCACTTCCTCGCTGTCACCTGAGGGCTCCAGAACATTGCCCTCCAGCACTGCCGCCAAAACTCCCAGCACCCTAGCCCAAAGGGGAACACACTCTGCAAGTACCTCGTGCTCTGGGGCTCCCTGTGGGACCAGGCTGAGGCTGCAACTTCACCTGAAATTGCACACCTCTCAGCATCTTCCCCCGGCCTTTCCTAATTTCTCCACTCTTTCTGGGTCCCCTGGAGCCTTTTCGTAACAAATCACTTGTACCCCAGTCCAAGGCTTGGGTCTCTTTTTGGGGAAGTGCAGCCTCAGCCACAAGCCCCGTTCTGAAATCCCACGTCAACGTACATTTGTTCAACACCAACAGAGATGCGTGCTGCTGCGTGGAAGATGACTGAGCACGAGACACGCAGTCCCTGACCGCGTGGAGCCTACGTCCTAGAGAAGAGGCACAGGACCACCAGACACAATAACGCGTAAGACGGCAGCCGCCGGTGAGTGTGCTGGCAAAGTCAGTGGTTTAGGGGCCCTGACCGGGGCACTGGTCTAGACAGGGAGGCCCAGGAAGGCTGCCTCTGAGGGGTCCCATTGAGGGACACTTGAAAGGAGCTAGGGAGAGAGTTAGGTGGATATCCCGGACAAGAGTGTTCCTGGCAGAGGAAACACCCAGTGCAAAGGCCCTGGGGCGGGCATGTGCGTGGCCTTGAAAAAGGGGCCAGTGTGTCTTCAGGGCAGCGAGTCTGGAGGAGAGTCAGGCAAGGAGGCCAGCAGGGGCGGGACTGCCAAGGGCCTGTGGGTCATGGTGTCTGGCTTCTACTCTAAGGGTAACAGGCACCATGGCAGGGCAGTCTACGTAGAGGAGGGACACGATCCAGCTGGGATTGCAGAGGGCCCATGTGGCTGCTGGTGAAGATGGTAAGGAAATCAGAGTGGGAGGTGGAGGATCAGACAGGAGGCCGCCGAGTGCCTCCTCTGGACCAGGTGCTGATGACACAGGGGTAAGTAAAACAAATGCTTGTCAGGCGCATTGGCTCACACCTGCAATCCCAGCATTTTTGAGAGGCCGAGGCAGGCGGATCACCTGAGGTCATAAGTTAGAGACCAGCCTGACCGACATGGAGAAACCCCATCTCTAATAAATTACAAAAAAATTAGCTGGGCGTGGTGGTGCATCCCTACAATCCCAGCTACTAGGGAGGCTGAGGCAGGATAATCGCTTGAACCTGGGAGGCAGAGGTTGCAGCGAGCCAAGATCATGCGATTGCACTCCAGCCTGGGCAACAAGAGTCTCTGTATCAAAAAACAAACAAAAAAAACCCTCAATCTGCTCCCAGAAACTGAGTCACCAGCGGAGAAGACAGACATTAACCAACTAGCTTCACTAAGAAACAGAAGTGATCAAAAGGGAAGAAACGTGGTTGTCTTAAGGCAAGTCACAAAAGAATATGATGTGCTCTGGGGTAACCTAGGCAGGCTTCCCTGAGGAAGTGACTCCTGAACTGAGATCTGAAGACTGATTTCGAGTTAATGCATCATACAGCCCCAGATGGAGAATCAGTATGTGCAAAGGTCCAGAAGAAACCTACAGCAAGACCAGCACAGCCCAATAGCCCCAGAGAGGAGCCCCACGTCCTTTAGGGTGAGCCCAGTGCTGACCTAAGGAGACCCACAACATGGCTGAGAAACACGGGGCTGTTGTCTAGGGCCCACCTGGGGCTGCAGGGTATAGGCAGCTTCCAGCAGGTACTGTCGGAGCCCTGGGTCCTGTTTCTGCAGTGTCACGGCCGCAAACACAGGCAATGAGAGCAGGTAGGGCTGGCCAGGCACCGGCCAGGTCACTCCACTGCACAGCCGCCAGCCCCAGGTGTAGGACACTGCAGAGAGAGGTAAGCAGGCAGCACTGGTCAGTGGAGACTCAGAGGGCTCTGGGCATGGGTGCCCGCCGCTGCCACATCAGCAAAGAAAGCTCTTCTCTAATTTCTTCTGAGGAAAGGCACGATGTAGACAGGAATCCCGTGAGGCAGTGGTGTGTAAACCAGGGTTTCTCTGCCTCAGCATTACTGACATTTGGGGTCAGATCATCTTAGGTGGGGGCTGTCCTGTGCACTGTGGGATGTTTCGCTGAATCCTGGATCCCCATCCACTAGATGCCAGTAACCCCTATCAACAATCAAGTATTTCTGCACATATTACCAAATGTCTCCTAGGGGGTCAAAACTGCCCCAGCTGAGAACCCCTGGTAGACTTTTTTTTTTTTTTTTTCCAGACAGAGTCTCGCTCTGTCACCCAGGCTGGAGTACAGTGGCACAATCTCGGCTCACTGCAACCTCTGCCTCCCAGGTTCAAGTGATTCTCTTGCCTCAGCCTCCCGAGTAGCTGGGATTACAGGCGCATGCCACCACGCCTGGCTAATTTTTGTATTTTTAGTAAAGATGGGGTTTTACCATATTGGCCAGGCTGGTCTTGAACTCCTGATCTCAGGTGATCTGCCTGCCTCAGCCTCCCAAAGCGCTGGGATTACAGGCGTGAGCTACCGTGCCCAGCCCCTGGTAGACTTTTTAAAAAGAGTGTCAGGCAATACTGTGTAGAACACAGGCTCTGGAGCAAGAATGCCTGGTTCAAATTCTAGCTCAGCCGCTTCCCAGCTATGTGACCTTGGACAAATTACTTAACCTCTCTGGGTCTCAATGTTTCTTTTTCATTATCATTGTTACTACTCCTCTGACTCACTGTAAGGGCCTCAGTGTTCCTCATCTTAAACTGCTAATGACAATAGTTCCTGCCTCACGGCGTAGCTGTGAGGATTAACAGGTCAGTAAGTGTTGAGAGCAGCACCGGGCCTACAGTGATGTCTTTGGTAGTAACACTTATCCCAATTATAAAAATATATTTGTTGGCTGGATGTGGTCACTCACACCTGTAATCTCAGCACTTTGGGAGGCCAAGGCGGGTGGATCACCTGAGGTCAAGAGTACAGGACCAGCCTGGCCAACATAGTAAAAGCCTGGCTCTACTAAAATTAAAAAAAATTAGCCGGGCGTGGTGGCAGGCACCTGTAATCTCAACGACTCAGGAGAATCGCTTAAACCCGGGAAGCAGAGGTTGCAGAGAACCGAGATTGCGCCACTGCACTCCAGCCTGGGTGACAGAGGGACACTCTGTCTCAAAATAAATAAATAAATTAATTAATTAATTAATTAAAATAAAATAAAAATGTACTTGTTGCAGGAAATTAGAAAAAAAATTAGAAAGCTCAGAAAGATTTCTAAAAATTTTTTCTGTATTATATATGTTATAGTTTCATAAGTTTATTTACAATTCCAAATGCAACTTAAATGCAAAAAAGAAAAATTATCAAGAAGCAAAATTTGTATATCTTCATTAAATAGAGCCCTCCCCAACCTTACTCCAAAAAAAAAAAAAAAAATTTCGAGATCTGCTATTATTTGGCACATTTACTTCCTGTCTTTCCACCCACTTGCGATCATATTCAGTGTTGCTGGCTTACACCTGACATTATTATTAAAGAAGTTTCTCATTAAAACAGCTCTCTCATAATGGAGTTGAAAAGTTTGGGAAGCCAAAGCAGGTGGATCACGCGAGGTCAGGAGTTCAAGACCAGCCTGGCCAATGTGGTGAAACCCTGTCTCTACTAAAAATACAAAAATTAGCCGGGCTTGGTGGCAGGTACCTGTAGCCCCAACTACTTGGGAGGCTGAGGCAGAAGAATTGCTTGAACCCAGGAGAGAGAGGTTGCAGTGAGCCGAGACTGCACCATTGCATTCCAGCCTGGGCGACGAGAGTGAAACTCTGTCTCAAAAAAAAAAAAAGTTATGCGATATGTCAATAACTTACCAACCCAGGAGCCAGCAAACATTCTTT
Organism: Pongo abelii; assembly: GCF_028885655.2. Taxonomy (NCBI): domain Eukaryota; kingdom Metazoa; phylum Chordata; class Mammalia; order Primates; family Hominidae; genus Pongo; species Pongo abelii. The sequence continues at coordinate 13,039,664 of NC_072003.2, read as the reverse complement.
GTAAAGGGCCAGATTGTTTGTTTGTTTAGTTAGTTACCTAGATAGCTAGCTAGAGACAGAATCCTCCTTGGTCACCCCGGCTTGAGTACAGTGGCATAAACACAGCTCACTGTTGCCTCGACCTCCTGGGCTCAAGCGATCTTCCTGTCAGCCTTCCAAGTAGCTGGGACCACTGGTGCATGCCACCATGCCTGGCTAATTTGTTAATTTTTATTTTTGTAGAGACAAGGTCTCACTGTGTTACCCAGGCTAGTCTTGAACTCCTGGACTCAAGGAATCCTCTCACCTCGGCCTCCCGAAGTGCGGGGATTACAGGCGTGAGCTATCCGCCGGCCAGAGAGTCAATATTTTATGCTTTGCAGTCATAGAGTCTAGCTTGCAACTACTCAGCTGTGCTGTTGTGGGACAAAGTGGCTACAGGTGATATGCAAATGAAGGGGGTGTGCTGCGTTCCCATACCACTTTATTTCTGGACACTGAAATTTCAATTTCATGGAGTTTTCATGATATGAGATATTCTTCTTTTGACTCTTTTTAGCCACTTAATATAAGAACCTGCCCTTAGCTCACTGGCCTTTATAATTAGCTATTTTGCCTACTCTGGAATATTTGAGTTGCTTCCTATTTTTTGTTCTAAATAATGATGCAACGAACATCTTTGTGCACAGAGCATTTTTAAGTGATTTTGGTTTGCTTTTATAGGGTAGAATTCTAGAAGCATTATCATTGACTGAAGTGGTTGGTAAAGGAAAATGAAGTTGGGTGCAGCGGCTCATGCCTGTAATCCCATTATTTTGAGAAGCCCAGGCAGGTGGATCACTTAAGCCCAGGAGTTTGAGACCAGCCTGGATAACATGGTGGAACCCTGTCTCTACAAAATACAAAAAAAAAAAAAAAATTAGCTGGGCAGGGCGGCGAGTGCCTGTAGTCCCAGCTACTCAGGAGGCTGAGATGGGAGGATCACTTGAGCCTGGGCAGATGGAGGCTGCAGTGAGCCATGATTGCACCATTGCACTCCGGTCTGGGCGACAGAGACCCTGTCTCAATAATAATAATAAAAGTACCATCTCGGGATCCCAATTTGCTATGCCAAAAGGAAAAAATTAATCTGGAAGCTGAGTCATGCAAGAAGCTGCCTTTTCTTTTGTTCCTAAGCAGGTAGCTACAGATAAAAGGTTAAATATTTGCGCAGCTATTCTATGTTCACCTTATCTTATGTAAAGTGTTGATTTATTGAGCAAGTACGAGCATGTAAGTGACTATTCCCTTCCCTGTTCCTTTTCCCTTGCAGCCTGTGGATTCAGTCATGTGACCATACCCTCCCTCTTTCCCCTCCAGCGCGCTTTTCCCCTTTAAACAAAGGGAGGGAGAGCATTAGGACAAATACCTAATGCATGCGGGGCTTATAACCTAGATGATGGGTTGATGGGTGCAGCAAACCACCATGGCACATGTATACCTATGTAACAAACCTGCATGTTCTGCACATGTATCCCAGAACTTAAAGCAAAATAAAAATAATAAATAAATAAATAAATATTGAAGCTTTCAGAATCATCTCTGGAAAAAGGCATAGACAACAGATTGCTCTGTGGATTTGTGTTCCTTTATTTCCAAGCATGTCCTTAACCTTGGCAAAGTAAATGTTTAAATTGATTGAAACCTGTCTCAGATACTTTTTGGTTTGCAGAATATGAATACTTTTAGGGCAGAAGAGCAACTCTGGGATCTGGAGCCGGCATTTTTCCCTTCAACCCTGGGATGCCCACCTTGGTACGATGGCATGGAGGCCCTGCTGCCTACCTTCCTCACTACAGGACTGGACCTCAGAAGGGCCAGGGACATGTCTGAGGCTCCTCACGCCATCCCTGGTGATGAGGTACAGCTGAGAGCTGGGTAGGGAAAGAGGACAGTGTCAGACGTGTCATTTTCATTCATTCATTAGACAAGTAACACCTTGAGCTGCCAGAGCTTGGCACAGGGGCAAATTCTACCCTGAGCGGGGCCAGCCTTTGGGCAGTGCACACGCTGGTGGGGTGACACTCCATGGACACAGGGACAGATGCTGAGGACCACAGACAGTGACAAGTGCTGTGAGAAACCCACACGGAGGACAGCATGGCACAGGGCTGTCTCGGGGATAGAGCAGGGCCTCCTCTAGCTGGGGCAGGGGGAGTTCTCTGCAGAGGTAACTTTTGAGCAGAAATCCAAAGGATGAGAAGGAGCTATTGTTCCAGACAGAGGACACAGCAGGTGCAAAGGCCCTGGGGTAGGAACAAGTTGGCTGCTTTAGGAACATGGAAAGAAGGCTGGTGGGAGGGGCTCAGGATAGAGGGGGACAGTGAGTGAGGGGCAGGGAACAGGGGCAGATGTGAGGAGGGAGGAGGGAGATGGGCAGAGCCCCCATGGGGCAGGACAAGGGAAAGAATGCAGGTAGGTGGGGCAGCCTGGACTCTCACTCCCTCTAAAATTGCCCCTCTCCAAGAGTCACCTCCCTAGGGGTCACAGACAAGCATGCCCCAGAGGGACTCCAGGAAAGAGCTGAGGGGTCTGAAAGTTCTCCAGCTCTCACCTCTCAGCTGCCCACGGTCCCTGTCAGACACACCCACCCTTCACAGTCAACAGACACACATGCTCGTGGACACACACGCATTCCCACAACACACTCACTCCTCACTGACACACTCACGGACACACCCTCATGCACACAGCAGCTCACATGCACTCTCATATGTCTGATCATGTGTACTCAGACACAGGCTCATGGGTGCACATACTAACACACATGCATACTAATGTCACATCCACACCCATGCACATCCCCATGCACACACGCAGACATGTGATCACACACTCACATGCATGCATGCACGCACACACACCACACACCTGCTCACCTGCACCCTCGCGCTCATGGTTCCCTTCCTGCCGGCACTGGGCACCCACCTGAAGCTGAGCAGCTCCACGGTCTCCTTGGGCGCGTTGAGATGCACCTTAAGGTCCCGGCCTTTCTGCACCTGGATCCCGCCATCCAGGCTGGCGGCACCGCGGACGCTGGTCACCCATCTCAGCCCGGCCTGCCCCAGGGCACCCGCTGTGCCCATCTGAGCCGAGATCTGGAGCAGGGCACTGAGGGACAGGCATGTACCAGCTGCATCCCAAGGGCCCTGGGGCCACAGACCCCACCTGCCACCCCCAGCAGCCCCCTGCACTCCTGAGCCACAGCAGCCCCTCCACCACTGCCACCACAGCCACCCAGAGGCTGTACATGCACCAAGCACTTTCCAGTCCTCACCTGCACTAATCCCTCTTACGGATGGGGAAACTGAGGCTCAGAGAGGTGAAAGCACCTGCCTAGGTTCCATGACTGGGACAAAGCATGCGGCTGGGACACGTGAACCCCGGGTGTCTAAGTCCCAGCCCAGGCTCTTCATGCCAGAGAGCACCCAGCCTAGGGCATCCACATTCCCCATGTCAAACCCAGGGCCCAAGGACAGCTCAGCTGAGGGGCTGGGGACAGATGCTCAGCAGCACCATGACAGGTTCCAAAATCGGACAAGATATTGCACACATTCTGCTCTGGCGCTATGTGGCCCCAGGCTGTCAGTGTCCTCGCCTTGAACCTTGGTTTCTTCATCTGTCAGTGGGAATAAGAAGCACCAGGCTTGGTTGGTCGGGAGGGGGTCCCACGAGTTCAGTGAGCTCAAGGCTAGCTCCTCTCCTCCCTTCTGGGTGGGGTGGACGGAAGGGCATAGGGTTGTTGCCAGCCACCTCGCACTGCGGTGTGACCTTGAACACGTGACCGGACCTCTCTGAGCCTCAGCCTTCCCACCTGTAAAGTGGACCTAACCACCCAGTATCTCTGCACACAGTCTCTTGGCACAGGTGTTCTGCAGAATAGGGATCATCTCTTGCCCATATGGATGTCACCCAGGCCTCTGCAGCCCTCTGTAGGGATGGGATCCCACCACCTAACCTCTGCCAGCTCCCAGGAGCTAGATACCTGGGCTTGACATAACCATTCACAGAGAAATCCGAGCGCTGCTGGAAGTCAGCGGTTCCTCGGACCCGGATGCTGATGGCAGCCAAGGCGTTTAGGGTCAGCCGGGCAGGAAGGCCAGACACCGTGGGAAAGACCAGCTCCTCTGCGGCCAGGCTCAGCCTCCGGTTCATCTGCACCTCCTGCCTCTGCAGCCAAGAAACAATAAGGGGTGGCCGGGCGCGGTGGCTCATGCCTGTAATCCCAGCACTTTGGGAGGCCGAGGCGGGTGGATCACTTGAGCCCAAGAGTTCGAGATCAGCCTGGCCAACATGGGGAAACCCCGTCACTACTAAAAATACAAAAATTATCCAGGTGTGGTGATGCATGACTGTAATCCCAGCCACTTGGGAGGCTGAGGCAGGAGAGTTGCTTGAACCGGGGGGGCAGAAGTTACAGTGAGCTGAGATTGCGCCACTGCACTCCAGCCTGGGCAACACAGCAAGACTCCATCTCAAAAAAAGAAACAAATAAACCATAAGGGGACACGTGGCCACCCGTGCTGTGGGCCAGGAGCCCTCTGAGTACTGAGCACAAGAGATTTCATTTGTCCTCAGAGGGCACATGATCCCACTTTCTAGATGAGAAAACTGAGGCCACAAAGATAAATGTCCCACCAAGTCCCGGTAACTAGAAAGGGATGGAGCTAGGTATGAACCCAGGCAGTTTGCTTATGAGAAAAGGTCAGGGGTCAGGTTCAGTCAGGTGGGGAGGAACGTGGATCCTCCCTAAGATTCTAGGCAGTTAGTATGCACCGGGCAAGCTGAAAGCACCCTGCTGCATTTTCACCACATTAGTTCCTTTAATACAATTGTTCTATGAATGGATATTTTGGTTTTTTGTTTTGAGACGGTGTCTCGCTCTGTCACCCAGGCTGGAGTGCAGTGGTGCAGTCTTGGCTTGCTGCAACATCTGCCTCCCGAGTTCAAGCGATACTCCCGCCTCTGCCTCCCGAGGAGCTGGGACTACAGACGCCTGCCACCATGCCCGGCTAATTTTTGTGTTTGCAGTAAAGACAGGGTTTCACCATGTTGGCCAGGCTGGTCTCAAACTGCTGATCTCAGGTGATCCACCTGCCCCAGGCTCCTAAAGTGCTGGGATTACAGGCGTGAGCCACTTCGCCCAGCCAGATATTTTGTTATTTTTTATTTATTATCCCATTTCACAGATGCAGAAACTAAGGCCGTGGTAAGTGAATCAACAGCTTCGAGGAGGTAAACGAAAGAGCTGGGATTTGACCCTGGGCAGCCTGGCTCCAAATTTCATGCCCTTAAGTGCTTTGCCAAAGTGTCACGGGGCAGATGGCATGGACAGGGGCAGGCAGGAGCTACCTTCATGAGCTTGATGGCGAGCTCAGCCAGGTTCAGGGACCAGTGGTTCACGTGACTCCCCGTGGCTCCGCAGTTCACAAAGCTCAGCTCCTGCCCCAGCACCTTCATGCTCAGCTTGCATCGCAGAGCCTGCCGGGCCCCATGCCTCTGGGTCACCTGGGGGAGGTCACAAAGAATGGAGTCAGGGTTAGCAGAGTGATATGGTTTGGCTGTGTCCCCACCCAAATCTCATCTTGTAGCTCCCATAATTCCCACATGCTGTGGGAAGGACCCTATGTGAGACGACTGAATCACGGGGGCGGGTCCTTCCCGTGCTGTTAGCGTGATAGTGAATGGGGCTCAGGAGATCCTATGATTTTAAAAATGGGAGTTTCTCTGCACAAGCTCTTTCTTTGCCTGCTGTCACCCATGTAAGACGTGACTTCCTCTCCCTGCCTTTCACCATGATTTTGAGGCCTCCCTAGCCACTTGGAACTATAAATCTATTAAATTTCTTTCTTTCATAAATTGCCCAGTCTCTGGTATATCTTTATCAGGAGCATGAAAACGAACTAATACAAAGGGCAAAGTGCCTGTACTTTGGGAGGCGGAAGGGTCTGAAGAGAAAGGTCAAGAACTTGTGGGGTCCAGATGAGGCTTGCAAAACTCCTAGAGCATGAACCAAATCCCAACCCCAGATGTGTTTTCTCTGACTTGCACAGTAGTGCCCAATGCTGAGAGTGTGTGTATGTTTTCATGAAGGTTTTATTTTAGGATAATTTTAGATTTATGGAAAAGTTGAAAACTGGCTTGGAATGGTAGCTCATGCCTCTAGTCCCAGCACTTGGGAGGCCAAGAAAACAGGATCGCTTGAGGCCAGGAGTTTAAGACCGGCCTGGACAGCATATCGAGACCCTGTATCTAAAAAATTAAAAAAAAAAAAAAAAAAAGCCGGGTATGGTGGCACCCGCCTGTAGTTTCAGCTACTTGGGAAGCTGAGGTGGGAGGATCACTTGAGCCCAGGAGTTCAAGGCTGCAGTGAGCTATGATCATGCCACTACACTCCAGCCTGGACAACAGACAGAGCAAGACCCTGTCTCTGAAAAAAAGAAAAGAAAAGAAAAAAAGAAAATTTGCAAAGACAGTACAGAGAGTTCAAACTCCATGTATCCTTCAACTGATTTCCCCATTGTTAACATCTTACATCACCAGGATGCATGGTGCAAACTAACAAACCAACATTGGTATGTTTCTATCAACTCAACTCCAGAGTTCATTTACATTTCACCAGTTTTTCCATTAATATCCTCTTTCCGTCCTGAGATCCAATCCAGCAAACCCCACTGCATCTCGTTGCCGTATCTCCCTGGTCTCTGGTTCATGGCAGTTTTTTAGTCTTTGATTGTTTTTCATGCCACGTATGTTCTTTATAAATTGAATTTGGAAATTGGGAGATTTTATATAAAACCCAGCTCTCCAGCTTCTCTATAAAGAGAAACATTGGGCTGCCCACCCTCCCCACAACAAGGGGCAACAAGGAACCAGAGCTGAGCAGTGGCTGCCACTTTAGCTGGGCCATGGGCTTCCTCTGTGTGCCACAGTCCCCACCACTCCCTATTGTCTCTCCAACACTGAGGCCAAGTATCTGCTGCCACTCATCATTGCGCTCATGCACAATGTTTCTCGGGATGTGAGTCTCTAGGAAAAGCGAGAAAATAACAGACAAAGGGAATTGTGCATTCTAAGAAAAACTGTTTATATCTAGCCGACCTCCCTCTTTCAAGTCTCTTGCTGCCCCCAGCTCTAGTCCAAGATGCTTTTAACAGCAAGGATTATTGCCCTGCTGTTCCCAAGCCCCAGGTTTACACTTGGTGGTTAGGAAACATGTAACCAAGTGAACCAACGCCCCAACCATCCACCTTGGTCACTATCAGATGTACATGGCAATGACATTTTATAGGAGCAAAATGTTGTCAATAATCTAAAACTCCATCAATGACAAAATGGTTATGTAAACTGTGGTCCCTACCCATAGGATGAATATTAAAATACCTACGAATGGTGAGCTTCTAGTAAGAAAACACTCAAGTGACAGTAAGAAGAGAAAACGTAGGCTAAAGATATATACACCCTAAGACTAAGCAATTTCACTCCTAGGTGTACGCCCGACAGGTATGAATACACACGTTCCCTAAGAAGGCAGGCCCAGGAGTCTTCATAGCACTGTATGTATCAGCCAGCAACTGATGGATACAGAAATTGTTGTTTGTTCACACAATGGAATATACTATGCAGCTATGAAAAGGAACAAATTATAAGTACACACCACAGTATAGAGAAATCTCACCAATTTTAAACCAAAGTCAGACACAAAAAGAAGTACAGGAGCAGCACTATTCAGTCACAAAAAGGCAGAAACAACCCAAATGTCCATCAGTGAATGAATGGATAAACACATGTGGTACATTCATACAATGAAATATGACTTGACCTTAGATAGGAATGGAGTACTGAGCTATGCTACAATGTGGGTGAACTTCAAAAACACTAGGCTAAGAGGAAGAAGCCAGACACAAAGGTCACATATTATATGGTTCCATTTACATGAAATATCCAGAAGAGGTAAATCCATAGAGAAAGGAAGCAAGCCGGTGGCTGTTGGACGCTAGGAGGAGGGGCTGCTGGGGAGTGACTCTTTCATGGGTGCAGTGTCTCTTTTGGGGGTGATAAAAATGTTCTGGAACCAGACAGAAGTGGTGGTGGCAAACATGGTGAATGTACTAAATACCATTGAATTGTTCACTCTTTTTTTTTGAGATGAAGTCTCACTCTTACCGCCCAAACTGGAGTGCAATGGTGTAATCTTGGTTCACTGCAACCTCTGCCTCTTGGGTTCAAGCGATTCTCCTGCCTCAGTCTCTTGAGTAGGTGGGACTATAAACGCCTGCCACCACACCTGGCTAATTTTTGTATTTTTAGTAGAGATGAGGTTTCACCATGTTGGCCAGGCTGGTCTAGAACACCTCATCTCAGGCAATCCGCCCACCTCAGCCTCCCAAAGTGCTGGGATTGCAGGCATGAGCCACGGCACCCAGCCCTATTCGATTTTTCATTTTTATTTTTTTGAGAAGAGCCTCGCTCTGTCACCCAGGCTGGAGTGCAGTGGTGCTATCTTGGCTCTCGGCAACCTCTGCCTCCTGGTTTTAAGTGATTCTCCTGCCTCAGCCTCCAGAATATCTGAGATTACAGGCGCACACCACCATGCCCAGCAAATTGTTTTGTGTCTTTAGTAGAGACAGGGTATCACTATGTTGACCCGGCTGGTCTCGAACTCTTGAGCTCAAGTTATCCACCCACCTTGGCCTCCCAAAGTGCTGGGATTACAGACATGAGCCACCATGCCGGGCCAATTGCTCACTTTAAAATGGTTATTTTTACATATGAGAATTTCATCTCTTAAAAAAAAAAAAGGAGTATACGGTGAATGATTCCATTTATAAAAAGTTTACAAAATGAACTGGGTGTGACCTCTACTGCCAACCAAACTGGAATAATGAAGACTGGGTTCAACCTCCCACGTGGAGCAGCTAGTAACCCAGATGACACAGGCTCAACAATGGTTCCCAAGACACAGACATCAGGCAACCCAAGACGATGAACCCCAAGAGATGTAAACAAGCAAGATGAGCCCAGCTTCCCGCCTGGAGACAGTGTCCAGGCTGTGGTGCAAGGAGGGGGAATGGAGGCTGAGCTGGGGGACTCCCTGAACTGAGGAGCTAGGGGTATGGGGAGACCCTGGCAGCTGGACTTTGCAGGACAGGATGCCAGAGATGAGAGAGCTGAACAGAGAGCGTGCTCAGAGGTCTCCAGAAGGTCCTGTGAGAATCTCTGTAACATCCCATCAGGCAAAAATTTCTGAGCTGTAACAGTCAAAGCTCTATCAGCCAAAGAAACTAATAAACTTGACTTCATGAAAACTAAGACTTCCTCCTATTTTTTGGAAGACACCATTGTAAGAACAAAAAGAAACACCACAGACTGGGAGAAAATATTTCTGAGTTACACATCTGATGAAGAACTTGTTTCTGGTCAGGTGTGGTGGGTCACACCCGTAATCCCAGCACTTTGGGAGGCTGAGGCAGGAGGATCACTTGAGGTCAGGACTTCAAGATCAGCCTGGGCAACACAGTGAGACCCCATCTCAACAAAAAGACAATAAAACTTAGCCAGGTGTGGCAGTACTGCCTATAGTCCCAGCTACTCAGGAGGCTGAGGCTGGAAGATCACTTGAGCCCAGCAGGTCAAGGTTGCAGTGAGCTATGATCACACCACTGCACTCCAGCCTGCATGACAGAACCAGACCTCAACTCAAAAAAAAAAAAAAAAAAAAAAAGAAAAAATCAACAACTTGTTTCTGGAATATAGAAAGAATTCTCAAAACTCAGTAATAAGAAAACAAGCCAACAAAATAAGATGAGCAACAGATTTGAATGTACATTTGACCAAAGAAGACGTACAATAGCAAATGAGCACGTGAAAAGATTATCAGTGCCATTAGTCATTACGGAAATGCAAATTAAAGCCACGAGATACTACAACGCATTATTGGAATGGCTAAAATTAAAAAGTCTAACCATATCAAGTGTTGGTGAGGATGTGGAGAAACTGGAACTCTCACACACTGCTGGTGGGAATGCAAAAATAGTACAACCACTTGGGAGAATGGTTTAGCAGCTTTAGAAAAATTTAAACATACACCTACCATATGATCCAGCCACACCTACTAATTATTCAAGAGAAACAAAAGCATATGCCTAAAGACTTGTACACAAATATTCATAGCAGCTTTATTTTTAATAGCCAAACCCTGGAAACAACTCAAATGTCAATCAACAGGTGAATGGAGAAACAAACTGTGGTATATCTATACAATGGAATACCATTTAGCAATAAAAAGAAAGAAACTATGTTATAACCTATAGCATGGGTGAGTCTCAGAATAATTATGCTGAATAAAAGAAGCCAAACAAAAAAAGAGTACATGCTTTTTTTAAAAAAGGACATGTTGGCAAGCGCAGTGGCTCACACCTGTAATCCCAGCACTTGGGGAGGCCAAGGCAGGAGGACTGCTTGAGCCCAAGAGGTTGATACCAGCCTGGGCAACATAGTGAGACCCTGTCTCTACAACATTTTTTCAAAAAAAAACTAGATAGGCATGATGGCACATGCCTATAGTCCCAGCTACTCTGGAAGCTGAGGTGGAAGGATTGTTTGAGCCTGGGGGGCAAAGGTTGCAATGAGCCAAGATCATGCCACTGCACTCCAGCTTGGGTGACAGAGTGAGACCGTCTCCCAAAAAAAAAAAAAAAAAAAAGACATGTTGTGTGATCTACATAATATTCTAGAAAATGCAAACAAGTCTATGGTGACAGAAAGCCTCTCACTAGTTTCTGGGGACAGAGGAGAAGCAGGAGGAAGGGATTTTTTTTTTTTTTGAGACAGAGTCTTGCTCTGTCGCCCAGGCTGGAATGCAGTGGCGTGATTTCGGCTCACTGCAAGCTCCGCCTCCTGGGTTCACACCATTCTCCTGCCTCAGCCTCCCGAGCAGCTGGGACTACAGGCACCCACCACCACACCCAGTTAATTTTTTGTATTTTTAGTAGAGACGAGGTTTCACCATGTAAGCCAGGATGGTGTTGATCTCATGACCTTGTGATCCGCCCGCCTCAGCCTCCCAAAGTGCTGGGATTACAGGCATGAGCCACCGCGCCCGGCCGGAGGAAGGGATTATCAAGGATCTGGAAGAGACTTTTGGGGATGATGGGTATGTTCATTAGCTTTATCATGGTGATGATCTCATGAGTGTGTACATGGGTGACAATGTATCAAATTGTACACCTTAACCATGTACTAGTGTTCACCGTGTGTCAATTAGACCTCAACAAAGTTCCTTTTTAAAAAGTAGAACAAATTAATGCTGCCAGAAGTCGGAAGAGTGGTTACCCCTGGTAAAGGATGGGTATTAACAAGAACAGGAGGACAAAAGGGAGGCTGGGAGCTGAAGATGGTCTGGCTGCTGGTGACATGGGTGTGTTGAGGTGGTGGACAGGCAGGCTGTACACTTACAACTTAGGGACTTTTCCATGCATAGGATCTATTTCAAGCAACAGTTTTTCCAAATAAAGCCAGCTACCAGTTGACTACTCAGATTTGAACCAGCCACTTAATTCTGTAAGGAGGAGGCAGAGTCAGAGTTCACAGACACCCAAGTCTCAGGTTCAAAAGTCCAAGCATGAAGCAGGGTGGGCCTGCCTGGGGGAGTACAGTGGGTGTTGCCACCTCCCTTACCTTCTGCTGTAGGTCTCTCATCCTTCTGTCTCTGTCTCCTGGACACTCGGGGCTGGCTGGCTGTGGTGCAGGCCCTGGTTCTGGCCCTGGGGGCTTCTCTGGCTCGGGCTCTCTCCCGGCTTCCTGACCCCAAAATGACTTCCTGCCAAACAGCCTGTGAGCAATTTCCTCAGCATTTTCCAGCCGGAGCCCAAGCTGGGAAGGGAAGCCAGGGGCTCAGGGAGAAACAATTCAGTCACAGGGGTGATGATGAGCTGTTAGGCTGGGGATATGAATGGGGGACCCAGAAGGCTTGAGCAGGGTACTCCAGGCTCCCTGGTGTCCACCTGGGCTTAGGTTCAGGGACACAACCTTGGGAAATCCACCACTCTCTCTGTATCTGCTTGGTAGCTGCCACACGGCAGAATTCTTGCCAATTCTTTAAGGCTTGGGTCAAATGTCATCACCTCTGGGAAGCCCTCCCTGAATTCCCATGTCACTCTCTTCCCACCTCCTCTGCCCCACACAATATACTCAGACTGGAATATGTGTCTTCCTCGAAAGACCCAGGATGAGGGCAAGGGCTCATGTATCAATCACTAGGCACCTGCACGACCTACCCTGGAGGGGGGGGTTCTCAAAATTTGATAGGTAAATAAACGGATCCTTCCTTCTGTCCCCACTGTCTTCATCTGCCCCTCCACGCACCCCTCTGTTCACCTATCCTTTTGTCCTTCCCATCCATCCATCCATCTGCCTCTCCACCTTCCATCTTTTCTTTCCTTTGTTCTATCCATCCTTAGTCCTATCCGTCCATCTGCTTTTCCTTTCTTATAGACCACTCTCCTTCCATCTATTCATTCTTTCCTCCTTCTTTCCATCCAGACATCTCTGATAGCATTTTCAGAGAAGACCAGAGACCAGCCGTTGGCAATGACTGGTGAGTGGATGGATGGATAATAGATGGATGTGTGACTCAGAGGATGAAAGATGGATGAGTGGGAGAACAGATGAATAGATGGGTAGGTGAGACAGTAGACAGAGATGGATGGGAAATTACACGGCTGGATGGACACACAGATGGACAGATGGGAGGGTGGGTATGTCCATGGATGGGTAGGCGGGTGGAGAGATGAATAAGTGAATGGATGGATGGGTGGGTGGGTGGTTTGGTAAATGGATTGAGTGAATAGATGGATGGATGGAAGGATGGATGTTAGGTGGGTAGATGGATGATGGGTGGGTAGATAGGTGGATGGATGATGGATGGGTAGATGGATGAATGATGGCTGGATAGATGATGGGTGGGTGGATGGATGGCGGGTGGGTGGGTCGGTGGGCAAATGAATGATGGGTGGGTGGGTGGGTGGATGGATGGATGGATGATGGGTGGGTGGGTGGGTAGTTGGATGGATGGATGATGGGTGGGTGGGTGGTTGGATGAATGGATGATGGGTGGTTGGATGAATGGATGATGGGTGAGTGGGTGGTTGGGTGAATGGATGATGGGTGGGTGGGTGATGAGTGGGTGGGTGGGTGGATGGATGATGGGTGGGTGGGTAGGTAGTTGGATGAATGGATGATGGGTGGGTGGATGAATGGATAATAGGTGGGTGTATGGACGAGATGAATGAGAGGGATGTGGGTGGATGGACGGATGGACAGATGAGCAGGTAAGTGGATAGATGGAAGCAGGAAGGGAGGAAGGGAGGGATGGAGGGATGGAGGGATGGAGGCATGTAGGTGAACTGATAGACGTATGGACATATCTATGGGCGGGTGGGTGACTAGATATTAGGGGAAGAGATTGAACAATAGAGGCAAGGGATGGATGGACAGACAGGTAAGTCACTGGGATATTTTTGGCCCGAAGTCTAGGAGAGGCCCTGCAGAGGCTACAGCAAGGCTCCCCTCTAACCTCCAGAAGGTTGAAGGCACGGCCCATGGTGTGGATGGTCAGGTTGACTGTGGCAGAACGGGGAAGAAAAGAGGCAGGAGAGAAGAGAAGGGTCCCCTCCAGGTTGGCTCCCAGGCTGCCAGACACTAGGAGTAAGAAAAAAACATCAGTACATTCTGTACACTCACAGAGTGGGGTCTGGCTATTACCACAGGACCATACCCTGAGACAGGGCCAGACACATGGTGTGTCTTCCCACCCCTCCCTGGCCAGGATGGGAAACAGCCTTAAGCCTTTTCAAGAGCAGAGGGAGTCCAGGACAGAGAGTCACACACACCCACTTCTGCTGACAGGCAGAGAGGAGGTGCCCAGAGCACCCAACCCCCAACTCCAGGCTTCCCAGAATGGCTGAGGTAGTTTTGGAGCCTTAGGTTGAAAGAGATCCCCTTTTTTATTTTCTGTTTAATTACAACAAAGAGGCAGTCTCAGTGTGGGGCTAATCTCTTAACACAGGAAAAAACACTTCTCACAATTCACAGCCCTCAACAAGCCACAGAATCCAGGAGAATTTAATAAAACAGTTTCGGCCAGGCACAGTGGCTCATGCCTGTAATCTCAGCTTTGGGAGGCCAAGGTAGGCAAATCACTTGAGGCCAGGGATTTGAGACCAGCCTGGCCAGCATGGTGAAACCCTATCTCTACTAATAAAAATACAAAAATTAGCCGGGCATTGTGGTGCGTGCCTGTAGTCCCAGCTACTCGGGAGGCTGACACAGAAGAATCACTTGAACCCTGGAGGCAGAGGTTGCGGTGAGATGAGATTGTGCAACTGTACTCCAGCCTGGGCAACAGGGCAAGAGTCCGTGTCAAAAAAAATAAATAAATAAATAAATAAACTTCAGTGTTTCATTACCCACCTCTGGGTGTACAGCACTTTTTAGGACTACCTTCTCTTTACAGAGAGTTAAGTTGACTTTCTATTAATGGTAGTGATAGATAATTTCCTTTTTAACACAAATATAAGGTACAAAGAGCCAATTTAGAGAAAAGATATAGGTATTCAGTTGAATGCCATAAAATAACTGATATGACTTATGTCTTCCAAAAAAAGCAGCAGGTGCTATGGAAATATTGCAAATATATTTTTGAACAAGCAGCATGTAAGTTTTTTTTTTTTCATTTTGTTTTGTTTTGTTTTGTTTTGAGACTGGGTCTCACTCTGTCACCCATGCTGGAGTGCAGTGGTGCAATCATGACTCACTGCAGGCTCAACCTCCTGGGCTCAAGCAATCCTCCTGCCTCAGCCTCCCAAAGTGCTGGGATTACAGGTTTGAGCCACCACACCCAACTGGCATGTAAATATTTGACCACTTGACACAACGTCTAATCCACATGCTCTCAACAGCTGAAGCTCCAGGGTCCCCCAGCCTTTGTGGTCCCAGAGCAGGACAGGGGCTGCCCAGGATGGCCATACCTGATCGGAAGGTGGCATCAGAATAGGACGAGTGTTTCCACATTTCTGGGTGGAACTCCCGGCTGAGGATGTCCTTGGGGAGGGTGTCCCGGAGGGCCCGTTTCAGGCGGTCGTGCGTCTCCAGCAGCTGCAGGAGGTGACTCCACACAAAAGAACCCACTGGAATAGAGTCATGGGCAGCAGGGAGGGGCCGTGAGGAAATGGCCAGGAGCTGGCGCTGTCCAGAGAAAAGACTCTCCCGACCCCCATCTCAGTCCTGCAATTCCCACACACGGGGGCTTCTCAGGAGTCTGGCTACAGAGACCTACATCTTCTCTCAAGAAACAGCAGCCAACAAGTCGTGCCTGAACAGAACTTGGAAATCTAGCCCGTGTATGGAATTCTGACACACTTCCCAGAAGAGAAAGGAAGGTGTCATGGGCTCAAAAGTCAGACCTGAGTCTGAACCCAGTCCCAAAGCTCAAAAGCTGTGTGACCTCGGGGTGGTCCCTCTACCTCTCTGAGTCTCAGTTTCCTCATCAGTGAAAATGGGAAGTCAGACCTGATTTCAAATCCTAGTTCTACCATGTACCAGTGTGGCCTGAGATGGTCACTCCAGCTCTTGGAACCTTAGTTTTCTCATCTGAAAAAGGAACTAACAAAGTACCCTGCAGGGCTTTTTGGGAAGATCAGTTAAAAGCAGAGCCTGGACCTAAAAAGACTAAGCACATTTCAGGATCAACAAAAGGTGACGTGTGACCCATGAGGGTCCCTGGAGGAATAAAGATCAAATGAAAGCCTCATGGGACTGAGTCCAGTGGGGAATATTAGAGTCCTACAGGGAGCCCCCAACCCTCTCTGCATTGTCCCAGGCTCTTAGAAAGTCCAGTCAGGGGCTTCCGGAACAATCTATCACAGAATAGAGCAGAATGTGGGTTTTTAGGGGTAAGGTGCCCACTTATTCCCACTGGACAATACATCAGGTGGTACCCCAGGGCCACTGTGGAGGCTGAGCCCCTCAGCTGATCCCCTGAGAAGGGGTTTAGCACACATCACACCCCATGCCTGAAACTGCCAAGGCAGAGAGCTGTATCTTCCAATAGTGCCATCTCTTCAGAATGTAATTCAGCAACATCACATCAGACTTTTAAATGTACATACCCTTTACCATGGCAACTTATCTTCTGGGAAATTATCCTAAACTGAGATTAATTCAAGGGCCAAAGGTTGGTAGGTTTGTGGTTGTTGCTTCCAACGGCAAAAGACCAGAAACAGCCTAAAGGCCTATCAGTGGAGACTGGTAAAATGGGTTATAGCACAAACTTCTGGCGAAACAGCCACAGATGAGAGTCTATAAGAGCTATAGATGAGAGATGAGCTCCTAGACATGCTAAAGACAAACAGCAAGGAGCAGGCTGGACCCAGTGGCTCACCCCTGTCATCCCAAGCACTTTGGGAGGCTGAGGTGGACAGATCACCTGAGATCAGGAGTTTGAGACCAGCCTGGCCCACATGGCAAAACCATCTCTACTGAAAGAATACAAAAATTAGCCAGGCATGGTGGTGCGCATCTGTAATCCTAGCTACTCAAGAGGCTGAGGCAGGGGAATTGCTTGAACCCAGGAGGCAGAGGTTGCAGTGAGCCACGACCGTGCCATTGCACTGCAGCCTGGGTGACAGAGTGAGACTCTGTCTCAAAAAAAAAAAAAAAAAAAAAAAAAAAGGCCGGGCACAGTGGCTCATGCCTGTAATCCCAGCACTTTAGCACTTTGGGAAGCTGAGGTGGGCAGATCATGAGGTCAGGTGATCGAGATCATCCTGGCTAACATGGTGAAACCCTGTCTCTACTAAAAGAATACAAAAAATTAGCCAGGTGAGGTGGTGGGCGCCTGTAGTCCTAGCTATTTGGGAGGTTGAGGAAGGAGAATGGCATGAACCCGGGAGGCAGAGCTCGCAGTGAGCAGAGATCACACCACTGCACTCCAGGCTGGGCGACAGAGCGAGACTCTGTCTCAAAAAACAAAACAAAACAAAAAAGCCAAGAGCACAACAGCAAGTAGAACATGATCCTGAGATGCTATTGTTAAGGAGATACATGTGTATGTTTATCTATGTATTACAAGTTCTGATGTAATACACAGGAGAACTCTTCACAGTGTGTATCTTCAGGACACAGGAAAATATTGGGGGGAAGAGGAAGGAAGACTAATTTTCCATTTGTCCCTTGCCTATGATTTAAAATTTTGACTATATAGCTATACTGCATTAATAATAATAGCAGTAGTGATAACAACATTAAAAGCAACAGTCACATATATGGCAGTTACTATGCTTTCTAAATGTCTTTGTGTATTAACTCATTTTATGCTCGCAACACTCTGTGAGGGAGGTACTAGCATTATCCCAATTTTACAGGTACAGAAATGGAGGCTCACAGAGGTTTACTTACTTGTCTAAAGGCATACACGAAGGAAGAGGTGAAGCTGAGATTTCAACCTGGGCTCTCAGGCTCCAGGCTCTCACCCCACTGTGCATTATGGAAAATTTTTCAACAATCAGTTGAACTTATTTTTTTGAATTTACATCTTTGGGTTTAGCTGCCTGTATAAAGGGAACTGTCTCACTCTAGCAGGGATCTGAGATTTGCCGACACCATCCCTCTTCTATCTTAGGTCTCTCTAGGATACTGCGTCGTGATCTGGCCAGAGCTAAAAGAGGCCTCACTGATTCCCATCCCATTTTACAGATGACGGAACTGAGGACCAGAGAGGAGAAGCAACTTCTCCAAAGTCATCCAATGGCGGAATGGGGACTGGACTTGCTATGTGGGGAAGGGAAGAACACACAGCCCCTTATCTAGACAGTGTGGTAGAGAAACAGGGGAACAAGAAGACAGGAGGATACCAAAGGGGTGGAGGGAGAGGATGCTCTCAAACCCCCTGCACTCTTCAGGAGGTGCCCTCCCAGCCCCATCCCTGCTCACACCCCTCCCACACACATACCCATGGCTCACCCTGGGTGGAGAGCTCGCCTGCCTGGGTGCGCCGCACCTGGGCAAACACCTCCTCACTGGGGCATCTCATCAGGGCCAGGTAGGCATTGATACGGATCTCAGCATCCTCCTCCAGTGATTGGTACAGACGGGAGAGCACCGATCGCTGGCTTGGGCAGAAGGAAGGCCATCACCCAAGGCCCACCTGCCTCCACCCAGGAATATGATGTCCCTGGCTCCAGCAGGTGGACCTGCTGCCTAGCCCCGGTTGTCCTGATGTCCCTACTGCGGGAGGCTTCCCCGACACACACTCACCTGTGGTGCAGTTGTGGGAGGTAGCAGGGGGTTCACTGACCGTGCCTAATTCCCAGTCTCTACCAGCCTCAGCCTAGAGCCTCATCCATTCACCAACAAATGGGCATGGCTACATTCCGATAAAACTATTTACAAAAACAGCATAATGTCTCACCACACAGGAGGTCTTTAAATGTCTTGGCCTTCCTAAGCCCTTCCAAAGCAAGCCACCTCCCCACATTGTGACTCCCTCAGTACCTACTGGCTTCCTCCACAGCCAGCCAGCCACCCACCCACCCATCCATCCACCCACCCACCATCCATTCACCCATCCACCCACCCATCCATCCATGCAACAAATATTAACTAAGCAGCAACTATGCACCCAGCACTGTGCTAGGTGACAGCCATAAACAAGAGCAACCCAGCCCCTGTCCACCTGAAGCTGATATCCTAGAGCAGGGAGACAGTCAATGAGATTAGCATGTGAAATACATAAAAAGTTAGGTGATGGCCAAGTGCAGTAGCTCATGCCTGTAATCCCAGCACTTTTGGGAGGCAGAGCCAGGCGGATCACGAGGTCAGGAGATCGAGACCACCCTGGCTAACACGGTGAAACCCCGTCTCTACTAAAATTACAAAAAAATTAGCTGGGCATGGTGGCGGGCGCCTGTAGTCCCAGCTACTTGGGAGGCTGAGGCAGGAGAATGGCGTGAACCCAGGAGGCGGAGCTTGCAGTGAGCGGAGATGGCGACACTGCACTCCAGCCTGGGTGACAGAGCGAGACTCCGTCTCAAAAAAAAAAAAAAAAAAAAAAGTTAGGTGGTAATAAACACTATGGAGGGAAAAATGAAATGGTGAAACAGGACCAGAGCCAGGGGGACCTGGGAGGTTCAATTTCAGGTGAAATTGTCAAGGGAGACCTCACATTGAAAGTGCCTTTTAAGCTAAGACGTACAGGACATGAAAAAGAAAGGCCTGGGGACATCTGGGGGAAAAGTGTGCCAGGAACGAGGACAGCATGTGCAAAGTGCCTGGGGCAAGAGAGGGTCACAAGTGTTTGAGGAAGAACAGAAAGGGCAATGTGCTGGGGAGGAGGGATGGGAGGTGACAGGAACAGGTGAGGCCCAGAGGTCAGATCCCTCAGGGCCTGGGAGGTCAATGAAGGGACTGTGACTTTGACTCTGAGTAAGAAGGGAGGTACCGGTCCAGGGATTAGCAAACTTTTTCTGTAAAGGGACAGAGAACTCTTTTAGACTCTGCAGGCCATGCGGTCCCTTGCAATGACTTGACTCTGCAGGTGGAGCAGAAAAGCAGCCATAGATAGCACATAAGTGAGTGGGCATGGCTGTGTTTCAATAAAACTTTATTGAGAAAAACAGACAAAGGGCCAGGTAGTGGCCCATGGCCCATAGTCTGCCAAACCCTGTACTAGAGGGGGCACAGATGGCACCGGTAATCATATGGTTGTGTTTTTGATAAATAATCTGTTTCCCACACCACACACAGGCTTAGACCTGGATATCTGTTCACACTAGCACCCAGCCCAAAGTAGGTGCTCATTAAATACATGATGAATGAACAATTGAAGAAGTGAATTAGCAAACTGTGGTTCGAGACCCACCACCACCCAACCCCAACCCAGTGAAACAGCACACAAGGGCTCACGTCTGCAGAGCAGGGGACCCTTCGGAAGGCCTGGATGGCCTCCAGCCGGATCTCGGGGGCGCTGCTTCTCAGAGATGCACAGGTACTCAGTGTGGGGGTGAGAGCCATGGCTGCCAAGCCCGCATTGCCGATTGCCTTCAGCACAAGCTGGAGCTAAATCGAGATGGAGGCAAGACCATGAGGGGCAGTGGCGTGGGGAGGGCAGTGGCGTGGGGAGGGGCAGTGGCATGGGGGGAGGGGCAGTGGCATGGGGGAGGGGCAGTGGCATGGGGGAGGGGCAGTGGCGTGGGGAGGGGCAGTGGCGTGGGGAGGGGCAGTGGCGTGGGACGGGCAGTGGCGTGGGACGGGCAGTGGCGTGGGGGGTGCCTGTGAAGGGCATTTACCCACCTTCTCGGGGTGGGGGCCAATTTCTGTCCCCAGCCACTGCTCCAGACCCCTCGGGCCAGCCCTGGTGCCTTCCTGGGCATCTCAGCCCATTCCCCCTTCCCCGCTTCACCCCATCCCCACTCAGTGGCATTGGGGGGGCAGTGGTGTGGGGGGGGCAGTTGTATAGAAGGGGCAGTGGTGTGGGGGGGGCAGTCAGGAGGGTGAGGGGATGGGTTGAAGGGGGAAGGGGGAATGAAGGATAGGAGGAAGGGGGAAAGGGGGTAACCCACCCCCACCCTCTCTACCTGGAGCTTGCCTGATTGGCTTGGGCCCCACTGGGGGCACTGAAGCTGGTACTCAGGACACTGGATGTCCTCACCTTGTCATCATCCGAGGGCTCCTGGATGGTACAGTTCTCACCTAAGGCATCTCCCAGGATCCTCACTAGGGAGCCGACTCCAGGCAGCTGCCCGCAGGGCTCATCCAGAGAAGCACAGAGGTTGTGCACCAGGGCTGAGATGCCCAGGAAGGCACCAGGGCTGGCCCGCGGGGTCTGGAGCAGTGGCTGGGGACAGAAATCGGCCCCCACCCGAGGTGGTGGGTAAATGCCCTTCACAGGCCTCACCCTGGCCACACACCGACTCACCTGGGGCACTTCATAATACAGAGCTGAGTCCCCCAGAGTCTGAACAAATTGCTCTGTTCAGGGAACATTTTAAAAGCACCCCAGAGGCCAGACATGGTGGCTCATGCCTGTAATCCCAGCACTTTGGGAGGCCAAGGCAGGTGGATCACCTGAGGTCAGGAGTTGGAGACCAGCCTGGCCAACATGGCAAAACCCCGTCCATACTAAAAATACAAAAATTAGCCGAGCATGGTGGTGTGTGCCTGTAATCCCAGCTACTTGGGAGGCTAAGGCACAAGAATCCCTTGAATCCAGGAAGCAGAGACTGCAGTGAGCTGAGATCACACCACTGCACTGCAGCCTGGGTGGCAGAGCGAGACTCTGTCTCAAAAAAAAAAAAAGAAAAGTAAAAAGGCACTCCATGTAGCCCACCACTCAGACGCCCAGCTACCCTCACTCCAGGGCTTCAGTGAAAGGAAGGCAAACAGGAGTGGGTTCAGGACAGAGCTTCTCCCCGCCCCAGGCACCTCGGAGAAATCAGACCAACAAATCTTTTTTTTTTTTAAGATGGAGTCTTGCTCTCTCATCCAGCCTGGAGTGCAGTGGTCCCATCTAGGCTCACTGCAACCTCCGCCTCCCAGGTTCACGTGATTCCCCTGCCTCAGCCTCCCACGTAGCTGAGATTACAGACACGTGCCACCACGCTTGGCTCATTTTTGTATTTTTAGTAAAGCCGGGTTTCACCATGTTGGCCAGGCTGGTGGTGAACTCCTAACCTCAAGTGATCTGCCCGCCTCGGTCTCCCAAAGTGCTGGGATTACAGGCATTAGCCACCATGCCCGGTCTAGACCTACAAATCTTAATAAACAAACCGTGTTCACTACAAGCCAGACTGCTGATAACATGTCACACACATTGCCTTTCTTATCATTCCCATTTTGCAGATGAGGAAGCTGAGACACAGAAAGGGTAAGGAACTTGCCTCAGGTAGCCCAGCTGTAAATAGAACTGAGATTTAACCCAGGAGGGTCTGGCTCCCAGGCCAGGCATGATCCCAACACTCACTGCTTCTCAAAATGCAAATTCTGGACTCACTCTAAAATCCAGCCCTGGGGCACTGGGGCACTGGGTGTGAACAGGGGTTTCTGTGCTAGACCCATGCCACTCCAGAACAGGGACTGCTTGGCAGCTGTGGGGATATAAAATCTCTGCCTAGCTCTGTCCCTTTTTTTTTTTTTTTTTTTTTCCTTGAGATGGAGTCTTGCTCTTGTCACCTAGGCTGGAGTCCAGTGGCACAATCTCAGCTCACTGCAACCTCCGACTCCTGGGATCAAGTGATTCTCCTGCCTCAGCTTCCTGAGTAGCTGGGATTACAGATGTGAGCCACCACGGCTGGCTAATTTTTGTATTTTTAGCAGAGATGGCGTTTCACCATATTGGCCAGGCTGGTCTCGAACTCCTGATCTCAGGTGATCTGCCCACCTCAGCCTCCCAAAGTGCTGGGATTACAGGAGTGAGCCATCATGCCCAACCTGCCCAGCTCTGTTCTTTCTTTGGATTCGTGACTCTTCACCAGATCTGTGTTACTATGCTAGGATGTGAGCACACTGTGTGAAGGTGTGAACATGAGCATCTGTGTGTGTGCATATTGGTGTGTGCTGTAGAATCCTAGTGCTTGTGGGTGTGTACGTTCCCACGTGGGTGTGCAGGTGTCTCAGTGCACTCGAGTACCCTAGTATGCATGTATTTCCTGGTGGATACCTGTCCACACGTGTTCCCATGTGGGCATCTCGTGTGTCCCAGTGGGTGTGTGCACGTGCCTATGCGTCCAGGTGCGTGTGTGTGTACTGTGTGTCCCTTGTGTGCCCACGCACAGCCCAGTGTATCTGGGTGTGCCTCTGCATGTGTCCAGGTGTGGGTGGCTGTCTCCACATGTCCCACTGTGTGAGTGTCCTACTGCGTGTATGTGCATGTTGTGCCATGTCTTCACATGTGCATACACTGCGGTGTATATCTGCGTCTCCAGGTATGTGAGTCTTGGCGTGTATGCCTCAATGTGTCTGTGTGTGTGTGCGTGTCTGTGTGTCTTGACAGGTCTACGGTGTGGGTGTGTGTCCCTGCATTTCCCCATGTGGGTGTCCTGGGAAAGCCTGCCTCAGTGTGAGCCTGCATCAGTGTGTGTAGGTCTGTGTGTGTACACATGATCCAGCATGTGTGTGCATATCCCTGTGTGTCTGTGTGTCCCTGTGCCTTGGTGTGAGCCTGTGTCAGTGTACGTGCAGGTCTGTGCATGTACACGTGATCCAGTGTGCATGTGCACGTCCCAGTGCAATGGGTGCCTGCTTCAGTGTGTGTGGGTTGTGTCCCACGTGTGTACACGTGCACTCAGGATGCATGTCTGTGGGTCTTGGCGTGTGCATCTCACTGCATGTTTTCTTTGTGAAAGGACAGGGGTGTGTGGAGCCTGGAAAAAGCACATTCAATGTTTTCCTGTATTTGAGCAAAGAAAACAAAACTGTCTGTTTTGTTAACACAGAGCAGGGCAAGCGGGCTTGGCCGGGCAGGCAGGGGTTATAAAAAGACTAAGAAGCTCTCCGACACATGGGAGGGGCCGCCTGCTGGAGGTTCCCGCCTCTGACTACTGTGTCCAAGAAAGGCGGCGGGGGCACAGGGCAGGCTCGGGCCTGACCCAGACCAAAGCTGGAGCCAGAAGCCTGGTCACGGCCTGCAGGACTGTGGGGCAGGCTGGTGCCACTTGGCTGGCAGAGAGCCCAGATCTGTGAGCCACTTCAGGTGGCCCCGCCAGGACAACTGGGCCAGCATGAGGCCTGGGTGCTGAGCAGTCCAGACAGTAATGACCCAGTGGGTTCTGTGTACGGCTGCCCTGGGGATGCGCCCAGAAGGGCCAGCCTTCCCCGTTTTCACAAAAATCAGAAACCACATCGCAAAGAGAAGAACAAAGAATTTTGAAAGAAAAATAAATTGAAAAAAAAAAAAATGGGAGGAGAAAAAAAATCTTAATGCAAAACTCTGTAACGAAAGCTTACTTACACTTCAGTTAAAAGTCTATTTAAAATATTCACTCTTTTTCATTTTTAAAGATGGAAAAATAAAATTATTCTCAAACCTGGAACCCTTATTAAGCTGATTTCACTTTTCCAACATGATTCTAAAGCTCAGTCATCATGCTCAAACCAACCCTCCCTGAAAAGGTAAGAAAACAGAACTGGGAGAAGACAAGACAGGAAGCGTTAGGACCGGGGGGAGATCAAACGCCAGCTAGAAAGCATCAAGAAGCTGCACTTCATCAACATGAAGAACTTTTGTTCATCGAAAGACACCATTAAGAAGGCTGGGCGCAGTGGCTCATGCCTGTAATCCCAGCACTTTGGGAGGCCGAGGCAGGCAAATCACATGAGCTCAGGAGTTCGAGATCAGCCTGGCCAACATGGTGAAACCCCATTTCAACTAAAAATTCAAAAAAATTAGCTGGGCCTGGTGGTGTGCATCATAATCCCAGTTACTCAGGAGGCTGAGGCACGAGAATCACTTGAACCCGGGAGGCGGAGGTTGCAGTGAGCCGAGATTGTGCCACTGCACTCCAGCCTGGGCAACAGAGCAAGACTCAGTCTCAAAAAATAATAATCATTAAATAAATAAATAAATAAAATTATTCTAAAATAAACAGTTCATTAAAATACTCTCTCCCTGCTTGCCCCTCACTCCCCACCCCCCTCCTCTCCCCAGGCTTCACGAAGCCAGTGCATTCCCAGAACCTGCCAGGGCTCATGCAGGGCCTTGCTGACTCAATGACAGAACAAGAAAATACGGCCCAGAGAGGCATGAGCTCTGGCCTGCATATGGAACATCGCATGTTAGGCAGGTAGAGGAAGCTTCTGGGCTCCACGAGCCGATGGATGCCACCTGCTTGGCTCAGTGCTGTGTCCCAGACTAATGGCAACAACCACTTCCCTCCGCACACACCAAGCAATTCACCTGGTCTGCAAGGTCACTCTACAATATAGTCCCATTGTCCAGATGGGGAAAATTGAGGCCTGGGAAAGTAAAGTGCCTTGCCCAAGGTCCTGCTGGTGAGGAATGGGACTGGGATCTGAAATGAGGAAGTCCAGATGGGTTTGTGCTCTTAGTTACTGCACATGAATCAAACATATGTACAAATAAACGAGTGAAGGGAGGAAGGAGGGGAGGGGGGGAAGGGAGGAAGGAGGGGAGGGGGGGAAGGGAGGAAGGAGGGGAGGGGGGAAGGGCGGAAGGAGGGGAGGGGGGGAAGGGCGGAAGACGGGAGGGGGGAAGGGAGGAAGAGGGGAGGGGGGAAGGGAGGAAGAGGGGAGGGGGAAGGGAGGAAGAGGGGAGGGGGGAAGGGAGGAAGAGGGGAGGGGGAAGGGAGGAAGAGGGGAGGGGGAAGGGAGGAAGAGGGGAGGGGGGAAGGGAGGCGGGGAAGGGAAGGGAGGCAGGGCGGAGGGAAGGGAGGCAGGGCGGGGGGAAGGGAGGCAGAGCGGGGGAAGGGAGACAGAGGGGAGGGGGGAAGGGAGGCAGAGGGGAGGGGGGGAAGGGAGGCAGACGGGAGGGGCAGAAGGGAGGCAGAGGGGAGGGGCAGAAGGGAGGCAGAGGGGAGGGGCAGAAGGGAGGCAGAGGGGAGGGGCAGAAGGGAGGCAGAGGGGAAGGGAGGCAGAGGGGAGGGGGGAAGGGAGGCAGAGGGGAGGGAGGGAAGGGAGGAAGAAGGAAGCGGGGGAAGGGAGGTAGAGGGGAGTGGGGAAGGGAGGTAGAGGGGAGTGGGGAAGGGAGGAAGAGGGGAATGGGGGAAGGGGAAGGGGACAGACATTTCCAGGGAGATGGGCTAAGCCCAGGGCAGGTCTTGGGTGGTTCTGGCATCCCTGGTGGCCAGCGTGTCACCTGCTAGGCTGTGAACTGTGGGTGATGCCTCTTGGGACCCAATCTGGGCCTGGCTCTGAGTCAGTGCCTGATTCTTGTCTGCCGAGCAGAGCCAACAACGCAGTCTGCCTGGAACAGCCCCACCTCAAACCCTGGGGTCAGGGGCCAGAAGGCAAGGGCTCCCTATATTCCACCTGGAGGGACAGCCAGGGCTGGACAAGCTCCAGGGGCTCTCAGATCCTGGTAGGGTCCATTCAACCAATGCAGGGGTCTCTGATGCCCCCAGGGACCCCAGCTGCCCGGCACCAGCTGTGTCTTCACTCCCACTGCCTACCGATGCCATCTGACTTGGCACTCACTATTAGCCGGGACAAGATGGGGAGTGACAGGTGACACCCCCCACCCAGGAAAGTGAGGACACACCCCAAGGTCTCAGGTCAGAATTGAGGTGAAGGGCAGAGCAGCTGCAATCCCTTGGGCAAGGTGCACTACCTTTTTGGGCCTCGGTTTTCTCACCTGCAAAATGGGGTTGATAAGAGCACCTACTTCATAGAGACACCTCAAGGGTTAAATGAGACCTCCACATATTGGTAGAAATTATAGACCTCATCTCACACAGATTTCCTAATCTCCAGACTCATAAAATATGTGCGTTTATAAATATAATAGCTCTGATTTCAAGTGCTCAGATTTCGTGCCAGACACCAGGAGAACCACTTCACACACAGCATTTCATTCCTCACTATAAGCCCAGGATAGAGGTACCACTTCCATCCTCCTTTTAGAGATCAGAAAACATTCGGGTGTGGTGGCTCACACCTGTAATCCCAGCACTGTGGGAGGCTGAGGCAGCTGGATCACTTGAGGTCAGGAGTTTGAGACCAGCCTGGCCAACATGGCGAAACCCCGTCTCAACTAAAAAGAAAATACAAAACTTAGCCGGGTGTGGTGGTGCATTCCTGTAGTCCCAGCTACTTGGGAGGCTGAGGCAGAAGAATTGCTTGAACCCAGGAGGTGGAAGTTGCAGTGAGCTGAGATCGCACCACTGCACTCCAGCTTGGGTGACAGAGCAAGACTCTGTCTCAAATAATAATAATAATAATAATAATAATAATAATAATAATCAGAAAAGAGGCTCAGGAAGGTTAAATCACTTGCCTGGGATCACACAAGTGGGAGACACATTGCTGACCCTTGAACCCGGAATTCTCTGATACCAAAGGTTCCCTTGAACCTGCCACAGAAGCCCAGGAGGATGGGTGGTCTGGCCCCCTCTGCTGATCCTACGAGGGCTGGCACAAAAGAACTGATCACCTCTGCTGCATCTAACCAGCAGCCAAGCCATGGAGGGAGGACACCGGGGCCCCGGGTGGGGTGCAGGGACTCACCAGCAGCATGTGGACCATAGCATCTGTGGGCTGTGGGAGGAAGGCCAGTGATGAGAGCCATGCCTCCACCTCGTCTGCCTCCACCTCTGCTGATTCGATGAGTTCCTTCATGAGGCTCACACAGTGCTCTGTCCCACAGGAAGGCAGGGCATGCAACAATGGCTGCCTGAGATCATCAAGGAGATCCACACGTGCTGAGTGCCTGCAAAGCTCATCTCACCGAAGTCACCCAGGGGTAAACTGAGGCTCAGAGAGGTACGGTGCAGACATGCCCACCCTCACACCTTGGGAGGGGCTGACCCGGGTCTGGGACCCCACAGCCTGGCTGAGGCCCGTGCTCTTAGCACAGCAGCACCCAGCCCAGACCCTGGCAGCTCTACCCACCCAAGAAACACTGGTTTGGGAACACACAAGTCCGCACCCAGTGCTCTGCTGAAACCCACCCAAGCAAATGTCACCGAGTAGGGGTAAAAATCCCTAGCGGAACAGGAACCAGCAATCAGCAAACAGTCTCTAATTTAAACCTCGAATACTCAGCACAACATCAGGACATTTATTTTTTCTTTTTTTGTGAGACAGCGTCTCACTCTGTCACCCAGGCTGCAGTGCAGTGGTGCGATCACACCTCACTGTAGCCTCCACCTCCTGAGCTCAGGTGATCCTCCCACTCAGCCTCCCAAGTAGCTGGGACCACAGGTGTTCGCTACCACGTCGAGCTAACTTTTAAATTTTTTGTAGAGATGGGGGCATTGCTATGTTGCCCAGGCTGGTCTCAAACTCCTAAGCATAGCCCTAAGCTGACTGAGTTAGTGCCTCAGAGACTCCCCTCTGAGACTGGGAGTCACTTTACCCACCTTACCAGCCCCAGATCAGCAAGGTCTGGGTGGTGGAGTGCCAGCCCTGCCCAGCACCCCGCAGCCCAGACTCTCCACGCCCCCGGCAGGAGGGTACCCTAGGTGCATTGGAATGCTAATTCCAGCAAGAGGGTCCTGTCTGGGGAAGGGAACAATGGCTGTCTTTATTCACCAGCCCCTTCAGCTTCTGGTCTCAGGCGGGATCGAGCTTGGGCCCCGTGGGAACCTCCAGCCTCCCCACTTAATCTCCTTCTTGGCACACAGTCTCAGACTGAAGGACAAGTCAGTGTCACGGGGACGGGATGAGGCATCAGCATCCATCCCTCACTGGGAACCCAGGACAGCACGAAGACTCCCTTAACCCAGGGATGCCCCCAGCCAGCTCCTAGTCCATCCCCCACCCGGAGAGGGACCTTACCCATTGTCTCGGCATTTGAAGGAAGAATGTCACCACAGTTCCATCAGCTCACCCCCAGAAAGGCCCTGGAGCTGGGACACCAGTGTCAGGAACAAGTCCATGGCCTGGGATTCAGAGGGGGCAGCATGAGACACCCAGAAGTGCGGGGGATCCCCGAAGGTCACCTCACCCGTCTCCTGCCTGCAAGCACAACCGTGGGGAAAGTGGGAAGGACCTGCCACCTTCTCCCAAGGTGTCCTGAGACCCAGTGAGATGAAGCTCCAGGTCTGGCTTCTCCCTCCCTGCACCCCCAGCCCCTACAAGCACACAGGCTGGCTCATTTTTCTCTAATTTAGCAGGTATTTATTGAGAACCTACTATGTGCCTTGCATTGCATTCAGGATATGGCAGTGAAAGAACAGGCATAGTGTCTGAATCTGTGGCATCTAATAAAAGCCCAATAAATGTTCACTATGATTGTAATATAATCATTCTAATGAGTCTTAGCATATTTCAAATATTTAGTGAGGTGGCAATCTTTTCCTATATAATATATATACTCTTTTTTTTTTTTTTTTTTTTTTTTTGATACAGAGTCTCACTCTGTTGCCCAGGCTAGAGTACAGTGGTGCAATCTCAGCTCACTGCAACCTCCACCTCCTGGGTTCAAGCGATTCTCCTGCCTCAGCCTCCTGAGTAGCTGGGATTACAGGCACCTGTGACCACGTCTGGCTTATTTTTTGTATTTTTACTAGAGACGAGGTTTCACCGTGTTAGCCAGGATGGTCTCGATCTCCTGACCTTGTGATCTGCCCGCCTCAGCCTCCCAAAGTGCTGGGATTACAGGCATGAGCCACCACACCTGGACTTTTTTTTTTTTTTTTTTTTTTAAAGAGACAGGGTCTCCCTCTGTCTGCCGGGATGGAGTGCTGCAGCACAGTCACTTCTCACTGCAGCCTCAACCTCCTGGGCTCAAGCGATCCTCCCACCTCAGCCTCCCGTGTAGCTGGGAACACTGGTGTGCATCACCACGCTCGGCTAATTTTTTTGTATTTTTCGTAGAGATGAGGTCTCACCATGTTGCCCAGGCTGGTCTCAAACTTCTGGGCTCAAGTGATCCTCCCACCTCGGCCTCCCCAAGTGCTGGGATTACAGGTGTGAGCCATCGTGCCCACTCTTTTCCAATATTTCTAATAAAAAAATTGTTTTATACAATTATTCACAGTGATGGCTAATAAAGGGCATTACAGGGGATGCAGAGGGCCCAGAACTCACAAGAAATAAAGGACTCTACTCAGAGAACAGCCCCTGTGCTTAGGAGATGTTTAGTTTGGAAAACCTTCCGTCCTGGTACCCGTGTCGTCTCAGGCTCCCTGCATTGGCCTGAACCCAAAACCACACAAAGAGCAAAAAGTAGGAGCCAAGCCAAGCCAGGTCCCAGCTTCCTGCAGAGAAGCCCCCATACTTCCCCCAGGCTTGGCCAGGGCCAGGCCTGAATCCCCCACCCACCCAGGGGTCCTCCGAGGCTGGGACCTGCTTCCCTGACCCTGGGCCTCCCTGCCGTGTGTGGCTGTGACAGAATCCCTGCACACGCAGCTCGATCTCAGCAAGACGCAGCCTGCAAAACAGGCCCTCACTGGTCACTCGACCCACCTGCCAACGTGTCTGCCCACCAGAGTCCCGGCAGCCTTCCCAGAATGTGCCTTCTGTGGGCAGAGCCAGTGGCAACGCTCAGCTCTATCTTTTCTTCCTCCGGCAGGACCCACGAGCCAGCCCCTGCTGCAGGCTAACTGCCACCATCGCAGCTGGCCCTGACCACTGGTAGCCTAAAAGACTCTATTGCCCAGTTTGGGGTGGCTATCCAAAAAATTTCAGTTCCAGGCCTGCTTCCTTCCTTCCTAATGGACTCGGCCACATTTCCCTCTGGCTGGTGGCTGTGTTTCCCCGACTGCCCTTGGCACCCTGGGTTCAGAACACGTGTGCAGACGGGCACCTGGGGATGGTGCCTGCCCAGGACCACTCCTCCTGCTCTGGGTAAGCCTCTGACCACAAGTGTTACCCTGAGAATAGGCCTTTCAGATCCAGGCACGAAAGGAGGGATCATCAGTGGCTCATCCTGGTTTTCCTCCACTGGAGGAAGAAGAAATTCAAAAGGAGAAGATAGGCCAGATCTAGGCAGGCTACGGATGGAGGCAAAGGGTCCAAGTCTCCTGCCTAGAAATCAAGTCCGGGGCCTGGAGCAGTAGTTCACGCTTATAATCCCAGCACTTCGGGAGGCCAAGCCGGGTGGATCACTGGAAGTCAGGAGTTTGAGGCCAGCATGGCCAATATGGTGAAACTCTGTCTCTACTAAAAATACAAAAATTAGCCAGGCGTAGTGTTGCATGCCTGTAATCCCAGCTATTCAGGAGGCTGAGGCAAGAGATCACTTGAACCAGGAGGTGGAGTTTGCAGTGAGCCGAGATCACACCACTGCACTCTCCAGCCTGAGCAACAGAGCGAGATTCCGTCTCAAGAGAAAAAAAAAGACAGATATGTAGGTCGATAAGAAATCTGCCACCCCCATCACCACCAATAACACATGATAATAGTGATAAGGCTGGGTGCAGTGGCTCACACCTGTAATCCCAGCACTTTGGGAGGTCGAGGCAGGTGGATCACTTGCGGTCAGGAGTTCGAGACCAGCCTGGCCAACATGGTGAAACCTCATCTCTGCCAAAAATACAAAACTTAGCTGGGTATGGTGGTGCGAGCCTGTAATTCCAGGTATTCAAGAGGCTGAGACAGGAGAATCACTTTAACTTGGGAGGCAGAGGTTACAGTGAGCCAGGATCGCACCACTGCACTGCAGCCTGGGCGACAGAGCAAGACTCTGTCTCGAAGAAAAAAAAGGAAAAAAAAAAAGTAGTAATAACTACACCACCAGTTACTTAGTAAGGAGCCTTTACTATGTACCAGGCACTGGTCTAAGCTGACAGAGAAGGAAATTGACACTCAAAGTGTTTGAGTCAGGTTCCGGTGGCTGCATGCTACTCAGTAGCAGAGCAGAGACTTGAACCCAGGGCACCAGTTCCCAAACCCCCACTCTTAACCAGCATCCTATATGCAATGGCTTAAAAAAAAAAAAAAAAAAAAAAAGTCCTAATTTGTAGCATTTGCCGATTCCCATGGTGTAAATACATCCACCATGGTCGATTTCAAGCTACCAACATGCAATTGCTAAGGACAGACCTGGGAAGAAATGCACCTTAGCACATCATGTCATATTTCCACCATACGGTTACAAGAAACATGACTAACCTCTAATGGAAAGACAATAGTAAAATGTAGTAAAATAACCAGGTGGTCATGGTTGGGAGTACTTAATACCTTTGTTTCTAATATAATTCATTTTATTTGATTTTTAAATTTTTCTTTTTTTTTTGGAGAACAGTCTCACTCTGTCACCTAGGCTGGAGTGCAGTGGTTTGATCACAGCTCCCTGTAGCCTTAACCTCCCAGGCTCAAGCCAACCTCCTGCCTCAGCTTCCCAAGTAGCCAGAACCACAGGCATGTACCACCATGCTTGGCTTATTTTTTATAGAGATGGACTCTCTCCCTGTGTTGCCCAGGCTGCTCTCAAACCCCTGGGCTTAAGTGATCCACCCACCTCAGCCTCCCAAAGTGCTGGGATGACAGGCGTGAGCCACCACGCCCTGCCTATTTACTTGTTGATACACATTAGATGCACATATTTTCAGGGTACCCGTGGAATAATTTGATACATTCATCTAATCAAATCAGGATAATTACGATATCCATCACCTTAACTATCTTTTTTTATATTAGAAACGTTCAAATTATTCTCTTCCAGCTATTTTTAAATGTAGGATTAATGTTAATTATAGCCATCATAGGAATCTGTTGAGGATTAGAGTCTGATTTCTTCTACTGAAGTGTATTTGTACCCATTAGTCAGCTATGTTAACACAACTTTATTTATTTTATTTTATTTTATTTATTTATCTTGAGATGGAGTCTCACTCTTGTTGCCCAGGCTGGAGTGCAGTGGAGCGATCTCGGCTCACTGCAACCTCCGCCTCCCAGGTTCAAGCGATTCTTCTGTCTCAGCCTCCGAAGTAGCTGGGATTACAGGCTCCTGGCTAATTTTTGTATTTTTAGTGGAGACGGGGTTTCACCATGTTGGCCAGGCTGGTCTCGAACTCCTGACCTCAAGTGATCTGCCCACCTCAGCCTCCCAAAGTGTTGGGATTACAGGCATGAGCCACTGTGCCTGGCCACAACTTAATGTTTAAAACAGCAGTGTTTAACAAGCAGCCTACGGGACACCTGGAAATCTACTCACCCACTCTTCTGAGCCAGTATGAGCCAGTCCTGTTCTGCCACTGTCTATGCCATTTCGTGAGTGTACACAGTCAGCCCTTAATGAACACCTGTAACTCGAGCTCCTTGTTCTCAGAACACCCAAGATTGGTGATGAGCCATGCCTTCTCCCAGGCATCCTTCCTGGCAGCCTGGAGAAGTTGGCCTTGCTGGCTCCCTCTGTCTGTCCCCTCCCATCCCCAGTGCACCCTTGCTTCCTCCTCCTTTGTTCCTTAGGGACGCCCTTGGCCATCCCACTCTCTGCCCCCCACATCGAAACTCCGGGGCCTCTCTATGGAGGGTCCGACTCGGGGGTTTACTTTCTATTGAGTGCTGAGTCCTGGTTTTGTTTCCAGACTGAAAAACAAACCTTGTCACCTGCCCACCATCAATGGGGAGGGGCAGGGGAATTTCAAGCCGAAGCTCATGAGGTCTATCCCCCTGGCAACCCAGGCAGGCCCTCAGCCCTCCCGGGGGCCCAGGAGCTGCTTGGTGTGCACTGATGTGTCCCTGCAAAGCCATTCCTAGCAACAGGGTCCTCAGCATTTCACCCCTCAGCCCAGGGGACCTCCACGGTGACAGTAACTTCCTTTTCAATGCTGTAAGTAAAAGACAGCCGCACAGTGCCCTCTGGGGCTAGCACCGCCAGCATCCACAAGTGGAGACCCAGGCCCGCAGCCCTTGCCCTGAGCCACCCCTGCCAGGGGAAATGTCCAGTTAGGTGGTCGGGGTGCTCTTGGGGCCAGACAAAGAATGCAGTCCTGTCTTCCCATCAAGCCATGAGGTTCAGCAGTGCAACGGTTAGAGCACAGGCCACAGAGCAGCGGTCCCCTACTGGTGACAACTGTGCTCCCCAGGGCCATCTGGTTGCCACGGACTGCAGGTGGGGATGATGGTGGTATCTAGTGAGGAGAGGCCAGAGATGCTGCTAAACATCCCACATTGCACGTGACAGCCTCCCCCACACATTCCACAAAGAATGACCCAGCCCTCAGTGTCCACAGCACCCAGGGTGAGAAACTTAACAGCACTGAAAATTACTTACAGCATTGAAAAGGAAGTTACCCGGCTTTGGGCCAGGCTGCCTGGGTTAACAGCCCAGCTCTATCACTTAATAGCAGCGTGGCTTTAAGAACATTTCCTAAACTCTTCAAGCTTCAGTTTCCTCATCTATAAAATGGGCACAATGATATGAATTTCACTGAGATGATTGAATTAGATAACGCAAGTGAGGCCCTGGAGCTTATTGTATGAGCGTACACTAAGTGCTCAATTAAACTGTAAAGCCTTGGCAGGGTGCAGTGGCTCACTCCTGTAATCCCAACACCTTAGCAAGCTGAGGTGGGAGGATTGTTTGTGTCCAGAAGTTCAAGACCAGCCTGGGCAACGTTGCGAAACCCCGTCTCTACAAAAAACACAAGAATTAGGTGTGGTGGCATGCACCTGCAGTCCTAGGTACTCTGGAGGCAGAGGTGGGAGGATCACTTGAGCTGGGGAGGTCAAGGCTTCAGTGAGCCATGATTTCACCACTATACTCCAGCCTGGGCAACAGAATGAGACCCTGTCTTAAAAAAAAAAAAATTGTAGAGCATTGAATGGAGGCCCCCAAAAAGATATGTCCATGTCCTAAGCCCTAGGACTTGTAAATTTCCCTTATTTGGAAAAAGGGTCTTTGCAGATGTAATTAAGTTAAGGATCTTGAGATATGATCATTCTAGATTATCTGGACGAGTCTTCAATCCAATGACACATCTTTTTCCTTCCCCAGGGACTATGCCACGCTAAACCATCTCTCTCGTGCTTTCCATCTTACATGTGGGTTCAGGGCCCTCTCTCAGAACAAGACAAGTGGCGAGGAGAATCTCGTCATCACAGCGCAGCCTCAGGGCCTCAGATACTTGAGGATCACCAAGGAACGAACTGGCCATAAGTCTCAAAGCCACATCCACCTCTTGACTTGAAACAGCCAGGAGTTTCAGAGGAGGCCTTGGCCATGTGTCTCTAACTTTGTTGTGGGAAGTCCTCAATGCTGAGGCTCAGATGTGGCTAGGCCTGGGAGGTTAGACTATGAGTCAACAGGACTGTTGTGTGCTCCTAGACAGACAGAAGAGAAAAGGGTTCCCCTGTGCTCACATCCAACCTGGACTGGGGCACTGGCTTGGCATACACCATCTAGATTTCCTTTCTTCTGCAATCAGGCACAGTTGTGCAGTGCACAACCTACCCACCCATACTTGACAACCCTGATATTAAATATCTGAGAGGATGGGCCAGGATATGGGCAGGAAGAGGAAGGTGTCCTAGAGACTCAGGGCCAAGAAAGTCTCTGGCCTGGGGCTGGAGAAGCCACTTACCTCCAAGCTAGTGGTCTGAGCCAGGCACAGCCTCCTTACTAATGTGGCCGCAGTGGCCACCATGGCCTGGGATGGTAGCTCCTCCCACTCATACAGCAGGCTGCTTGGGGTCATGTCTTCATCGTCTCTATCATCTGGATCTGAGATGGTAAGAGGTGGATGGGATGACCATATGGGGAAAGGCCAGAGTGAGCTAGAAAGCCCTCTGGGAGTCGCCCCCACCCCCGCCAGTGCTTCCTTCAGCATGTTTCAGGCAACAGGTTAAGAGGGGTGTCTACAAGGGAAATCATGGCAGCATCATTGCAAACAGCCTAAGATGGGAAGCACCTATGTACCCACCAGCGGCGGCTGGGCAAACAAACTGTGGCCCACTCACACCAGGGAACACTGAGTATCCTTTTTTTTTTTTTGAGATGGAGTCTCACTCTGTGCCCAGGCTGCAGTGCAGTGGCACGATCTCGGCTCACTGCAAGCTCTGCCTCCCGGGTTCACGAGTAGCTGGGACTACAGGCACCTGCCACCACGCCCGGCTAATTTTTTTTGTATTTTTAGTAGAGACGGGGTTTCACCATGTTAGCCAGAATGGTCTCAATCTCCTGACCTTGTGATCCACCCACCTCGGCCTCCCAAAGTGGTGGGATTACAGGTGTGAGCCACCACGCCGGGCCAACCCTGTGTATCTTTTAACAGAAACAAGTCAGCAGGACACGCCCTGCCTTGTAAAGATCTCCAAGCCATCGAGTGACCAAGGCAAGATGCACAACAATGTATGGTGCAAAAATAAAAATAGACCACTCTGTGCATGGCACAGAGGCTGTAATCCCAGCACTTTGGGAGGCCAAGGTCAGGAGTTCAAGACCAGCCTGGCCAGCATGGTGAAATCTGTCTCTATTAAAAATACCACAACTTAGCTGGGCGTGGTGGCAGGCGCCTGTAATCCCAGCTACACGGGAGGCTGTGGCAGGAGAATTGCTTGAACCTGGGAGGCTATAAGGTTGCAGTGAGCTGAGATCGCTCCACTGCACTCCAGCCTGGGTGACAAGAGAGAGACTCTGTCTCAAAAAAACAAAACACAACAAAACAAAACACAACAAAACAACAAGACCACCCAAACAGACATAGTTGCCTATGTATCTGTAGGTACACAGAATTTGTCTGGAAAAGTCTACTGGAAGCCAGGAATGGAGTCAGTCTCTGGAGAGGGGGGACTCATTTTAACCGTGTCCTTTTGTACCATGTCACACATCACCTTGTCAAAACAATAAATATTAATCTCTCTCATGCATTCGGTCCTGTGACTGCTTCCTAATAAAGATGGGTGATGGCAGAAACTGCCCTCTGTTCTGCACACAGCCATGGTGTTAACCTTTCCTGAGCCCCACTCGGACCCCCAAACCTCAGCCAAAGACCTACCCTCGAATCCACAGTCCACACCTCCCTCAGCTTCAACGCTGCTTAGCAAAGGCGTTTGCCTTCTAGATGCTGTCCAACACTATCTGGCTGCCTGCAGGCCTGGACACCCGCCCTCACAGTGTGTCTGGCTCCACACAGGTGCACACATTCATCCATCGAATCCTCAGACCTCTCCTTAGCCCCCCAGGTGCCTGGGACACACAGAGGTCGTGCCTGCCCCAGGGCCTTTGCACTTCCTGTTTCCTCCCTGAATGCTCTTTTCTGCATCTTCCCAAAGCTGACCTTGTCTTATCCTTCATTACTTTCTCAAGGAGGCCCTTTTGTCACTCCTGTCTAAGTCACTGGCTGTCATGCAGCTGTTTAATTTCTTTCCTGACATGGATCACAGTCTCAAGCCACCTTGACTAGGTTTTTTCCCCATCAATGGTTTCCCCCTCCCAGGAGGGTGTCAGCCTCAGGGTGACAGGAATGGAGTTGACCATGATCACAGGCCTGTCCCCAGAGCCCTGGCAGTGCTTAGCACACAACAGGTGCTCAGACAAGCATTTCGGGTAAGCATGAATGAAAACACACTCCTGATGACCTGCCAAGAATCTGCAAACCTAAGGAGAATTCTCCCACGACAGTTGGGAACCAGATGACTCCAACCCAGGGAGGAGGACATGGCCAAGCCAGGGCCATCTGAGCCCAGCGCGGAATTACAAGGAGGGATAAAGGCTCATTTCTGAGTATGCCTTTGGGATCAGGCCCTAAAGAACGGGGTCAGGATGATGTGAACCACTGCTCACAGAGGCCACGTGCCAGGTGCTTAGCTAAAGGCAATGACGATTTTCTTTCTTTCTTTTTTTTTTTTTTCAGAAGGGGTCTCACTCTGTCGCCCAGGCTGGAGTGCAGTGACATGATCACAGCTCACTGCAGCCTCGACCTTCTGGGCTCAGGTGATCATCCCACTTCAGACTCTCAAGCAGCTGGAATTACAGACACACACCACCATGCCTGGCTAATTTTTTGTATTTTTCACAGTGACGGGGTTTCATCTTGTTGCCAGACTGGTCTCAAACTCCTGGGCTCAAGCAATCTGCTCACTTTGGCCTCCCAAGGTGCTGGGATTAGAGGCTTGAGCCACCGTGCCCAGCTGACCATTTTCTGTAACTTTCACCATAACCTATGGGGTAAGGGGTGACCTACCCATATATTTACAGCTAAGAAAACTGAGGCACAGAGAGAGGCTATTGGCCCAAGTCATACAACATAGAGTCAGAACTTGAATCCAGTTCCGACTCCAAAAGCCTCCTGGGAATGACAGTGAAAATATGAAAAAACTCCTCCGTACAATGGAATATTATTCAGCAATGAAAAAGAAAAAATTCCAATTCATGCCACAACATGGATGAACCTTAAACACTGTGCTGAGTGAAGAAGCTAGACACAAAAGGGCACACTTTATGACCCCATTTATATGAAATTCCAGAACAGGAAAATTAGAGGCAGAAAGTAGTTGAGTGGCTGTCAGGGTCTGGGAAAATGATGGCTAATGAGCACAAGGTTTCTTTTTAGGGTGATGACAATGTTCTAAAGTTGATTAAAGTGGAGCACAGTGGTTCACACCTGTAATCCCGGCACTTTGGGAGGCTGCAGCAGGAGGATCACTTGAAACCAGGAGTTTGAGACCAGCCTGGGCAACATAGCAAGACCCTGTTCCTACAAAAAAATTTTTAAAAACAGCCAGGCATGGTGGCGCACAGCTGTACTGGGGAGGCTAACGTCGGGGGAATCCCTTGATCCCAGGAGGTCAAGGCACCATTACATTCCAGCCTGGGTGATAGAGCAAGACTGTCTCTTAAATTTAGTTGAAGGCTGGGCACGGTGGCTCATGTTTGTAATCCCAGCACTTTGGGAGGCCGAGGTGGGTGGATCACGTGAAGTCAGGAGTTCGAGACCACTCTGTTGTAAAACCCCATCACTACTAAAAACACAAAATTAGCTGTGCATGGTGGCACATGCCTGTAATCCCAGCTATTCAGGAGGCTGAGGCAGGAGAATTGCTTGAGCCCGGAAGGAGGAGGTTGCAGTGAGCTGAGATCACGCTACCGCACTCCAGCCTGGGCGACAGAGCCAGACTCCATCTCAAAAAATAATAAATAAAATAATAATAATAAAAGGGCCTGGCATGGTGGCTCACGCCTGTAATCCCAGCACTTTGGGAGGCCAAGGCAGGCAGATCGGACACCTGAGGTCAGGAGTTTGAGACCAGCCTGGCCGACATGGGGAAACCCCGTCTCTACTAAAAATACAAAAATTAGCCAGGCATGGTGGTGCGCACCTATAATCCCAGCTACTCGGAGGCTGAGGCAGGAGCACTGCGTGAACCTGGGAGAGGAGGTTGCAGTGAGCCAAGATCATACCACTGCACTCCAGCCTGGGCGACAAAGCAAGCCTCCATCTCAAAATATAAAATAAAATAATAATAAAGTTGATTGTGGTGATGATGGATGTGCAACTCTAAATATACTAAAAACCATTGAACTGTACACTTTAAATGGTGAATTGTATAGTATGTGAATTCTCTCTTAATAAAGCTGTTAAAAACGAGGAAGAAAAATGAAATATCCAACTCAGTGGGACACCACTGGGTCCTGGCAAGCCTGGATGCCCCCAGGCACAGCTAGTTTCTGTAGCTGAGGGGAGGGCAGACCAAGCTGGGATCCTAGAAGGCATTCCATGGTACAGAGCGAAGTAGGAGAAATCCCAAGGTCCCATCTAGTGGGTTCTCCCCCAGGGGGTGCTGGGAGCCT
The DNA here is from genome assembly GCF_028885655.2 of Pongo abelii. Lineage (NCBI taxonomy): Eukaryota > Metazoa > Chordata > Mammalia > Primates > Hominidae > Pongo > Pongo abelii. Next base: position 13,000,237 of record NC_072003.2, on the reverse strand, counting down.
GCCTTCCAAGGCAAACACTATTACCAGCCAGAGCTGCAGAACACACGGCAGGGGTTCAGGTCCCAGCCCTGCCTCTCACTCACTGTGTGACCTTGGACAAGTCATTTGACCTCTCTGAGCCACAGGTCACTTATCCGAAAAATTTAATTGGCGGGACACAACAGTTCACACCTGTAATCCCAGCACTTTGGGAGGCTGAGGTGGAAGGATCATTTGAGCCCAGGAGTTCGAGACCAGCCTGGGCAACGTAGTGAAACCCCGTCTCTACAAAAAATAAAAAATAAAAATAAAAATAAATTAGCCAGGCATGGTGCTGTGCGCTTGTAGCCCCAGTTATCTGGCAGGCTGAGGTGGGAGGATCACCTGTGTGTGCCTGGGGAGGTTGAGACTACAGTGAGCCATGATCAGACCACTGCTCTCCAGCCTGGGCAACAGAACGAGACTGTGTCTCCAAAAAAATAAAAAATAAAAAATAAATGTTTATTTATTTATTTATTTATTTATTTATTTATTGAGATGGAGTCTTACTCTATCGCCCCGGCTGAAGGGCAGTGGCGTGATCTTGGCTCACTGCAATCTTCCCCTCTCGGGTTCAAACGATTCTCTGGCCTCAGCCTCCCGAGCAGCTGGGATCACAGGTGCCCACCACTATTTCCAGCTATTTTTTGCATTTTTAGTAGAGACGGGGTTTCTCCATGTTGGCCAGGCCGGTCTCGAACTCCTGACCTCAAGTTATCCACCCACCTCGGCCTCCCAAACCGCTGGGATTATAGGCGTGAGCCACTACATCCGGCCAAAATTTTTATTTAAATTTAACTAATAACACTACCTTCCTAATGGGGTTTTGATGAGAATTAAATTAAATTAAATACACATAAAGTGCTCAGCACAGCAACTGGCCCACAGTAAATCCTTCCAAAGTCCCAGCAGTAAGAATAACCATTCTTATTTCATTATTCAGGAAGACAACTGGTTTCCAAACATGGAAAAGCAATCCTCCCCCCAGATACAGGCCTCGCTTGTTTCTTTCTGTGCAAAATTGTAGGACGGCACCAAGTCCCAGGCAATGCTATGTGTTAGCAGGAACTTTCTGGAAAATCAGGAAACCTGAGTCAGTTTGCCCCTAAAATGGGCAGACTGAGGGGTCACTGAATTTAAGATTGAGAAACAGAAGATTCCATCTTCACCAAGGACATCCCAGGGAAAAGGGACTCAATCAAGCCAGGGCCTTCTGATCTGAGCCTGCAGAAAGAGCCTGGAGAACCTTCTAGAAGTGGCTAACTCTCCTGATGATGACCATTTTCAGAAATAGGTCAGAGGTGTCCAGGCCGGGACAGAGGAATGGAGCCTGGGCCTGCTTGGGCCCCTCTGGCCAGACCCCCTCACACCACGGCCAGGGGGCGGCCACCAGGGAAGGCTGAGGTCACCTGTGCCCGCTGGATCTTGGGGCACCTCATGCAGCAGGCTGAGTGAGGAGAGGGTCCGCATCTGCACAGCGCTTGCCTTTGCAGACAGTGGCCCTGCGGTGTCCAGCTCTGTGCAGGAGGCCTCCCTCAGCACTCCGGCCCGGAAGCTCTGGATGCAGGTCAGGCGGGAGGCCAGGCTGGGCTGTGGACCAAGAGGGGAAGAGACAGCTCAGGCCAGGATCTAGCCATCCACAGGACCCAGCTGGGACCAAGGGGAGGAGGGACGAGGGACACATCAGAGCTGTAGACCCCCACCCCTCACTCAGCGAGTCTGGGGAGGAGACCCTGAGGGGTGCATCCCAGCGTCACCCACCCCTGGCTCGCCTGGATTGTGGCAACATCAGCCCAGGCAAAGGCATACCAGAGATCACAAGGACGAGGGGAAACAAGAAAGTCTAGCAGAGAGAGACCCCCAGGAGAGGAATGATAAAGCCTCAGTATGAAAACATTCGAATCAGCAGAGGCCCACCTCCACCTCTCAGATGCTGAGACTTTTGATAATAAGTCAACACGAACAATGATCACTTCTCATCCTCCTGCAGATGTTTGGTATTTACAAAGCACTTGCCTCTTCAGGGAGCTGGAGACAGAGGTGGGGAGGAGGGCTTGGGGAAAAGGACAGAGGGGCGGGCGTGGTGGCTCACTCCCGCAGTTCCAGCACTTGGGGAAGCCAAGGTGGCAGGAACGCTTGAGCTCAGAAGTTCAAGATCAGCCTGGGCAACATAGCAAGACATCATCTCTACTAAAAATTTTTTAAAAAATTAACCAGGCATAGTGGCGTGTGCCTGTAGTCCCAGCTACTTGGGAGGCTGAGGCAGGAGGATCACTTGAGCTCAGGAGTTCAAGATCAGCCTGGACACCATAGCAAGACACCATCTCTACTAAAAATCCAGAAAAAAAATAATTAACCAGGAATGGTGCCTTGTGCCTGTAGTCCCAGCTACTCTCAAGAGGCTGAGACGGGAGGATCGCTTGAGGCCAGGAGTTGAAGGCTGCACTGAGCCCTGATCACACCACTGCACTCCAGCCTGGGTGACAGAGTGGGACTCTGTCTCTAAGGAAATAGATACATACATACATACATACATACATACAGAAAATAAAATTTCTTGAAGGACAGAGGAGAAGGGAGGGGAAGGGGAAGGGGAAGGGAGGAGAGGAGGTAAAGGAAGAAGGACCAAGAAGAGAAGGAATTGGAGGAGAGGAGGTAAAGGAAGGAGGACCAAGAAGAGAAGGAATTGGAGGAGAGGAAAGGAAGAGCTGAGGAGGGAGGAGGGAGGAAGAGGAAAAGGGAGGAGGAGGGAGGAGGAAAAGGGAGGAGGAGGGAGGAGGAGGGAGGAGGAGGGAGGAGGAGGGAGGAGGAGGGAGGAGGAAAAGGGAGGAGGAGGGAGGAGGAAAAGGGAGGAGGAAGAGGAAGAAGAGGAGGAGGGTCTGGGAGAGTAGCAGTCAGGGGCTAGGCCCAGCCCAGCCCAGTCCAGCACTTACAGCCACTCCAGGCAGAGCCTGAGAATGCAGCGATGAGCGTCCCCTTCGCAGGGAGCACCGTGCCAGGTCCTTTGTCTTGTGTAGCCAGTCCCCATGGCGCTGGTATGTGGTGGGACATCGGCCCAGGATGTCCACCTGGGCAGACAGGGTGGGGGACAGGTCAGCCTTCTGGCCACCTCTACCCCCCACCCCCTTCCCGTCTCCTGGCCTCACCTCATCAAGGGTCTTGGGGCTGTGGGCCCCTGGGTGGCCCTGCAGGAGGCTCAGCACAGCACGCTTCACGTTCAGCACCCAGCGTGGCTCAGTGGGATGGGGACACAGGTGGGCCACACGCCCAGAGTGCAGGATGAAGCGGAGTGGGTTACGGCCCAGGATGGCACTGCAGGAGGGTGGACAGGGGTCAAGCGGGACCCTCCAGTGCCCCAGGCCACTTGCAGACTGCCAGAGGCCACAGCATCCCTGCCTTCTTGCAGGCCAGCCCCCATGGGAAGCTCCCAGGGAACCCCACATCCCCCTACCAGATAGCCTTTCTTCCCTCTGCAGCTGGGCTATGGGGCAGCCAACTCTGCTCTGAGCCACCCCAGCCTTTTCACTCCTGGGACAAATGGACAGGTGTGTGAGACAAGTGTCAAAGAATAAAAGGATGACAAGAGCTGCCTGCATTCCAAAACGCCTCACTTAATCCCAAGGAGCTGAAGGCGTTCTGGATGTGCCACCCCAAAATATGCCACTTGGGAATACTGGCTTTTTTGTGGACCAGTCTCACTCTGTTGCCCAGGCTGGAGTACGGTGGTGCGATCATAGCTCACTGCAGCCTCAACCCTGTAGGCTGAAATGATCCTTCTGCCTCAGCCTCCTGAGTGGCTGGGACCACAGACATGCGGCCACCATGCCCAGCTAATTTTTAAACTTTTTGTAGAGATAGATTCCTGCTACGTTGCCCAGGCTGATCTCAAACTCCTGGGCTCAAGCAATCCTCCAGCCTCAGCCTCCAAAGCACTGGGATTACAGGCGTAAGCCACCACACCCCAGCCTCTTGTCTATTTTGAACCAGACTGTATTTGTTGAGAAACAGCAAATATGGGGAGAGGCTTTCTCTGAACTCCCCTCTTCTGCCTAAAGACAGATCCTCCAAAAGGAACGTAATTGTCATCAATGCCCTCCAGGGAGTTTCATCCACCTGGGGAGAGCAGCTCTCATCCTAAGAGAGGATGGTGCAAGTCGACACCACACCCAGACAAACTTTATCCCACACTAGCACATCTCCTATCTCTTCTTCCAAGGGTCCCTTCCTCTTTCCTAGAAACCATCTACTCCCCTCTAACTTGCCTCCCTCCCTCCTCCCCTTTCCCCATGAAAATGGTGTATAAGCTCCCAAGTCTCACCACTCTGGGGAGCCTTCACTCTTTCATTCCACGATGCCCCTGTGTGTATAAAAAAATCTATCTACCTCTTCTCCTAATGTCAGTTTATTTCTAGACACAGCTATTGAACCCAGGAAGGTAGAGGGAGTCTTTCCCTCCCTACAGATCCCACCAGGGAGGTAATTATCATCCCTCCACCCACATTCCAGATGAGGAAACAGGCTCAGAGCAATGCAGCGTCTTGCTCAGGGCTCCAGCTGGGATTTGAACCCAAGCAGGCTGGCTCTGGAGTCACAGGCTGCAGAAACCCTGAACTGGGAGTGACTTGAGACTGTTATTGTTGAGACAAGGAAATGAAGTCCCGAGACGGGGGCCTTCTTGGGGGATATTACACAGCAAGTCAGGGAAGGAGCTGGCACCAGAATTCAGCCCAGTGCTCCTCCCACCTGCCCTTCCCCTGGCAGAAAGGTGCCTGGGTCTGGTATCTGCAGAGTGAAGGGATGGGGAAGGTAGGAAGTGAGAGGTGATGAAGTCCTCCTTCCCCGCGTGGAGTTGGAAGGCAGAGATCCTTCAAGACGAAGGGGAAACCGCCAAGTCCCCAGACCCTACAGGCTAGCAAGACAAAACCCTGGGGAACAGATATGTCACCACTTCTACCTTCCAAGGGGGCAGCAGTCACTCTCCAGCTCCAACTAAAGCCTGGGGGTCTTCCTAAGGCAGTCCCTTGGGTCTCAGACCTTGATGGAGAGTAATGCTAAAGGCGCCCACCACTCCCAGAATAGCAATTGTCAGTCTGGCCTCCAGGAAGTGACAACCCCTGGCCCCACCGACTTAGCATTTCTGATGAGGAGCTGGGGGACAATAGTCCCCTTGGAGGAGACCCTCCCCTTGCCTTTCAGTGAGGATCTGTCTGTCTCTCAGCAGCATCCCCCATCCTGGTATCCCTAGACAAAGGCTTTATTTCTTAACAAATGAATTTGCAATAAAAATGGAAGAGGAATCTGCAGAGAAGGGGTTGTCTTCAGGCTGGCGGTCACTCTGAGCTTTGAGGCCACCGAGGCCGCTGTCAGGGAGGCCTGGGAAACAAGCCACAGGGAGAATCCCAGGCTTGGCTGGGTCACAAAAGAGGGGCTTAGCTTGGGGTGGGAGAGGATGGGGTCTCGGCAGAGTGGGGGAGGGGAAAAGGCAGACCTCCGTGGCCCCGACAGTCCCATTAGCTGGAGTCTTCCAGAACACACTCAACAACGATGCCCAAGGGGTGATCGGCAGATGTGAAATCTGGACATGCTGGGGGTGACAGCCAGAACTACGGGATGAGTTCCTCCCACCAGGTAAGAGAAGAGCACCTGCGGCTATCTGGAGTCACCCAAGGCTTCTACATGAAGGCAGCCCCCCAGCGGTCTTCATCGGTGCTTGACGAGGTCAAAACAAATATAGAAACTTCTTTGAACTTCAGTCCAAGATGGCATCTCTTTGCTACAGAGAGGTCACCCTAACCAATTGTCCTAATCTAATTCAGTGCACCCAGAGCCCGACAGCTCTTGAAAGACAGCAGAGGACTCACACCTCCAGCCCTATCGTGAGCAGGTCCCAGCCCCATGGCCAAGTGTCTTACCTCAGGCTCTCCGAATCCTTCAGAAGCTCCACCTTGGCCCCCAGGATGGATGTCACCTGGAAGTCTTGCAGCTGAAGCACAAAGCACCGTGAGTTGGTGACCTCTCCTGGGATACCCCAGGACCTCGCCAGCATCCCACCCACAAAGCAGTTCTAGGGCCCAGCAGGATACATGAATCCATGTTGGGGGCAAGGCAGAGAGACCCCTCCCTTGACCAGGTATAAAGCCTGGGTGGTGAAGGCTGAATGTCTCACTGAAATAGTCAAGTACCTACAGCTCCCTGCTAAATGTCTGGAAAGTTCTCATTTTGCCCAAAAAGACACTGGAAGTTTGGTTGAGGGATTCATAGGACTATGCAGTACCAACATGAATATGCTACATCGTAGAGCAGACAAAGGCTTTGCCTATGATGAAGACTTGGGATATCCCAGTGTCACCATGGGGTGTGTGTGGCAGGGTGAGTGGAGGGTGGAGGGGGGGGGCGGCGGGGGTTGCAAAAGAAGGCAGACTTTCTAAAAATGGAAAATATCCTCCCTAAAATAACTGATTTCACTGTTTAAATTTAATAGAGCCAGTCACGGTGGCTCACACCTGTAATCCCAGCACTTCGGGAGGCTGAGGCAGGTGGATCACTTGGGGTCAGGAGTTTGAGACCAGACTGGCCGACATGGTGAAATGCCATCTCTACTAAAAATACAAAAATTAGCTGGGTGTGGTGGCGGGCACCTGTAATCCCAACAACTCAGGAGGCCAAGGCAGGAGAATCGCTTGAGCTGGGGAGGTGGTGGGTGCAGTGAGCCAAAATCATGCCACTGCACTCCAAAAAAAAAAAAACAAAAAAAATTTTGATAGATTATGGCCGGGCACGGTGGCTCACACTTGTAATCCCAGCACTTTGGGAGGGCAAGGCAGGCGGATCACTTAAGGTCAGGACTTTGAGACCAGCCTGGCTAACATGGTGGAACCCCATCTCCATTTTTTAAAATAAATAAAAAATAATTTTTTAAAGGACGAAGTTCTGCTACATCCTACAATAGAGAGGAACCTTGAAAATGTTAAGTGAAAGAAGCCAGACACAAAAGGTCACATATTATGTGACGCCACTTATTTTTATTTATTTTTTTTTTTGAGACGGAGTTTCGCTCTTATTGCCCGGGCTGAAGTGCAATGGCGCGATCTCGGCTCACAGCAACCTCCACCTCCCGGGTTCAAGCCATTCTCCTGCCTCAGCCTCCTGAGTAGCTGAGATTACAGGCATGCACTACCACGCCTGGCTAATTTTGTATATTTAGTAGAGACAGGGTTTCTCCATGTTGGTCAGGCTGGTCTCGAACTCCAGACCTCAGGTGATCCGCCCGCCTTGGCCTCCGAATGTGCTGGGATTACAGGCGTGAGCCACTGCGCCCAGCCTATGTGACTCCACTTATATGAGGTACCTAAAAACAGCAAGTTCATAGAGACAGAAAGCAGAAGAGAGGTGACCAGAGTCTGCAGGGTGGGAATTGGAAGTTACTATTCAATGTACACAGAGCTTCTGTTTAGGATGATGAAAAAGTTCTAGAGATGGAGGGTGGTGATGGTTGTGCAACGATGTGAAAGTACTTAATGCCACTGAATTATAAACTTAAGATGGTTGAAATGGTGTATTCCATATTATATTTTAATCACAGTAAAAAAATAAAAATAAAAATAAACCAGACACAAAGGAAAACATCCTGTACAATTCCATTAGAGAGAAGTTGAAAGACAGGCAAAACTCATCTATGGTGGTAGAAATGAAAAAGGAAGGCTGGGCACAGTGGTTCACGCCTGTAATCCCAGCACTTTGGTAGGCCGAGGTGGGCAAATCACTTGAAGTCAGGAGTTCAAGTCCAGCCTGGCCAACATGGTAAAATCCCACCTCTACTAAAAGTACAAAAATTAGCCAGGCGTGATGGAGCACACCACGCACCACCAGTAATCTCAGCTACTCAGGAGGCTCACGCAGGAGAATTGCTTAAACTGGGGAGGCGGAGGTTCCAGTGAGCTGAGATTGTGCTATTGCAACTCCAGCCTGGACGACAGAGTGAGATTCCATCTCAAAAAAAAAAAAGTTGTACCCTTGGGAGAAGTGACCAAGAGGAAGTATGAAGGAGGCTCTGGTGATCACTACATAGGTGTTTGGTTTATGAAAATTCCTTGTTCTGAAGACTTGTGATTTTTACACTTTTTTCTCTAAAAATATATTAATTAACCTCCCAAGGGGCGAGAAAATTTCCATTTTCACCTAGAATCTTTGAAATACACCAGTTCTTTATATCCTAGCCAACATTTGACATTGGCAGCTTTTCTTAAGTGCTTAAAGCAAACAAATAAATAAAACTGCAACAGAACACAATTTGCTTTATGAAAACTGACCCTGCAGATAAAAACAACCACAAGTGTTTTGAAGGGTGTGAAAGGATGACGAAGACTAATAAAGCAGCAGCTCTGACATATTGGACACTTTAAGAATTCAGAGGCACCTCAGGGCCACTCCATGAAAGACCTCATCCTGTGGTCTACATGAAAATACAACAAAACAGTTTTGAGAAACTCTTGTTAGCAAGCGCTCCAGCCAGTACAAAAATGCATCCCAATATGAGATGAGACTCCAACAGAAACTAAAAGGCCTTTTATGTGGGTTGAGAGGGTTTATCCAGGAAAAATATGAGGGTTATCAGAAATGGGACAGAGGCAAATGAGCAAGCACTTCTGCTTGCAAGAACATTGAGGAGTTTCCAGAAAATCTCAATGAAAAGAAATCTGCAACCACCAAGTGGGCCTAGCTCATAATTCTGCCTTAACCCAGGACTAACACCACTGACCCTTAGTGTTTGCCTATAACCTGAGCCTGTGGACCCAGGCACTGCAAGGCCAGTGTCCACAGGGCAGGCCTTCCTGGGAATAGACTTCCACCCAGTCTATTCCTTTGTCCAAAGACTTGACTTGGTTTGACTTTGCACACACCCTTGGACTTGCAGACTGAGACCTAGGCTCTCAGTCCACCCCTAGGGCACAGTATGTCTCCGTTTTATGGCTCTTCTCACTCCAAGGAACTCCCCCAACCTGCCCTAAAAATATTCCTTCCTTAACCTCTGCTATTCCTCCATTGGGCCCTCTGTGGCACCTCTTACAACCAAAATTGCACCATTTTCCCACATTCCTCTCAAGGGTCCTCACTTGCCAAATATAAGATTCCTCAGAAAGCTCCTCTGTTGATTAAGCAAATTGGAAAATGGAGGTGAGGGGCTGTGGCTTCCTCATAGTCCTTCCCAGCATCAACGTGATCTCCCGGTTACCCAAAGACACTCACCCATAAAGCCATCTGGCAGGGGCCAAGCACATCAAGGACAGCCAAGCCTTGGAAGCCAAGACCACTCCCCTCCACCGGGATGTCCTGCAGACTGGTGCTGGTGTTGGTGGAAAAGTGATAGGTGTATCTGGTGCCCACAGGGAGGTGGGGCCCAGCTGACCCTGGAGGGCAGAGAGAGAGAGCGATGTCACCTTGAACCTGCAGCCCTCTGGGATCCCAACTCCACCTCCAGGCATCCTTGCTCACACCTCTCTCTCCCCATCTGGGCCCTGAGCTGCCTGTCCCCAGCTTGGGGAAAGGTTGGGTAGCTGCATACCTTCATAAGGGTGAAAAAGAAAATAAAGATAATAACAGTAAGTGCTCAATAAGTGCTAGCCAGTGTCATCATGGGCCAGGCCTTCTTCTAATATCAAGGTTTCTCTGCCTGGGTGCTATTAATAGTTGGGGCCAGAGAATTCTGTCTGTGAGGGCTGTCCTGTGTGTTGTCAGGAAATTTAGCAGCATCCCTGACCTTTACCCACAAGATGCCAGTAACACAGCCCAGTTGTGACAACCAAAAATATCCCCAGACTTTGCAAAATGTCCCCAGGGGAGGGAGGGCCACAATCACCCCAGTTGAGAAGCATTCATCTACAGTAACTCAGTTAAGCTTCATAACCAACTTTGAGGTGAGTACTCTTTTTTCTCCATTTTACAGAGGAAGAAACTGAGGCTCAGAGAGGTTAACTAACTTAGGCAATCCCCAGCTGGGATTCCACCCTTGGGAGTCTGACTACTCACCTATCACCTTGATGGATATCAAGTGGGGCTGGCAGTGGGGTGGGGGGGTGGGGCGGGTAGGGTGTGTTGTTATTCTGATCTTTATAGAAGACAAAGCTGTAAAGCTGGCCAGCCTTGGGGAATCTGGGGGTGAGGAGAGTAACTGCTCTGGGGAAGAGCCAATTTAGGGAACAGAGAGGTCTATAATTATCGAGCCAAATCTCTAACCTTCTATTGAGGCCAGGGAATCAAGCATGAAACCTAATTATAACATCTCACCCCTCCCCATGGCTTGTGATTGAACTGACATTTTCACGTCAATTTCCTTGAGACAGAACCACACCTCATATTCCTAAGATCCTTCTCTCTTTCCAAAGAATTTGTTCCCAAGGCTCTTTCATCTGCTCCCCTCCAAAATGCAAATGGCATCACCTGGCCAAAGACATTTATTCCACCTGGGGCCCACAGGTATGAGGAGGAAGCCTTGGGGGCTGGGATGGCTTAAGGCATTTTACTCTGAGCTTGCTATTCGTTTCTCTAACTCTGTGGGTGACCTTTGCAGAACTGGCCTTGGTCCTCCCAACTGGTATCTTTGGGAGCATAGCCAGGGCCCTCTGGGGCTGTCTCTAATCCCATCTTACAGCTTCACCACCATCAGGCCCTGTACTGGGCTCAGGCTCCTGGTCACCAGAGGTGTGATCAGGCGTCCTGAGAGAATCACTCACCTGTGCACGCAGTCATGCAGGAGGCCGCCTGCCCCACCTGCGAATCTGGAATTTCTGAAATCGCAAATCAGATGGAACCAGGGTGAGGCCAGAAAGAGGCATACGATAGCCCCACGCTATGGGCCACTGACCTTACTCCAGGAAGAAGATGAGAAATGATAATGCCAGCTCTCCCCAGACTTTGCAAAATGTCCTCAGGGGAGGGAGAGCCACAAAGACTGGAAGTGATTGCCCTACCCTTTGTCCAATTTGCTCTTGTCCATCTTGGGTACTGGCACCATCATCCCTGATAGCTCAAGCTGCCAATCATTCGTGCTTCCACATCCCTCATCACTACCTGAGTCCAATATGTCAGCAAGCTCTGCCAATTCCATCAACAAATGCAGGTCTCCATTCCTCCCATCCATCAATCCATCTACCCATCCCCACTCCCATCCTTCCACCCACCTGCTCCCTGCTCCTATCCATCCATCCATCCACCTGCTCCCTGCTCCTATCCATCCATCCATCCATCCAACCACCCCCACCCCCACTCCTATCCACCCACCCCCAATTCCCCTCCTATCCATCCACCCACCCGCTCCCCTCTCCTATCCATCTATCTACCCACTGCCCACACCCCTCCCATACACCCACCCCCAACCCCCCTCCTACGCATCCATTCACCCACTCCCCCTCCTATCCATCCATCCACCCACCCCCAGCCCCCCTCCTATCCATCCATTCACCCATCACTCCCACCTCCTATCCATCCATCCACCCCCTAACCCCCCAATCCATCCATCCACCCACCCACTACCCTCTCCTATCCATCCATCCACCTACTCACCCATTCCCCCTCCTATCCATCTACCCACTCACTCTCTCCCCCTCCTATCCATCCATCCACCCACCCACCCACTCCCCGCTGTTATCCATCCATCCACCCACTCACCCACTCTCCCTCCTATCCATCCATCCACCCACCCACCCTCTCCTGTCTCCTATCCATCCAAGTGACTTGCCCAGGTGCACACAGCTGGTTAACGGTAGACACTCAGGGTTTGAACCCAGGCACTCTGGCTGCAGAGTCCCCAGCCATACCCTCATCCTGAATGAATCAGAGAGTAAGTGAGCAAATGAGTAATGAATGGAACACCAGCAAGACCAAGAGTCTGCTGCAGGAAATAGCAGGAGCTGGTGCCGCTCCCTGTTGAGTGTCTCCCTTCTCCCACCATCAAAGGGGCAGAGGACAACCAGGGCATGAGCCGATGTGGTGAGGTGGCCCCTCGGCCCCCAGCTCAGGCTGCTAAGGAAACTGCCAGGGATTCCCGGAGCTCCCTCCCTGGGAAGGCCGGCACCCCTCCCTCCCTCCCTCCAGCCACCCAGCCCTTCCACTGCCACCTACTTTCAAGCCTTGTTTCCCCTTCCTGCCAGCCACTTGCAGGATCTTTCCCAGGCATCACTCGTGCCCTCCGGTGCATTAAGCAGACATTCATCTGCAGCCATTTCCATAGGATGGCATTTCAATAATACCACTTCCATCCTCAAAACCACCCTGCTGCACCTCGACTGGTCATTGCTACACTTGCTGACCTGTTTAATCCCTCAAAAAACACACTGTGCCTGGGTGCAGTGGCTCATGCCTGTAATCCCAGTACTTTGGGAAGCTGAGGTGGGTAGATGACTTGAGCTCAGGAGTTCGAGACCAGCCTGGCCAGTATGGCGAAACCCCCTTTCTATAAAAAATACAAAAATTAGCCGGGCGTGGTGGTGCACACCTGTGGTCCCAGCTACTCGTGGGAGGTGGGAGAATTGCTTGAGCCAACAGGTGGAGATTGCAGTGAGCCGAGATCGCACCACTGTACTCCAGCCTGGGTAGCAGAGTAAGACCTTGTCTCAAAAAAAAAGAAAAAGAAAAACAAATCATTTCCCCAAAATGGGGAGGGGTGGGGGCAGGGTGCATTATATACTATTTTGTTTACACCCTTTAAAACAATGGGACATGGTAGGATATCTGGCAGGGTTTTTCTCCCCTAAATATTTTGGCACATCTAACAAAACCCTCTTAGCATTCAAGTAGAATATCAACAGATAAAACCACATTTCAAAGACATTCAACCCAATCAATTTCCCTTCCAACTTTCCTTCAACTCTTTGATCACTTGGACACTGGGCGCCAAATTAAACATATGTGTGCATAATCATTACATTCTCGATTGTGCACAAGCCCAGCATCCTGCTTGTTTGCTCAACAGACAATCCCTGCATCTGCTTTACTGCTCAGCTAGGCTACAAAGCAGCCTGGCCCACCAGCCTCCATCCACCATGACCTGCAGAAGTGAGCTGAGCTCTGAGAGCATTGTGCTTGAATTAAGCCTGTACCCCTTCCATTTCCTGAACGCTTAAACACATTTAAAATATTTTTTAAATTTCAGAAAAATCAAGTTCATGTCATGATAAATTCATAACAGATTAACCAAGGATGGGAAAATGCTGCACACTGGAAGTAATAAATTCTTCAATCAGATCCTACTCACTTCTAGGAAGAGATCTGAAATTGGACTGAAATGAGTGTCATCTCTAGCCAGCAAATGAAATCAAGTCCCATTTCAGCTTTCTCAGCTGTCAGTTCTGATCAGTGTGCATTCTTTCACGAAACCAACACAATTTACCAAGTACCTATAGCATGCCAGGCAGTGTTATATGCTGAAAAAAAGTCCAAATATCAGAACAATTACATCATTTACAACAAATAGAAGACCCCACAATCTGGCCTGTGCTGTCCAGTATGTGGCTATGAAGCATCTGAAATGTTACTGGTTACAGAGAAACTTTTCATTTAATTTTAATTAAACAAAAAACCAATACTCAATTCACTTATTAGAAGACTTTCAGCAGGGTGCAGTTGCTCATGCCTGTAATCCCAGCACTTTGGGAGGATCACTTGAGTTTGAGACGAGCCTGGGCAATATGGTAAAACCCCGTCTCTACAAAAAATATTTTTTAAAGAAAGAAAAGTTTCAAATATGTTTGAAACAACTTAGCACAGTAAATAAACCTACTTTCTCATCTCTATGTTTTAAGAACTCTAGACAGATCAAGTATTTGCAATGAAAATTTAGCATCCGAAATGAAATATGTCATAAGTATAAAATACACGTTGAATGTTGAATGGGAAATAAATCTCATTAATACTTCCTATTGATTACATTTTCTAATTATATATTGGATATATTGGGTTAAGCAAAATGTTATTAATTTCACCTGCCTTTTTAAAAATTTGTATGTGTGGGTACTAGGAAAATTAAGATTACTTGCTTTTTTTGGTTGCTGAGACAAGATCTCACTCTGTCGCCCAGGTTGGAGCGCAGTGGCGTGATCTCGGCTCACTGTAGCCTCGACCTCCTGGGCTCAAGCTCAGTGGGTCCAGAAGGCAGCATTTTCTCACTCAGGGCTTCAGATCTGGTCTCTGCAGCTCCCCAACCCCTGCCTTGTCTGAGTTTCCAGAGGATGCTAGTGGAGCATGTGAGTGAGAGATGAGGATTCACCTGTCACCTCTCCCTCCTCTTCCCCATGAAAAGCAAAACAAAAGGTGGCAGTGGAAAGGCAGGTCAACAGGCATCTGGCTACAAAAGTGCAGTCCCAGGTGCATCTGGGCTGCCCCTTGCTTCACTCCAGACAGGACCAGGAATGTGCAGCAGTTTTACTTACTCTCCGCAGTCACTGCCATCAGCGGCCAGAGCAGGACCAGACCGAGGAGTCCCACGGGGGCCGGCATCACTTCCTGGGCCAGCCCCGTGCCACCAGCCTCAGGCTCCAGAGCAGCTCAGCGTGGTCCTGAAAGGAATCTTTTTCCCCAAAGAGGAGGGCTCAGCTTTAACCCACTCTCCCAGCCAAGGAGGGTAGAAGGGGAGGTGGGGGGGCATTCAGAACAGAGATCCAGCCAATCAGAAACCTCCAATAAAGTTATTAGCACCCCACCCGACAGAGAGGAGGGGAGGGGGCTCCTGACCAATGAGGGGAAAAAAAGCCTAGAAGGGAAAAAAAAAGGAGCTTGACTACTCTTCTAGCCTTGTAAACAGAGATCTCAGGGCAGAATGCAAGACGGTGTAGTGGTTGTTGCTTTTTAATTGCAGTATAATTATATTTTAAAAACATAAAATTGACCATTTTAACCATTTCATTTACTTTAAAAGACAGGGTCTCAGTTGGGCACGGTGGCTCACGCTTGTAATCCCAGCACTTTGGGAGGTCGAGGCGGGCAGATCACGAGGTCAGGAGTTTGAGACCAGCCTGGCCAACACAGTGAGACCCCATCTCTACTAAAAATTTAAAAATTATCTGGGCATGGTGGCGAGCACCTATAATCCCAGCTACTCAGGAGGCTGAGGCAGGAGAATCACTTGAACCCGGGAGGCAGAGGTTGCAGTGAGCCAAGATCACGCCACTGCACTCCAGCCTGGGCAACAGAGCTAGATTCCGTCTCAACAGACAATAACAACAACAACAAGGTCTCAATCTATCACCAAGGCTGGAGTACAGTGGTGTGGTCGTGGCTCACTGCAGCCTCCACCTCCCGGACTCAAGCAATCCTCTCGCCTCAGCCTCCCAAGTAGCTGGGACTACAGGCACTGTGCCACCACGCCCACCTAATTCTTGTATTTTTTGTAGAGACGGAGTTTCACTATGTTACCCAGGCTGGTCTCAAACTCCTGGGCTCGAGCGATTCACCCACCTCAGCCTCCCAAAGTGCTAAAATTATAGGCATGAGCCATGGCACCCGGCCCATTTTAACCACTTTAAAGTATTCGGTTGAGTGGCGTCATGTCCACTCATGACATTGTACAACCATCACTACTGCCTAGTTGTGTAGTCTGACATTGAATTTGTCTTTCCCAGTACTCAGGTTAGGAAAAGCCAGTGGGAGGCCTGGCTTAGCAAGACCTTTGGAAATGGCTCTTATCCCAGCAGCAGTGGGTTTTTCAAAGCTCCAGGTTCAAGGCCTCCCAAGAAGACAAGGAAGTAATTCGGGAGGCCAGGGGTCTGCTCACACCTGCTCAGCGTTCATTCTAGTTCCCACATCTCTGCCTCTCTCCCTCAAACTCACCTCCACCCACAACTTTTGGTTTTCAAGGTGTGTTTTTGTTTTTGTTTTTGTTTTGTTTTGTTTTTAAAGACAGGATCTCACTCTGTTGCCCACGCTAGAGTGCAGTGGTGTGATCATAGCTCACTGCAGCCTCAACCTCCTGGGCTCTAAGTGATCCTCCCACCTCAGCCTCCCAAGTAGCTGGGTCTACTTGGCTCAATTCTCCCATTTAAAGCACAAAACTCAACTGGCGCGGTGGCTCACGCCTGTAATCCCAGCACTTTGGGAGGCCGAGGTGGGTGGATCACAAGACCAGGAGTTTAAGACCAGCCTGGCCAACATGGTGAAACCTTGTCTCTACTAAAAATACAAAAATTAGCCGGGCATGGTGGCATGTGCCTATAATCCCAGCACTTTGGGAGGGTGAGGCGAGTGGATCACTTGAGGCCAGGAGTTCAAGACCAGCCTGGCCAACGTGGTGAAAACCCGTCTCTACTAAAAGTACAAAAAATTAGCTGGGCATGGTGGCGGGCATCTGTAATCCCAGCTACTTGGGAAGCTGAGGCGGGAGAATTGCTTGAACCCGGGAGGCAGAGGTTGCAGTGAGCCGAGATTGTGCCATTGCACTCCAGCCTGGGCAACAGAGTGAGACTCCATTTCAAAAAAAATAATGGTTTTTAAGATAGTCAGGCAGTTTGGCAATCATTACCACAACCAATTTCATAATGTCCTCACTGCAAAAAGAAATCCCATACCTAGTAAACAATCACTTCTGGTGCCTCTGACCCCAGTCCTTGGCCACCACTGATCTGCTTTCTGTCCTTATGGATTTGTCTATTCTGGATATTTCACATAAATGGAATGGTTTAGTAGGTGGCCTTTGTCTGGCTTCTTTCACTCAGCATGACAGTTTTGGGGCTTAGCCACGTAACGTGAAATAGTATGTCATTCCTTTCTGTGGCTGAATAATGCACTGAAAGGACAGACCACTTTCTGTGTGGCCATTTATCTCTTGATGGACAGTTAAATGTACTTTTAATGGAATTTTCTTAGAGTCAAATTAAGACACAGTTGACTGGTTGGCACACCGTGTTTTATGAAAACTTAATCATGTATGCTTTTAGACTTGGCCCATTTTCTTTTCATATTTTGAAATCAATGATTCCACCTCCCTTTTCCCAAGCTCAAGCATTTTCCTTTATTTTCTTTTTTTGAGACGGAGTTTCACTCTTGTTGCCCAGGCTAGAGTGCAATGGTGCAACCTCGGCTCACTGCAACCACCACCTCTCAAGTTCAAAGCGATTTTCCTGCCTCAGCCTCCCAAGTAGCTGGGACTACAGGCATGTGCCACCACGTCTGGCTAATTTTTTGTATTTTTAGTAGAGACGGGGTTTCTCTGTGTTGACCAGGCTGGTCTCGAACTCCTGGCCTCAGGTGATCCACCCGCCTCGGCCTCTCAAAGTGCTGGGGTTACAGGCATGAGCCACAGTGCCTGGCCCCCAGCTCAAGCATTTTCTCTAGCAGGGTTCAGGAGCCCCTGACCCACAAGGATAGAGACCTAAAAGACCCTTCAGCTCACAGCTGCTTGGGAACTACGATGAGTTCTGGTGTGGCTGCTAAATGCTGCGAGGAAAAGCATCCCGGCAGGCAGGGGCGGGTGCTGGCTTGGAGGCCAGTGGGGAAATGAGATACCCAGGCAGAAGATTTTCAGCACACCACGGAGAGACCTCACTCAGAGAAAGGAACAGTTATTGCGGCAGGAAATCGTGGAAGCAGTTTACAAAGGAGACATTTCCCTGGATCTCAAAGAATAGATGGCATTGTTGTTAGGAAACTATCAGACTAGGCAAAGCATTCCTTGTATATTAACTCATTCAATCAACTCCTCCTGCAAAACCCCTGCAAGGTGAACTAGATCATCCCGTGGTACAGATGAGAAAACTGATACAGACAGGTTAAGACACTTGCCCTAAGTCACACAGCTCAGGAGGATTTTAACCCCATCTGGCTCCAGAGTCCCTGCTCTGTTAGCTCTGGCAGCTTTGGTCCATCACTTTCTTTCTCCATCTTCTCCCCCAGGAGACTCAAGTCTCTGACCACAGGCCTGAATTCCTCCCCCATTCAAAGCCAGGAGCCTGAGCAGAAACCTTGCAATCCTCAATGCGATGGTTTCTCATCAATGCAGCAACATCAATCACAGCGGGTACTGGCTACAAATGCAGATTCCCAGGCCCATTCCAGACCAGGACAATCAGACTCCCTAGGGTTGGGCCCTCCCTCCAGGCCATTCTGATGACCAGCTGTGTTTGCACTGCGCCAGCCTACCCAAGTCTGCCTGGGAAGGGTCTCTGTACCTCTGGCCTCACTTTGTATCTACGTTGTCACAGGCCCAAAACCCAGTAAGCTGGTTTGATAGAGCATGGGGACACAGGATTCGATTCACAAAGACTCAGAGCCTCCTGTACAAGCCATCCACCATAGATCCAGCCTCCCACCTCCTCTTCCTCCCACCAAAAAAAGTCCTGCTTCTACCTGGAGGAAATTTACAGGGTTGGGGTTGGGTTTGCCAGTGACTGGGGATCGAGCTTCCAGTCAGTGTGAGTTCAGCCGGAGTATGGATTGAAGCCCATCAGGCTCAGGTCAGAGTCACCAGAGTTCAGAAGCCCTTTTGGTGGGTGCAGTGGCTCACGCCTTTACTCTCAGCACTTTGGGAGGCTGAGGCAGAAGGATTGTTTGAGCTCAGGAGTTTGAGACCAGCCTGAGGAACACAAGGAGACCTCGTCTCTACAAAAATAAAAGCCAGGTGTGGTAGTGCACACCTGTAGTCCCAGCTACTCAGGAGGCTGAGGCAGGAGGATTTCTTGAGCCCAGGAGGTTGAAGCTGCAGTGAGCTGTGATCATGCCACTGCACTGCAGCCTGGGTGACAGAGCAAGAATCTGTTTAAAAAAAAAAAAAAGGCACCCTTTTCATTTGTGTATTAGCTTGTTCTCATACTGCTATAAAGAAAGACCTGAGACTGGGTAATTTATAAAGGAAAGTGGGTTAATTGGTTCACGGTTCTGGAAGGTGTACAGGAAACATGGTAGCATCTGCCTCTGGGGAGGCCTCAGGGAGCTTTCACTCATGGCAGAGGGCAAAGCGGGAACATGCGTCTTACATGGCAGGCGCGGGACCAAGAGAGAGGCATGGCAGAGGCACCACACTCTTAAACAACCAGATCCCTCTGCTCTGCCTATAAATCCTTCCCTTTCCCTTACCACCCCCCACCGCCAACCCCAAAACCACTGATCTTTTTACTGTCTCCAGTTTTGCCTTTTCCAGAATGTCACAGAGTTGGAATCCTACAGTGTTTCTTCAATTCTTTTCAGAATGAAGCAGGGTTTTTTTGGTTTTTTTGTTTTTTTTGAGACAGGGTCTCACTCTGTCACCCAGGCTGGAGTGCAACGGCGCCATCTCAGCTCACTGCAACTTCCGCCTCCCAGGTTCAAGCAATTCTCCTGCCTCAGCCTCCCAAATACCTGGGATTACAAGTGCCCACCACCATGCATGGCTAATTTTTGTATTTTTAGTAGAGATAGGGGTTTCACCATGTTGGCCAGGCTGGTCTCGAACCCCTGATCTCAAGTGACCTACCTGCCTCAGCCTCCCAAAGTGCTGGGATTACAGGTGTGAGCCACTACACCTGGCCTGAAGAAGCTTTCTTTTTAAACCACCAAAAGATATTTTGCAGAGCTAGGGTAAGCGGGTGAGAGAGCCACAGATACCCCATGATAGAGAAGAAGTAACCAGCAGGGGGCAGTGAGCTCCTCTCGCCTGGCCTTCGTGAAGCACTCACTACTGCCACCTTATCTTCAAGATAAAAGATGAACAAGAGGCTGGGCTAGGTGGCTCACGCATGTAATCCCAGCACTTTGGGAGGCTGAGGCAAGCGGATCACTTGAAGTCAAGAGTTCGAGACTAGCCTGGCCAACATGTGAAACCCTGCCTTTACCAGAAAATACAAAAATTAGCCAGGCATGGTGGCGTACACCTGTATAGTCCCAGCTACTCGGGAGGCTGAGGCAAGAGAATTGCTGGAACCCAGGAAGGGGAGGTTGCAATGAGCCAAGATCACGCCACTGTACTCCAGCGTGGGCAACAGAGTGAGACCCTGTAACAAAAAAACGAACAAACAAACAAACAAACAAAAAAGATTAACAGAGAAATTAGCTCCCTGTTGATTACTAGTAAGGTTGGAAAAGTCAGGTGGATGGAAGAAGGTGGGGAGTGGATGGGAGAGAGGAGGGAGGGATGGTTCATCCCTTTGCTTCTTACTTAGAAAAGTTACTTAACCTCTCTGGACTCCTTTACTCATTGGCAAAATAAAGGGGCTAGAAATTCCTGGCACAGTATCTTCTGGCTCCATGTCGTGTTCAAGTGAAGAACAGAGTTCAGAAAGAAACTAAGTACACGCAGGAGCACGCACATGATAAAAATAGCACTGCATCTAGTTGGGGAGAACAACAGATTCAAAGATGGACAAAGTATACGAGCACCCCGTTCACAGAAAAGGACACACAAAAAAGACACAAATAGAGTTTCAGCAAAGAGGTTCAACCTTAGACCTAAAAGAAATGCAAATTAGGCTGGGTGCATTGGCTGGCGCCTGTAGCCCCAGCACTTTGGGAGGCTGAGGCGGGCAGATCATCTGAGGTCCGGAGTTCGACACCAGCCTGGCCAACATGGTGAAACCCTGTCTCTGCTAAAAAATACAAAAATTAGCCGGGTATGTTGGCACATGCCTGTAATCCCAGCTACTCAGGAGGCTGAGGCAGAAGAATCACTTGAACCCAGGAGGTGGAGCTTGCCATGAGCCAAGATCACGCCACTAAAAAAGAAATGCAAATTAAAGCTACAAAACTCAGGCTGGGTGCGGTGGCTCACACCTGTAATCCCAGCACTTTGGGAGGCCGTGGCAGGTGGATCACTACTTGGGAGATTGAGGCAGGAGAATTGCTTGAACCTGGGAGGCGGAGGTTGCAGTGAGCTGAGATCGCACCACAGCACTTAAACCTGGAGACAGAGCAAGACCCCATCTCAAAAAAAGAAGAAGAAGAAATTTTAAAAATTAAGTGAAAAGGCCATGAAGCCTGGATGAAATAATTGGCGACTAGTGGAAAAAGAGGACATGGGCTCTCAGGGAAAAGAAAGAGGAAACAGCATGTTGACGTTTTGCAGGTTAAAGGTGAATGGCAGATCACTTCATATTTGGAGTACGTGAAACTCAAGCAATTTAATCTTTTCAAGGACAAAGACTATCCTCCCTTTTGTATTGCTCATAACACCTTCACATTGTGGCCATAAAAACGCTGGCTGGGTGGGGAAGGGGAGGCACATTTTCTCTGTCCTAGCAATTCCCCTTCTAGAAATTAACCCAGGCCGGGCACAGTGGCTCCCACCTGTAATCCCAGCACTTTAGGAGGCGAAGGCAGGCAGAACACCCAAGGTCTCGAGTTCCAGACCAGCCTGGCTAACATGGTGAAACCGTGTCTCTACTAAAAATACAAAAATTAGCCGGGCGTGGTGGCATGCACCTGTAATCCCAGCTGCTCCGGAGGCTGAGGCAGGAGAATTGCCTGAACCTGGGAGGCGGAGGTTGCAAAGAGCCGAGATTGCACCACTGTACTCTAGCCTGGGCGACAGAGGGAGACTCCGTCTCAAAAAAAAAAAGTTAACCTTGTCCTGCTCCTGGAATGAAACTCCAGGCCCTTGGAATGTGCTGCCTGATAGTAACGTCAGTGTCTTTGTTTACGTGGGGGCCTGGGACCACGCCAGCCAGTCTCTGCTAATGACATGATTTCGGGTGGGGGGTTTGGGCCAGGTGATACCAGCATGACCTCTGGAGGGGCTGGAGACTGAGGTCAACTATGGGCCATTGGCCATGACTGGTTGCCAATAAAAACTTTGCACACAAGGCTCTGGTGAGCTTCATTGATTGGCAATGCCCTATGCACATTGCCACACACTGTGACTGGAAGAAATAAGTACTGTCCACGAGTCCACAGGGAGAAGACATCTGGGAGCTTGTGCCTGGCTTCCCTGCCTTATGCACCTTTTCCCTTTACTGATTTTACTCTCTATCTTTCCCTGTAATCAACAGCAGCCATGAGTGCAATGGCTTTTCTGAGCTCTGTGAGTCCTTCTAGAAAACCATAGAGGCCGAGAGTGATCTCGGGCCCCTCCCGAAATGCAAACATCTACTGTGTGCCAGTCACTGTTCACTGGGGATACAGCACCAGGCAGATGAAAGCCCCTGCCCTGAAGGAGCTGACTTTCTAGTGCAGGGAGACAGATCAGAAGCAAGACAAATAGGCTGAGTGTGGTAGCTCAGCAATTTGAGAGGCCGAGGTGAGAGGATGAAGAGTTTGAGACCAGCCTGGGCAACGCAGTGAGACACCGTCTCTATGAATAAGAAAAAATAAAAGATGACAAATAAGCTTGTCTTTCAGGAGCAGACTTATAGGGGGCCAGGAAACGCCTCGAGACACAGGCTTGGCACCTATGAGCCAGTCTCCATTAGGACCAGGTCATGTTCAGCTTTGATAAGCAAGAGTGGAACAAGCCAAGCAAGTGACACTCAATTTTGCAAGCAGCAGCCACCTGTGTCCCCTTCTCATCACGGACTGCCAGGTGTGGGCATCAGCATCAGCACACCTGGCTTGGGTGAGGATGAGCTGGTGGCCACCTCTTTGTCATTTGAAAGCCCCCACGTTTCTTTCACAGGCGGACCATAGGGGCTGCCTCCCGCCCAGGAAATAAAACATGTAGTTTATGAGTGCAAACAAGGAAAAAGTTCAAGCACAAAAACAATACAAAATGCCTCTGGGAGGGTTGACATGTTAGCTGAGGAATCCCAGCTTGGAACCTGGGACCGGTAACTTCACCTGTCAGAATTTCAGTTTGTCTGTAAAATGGAGAGGGGATGTTCATCTTACAGAACTGTTGTGAAATTCAATGACAGAATGTTCCCCGCCCATGGCAGGCACTCAACAGATACTCACTGCTGCTCCGTGATGGGGTGATCTACAGTCATTGGTCATTATCTTCCTGGCATCCAGAAACCTACTCACTAATTTACCTTTACTGTTTACAGGTTGACATCGTTTCGCAGTCAAAGATCGAGTCCCAATTCCTATAGCTGTCAGGAGCTCAGCTGAGCTGGAAGAGGGCGGGCTGAGCTGTCAGATGTCAAAGCAACAAGCCAAAAATGACAGCAGTACGCCCATGATCACTCACCGTGATGGTACAAGCAGGAAGCTAAAACTGGAGAAAGTGCCAACTGACCTTCTCCCATTTCCCCACGGAACAGGGCATCAGTTGAGGATCTGGTATATCATCCAGATGTGGGGGAACCGGGCAAAAGGCTCCTGGCAGTTTTATGGACCTGGGTAGGGGGCAAGAGAGGGGGCTAGGAGTAGAAAAGTACTGAGTAACAAGCCAGGGTGGGGAAAAGGGTCTTTTTCCTCCTTCTGGTCCTAAGAGGCCCCTGAAGAAGATTCCTGCCCAAGGCCTCAGATAAGGAGACGTAGGAAGGCAGGCAGCAGGGCTAAAAATGCAGACATGCATCAGAGAAGAGCTGTGGGGCCTGAGACCACGATGCAACCCCCTCTGGAGATGACAGGGCACTGGCTGCACCCCAAGTCTGGTGTGGGGAGGGCAGCTTCCCCTAAGGCCTGCCAGGTAAAGCTTTTGGAATTGCCTATGGTCAGGCCTTAAAAAAAAAAAAAAATCACATGTGGGTTTTTTGGTTTTTTGAGATGGAGTCTCACTCTGTCACTCAGGCTAGAGTGCAGTGGCTTGATCTCGGCTCACCACAACCTCCGCCTCTCAGGTTCCAGCGATTCTCCTGCCTCAGCCTCCCAAGTAGCTGGGACTACAGGTGCGTGACACCACGCCCAGCTAATTTTTGTACTTTTTAGTGGAGATGGGGTTTCGAACTCCTGACCTTGTGATTCACCCGCCTCAGCCTCCCAAAGTGCTGGAATTACAGGTGTGAGCCACCACACCTGGCCACATGTGGGTTTTTAACCAGGGGCCACGCTCCTCTGCTGTGTTATCCAGGGCCTGAAGCATTGAGACAGTGCGTTGCTATTACCTGGCCCAGGAATGGGGCGTCCACACATTGGGCGTGCCCAGGACAGCCCCAATTCTGCTGCCTGGCCTACTCATTAACAGCTGCCCTTTTGTCTTTGACATGTCCTATCTAGGCTTACCCTTATAATTTTTAATATAGAAGAAGATTGTCTAAATCATTTTACTGAAAAATGGCACAGTGGTTTTTCTTTTTTTTTTTAATAGCTGGCACAATGAGTAGCAATGATAGAGCCACAGACTTTTTAAAGATAAAAAGATAACCTTCAACAGATAAAATGTGGTCTATGCATACAATGGACTACAATCTGGCTATAAAAAGCAATGGAGCAATGACACCTGCCACAGCGTGGGTGGCCCTTGAAAACACTATGCCATGTAAAAGAAGCCAGGCATCGGCCGGACCCCGTGGCTCACACCTGTAATCCCAGCACTTTGGGAGGCTGAGGCAGGCAGATAACGAGTTCGGGAGTTTGAGACCAGCCTGGCCAACATGGTGAAACCCTGTCTCTACTAAAAGTACAAAAAAAATTAGCTGGCCGTGGTGGTGCACACCTATAATCCCAGCTACTCGGAAGACTGAGGTAGGAGTATTGCTTGAACCTGGGAGGCGGAGGTTGCAGTGAGCCAAGACTACCCCAGTGCACTCCAGCCTGGGCAACAGAGCAAGATTCCATCTCAAAAAAAAAAAAAAAAAGCCAGGCACAAAAGACCACATATACTATGACTCCATTTATATGATATGTACAGAATGGGCAAATCTATAGAGCTGGAGAGTAAATCAGTTGATTGCCAGGGGCTGGGAGTGGCAGGGAGGGGAGATTGAGAGTCGACAACTAAAGGGTACAGGATTTTTGGTTTTGTTTTGAGACCATATCTCACTCTGTCACCCAGGCTGGCGAGCAGTGGTATGATCTCAGCTCACTGCAATCTCTGCCTCCCAGGTTCAAGCAATTCTCCTGCCTCAACCTCCTGAGTAGCTGGGATTACAGGCACCTGCCATCATGCCTGGCCAATTTTTGTATTTTTGTAGAGACAAGTCACCATGTTGGCCAGGCTGGTCTAGAACTCCTGATCTCAGGTGATCCGCCCAGCTCAGCCTCCCAAAGTGCTGGGATTATAGGCGTGAACCGCCACACTTGGCCCGGGGTTTCTTTTTGAGCTGATGAAAATGCTAAAGTTGATTGTGGTAATGGTTTCACAACTTTGTGAATATACTTAAAACCGATTAAATCATATGCTTTAAAACTTTATGTTTTAGAGACAGGGTCTTGCTCCTGTTGCCCAGGCTGGAGTGCAGCAGTGCAATCACAGCTCACTGCAGCCTTGACCTCGGCACGGCTCAAACAATCCTCCTGCCTCAGCTTCCTCAGCAGCTGGGACTGCAGGCATGCACCACCATGCCCAACAACATTTTTAAGACGGAATCTCGCTCTGTCACCCAGGCTGGAGTGCAGTGGCGCGATCTCGGCTCACTGCAAGCTCCACCTCCCAGGTTCACACCATTCTCCTGCCTCAGCCTCCCGAGTAGCTGGGACTACAGGCTCCCGCCACCACGCCCGGCTAATTTTTTGTATTTTTAGTAGAGATGGGGTTTCATCGTGTTAGCCAGGATGGTCTGGATCTCCTGACCTCGTGATCTGCCTGCCTCGACCTCCCAAAGTGCTGGGATTACAGGCGTGAGCCACCGTGCCCAGCCCTTTTTTTTTTTTTTTTTTTTTTTTTTTTTTAAGAGACCGGGTCTCACCTTGTTGTCCAGGTTGGTCTTCAACTTCTGGCCTACACCAACCCTCCCATCTTGGACTCCCAAAGTGCTGGATTACAGGTATGAGCCACCACACCCAGCTGAATTGTACACTTTAAATGGGTGAATTGTGTGATATGTAGATAACATCTCAATAAAGCTACTGCCGAAGAAGCCAAAAAGTTCTTACCGCAAAGCCCTGTGTGAGTGGCTGTTATACAGCAGTCTACGGTGGGGTCTGAAACCTTCTCCCTGCGTTAGGAGGCCTGCCTCTCCCGGCACTTTTCCCCCCATTTCTTGTCTACTCAGAGATACACCAGCCACTTCACCTGGGGCTCAGCTCTATAATCGACCCCTGCTTCCAATCCCCACGTCCTCCAAACAGAAAAACACCTGCCCAGGATCACAGGTGCCCCAGCTGCTAGGGCCTCCGTGGTAATGAGCCCTTATTTGAAGATGACAGCCTCATGCCCAGTCCCCTTCCTGCCCTTGTTTCCAGGGAATGGGCCCTGTTAGCCATGCCCTGAGCAGGACACACGTGCAGCCCTAGATCTGTAGACGCAAGACTCACTCCAAAAATGGGATTCTCAGCTCAGGGAGGGAGGGAGGCAGCCCCCAGGGCCCACAGATGGAAGGAATCTG
Organism: Pongo abelii; assembly: GCF_028885655.2. Taxonomy (NCBI): domain Eukaryota; kingdom Metazoa; phylum Chordata; class Mammalia; order Primates; family Hominidae; genus Pongo; species Pongo abelii. Next base: position 12,973,904 of record NC_072003.2, on the reverse strand, counting down.
GGGGCTTTCGAATGACCTGCAAAGGTGGCTCCCGGCCCCATCCTCACCTGAGCCAGATGTGTGAATACAGACGCCCACCCCTGGCAGCAGACGGTGGGAAGGAGACACAGGGGCTGATTATTGCAAAGTTGAGTGTCGCTTCTTGGCTTGTTCTGCTCCTGCATATCAAAGCTGACCACAGCCTGGTGCTCATTGAGACCTGTGTCTCAAGGGTTTCCTAGTTTACCCACGAGTTTGCTCCGGTGGGCTGTAGGGCAAATGCACCTGAACGCAATAACCTGCACACATCCTTAGGATGACCTGGATGGCAGACTCACCTGAATGTGTGTCCCAGCTACGGAATCCAGGAATGGCCAACCTGGAGATTTGTTTCTTGTCTATGACAAACATCTGAGCCCCTGGCCTGTCCCATGAAACACAGGCCCTCCAAGGGATGCAGGCTCTGAGTTTTAGGGTACATGAAGGTTGCCAGGTGGAGGTCGTTAAGGGGAGGGTACTAAGTGAAAATGCTGAATAAACTGCATGATGTTTGCAAGTGGCTGCAGTTTTCCTCTCCAGCCCACCACCACCTGCACTCTCTCCCCTGTGTCTAAGTCCCTAATCAAACCCAATGTCTCCTTTGCTGGCTCTGCATTTCTTCTTCAGCCTCTTGAATTTGTTACCTCCCTAGTGAAACTAACAGGGTTTCAGCACAACATAGGCCAAAACAGCAAGCCCCTAGCATATTCCAGCATGTTCTGGAATGTTCCAGCAGGTACTGTCATCTCCCCTAGACCTGTCCATTTCCCAACACAGACATTTAGCGCTGGAAGAATCAGCGTACCTCTTCTTCGAAAGGAGAGGAACTCGGCGTGGGAAGCTCAAATGACTTGTCCCAGCCCCGCAGCAGGTTGCAAGTGGCTCAGTCATGGTTCTTGATGAATCAAATGCTTTCACTTTACTGTCTTCCCTAATTCAACAAGCATGTACTGTACATTTTAACCCAACATTGTACTGGTTCCAAAGATGTCGATACTGAGGTCCTGTCCTCAGATTCTACCATTTGCTTTATAAGTATTATTTAATTATATATTATAGTCTTTTTTTTTTTGAGAAGGAGTCTCGCTCTTGTTGCCTAGGCTGGAATGCAATGGTGTGATCTCAGCTCACCGCAACCTCCACCTCCCGGGTTCAAGCGATTCTCCTGCCTCAGCCTCCCAAGTAGCTGGGATTACAAGCATGTGCCACCATGCCTGGCTAATTTTGTATTTTTAGTAGAGATGGAGTTTCTCCATGCTGGCCAGGCTGGTCTCGATCTCCCGACCTCAGTTGATCCACCTGCCTTGGCCTCGCAGATCTCTCAACCTCAGTTGATCCGCCTGCCTTGGCCTCCCAAAGTGCTGGGATTACAGGTGTGAGCCACTGCACCCATATTATATTATAGTCTTAACACACTTGTTAGTGGTTACTATCTCATTGAAACCTCCATTCTGATTTATGCTGTATTCACAGTTCACTCCATCCTCATTTTACCAATTGTCACATGAAACTATACAAATTGGTGTATTTTCTTTGATTGAGGTAAGATTCCCCTAGTACAATTAAACAATTTTACAGTGACCAATTCAGTGGCATCAGTACATCCAGATTGTTGTACAACTGCCACCTCTATCTAGTTGCAAAACATTTTCTTTTTCTTTTCTTTTCTTTTTTTTTTTTTTTTGAGACAGGGTGTCACTCTGTCGTCCAGGCCGGAGTGCAGGGGTGCAATCATGGCTCACTGCAGCCTTGACTTCCCAGGCTCAAGTGATCCTCCCACCTCAGCCTCCCTAGTAGCGGGGACTACAGGTGCCTGCCATTACACCAATCTATTTTTTTTTTTTTTTTTTGCATGTCTTTGTAGAGATAGAGTTTCACCATGTGGCCCGGGCTGGTCTCAAACTCCTGGGCTCAAGCGACCCTCCTGCCTTGACCTCCCAAAGTGTTGGGATTACAGGCATGAGTCACCACGCCTGGCCTGCAAAACATTTTCCTCACCCCCAAAGGAGACCCCAGATCTGTGAAGCAGTCACTTCCCATTCTCCCCTCTTCCCAGCCCCTGACAACCACCAATTTGTCATCTTTATCTATGGATCACCTATTCTGCATATTTCACATAAATGGAATCATACAACAGGTGACCTTTGCTGTCTGGCTTCTTTCACGTGGCATAACATTTCCAAGGCTCATCCATACTGTAGTATGTGTTAGTGCTGCATTCCTTGTTATGGAAATTGGTGTATTTTAACCATGTTTCAGTCAGTGACAGACACCCGATCCCCAAACTTGGGAAATGTTTCCTTTGAACCATGCACTTTGCCCAGGTGTTCTCAATGGGGTGATTTGATTTTGTTCCTCAGAGACGTTTAGTGATGTCTGGAGTATTTTTTTTTTTTTTTTTTTTTTTGAGACAGAATTCCACTCTTTCGCCCAGGCTGGAGTGCAGTGGTGAGATCTCGGCTCATTGCAACCTCTGCCCCTGGGTCCAAGCGATTCTCCTTGGCTCAGCCTCCCGAGTAGCTGGGATTACAGGCGCCTGCCACTACACCCAGCTAATTTTTGTATTTTTAGTAGAGATGGGATTTCACCATGTTGCCCAGGCTAGTCTCGAACTCCTGACCTCAGGTGATCCACCTGTCTTGGCCTCCCAGAGTGCTAGGATTACAGGTGTGAGCCACTCTGCCTGGCCTAGAGTATTAATATTTTTGATTGTCACAACTGGCGACTGCTACTGGCATCTATCTCTGGGTAGTGGCCAGGGATGCTGCTAAACATCCTCCAATGCCCAGGATGGACTCAGAACAAGGAATGATCTAGCCCAAGGTGTCAACAGTGCCAAGGTCAAGAACCCTGATTTCAGTTCCTTCTGTCTGGCCGATCTGATCCCCAGGCCACATGGAACAACATTTCTCAACATTGCCAGCCCTTAGGAAACACCCAGGCACTCTTTCTTTCTCATTCTCTTTCTTGCTCTTTCTGTTACTCTTTTTGAAGAGATGGGGTCTCCCTATGTTGCCCATGCAGGAGTACAGTGGCACAGTAATAGCTCACTACAGCCTCTAACTCCTAGGCTCAAACAATCCTCCCACCTCAGCCTCCCAAGTAGTTGGGACTACAACGGGCACCACCACACCCTGCCTTTTCTTAAAAATGAAGATTTCTGGGCCCCCTCCCAAGCCTTTCGAATCTGAATCTCCAGGCATGTAGCTTGGGAATCTGTATTTTTAACAAGCCCAAGGTGAATTTTAGGACCAGAAGTTACTCTGTTATGAATTGCTTGGCAACTGTGTAAATCACACTTATTCCATGCCTCCTTTCTTTTACTTGTAAAATGATCATGTTTTTCCTTTTTATCTGGAAGAGTTCTTGGCAGGATTGGTGGAGACAATATTTGAGGAAGCGTTTATATGCAAGATCACGTTATCATAATATGCAAAGCAAGCATAACATGATGATGTTCTAGTTTAGATTCCCAAGAGCAAGGAGCCTGACTCTCCCATTTGCTGCTGTATCCTGGGAACATGTTACACACCCAATACGCACTTACTGAATGAACAGAGGCCCTGGGGACCACAGCATCAGTGAGGGAGTCTCACACACTCACACCAACCCCCAGGCCAGGCCAGCGACCCGGGGCCACGGTGCAGCTGCAGGCTGATCGGGGCAGCCTTAGCACTTCAGTGGGCCACTTCCTCCATAAAAATATATTTAAACATGTATTTTATGACTGTGTTGGTATAAAGAGAAATATAATCCAGGCTGGATTCATTATTATATGCAGGCATTTTTCCCTCTTATGGAAAAAAATGATACAACTAAAGACTTTCTGTGGCCCCAGTATGGCTGTGCCCAGGGATAGGTCAGCAATGATGCCTGGTGGCATCTTGAGAGTTCCTAATCCAATTGATCTGGTGCATGGCCTGGGCATGGAACCTTTTAAATGCTCCCCCAGGGAATTGTTTTTCGTTGCTTTTTTTTAGAGCAAGGGCCTCACTCTGTTGCTCAGACTAGAGTGCAGTGGTGCGATCACGGCTCAGTGCAGCCTTGAACTCCTGGGCTCAAGCCATGCCCCTGCCTCAGCCTCCAGAGCAGCTGGGACCACAGGCACACACCACCACGCCCAACTAATTTTATTTATTTATTTATTTATTTATTTATTTATTTATTTTGAGACAGAGTTTTGCTCTCGTTGCCCAGGCTGGAGTGCAATGTCATGATCGTAGCTTACCGCAACCTCCGCCTCCTGGGTTCAAGCGATTCTCCTGCCTCAGCCTCCCAAGTAGCTGGGATTACAGGCATGCGCCACCATGCCCGGTTAATTTTGTCTTTTAGTAGAGACGGGGTTTCTCCATGTTGCTCAGGCTGATCTCGAACTCCCGACCGCAGGTGATCTGCCTGCCTTGGCCTCCCAAAATGTTGGGATTACAGGCGTGAGCCACCACGCTCAAACTTAATTTTTATTTTTATAGAGACGAGGTCTCACTGTGTTGCCCAGGCTGGTCTTTAATTCCTAGGCTCCAGCAATCCTCCTGCCTTAGCCTCCCCAAAGTGCTGGGATTACAGGAATGAGCCACTGCACCCAGCCTCCTCCAGGGGATTCTAATGTACAGCATGGAGTCTGAGGACAGTGGCCCTGGCCCTGTCGTACAGGATTCAGTAAGAATCTTTCCCATCTGGAATCATCCACCAGCAGCCGGACACAGCCATGATTGACAAAGTCGGGAGGCCAGGCATGGTCCCCTCCACACTGCATAACAATGGAAAGAACAATCATTCCTGCCCTTTAGTCCCTGAGATCAGTGAGGCAACATTCATTTATCTTCCCCCTGGGGGTGGTTGGCCTGACAGTCCTTGCAGGGCTCCTGGAGGACTGAAGGCTTCCAGGCCAGTGCAGCTCCGGGCAGCTTGGCCCCTTCCCCTTATGCTCCATGCACCCAGAGACACATACATGTATGGATGCACACTCACACGGGGCCAGACACTCATAGACAGCTACGGAGACACCCGGAGCCCAGCTCACACACATGACAGACACCTAGGCCCTCCAACAAACACCCACAGACACACCCACACATACACAGACACACTCCTACATATTCCCCCATACAAAGCCCCCAATGCACACACACACCTATAGACACCCAGACCACCCCCTCGCACATATACACATGTGGACACTATCTGGTCACTGATAAAGGCCTGAACGAATTTAAGACTTTAAGACAGAAGGCAGGCAGAACATAAAATGAGGAGGCCATTAAGTTAGACAAACAACTAATGCAGGGAAAGGCAAACCAATGCAACCACAAAGAAAGACCTTCAGTGAAAATGGGAAGGCCAAGCACAGTGGCTCACGCCTGTAATCCCAGCACTTTGGGAGGCCAAGGCAGGAGGATCACTTAAGCCCAGGAGTTTGAAACCAGTCTGGGCAATATAGAAGACCCCAACTCTACAAAAATTTTAAAAATTAGCTGAGTGTAGTGGCATGTGCCTGTAATCGCAGCTACTCAGGAGGCTGAGGCAAGCAGATGACTTGAACCCAGGACTTCCGAGACCAGCCTGGGCAACACAGTAAGACATCGTCTCTACAAAAAATAAGCCAGGCGTGGTGACATGCACTTGTAGTCCCAGCTACTCAGGAGGCTGTGGCAGGAGAATCGCTTGAACCCGAGAGGTGGAGGTTGTAGTGAGCCGAGATCACGCCACTGCGCTCCAGCCTGAGTGACAGAGTGAGACTTGGTCTCAATAAATGAATGAATGAATGAATGAATGAATGAATGGACCGTACAGGTAGAATTACCCAGCAATTGCATTCCTAGGTATACACCCAAGGGAACTGAAAACATATGTCCACACAGAAGCCTGTAAACAAATGTTCTCAGTGGCATTATTAACAACAGCCAAAAGGTAGAAATAACACAGACATTCATCAAAGGATGAGTGGATTAACCAGCTGTGGTCTATCCACACGATGGAGTATCATTCACCTACAAAAAGGAATGAACCACTGGTCCACGCTACCATGTGGATGAATCTTGAAAATGTGATGTTCAGCAAAAGATGCCAGACGCAAAGATCACATACTCTATGATTCCATTGATATAGTATACCCACTATAGGTAAATCCATAGACAGAATGCAGACTGATGGGTGCCAGGGGTTGTGGAGAGAAGGGAATGGGGAGTGACTGCTAATGGGTTTGGGGTATTATTTTGGGCTGATGAAAATGTTTCGGAACTAGGCAGAAGTGATGGTTACATAGCATTGTGAATGTACTAAAAGCCACCTAATTATGTACTTTAACATTAGGTGAATTTTAGATGGAAAGAAGGAAGGAGGGAAGAGGAAGGGGGCAGAAATGTTGGCAGGGCAGCGCTAAGCCCACTGTTCACTCTTCCTAGGCAGGGTCGTGTTTTCTACACCGATTGTACAATGCCTGCAAAAGAGCAGGAGTTAATCAATGATATACAATGTGAAATCCACAGACACCAACCAGAGGCTTCCAGATGTTACCCTTCACACTTAACTTTACACCGTGACCCCTCCCCCAAACACACACATCTATATATCCAAGTTTTACAAATAATAGTCAGATCTATTATGAGTAATGCACTGTGACTTTTGATGAACCCATTAAATTGATTTTGCCCATTTGGGAAACCGGCCAAGATCACTTAAGAGGCACTGCAGTACTAAGAGCTTTAAGAATACTTAAATGCTGAGGCCAGGCACAGTGACTCACGCCTGTAATCCTAGCACTTTGGGAGGCTGAGGCAGGCGGATCACTTGAGGTCAGAGGCTTGAGACCAGCCTGGCCAACATGGCGAAACCCTGTCTCTACTAAAAATACAAAAATTAGCCTGGCGTGAGGGAGCGCACCTGTACTCCCAGCTACTCAGGAGGCTGAGGCAGGAGAATCACTTGAGCCCTGGAGGAGGAGGTTGTAGTGAGCCGAGATTGTGCCACTGCACTCCAGCCTGGGCAACAGAGCGAGACTCCATCTCAAAAAAAAAAAAAAAAAAAAAAAGGAACAGAAAGGGAAAGAAAAGGAGAAAAGGTATTTAATTGGGAGAACATCTTTTTAATACTGCAGAGAGCAGTTACAAGGTGGTTAGTTACATGCACTAGACTCTATACTTGGTGGTGAGCTATTTATTTATTTATTTATTCATTTTAATCTGAGCTCCAGAATCTTATTTAAAATTCTTAGATTAAAAAACAAAAAAAAAAAAAAAAGGCCGGGCACAGTGGCTCATGCCTGTAGTAATCCCAGGACTTTGGGAGGCCGAAGTGGGCAGGTCAGGAGTTCGAGACCAGCCTGGTTAACATGGCGAAACCCCAACTCTACTAAATGTACAAAAATTAGCTGGGCACGGTGGCAGGTGCCTGTAATCCCAGCTGTTCGGGAGGCTGAGGCAGGAGAATCGCTTGAACCCAGGAGGTGGAAGCTGCAGTGAGCTGAGATCATGCCATTGCACTCTAGTCTGGGCAACATAGCGAGGCTCCCTCTCAAAAAAATAAAAAGCGAAACTATTCTTGATGTCTTTTTCATGGCCCTTGCTAGATCTACTTCCAATTCACTCACGTGCCTGCAAAAAAACAGGCGACTCATTGTAAACATTTGAGTCATACAGGGAGGAGAGGACCAAGGAACCAAAAGGCAAATCAGAATTCTGCGTAAAATTCCAACGTCTAGATTTACTCCTAACAGAAATCTTGAGCCCAGAAAGTCAGAGGAGGATTTTTACCATCCCAAACACGACAGGCTCTCACTGGGGAGAAAACTGAGGCCAAATGGTGTGAGTATATGAAGCCACGTTTATAAATAGTTCAGTATTCAACAGAAGGGTTCTCGTTAGCAACTGGGAAGCCAGTTGTCCCAGAGAAAACATTTTCACGGGTAACGCTGTGGTCAGCAAAGAATCCATCATATGCTTAAGTCTGGCTTCAAGAGATGCAGTAGCTGAATGATTTTGTTAAGCCACAAACCAACACTTCTTAGAAGGCCACCTCGCCTAGATGGACATAACAGAATATAAGATATATAGCCACTTTTGGTTTCAGATTGGTAAAATTCCTCTTTGCGGTCCAAGTAGGTAGGTATAAAGCCCTTTCATTAATTGAATGTGAACCAGTGTTTGCAAGAGACTCTCAAGTCCCCACCAAACAGTGGCAGAACAAAAGAGCCTTTTAATTTGATATGTAAGTCCATACTTCGAACAGTAAAATGGAATGTCCAATGAACGCTTCGTACTCCAGGCATCTGACATGAAAGTTCCGCGTAATACATGTTTTTACGATCCTGAAATAGGCTCTTGTTTTGAAGACTTTGCATATGTAATTAATAATAGCTTGAGATCATGTATATGCCACCATCTGAGCCAAACTGCTAAATATGCATGGCCCCGAAACTACACAATCAAGATCTGGAAAGCAGCAATTTTTCAAGACTGTAATTTAGGGTTTAAATGACAATGTAAGCCACACCAAGATGACATTATTTCCTTGCATCTAGCAAAATGAAGCTGTATCATCAGGTAGCAAAGGATGGGGGAAGGCGGCATGCATATTCCTGACATGTTACAATACTCTCCTTTTAGCATCTCACAAAGCATGTTTTGTTCAGAGAATGAATGGGGACAGTTCTCTTCTGTGCATTTTATTAAAACTTGAAAGCTGTGGCTCGCCACCATCAATGACGCCTATTGGGTTCCAATAGCCTCATGTTCAAATCTGACTCGTTAGCAAATCCACCCAACTCAACATCGGTCATCTTGACATCGCAGGATATTCAGCAAGTCTGAAGTTTTTAATCGGGAAGGATTTTCTACCGTTACTGAGCAAATAAAGGTTCTTTGTAGCAATGGCTGGAAAGGCAACATGAGCCCTTTCATCACACCAAAAGAACTCATAAATAGTTCACCGGGTGAACCAAAGACTTTATTTCTCAAAAGCAGGTAACACCAAAGTACTATGTGGTATCCATATTCGTTGCAAAAATGATAATTACTGGAATTTTCCAAACATCAAATGAAGGGGGATCAATGGTTACCACTATCGTTTTCAACCAATATACAGACGTTCGCTCAAGGTCTAGGTTTTATTTCTACATAGTAATATTCCCATGAGTTCCCTATGCTGAATTATTATCAAAACGAGGACTCTTGAAGGTCGAGCCCAGCTTTGTCTTGACTTCAAAGATGACACAGCAGCCAACCTAGAATCCTGGCTTGCTGCCTGAGTCCTAGAAATCATGTCTTCTCATGTTTTACAACAAGCCGTGTCTCTGAAAACTAAAATCAGACTTTAGATTCCTCTGAAACAGTTCTGGTTCCCAAGCATCCGCACCATGGTACCCAGACATGCTCAAAATGTGCTTTCCCTTATCTTTCAAAACCCACCACCAGGAACCCAAAATGGACCCCACTTTGAGAGTTCCATGATGAAGGTGTTTAAGAACCACATCAACCCCAAGTAAAGGCAGTAGATGAAATTATCCATTTCTTTTTCTTCCTTTTTTTTTAAAGTGAGACTACATTGGCAAATGGAAAAATGACACCAATCATATGATTACAGAAAACGGTTTTATAAATCCTCCTCTTGAAATTATGTTCAGGCCCAGCACGGTAGCTCATGCCTGCAATCCCAGCACTTCGGGAGGCCAAGGCAGAAGGATCTCTTGAGCCCAGGAGTTCAAGACCAGCCTGGGCAACATAGTAAGACCTCACCTCTGTTTAAAAAAAAAAAAAAAAAGAAATTCTGTTCAAAAGTATTTCAGACCAAAAGGAGGTCATAAAAACTGTTCATATAATTAGTCTATGAGAAAAAAATCCCTGTATGGAAAGGGGCGCTGAAGATCGGGCACAGAGAAACAAGGGGAGACAGGGCAGTGATAAGATCCAGCCCTATTTTTCTAGCATGCATTTATGTCCTCGTGGATATGTCTGTACTGGGTGTTAATAGCCCCTCTTTGTACTTAAAAAAAAAATTAAGAAATTAAAGTGAATCTGTGTGCTAATGAAGTCTGCAGTTACAGAATCTCAAAGCCAAGCCTGTAAAGTCTGTAAGGCAAGATCTTTGTCATAAGGGACGGAAAGAGACGGATCAGATAATGGTAGGCACTAAAGGCTGGTTCAGCCGAGCTCTGGGCAGAACAACCACAAAAATAAGGCAACTGTGGCTTCTCAGTTTGAGACTGCCACCAGAAGGGCCCACGGAGCAGGAAAAAAGAGCCACGGACGGCAGATCACAGGAAGATATTCAGATAGGGCAATGATCACAGTTAGATGGCAGGACTCAGGGTCACAGGGAGGCAGGAAACCGTGGAACTGACACTCAAGGGGAATGTCTTTGCAAGTCCTATGCACGACTCCAAGCAGCGATTTCTGGGGTTTGGAGATTTGTTAGTTTAGCGACGTATTCCCCCCAAAAGAAGACATGAAGGTGGGCCCCCTGGAGAGGTGAGACCACCAGGGCAGAACCTCCACCAGGCGTGAAGCTGGATGAGAGGTGGAAAGGACTTCCTGTGGCACCCGGCTCCCTCCACGTCTGGCTGAGTCCTACAAACGCTTGTAGGTGCCCAGGAGAGCTCTGCAGTTGGGACAGTAATGGTCCACGTCCTGCAGGGCATCCACGCAGAAGGGGATGAAGCAGCAGCCCGCTATGCACCTGGGAGGAGAGAGAGACACACGGAGCACATTACTGACCACAACAGGATGGACACTGGCTGCCAAAAACATGTTCGTGTCCTTCTTTGTAAAAAGGGTCTTTGCCAGTATAATTAGGAATTTTGAGATGGGATCATCTTGGATTATCCAGGTGGACCCCTAAAACCCAATGACCTCAGAAGAAGAGGAGAAGACACACAGAGATACAGAGTGGGCAGAAGGGTATGTGAAGACAGAGGCAGAGGCTGGAGTGATGAGGCCATAAGCCAAGGAACACCTGCAGCTACCAGAAGCTGGAGAAGGCAAAAAATGATTCACCCTAAAGCCTTAGGAGGGAGTGTGGCCCTGCTGAGCCCTGCTGACATTTTAGTTTTTGGTTTGTTTTTTGTTTTTGTTTTTTTTTGAGATGGAGTCTCACTCTGTCGCCCAGGGTTCAAGCAGTTCTCCCTCCTCCTGGGTTCAAGCAATTCTCCTGCCTCAGCCTCCTGAGTAGCTGGGATTGCAGGTGCATGCCACCAGGCCCAGCTAATTTTTGTATTTTTAGGAGAGATGGGGGTTCACCGTGTTGGCCAGGCTGGTCTCAAACTCCTGACCTCAAGTGATCCACCTGCCTTGGCCTCCCCAAGTGCTGGGATTACAGGTGAGAGCCACCACACCCGGCCCCTGCTGACATTTTGATTTTGCACTTCTGGCCTCTAGAATTGTGAGAGTTAATATCTGTTGTTTTAAACACTAGGTGTGTTGTAATTTGTGATGACACCCCTAGGAAATCAACATGCCAGCCAATGCTAAGGCTCCTCCTACGGACAGAGCCCCTTCTTCGAGCATTATTTTCAAATCTGGGGTCATTTGGGAGTCTTTCAAAGTGTTAGATGGGCTTGGTGAACTTTTTTTGCAAAGGTACAGATAGTAGATCTTTTAGTCTTTTTGTTGCTGTGTTTTGTTTGTTTTTGTAGAGATGGGGTCTTGCTATGTTGCACAGGCTGGTCTTGAACTGCTGACCTCAAGTGATCCTTCCACCTCCGCCTCCCAAAGTGCTGGGATTACAGGTGGAAGCCACCACACACCCGGCCACATACTTTCATCCTGATGAGCCATCGAGTCTCTGTTGCCGCTGCTCAACTCTGCCCTAGGAATGAGAAGACAGCCACAGAGAATCCAAAAACCAACAGGCGTGGCTGTGTTCCCGTAAAACTTAAAACAGGCGCCTGGCTCCAGGGTTGTTTTGCCAACCCCCGTCTTACTGATCTCTTTTCCATATAGACAGGCTGCTTCTTACAGCAACCAAGTAGAGTTCCCCAAATAACGCCTCTTAACCTACATAATCCACCATTGGCACACACAGGCAGGAATCTCAGACAGCCTGACAACCAATGTTTGCCAAAAACGGAGTTAAAACTCAACCTTTTACAGAAAGACGCTAGTTTACATAAAGCAGAATTTGGAAATATTCTGATGAGGAAATTATCTCATGAAAGAAATTTCCTCCTATTGCCTAAGCTTTCCAGAGCTCAAATAAGGACAGTCAGTCCATTCAGCAGGAATCTTAACCTACGGCTTATAGGTACAGGCGCGGCTCCAGGCAGCATACACACATATTTTATCCTCAGCAGCCCCTGAGGTGGGTGTTATTGCCCCATACCCCCATCTATAGATGGGGAAACTGAAGCACAGAGAGGTAAAGTCACTTGCCCATGGCCACATAGCTAGTGAGAAGCAGGATTTGAACCCACTCTACCATGTTTAAGGAAGGAACAAAGGGAGGAAAAGAAAGGTTGCCTCAATTTCTAAAGCCAGACTGGCATAGGCCGATTCTCAATGTAAGTTTCTATTCCTCTATAATCCCAGCACTTTGGGAGGTCAAGGCAGGAGGACTGCTTGAGTCCAGGAGTTCAAGACCAGCCTGGGCAACAGAGTAAAACCTCTGCTTCCACAAAAAAAAAAAATTTAAAAATTAGCTAGGTATGGTGGCACACACCTGTGGTCCCAGGTACTCAGGAGGTTGAGCTGGGAGCATTGCAGGAGCCCAGGAGATCAAAGCTGCAGAGAGCTACGATCGTACCACTGCGCTCCTGCCTGGACAATAGAGCAAGACTCAGTCTCAAACAAAACAAAACAAGTAAGTTTCTATTCCGTCTTTCCCCGATTTCAAAGATAAAAATTTGTTTTAATACAAATATCCAGAGGCAATGGACTTTTTTTTTTTTTAAGCATTTTCTGCCCACGGAATGAAGACAACAGCAGAGTCCTATGGGCAAGAGGGGGAATCAGGTGCCCAGAAAGCTGTTTTGTCTCCTTCCTTCCTTATTTAACACATGACCTCAAGGAAGTTAACTAAACTCTCCGGGACTCTGAGCCTCTTATTGAACTTAGGAAGAGAAATATTGTTCCTTCTCAACCTCAAGTCACCAAAGGACAATGTAGAGGAATGTGCCGGTTGCATGAGGCTCCTGAAACTCACAAACATTGTTTCCTTCAAGGAAAAGAATGGAGCCCCTTGGGGTTTTCTGAGTGGCTCACATGGCCAGGAATAAGGAAGCTACTTTTACCTGCTTGGTGGGAAACAAAAAATTGATTGTGTTTCCTCAGATTTTTCTCCCAGGACAGAAACTATTATCTCTTTAAACATAATACCCTTGGTGCAGACATAAATATTTATATAATTTCCCTGCATGAGTAATGGGAAAAATACTTCGGGTCATAAAAGGATAAGAAGTTTTGAAGCGATTCCTATGAAGAATTTTAATGTACAGATTGTTTAAAGCTTCCCTCGGGCTCGAGCAAAACATTATTATTTAGGTCATGAAATTCTAGAAGAAAAAGGAATCCCTAAGGGTATTGCCCTGTACACAGCTGGAAGCAGCTGTGAAGCTTGTCCCTACACACAGGGCGTGGTTTCAGCAGATAAGCAAGAAGAAAAGACGGAAGACCAATTTCTGGGGACTGATATGCTTTAGACCAGCAGGGATGACTTGGCCTCCCAGGGGGCATTTTTGTTCAGAACACTGGGGAGTGTGGTGCTCCTAGCATCAAGCGGGTGGGGGCCAGGGATGCTATTCAATATCCTACAATGCACAGGACACCTCCTACAATAAAGAAATGTCTTGGGCCAGGCATGATGGCCCACGCCTGTAATCCCAGCACTTTGGGAGGCTGAGGCGGGCGGGCCACCTGAGGTCAGGAGTTTGAGACCAGCCTGGCCAACATGGTGAGACCCTATCTCTACTAAAAGTACAAAATATTAGCCGGGCCTGGCAGTGCACACCTGTAATCCCAGCTACTCAGGAGGCTCAGGCAGGAGAATAGCTTGAACCTGGGAGGTGGAGGTTGCAGTGAGCCAGGATCGTGCTACTGCACTCCAGCCTGGGCAACAGAGTGAGAATCCATCACAAAAAAAGAAAGAAATGTCTTAGGCCAGGCACAGTGGCTCACACCTGTAATCCCAGCAGTTTGGGAGGCCGAGGCGGGCAGATCACCTGAGGTCAGGAGTTTGAGACCAGCCTGGCCAAGATGGTGAAATGCCAACTCTACTAAAAATAAGCTGGGCGTGGTTGTGCACCCCTATAATCCCAGCTACACAGGACGCTGAGGCAGGAGAATCGTTTGAACCTGAGCAGTGGGGATTACAGTGAGCCGAGATCACCCCACTGTACTCCAGCCTGGGCGACAGAACCAGATTCCATCTCAAAAAAAAAAAACACAAACGTCTGGCCCTGAATGTCAAGCATGGTGCAGTTGCAAACCCACCCTTGCCAGCACCCAGAGAGAAGGGCAGGAGGGCTTGGGGCCAAGTGGGAGGTAGACTCACCCCAGCAGGCACAGGCTCCCGCAGGACAGCCAGGTCAGAGCACCAGCGTTATAGGACAGCTGACTCACGATCATCTTGTTGCAGGAAGGACAACACATTTGGACAGGGCGGTCCAAAAAGGTGACGGGGTGCTGCACATAGACCGTCTGCACGGTAACTGATGAAAGGGAGAGGGACAAACACAGGCTGCTCAGGAAACAAGGCCAATAGCATTCACTACAGGACAAAGAGAGGAACGCAGGGATGCGAGCAAATATTATATTTGTACATCCATGTTCATAGCACGCGTTCATCGTTTGGCTATCTATGAGAGCCAAAAGGGGAAGGAACACATGTGTCCATCGATGGACCAATAAATTAACACAGCAAAGTTTATCCATCCACCAGAATATGATTCAGCCTCAAAAAGAAAGGAGGACCGGGCGCGGTAGCTCATGCCTCTGATCCCAACACTTTGGGAGGCCGAGGTGGGAGGATTGCTTGAGCCTAGGAGTTTGAGATCAGCCTAGGCAACATGACAAGACCTCATCTCTACAAAAAACTATAAAAATTAGCCCAGCGTGGTGGTACATGCCTGTAGACCCAGCTACTCAGGAGGCTGAGGTGGGAGGATCACTTGAGTCTGAGAGATTGAGGATGCAGTGAATTATGATTGCGCCACTGCTCTCCAGCCTGGACAACAGAGCAACGCTCAGTCCCAAAAACAAATAAATAAATTTTAAACAGCCTCACACCGTGCCCAGCAGCTCTTGATAAACAATCCACTCTCTTTACACAGACCCTTTGATAAACTCTGACAGCCAATGATAAGGGTAGAGTTTACCAAGCCAGGAAATGCAGGCCAACTCTGTGAGACAACAAGCTCGTGAACTGTGTTGATACAAGAAATGAAAATATAAAATAATGCTAGGAAGAAAAAGCTATGTGAAAACATGTTTGAACATTCGCAAGAATCAGAAAAGATTCCAGGCCGGGCACGGTGGCTCACATCTGTAATCCCAGCAAATCCCTTGGCTCTGGGAGGCCGAGGTGGGTGGATCACCAGAGGTCAGGAGTTCAAGACCAGCCTGGCCAACATGGTGAAACCCTGTTTCAAAAGACAAAAATTAGCCGGGCATGGTGGCGCGTGCCTGTAGTCCCAGCTACTTGGGAGGCTGAGGCAGGAGAATCGCTTGAACTCGGGAGGCAGAGGTTGCAGTGAGCCAAGATCGTGCCACTGCACTCCAGCTTGGGCAACAGAACAAGACTCTACCTCAAAAAAAAAAAAAAAAAAGAAAAAAAAAAGAGAGAATCCGGGGTGATGAAAATCATCAAGCACTTCAGTTGTTAAGCTCATATTTCTGTCAAAGCAACTTCCTTCTGTTCCTTTTTACGTTGTTAGAATGCCATTTATATAACAAATGAATTAGGGGAAAATTACTGCCTAGAGTTAACTGAACTTAGTAATACTCATAGAAAGACCTTCCTTCCAGAAAAGTAGTATTGAATCATACTTTAGCACTTATGTGTAATTTTTTTTTGGCAGGGGGGACAGGGTTTTGTGTTGCCCAGGCTGGAGCTCAGGGGTACAATCATAGCTCACTGCAGCCTCAACCTCTTGGGCTTAAGCAATCCTCCCACCTCAGCCTCCCAAGTAGCTGGGACTACAGGTGCAAGCCATCACACTCGGCTAATTTTATTTCCATAGAGACAATATCTCACTATGTCACTCAGGCTGGTTTGGAACTCCTGGCCTCAGGTGATCCTCCTGCCTCAGCCTCCTCAGTAGCTAGGATTACAGGCGCAAGCCACCATACCCAGTTCATACATTTTATTAAGTGTTTTTGGGGTTCAAGAATAAGTTATTTGGGCCAGGCTCTGTGACTTATGCTGGTAATTCTAACACTTTGGGAGACCAAGGGAGGTGGGAAGATCGTTTGAGCTCAGGAGTTAAAGATCAGCCTGGAAAAATAGTGAGACTGCATTTCTACAAAAATTTAAAAATTAGCCAGGTGAGGTGGTGGATGCCTATAGTCTCAGCTATTCCAGAGACTGAGATGGTAGGATCACTTGAGCCCAGGAGGTTCAGGCTGTAGCGAGCCATGACTGCACCACTGCACTCCAGCCTGGGCAACACGGTGAGACCCTGTCTCAAAAAAAAAAAAAAAAAAAAAAAACCAAAGAAGAAGAAGAAACTATTTATTGATCACAGGATGGTCTAAGAATCTAAAGTCATTATCTCATCCTCTTCCAGCTCAAAATAACTTGAACACAACAATAAGAGTTCACTTTTATCAAATGAGTACTCTGTATTTGGCACACAGTACTTCCTCTCATGTTAACAACTCACTGATATTTGTAAATAGGTACTTGATGAAACCTGTTTTACAAATGGGGAAGCTGAGGCACAAGGAGGTTATGTGAACCCAGGCAGTCTGATTCACGGGCCCCCTCTCTGAGCTAAAGATTTCTTTCAGAACTACCTGTGATACTGAAGCAGTGACATACCAGGTCACCCTCAGGCGGAAGGAAGCACCAAAGGACAGGGACCATCTAGTTGCTCAAAAGCAGAAGAGCAACTTGCATTGAGGGTGAGCTGGTATGAAAACACAATCACACATTGCTCAGGATGGTTTCTTCTCCTCCCTATTCCTACCTCGGCCCTGGCCTCAGGGCAGAAGTTCTGCATCAGCCCTCAGGAAGAAGGGTGCGGGCCCTTAAGACACAAACTCCCATTCTCAGAAGAAAGTTGGTTGTGCCTCCATGAGATGTGCCAAAAGATTTATATATGATGATCATGGGAAAGATCCTAAACCATACTTTATTATGGAAAAGCTGTGAGCCTCACCAACATGGAATCTAAAAGACCGTGTGTGGAATTTCAAGGTAAGGGGGTAAAACTGGAACGTACTGGCACTTTACTTAGACTCTTTGGTAGAGTCACTTTGGTCACTCTCCTGATTCCCAGTGTGGAGGGCCAAGGAAATGGTAAGGGGGGCCTGCGAGGCCACACGTACTTGCATTGTTATTGGGGATGGGCACTGGCTGGGTATAATACGAAGGAGGATTCATGCCCTTCCCATCAGGCCCTGTCACAAGCCCCGTAGTTGGCCCAGGCATGGGAGCTGGAGGTGTGGGGTAATAACTGTTAACAGCCACTGTCTCTTCCTAGGATGGAGGGGCGGATGGTGCTGAGGAAGGCCCGGTGGCCGCCTGGTAAGGTCCTGGAACCGACATTTTACCTAAAACAGAAACAGAACATACCAGATAAGAAATTCAGTTATCTCTCCCTCTCTTTTTTACCTAAGGCTTCAATTTTCTTTCTGGCAAACAGAAATTCTGAGAAAATGACTTCCATCCAGCTTTGTGCAAAAGCTAGGAAGAGGGTTAATGTCCCTTCAAGACCCCAGAATTAATCAAAAAGTAAATAATTACTACCAAAAATCACCAAAACCTGGAAAATCCAAAGTGGAAACATCAACCAAATACGAGTCATTTCTTCTTCACATCATAAACCATTACCGGACAATGACCTATGTACCTTCCATATCTGGTGTTTCTTCTTCGTTTTTTTTTTTGTTTGTTTTTTTGTTTTTTTTTTTTTGGTTTTTAAACCACTGTGGTTTTCACTAACTGTTTCAGGTAACGGAAAAGATAAAGGCATTCAAAAACCAACCACAAATTATCACAAATAGCAAAGGGGCCAGATGCCACAAAATGCACACTGTATGATGCTATTTAAATAAAGGTCAGAAATAGGCAAAATGAATCCATGGAGCGGTTACTCTTGGGAGAGGAAGAAGAATCTGGAAAGGGGTATGAGGGGGCCTTTGCAGGGGGCGGGTCCTGTTCTCTTTCTTCACCTGGGGGCTGGTTACAGAGGTATGTTCAGTCTGTAAAAATCTGAGTTGTACAATTAAAACGTATATACTTTTTTGTATATGTGTTATAGTTTTGTTTTTTGTTTTGTTTTATTTTTTTGAGACAAGATCTGTCACCCAGGCTAGACTGCAGTGGTGCGATCTCAGCTCACTGCAGCCTCCACCACCCAGGCCCAGGTGATCTTCCTGCCTCAGCCTCCCAGGTAGCTGGGACTACAGGCATGTGCCCCCACGCCCGGCTAATGTTTTCATTTTTTGTAGAGATGGGGGTCTCACTTTGCTGTCTAGGCTGGTCTTGTACTCCTGGGGGCAAGTGAACCTCCCGCCTTGGCTTCCCAATGTGCTGGGATTAAAGGCATGAGCCACCGTGCCCAGCCTGTGTGTTATAGCTTTTTAAGAAGGAAATACACATAGACTTCAGTTCTCATTTTGAAAAATGAGCACCAGAGCAGCCAGGCACACATTTTCTTTTGTGAGGGCAAAGAAAGGATTTCCCTCCAGCCCTGGCAGAGCTGCTGCTCGCCTAGAATTACACCCTGCACCCAGAGTGTGCTCCTGTCTGATGTTCCATGATCCAGCAGCCATGGGGCAGCTGGAAGCAGACACAGTGCTGTTCTTTGTGTGGCTGTTTTTCTAACTGGGCAGGGTTCAGGCTGCCTTAGAAGAGCCATTCAAACCTGTCTCGGGAGAAATGGGAAACGAGGCTCCGGGGCAGCGAGCCACAGCCACCGCTCCCCTCTCCCGACACTGTCTGCCTCATTTTCTAGAACTCGTGGGAAGCCAAGGCAGCAATTAATCCCACTGCAGGGAGAAGGGTAGAGTCCTTCTCGGAAGCCCTGCCTCTAAACCAAGCCCCAAAGAGGAGACTTCTCTGGAGGAACCAAAGAAAGGGTATTCACCTCAAAGTGGAAACAGAGACCAGATGCGGTGGCTCACACCTGTAATCCCAGCACTCTGTGGAGCCGAGGTGGCAGGATAGCCTGAGCCCAGGATCTCAAGACTAACCTGGGCAACATGGTGAGACTCCCATCTCCAAAACAAAACAAAACAAAAGGGCTGGGTGCAGTGGCTCATGCCTGTAATCCCAGTACTTTGGGAGGTTGAGGCAGGAGGATCACTTGAGCCCAGGAATTCACGACCGGCCTGGGCAACATAGTGAGACCCTGTCTCTACAATGAAAAAAAAGTCATCAGATGTAGTGGCACACACCTGTAATCCCAGCTACTTAGGAGGCTGAGGCAGGAGGATTGCTTAATCCTGGGAGGTTGAGGCCACAGTGAGCCATGATCGTGCCACTGCACTCCAGCCTGGGCAACAGAGCGAGACTCTGTCTCAAAGACAAACAAACAAAACAAAGTGGAATAGAGGTGGGGGAATGAACATGATAAAAAGAAAGTCAGTAAGTAAAGACAGGTTGGGGCTGCATTCTAGAAAACTTTGAAAGTCCCTTGGAGAACACATGTTCAAGACTTCATTCTATCAGAGTGCTGTCTAACAGAACCTTCTGTGATGATGGAAATGCTCTGTATCTGCTGCCCAATATAGCAGCCACCAGTCACGTAAGGCTGTTGGACATCTAAAATGTGGCTTCTGGCCAGGCACAGGGGCTCATGACGGCAATCCCAGCACTTTGGGAGGTCGAGGCAATTGGATTACTTGAGCCCAGGAGTTCAAGACCAGCCTAGACAACATAGTGAGACCCTGTCTCTACAAAATTTTAAAAATTAAAAAAATTAGCCAGGCATGGTGGTGCACAATTGTGGTCCCAGCTACCCAGGAGGCTGAGGTAGGAGGATCACTTGAGCCTAGGAGGTGGAGGCTACAGTGAGCCATGATCATGCCACTGCACTCTAGCCTGGGCGACAGAGCAACACTCTATCTCTAAAAGAAAAAAAGAAATTAGTTAGTGTGAGTGAAGAACTGAATTTTTTTTTTTTTTTAGCTTTTTTTCATCTTTTTACTTGCCAATGAATTTTTACTTGTATTTAAGTTTAAGCAATTTAAATGTGAAAACTAACAAATCAATTATTGGGAAGCTTTCATGTAAGTCTGGGACAACTTGAGTATGTGAATCACTTTTTCAATGGTAAATTTGATGAACACTGAATATAGATCAAAATGTTTTTTGATAAAAATTTAGCATTCAATTTGGGATAGAATGTCAATGTAAAAATACACCCTGAATTTCAAAACTTAGTAGGAAAAAATGAACGTAAAATATCTCATTAATAATTTCTTATATTGATATATTAAAATGACCACAGCTTAGATATATGAAGTTAAGTAAAATGTATTGTTAATTTCACCTGTTTCTTTGTACCTTTCAAAATGTGGCCACTAGGCCGGGTATGGTGGCTTACACCTGTCATCCCAGCACTTTGAGAGGCTGAGGCAGGAGGATGGCTTGAGCCCAGGCATTCTAGATCAGCCTGAGCAACATAGGGAGACACTGTCTCTACAAAAAAATTAAGAATTAGCCAGACATGGTGGTGCACCCCTGTGGTCCCAGCTATTGGGAGGCTGAGGTGGGAGAATCACTTAAACCCAGGAGTTCAAGTAAGCCATGACTGCACCACTGCACTCCAGCTTCGGCGAGACTGTCTCAAAAATAAATAAATAAAAACAAAATAAATAAAAAAGAGGCCAGACATGGTGGCTCACGACTATAATCCCAGTACTTTGGGAGGCCAAGGCAGGCGGATCGCCTGAGGTCAGGAGTTTGAGACCAGCCTGGCCAACAAGGTGAAACCCCGTCTCTACTAAAAATACAAAAATTAGCCAGGTGTGGTATTCGGCGCCTGTAATCCCAGCTACTCAGGAGGCTGAGACAGGATAATCACTTGAACGCGGGAGGTGGAGGTTGCAGGGAGCTAAGATTGTGCCATTGCACTCTAGCCTGGGCAACAGAGTGAGACTCTGTCTCAAAAATAAATAAATAAATAAATAAAATGTGGTGGCCAGGCACGGTGGCTCATGCCTGTAATCCCAGCACTTTGGGAGGCTGAGACGGGTGGATCGTTTGAGGTAAGGAGTTCGAGACCAGCCTGGCCAACATGGTGAAACCCCATCTCTACTAAAAATACAAAAATTGGCCAGGTATGGTAGCATGTGCCTGTAATCCCAGTGCTTAACCCGTGAGGCAGAGGTTGCAGCGAGCTGAGATCACGCCACTGCAGTCCAGCCTGGGCCACAGAGGGAGATTCCATCACAAAAAAAAAAAAAAAAATGTAGCTACTAAAAAATTGTAAATGATATAATGAAGCTTGCTTTCTGCTCCTAATACACAGCAAAGCTATGAGCCATCGGAGTCACAGAAGGTTACAGAGAAGCGGAAAGGCCCAACCCCAGAAAAGACAGATGAGACAGAAGGTCTGTAAGAGGAGCAAGAAGCAAAGTAGAGAAGGCCACCAGAAGCAGGAGGGCAGGGTGAGGGTGTAATGAGATCACAGGAGGTGTTTGTGAAAACAGGCTCGGGTTTAACACTGAGACTGATGGTGTAAAGTGGTTTGAGGCGTGTTGCTAGTTTCCTCTGACATACAGGAACAGAAATGGCAGAAGTCCCAGCTTGCCCCTAAAGTCCGCTGACATCCCTCCCAGATGACCCCAGGAAACCCTGACATCTGCTTCTGGCCTTGTTGAAACTTCCAGCAAAGGGAACGACAGGGCACCCTGGGGGTCTAGAGTGACCTACATCCGGGTTGAACGTCGAGGACTCGCCATCACAGCCCCGGACCCACCTCCAAAATTTATGGTGAAAACTGACTCGTATAAAAACTTACAAGACCAGAAAAAGCCAGTGTGTACAGAAATCCTCAAGGAGCATGGTTGGTCGTGACTGCCAATGGAATGCTTTGAGGGAAAACAAGGCCTGGGGCATCCTAAACCTCCAAGAGGCAATGGCTGAATACAGCAGCAGAGCAATTTCTGCAAAAACCACGGCATCTCCTCCCAAAGTGAGGAAACTGCATCTTTACAGAGTCAACATACAGGTGTGGGGGATGGGAGGACGGGAGCTTTCTTCTGATGACCTTTAAAACATGGGTGGACCCCAGTTTCTCGTTCTGGAAATTGAGGCCTTGGCCACCGCCTCTCCCCCCTTATTGAGACCATCTTTCATGTGGTCACATCTTATCTTCCGGGATTTCGAGACACTGCCTCTTTTGAGCATTGCTTTGAGATCAAACAGCCACACAAACACATTTATAATTCTGAAAAGAACAAGAGCAACAGGCCAGAATAGTAAAAAAGACTCATAACCGCTGGTTTGGAAGTTTTCTAAATAAATTCCACAGTCTTCCCTCCCTCAGGCCCCAAGGCCAGGAAATGCCACCACGGTTAGTCCCATTTTGTTTTCCTTGTTTTGCGCCTTCATTTCAATTTGGCTTATCTCCTGGGATAAGAGGCCCACCCACCAACCATCCCTCTCCTCATCACCCCCCATCCCCTCCTTATCACCTCCCCAACTACGAAACTCTTAGAACAGCAATTAGTCCCCCTCACCCTAAACTCACACACACACTCTGCACAATGTCTTTTTTTAAAAAAGAGAGAGAGAAAGAGAGAAAGAAAGGGAGAAACAGGGTCTCGCTCTATTGCCCAGGCTGGAGTACAGTGGCACGATCATAGCTCACCACAGCCTGAAACTCATAGACTCAAACAATCCTCCTGACTCAGCCTCTGGAGTAGCTGGGACTACAGGTGTGTGTCACCATGCTTGGCTATAACTTTTTAATTTTTCTTAGAGACAGGGTCTTGCTATGCTGCCCAGGATGGTCACAAACTCCTGCGCTCAAGTGATCCTCCTGCCTCAGCCTCTCAAAGTGCTGGGATTATAGGCATGAGCCACCGTGCCCAGCCTCTCCACACTGTGAACCTGAGAGATGGAGGCTGCAGTGAGCCGAGATCGTGTCACTGCGCTCTAGCATGGGCGACTGAGCGAGACTCCATCTCAAAAAAAAAAAAAAGAAGAAAGAAAAGAAATTCGAACACTTTTTGAACAAAGGGCCTCGCGTTTCCATGCTGCACTGGAGCCCAGAAATTAAGTAGCCAAATGTGACCGGTGGTGACAGAAAAGGAAAAGGAGGCATTCCTGATCCATGGAGAATTTGGATCTGACATGCCCAGCTGTGGAATCACTTTCACATCTATAAATATGCCACTTGGGATATCTTGGGGTCCCTTTTAGCCAAAAGTTTTCCTCATTCTAACTCTCAACAATTTGCTCAACGAAAGGTATTCTTGCCCAGGCATGTTGGATCACGTCTATAATCCCAGCACTTTGGGAGCTGAGATGGGCAGATCACTTGAGCCCAAGAGTTTGAGACCAGTCTGGGAAACAAATTCAGACCATGTCTCTACAAATGGTACAAAAATTAGCCAGGCGTTGTGGCAGGTGCCTGTGGTCCTGGCTGCTCTGGAGGCTAAGGTAGGAGGATCACTTGAGCCCAGGAGTTCGAGACTGCAATAAGCTAGGATCACGCCACTGCTCTCCAGCCTGGGTGACAGAGCAAGACCTTGTCTCAAAACAAAAAGAAGAAAAAAAAAAGTAGGGTCACAAAATCATATATAAAGATAATCTTTAAAAATTTTTTTTTAATTAAAAAATATATATTAGCCAGACATGGTTGCACAAACTTGTAGTCCCAGCTATTCAGGAAGGTGAGGTGGGAGGATTTGCTTGAGCCTGGGAGCTCGAGGTTACAGTGAGCTGTGATCACACCACTGCACTCCAGCCTGGCTGACAGAGTGAGACCATATCTCTACACAAAAAATTATAATAATAATAATTTTTTTTTTTGAGTCAGAGTCTCACTCTGTCGCCTAGGCTGGAACGCAGTGGCGTGATCTCGGCTCACGGCAACCTCCACTTCCCAGGCTCAAGCAATTCTCATGCCTCAGCCTGCAGAGAAGCTGGGATGACAGGCGCCTGCCAACACGCCCAGCTAATTTTTGTATTTTTTAGTGGAGACAGGGTTTCACCATGTTGGCCAGGCTGGTCTCAAACTGCCGACCTCAGGTGATCAGCCCACCTTGGCCTCCCAGAGTGCTGGGATTACAAGCGTGAGTCACCACGCCTGGCCAGAAATTTTTAAAAAACAGAAAAATCATGAAAAGAAAATACACCCTCAGTGGAAGCAACACATGTGAACTCTGGAGGGATCACCTCTCTTTCTGCCTCCCTAATACATGAAAGTGCGTTTACTGTGCACTTTCACACCACACACTTGATGCCATGCAAAAAATACCTGCCAATGATGGGTTCCAACTCATTTTGTCACTGGGCACTTTGCAATTCAAAGTGTCCTGCTTCTTAGTAAACAGGCAACAGAACGTTAATGATCAGCCGAGGGTGGAAAGTCACAAAGCTCAGCCCTCTCATATTGGGAAGAAAAACAATGAAATTCTGAGAGAGCTCAGAATTTGGAGGCAGGGTGCCCCAAGCTGCATATTTACTGCTTCAAGCCCTTAGCAAAAGACAAAGGGTTGGGGTGGGGGGCATGCTTGTCAACCCAGAAAGCATCTCCATCTCAGTTTTGTTTGTGTTTTTGTTTGAGACAGAGTCTCACTCTGTTACCCAGGCTGGAATGCAGTGGCATGATTTCAGCTCACTGCAACCTCTGCCTCCCAGGTTCAAACGATTCTCCTGCCTCAGCCTCCAGAGAAGCTGGGATTACAGGCATGCGCCACTACACCCAGCTAATTTTTTGTATTTTTACTACAGACAGGGGTTTCACCATGTTGGCCAGGCTGCTCTCGAACTCCTGACCTCAAGTGATCCACTCACCTCAGCCTCCCAAAATGCTACGGTTACAGGTGTGAGCCACCACGCCCGGCCTCGGTTCTGTTAAAAGTGGAGGCAAAAACCCCGGAACCCGCAGGGAGAAGCCACAGTGTCAGACCCAGCGATCATCCATGCCCTGAACTGATATTAATGCACTGATCTGGAATCCTCGGGACATGGAAATAAACTCCACGAGGGACCTCACTTTCAGCAACAGATCAGCTTCTAAACAATTCAGCCTCAACAGCCTCAGAATTCTCTGGAATAGGCCAGTGCAAGCTGCTACTTCAGGCGCTCACAAGGTCCTGGGTGTCATCTTACTTCTTGTGCGCCCAAAACACGGGTTCATTCAATGTTTGCAGAATCAAACCTGCAGGTCAAAAGGTACAGTGTTCTGCCTCGAATCTTGAATTTTTTTTTCTTTTTTAATGGGGAGATTGCAGGGGAGTGCAATGGATAAGCCTCATCCTGGGAAAACCACGTTCATGACTGTGGTATCGCTCCTGCTAGCTAAGTATGACCTTGAATCCTAAATGCAAAGGAAAAGATCAGACTTCAGGAAGCCCGGGGTGGCCAGCCTAGCAGTTTTATCACTGATCATTCGGGCTCCCAGACAGCCCTGGAACGAACCTCGAAAGCACGAAAGGCTACAGATCAAATGATTCCACTGAGATGAAATGCCCAGAATAGGTGAATTCACAGAGATACAAAGCACATCAGTGGTGGCCAGGGATGGGTGTACAGCAGTGGGAAGAAATGGGTATGGGGTTCTTTTGGGGATGATGAAAATGTTCTGGAACCAGATGGAAGTTAATGGTTGCACAATGCTATGAACTTACTAAATGCACTGAATTATCATTTTTTTTTTTTTTTTTTTGAGACAGAATCTCACTCTGTTGCCCAGGCTGGAGTACAGAACTTACTAAATGCCACTGAATTATCTTTTTTTTTTTTTGAGACAGATTCTCGCTCCGTCGCTCAGGCTGGAGTACAGTGGCACAATCTTGGCTCGCTGCAACCTCTGCCTCCCAGGCTCAAGCAATTCTCCTGCCTCAGCCTCCCTAATAGCTGGGATTATAGGTGCCTGCCACCACACCCAGCTGATTTTTATATTTTTAGTAGAGACAGGGTTTCACCATGTTGACCAGGCTGGGCTCGAACTCCTAACCTCAAGTGATCCACCTGCCTCAGCCTCCCAAAGTGCTGGGATTACAGGCATGGGCCACCGCGCCTGGCCTTGAATTACTCACTTTTAAATGTTTATCTTTATGTGACTTTCTCTTCAATAAAAAGCGGGGGGGGGGGGCAGGGAGGAGACATTGCTGGAAATCCCTAATCTTACTATCCCAAGCCAAGGCCTTAAAACTGAGCCTCTAAGTTGGCCGCTGGTCTTGGTTCAGTCCATCCTGGGCCCCTGTTTGTCTAAAATCAAGCCACGTGGGTCTTTCTGACATCCCTCATTGTGCTCTTGACTAGCGCAACTCCCTGCTCCCGGTTTGTGGGGACTGAGAAGATTCCCAGGATGCACTGGTGCCCCTACCAACTGCACAGTCTCTCGTGGCATCTCCCGCCACACCTGCCTTGCTTGGATGTTCCCAAACACGTCACGGGCATGCTCTTTCTTCCGTCTGCCTCCTTCCTGATGGGTCTGGCAAATTCCGCTTATCATATCCCAGCTTGCGTGTCACCTCCTCCAAGAAGCCCTCTCTGGCTTGCCCCCGGGAGAATTCATTCCTCCAGGAGCCTCTCTATATGGTGCAGAGGTCAAGGGCACAGACTCTGGAGCTAGACCCCCTGGGTTCCTCCAGGCGCCCCCATGCCCCAGGGCATGACTTTAGTGCCTCAGGTTTCCCATCTGTAAAATGGGCACGCTGATAGTTTCTTCCTCATAAGGCTGTTGAGAGGATGAAATGAATGCACTTGCAAAAAGGACCCAGAGCAACGTGGAATACACAAGCACTCGGTACGCGTCAGCTGTTATTAACTCATGTTTGTTTGCTGTATTTGTCATAAGGCAGTTTTCTTCACTTGTCTGTCTTCGTATCTGGTCATAGACCCCATAAGAGCAGGAACTGGCACTAAAATCTGCATCTCAGCACCTAGAAAGAGGGCCAAAACGTTATGGGTGCTTCATAGGGTGACCCACTGTCCCAGTCTCCCCTGGACAGAGGGGTTTTTCCCTGGATGCAGGACTTTTGGTGCTAAATCTAGGAAAGTCTCAGGCAAACTGGGACAAGTTGGTCACTCTGGTACTTCAACAGTTTGTAGAAAGCAATACCTAGGTATGAAAAAAGGACACCAAGATCCATCTGGAAAGGCATGATGATCTGGGAGCAGGCCAGACGTGGTGGCTCATGCCTGAAATCCCAACACTTTGGGAGGCCAAGGCAGAAGGATCGCTTGAGCTTAGAAGTTCGAGACAGGCCCGGGCAACATAGTGAGACCCCATCTCTACTAACAATCAAACAAATTAGCTGGGCATGATGGCACATGTCTATAGTCCCAGCTACTCAGGAAGCTGAGATAGGAGGATCCCTCGATCACTTGAGCCCAGGAGGTTGAGGCTGCAGTAAGCTACAATAGTGCCACTGCAATTCAGCCTGGTGGAGGGGGGCATGGACAGAGGAAGACTCTACCTTGGGTTAAAAAAAAAAAAAAAAAGATTTAGGAGTAGACATGAAAAAGCAGGAAGGGCTTACTCCAATAGCCCTAACATAGAATCTGAGAAAACGACGTTTGTAAAGGAAGATGTTTATGTAATGACAAGCCTCCATATACATGGTCTCACAGTTCAGCTCAAGGTAACATGAGGATTTACGATGCAGATGCCAGCACATCACCAAATATGCTCAAGAACTGGAATCCCTGAATTGAGCCTGGAATCCTTCATTTCCTCCAGGATTCCTGGGGGCAGTGTATTGTTTCTCAACAGGGCACCCTAGGATGTCCAGGCAGGAGGAGACCAAGTCGGGATAAAACAGGGGTGGACAGGCTGGGTGCAGTGGCTCATGCCTGTAATCCCAGCACTTTGGGAGGCTGAGGCAGGCGGATTACCTGAGGTCAGGAGTTTGAGACCAGCCTGGCCAACATGGCAAAACCTCGTCTCTACTAAAAGTACAAAAATTAGCCGGACATGGTGGCACACACCTGTAATCCTAGCTACTCGGGAGGCTGAGGCAGGAAAACTGCTTGAGCCCAGGAGACGGAGATTGCAGTGAGCTGAGATCGTGCCACTGCACTCCAGCCTGGGCAACAGGCTTGAAAAAAACAAAACAAAACAAAACAACAACAACAACAAAAACATGGGTGGACAGAGGTTGAAAGGGAAGTGTGGGGGCGTGTGCACATGGACAAAATGAAGTCAGAAAGAAGAACTGCCACAGTCTCCAAACCTCAAGACTGGTTGGTTCATTTTTTTCTCCTTGGTGCAAGTTTATGGCACTGCTAGAATCATCACTCAGCGGAAGAGACCCCTTGTTTGGGCCAGCATCCACTCCAGTTCTGGTTCCAGCTATGGAAAGATGTCAAGAGGGTAGTTCCAGGCCAGGCACGGCGGCTCACGCCTGTAATCCCAGCATTTTGGGAGGCTGAGGTGGGTGGATCACTGGAGGTCAGGAGTTCAAGACCAGCCTAGACAACATGGTGAAATCCGGCTCTAATAAATACACAAAAATCAGCCAGGCGTAGTGATGCACCCCTGTAATCCCAGCTATGTGGGTGGCTGAGGCAGGAGAAGTGCTTGAACCTGGGAGAGGCAGAGGTTGCAGTGAGCTGAGATCGAGCCACTGCACTCCAGCCTGGGCAACAGAGTGAGACACCATCCAAAAAAAAAAAAAAAAAAAACTAGAGAAAAAGTCTGAGCTATCTTTATTATTTGAATGTACAGAAGGATTTCTTAAACAGACACACACACACAAACCTTAGAGGAAAAGGTCAATGCATTTGACTCATTAAAAGTCAAAACTAAATACAGTATCATAAGCAAAGTGAAAGTCAAGCTACAGGACTTCTGGTTCCGGCCAAGATGCAGTAGTGTCATTCTTCCCAGGTCCTCTCCCTTACAACTGATAACTCACAGACATAACACAGCAGACAAGCATAAGGAGATTCTCAAAGGTAAAAAGGAGAAGACATACTATCTCTGAATCCTGGAACTTTAGTCACTTGTGGCAGTGAGCAGCCTGAGTTTTCTTATTGTCTTCCATATACCCCAACATCCCAGGCACAGTATAGGAAAAGCCTCTGACCTGGAACCACTACCAACCTCAGAAAAAAAAAAAACGCTCTAAGAAAAGCCAGTTCCCCTGAATCAAAAGAAAAGAAAGAAAACCAACAACAGGATTTTTTATTCATTTTTATTTTTAAGCCATGGTCTCACTCTGTTGCCTAGGCTGGAGGGGAGTGACACAATCATGGCTCACTGCAGCCTCAACCTCCCAGGCTCAAGTAATCCTCTTGCCTCAGCCTCCTGAGCAGCTGGGACTACAGGTGTGCATCAACACAACTGGCTAATTATTGTATTTTCTGTAGAGCAGGAGGTCTCACTATGTTGCTGATATGGTTTGGCTCTGTGTCCCCACCCAAATCTCACCTTGAATTGTAATTCCCATAATCCGCATGTGTCAAGGGCAGGACCAGGTGGAGGTAACTGAATCATGGAGGTGGTTTCCCCCATGCTGTTCTCGTGATAATGAGTGAGTATCATGAGATCTGATGGTTTTATAAACGTCTGGCATTTCCCCTGCTTGCACTCATTCTCTCTCCTGCCACCCTATGAAGAGGTGACTTCCACCACAATTCTAAGTTTCCCGAAGCCTCCCCAGACATGCAGAAGTGTGACTCAATTGAACCTCTTTTCTTTATAAATTACCCAGTCTCAGGTATTTCTTCATAGCAGCATGAGAACAGACTAATACAGTTGCCCAGGCTGGTCTTGAACTACTAGCCTCAAGCAATCCTCCCATGCTGGACTCTCAAAATGCTGAGATTATAGAGAAATTTTTTTTAACCATGTCTGTCCTGCCAGCCAAAGACTGATAGAAAAACTGCAGCCCCTTCCCTGTCATTTCAGCAGGGCCAACTGGGGATCTAGTCTTGTAGCTTCCACATGGCAGAAGCAGGTGGTGATGCTCTGATTCCCCTGCTGGGGTACATAGATGGGAATGAGTGGGAAGCTTATCCTCTATCCCCCACCCAGTGGAAGAAGGTGGTACCCTGATTTTCCTGCCACAGCCCTGTCATCAGGGTCTGGTGATGTGCTCCCCTGTCTCTCTCCCCTCCCCTTCAGCAGACTTAATGAGCTGGTGCAAGGTGAGCCTACTCACCATGACTCTTCTTTCCTTCTCACCCTGGTGTTGGCAGAGCCCGGCAGAGCCTGAGTCTCCACCCCAATCACCATCACCAAGATTGGACAAGTGGCGCAAGTCATGGCCAGCCAGCCCTGCATTTTCCACCTACACTGCTGTCAACAAAGCTCACTGTGAAGCTGAACCTCCACACCCACCTGGCAGCAATAAAAGTGAATGAGATGTGGGCTGGGCACAGGGGCTTACGCCTGTAATCCCAGCACTTTGGGAGGCTGAGGCGGGTGAATTGCCTGAGATCAGGAGTTCGAGACCAGCCTGGCCAACATGGTGAAACCCTGTCTCTACTAAAACTACAAAAATTAGCCGGGCATGGTGGTGGGCACCAGTAATACCAGCTACTCAGAAGGCTGAGGCAGGAGAATCGCTTGAACCCAGGAGGTGGAGGCTGCAATAAGCCAAGATCACGCCACTGCACTCCAGCTTGGGCAACAGAGCGAGACTCCATCTCAAAAAAAAAAAAAAAGTGAATGAGATGTTACGAAGTAGGGTATGCAGTAATGAATTTAAACTTCAGCTCCTGGGAGGTCATCTCTCAGCCTTTGGAATGTCCTGCTTAATAAAAGTGTGTTTGTTCACGGGGGGAGGGGGGGCTTTAGGCCACATCAGAAAGTCAAGTGATGTGATTTAGGATGGGAGCTTTGGGTCACATGGCATCAGCTCCACCTTCAGAGGGGCTGGAGAATGAGGTCAGCAATGTGGGCAGCCAACCAGGTCTACATGACTGAGCCCCAATAAAAACTCTGGACACCAAGGCTTGGGAGAGCTTCCCTGCTTGGCAATACTTTGTGTGTATTTTCACACATCACTGACAGGAGATTAAAGTTGATTTTCCAGCTCCCACGTGGCAGAAGCAGGTGGTAACAGTCTGATTCCCCTGCTGGGGTAGCGTGGGTGGGAACAAATTGAGAGCTGATTCTCCATCCCCCACCCAGTAGAAGGAGGTGGCACTCTGATTTCTTTACCAAAGAAGTATCAGGAAAGTCTAGCAGTGACACCAAGGCTTGAGTGAGCTTCCCTGGTTGGCATACTCCATTCATTCTGTCACATGTTATTGCCAGGTCATTAAAGCTGCCCATTACTCCACTGTCATCTCTGTGTTTGGAACTTACCTGTACTCTGCCCCCCAGGCTTCTTCCTTTGCCTGATTTTAATCTGTACTCTTTCCCTGTAATAAACTGTAACTGTGAGTACAACAGCTTTCAGGGAGTTCTGTGAGTCCCTCTAGCAAATCATGAAAGTTGAGGATAGTTTTGGGGACCCCCAAACTCGTAGCTGGTGTCAGAAGTGAGAGTGGTTTTTTGGACTGTCCTCTGACTTTGTGCAAGGTTAGTCTGTACTCCTGTCTCACTCCCCCACCTGCTGGTGTCAGTGGGACCCATTGGGGAGCTAAGCTTCTGCCCTCACCCTGCATCAACAAAGTGGTATGAGTCAACTCATCATTTCTCACTCCCCAGCAGCAGTAGAGCCCAGTAAGGAACTAAACGTACACCCCCTACCAGGAAGCAATGCAGCACTGTTAGGTTTGTTCCTCATATTTTCTAAGAAAGTGGCCCCAGCACCAAGGGGGAAAGTGAATATACATCCCAACCACCCCTCATACTATAGCTCAACCGGAAGGCTACCTGCTTGAAAAGAAAAGAGAAAGGCTGGGTGCGGTGGCTCACACCTGAAATCCCAGTGCTTGGGAGGCCAAGCGGATGGATCACTTGAGGTCAGGAGTTCAAGACCAGGCTGGCCAACATGTTGAAACCCCATCTCTACTTAAAACCCAAAAATTAGCTGGACGTGGTGGTTCATGCCTGTATCCCAGCTACTAGGGAGGCTGAGGCAGGAGAATCGCTTGAACCCAGGAGGCAGAGGTTGCAGTGAGCCGAGATCACACCATTGCACTCCAGCCTGGGCAATAGAGCAAGACTCCATCTCAAAAAAAATAAAAATAAAAAAGAGAAAGGCCAGGCATAGTGGCTCATGCCTGAAATCCCAGTGCCTTAGGAGGCTGAGGCAGGAGGAAATTTTGAGGCCAGGAGTTCAAGATCAGCACAGAAACATAGTGAGACCCTGTCTCTACAAAAAGCACACACACACACAAAAATTTAGCAGAGTGTGGTGGCACATGCCTGTAGTTCTAGCAACTCAATTCAGGAGGCTGAGGCAGGCAGATCACTTGAGCCCAGGAGGTTGAGGCTGCAGTGAGCTATGATTGTGCCACTGCACTCCACCCTGGGCAACAGAGTGAGACCCTGTCTCAAAATAAATAAATAAAAATAAAAATAAATTTGTATTCCTAGAAGGAGAAGAGAATGAATATGGTACTGAAAAGTTATTTGAAGAATCAATAGCTGAAAACTTCCCAAATTTGAAGAAAGATAACCTATGGATTCAAGAAGCTGAGAAAATCCCAAATAAGATAAAACTAAAGAAATCCATACCAAGACATGTCCTTCAACTCTGACAAAAAAAAGAAAAATCTTGAATGGATTTAGAAAGAAATAAAACTTTTTTTTTTTTTGAGACAGAGTCTCGCTCTGTCGCCCAGGCTGGAATGCAGTGGTGCGATCTCTGCTCACTGCAAGCTCCACCTCCCGGGTTCACGCCATTCTCCTGCCTCAGCCTCCCGAGGAGCTGGGACTACAGGTGCCTGCCACCACGTCTGGCTAATTTTTTTGTATTTTCAGTAGAGTCGGGGTTTCACCATGTTAGCCAGGATGGTCTCAATCTCCTGACCTCATGATCCACCTGCCTCAGCCTCCCAAAGTGCTGGGATTACAGGTGTGAGCCACCGCACCCGGCCATAAAACATTATTTGAAAGGGAACATCAATTTAAATGACAGTGGAGTTCTCCTTTGAAACCATGGCAACTAGAAGGAAGTGACTCAATATTTTTCAAGAACTAAAAGAAAAGAATTACGAATTGTGAATTCTATATCTGGCAAAAATAGATGTCAGGAATGAAGAGGAAACAAAGACATTCTCAGGTGAGAAAACACTAAGAGAATTTGTTGTTAGTAAACCTGCCCTTAAAGAATGGCTAAAGGGGCCAGGCATGGTGGCTCACACCTGTAATCCCAGCACTTTGCGAGGCCAAGGCGGGTGGATCACCTGAGGTCGGGCATTCGAGACCAGCCTGGCCAACATAATGAAACCCCTTCGCTACTAAAAATACAAAAATTAGCTGGGCATGGTGGCAGGCGCCTATAATCCCAGCTACTAAGGAGGCTGAGGCATGAGAAACACTTGAACCTGGGAGGTCGAGGCTGCAGTGAGCTGAGGTGGCGCCACTGCACTCCACTCCAGCCTGGGCAACAAGAGCAAAGCTCCAACTCAACAACAACAACAACAACAAAAGTGGCTAAAGGAAGTTCTCCAAACAGAAAAGAAATGATAACAGAAGAAGGCTTGGAACTTTAGTTTTATCTTATTTGGGTACTTATGTACCCACAAAAATCAATAATAATTTCTTTTTAAAGATGAAATCTGGCTGGCCTCAGTGGCTCCCAACACTTTGTAATCCCAACACTTTGGGAGGCTGAGGCAGGTGGATCACCTGAGGTCAGGAGTTTGAGACCAGTCTGGCCAACATGGTGAAACCTCATCTCTACTGAAAATACAAAAATTAGCTGGGCATAGTGGTGCATGCCCGTGATCTCAGCTACTTGGGAGGCTGAGGCATGAGAATTGCTTGAACCCGGAAAGTGAAGGCTGCAGTGAGCCAAGCCATCGTGCCACTGCACTCCAGCCTGGGCAACAGAGCGAGACCATGTCAAAAAGAAAAAAAGATGGAATCCTAAAAAAATGTCAAGTAACCTATAGGAAAGCAGGAAAAGAGAAACAGAGAAGGAAAAACAGGAGAAACAAACAATAAAATGGCAGACTTAAACAGTAACACATCAATAATTGCCTTAAATGTAAATGGTCTAAATATATCAGTTAAAAGACAGATTGGCAAAATGAACATGAAAACATTATCCAGCAATATGTTATCCACAAGAAACTCACTTCAAATATAATGATATAGGCAGATTCAAAGTAAAATTATAGAAAAAGATACACAAATGTTAATCAAAAGAAAGCCAGGATGGCTCTACTAATTCCAGATAAAGTAGACTTTAAAGCAAAGAAAATTACCAGAGAGACATTACATCATGATAAAAAGGTCAGCCTATCAAGAAGAAATAGCAATCCTGTGTATGCACCAAATAACAGAGAGTTTGAAGATGCATGAAACAAAGATTCATAGAGCCGAAAGGAGAAGTACACAAATCTACAATTACAATTGATCACTTCAACATTCCACTGTGAGCAACTGGTAGACTTACTAGACAGAAAATCAGCAAGGATATAGAATAACTGCATAACACTGTCAATGAATTCAACTTAATTGATATTTAAGTTGGGAACGCTTCACCCAACAACAGTGGAATACATATTTTTTTCCAAGTGTTCACAGAGCATTTACCAAGATAGACCATGCCCGGGCCAAAAAACAATCCCTAACAAATTCAAAAGAATTAAAATCATGTGTTATATTCCCTGACCATAATGGAACCAAACCAGAAATCAATAACAGAAATATAACTGAAAATCTCCTGACACTTGGAAATTAAACAACATACTTCTAAATAATCTCTAGGTCAAAGAAGAAGTCTGAAAAGAAACTTAAAGAATAGAACCAAATGAAAATAAAAATACAACATATCAAAACATATGTGATACAGAGACTGTACTCAGTGTAAAATTAATAGCACTAAATGCTTATATTAAGAAAGAGGGCTGGGTGCAGCAGCTCATGACTTTAATCCTAGCACTTTGAGAGGCTGAGGTGGGAGAATTGCTTGAGTCCAGAAGTTTGAGACCAGCCAGGGCAACATAGCAAGACCCCATCTCTGCAAAAAATTAGCCAGGCGTGGTGGTGTATGCTTGTAGTTCCAGCTACTTTGGAGGCTGAGACAGGAGGATCTGTTGAGCCCAGGAGGTCAAGTCTCACCTACATAATGCAGCAAGACCCCTATCTCTAAAAAGAGACAGAGAGAGAGAGATGACACAAAGCACTAATATCAGAAATGAAACAGGTGATAATCTCTACAGATTTTATAGCCACTGAACAGATAATAAGGGAATACTGCAAACAACTTTTTACTCAGAAACTTGACAACTTAATAGAAACGGACCAATTCCTCAAAAACAACACCCTACCAAACTCAACCAAGACGAATTAGAAAATCTGCATAGTTCTAAAACCATTAAGGAAAATGAGTGCATAATTTAAAAGCTCCCAAAAGAGAAATCTCCAGGAGAAATCTCAAGAAATTGCCTGGATATTTCTCTTTTGTGAGCTTTCAAATTATGCCTTTTTAACAAACAGCGCTGGACAAATTGGACATCCATAGGCGAAAAAAAAATGAATCTCTATCAATTCTTCATTGAAGAATTCTATCAAATCTTTAAAGAATTAACACATATTTTACACAATCTTTTGTGGAAAATAGAAAAGGGAACACTTGGCCAGCCACGGTGGCTCACGCTTGTAATCCTAGCACTTTGGGAGGCCGAGGCAGGAGGGTGACTTGAGGTCAGGAGTTCAAGACTGGCTTGGGCAATATCGTGAAACCCCATCTCTGCTAAAGTACAAAAAATTAGCTGGGCGTGGCAGCAGGAGCCTGTAGTCCCAGCTTCTCGGGAGGCTGAGGCAGGAGAATCACTTGAACGTGGGAGGCAGAGGTTGCAGTGAGCCGAGATTGCACCACTGCACTCCAGCCTAAGTGACAAAGCAAGACTCCCTCTCCAAAAAAAAAAAAAAGAGGCTGGGTGCGGTGGCTCACGTCTATAATCCCAGCGCTTTGGGAGGCCAAGGTGGCCAGATCATGAGGTCAAGAGATTGAGACCATCTTGGCCAACATGGTGAAACCCGGTCTCTACTAAAATACAAAAAATTAGCTGGGTGTGGTGGCATGTGCCTGTAATCCCAGCTACCTGGGAGGCTGAGGCAGGGGAATCGATTGAACCCAAGAGGTGGAGGTTGCAGTGAGCTGAGATTGCGCCACTGCACTCCAGGCTTGTGACAGAGAAAGACTCTGTCTAAAAAAAAAAAAAAAAGAAAGAAAGGAAAAGAAACACTCCATCACTCATTTTATGAATCTCGTATTACCGTCATACCACAACCAGAGACAGACAGTACAAAAGAGGAAAACTACAGACCAATATATTCCTCATGAACTTAGAGCAAAAATTTTCAACAAAATACTAAAAATGCTAGCAAATCAAACCCAATGATGGATGAAAAGAATTATACACCACAACTAAGTGGGACAATCCAGGTATGCAAAGCTAGTCTGAAAATCAATCAATGTGTGATCCACTATATTAACAAGGTAAAGATAAAAAAATCATACAATCGTATCAATTGATGCAGAAAAAGCATTTGATGAAATCCAACACTCATGTAGTACAAAAAGTCTCAGAAAGTAGGAATAAGGGAGAACATCCTCAACATAATAAAGGGCATCTACACAAAACTACAGCTAACATCCTAATGGTGAGAACCTGAATTTTTTCTCCCTAAAACTGGGAACAAGGCAAGAATGTCTGCTCTCACTACTGTCATTCAGTATAGTACTGAAGTTCTAGCCAGTGCAATAAAACAAGAAAAAGAAATAAAAGGCATACAGGTTAGGAAGGAAGAAATAAAACTGTCCCTATTTGCAGATGACATAAGTGTCTACATAGATCTCCAATAACTTACCAAAAAACTATTAGAGCTAATAAAAGAGTTTAGAAAGTTTGCAAGATCCGATGTCAAGAGACAAATATGAACTGCATCTATATATACTAATAATTAACATGTGGAAACCAAAATTAAACACATATTACCATTTATAATTACTCCAAAGAAAATGAAATACTTAAATATAAATGTATCAAATATGTAGAGGATATGTATGCTGAAATTTACAAAATTCTGAAGAAAGAATTAAGAATATCTCAATAAATCAGGAGACATATTGTGTTCATGGATTGGCAAACTCCACATAGTAAAGATGTCAGTTACCCTCAAAATGACCTGCAGGTTTAATGCTATTCCTATCAATACCCCTGCAAGGTAATTTTTGAAGACAGAAACGATGTTACTCTAAATTTTATATATAAAGGCATAGGACGTATAAGAGCTAAAATAATTTGAAAAATGTGAATAAACTGGAAGGAATCACAAATGATTACATATACCTACAGCTTACTATAACAAGACTGTGTTACTGGTGGAAGAATACACATACAGATCAAGGGAACAGAATAGAGAATCCAGAAATAGCCCCAAACAAATATGCCCATATTATTTTTCACAAAGGTGTGAAGGCTGGGTGCGGTGGCTAACGCCTGTAATCCCAGCACTTTGGGATGCTGAAGTGGGAGGATTGCTTGAGTCCAGGAGTTCAAGACCAGCCTGGCCAACGTGGTGAAATCCTGTCTCTACCAAAAAAATACAAAAATTAGCCAGGTGTGGTGGCACGCACTTGTAGTCCCAGCTACTTAGCTGAGACACAAGAATCACTTGAACCCAGGAGGTGGAGTTTGCAGTGAGCTGTGATTGCACCACTGGACTCCAGCCTGGGCAACAGAACAAGGATCTGTCTGAAAAAAAAAAAAAAAGTGTGAAGACAATTTATTGGAGGAAGGTAAGCCTTTTCAACAAACAATGCTGGACAAATTGGATATCCACAGGCCAAAAAAATAAATCTCTACCTAATTATCATGCTTTACACAAAAAATAAAATGATTCACAGACTTAGTGTAAAATGTAAAACTATAATACTTTCAGAACGAAACAGGGGAAAATCTTTAGAACCTAAAAGGGGGCAAAGAGTTCCCAGATTTGACACCAAAGCATACTCTATAGAATGGAAAATTGATAAATTAGACCTCATCAAAATTAAAAACCTTTGCTCTGCAAAAGAGTCTGTGAAGAGTATAAACCAAAAATAAAATTCTAAGGCCCCCCAACCATCTGAATGGAGCCCTCCTCTCTGCCAAGGGCATGTCAAAGTTAACCTGAAAAAGTCATTCAGACCATGATTGGAAGGGAGAGCAGACATGCCTCATTATACCTGCCTTCCTTTTGGAGTTATTAATAAAAAGACTATTTAAGTCTGATTGAAATATTTACAATCAGGCCAGGTGTGGTGGCTCATGCCTGTAATCCCAGCACTTTGGGAGGCCAAGCAGGTGGATCACTTGAGGCCAGGAGTTTGAGACCAGTCTGGCCAGCATAACCAAACCCCATCTCTACAAAAAATACAAAAATTAGCCAGGTGGGGAGGTGCACACCTATAGTCCCAGTTACTTGGAAGGTTGAGGTGGGAGGA
Source organism: Pongo abelii (assembly GCF_028885655.2). NCBI lineage: Eukaryota > Metazoa > Chordata > Mammalia > Primates > Hominidae > Pongo > Pongo abelii. Next base: position 12,935,046 of record NC_072003.2, on the reverse strand, counting down.
TCACTTGAGCCCAAGAGACAAAGGTTGTAGTGAGCTGTGATCATGCCACTGCACTCCAGACTGGGTGACAGACTGAGACCCTGCCTCAAAAAAAAAAAAAAAAAAAAAAAGAAAAGAAAGAAAGCAAAGAAAAAGTAAAAAAAAGAAAAGAAACATTTACAATCTGTTATCTCTGAATCCTGCTACACAGAGGCTTTGACTGCAGAATGAAACCTTGGTACCCACAAAACCTTATCTTAACCCAGACATTCCTTTCTATTGATTCTCAGTCTTTAGACAATAACTTAACTCTTTCAATCAATTGCCAGTCAGAAAATCTTTGAATCCACCTACGACTTGAAAGTTTCTGCTTCCAGTTGTCCTGCCTTTCTGGACCAAACCAATATACATCTTACATATATAGGTTGATGCCTTGTATCTACCTAAAATGTTTAAAACCAAGTTGTGGCCCAGCCACCTTGAGCATATGTTCTCAGGATCTCCTGAGGGCTGTGTCACAGGCCATTAGTCACTCCCATTTGGCTCAGAATAAGTCTCTTCAAATATTTTACAGAGTTTGACTCTTCATTGACAAGAGAGTGAAAAAACAAGCTACAGACCAGGAGGAAATATTTGCAAACAACATATCCAACAAGGACCTGTATTTAGAATACATAAAGAACTCTTAAAAGTCAACAGCAGAAAAACCCCAAATAAACCAATTAGTAAGTGGACAAAAAACATGAACAGGCATTTCACTGAAGAGAATATACAGATGGACATACAAATAAGCCCATAAAAAGCTGTGCAACAGCATTAGCTATAAAGAAAATGCAAATTAAAACCACAAGATGTCACTACACACCTATCAGACTAGCTAAAATAAAAAATAATGATAACACTAAATGCTGGTGAGGATGGGAAGAAACTGAATCCCTTGTGCATTGCCAATGGGAATGTAAAATGGTACAACCACTCTAGAAAATAGTTTGGCAATTTCTTATAAGGCTAAATATGCATTTGATGCAACTCAGTAACTGTACTCCTGAGCATTTATCTCAGAGAAATGAAAACTTATGTTCACAAAACAATTTGTATAAGAGTATTCATAGCAGCATTAATAGCATAATAGCCTGTAACTGGAAATAATCCAGATGTCCTTCAATGGGTAAAACAAACCATGCTACATCCATACAATGGAATATTACTTGGCAATGAAAAGGAATGAATGGCTGATACACACAGCAACTTGGATGGATCTTGAGAGAATTATGGTGAGTGAAAAAGCCAGTCTCAAAAAGGTTATATACTGCATGATTCCATTTCTTTAATATTCTTGAAATGACAAAATTATGGAAATAGAAAACTAATTGTTGTTGCTAGGGGTTGAATGGGGCAAGGTAACTGTAACTACACAAAAGTAGCAGGAGGAAACTTTGTGATGGAACTGTTCTGTATCTTGACTTCGTTGATAGTCACACAAATCTAAATATATGATAAAATTGTATAGAACTAAATACACACACACACACACACACACACATAAATCTGGTGAAATCTGAATAGGATGAACGGATTGTATCAATGTCAATTTCCTGTCTTTGATACTGTACTTAGTTGTCCAAAATGTCACCATTGGGGTAAAATGGGTGAAAGGCATACATAGATCTCTGTATTATTTCTTGCAACTGCATGCAAACTACAATAATCTCAAAATAAAAAGTCTTTTTTTAAAAGGCCACAAGCTGAAATTTATAATACACAAACATACAAAACAATCGGGAACAAAATACAAAAAATACCTATGACAATGACAACACAATAGAAAAAAAGGGCAAATGGGTATGACCTCAGGATTCACAGAAGAGGAAACTCCAGCTAATAAATCTATGAAGAGATGTCTAACCTCATTGGAAATCAGGAAAACACAATAATAAAATAACAATGAAATACTATTTTACATCCATCAGACTGGCAAACTTTTAACAGTCTGGAAAGATCGGGGTTGGTGGGTGAAAATATAAGGAAATGGTGATTATTACCACCTGCTGGGACAGCCATAAATTTATAGAGTCACAGCTGGATAGCAATTTCTCAATGTTTACTGAAATAGAGTATGTGCATACTGTCTGCTTAGCACTTCCAATTCTAGATAAAAACCCTGCAGAAACTCTTGACCCAAAAAGGCATTTATACCTGGATGGCCAAGATAGCAATGTCTGGTAATAGTGAAAAATGGAAAACAACCTATTATCAGTGGAAGATTGGTTGAAGAATTTGTGGTATATTCACCTATTAGAAATACTTTGAGCTGTTAAAAAATTAAAAGAATTGGTCTACATGTTTCAACATGTATAAATCCTGAAAACATAATGTTTAGTGGCAAAATAAGCTATCAAAGGCAATGTATAACAGGATATCACAGACTGTTTATTAATATGCACATAATACAGTAAAAGCAAATGTGGAAAAGATAAATACATAGTAATTCCATAACAAGGGTCACTTCTGGAAAGAAAGACTGAGTAGGAGTCTCCAGCTGAATCTTAAAGGTTTTGTTTTATTTTTCTAAAAAGGACTAACACAAAGATCTTAGGGCTGGGTGCGGTGGGTCTCAGCTGTAATACCAACACTTTGGGAGGCCGAGGCAGGTGGATCACCTGAGGTCAGGAGTTTGAGACCAGCCTGGCCAAAGTGGTGAAACCGTGTCTCTACTAAAAATACAAAAATTAGCCCGGCATGGTGGCGGGCACCTGTAATCGCAGCTACTCGGGAGGCTGAGGCATGAGAATCGCTTGAACCCAGGAGTCAGAGTTTGCAGTAAGCCGAGCTCATACCACTGCACTCCAGCCTGGGTGACATATTGAGACCGACCCTGGCTCAAAAAAAAAAAAAAAAAGAGATCTTAGCATTGACCAAATTTGGATGGTGGATACAAGGTGTTAGTGTTTGGGATTGGTTTTGTTGTTTAGCTTTTAGCTTTTTATTTGGAGAGAATTGCTGATTTATATCCGTTTGTATGAAATAATTCAGAGAGGTCCTAAAAAACCTTCACCCAATGTTCCCCAGTGATGACATTTTGCATAACTGACCTTATTCAGATTTCACCAGTTTTACATCCAATTCATTGGTGTGTGTGTGTGTGTGTGTGTGTGTGTGTGTGTAGTTCTGTGCAATTTTATCACATGTACAGATTCAGGTAACCAACCACCCCAGTCAAGACACGTAACTGTTCCATCACACAGATCTCTCATTTGCTCAAGGGTGTTACGTATTCATCTATGCTGACTTTGTCAGAGGCATTTGAACCAGAGTGACTCCATCTTGAATAAGGGTAAAATAAGGCTGAGACCTACTAGGCTGCATCCCCAGGAAGTTAGGCATTCTTAGTCCCAGGATGAGACAGGAGGTCACAAGATACAGGTCACAAAGACCCCACTGATAAAACAGGGTGCAATAAAGAAGCTGGCCAAAACCTTCCCAATCCAAGATGGTGCCAAAAGTGACCAGTGGTCATCCTCACTGCTCATTATACGCTAATTATAATGCATTAGCATGCTAAAAGACACTCCCACCAGCACTATGACAGTTTACAAGTGCCATGGCAACTTCTGGAAGTTACCCAATATAGTCTAAAAGGAAGAGGAATCCTCAGTTTCAGGAATTCCCTGTGCCATTTCTGGAAAATTCATGAATAATCCACCCCTTGTTTACCATACAATCAAGATATAACCACAAGAATTATCAACCAGCAGCCCTCAGGACTGCTCCGCCTACAGAGAAGTCATTTTTTTTTGTTTCTTCTTTTTTAAAAAATTAGAGACAGGGTCTCTCTAGGTTGGCCCGCGTAGGCTTGAACTCCTGGCCTCAACCAATCCTCCCGCCTTGGCCTCCCAAAGTGCTGGGAAGTATGAGCCATCATGCCTGGCATTCTTTGGAATCTTTTTTTTTTTTTTTTGAGATGAAGTCTCACTCTGTCGCCCAGACTGAAGTGCAGTGGCCCAATCTCAGCTCACTGCAAACTCAGCCTCCTAGGTTCAAGTGATTCTCCTGCCTCAGTCTCCTGAGTAGCTGAGATTACAGTTGCCCACCACCACACCTGGCTAATTTTTGTATTTTTAGTAGAGATGGGGTTTTGCCATGTTGGCTAGGCTGGTCTTAAACTCCTGACCTCAGGTGATCTGCCTGCCTCGGCCTCCCAAACTGCTGAGATTACAGGTGTGAGCCACCGTGCCCGGCCTTGATTCTTTACTTCTTTAATAAACTACTTTCACTTTACTCTATGGAGTCGCCCCAAATTTCTTCTTGTACAAGATCCGAGAGTCCTCTCTTGTGGTCTGGATCAGGACCCCTTTCCGGTAACAGTTTTATGCTTCAAGTTTTTTTTTTTTAAAAAAGCACACACAAAAAGAACCCCAATTTTGCTTGATGATGCTGAGGCATCCCAACATTGGAAAGTCCCAGTTTCCAATGGATGGCACGGCCTCATAGCTAAGGCAGTTGTGTCAACAGCAGCAGGAGCTGGGGTAGGGATAGGGGTCAGGATTGGGGAGGGTTCCTTGAATATGTTCTCCCAAAGTGACATCTTTTAGGGAGCATGTAAGGTGAGAAGTTACTATGATTCATTGTTAAGGCGACACTGAAAATATATTAGAGGAAGCCATGTGAAAGCTAAAGTCTCAGAGTGTGAATAAGACCTCATTGGTCAAAGGACGAGGCAAGGGAAGGTGGTTAAAGTGAGGGACCATCTTTCTGTGTGTCTCCACAAACCCCAACTCACACAGGCTCCTGCCCAGCTTCTCATTCTCTCTCCACCCTGAACCTGGCCACACTTCTGTGGTAACGGTGGTTCAAAGGATGCCTTCAAGGGTACTTCAGGCCAGGTGATGTAGCTTACACCTGCAATCCCAGGGCTTTGGGAGGCCAGAGCAGGAGGATTGCTTGGGACCAGGAGTTCAAGACCAACCTGAGTAACATAGTGAGATCCCCGCCTCTACCAAAAAAAAAAAAAATATATATATATATATATATATTTATTTAATTGATTTAGTCGGCATACTGATGCACACCTGTGGCTCTAGCTACTCAGAAGGCTGAGGTGAGAGGATCCCTTAAGATGAGGAGTTGAAGGCTGCAGGGAGTCATGGTCGCACCACTGCACTCCAGCCTGGGCAACAGAGCAAGACCTTGTCTCCAGAAGAAAAAAAAAAAAGAAATTTATCCCAGTGTTTTCTCCCTGACAGATCATTTATGCTGCATTTTACATAAACTGAAACAAACTGGCCACCTGTAATGCTTTCCAGTTTTTGAAACTCTCCGCGGTTTACAGGCAAAGTCAGATTCATTTGGGGGAGGACTCTGCATTGTTGAAGGATCTAGTGCTGGTCACGTTGGACTTCCTTGACAACAGAAGGACTGAGTAAGTCCAGCACATGTCTCCACTGACTAATCTTTCAAATCAATAACCTGAGTCACTGTACCTGACATTTACTTGTACAGCATGCCTCCTTAAAAGCATGATATATTTATTCATTTTCCAATTGCTTCTCCTCTCTCCATATCCCAGTAAACTAAATGTCTGTGTTCAAGCCCCAGGAGCCTTCTCTCAGACTCTCGAATGCTCTGTTGGGGCCGATTTCTGTTTGCATTCAGGCTGTTCCCTCCTCCAGGTCACTCCCCTCTCCGGCCTCCTCTCCCAGGTGCAGCTCCCTGTTCTGCAGATGTCGGGCTTTCTCCAATCACCTTCTCCCATTGCAGCCCAGGTCCCCTAGTCATGTGAGCTCATGGGATCTTGGACTTAAGGCTGCCAGGTTTACAAATAAAAATGCAGGCCGGGTGTGATGGCTCACACCTGTAATCCCAGCACTTTGAGAGGCCAAGGGGGGCAGATCACGAGATCAGGAGTTTGAGAACAGCCTGGCCAACATAGTGAAACCCTCGCTCTACTAAAAATACAAAAAAATGAGCCGGGCGTGGTGGTGTGTGCCTGTAATCCCAGATACTCGGGAGGCTGAGGCAGGAGAATCTAGTGAATCCGGGAGGCGGAGGTTGCAATGAGCCAAGATGGTGCCATTGCACTCCAGCCGGGGCAACAGTGCGACACTCCATCTCAAAAAAAAAAAAAGAAAGAAAAAAAAATGCAGGACACCCAGTTAACTTTGAATTTCACATAAAAAATTTTTTTTTGTAGGATAAGTATGTCCCAAATATTGCATGGGACATGCTTATGCTAAAAAATTGTATATGTTGTTTATCTGACATTCAAAGTTAACTGGGCACCTGTTTGGGGGAGTTTTTGTTTGTTGTTGCTGTTGTTGTTGTTGTTGTTTTTGGTGAGACAGGGTCTTCCTCTCTTATCCAGGCTGGAGTGCAGTGGCCCAATCACAGCTCACTATAGCCTCAATCTCCTGGGCTCAGGTGATCCTCCTGCCTCAACCTCCCAAGTAGCTGGGACTACAGGTGCACACAACCACACCTGGCTAATTTTTTTTTTTAATAGAGATGGGGTTTGCCGTGTTGCCCAGGCTGGTCTCAAACTCCTGGGCTCAAGCAATCCACCTGCCTTGTCCTCCCAAAGTGCTGGGATTACAGGCATGAGCCACCATATCTGGCCACATCTAGTATTTTTACTGGCAGCCCTAACTGGATTTTTTCTGTCTGAGCACTTGCCACAGGTTAAAATTATGTTTTTATTTTTGTGATTAATTCCTTGAGGACAATGGCTAGGTTGGTTTTGCCCATTTTATTCCTGGCTCTTAGCACTGTACTTTGGGCAGAGATGACATAGAATGAATTCTGAGAGGTGAGTGGAGGGCTTGTGAGAAGGAAGCAGGGAAGAAAGAAGAAACGAAAGAAGGTTAGATAAGATGGGAACCAACGCAGGGTATGTTTTATTGATAACGAATTGCTTTTTGGTCCCAGGAAGCACCACACTGCTTCGTACTTACGTGACTTTGCCTGTTCCTTTCACCTGGTGAACTAAACCCAGGGGTCACTCCTGCCAGAGAGTGATTTTACTCCTCCCAGAGCAAAATGTCTAAATGTCCCCTTGAATTGTGCTTCTCCCTGTTCCTGGGCTGGGTCAGAAGGCTCAAAGCCCCTGACGCACCTAGCTTTTTTTTTGAGACAGAGTCTTGCTGTATCGCCCAGGCTGGAGTGCCCTGGCACAATCTTGACTCACTGCAACCTCCGCCTCCCAGGTTCAAGCGATCCTCCTGCCTTAGCCTCCTGAGTAGCTGGGACTACCAGTGTGTGCCACAACTCCTGGTTAATTTTTTGTATTTTTAGTAGAGAAGGGGCTTCACCATGTTGGCCAGGCTGTTGTCAAATTCCTGACCTCAGGTGCCCTCCTTGGCCTCCCAAAGTGCTGGGATTACAGGCATGAGCCACTGCACCCAGCCTGCACCCAGCTTTTTTCCTCTGATAAAGCACTTAGCATATTACATAATTATCTGTTACTGCGTCTGTCTCCTTTCCAGCCCACAAATTCCTTGAGGGGAGGCACAATGTCTCATCCATTTTGGAAACCCTGTAACTAGGCAGAACTAATTAACGTTCAGCCAATATGTGTGGATGTGTTGAGCTGTGAAGTTGACTGCCTAGTGTTAATGTAGCCTGCAAGTAACAACCTCTGCTTTTGCCCTTGGCCACCTTCAGCCTGGTCTTGGCACATCATCACATCAAACACAAGTGAATTAAAAAAATTAAAACACGAAATCAACAGATCCTGCTCCAGTAATGAGTAATGTCTTACTTTTTATTAAACGGTTTGTTGGGAGATGAAAGAGAGAGAGATGAACAGATGCACACTTCAAGAGGACATTTAGACATTTTGCTCATCCCAGAGCTCACAGCTCTGTGTCTCATCACAGAGACACAGCTCTCTGCAGTCTCGACCTTCTGGGCTCAAACAATCCTCCTGCATCAGCCCCCCAAGTAGCTGGAACTACAGGTGTGCACCACCATACTCAGCTAATTTTTTCATATTGTTTATAGAGATGGGGTTTCACCATGTTGCCCAGGCTGGTCTCAAACTCCTGAGCTCAAGTGATCCACCCACCTCAATCTCTCAAAGTGTTGGGGTTACAGGTGTGAGCTACCATACTTGGCTACAATTTTGTATTACTGAATCCAATCACTTATTTTATAGATCAATTGTTTCATTCCACAAAGATTCAGCAAACATCTCTATGTGTCAGAGCAAAATGTCTAAATGACCTCTTGAAGTGTGCATCTGTTCCATATATATCCACCCTGATACTCTCTCCCATGAATTGTCTCTGTATTTTAGCTCTGACCCTTCTCTAGCCAAGATAGTTCCAGAGTCCCTACCTATGTACCCAACTCCCATACCTTTAGTTTGGAAACTGTCTTTCTTAGGTAGGGTCATTTAGTCCTCGTAGTACTTCTCTAATTTGAATTTCACCCATCCTCCCACTCAGAGAATCTTCAACCTACTCCAATAATTCTTGAGTTAACTTCCGTAGAAGTTGAGTTGGAGAAGGGTATGGGAATTTTAAATTAATAATTAAGGCTTCCTGTCACATCAGAAGATGGTTCTTTCCATCCAACAGCAGAATTGGCACTAGAGTAGAAAACCATGCTAAATCAATGAGGAGAATGTGAGATTTCTGAGATCAAGACCAGGATGACTGAGAAATGAGGTGTGGCAAGAAGACCAATTAAAGGAAAAGAGAATTGAGAAGAGAAGAAACTGACTCTGGGCTGACAAATTTCCAAAGACCAGAAGCTCAGATGTTTAAAACGGGCTCTTAAACATCTTCCCTCCACCTAAAATGACAGTGCCTCCTCCCTCAGGATGTTTCCTGTTAGTGCTACTGTGATTTCTTTTCCCCATCAAGATCACCACTATGGTGCACTTGAGTATGATAACACCTTAGAATGGAGTGGACAGGAGGCCGCAAGGTAAAGAATCTGGAGAAGTTCCAAGGGATGGTTCTGAAAACACACTGTAATTTACACACTGTAAGTTACAATATCCACACTGTAAAGGTTCTATAATTCATTCTACAATTCCCTTCTACTTTTGTTATTGGACACATATATAATTGTTGTATTGATGTTTTTATCACTATAAAATGTCCCTCTTTGTCTCTAGTAACATTTTTTGTCTAAATTCTCTTCTGTCTGATATTAATATAGCCACTCTTGCTCTCTTATGCTTGCAAACTATACATTTTTCCATCCTTTTCTTTTCAACCTATTTGTGTCTTTGAATCTGAAGTGTGTCTCTTATAGACAACATATAGTTGGATCCTGGTGTTTTTTTTTTAATCCAGTCTGACAATCTTTGCCTGTTGATTGGAGTATTTAACCCATTTGCATCTATATAATTATTGATGTGGTTGGATTTACACCTGACGTTTTGCTATTTGTTTTTCATATCCCTCGTGTCTTTTTTGTTACTCTGTTCCTTTTTAATGGCTTTCTTTTATGTTATTTTCCAGTGTGCCATTTTAATTCCTTTGTGTGTGTGTGTGTGTGTGTGTGTGTGTGTGTTTTGTTTGTTTGTTTTTTGAGACAGAATCTCTCACTGTTACCTGGGCTGGAGTGCAGTGGCGTGATCTCAGCTCACTACAACCTCCACCTCCCAGGTTCAAGTGATTCTCCTTGCCTCAGCCTCCCGAGTAGCTGGGATTATAGGCACCCGCCACCACGCCAGGCTAATTTTTTTGTATTTTTAGTAGAGATGGGGTTTCACTACGCTGGCCAGGCTGGTCTCGAACTCTTGACCTCGTGATCCACCCACCTCAGCCTCCCAAAGTGCTGGGATTACAGGTGTGAGACACCGTGCCTGGCCTTGTTTGTGTTTTGTTTTTTTTAACTGTATTATTTTGAGATGTTTCCTTAGTAGCTGTTCTGAGGTTTCCTTCAACTTTTAATTCTCATAAACTTCTACTTTTTTTTTTTTTTTTTTGGACACAGGGTCTCACTTTGTTGCCCAGGCTGGAGTGCAGTGGTGCCAACACAGCTCACTGCAGTCTTGATGTTTTGGGCTCAAACAATCCTCCTGCATCAGCCCCCCCAAGTAGCTGGAACTACGGGTGTGCATCACCATACTCAGCTAATTTTTTTGTATTGTTTATAGAGATGGGGTTTCACCGTGTTGCCCAGGCTGGTGTCAAACTCCTGAGCTCAGGTGATCCACCCACCTCAGCCTCCCAAAGTGCTGGGATTACAGGTGTGAACCACCATACTTGGCTACAATTTCGTGTTACTGAATCCAATCACTTATTTTATAGATCAATTGTTTTATTCCACAAAGATTCAGCAAACATCTATATGTGTCAGATACTGTGGTAGATGCTGTAAATTCAAAGATGAACAGGACATGGTTTCTGCCCTCAAAAGAATGAAGTGACCCAGATAAGAAAGTCAGCCATTGTAATACAGTATGTGCTATTTACAGAGGATGTGTGAAGCAATATGCTGCATTCACAAGAGCCAAGAGAAGAGGCATCAGTTCAACCTGTAGGTGTCAGGAAAGTCTTCTGAGAAGGTAAGAAGTCTGATATGGTTAGGCTTTGTGTCCCCACTCAAATCTCATCTTGAATTGTAATCCCCAGGTGTTGAGAGAGAGACCTGGTGGGAAGTGATTGGATCATGGAGGTGGTTTTCCCTATGCTGTTCTTGTGATAGTGAGTGAATTCTCAAGAGATCTGATGGTTAATTAAGGCAGTTTTCCCTGTTCTTGCTCATTCTTTCTCTTCTACTGCCCTGTGAAGAAGGATATGTTTGCTTTCCCTTCCACCATGATTGTAAGTTTCCTGAGGCCTCTCCAGCCATGCGGAACTGTGACCTCAATTAAACCTCTTTCCTTTATAAATTACCCAGTCTTGGGTATTTCTTTATAAGCAGTGTGAGAATGGACTAATACAAAGTCCAAGCTATTTCTTGAAGAATGAGTAAAGTCAGCTGGTCAGAGAAGGGACCAGGCATTCCAGAAGGAGGGAACAACCTGAACCAACATCTGGAGGCTTAGCAAACTGTGAGCATTGAAGGCAATGAAAGAAGGTGAGAACAGCTGGATCAAAGGTCCTGGCTGGTCACGTGGAGGGAGAGGAAGCTACAAACACAGACTGCTGCATGGTTAGCTAGGAGTTTTAGCTTCATCCCGAAGGCAATGCTGAGCTCCTGATGGACTTAAGCAGAGGTCCTATTCGCATTGTAGAAAATGACTCTGTCAATTATTTGGAAGATCCATGAGACCAGATACAACTGGAGGCAAGAGTCAGACGTGCAAAAATGTTAAGAAGCTTGTCAAAGGTCAACCAGTTAGCTGGGAGGTGAACAAGCTCTAGAACCAAAGTATTCTACTCTGCTACTTTTTCCACAGTATCATTTGAATTATGATATTTTCTTTCTTCCTCAAGTTAATTAGTTTTAATTTAGTCTCAAATATGTACCCCGTAAAGTGAATTCAGATTTGTGTATCTTCCACATTCTAAACCTAGTTGAAAGTTTTTAACTCAGCAATTCTACTTTTCATTATTTATATAGAGGAGGCTGGGTGCAGTGCCTCACACCTATAATCCCAGCATTTTGGGAGGCCAAGGTGGGTGGATAACTTGAGGTCAGGAGTTTGAGACCAGCCTGGCCAACATGGTGAAACCCTGTCTCTACTAAAAATACAAAAATTAGCCAGGCATAGTGGCGCGTGCCTGTAATCCCAGGTACTCGGGAGGCTGAGACACGAGAATTGCTTGAACCCAGGAGGTGGAGGTTGTAGTGAGCCGAGATTGCGCCATTGCACTCCAACCTGGGCAAAAGAGTGAGATTCCATATAAAAAAAAAAAGTGAATTTATATAGAAGAAATAATTGGACAATGTGCAAAATGACAAAAGATATTTATTGCAGCATCCTTTATAAAATTGTTAAATCACCTAGCTGTCCATCAATAAAGAATTAATTAAGAAAAAATAAGGTATAACCAGACACTGAAAAATTATGCAGTGATCAGAAAAGGAAGAGACAGGCCAAATTAAACACAAGATACTTTTTTTGGCCGGATGCAGTGTCTTCCCAGCATTTTGGGAGGCTGAGGCAGGCAGATCACTTGAGGCCAGTAGTTTGAAACCAGCCTGGATAACATGGCAAAACCCAGTCTCTACTAAAAAATACAAAAAGTAGCCGGGTGTGGTGGCATGTGCCTGTAGTCCCAGCTACTCCTGTGGCTGAGGCATGAGAATCACTTGAACCTGGGAGGCAGAGGTTGCAGTGAGCTATGATTATACCACTGCACTCCAGCCTGGGTGACAGAACAAGACTTTGTCTCAAAAAAAAAAAAAAAAAGTAAAAGATAATGCTGTATTACTGACTTAGAAAGATGGTCATGATATATGGTTTGAATGAAAAAAAGAAGACTATGATTAGTACACATATCATCCAAGTTATTTTTTAAAATCTATGTGTTAACATATGTCCAATAAAACACTGAGAAGATACACATCAAACTTGTGATGGAATGACAATTTGAGGGTGGGAAATTTTCTTCCTAAAGTAGAAAGTACTTTCTACTTTCTATACTTTTGTATTGTTTGGATTTTTATAATGAGCATCTATTACTTTAAAAAGATTTTTTAAAGCATACTGACAGTATCTATGCGGCCCCTGCAATGAATACCAACAAATTACTTCACTCCCTTAAGTCTCAGCCACCTGAAAAGAAAGGAAAACGTCAACTTGATAAGCCACAAATTGTCATTAAGAATAGTCAAACATTAACGACAAACCTTCCAAAGAACACAGTGGCAAGTCAGGCCAAGGTTTCCTGGCTTCAGAGTACAGGTTAAATGCCTTGCTGCTGAAGACTGTTTTAAAGCTACACTCCTTGAAAGAAAGCTGTTTCCTATCTTAATATATAGTTAACATGGCCAGGCGCGGTGGCTCATGCCAGTAATCCCAGCACTTTGGGAGGCCAAGGCAGGTGGATTGCCTGAGGTTGGGAGTTTGAGATCAGCCTGACCAACATGGAGAAACCCTGTCTCTACTAAAAAAATACAAAATTAGACAGGTGTGGTGGCACATGCCTGTAATCCCATCTACTTGGGAGGCTGAGGCAGGAGAATCCCTTGAACCTGGGAGGTGGAGGTTGTGATGAGCCGAGATTATGCCATTGCACTCCAGCCTAGGCAACAAGAGTGAAACTTTATCTCAAAAATATATATATATATATATATGTGTGTGTGTGTGTGTATATATATATATACACACATACATATACAGTTAACATTAGCATTGCTTTGTTGATTTGGTAATTATGCATCCAATACACCAGCTTACTCTATACAGATATTTTTCTCCAAGTGGGTCATGTTCTTGTACCGTCACTCTTCAGTATCTGGCTTTTAACACTACAGATAAGGAGAGACCAGTTCTATTGTTTACCACTGAACAGCAAATGCCCTCTCAAACCTTGCACTCTCCATAAAGCAAGGTAGTGGCAAGGTAAAAACAAAACAAAAAACACCTTTTTGCCCAGGACCAATGGTCTCCTGGGATGCAAGACTTTTCAGTGCTGCCAGGCGTGGTGGCTCACACCTGTAATCCCAGCACTTTGGGAGGCTTAGGCAGGCGGATCACAAGGTCAGGATATCGAGGCCATCCTGGCTAACACGGTAAAAACCCGTCTCTACTAAAAATAAAAAAAAAATTATCCGGGCGTGGTGGCGGGCGCCTGTAGTCCCAGCTACTTGGGAGGCTGAGGCAGGAGAATGGCGTGAACCCGGGAGGCGGAGCTTGCAGCGAGCCGAGATTGCACCACTGCACTCCAGCCTGGGCAACAGAGCGAGGCTCCGTCTCAAAAATAAATAAATAAATAAAATTTAAAAAAGACTTTTCAGAGCTAAAAATAGGATAGTCCCAGGCAAACCAGTATGGCTGAACACACTAATAGTGGCCACTGTTGGGTATGGCATTTTCTTGTCTTTCTTTTTTTTTTGAGACAGAGTCTCCATTTGTTGCCCAGGCTGGAGTGCAGTTGCGCCATCTCGACTCACTGCAACCTCCATCTCCCGGGTTCAAGTGATTCTCCTGCCTCAGCCTCCTGAGTAGCTGGGATTATAGGCGCACGCCACCACGCCCGGCTAATGTCTGTATCTTTAGTAGAGACGGTTTCGCCATGTTAGCCAGGCTGGTCTCAAACTCCTGACCTCAGGTGATCCACCTGCCTCTGCCTTCCAAAGTGCTGGGATTACAGGCATGAGCCACCACGCGCGCCCTCAGATGACATTTTTTACACTTCCCCTCTTCATTTCAGCTTTCTCTGTTGGAAGAGATTGTTATTGCTACTCGGAGACCACGGAGTGTGATTTCTCACAAAGTACTCATTACCTGTATAGCCAAATTCCACCAAGTGAACACTTGCTATGTTCAAAGGAGGTCTTTCAGGTGGAACTTACTGAGCATTGATCTCCATTTTTCCTGCTCAATCTTTCAGCAATGTTCACAGCATAAATAGAACAGCAATCTTTTTTTTTTTTTAGACTGAGTCTCACTCTGTCATCCAGGCTGGAGTGCAGTGGCACAATCTTGGCTCACTGCAACCTCCACCTTATGGGTTCAAGCGATTCTCCTGCCTCAGCCTCCTGAGTAGCTGTGACTAAAAGCATGTGCCATCACACCGGCTACTTTTTGTATTTTTAGTAGAGACGGGGTTTCACCATGTTGGCCAGGCTGGTCTCGAACTACTGACCTCAAGTGATCCACCCGCCTTGGCCTCCCAAAGTGCTGCGATTACAGTCATGAGCCACCATGCCCAGCCCTAATGTTTGCATTTTAATCGCCTCTGTGTCCCCATCGCACTTGGCTCAGGCATTTGCCACAGGCTGGTCTGTGCTGTAATCTCTTTGAAATTCTGTCCCCAGTGGATGGGGGGAAAGGAAGCAACTCTGTCTTCCTTGAAGGAAGCAACCCTGCCTCGGTTTCCTTCCCTTCCAAGTCACCTAGCAGAGCCATCTGCACAAAAGGAATGAAAACGTGTGTTTGCTGAATCACATTAGACTTTATGTTACATCCTATTCTCGTGACTGTAGCTCCAGATTATACAAGCTACATCTAATTTGTCCAACATTATTTTCTCTTAATCTTCCACTTCTCTCCAGCTCTGTGCTGTGTACAGTTCTGTCTGAAGTCTTCCTCCATTCAAACTCTAAAAGGAAAAAAACTCCCTCTGATATCCATAGGGAGGGAGGTGCCCCCCTAGAGAGCAGAGATGTGTGAGAAAAGAGACCAGATCCCAAAGTGCAATTTGTCTCTCTTTGAGACGCATGATTCAGAACAGGAAGAAGAGGAGAGAAAGGAAAGGGGAAGGGAGGAAGGGACATCTGAAGGGATGCTGTCAGTTGTTATCCGAGGTTGGCAGCGTTCTGATTTTATATATATTTTTTTTATTTTATTTTATTTTATTTTATTTTATTATTTTATTTATTTTATTTTATTTTTGAGACAGAGTAGCTCTGTTGCCCAAGCTGGAGTGCAGTGGCGAAATCTCGACTCACTGCAACCTCCACCTCCCAGGTTCAAGCGATTCTTCAGCCTCCCGTGTAGCTGGGTGTACAGGCACGTACCACCATACCTAGCTAATTTTTTTGTATTTTTAGTAGAGACAGGGTTTCACCACGTTGGCCAGGCTGGTCTCGAACTCCTGACCTCAAGTGATCCACCCGCCTTGGCCTCCCAAAATGCTAGGATTACAGGTGAGCCACCTCGCCCAGCTGGTTAGCTTTAGAAACAGGGTCTCACTCTATTGCCCAGGCTGGAGTGCAGTGGCACAATCTTGGCTCACTGCAGCCTCATACTCCTGGAGTCAGGCGATCCTCCTGCCTCGGCCTCCCAAGTAGCTAATAATAGAATTAGAGGCACACTACCGCACCCAGGTAATTATTTTTATTTTTGTAGAGACAGGGTCTTGCTGTGTTAGCCAAGCTGGCCTTGAACTCCTGGGCTCAAGCTCCTGCCTTCTGCCTCAGATTACAGGTGTGAGACACTACCTCGCTGCAGCATTCTTTTAAATGACATGTGCCCTCTTTTATAACTTTTGGTATTTTTTTAGTTTTAAAATTTCGAGCATTAACCCTGTTTTATTATCAGAATAAAAGCAATGGTGTTTTGGGTTTTTTGTTGTTGTTGTTGTTTTTGAGACGGAGTCTCGCGCTGTTGCCCAGGATGTTGTGCAGTGGTGCGATCTCAGCTCACTGCAACCTCTGCCTCCTGGATTCAAGTGATTCTCCTGCCCCAGCCTCCCTAGTAGCTGGGATTCCAGGCACCTGTCACCACGCCCAGCTATTTTTGTTGTTGTTGTTGTTGTTATTTTTATTAGAGGAGGAAAACCAGTGTCATTCCTTAGTGGTCATCTGTGGGTTCTGTTCTGCAAGCATCCATTGTTCTTTTTCTCATGACAGCACCTCCAATGTCTTGCCATGGGAGAATGCACCTCACCTGTGAAATGCTGTCTTAGGGAACTGGCATTCAAGATGCTCTCCTTCCTAGCCAAGGGTTGGGTCTTGATCCTAGCTGGGCCGATACACTTAGGCTAAGTTCTTGCTGTGTTTGGCTTTGACCTTAGCTTAGCTTCTTCCAACCACCATTGTCCTGAGACTGGAGAGGTTTCCTTGCCTGCGAGCAGCAGTTGCAAAGCTGGCAGGAGGCCTTAGGACACAGGGAAAGTTTGCAAGAGTCAGCGTTCCTTCTAAAAGTGCTTATTTTAGGAGTTTGCACACACAGAAGATGGGATGATTTGCAAGCAACAGAAATGGACTCTGGTTAATACAGAGATCTTCTCTGTGTTCTCCCGCAGGTACTTGAATCTTGGGGACAGTGGCTCAGAGATGCAAAAGAGCAGGACTGATTCAGCCAGATGACAGTACCCGGAATTTTCTGCCATCTGGAACTTCCTAGTCACCAAGGTTCCTCTTCTCTCTAAGGTCTGGCTGTTTAGCTTTTTCTTTTTTTCTTTCTTTCTTTTTTTTTTTTAAGAGGCAGGGTCTCACTCTGTCTCCCAGGCTGGAGTGCAGTGGCCCAATCATGGCTCATTGTAACCTCAAACTCCTGGGTTCAAGCAATCCTCCTGCCTCAGCCTCTCAAGTAGCTAGGACTACAGGTGCACGCCCCATGACTGAATAATTTTTAGAACTGTTTTGTAGAGATGCGATCTCCCTGTGTTGCCCAGGCTGGTCTCAAACTCTTGCCTCTAGCAATCCTCCCACCTCAGCCTCCCAAAGTGCTAGGATTTCAGGCGTAAGCCATTGTGCCTAGAGCTATTTTTTGTTTTAAATTCTGGAAGGATTTCCAGATACATTCTTTTTCCTTAAGTTCCTGTACTTTGCAAACTTATTTAAATAAGTTTACTTACTGCGGATCACAGTAAGAAATACTCAGAGAGCCAGATGGAGTGGCTTATGCCTCTAATCCCAGCACTTTGGTAGGCTGAGGCAGGAGGCTCACTTGAGCCCAGGAGTCCAAGACCAGTCTGGGCAATAAAGCAAGACCCTGTCTCTACAAAAAAAAAAAAAATTAATTAATTAGTTAGCTGGGTGTGGTGGCACCCACCTGTAGTCCCAGCTTCTCAGGAGACTGAGGTGGGAGAATCACTTAAGCCCAGGAATTCAAGGCTTCAGTGAGCCATGATTGCACCACTGCACTTTGGCCTTGGTAACAGAGTGAGCTCGTGTCTCAAAAAAAAAAAAAGAAATACTAAGAGTGACCCAGTATGTACATACACACATAGGCATAAGTAAAACAAAAGTTGGACAAAATAGGCCGGGCATGGTGGCTCATGCCTGTCATCCCAGCACTTTGGGAGGCTGAGATGGGTGGATCACTTGAGGTGAGGAGTTTGAGACCAGCTTGATCAATACAGTGAAACCCCATCTCTACTAAAAATTAGCTGGGCATAGTGGCATGCGCCTGTGGTCCCAGCTACTCAAGAGGCTGAGGCAGGAGAATCATTTGAACACGGGAGGTAGGGACTGCAGTGAGCCGAGATCACACCACTGTACTCCAGCCTGGGTGAGACTTGCTCCAGAGAGGGAGACTCTGTCTCAGAAAACAAACAAAACAAACAAACAAAAGGTTGCACGAAATAAGACTTACCTTTAGCAGCATAGATACAGCTTTCTATTTCCTATTTCCATTTCATTTTTTTTTATGCTGGTTACACCCCCTTAAACTAATTTAAAGTTTCATGCATGAGGCTTTAAATCTCACACTTGGAAAACCTCTGAGTTTTCCAAAGTTCATTGCTGTTGCTTGCAATAATCCTGTCTCTTGTGTGTGAAAACCCCAAAATGATCATTGATGTAATGGAACATGGAACCTCACAAACTTTTTCTCTTGGGCAATGCAGCAGCAGGATAAGCTCTGGCAACAAAAAGCCACAAATGTTGGCTGGGAAGAGCCAAGCATAGCATTGAAGCCAAGCAGCCAGAACTTTCTCCTCCCACAGCAAGCAAAAACCCAGCTGTGGTTGGGCGTGGTGGGTCATGCCTGTAATCCTAGCACTTTGGGAGGCTGAGGCAGATGAATCCCTTGAACCCAGGAGTTCGAGATCAGCCTCAACAACACGGTGAAACCCCGTCTCTACTAAAAATACAACAATTAGCCAAGCATGGTGGCTTGTGCCTGTAATGCCAGCTACTCGGGAGGCTGAGGCAGGAGGATTGCTTGAGCCCAGGAGGTGGAGGCTGCAGTGAGCCAAGATCACGCCACTGCACTCCAGCCTGGACAATAGAGCAAGACTCTGTTTTTAAAAAAAAAAAAAAGCCCCAGCTGTGATGTGACTACCTTTTACATGCCTATTATTTGTCTAGGCTAGGGATCCATGAGCCTTCAGACCAAACCCAGACCAATGCCAGTTTCTCTATGGCCCCTGAGCTAAGGATGACCTCTGCATTTTCTTTTCTTTCCTTTTTTTTTTTTTTTTTTTTTTTGAGACTACCTCTACATTTTCAAATGGCTATGGGAAAACATCAAAAGAATAATGATATTTTATGACATGGGAAACTTATATAAAATTCAAATTTCAGTGCTCACCAATCAAGTTGAAATAAAACATAGCCACATCCATTCATTTAGGTGCCTGTCTATGGCAGCTTTAGGCTACAGCTTTGGAGTATGGTGGTAGAGCTGAGTGGTTGCAACAGGGGCCATAAGACCTGCACACCCTAAAATAGTATCTAGCCTTGTACAGAAAAAGTGTATCAGGGCTGGGTGTGATGACAAACACCTGTAATCCCAGCCCTTTGGGAGGCCAAGGCAAGAAGATCACTTGAGGCCAGGAGTTCAAGACCAGCCTGGGCAACATAGTGAGACCCCATCTCTACCAAAAAAAAAAAAAAAATTTAAAGAAAACAACAAAAAAGAAAAATTTGCCCATCTCTGGTCTAAATACTAGATGGAGATTAAAAATAAAGTAGGCCGGGCGCAGTGGTTCATGCCTGTAATCCCAGCAATTTGGGAGGCCGAGGCGAGTGGATCACCTGAGGTCAGGAGTTCGAAACCAGCCTGGCCAGTATGGCGACAATATGGTGAAACCTCGTCTCTACTAAAAATACAAAAAATTAGCTGGGCGCGGTGGTGGGTGCCTGTAATCCCAGCTACTCAGGAGGCTGAGGGAGGAGAATCGCTTGAACTTGGGAGGCGGAGGTTGCTGTGAGCCAATATCACGCCACTGCACTCCAGCCTGGGTGACAGAGCGAGACTCCGTCTCAAAAAAATAAAAATAAAAAATAAAAATAATGTTAAAGTTTGGTCCCTGCTCTAAAGGAGCTTATAATCCAAATGGGTGAAATAGTCCCAAAGCAACTGAAGCAAATCAAGAACAACTAAGCATTTAACTCTATGTGATGGAGAGGTTGTGTCAGAAAGCCAGAAATGGAAGAAATCCCTCAAAGGAAAAGGTGACGTGGAAGGGGTGAGGGCTTCTGGAGGAGCTGAGGCTGGAATCTTTGTTGATTCCTGAATTTCTACATGAAAGGGGCTCAGAAACAGTAATTTGAATGGGGATTTTCATTTCCCTTTACTTAAGAGGACTGATGGAATCAACTGTGCATATCAAATAAAAGAAGTGGGGGAAATGGAGACAAATGGAACTGCCACAAAGAGAATATAGTATCCAGGCCAGGTGTGGTGGCTCACTCCTGTAATCCCAGCACTGTGGGAGGTCGAGGCAGGAGGATCATTTGATCCCAGGAGTTTGAGACCAGCTGTTTGAGACCAACATGGTGAGACCCCATCTCTACCAAAAATACAAAAAAAAATTAACTGAGCATGGTGGTACATGCCTGCAGCCCCAGCTACTTGGGAGGCTGAGGAGGAAGGATGCTTGAGCTCAGGAGGTGAAGGATGCTCGAGCTCAGGAGGTCAAGGCTGCAGTGACCTGTGACTGCGCCACCGCACTGCAGCCTAGGTGACAGAGCAAGGCACTGTCTCAAAAAGAAAAAAAAAAGGTAGTATCCAGTTTAAGCAGAAAGGAAGAAAAAAGGAAGGCAGAACAGCACAAAGCAGGGAATGATGACAATAACAACACCAATAATAAAAGCAGCTAACATTTATCAGGTCCTTCTCATGTGCTGGGCACTGTGATCAAAGCCCTACATACATCATCGTGTTGAATGGTCTCCATAACTGTTGCAAGGTAGCTACACATTATCTCCATTTTACAGGTGAGTACGTGAGGGCACTGTGTACAAAGAAGAGGAGATCAGTCTAACAGGATCAGAGATGTATTTTAGAGCAGCAGGAAATAAGGTTAGGGTGGGAGAGAGGAAAGATGCGGATTACAGAAGATGGGGAAGTCCAGGCAGTGTCTTTAATCCAATTAAAAAGTAAAAACAAGCCAGGCATGGTGGCGCACCTGTAGTTCCAGGTACTCAGGAGGCTGAGGCAGGAGGATTGCTTGAGCTGAGTTCAAAGCTGCAGTGAGCTATGACTGCACCATTGCACTCTGGCCTGGACAACAGAGCAAGACCTTGTCTCAAAAAAAAGTAAAAATAAGATAATACGGTAGAAGAGCTTGGGATTGGCATCAGAGGCAAAAGGAAGCTTTTGAGCCAGAGGAACATGGGCTGAAATAAGAGTCATTAAAATACTGGTCAGGCCAAGCGCCGTGGCTCATGTCTGTAATCCAAGCACTTTGGGAGGCTGAGGCAGGTGGATCACGATGTCAGGAGATCAAGGCCATCCTGGCTAACATGGTGAAACCCTGTCTCTACTAAAACTACAAAAAAAATTAGCCGGGCGTGGTGGCAGCCGCCTGTAGTCCCAGCTACTTGGGAGGCTGAGGCAGGAGAATGGTGTGAACCTGGGAGGCAGAGCTTGCAATGAGCCAAGATCGCACCGCTGCACTCCAGCCTGGGTGACAGAGCAAGACTCCGTCCCCCCCAAAAAAAAAAAAAAAAATACTGGTCAACAGAGCTGAAGGCAGGAGGCATCCTATATAGGTTTCATGGGAGTGTCACGCTATGCTCAGCCTATTAAAGATTCCAACAACCAAGAAACCTACATCACTCAATTTCACCCAGCAATTTCCAAACTTGTTGACCACACACTCTTGCCTCTTTTTCTTAGAAAACCTAATAACAGCTGCTATGCCTCCAAACATAGTTTAGAAAATGCTGCCTTCGAGAAAAAGCCCACAGTCATGAGAGAAATCATTTTATTTGGACAATGAGCACCCAGATGGCTGATTTTATAAATGTGGCAAAAAGGCAAATTGCTACTTGGGATTTCTATCTTTAAATCCTGCCTCTGGTAAGTGGAGTCACCAGATCTTTATACAGAGAACAGCGTATGCCAAGCTAGTAAATAATCGAACACCAAGGGGTTTAGACTCACTAGCCAACTCCAAGCTGCTTTGCTTTATTTTTAGATAATAGAAATGGCAGCAGAGTAAATACTGTAAATCTAGATGCCTGATTCCAATCCCCCCAGGGGCCAAAGTAATTTCTCTTTCAAGGCCATTTTTAGAAGCTTGTTAGCTCCTTCATCCCAAATGTCTACCTCCCTAGGAAGCGAAGCAACTCACCTCAGTTGCTTTGGAATCAAATACCTGGGTGCAATTTAGCAAATGCACATGAATTCCTGCTGTGTGCCACTCCCTGTGTTCGCAGCCTCTTCTTTGAAGGGAAGATCTGTTAACCAGGTGGGTTGGTAATCATCAGCCACAGGGTGATGTGGTAATGATCTTGACCTTAAAAATCTATTTATGTACTGGTTGTTTTCAGTTCACAGGGCAGCCAGCAATTGGATAACCAGCAAGTGCTCTCTAGCCAGCCCTCTCTGTTTGAATCAAGTTAAACATCTGGTTGATGCTTTCAAAAAGTCATATCAGACATTTGGCATCAAGAGATAAACGAACATCTGGACAGCTAATTGACCAAATTTTCAGCCATTTTTTCAGCACACCTCTAAATTCCATGTTTCCAGCACAAACATTCACTGGACCAGGTTTCATTTGAAATCACTTATGCTCTAAAGGGTCATTTTTTGAACTGTAACTCCTGAGACCAAGTAACTTTCTTTATGTTCGAAAACTGTGGTTAATTAAGAACCTGAATTCTCACCAGGCATGATGGCATGATGGCTCACGCCTGTAATCCCAGCTCTTAGGGAGGCAGAGGCAGGAGGATAGCTTGAGCCCAGGAGTTCGAGACCTGCCTAGGCAATATAGCGAGACCCCATTCTCCACAAAAAGGAAAAAAAAAAAAAAAAAAAACTTGAATTCTTACTGCTTTCTTTCAGGAGAGTGCATAATGTTAAAAAAAAAAAAAAAAAAAAAAAAAGAAAGAAAGAAAGTGGGCTTGGATGGAAAACTGCATTGTCTAGAGGTTACCTCTCCAGGTTATCTGGTCTTTTGTTGTCTTTGAGCTGTTTTACAACTCTGTAAGTAGTAGGTAACTGACAACAACACAAAAATAATTCCTATACACATCGAATTCTGTCCTGTTTCATAGAAGTCCAATTGACTTCCCTTTCCCTCATGGAGAAACCAAAGTTACTTTCCTTTGCACAATCATGTCGAATTCTTGATTTATACATCAGTCTGTTCTTCAGATTCTTTTAAACTGGTAATAAGACCTACCTGGTTCCCTCATTGATTCAGTAGAATACAATCTTCAACACTTGTTCATTTTTATATCTTTACGAGAGTCAGGATTTTACCTTATTCTGAAAATTATCTTTGAACAGCAACATGGGAAGATACTCATTTTTTGTCCTGAATTTCCTCAAATATGCCTGTGACTCCTGCCCCGTGCCCCATTAGAACTATGGGTGGATTTCTAGTGCAACTGACACATTGTCATGTAGTAGGCTGTTTCTTTGAAAAATGCATTCGCTAATGGATAATTATCTTTTCTAAATACAATTTATTGTGCTTCCTTTTTTTTCAGAAAAGGAACTAAATTAATGGAAAGGCTAGCCCACCAAATAAAGGTTA
The DNA here is from genome assembly GCF_028885655.2 of Pongo abelii. NCBI lineage: Eukaryota > Metazoa > Chordata > Mammalia > Primates > Hominidae > Pongo > Pongo abelii. The sequence continues at coordinate 12,911,611 of NC_072003.2, read as the reverse complement.
TACATCTCTCTGCCCATGAACAGTTGTTGAATAATGGTTGCAAATAATAGTAGCAATAGTGTCCTTTGTATTCAAAAAAGCCTGGCTGACCCAGGGCAACAGAATTCATGGGTTAAAATGTTTTCCCAGTGGTGATGATAGGTTTACAATTTTGGATTCAATTATTTAGTTTACTGAGAGCTTTCAGGTGTTGGCAATCATGGTCTGATAGAGAAAGTCCTTTATTAGTCAGATAACTATTTTACCTAGCTCCTTTTTAAAAAAATTTATTTTATTTATTTTTATTTTATTTTATCTTTTTGAGATGGGAGTCTGTTGTGTCGCCCAGGCTGGAGTGCAGTGGCGCAATCTCGACTCACTGCAACCTCCGCCTCCCAGGTTCAAGCAATTCTCCTGCCTCAGCCTCCCAAGTAGCTGGGACTACAGGCGTGCACCAACATGCCTGGCTAATTTTGTGTTTTTTTTAATACAGATGGGGTTTCGCCATGTTGGCCAGGCTGGTCTCAAACTCTTGAACTCAAGTGATCTGCCTGCCTCGGCCTCCCAAAGTGCTGGGATTACAGGCATGAGCCGCCACAGCCGGCCCTGGACTGGTTTATGTAAAGCTACTTGGAGGATTCTAATGTGTCATCAGAGGTGGGAATCACCCAGGACAAGACTGTCCACAGCAAGAACTATTTTTATTCTATGCGCTATAGAAGTAATTGAAGCAATGAAACTTGGACTACACACACACTGTCCTCCTTATGGGGAATAAGACACGCCTGAATCATTGGAACACCTGATTTCGTGGCACACCTGTAAACTAAATTTATCTAAGACCATTAAAGAAGGAGCTATGGGCCAGGCACGGTGGCTCACACCTGTAATCCCAGCACTTTGGGAGGCTGAGGCGGGCAGACCACGAGATCAAGAGATCAAGACCATCCTAGTTAACATGGTGAAACCCCGTCTCTACTAAAAATACAAAAAAAAAAAAATTAGCCAGGCATGGTGGCGGGTGCCTGTAGTCCCAGCTACTTGGGAGGCTGAGGCAGGAGAATGGCATGAACTCAGGAGGCAGAGCTTGCAGTGAGCAGAGATCGTGCCACTGCACTCCAGCCTGGGTGACAGAGTGAGACTCTGCCTCAAAAAAAATAAAAATAAAAATAAAAATAAAAAATAAAGGAAGAGGAACACATTATTTTTCCTCCCCTGCCGCACCAAAAGAAATGCTCATTTCAATTTGCAAAAATGGAAATGCCATGTGTCACCTGCTGGTCTCTTTCCTCTGCTGGTCCCTTTCATGATTTTCTGTGTACTCTTTGAGGTGATAATGAAGAGGAAACAGCCAGTTCCTAGAAACACAACACCTTTCGGAGAAACCTTACCATCAGTGCTCTCTGCAGTGACACAAATCCCCCGCATTTTGGTAGCAGAGTAGAGGGTTGCTGTTGGGAGGGTATTCTAGTCATCCACCTGGAGCATTTTCTTTGTTATAAGTGAAAGTGACACTTTCTCATTCACTTCAATTTGTACTAAGTAGGAATCTTTCCGGGCAGGAATGTCTTAAGGAAAATCAAATCCATTTTGCATGGGGAGATTTCTCTTTTTTTTTTTTTTGAGACGGAGTCTTGCTCTGTCACCCAGGCTGGAGTGCAGTGGTGCTATCTCTGCTCACTGCAAGCTCCACCTCCCGGGTTCATGCCATTCTCCTGCCTCAGCCTCCCCAGTAGCTGGGACTACAGGCGCCCGCCACCACGCCCGGCTAATTTTTTGTATTTTTAGTAGAGACAGGGTTTCACCGTGATAGCCAGGATGGTCTCAATCTCCTGGCCTCGTGATCCGCCTGCCTCGGCCTCCCAAAGTGCTAGGATTACAGGCATGAGCCACCACGCCCGGCAGCATGGGGAGATTTCTTTATGCTCTGGGAAGCTGGTAATTGTGTTCCTCTTGGCTTTATCTCCAGCACATCCAACACAGTTTTATTGTCAGTGTTTTTGTTTGTTTGTTTTGAGATGGAGTCTCCCTCTGTTGCCCAAGCTGGAGTGCAATAGCGCGATCTTGGGTCACTGCAATCTCCACCTCCCAGGTTCAAGCGATTCTTGTGCCCCAACCTCCCCAGTAGATGGGATTACAGGCACTCACCACCACACCAGGCTAATTTTTGTATTTTAAGTAGAGACGAGTTTTTGCCATGTTAGCCAGGCTGGTCTCGAACTCCTGGCCTCAAGTGATCTGCCCACCTCAGCCTCCCAAAATGCTGGGATTACAGGAGTGAGCCACGACACCTGGGTCTTTCTCTTTTTTTTTGAGGCAGTCACCAGCCTCACTCTGTCACCATGGCTGGAGTGCAGTGGTGTGATCATAGCTCACTGCTGCCTCCACCTCCCAGGCTCAAGTGAACCTCCAGCCTTAGCCTCTGGAGTAGCTAGGACCACAGGCACATACCACCACCAGGAGCTAACCTTTTGAATTTTTTTAAATTTTTCTGTAGAGATGGGAATCTCACTATGTTGCCCAGGCTGGTCTCGAACTCCTGGCCTCAAGCAATCCTCCTGCCTCAGCCTCCCAAAGTGCTGGGATTACAGGTGTGAGCCACCATACCCAGCCTGGGTCTTCATTCCTGAAACTCCTGTGTCATGTAAAACTTACATAAAATGAATTCATTATGCTTCTCTGTTGTTAATCTATCTTTTATTATAAGAGTCTCAGCCATGAACCTAGTGATGGGTGAGGAAAATAAATCTTTTTCTCTGTCATGGGAGCATGAGGGACTGCTTAATGGATTTAGGGTTTCCTTTTGGGGTGAAGAAATGTCTCGGAACTGGATAGAGGTAATAGTTGTACAACACTGTGAATGTACTAAATGCCAGTACATTGCACGGTAGATTATACACTATAAAGTACTTAATGGTTTATTTTATTTTATCTATTTAGTTATCTTTTTTTTTTTTTTTTTGAGACAGAGTCTCTCTCTCTCTCTCTCACCCAGGCTAGAGTACAGTGGCACCATCTTGACTCGCTGCAGCCTCCACCTCCCAGGTTCAAGCAATTCTCCCACCTCAGCCTCCCGAGTAGCTGGAATTATAGGTGCCCGCTACCACGCCTGGCTAATTTTTTGTATTTTTAGTAGAGACAGGATTTTGCCATGTTGGCCAGGCTGGTCTCAAACTCCTGACCTCAGGGGATCCACTCGCCTTGGCCTCTCAAAGTGCTGGAATTGCAGGCATGAGCCAATGCGCCCAGCCAATGGTAAATTTTACATCATGCAAATTGTACCTCAATTAAATAAAAAAAAATCTCTCTCAGAAGAGACAACGTACAAAGCTTACCTAGTCCCAGCTCTGGATAAGCATTTGAGAAATAACAGAGCCCTGGGTGAGGCACAGCTGATCTTTAGGAAAATGGCCCTCTCTTCTCCTGGATGCCAGCCCAGCCCCCTAGGTCCCAGCTGAGCCGCTCTTCAGGATGTTGTTTGCACTGGTTTTAACCAGCAGGATGTGCTCCAGGGACACCTACACTGTATCTATTTAAACAGGATGAGGACGGATGAATCCTGTAGCAGCGGCTGTCAGGTCTCCAACACTAAGACTAAACAGGATGAGGATGGATGAATCCTGTAGCAGCGGCTGTCAGGTCTCCAACACTAAGACAGCACTTCAAACACGGAGTGGGTGATGCGGTCTTACCTTGATATGCTCAGTATGGGAAGAACCAAACGGAACCAAAATGCAAACTTTTGTTCCTTGTCAAAATGACGGCCACTTTTAAAAGCCAACTGCTAGCCCGGCACGGTGGCTCACACCTGTAATCCCAGCACTTTGGGAGGCCGAGGCGAGCAGATCACGAGGTCAGGAGTTCAAGACTAGCCTGGCCAACATGATCAAACCCCTTCTCTACTAAAAATACAAAAAATTAGCTGGGTGTGGTGGCATGTGCCTGTAATCCCAGCTACTTGGGAGGCTGAGGCAGGAGAATCACTCGAACCCAGGAGACAGAGGTTGCAGTGAGCTGAGATTGCGCCATTGCAGTCCAGCCTGGGCGACAGAGCAAGACTCCGTCTCGAGAAAAGAAAATTAACAAAAGAGAGCCATCTGCCAAATGCATTTCACCTCTGGAGTAAGGCCTGGACAAATCTTTAGTGTTCAGCTGTCTTAGTTTCCACCTGCGCAAAAGAGGATCCCATAGGTTGAATGTTTACCTCTCCCCAAAATGTCTACATTGAAACCTTGGCCTGGCATGGTGGTTCATGCTTGTAATCTCAGCACTTTGAGAGGCGAAGGCGGGTGCATCACCTGAGGTCAGGAGTTCAAGACCAGCCTGTTCAACATGGTGAAACCCTATCTGTACTAAAAATACAAAAATTAGCTAGGCATAGTGGTACATGCCTGTGGTCCCAGCTACTTGGGAGGCTGAGGCACAAGAATCACTTGAACCTGAGAGGCAGAGGTTACAGTGACCTGAGATCATGCCACTGTACTCTAGCCTGGGAAACAGAGTAAGACTCTGTCTCAAAAAAAAAAAAAAAAAGAATGGCGATCCTGTTACATACATTTTCCTGGATCTCATTTTTCTCCTTCAATGATATCTCTAAAACAACTATTATTGTTCTAAATTATTCTTCTTTAACAGCCACGTAGTATTTCACAGCAGATGAACAACAATTTATTCCACCATTCTTCTCCTGATGAGCCTCCACTTTGTGGCCAGTATTTTTGCAGATAGCTGTTTTTATTTCCATCGGATAGAATCCCAGGAGAGGGGCCGGGTGCAGTGGCTCACACCTGTAATCCCAGCACTTTGGGAGGCCAAGGCAGGTGGATCATCTGAGGTCAGGTGTTTGAGACCAGCCTGACCAACATGGCGAAACTCCGTCTCTACTAAAAATACAAAAACTGGCAGGGTGCGGTGGCTCACGCCCATAATCCCAGCACTTTGGAGGCCAAGGCAGGCAGATCACGAGGTCAGGAGATCGAGACCATCCTGGCTAACATGGTGAAACCCATCTCTACTAAAAATACAAATAATTAGCTAGGTGTGGTGGTGGGCACCTGTAGTCCCAGCTACTCAGGAGGCTGAGGCAGGAGAATGATGTGAACCCGGGAGGTGGAGGTTGCAGTGAGCCGAGATCATGCCACTGCACTCCAGCCTGGGCGACAGAGTGAGACTCCATCTCAAAAAAAAAAAAAAAAAAAAAAGCCAGCTGGCTGTGGTGGTGCATGCCTGTAATCCCAGCTACTCGGGAGGCTGAGGTGGGAGAATCACTTGAACTCTGGAGGTTGCAGTGAGCTGAGATCATGCCACTGCACTCCAGCCTGGGCAACAGAGACTCCATCTCAAAAAAAAAAAGAATCCCAGGAGTGGGATTGCTGGTATCAAAACTTAAGAGCATTTTATATTGAATAGATATTATCTTATTGCTTTCCAAAAAGGCTGTAACACTGAACAGTGTCTCTTATGACCCTGTTTTCTGCATGAAATTAGAAACTCTTTTAAGTGGACCAGTATATTTATAATGTTTTTTAATTCCAACTTTTGGCTAGGCGTGGTGGCCAAAATTAAGTGCTTGTAATCTTAGCACTTTGGGAGGCTAAGGCAGGAGGATTGCTTGAGTCCAAGAGTTCAAAACCACCTTGGGCAACGTAGCAAGACCTCCGTCCCTCTATATATATATTTTTTAATTTTTTGGCTGGGTGTAGTGGCTCATACCTGTAATCCCAGCACTTTGGGAGACCGAGGTGGGTGGATCACCTGATGTCAGGAGTTCGAGACCAGTCTGACCAATATGGTGAAAGCTCGTCCCTAGTAAAAATACAAAAATTAGCCGTGTGTGTTGGTGTGCACCTGTAGTCCCAGCTACTCAGGAGGCTGAGGCAGGAGAATCGCTTGAACCTGGGAGGCAGAGGTTGCAGTGAGCTGAGATCACACCATTGCACTCCAGCCTGGGCAACAGAGCAAGACTTCCTCTCTCAAAAAAAAAAAATTAAAGAAAAAGAAAAAAAAACAACTTTTATTTTAGATTCAGGAGGTACATGTGTAGGTTTGTTACAAGAGTGTATTTCATGATGCTGAGATTTGGGGTCTGGGTGAAACCATCAGCCAGATAATGAACAAAGTACCTAATAGGTAGTGTTTCAACTCTTCCCTCCCTCCCTCCTCCCTCCCTCCTCTAGTCCCCAGTGTCTGCTGTTCCCATCTTTATGTCCATCTGTACCCGATGTTTAGCTTCCACTTATAAGTGAGAACATGCATTAATTCACTTAGTATAATGGCCTCCAGCTGCATCCATGTTGCTGCTAAGACCATGATTTTACTTTTTTTGATGGCTGGTGGTATTCCATGGTGTATATGTACCATATTTTCTTTATCCAATCCACTGTCAATAGGCACCTAGGTTGATTCCATGTCTTTGTTATTGCAGGTAGTGCTGAACAGACCAGTTATTTAATGGGGCCTTATCATTTTTTTGTTTCTGTTGTTTCAGAAAGATGTGACTTACTCTGAAATGCTGCACCTCACCTATGCTGGCATCTAAGAATCAAAAAGTTAAGGTGTGTAAAGTACCTAGCCCAGCCTGTACCCATCGCAACACTGTCACTTGGCTGCCGGTTCCCATTCATGGTACCTATTCCTGTTACTTTGTATCGGATCTGAAAATCTCACATGTTTCCCTCAAAGCAGAAGGCAAGGATACTAATCTCACGGCAGCATCAGGAACAAATCTTTGTGTGTTTGTTTGTTTTGAGACAGAATCTTGCTCTGTTGCCTAGGCTTGAATGCAGTAGTGCGATGTCAGCTCACTGCAACCTCTGCCTCCCAGGTTCAAGCGATTCTCCTGAGTAGCTGGAATTACAGGCTTGCACCACCATGCCCAGCTAATTTTTAAATTTTTGGTAGACAGGATTTCGCCATGTTGCCCAGGCTGGTCTTGAACCGCTGAACTCAAGTGACCCACCCGCGTGGGCCTCCCAAAGTGCTGCAATTACAGGCATAAGCCACCACGCCTGGATGCTGATATTTTTAAATGGTTAAGACCTCAGGGTAATGACAGGGTTTTTCCTTGCCTATCACATTGAGAGCACTTAGAAGACCTTCTTTCCTTCTGAGACATAATAACTACTATGGGTTTCTCCCTTCAAGATTTCTGATCAGCCCCTTCTTTCAAACCCACTGCTCCTGTAGACTCCAGCCCTGCAATGGGTATTTGGACATCCAGCCCTCATGATGGGGTAATTCCAAACCCTCCTAGCTGACCTTCTTATCCCCAGGGCCCCTGACTTTGCATCCAGTTGGCCACCATTGCCAGACAAGCCTTCCTAAAATGCTACTTCCGGCTGGGCGCGGTGGCTCATGTCTGTAATCCCAGCGTGTTGGGAGGCCAAGGCAGGCAGATCACCGGAGGTCAGGAGTTTGAGACCAGCCTGGCCAACAGGGTGAAACCCCATCTCTACTAAAAGTACAAAAATTAGCCGGGCGTGGTGGTGGGTACCTGTAATTCCAGCTACTCAGGAGGCTGAGGCAGGAGAATCGCTTGAACCCAGGAGGTGGAGGTTGAAGTGAGCCGCAATTGTGCCATTGCACTCCAGCCTAGGCAACAACAGCAAGACTCCGTCTCAAAAATAAATAAATAAATGCTACTTCTTTCCCTCCGTCCCTTGTCCTGCAATGGCCCCATATTGCCAGTCCTTTTTTAATCCACCAAAGTCTAGTGGTCCTGCTCAACCATCCTTTTTATCTCGCAACTCCAATGCAGCGAAGCTCATACACGCCTCCATAAATCTCCACGCTCATCATCACCTCCATTCTTCCTTGAGGTTCACCCACCTAAATTTAACTTCTCTCTTTTCCTTCTCTCCAACTATTCAGATACTATCAGGTCAATTCCCACCTCACATCCTCTTCTATTAACATGATCGCCACCATTTACTGAGAGCACCAGACTCTGTGAAGGGCTTTCATGTATTATTTCATTGAATCTTCTTAATTAGCCTTTGATACGGTTTGGCTGTGTCCCCACCCAAATCTCATCTTGAATTGTAATCTGAATTGTAATCCCCATGTGTGGAGGGAGGGACCTGGTGGGAGGTAATTGGATCATGGGGGCGGTTCCCCCATACTGTTCTCATGATACTGAGTGAGTTCTCACGAGATCTGGTTGTTTGATAAGTGTCTGGTGCTTCCCTCTGTCACTCTCTCCTGCCACCTTGTGAAGAAGGTGCTTGCTTCTCCTTCGCCTTCCGCCATGATTGTAAGTTTCCTGAGGACTCCCCAGCCAGGTGGAACTGTGAGTCAATCAAATCTCTTTTCTTTTCAAAGTACCCAGCCTCAGGGTAAAGTATCTTTATAGCAGTGTGAAAACGGACTAATACATCCTTTGAGGCAGATCCTGTTATTATCCCCATTTTACAGATGAGAAAACTGAAATTCAGAGAGGTTAAGTAACAGCCCAAGATCACACAACTATTATGAAGTGGTAAAGCCAGGATTCAAATGCAGGCAGAGCTCCTGCTGTCAAATGTTACAGTAATATGCCCCTCTATTGACCTAGAAATCCTTCTTGATCATTCAAAGAAAGCCTTTCTCTGTGAAGCTACAGGTCTTCAAAACAGAAAGGCTCTTCCTCCTCCATTTTTGTGAATGTCTTCAACTTCCACTCCAGTTTGACCCTGAAGGCACTTTGAAGTGGTGAGTTGTAGTCCTCAAGCTTACAAGAGACATGTTTGTAATGGAAAAGGAAATTAATGAGCCAAAGAACAGAATCAGTTCTAAGAAACACAGAGACGTGTCTAGTTGACATTAAGCATCTATATCAATGGCAGCTTCAACTAATCCTGGGAAATTAGGAAGGCAGCAGAATTAAGTCAACCTGTGCTAGGTTCAAATCTCAGCCCTACCACTTATCAGTGGAGTGACATTGGGCTAATTGCTTAACCTCTGTAAGCCTCAGTTTGCTCCTCTGTAAATAGAACCATAAATGCAATAGATGGCTATATTGTCTCAGCTCACAGAATGTTTTGTAAGGAGCGGAGGATGCATGTAAAACATGCACAGAGTGGCTCATAGGAAGAACTTCACGCATGTTATTTCTTATAATCATTTTCTTTATTTTTATTTTTTTAGAGACAGGGTCTCACTTTGTTGCCCATGCTGGAGTGCTGTGGCACAGTCACAGCTTTTGCAAGCCTCGACCTCCTGTGACCAAGTAAGCCTCCCGCCTAGGCCTCCAAAGTAGCTGGAACTACAGGTGCACACCACCATGCCTGGCTAATTTTGGTGCAGTCATAGCTCACTGCAGCCTCAAACTCCTGGGCTCAAGAGATTCTCCCACCTCAGCACCCTCGGGTAGCTAGGACTACAGGTGCACATCATCACACTCAGCCAGTTTTTTTTTTATTTTTTTGTAGAGATGAGGTCTTGCTATGTTGTCCAGGCTGGTCTTGAACTCCTGGGCTCAAGCCATTCTTCTGCCTCAGCCTCCCAAGTAGCTGGGATCACAAGCGTGGGCCACTATGCCCAGCTAACTTTTTTATTTTTATTTTTGTAGAGTTAGAGTCTTGCTTACTTTCTGTCTGTATACAATAGTTTTCATTTTTAAAATAATTTCATGTCAGTGGACTCATACAGTATGTACCCTTTTCATTCTTGCTTGCTTCTTTCACTCAGCATGATGATTTTGTGATCCATTTACATAGTGTGTCTTTAGTCTGTTCCTTTTTACTGTTGAAAAGCATTCTGTTGTATGGTTATACCACATTTGGGTTGTTTCCAGTTTGCGGCTATTCCTAAAAAAGCTGCTATGAACATTTGTGTACAAATATTTGTAGAGACACATGCTCTCATTTCTGTTGGGTAAATACCCAGAAGTGCACCGTCTGGGTCCTATGATTGCTGTATGTTTAAATTTTTAAGAAATGACCAAGTCATTTCCCCCCATGTGACATTCCCACCAGCAAGGCATGAGGGTGCCAGTTGATCTACATCCTCTCCAGCACTTAGTAGGATCAGTCCTTTTAATTTTAGCCTTTCCAGTGGCTGCATATCTCAGTGAAGTTCCAACTTGGTTTTTCCTAACAATTAATGGTGATTCCACGTATGTATTTCCTTCTATTCTTTCTTATTAAGGCTCAGCTCTTCGAGAAAGTTTTCAGAAGCCCCAGGGTTGGCTAAGCCCCTCCTCTTTGCTCCATTAGCTGCCCTGCTCCCAACCCCCTACTTACTCACACACCCTTATTAAATCAAGTTTACCTTTTTATGTACCTGTTGCCATAGCTGTAAAGCCAATAATATAATAATTAACATTTACTAAACATGTATCATGTACTGACCTCTGTATTGAATGATTTCCAATCTGTGTCTCAAGGAATTCTCAGCTATCCTAAGTAGATACTATTACTGTCACTGTTGTACAGTTGCAGAAACCAAAGCTTAAGAGGTGAAATAACCAGGCGTGGTGGCTCATGCCTATAATCTCAGCACTTTGGGAGGCCAAGACAGGAGGATTGCTTGAGGCCAGGAGTTCAAGACCAGCCTGGGCAACATACCAAGACCCCATCTCTACAAAAAAATTTTAAAAATTAGCCAGGCGTGGTGGTGTGCACCTGTAGTTCCAGCTACTTCGGAGGCCTAGGCGGGAGGCTTACTTGGTCACAGGAGGTCGAGGCTTGCAAAAGCTGTGATTGTGCCACAGCACTCCAGTATGGGCAACGGAGCAAGACCCTGTCTCAAAAACTGACTTTGAGAAACTTCTTCAGATTTATATAATTCCTCATGGTTACCACTGAGAACAGATACAGATAGCAAAAGATTGAGGTGGGGGAAAGAAAGGTGAAATAACTCATTCAAAGTCCAGAGCCAGGACATGGCAGAGCCAGGCCTCAAAATAAAAGCTCTCTCGAAAGCCCACACTTATAACCAATAAACTAGAAACCATCTGCTCTTCCATGGCAGGACCACCATGTACTCATACTATGAGGCCAGCTCCTCCCACCCAGCCTGGCAGGCATTTCTCAATAAATATTGTCTGCAAAACAGAGCTGAACCTTCACACTGCTACCATCAATAACATTTAGTGACATGTATTCGTCACCGTGCTTTCCTGGCATTATTCTGTTTAATTCTCAGGGGATTAAAGAAATCACTATACCCATTTTACAGAAGAGGAAACTGAGGCTTAGGGAAGTTAGGCCAATTGTCCAAGATCACAGTGCTAGGAAGCAGCAGAGGAAGAAATGGACCACAGTAGGACGGAATTCTTAAGGGTGGGGTCAGGACCCCTCTAGCTCTGTTCCTCTAAAACGAGTGCACAGGAGACGCTCACAACAAGTGAATAGTGAAGAAATGAATTGATTGTATGGTAAGCATCTTTTGGGGAACTTGTGAGTGAAGTACTAAAAGAGGGCCTTTACCTGTGCTGGCTTCCAACCATCCCCCAAGCCCATTCATATAAGTGAACCAGGCAGTCCCAGGATCCATTAAGCCAAGGGGAAAGAAACAGGAAAAACAAAAACAAAAACAAAAACAAAAACAAAACAAAGCTGGTGCCTGGACCCTGGCCTTTGGAATATTCACCTCTGTGCCTGGGGCAGACAGCTCACCTGAAATCCCCTTCTCTACACTCTTCCCCTTTCGAAACCCTGTTTAGCCTTCAGGCCCAATGCAAACACCCCTCTTTGCTGTTGGCCTGCAGCTCCCCAGTCAGAGCCAATTTCTTCCCTAATTTCACACTTTTTTTTTTTTTTGGAGACAGAGTCTTGCTCTGTTGTCCAGGCTAGAGTGCAGTGGTGCAATCTCTGCAACCTCTACCTCCAGGGTGCAAGCAATTCTCGTGTCTCAGCCTCCTGAGTAGCTGGAATCACAGGTGTGCACCACCACACCTGGCTAATTTTTTGTATTTTTAGTAAAGACAGGGTTTCACCATGTTGGCCAGGCTGGTCTCGAACTCCTGACCTCAGGTGATCCTCCCACCTCGGCCTCCCAAAGTGCTGGGATTACAGGCTCGAGCCACCACGCCTGACCCACACTTGTACTTTTCATTTAGCATGTTTCATTATACTGCTTTATAAGTTGCGGTGGTTTTTGTTTTTGTTTTTGTTTGTTTGTTTTTGAGATAGGGCCTCACTGTCACCCAGGCTGGAATACAGTGGTGCCATCTTGTCTCACCACAGCTTCCGGGCCCCCCAGGCTCAAGCGATTCTCTCACCTCAGCCTCCCAAGTAACTAGCACCACGTCCGGCTAATTTTTTGTATTTTTCATAGAGACAGGGTTTCACCACATTGCCCAGGCTGGTCTCAAACTCTGGGGCTCAAGTAATCCTCCCCGCCTAGGCCTACCAAAGTGCTGTGATTACACATGAGAGCCACTGCGCCCAGCCTGTGGTGTTTTTTTTTTTTTTTTTTTTTTTTTGAGACAGGGTCTCAGGTCTTGCTCTGTCGCTCAGGCTGGAGTCCAGTGGTGCAATCTCAGCTCACTGTAACCTCCGCCTCCCCAGTTCAAGTGATCCTCCTGCCTCAGCCTCCAGAGTAGCTGGGATTACAGATGCATGCCACTATGCCTGGCTAATTTTTGTATTTTTGGTAGAGATGGGGTTTCACCATGTTGCTCAGGCTGGTCTTGAACTCCTGACTTTAAGTGATCTACCAGCCTCGGCCTCCCAAAGTGCTGGGATTACAAGTGTGAGCAACCACGCCCGGCCCTGTGGTGTTCTTTATAGCTGTGTCTCTCACTCTCCAAATCTGTAAACCTTTTAAGAGTGAAGGCTGGGATTCTGTCTTATTCCATCTCTAATCTCTACAGCACCCAGCACTGAACCGAGAATAACAGACAGTGGATAGGAACATCCAGAGGCAGAGAGGGCTTAGAATCAGGCTCCAGCCCTACCACCTTCTAGCTTTATGCCTTTCAGCAAGTTTCTTAACCCCCTGAAACCTGTTTCCCCATGTTTAAAATGGGAATAATCATTCTCCTTATGTCATAGGGCTGTTATGAGAATTTAATAAGCTCAAGTTCATAGCTACAACTCATTGAATGGATATTATTATTAATATGTGTTTAATAACTAATCAGTCCAAGAACAGGCATGATTAATTTTTTCTTCAATTAACACATGAGGAGGAAGCTCTTGCAAAAATAAAACATAACGTTATGAGCAAAGTTATGAGCAGACATTACCCAACTGTGTAAATAATTGGGCTTGTTCAAAGTACATTCTAGATACTATCATATTTGTAATATTTATATCACTGCTATAATAGTTTTGCAATAATTTACATAGTTGCCTGTCGAGAGACAGCGCAGAATTGATCCCTCTCCTAATTCTTTTTTTTTTTTTTTTTTCTTGAGACAGTGTCTCACTCTGTCACCCAGGCTGAAGTGCAAAGGCGTGACCTCAGCTCACTGCAACCTCCGCCCCCTGGTTCAAGCAATTCTCCTGCCTCAGCCTCCCGAGTAGCTAGGATTACAGGCATGCGCCACCACGCCCAGCTAATTTTTGTATTTTTGGTAGATGTGGGGTTTCACCATGTTGCCCAGGCTGCTCTTGAACTCCTCACCTCAGGTGATCCACCCGCCTCGGCCTCCCAAAGTGCTGGGATTACAGGCTTGAGCCACTGCGCCCGGCCTCCCTCTCCTAAGTCTTAACCTGGTGCTTGATCTTCCAGAGGACAACCCATGGGGGCCTTGTCACACCTTTCACACTCAAGGAAATTGCCACCACTTCTCCAAAATAAAATTGATTAGGAAGGAATCATGGACTATATCAAATGCTGCTTGCATTGATCATCACTTGCCCCGCTATGGACTTATTCCCCATCTAGTACCCAACATGACCTTTTAAAAACAAAAACCAGGCTGGGTGCAGTGGCTCTTGCCTGTAGTCCCAGCACTTTGGGAGGCTGACACAGGCAGATTGCTTTTGAGCCCAGGAGTTCAAGACCAGCCTGGAAATACAGCAAAACCCCATCTCTACAAAAAATTCAAAAATTAACAGGGCTGCTGGGCATCGTGGCTCATGGCTGTAATCCCAGCATTTTGGGAGACTGAGGCAGGTGGCTCACTTGAGGTCAAGAGTTTGAGACCAGCCTGGCCAACATGGAAAAACCCCATCTCTACTAAAAATACAAAAATTAACCAGGAATGGTGGTGGGCACCTGTAATCCCAGCTACTCGGGATACAGATGAATCGATTGGACCCAGGAGGCAGAGGTTGCTGCAAGCCGAGATCACACCACTGCACTCCAGTCTGGGCAACAGAACAAGACTCCGTCTTAATTTTTTTTTTTAATGAGCTCTAGAGGCACGCACACTTGTAGTTCCAGCTACTCAGGAGGCTGAGGCGGGAGAATCCCTTGAGCCCAGGAGGTCGAAGCTGCAGTGAGCCGAGATCTCACCACAGCACTCTATCCTGGGTGACAAGTGACACCCTGTCTCAAAAACAAAAAACCTCGAAAAACATAACAGTTCATGTTAGTCCCTTGGTTAAAATTTTTCAGCAGTTTCTCCTGCAATGAGAATAAATGTCAGACTTTTTGTTTGTTTGTTTTAATCATGACCTAAAAGGCCCTACCTAGTCTGGCTTCCCTCTGATTTATCTGCCCTTCACCCTGACTCACTGGGTTCCAGCCACTCTGGCCTTCTGTCTCTTCCTCTAGCACAAGGCCTTTACGTTTACTGCCTGGATTCCTGCCATTTATACAGCAAAATGTCACCTCCTTAGAGAAGCACTTCCTGAACACCAAATGAAAAGTACCCCTTCCCTATTAATGCCCATGTAATACTTACTATGACCTAAACCATCTCACTTGTTTGCTTATGTAATATTTGACGCCTTTACTCTCAACCCAGGTCTTAACTTCCCCTAAATAGAAGCTTTACGTGGGCAGGGACTTTGTCGAGAAATCTCAAGACTGTACCTGCAGCCCCTAGAACACTGCCTGGCACTTGTAAGGCACTCAGTACCTATTTATGGAATGAATAAATGGGATTTGGGGAGCAAATGATGGTCGTTTTTTACTTTTTATTTTCATATTTCAGATGAATCCAAATTTTTTATAAAGTGCACGTATTACTTCTAGAGTCAGAAAAAAAGAAATAATGCAAAACCAAAATAAAATAATAAAATGAGCATATGTAACCAAACAGAAGAAGACAGTTCAAACCCTTCCCCAAGGATCTATTATATAGATTGCCAGCAATTTGCATTATTTCAGTCTCCACACTGTTTACGAAACCTGAAACGCTGGCCAGTTTAACAATCTGCTTGTTAGTCAGTACACAACTTTGAACTTTTAAATAATAGTCATCTCCCCTGGGCTTATGGAAAGATTGCAGTTTGAGCTTTCTACTTCATTCCAATCTCCTACTCACAGAGCATTTATTTCCAGCACTACGCCTTTGTTGATTTTTTTTTTTTTTTCTTTGAGATGAAGTCTTGCTCTGTCACCCAGGCTGGAATGCAGCGGTGCAATCTCGGCTCACTGCAACCTCTGTCTCCTGAGTACAAGCAATTCTCTCACCTCAGCCTCCCTAGTAGCTGGGATTATAGGCGCCTGTCACCACACCTGGCTAATTTTTGTATTTTTAGTACAGCAGGGTTTCACCATGTTGGGCCGGCTGGCCTCGAACTGCTGACCTCAAGCGATCCGCCCACCTCAGCCTCCCAAAGTGCTGGGATTACAGG
Source organism: Pongo abelii (assembly GCF_028885655.2). NCBI lineage: Eukaryota > Metazoa > Chordata > Mammalia > Primates > Hominidae > Pongo > Pongo abelii. The sequence continues at coordinate 12,895,955 of NC_072003.2, read as the reverse complement.
CATGAGCCACCACACCCAGCCAGTTGATGCTATTACCTCTCCTGGCATTCCCCTCTCCTGCCCCCAACTCCTCCACTTCCCCTGTCCAAAATCTTGATCATCCTTTAAGACACATTCAAATCTATCAAGAAATGGCCACAACAGCAGACAACTGTGTTTCTGAAAAGCTCTGCGCTTTTTCAAAAGGCACCTTGTCTGCATGTCTCCCTCAATTAATTACACTTGGTTGAAAGCAGTATTTTTATATATCTAACCACGCTGAAATGTCACTATACATTTTCCAACTGAGCGGGGAAAAAACCTCCCTGCTAGTGGAAAGACACTGTTGAAGGTGGCTGGGAGCAATTACTTTGAACCTTTCTCAAAGGAGAAAATACTAGATGGTTTGTAAGGGTGCGGAAGCCTTTCTCCACATGTTCCCATGAGGAAGGCAATATGTACAGAATCATTAACCAGAATTTACTAAGAAATGGAAGCAATGAAAAGCTGTAACTGGTGAGCTTGGGATAACCTCTGCAAATATTGCTGGGGCCATCCCCTTCTGTCCTCCTATGACAACCATTCAGCCTTGATTGAGTGCCTTCAGCATGTGAGGCCGTGTGCTAAATGCATTATATACATATCTCATCTAATCTTCCAAGGGTCCGAAGTGCACATTACTACAATTATCCCCATTTCACAGATGAGGCAACTGACACACAGAGACCTTGAGCAATTTTCCCAGGGTCACAAATCTACCAAGTGACAGCTGAATGAGGCTGGTTTGAACTCATTCAGCCTAACTTCAAAACGTTCCTTCTTTGCTACTCTGCTATAGCACATTACATATCTTTTATCTAAAAACTATAGTTGAAATTTAAAATAGCAGTCAACACAACCTTAACTAAAAAAGACCAGTTCTGCAGTCTCCCTCCCCTCTTCAATTCTGTTTAATTTACACCTACTCAGTGTTTAACATAAAATATTTAAAAATGTGTGGAAGTTAAACAGAGCATGCCTTCTTTTTAAGGGGCCTCTTCTTTTCTCCAGCATTTCATGTGTTACAACATTGGCTTGGCAACTGTCATACCATAGAAACAAAAGTACTAATTTTCACACTTCATTAATAAATAAATGGAGGGCCCAGGCTTTATGGAATGGATCCATAGATACCCTGAGAGTTGAAAGAGTGTTCCAAAAAAGGTTTAATCAAACACCCCCTGGGTGCAAACATGAGTCTAGAAAACAGGCCAGGCATGGTAGCTCACACCTGTAATCATGGCACTTTGGGAGGCCAAGGAGGGCAGATCACTTGAGGCCAGGAGTTCGAGACCAGCCTGGCCAACATGGTGAAACCCCATCTCTACTAAAAATACAAAAATTAGCCAGATGTGGTGGTGCATGCCTGTAATCCCAGCTACTCAGGAGGCTGAGGTGGGATAATTGCTTGAACCTGGGAGGCGGATGTTGCAGTGAGCTGAGATTGTGCCACTGCACTCCAGCCTGGGCGACAGAGCAAGACCCTGTCTCAAAAAAAAAAACAAAAAACAAAAAACAAAAAAAAAACAGAGTCTAGAAAATAAAACTTGCCAGATTCAAGTTTCAAAAATTAGACTCTGGATCCATGTTTTAAGAATTTCAGGTTTCACCAGGCGCGGTGGCTCATGCCTGTAATCCCAGCACTTAGGAAGGCTGAGGTGGGCAGATCACCTAAGGTCAGGAGTTCAAGACCAGCCTGGCCAACACAGTGAAAACCCCTCTCTACTAAAACTACAAAAATTAGCTGAGCGTGGTGGCAGGTGCCTGTAGTCCCAGCTACTTGGGAGGCTGAGGCAGGAGAATGGCTTGAACCTGGGAGGCGGAGGTTGCAGTGAGCTGAGATCACGCCACTGCACTCCAGCCTGGGGGACAGAGTGAGACTCCGTCTCAAAAAAGAAAAGAAAAACCAGATTTGAGGATCCATACAAGTACAGATGAGGAGCTGTTCCTCTTACCTTTGACTAGGAAGCAAGACTCAGTCTTTGATGGTTTGAAACAGAGGGTAAGAAGGACTTTATACCAGACTTTTTTTTTTTTTTTGAGAGGGAGTCTCACTCTGTCACCCAGGCTGGAGTGCAGTGGTGTAATCTCGGCTTACTGCAAGCTCTGCCTCCTGGGTTCACGCCATTCTCCTGCGTCAGCCTCCCGGGCAGCTGGGACTACAGGCGCCCACTGCCACACCCAGCTAAATTTTTGTATTTTTAGTAGAGATGGGGTTTCACTGTGTTAGCCAGGATGGTCTTGATCTCCTGACCTTGTGATCCGCCTGCCTTGGCTTCCCAATGTGCTGGGATTACAGGCGTGAGCCACTGCGCCTGGCCTTATACCAGATTTTTAACAGTGAGCAGCATAGGACTCAGAAGTACAAAAATTTCAGGATCGAAACTGCTGTAAATTGGGTGCTTGCTGTAATTTTCCTGCATGTTTCAAATTTTTTCTCATAAAATGGTAAGATATAAAAAGCTATAAGGGCATTATTGGAGAACTGAACAATATTTACATAATTCCTTGCAAAGAGTAAAAGCAGGTTCTGTCTATAAATGTTGTGCAGTAACCAAATGGAAGTGAACAATACATATTGAGCACTTAACCTTGAGTTCTATGTGTATCATCTTATTTAGTATACACAATAAAGCCATAATCTCTATTTTCAGAAAATGAAGGCAGAGTGAGGCTTAGCAATACTCCTAAAGTCACATAGCCAGCAAGGCACAGACTGAGGATTCAAAGCAGCACTTGTGTGTACAGCTTCTATTCTGCGTGGACCCAGCATTTTTTTAAGGCCTCTGTGAGCTTCAGAGAGCAACAGGGCTGCCACATAATTATAAAATCACTGAGCATGTTCTGTGACTATCTCAATAGACTTAGGAAGTTTTCTGAAACCATGAAAGCAATAAACCTTCATGTTAGAAGCAGGCTCTGGGGTCCAAGAGACCTGGGTTCAAATCCTGATTCTGCCACTTAACTGTCGGATCACCTAACAAGTCCCAGTTTTGTTTTGTTTTTTTAAATCTATGCAAGATTTAAAATTTATATTTAATTTTTTTATTTTAAAATGTTTTGTTTTAAAATTTTTATTTTAAAATGTTTTTTTAAAATATATGCAAGATTTAAATGTATAAATCTTAGTACTGCAGGAGGTTGTTGTGGGGACTAAATGAAATTATGCATTTAAAGTTCTCAGAACATGGTCATCTAGCAATAAAAGGCAGCCATTGTTGAGATTATTTTGAGCTTGTAAGAAACAGAGGCCCTCGTGGAGATACAGAGTAGAATGATAGTTACCAGAGGCTGGGAGGGTATTGGGAGGTGGGGACATAGAGATGGTTAATGGGTACAAAAATATAGGTAGACAGAATGAATAAGATCTAGTATCTGATAGCACAACACGATGACTACGGTCAACAATTTATTGTACATTTAAAAATAACTAAAAGAGGGCAGGTGCGGTGGCTCACACCTATAATCCTGGCACTTTGGGAGGTCTGGGCAGGCAGATCACCTGAGGTCAGGAGTTCGGGACCAGCCTGGCCAACATGGTAAAACCCCATCTCTACTAAAAATACAAAAGTTAGCTGGGCATGGTGGCGGGCACCTGTAATCTCAGCTACTCTGGAGGCTGAGGCAGGAGAATCGCTTGAACCCAGGAAGCGGAGGTCTCAGTGAGCCGAGATTCTGTCATTGCACTCCAGTCTGGGCGATAAGAGCGAAACTCCGTCTCAAAAAAAAAAAAAAAGCTAAACTAAAAGAGTATAATTAGTCACACAGCTGGGCTTTTTAAAAAAAGGAGTGTAATTGGATTGTTTGTAACACAAAAAAAGGATAAATGCTTGAGGTGATGGATACCCCGTTTACCCTGATGTGATTATTACACATTGTATGCCTGTATCAAAATATCTCATGTATCCCATAAGTATGGACACCCACTATGTGCACCTAAAAATTAAAGAAAGAAACAGAGACCCTCAGCCCTGACGCCCTGATGTTATGCCAAAGCACCAAGTCATTGGGTCTTGAAAGGATGAACTAGAAAGAAGGATCAAGGTTAAAAAGGGAGAAAAAAAGAGAAAAGGAAAGAGGTTGGCAGTGCTATGACATCCATCCTAGCAGATGAACCACTAAGACATTGGATTGTGATTTCAACTTCAACCCGTCAGAATCAGAACACAGTTGAGCCTTTCTAGGAAGATTTTCTAAATCCATAATTACAGGTATAGAGAAAGAGAGCGCGCACACACAATTCTCCACCAGGTGAGGACAGAATAAGATCACATTCACAATACTTTAGCCCTACACCGCTCAGAGATCCGTGCTGGGGCAGAGTGCAGAGCAGTGACCCAGAGCCGAGGCAGGAAGCTGCAGGGTCCCTGAGAAGGACCTCTCCTTCCCAGCCTGGTGGGCAAGCCATGTGAAAGCAGCGGCTTTGGGGAGCTCCTGGGTTTGCAGGGACCTCCAGTGACCCTGGAGCCCCTGACGCTGCCTCTACACTTTGAGGGCAGGAGTTTCAACTATTGTATCCTATTAATGAAACACAAAAATCCTTCGTTTACTTAGAAATGTTGACATCCAAACACCGCAGAGAAAACCAGTAAATAAATACGGCCGGTCTATTTCAAAACTGCCTTCTAGGGTTGTCCCCAAGCAGACTTTAATCGAGTCAAGAGAGAAAGGAGAACGGTGTGTGCATGGTTCGTCTTTTGACCCTCTTGCCGCCCCAAGCCTCCCACCCCGACCCAAGGAAGGCGGGGGAGAAAAAGCTGGGAATTTCAGGTGCACTCCGAAACCTCACTCAGCTGGTAGGAAAGCAAGCGGAAACCCAGCAGACACTCCCCCCTCTCCAGGGACGTGGGCGCTTTCCAGGACGGTCCTGCGTCTCCAGCGCCCTGGCGCATCCCAGGCGGAGAGAGGATCCTCCTCCCTGGGCTGTGGGAGAGACCCGACTTCACAGGACCAGCTGCGACCTGACGGATCCGGGACTCCTAAGTCGAGTCCAGGCTCCTGCCTTAGCTGCCTGGCCATCTCCCAACCCCCCCAGTGAGACTCAGCCCGGAGGGTCCCCCCTTTTGTTCGCAGGGAGAGCGCGTCGCTGCGCAGAGCTGTGTATCCCCCTGCGCTGCCAGCCCCGCTGCGGGGGCGCTTCCCTGGGTCCACTGCTGGCGTTCCTCGCGCTCCCGCGACCACCCGCTCAGGCGCACGGATCCCCAGCTGTCCCCGGCCCCCCGCCCCAGTACTCACTTCTCCCCAGTCCCTCCGTTTTCCAAGCCGTCTCCTCCACCGCCCCATAGCGCCTCAGAGGCTTCTCGGCTTCCAGATGGGTGGACAAAGATTGCTTTAACTCCATCGCTGATCCCCGTGGCCAGGTCGACGGGTCTCCCTTTACTCCATCCCCGCTGCGGGCTGCAGGGAGGGAGGTGGCTCCAGCCAGCAGCGTTTTAAGGGGCCGGGCGCCCGTGACGCCGCGGCTCCATCTCTTCCGCCGCCAGCGCCCGGGAGCGCCTACTGTTACCCAGGAGGGGGAGGGATGCACGGCACATGCGCAGTGGAGGCTTGGTGGGGATTCTTGGGGGCTGGGTAGGGAGACAGAGGGGCAGGTGGTAACTCTAAGAACAACAACAAACAAAACAACTAAAATAAAACCAACCCAAAGGAAGTGAGAACAAGGCGCCTGCCTATTCCAGAGCCCCTAGTGATGCTTGCTATGGGGCTGGCATTGTGGGCGGCTTGCGAGCTGTAAGCGGGCTGCGGGTTTTGAGTGGGATTGGTGAGCCCATCTCTATCTGCGGGCGATGCATCCATCTTTCTGGGGAGCATGCGGAGGCGTGAGTGTGGACCTAGATCTATGGGTTCTGGGCTTGGCTGACTGCGTTTCTGTGAGAATATCTGTCGTGTGCGTCTGTGTAATTTGAAGTGGGACAGTGGATGCCTATGTCAGTTCCATATGTGTTTGCATGCACTTGGGGGAGAGAGAGATGAAAATATTTTGCACACAGGTATAGCAGAGCTGTTTGGAGCACGGGGCTTTACTTTCCAGAAACCCCAGAGGTTTATCTTTAAAAAAAAAAAAAAAAAAAAAGAAAACACCATGTCAGTGGCTGGGCACGATGGCTCATGACTGTAATCCCAGCACTTTGGGAGGCCGAGGTGGGTGGATCACTTGAGGCCAGGAGTTTGAGACTAGCCTGGCCAACATGGTGAAACCCCATCTCTACTGAAAATACAAAAATTAGCCAGTTGTGGTGGCGCAGGCCTGTAATTCCAGCTACTCGGGAGGCTGAGGCAGGAGAATCTCTTGAATCTGGGAGGCGGAGGTTGCAGTGATCCGAGATCATGCCATTGCACTCCAGCCTGGGCAACAAGAGGAAAACTCCGTCTCAAAAAAAGAAAAGAAACGAAAAAAAGAAAATGATTTCCCAGTAGGAAACAGGGAAGGGATATGAATAGGCATGTCATGTGGGCAGAGGAGGAAGGCCTAATGTGAGAAGCTGCTCAACCCCCTTAGTAATAAGGAAAATGAAAATGTAAATAAGAATATATCATCCGATAGGCAAAAACTAAAAAATCTAACAATCATGTGTTGTAAAAGATGTGGATTTTTTTTTTTGAGACAGAGTCCAAAAATGCTGGGGTTACAGATGTGAGACACCATGCCTCGCATAATTTGAACTCTTATCTAATGCTAGTGGGAGTATAAATTGGTACAACTGTTTTTTTCTCTCTGTCACCCAGGCTGGAGTGCAGTGGCATAGTCTCGGCTCACTGCAACCTCCACCTCCCGGGTTCAAGCTCCTGAGTAGCTGCGACTACAGGCGTGCCACCATGCCCGGCTAATTTTTTGTATTTTTAATGGAGATGGGGTTTCACCATGTTGGCCAGGCTGGTCTCCAATTCCTGAGCTCAAGTGATCTGCCCGCCTTGGTCTCCCAAAGTGCTGAGACTACAGGCATGAGCCACTGTGCCTGGCTGCATGAATGTAATGTTTATTGTTCTCAGGTATATATGTATAGCTCTACAAATTATATATAATAGCACTATTTAACATTTTCTTATAATTTATACAAGTGATATCATACTTCATAATTCTGCAAATTGCCTTTTTCTGTTGTTGTTCCACAATATGCTTTTCTTTTAAAAAGACAGAGCAGGTTTTCACTGTGTTGCTCGGGCTGGTCTTGAATTCCTGGGCTCAAGTGATCCACCTGCCTCAGCCTGCCAAAGTGCTGGGATTACAGGCGTGAGCCACCATGCCTGACCCACATTATGCTTTTGAGAAATACGAATGTTGATTCATGTAACTCTGGTTCATAGTCTACTGTATAGTATTCTACATGAATTAACCATAATTGGTCTATTTTTTCATTGATGAGGTATAAAGATTATTCCCAATTGTCCACAATTACAAACATGGCAGCAGCAAATGTTTTTATACTCATTTCCCTGTATGACTGAATAGGAGTTTTTCTAGGGGAAAAAATTACAATGGCATGGGGTATGCACATCTGCCAATTGGACTAGAGTGTCAACCTGCTTTTAAAATTAGTTGTACCAGGCCAGGCACAGTGGCTCACACCTGTAATCCCAGCACTTTGGGAAGCCGAGGCGGATGGTTAGTCTGAGGTCGGGAGTTCAAGACCAGCCTGGCCAACATGGTGAAACCCTGTCTCTACTAAAAATACAAAAAAAAAAAAAAAAAAAAAAAAAAAATTAGCCGGGCCTGGTGGCGCACATGTAATCCCAGCTACTCAGGAGGCTGAGGCAGGAGAATCACTTGAACCTGGGGGGCAGAGGTTGCAGTGAGCTGAGATCACGACACTGCACTCCAGCCTCAGTGACAGTGAGATGCTGTCTCAAAAACAAAACAAAACAAAACAATAAACATTACATTCAGGATAGTAATTACTTTGGGAGGCTGGGAAAGGGTAAGTAGTTGGTTTCAGCTATATCTAAAATTTATATATTTTTAAACTATTTACAGAATTTTGAAAAATTTTAAATCTACAGAAAAGTTGCAAGATTAGTACAATAAGAAAAATATAGACCTTGGCCAGGTGCAGTGGTTCATGCCTATAATCCCAGCACTTTGGGAGGCTAAGGTGGGAGGAATCCTTGAGCTCAGGAGTTTGAGACCAGCCTGGGCAACAAAGCAGGTTTCTGTCTCTACAAAAATAAAACATTAACCAGGTGTGGTGGCAAAAACCTATAGTCCCAGATACTCAGGAGGCTGAGGTAGGAGGAATGCTTGGGCCTGGGAGGTTGAGGCTACAGTGAGGCAAGACCACACCACTCTACTCCAACCTAGATGACAGAGTGAGACCGTCTCCAAAATACATACATATATATATATATATATAATTTGTGTGTGTGTATGTATACAGTATGTGTATATATACATTATTTTATATAATGTATATGTTATTTTCTTGTATATGTGTGTATATATATACTATATATATACACACACACACACACACACACACGTCCTTTACTAGATTCACCAATGAATATTTAAATTTATATTTCTTAAAAGAGATCTGAAGCATATATGTTAAAATCTGTTGGAGATGGCTGGTGGGCACTACACCCTTACCAGAATGACTAAAATTAAAAAGACTGACAATACCAAATGTTAGTCCAGATGCTAGTAAATAAATGAGTTAGCAGTTAGTAAGAATGTAACTACAATTTATTGCTGTTGGGAGTATAAAACGGTACTACCACTTTAGAAAATGAGAGATAACGGCTGGGCATGGTGACTCACGCCTGTATTCCTAGCACTTTAGGAGGCTGAGGTGGGCGGATCACCGGAGGTCAGGGGTTCGAGACCAGCCCAACATGGCAAAACCTCGTCTGTGCTAAAAAAATTCAAAAATTAGCCAGGTGTGATGGCACATGCCCGTAATCCCAGCTACTCAGGAGACTGAGGCAGGAGAATCGCTTGAACCCGGGAGGCGGAGATTGCAGTGAACTGAGATTGTGCCACTGCATTCCAGCCTGGGCGACAGAGTGAGACTGTCTCAAAATAAAAAAAGAAAGAAATAAAAAAAAACTGGCAATACCCTCTAAAGCTACAAATATTTTTTTTTTTTTTTCTGTCTGGCAGCAATTCTATTCCTGGATATATCCCTAAGAGAAATACATACTTGTGTCCACCAATGTTAAAAGCTTTACTCATAATGACAAGAAATGAAAACAACTCAAATGTCTATCAATAATAGAATGGACAAAAATTATGCTATATTCATACAACTGAATCTGCACAGCAATGAAGAAGACCAAACTACTGGCCAGGCACAATGGCTCACACCTGTAATCCTAGCACTTCAGGAGGCTGAGGTGGGCAAATCGCTTGAGCCCAGGAGTTCGAGACCAGCCTGGGCAACATGGCAAAATCCCTTCTCTACAAAAAATACAAAAATTAGCCAGGCATGGGTGGTGTGTGCCTGTAGTCCTAGCTACTCAGGAGGCTGAGGCAGGAGGATCACTTGAGCATGGGAGGTGGAGGCTGCAGTGAGCCGTGATGGTGCCACTGCGCTCCAGCCTGGGCCACAGAGTGAAACCCTGTCTCACAAAAAACAAAACAAAACAAAAAAACAAATTACTACCAACAAAATGGATGAATCTTACAGACATAATATATAAATAAAAGGGTGCGTATCCCTTAAAAGACGGTTGATGCATTTAGGGATCTTTGTCATGTAATTATCTCTACATTAAAATATTTTATAATTTAAAAAAGAAAAAATACATCTATTGGATCTAAAAATTCAACTCATGGAAATCTACCCGAAGGAATATTTGAATTACTAAAAATACATTCACACAATATATATTTTTTTACAATTTATGTAAACTGTAGAAAAAATTAGAAAAGGGTCAGTATCTTACAAAAGGGAAATGGCTAAACTTACGGTATGCCTGCAATGTAACACTGTACACTTATTTAAAATGATGTTTACAAAGAAATGTAATAGGGAAATGTCATAGGGAAAACATATCACAATTTAATCAAAATATCAGGAAAAGTAGAATACAAATTGTAATATAAAGTGTGAGCTGTTGTTCTGGATCTTTTGGCTAAGATCAAGTGTACACTATAATCTCAATCATATTTTATAGAATGATAATGGTAGAAATTTAAAAATACTGTGATTCCATTTTTTTTTTTTTTAGACAGAGTCTCGCTCTGTCACCCAGGCTAGAGTGCTGTGGTGTGATCTCGGCTCACTGCAGCCTCCACCTCCCAGGCTCAAGCACTCCTCCCACCCAGCCCTCCCTGGTAGCTGGGACTACGGGTGTGCACCACCTTGCCCAATGAATTTTTGTATTTTTAGTGGAGATGTAGTTTTTGCCATGTTGCCCAGGTGGGTCTTGACCTCCTGGCCTCAGGTGATTCTCTTGCTTCCGCCTCCCAAAGAGCTGGGATTACAGGCATGGGCTACCACACCCGGCTACTGTGATTCCAATTTTACCTGTTTACGTATATACACACATGTATACACATCCAGGGTGAAAAAACACTAAAGTGTCATACACTAAAATATTGATAGTGACTACCTATGTATGTCATGATAATAATATACTAGGTACCTCATGTAAGTAGAATAACATAAAATTTTCCTTGTGTATCTGATATACTTCACCTAGCACAATACCTTCAAGGTTCACCTACGTATTTGAATTTCATTCAGTTTGGCTGGGAGCAGTAGCTCGTGCCTTTAATCCCAGTACTTTGGGAGGCCAAGGCAGGCAGATCACTTGAAGTCAGGAGTTAGGCCGGCCAGCATGGTGAAACTCCATCTCTACTAAAAATACAAAAATTAACCAGGTGTGGTGGTGTGTGCCTACAATCCCAACTATTTGAGAGGCTGAGGTGGGAGAATTGCTTGAACCGAGGAGGTGGAGGTTACAGTGAGCCAAGATTGTGCCATCGCACTCCAGCCTGGGCAACAAGAGTGAAACTCCGTCTCAAAAACAAAAAAAAAATTCATTCTGTTTTAAGGCTGAATAATATTCCTTTGTATGAGTATACAACATTTTGTTTTTCCATTCATCCATTTATGGGACATTTGGGTTGTTTGTACCTTTTGGCTCCTGCAAATAATGCAACTATAAACATTAGTATACAAATATCTGTTTGAGCCCCTGCTTTTGATTATCTGGGATACATACCTATAGGTTGAATGCAGAATCATATAGTAATTCTATGATTATTTTCATAAGAACTTCTATACTGTATTCCACAGCAGCTGTATCATTTTACATTCCCACCAGCAATGCACAAGAGTTCCAATTTATCCACATAATCACTAACTCTTCTTAATTTTTGTTTTAATAGTAGCCATCCTAATGACTGTGAGGTGGTATCCCCTTGTAGTTTTGATATGCATTTCCCTAACAATTAGTGGTGTTGGGCATTTTTTTCATGTGCTTATTGGCCATTTGTGTATCTTCTTGGAGAAGTGCCTATATTAATCATTTGGACGATTTTAGATTGGGTCATTTGGTTTCTGTTGATGTTGAATTGGAGGAATCCTTTATATATTCTGGATATTAATTCATACATGATTTGTAAATATTTTTTCCCATTACATCTAACATATGCCAGACAAGGTGCTGTAAGGGCATAAGGATGGCAAGTCTGGGCAGAAGGAGAAGATGACCTGCAATTCACTTGTACCTGAGGCCTTGCTCCATTTTACTGAGAACTCTGCAGCAAGATGGCCTTTCACAAGTACCCCAATTGAAACACGGTCACTAACCTTTGTATCTCTGCATCTGCCAGTCATTGGCTGTACATGCCACCTGGAAGAGAGGGTGTAACCTTAGAAAGAAGCTTTTTCTGCCTTTTCTGGTGTCCTTTGGTGCACAAGTGTTTTAATTTGAAGTTCAGTTTATCTAATTTTTCTTTTATTGCCTGTGATTTTGGTGTTCTGTCCACAAAATCATTGTCAAATTCGATGTCATGAAGTTTTTCCTCTATTTTTTTTCTAAGTGTTTTATAATGTAACTCACATGTTTAGGTCTTTGATCCATTTTGAGTTAATTATGGTATATGGTGTAAGGTAAGGATCCAACATCAATCTTATTCATGTGAATATCCAGTTTTCTCAACACCGTTTGTTGAAAAGTCTGTCCTTTCCCTATTGAATGGTCTTGGCACCCATGTGTGATTCAGTTGATCATTTCCTGAGGATTTATTTCTGGGTCTCTGTTCTATTTTACTGATCTATATGTCTGTATTTATGCCACACAGTTTTTCATTACTGAAACTTTTCAGTAAGCTTTGAATTTATAAAGTATGAATCTTCCAATTTCATCGTTCCTTTCAAAAGATTGATTTGGCCATTTGGGTCCCTGAAGGTTCTACATGAATTTTAGGAGCGTTTTTCTACTTCTGCAAAAAGAAAAATTATCAGGATTTTGATAGAAATTGCATTAAATCTGTAGATTATTTGTAACAACAATAGTAAGTCTCTCAATCCATGAACATGGGATGTATTCCTATTTATTTATATCTTCTTTAATTTTTCAGCAATTTTTATGGTTTTCAGTGTACAAGACTTTTAACTTATTGGCTAAGTCTATTCCTATGCATTTTATTCTTTTTGATGCTATATAAATTGAATTGTTTTCTTTATTTCCTTTTGGGGGTTTTTATTGTTGGTATACAGAAATGTAACTGATTTTTTAAAGAAAAAAATAGATCAATCTGTTACACATATTTCCCTATACCTTGTACAACATGAACAGAATAGATGAATAAAAATTCAAGAAAAATTAAGAGGAAAATAAAATAAATCCAGAGAAGAGATAAATCCATAGAAAAACTCACTTTGATTAACTTGGAAAGTGCCACAACATTACCACTAAGCTTCTTAGAATCTTTGTTAACTATGAGATCTGACTCCATATCAAATGCAACTATCTCTTCCAAATAGAAGTCAGGGTCCAAGCAATCTGACTGAGTGAATCTTCAGGGATATAAAACTGGATCATGGTTATAATTTGCTAGGATGCTCCCTTTTTTGTCATTGTTATTGTATTGTCTTTCTCTGCCTGGAGAAAAAAATGGGATGGTTGCTATAGTGGTTATAGTAGAGTCAAGAGACAAGAGACGACTTGGTCTCCAGCACCATTTAGATATGGGAGGATAGGGAAATAGAACTCCTAGTCAGGGCTGTGAAGGTATTACATAGAAGGCCATAATGGTGACCAAACTAGTTCAAATCTATGCATATCTATCAACTTTGTGCTTGATATTTGGTGGTTTTTCCCACTCAGAGACATGCTGAGCAGCAACTATGGCTCATGAGATATTGGCAGATCTAATTTTAAATACAGGGGTGGCACTGCTTGTTTAAATGTAGAAGTAGCAAGGGCTATATGAATTCATCACTTTTTCATGGTGCCAGAGTCAATGGAAACTTGACTTACATCCAGGAGTCACACAGCTGGTTTCCATGTTTATTTTTGTCTCTTTGTTTTTTAATGTAAGCATGTATAGCTTGCATGGCCCCCAGTTCCCCCTGTTTTCTATCTTTGTCCTGACTGAGAAAACACAGAGTGCCTTGACCAACCTGAGTTGCTGCTCAGGGCCAGCTTTATGCCTTCCCTTCCAGGCTTAGACCCAAGCCAGGGCCCAGAAGGTGCCAAGGAACATTCCAAGACACTGATAAGGTTGTTTAAGTTGTTGCCCAAAACTGAAAGGTCAAACATCTTGCTAAACACATAGAAAGTAGCCCTGGCCCTGAGCCAAATTCTTTAAACACTCTGTAAACCAACTCCCTCCTTATAGCCGTACCCAGGTAGAACATCTTCTTTCTTACTATCCATCACAAGGACACCACAACTCTTGTATGTAAATTTTTCTAACAAATGTTTTGGACTGTTATCTAGGGCTTCTTTCTTTGGAATCCCAATTGGCCCTACCTCAGGGTGATGTGGGGCAGTCCATTGTAAGAACTCCTCGCCACCACTTTTGGGGCAACACTGACCATTGGCTCCAAGGACAGAACATAGCTATACATTTCCTCCTGAACACTGCTTTTGCTGAGTCCCATGAGTTTTTGTGTAGTGTTTTATTTGTTTTCACTCATCTCTAAGCATTTTCTAAATTCTCTTATCATTTCTTCATTTAGCCATTGGTTGTTTAAGAGTGTATAGTTTAATTTCTGCAAATTTGTGAATTTTCCAGGTTTTCTCCTGTTAATGATACCTAAATTCATTCAATTGTGGTTGGAAAAGATGGTTTATCTTTTCAAATCTACTGAGATTTAATTTGTAGCCTAAAATATGGTCCATCCTGGAAGATGTCCCATGTGCATATGAAAAGAATGTGCACTCTGTTTTTGTTGATTAGCATTCTGCATATGTTAGTTAGATCTAATTGGTTTATTGTGTTATTTAAGGTCTCTGTTTCCCTATTGATCTTCTGTCTGGTTTTTCTACCCATTAATGAGAGTAGGATATTAAAATATCCAACTATTATTAGAGAATTGTTTCTTCAATTCTGTCAGTTTTTTCTTCATCTATTTTGATGGTCTGCTATTAGGTGTGTAAATGTTTTTACTTTTTATATCTTCATCCTGAATTGAACCTTTTATTAATATGTAATATTCTTTGCTTCTTCTAAATTTTCTTGATTTAAGGTCTATTTTATCTGATATTAGTGTAGCCACCCCTACACCCCATTTGATTACTAAATGCATAAAATGTCTTTTTTTCCATCCTTTCATTTTCAGTCTACTTATGTCTTTGGATCTTAAGTGAGTCTGTTGGAGATGGCTTCTAGTTGGGTCATTTTTTTTTAATTCATTCTGCCAATCTCTGTCTTTTGATTGGAGAGTTTATTTTTATTTAAAGTGATTACTTATAAGGAGAAACTTATTTCCATTATTTTGCTATTTTTTCTATATGCCTTATAGCTTTTATATCCCCAATTTCCTGCATTACTTTTTTTTTTTTTTTTTTTTGAGACTGAGTCTCACTCTGTCACCCATGCTGGAGTGTGGTGGCACAATCTCAGCTCATTGCAATCTCCGCCTCCCGCATTCCAGCGGTTCTCCTGCCTCAGCCTTCAGAGTAGCTGAGATTACAGGCTGGTGCCAGCACACCAGGCTAATTTTTTTTTTTTTTTTTCCTTTAGTAGAGACAGATTTCACCATGTTGGCCAGGCTGGTCTCGAACTCCTGACCTCAAGTGATCTGCCCGCCTCAGCCTCCCAAAGTGCTGGGATTACAGGTGTGAGCCACCATGCCTGCCCAGCATTACTATTTTCCTTTGTATTTAGTTGAGTTTTTTGTAGTAAAACATTTAAATTCCTTTCTCATTTTCTTTTGTACATATTCTATAACTATTTTCTTTGTAGTTACCAGACAGATTACATTTAATATACTAATGTTATAATACTAATTTGGATTTATATCAACTTAACTTCAGTAACGTAAAAATACTCTGCTCCTTTACACCCCTTTCAGTTGCTGATGTCGCAGAATTACATCTTTATAGACTATGTGCCCAAAACATAAATAATTATTTTAAATGCATTAAAATTTTAAATTACATAGAAAACAAAATGTAAAGTAAGAAACTTTTGTTATGATATGATTAGCTTTTATAATTCCCTATGTATTTACCTTTATTGAGATCTTTACTTCATATGGCATTAACTTATTGTCCAGTGTCTTTTCATTTCACCTTGTAGGACTTCCTTGAGCATTTCGTTCAGGACAGTTCTATTGACAACAAACTCCATCAACTTTCATTTATCTGAGAATGTCTTAATTTATTCTTCACTCTTGAAATAGTTTTGCCAGATACAAGATTTCTGTTTGACCGTTTTCTTCTGTTAACACTTTTGAGGGTGAATGGGGAAAGGCTTTGCTTCTGGTTTAGCCCATTGCCTCTGGCTGCCGAAGCTTCTGATATCTGCTGATAATCTTCAGAGACTTTTTTAAAACGTGATCCATGGCTTCTGTCTTCCTGATTTCAAGATCCTCTCTCTGTCTTTGGCTTTTGCCGAATTGATAATAACATGTCTTGGTGTGGGTCTCTTTGAGTTCATTTTACTTAGAGTTCATTGGGCTCTTGGATGTTTATATTCATCAAATTTGGAAAGTTTTCAATCATTATTTCTTCAAATTATCTCTCTGCCCTTGTCTTTCTTCTCCTTCTTAAATACCACAATGTATATATTAGTCCACTTGATGGTGTTTCAAAAGTCCCTTAGGCTCTGTTTATGTTTCTTTGATCTTTTTTTTTTTTCTTTTTTCAATCTTTTTACTTCCTGTTCCTCAGACTCAATAATTGCCATTGTCCTATATTCAAGTTAGGTAACTTTTTCTTCTGCCTATTCAAACATGACTTTCAATCCTACTAGTTAATATTTTATTTGAGTTATCGTACTTTTCCACTCTAGAATTTTTTTGTTTCCTTTTAAAGTTTTCTACCTCCTTATTGATATTGCTATTTTGTTTGTACATCATTTTCTTGAGTTCCTCCACATCTTCCTCTAGTTTTTAAAGCATCATTAAGACAGTATTTTAAAGTATTTTTCTAGTATATCTGCCCTCATGTCTTTTTCAGTACAGTTTCCATTCATTTTTTTTTCCTTTGATCCTTTGATGGGTCATACTTTCCTGTTTCTTTGTATGCTTCTGAGTTTTATTAAAAACTGGACATTTGACTCTAATAAAGTGGTAATTCTGGAAATTATATTTTCCTCATTCTCCTAGGTTTGCTGTTGTTTGTTACTTTTTGTTTATTGTTTTTGTTTTTTGGATTGTTGTAGGCTGTCTCTGTGCTTAGGATCAGCCTGGGGTGTGAAACTAAGTTCTTCTCAGGCATTTTCTGAGCCTGTGTCTTTCCCTGAGCATGTGTGGTTACTTTATATTTTTCTTTATATATACAGTTGTGTTTTAATGCCCTAATACTTAATATATGAATCCCAAAAGAGGAAAATGAGAAAAATGAAGGATGGTGTGTAAAGGGAGCTAGTCCTTTAAAGCCCCTGTCACTTCAAATAGAGGGGCAGGAGCTTGTGCCATGCCAGGAGTTTAGGGGGCATTAATAGTTTGGAAACACTGTAAATTAATTAGTAATTTAATTTAATTTAAATTGATAGCCTTTTTCTCTGGCTCTTAGGCTATGTGCACCTCAGTGTAAATCAACAGAAGGGTTTGACTAATTGGTGAAGCAACAGTTATTGCAGTCTCTGATTTGGGGATGAATGCAGAAAGGCTTTGCTTCTGGTTCAGCCTTACCCTGGAACAAGATATACATATGGCTCTACAGGTTAAACAAAGCCAAAACATCATGGTTGCCATGCTCCTTAGAGTTCCTGGTTAATGAGAAGAGCATCTCATATTCTAATACTCCTCCAAATTGTGTGGCTCTAGAATTTTATTTCTAACTTCTTTATCCCCAAGATCATTAAAACTGAATTACAGAAGCTATTATTCCAATGTCCTACAATAGGTCTGACAGCTGTAATTTTGTAGCCCTTTAGGAAAAACATAGTCTTGGTAGGACTCTTAGAAGCATGGCTTGGAGGACTGCAGGTTTGCCATCTCATCCATGGATGTAGAGTGGGATGGCTGACTTGGCTCTTTACTCAAGGCAATTTTTGTTATTAGGTGAGGTCAAGAATTGGCTACTGTCCTCAATTTCATGCCTTGCTGGAATATATGACTGCTCAGGAAATAATGATTATGTATGCCAGAATATGGGGAGTCTCTGAGCCCCAGATTGGGCTGTATGTGAACAAATGTTTGAATTCACTGGAACTGGAGTCTCATGCTGACAGGCTTATCAACACCTACAGGTAAGTCACTATGCTACTGCTCTTTTCTGTTGATGCTGCTAATATTGAGGTTCTTGCTGTTTGAAATGAAGCTTACAGCTCCACCTAAGCTCCTCTTCCCACAATTACCTACTTGTGAAACTATCTAATGTTCTGCTAGGCTTCAGATGCCAGTAACAAGGCATCTGAAATCAATACAGTGCCACATCTTCCCTTTGCAGAGATGAAACCCAAAGTCTTGGTTCTATTTGAACTATATCCTCTGAACCTCAAAAAAAGGAATGTCTTCTCTTCCTAGTGTCCCTATAGTTCTTTGTCTACCAAGTAAGGAGGAATGCAGGCCCTTTGAATTATGATGTGATTTATGTGCCTTGGAAACCGTAACACTCTAAAAACATGGGTAAATAAATGCCACTGATAATGCTGCCAAAATCAATTACATAAAAGTCACTCCTCTATATCTCAAATTAAAATGAATTGATATACACGTCTGTAATTGGGTCTGCTACCTAATCAAAGTCACATATAATCAGCATTGGGACATCCATGTTAAGTGTTTGCTGAGACTCTCAGCATTTGGGAAATTTGTACTAACTCTTTCCTATACATAGCTGATATGTATAGCCATTTTTTCTCTCACTTTTTCTCTCCTTCTTTGGCCATGAAGTGGAGGAAACAAACGTAGGCTGAGTACTGCTATTGCCCTAATGGGAAGGTCTTCAGTCATCTTCCTGGATGAGCCATCAACTGGCATGGACCCAGTAGCCAGACGCCTGCTCTGGAACACGGTGACAAAGACACGTGAAAGTGGAAAAGCCATCGTTATAACCTCCCACAGGTATGGCTCATTGGGAGGCTTGGTTGAAGGCTAGCAAGGGTTTTAGTGGCTATAAGAAGGAATTATTTAGGCCCAGTGGATAATATTGGACACTAAACTTGCCTGAGTATGTTAGCTCCTCATTAGGAATTAGGATTCATGTTAATCCTAATAAATCAAATGGCTAAAAATCCTCACTGAGTTTTAAAAAAAAAGTGAGGAAAAGACAGGACTTCAGAAGATGTTCTATTTGAAAATTGGGCACTGTGTTCTTTTTCATTTGAAAAATTCCCACTTCCCATCTATGTGCTTTATGATTGGAAAAATATAACTTCTGATTGAAAATAGGGTCACAAAATTCTGGCTCTGACTGAGCTACACAATGTCTTCCAATAGAGAACTTTTTATTTTTACCCTTACAATGTTCTGCCCTTTTGTTTTGCAAGTATGGAGGAATGTGACGCCCTCTGTACCAATCTAGCCATCATGGTGCAAGGGAAGTTCACTTGCTTGGGCAGCCCTCAGCATCTCAAGAACAAGTTTGGCAACATTTACATCCTGAAGGTTAAGGTCAAGACTGAAGATAGATTACAGGATTTCAAATGTTATGTTGCAACAACATTTCCAGGTAAATTAAGTTGTGCTGCCTTTGTCAGAAGTGTATTAAACTGGCCGGGCGCAGTGGTTCACGCCTGTAATCCCAGCACTATTGGGAGGCTGAGGTGGGCAGGTCACTTGAGCTCAGGAGTTTGAGAAATGTGTTAAATCATATTTGTTGTTCTCACCATCCATATGATTTATGTCTTCAATACCAGTTTTCTGTGAGTTATTGATAGGTATTGATTTTCTATAATGCTCCTTTGGCAATGTTTGATACTGTAAGTCTCTTATGCCAGATTATGCTAAGTTTCACAAAAAGCAGAGGTCCTCACAAACTCTTACATCACCTAACAAGGCAGTTTTATGTTTGTGCTGTCCATATAAATTAGTTGGGCACAGTAGCTCATGCCTGTAATTCCAGCAACTTGGGAGGCTGAGGCCAGAGAACTGCTTGAGCCCCAGGGTTTAAGGCTGCAATGAGCTAGGATTGTGCCATTGCACTCCAGCCTGGGTGACAGAGCAAGACCCCATCTCTAAAAAAATTAATGATAATAAATAAAAACTAAAAATAAATTATGTATCTAATGTCCTATTTTAGCATAATTCTCAATTATTTTTACAGATTATTCATGCCAAATTTTAAGGTTTTTTCCTTCACACTGCTCATGCAACTTTATGCTTTTGCTGTCTCAGCTAGGATATGGTATTGAAATGCAAATAAGAACTAGTATTTCTCCCCTTTCAAGAGTAGTTTGGTTTCTGAGTGCCGTTTCTTCATGCTAAATTCAGTAAGCACCTCTCTGCCTACATGGAACAGTACAAGAGAGAGCATCCATTTCGATGTCTTATCTCTCTTTCCTTAACCTAAAGCATGGGCAATGGCAAGGCTTTTAATAATTCTGGTTTTTCATCTTAGTTTCCACTTTGGTAGGCTGAGCAAAATACCACAGAAGTTCCTGTTGTGTGTTAGGCTAAGGGGTTGAACATTTGTCTCCTAGGCAATGGAAAATAGCAAAATTGATTACACAGTAAGAATGAAAATCAGGGCTGGGCACAGTGGCTCATGCTTGTAATCCCAGCACTTTGGGAGGCTGAGGTGGGCGGATCATCTGAGGTCAGGAGTTCGAGACCAGCCTGGCCAACATGATGAATCCCCATATCCATTAAAAATACAAAAATTAGCTGTACATGGTAGCACGTACCTGTGGTCTCAGTTACTCAGGAGGCTGAGGCAGGAGAATTGCTTGAACCGGGGAGGCGGACGTTCCAATGAACAGAGGTCATGCCATTGTACTTTAGCCTGGGTGACAGAGAGAGACTCTGTCTCAAAAAAGCAAAAAGAAAAGAAAATCAGAAAATAGATACAAAATGGATGGTCAAGCATATGTGGAGAATGAGCTGTGTGGAAAAATTATCACCTCAGTGTTGGTCATAGTGTTTACGGCGTGTCCTTGACACATGTAGATGGGTATGTCCATTAAGAAGTTGAATATTCACTTATGCATTCATGTAGCAAATATTTTTGAGGACTTATTGTATCAAGAGTTCTATTTGATGTGATCAATAAATCACTTTAGGAAAGTTCTATAGGCTGGGCACAGTGGCTCACATCTGTAATCCCAGCACTTTGGGAGGCCAAGGCAGGCGGATCACAAGGTCAGGAGTTTGAGACCAGCCTGGCCAATATGGTGAAACCCCACCTCTACTAAAAATACAAAAATTAGCCAGGCATGGTGGTGGGTGCCTGTAATCCCAGCTACTTGGGAGACTGAGGCAGGAGAATCACTTGAACCCAGAAGGTGGAGGTTGCGGTGAGCCGAGATCACGCCACTGGACTCCAGCCTGGGCAACAGAGCAAGACTCCATCTTAAAAACAAAAACGAAAACAAAAAGCTCTGCACACCTCAAGATAACACAGAAAAACTATTCAACAAAATCGGGTAAACAATAAATGACCCAGACTAGTAACTTAATAGAGAAATTGAAATTACTTTTTAAAAAAATCAAACAGAAATCATGGATATGTAATATACAGTGAATAAAATGAAGAATGCAGTAGAAAGCATTAACAGCAGAATTTATCAAGCAGAGAAAAAATGTCAACTCAAAATAGGTTTTTTGAAAATATACAGTTAGATGATTAAAAGAAAAATTAAAAGGAATGAAGAAAGCTCATGGGAATTATAGAACAGCATCAAAAGAGCCAGTGTTTACATTATTAGATTTTGTGAGGAAGAAGAAAAAAGAAATTGTTGGAAAGCTTATTTAAAGAAATAAAAGCAGAAGATTTTCCAAATATTAAGAAAAACATAAATATCCAGGTACAAGAGGGTCACATATCTGCATTCGGATTCAATACAAACAAGGCTACATCAAGACATTATAATTAAATGGTCAAAAATCAAGCACAAAGAGAGGATCTGAAAGCAGCAAGAGAAAAAAAAAAAGCAAATAACGTATAAGGGAGATTCCATAAGGCTAGCTGTAGGTGTCTCAACCAGGACCTCATAGGCAAGGAGAGAGTAGGATGACATGTTCAAAGTACTGAAGAGAAAAAAACCTGCCAATCAAGATACTGTATCCAATACTATGTTGAATAGGAGTGGTAAGAGAGGACATTCTTGTGCCAGTTGTTCTTGTGCCAGTTTTCAAGGGGAATGTTTCCAGCTTTTGCCCATTCAGTATGATATTGGCAGTGGGTTTGTCATATGTCATGTCATGGCTCTTATTAGTTTGAGGTATGTCCTTTCGATATCTAGTGTATTGAGAACTTTTAACATGAAGGGATGTTGAATTTTATCGAAGGCCTTTTCTGCATCTATTGAGCTAATCAGTGGTTTTTGTCTTTAGTTCTGTTTACGTGGTGAATCACATTTATTAATTTGCATATGTTGAACCAAACTTGCATCCTAGGGATGAAGCCAACTTGATCATGGTGGACAAGCTTTTTGATGTGTGGGTGGATTCAGTTTGCCAGTATTTTATTGAGAATTTTTGCATTGATGTTCATCAAGGATATTGGCCTGAAGTTTTCTTTTTTTGTTGTGTCTCTGCCAGGTTTTGGTATCAGGATGATGCTGGCCTCATAGAATGAGTTAGGGAGGAGTCCCTCCTTTGGTCACCAGCCTACATGTACCTGTAGGAGGTAGCTAGAGACCCCTATTGGGAGGTCTCATTCAGTCAGGAGGAAAGGGATCAGGGACCCACCCAAAGCAGCAGTCTGGCTGCTTATTGGTAGAGCAGGTGTGCTGTGTTGTGTGGGACCTTTCCTTGTTCGGACTGCCTGTATTCTTCAAAGCTGACAGGCTGAAGCAGCTGAGTTGACCAAACCACAGAGATGGCAGCTGCCCCTCCTCCAGGAACTTGGACCCATCTCAGGGAGACTCTAACTCATTGCCATTTGTTGGCTGGGATTCCAAACCAGTAGGTCTTAATTTGTGATGTGACGTGGAAGTGGGGCCTGCAGAATGACACTGCTTGGCTCCCTGGATTCAGCTTCCTTCCTAGGGATATGTACAGATGGACCTCCCACCTTGCCAGGGATCCCAAGACTGGAGTATATAAAACTCCTGGGTCTCTGTGTGTGCCTGAGTGGCTGCTCTGTCAAGACTTCACACAGTTCTGTGTATCAGACCCAAGGCCCTGGTGGTGTGGGCTCATGGGGGGATCTCTTGATCTGTGGGTTGCAAAGATCCATGGGAAAAGCATGGTTTCCTGGGCAAGGTCTCACCATTACTCGCTGCTTCTCTTGCCTAGGGGTGGGGGTTCCTTTGGCTTCGTTTAGCTCTTTGGTGGGCCATCTCCACCCCCTGCTCTTCTTTGTTCTCCATGGGTCGAGTTTTTAGCCTACTGGGTCCCAATGCGAGAACCTGGATATGTCAGTCGAAGGTACTAAGTTCACTCACCCCTCTCCATTCCTCTCCATGAGTGCTGTGAACCGCAGCTACTTCTAATAGGCCATCATGGATCAGGTCCCTCTGCAAACATTAGACTTTTACAAGGCTCAGTTTTCTTACATTGGGCATGTCAGCTGATAATTTATTGTACCTCAAATCCTGCCCTCAATAATTGCTATGAACTCCACATAATAAGATGATTTCATGAGGAATAAATCTGCTGAAAGCATTAACCATGTCATGGATACCAAAGAGAGTGGGTTAGTGGGTTATATCTCCTTTTGTATTGACCTCCTCTATTCACCCCTCCACAGTATATAATTAAGTAAATGTAGTAATATTTTGGCGATTTCAAATGAAGCCTGTGAGATTATTCACCTGTCCTATTTTCCTTTCTTAGGTAGTGTCTTAAAACATGAAAATCAAGGGATCCTTAACTACTACATTCCTAGCAAGGACTGTCGCTGGGGAAAGGTGATGGTAGAAAACTTGCCCTTCTAACATTGCATGTTAAGAGAGCACTAACGATGGGGAGTATTTGGGATTTGGGAATGTGGAATGGGAGCCTGGCATTATTGGGGGAGTAGCACCATTAGGTTGCTTTTCAAACACCCCTAGAGTTTAATAGCTTCAATTTCTTCCCCTGAATTCCATTATTACTCCATATCCATCAAGAGAATGGGAACAGAGAATGGCCTCCTCTCACTTTCTCAATTCTCTGTTCTTCCACCTTCTCACCTCTCCCTTCTGTGCCTTTTGTCCTCCAACATACACTTGATAGGAATTGGGGGAGTGGAGGAGAGGCTTATCTGAGTTGGGGGCTGAAGGGGAGATTGCAGTAGTAACTATGTTTTTGTTGCTGTTGTTAAAGGTGTTTGGCATTTTGGAGCAAGCTAAAGAGCAATTCGATTTAGAAGACTATTCTGTCAGTCAGATCACACTGGAACAGGTCTTCCTGACCCTTGCTAACCCAGAGAAATCATCCAGTGATGATGAAAATGAGGTGCCATGAGATTCAGTTACAACCAGTGACCCTTGTGTCTTTCATAGATGACACCTGGATGCATAGGGGGATCTTCCTGTGCATGTATATCTTGGCATAAATATATTTATGTAATAAAGATTTTCCCAAAGGAGAAAGTTTGTCCCCTTCATTGCAGATTTAGATGAGCGGCCTGTGTATCCAGCATGCTCAAATCTGAAGACATTTGGTGAAATTCCCATTTTCTCCCCTTGAGATATGAAAGAGCAGCATTTATCAGGGTTGGGACAGGAACCTGTTCCTGAGTGTTGTGGACATTTGAACAGGAGGATCCGGTAATGATGGAGCTGTCAGATGGGACAGCCCAAAGAACAAGAGCTTTATGTTTCAGCAGTTGAGTTACGGATAAGAAGCGCATAAGGCCTGGATCACATCAGCTTTCCCATGGATATACACATACACACATTCACACTCACACACACGTGCAGGTATACATGCATATACACATATATCTAATATAAATTCATCAATGTTGGAGGGCTGAGTTGGGTTACTATTTCAGACATCCAAAATAAAGTTCATATGCTTCAGTTGAAAGAGAATTTTTGCACCAAGAACATTTGGGGTCCATGACCAGAAAAAAAAAGGATTATTTAAAAATAGTATGTTTTCTTTTCTACGATTGTCTCACCTCTAATAAAGAAGAAGGAGAAATAAAGTGGAGAGGGAGGGACACAGAGATATTTTCTTCTGATTCTTGCCTAGGTAGATAGATGGAGTCCCCCATAAATAATATGAGAAATCGAAGCACCTCTTCAGGATTAATAGACAGCTAGGATGGTTCTTGTAGAATTGCAAGATGAAGAGAGTCTATAAAGGTGCTCTATTTTGGGGTGGCTTGTTCAGTGTTTTCAAATCCTTAATTGGATATTGTTGATTATAAAGTGACACCCACCAGATGCTTACTGTTCCTTTTTTTTTTTTTTTTTTTTTTTTTTTTTTTGTTAGATAAAGAGGGAATTTGAGTTTGTTTCTATGAAGTGTCTAGGAGTGTACGAAGTCTCCAATTAAAACAAAATTGAGCTGGGCGCAGTGGCTCATGCCTGTAATCCCAGCACTTTGGGAGGTTGAGGCGGGCGGATCACCTGAGGTTGGGAGTTCGAGACCAGCCTGACCGACATGGAGAAACCCCGTCTCTACTAAAAATACAAAATTAGCCGGGCGTAGTGGCACATGCCTGTAATCCCAGCTACTAGGGAGGCTGAGTCAGGAGAATCACTGGAACCTGGGAGGCAGAGGTTGCGGTGAGCCGAGATCGTGCCATTGCACTCCAGGCTGGGCAACAAGAGTGAAATTCTGTCTCAAAAATAATAACAATAATAATAATAATAATAATAATTGAATATAGCTCTTTCTCTGGTTCATAGGCTATGCTCACTTGAGTGTAAATCAACAGAGGCGTTTGACTAATTGCTAAAGCAATACTCATTGCAGTCTCCAGGTTGGCGGGGTGGGGAAAGGCATTGGTTCTGGTTCAGCCTTTATATGGACAAGATGTTGTACAGGTTTAACAGTGCAAATACATCCATGGCGGCCATTCCCCCTGGAGTTCTTGATTAATGAGAAGACCATCTCATAATCTAGTACTCCTCCAAAATGAGTAGGCTCTCGAATTTCATTTCTAACTTCTTTATCCCCAGGATAATTAAAACTGAATTATGGAACCTACTATTCCAATGTCCTACAATAGATCTGACAGCTATAATTTTGTAGCCCTTTAGAAAAAAAGTATCCTGGTAGGACTCTTAGAAGTATGGCCTGGAAGACTGCAGGTTTGCCATCTTATCCATGGTTGTCTAGTGGGATAGATGACTTGGGTCTTTATTTAATGCAATTCTTGTAATTAGGTTAAGGTCAAGAATTGGTTATTGTCCTGAGTTTGATGTCTTGCTAGAATATATGACTGCTCAGGAAATAATGATCATGTATGCCAGAT
The DNA here is from genome assembly GCF_028885655.2 of Pongo abelii. Lineage (NCBI taxonomy): Eukaryota > Metazoa > Chordata > Mammalia > Primates > Hominidae > Pongo > Pongo abelii. Next base: position 12,869,849 of record NC_072003.2, on the reverse strand, counting down.
TATGGGGAGTCTCTAAGCCCCAGATTCAACTGTATGTGAAAAAATGGTTGAATTCACTTGAACTGGAGCCTCATGCTGATGAGCTTATCAACACCTACAGGTGAGTCATTATGCTGCTGCACCTTTTGTTGATGCTGCTAATGTTGAGGTGCTTCCTTTTGTCCCTGCTGTTTGAAATGAAGCCCATAGCTCCACCTACACTCCTTTTCCCACAATTACTTAATTATGAAACTGTCTAATGTTCTACTAGGTTTCAGATACGAGTAATAAGGCAAATCAATGTAGCTTCACGTCGTCCTTTTGCAGAAATGAAACAATAAATCTTAGGTTTTTTTGAACTGTAGCTTCTGAACCTCAAAAGGGATCAATTAAGAGGGAGTTTAGGATTGCTAAAGCAGCTAGAATTTGAAGAGCAGGGTGCTGGTAAAGACGAAGCGGGGGGCCCAGAAATTTGAATGGGGTTTGCTGTGAGTCATGAGCTGGCCTGTGCCATGTGCAAAGGGAGAGATGCTGTGAGGCTTATCAGAGAATGGCACCTGCTGGACTGAGAACTGAATGTGTTACCTGTGGAGGATATCTGAGTTACTGGTGGTGAATCTGTGTGCATCTGCAGCTACCTCAATTCTTGCCTCCTCAGAAGAAAGAAATCAACAGAGGGGCATAAGGCAGAAAAAGAGACAAAGGCACGTTTCAGAGCAGGAGTGGAAGTTTATTTAAAAGGCTTTAGAACAGGATAAAAAAGGAAAGGAAAGTATGCTTGGAAGAGACCCAACCAGGCACTGAGGTCAAGCGCCCTGTTTAACAGTAATCTTAGGACTTTATAGGCTGGCCCCTTTCTCATGATTCTTCCCTTAGGGTGGGCTGCCTGCATGCCTGGTACCCCCTCACCCTTTGGAGGTGAGCACGTGCAGCGTGTTTAAGAAGTTGTACCCGAGCCCATCTGAGGCTTTCTTCCCTATTCTGGTGGAGTAACCCTGGAAAGTCATACTCCGCCATTTTGTCTCTTAATGCACATGCCCAGGAAGTTGCTTCTCCGTAGTGTCTGCATTCAATTAACACTGTTAATTTAGTACAACAGGTGTGGACTGTCAGGAAATGGCCTTTCCAATTTATCTTTTTTTTTTTTGAGGCAGAATTTCGCTCTTGTCACCCAGGCTGGAATGCAGTGGCACGATCTCGGCTCACCAAAACCTCTGCCTCCTGGGTTCAAGTGATTCTCCTGCCTCAGCCTCCCAAGTAGCTGGGATTACAGGCACCGCCACCATCTCTGGCTAATTTTGTATCTTTAGTAGAGATGGGGTTTCTCCGTGTTGTTCAGGCTGGTCCCCCAACTCCCGACCTCAGGTGATCCGCCCGCCTCGGCCTCCCAAAGTGTTGGGATTACAGGGTGTGAGCCACCGTGCCTGGCCCAATTTATCACTTTTAGAGAGGCAATGTGATAACTGCCAAATCATCATCCGACATTCCTGGTGGGTGGGGGGAGAGCCCTCTCCTGTCCCGCTCATACCTGTCTAGCTACCTGTAACAAAGGTAGACCCAGAGTTTACATAGTGCAGAGAATGTCGGAATTCTTACTGAGCCACAGTGGAGATACCTTACTGAGCACCCCTTACAGTTATAACTCCAGAAAAGTCATGCCTTAGAAGTAAAGATCATGTCCTAGAATAAGATCAAAAACCTAAATAGACCCACCCTAACAAAGAATAAAATAAAAGCCTGCCAGAATCAAAGAGAGAATGCAAAATATACGAAAGCTGGGGAAAGACGTTTACTTCTGTGAACCAAAAGTATCTGAGACAGGTCTCAATCAATGTGGAAAGTTTCCATTGCCAAGGTTAAGGATAAGTGCCTGAGAGGTATGTCTATGCCTTTCTCCAAAGATGATTTCGAGGGCTTCAATATTTAAGGAGAAAGGATTGATATGGGTGAAAAGGAAGAAAATTTGAAATGTTAATTCCAGCTCTTTGGGAGGCCAGTCCAGTGGACTGCCTGAGGTCAGGAGTTTGAGACCAGCCTGGGCAACATGGCAAAACCCCATTTCTATCAAAAATACAAAAATTGCCAGATGTGGTGGCATGTGCCTGTGGTCCCAGCTACTCGGGAGACTGAGGTGGGAGGACTCCTTGAGCCCAGGAAGTACTGGAAGCACTCAAGCGTGAGTGACAGAGCGAGACCCTGTCTCAAAAAAAAAAAAAAGAAAAAAGAAAATTTAAAAAGTGTGGGTAGACAAGAGACAAAGGGTTGCATCCCCTTGAGTCTTTGATCAGCCTTTCACTGAATATACAATTTACATGTGAGAGGATGGGCAGAGGAATAGTCACTTACGTCATTGTCTGGCTTAGAGAATCTTCATTTTTTTTACATAATATAATGTAAACAATAGGGCAGAGGAAGCCATCAGATACACATTTGTTTAAGTTGGACTTTGAGTTCTGTCCTTTGTCCTGCACCTGTGAAAATAAGCTATCAGGCCTGGTGCGGTGGCTCACACCTGTAATCCCAGCACTTTGGGAGGCCAAGGTGGGCGGATCACCTGAGGTCAGGAGTTCGAGACCAGCCTGGCCAACATGGTGAAACCCTGTCTCTACTAAAAATACAAAATTAGCCGGGCATCGTGGCGCATGCCTGTAATCTCAGCTACTCAGGAGGCCGAGGCGGCAGAATCTGCTTGAAACCAGGAGGCGGAGGTTGCAGTGAGCTCAGATCGTGCCATTCCGCTCCAGCCTGGGCAACAAGAGTGAAACTCTCCAAAAAAAAAGGAAGGAGGGAGGAGGGAGGGAGAAAGGGAGGGAGAGAGAGAAAGAGACAGAGAGAGAGAAGGAGAGAGGAAGGAAAGGAAAGGACAGAAAGGAAGGAAAGGAAAGGAAGGAAGAAAGACAGCTATCAATTTACATTGCCAGGGTGAAATTCAACAGAACTGTTCTAGGGTAAAGATCTTCAGACCTAAATGGAATTTCCCTGTGGGCAAATTGTGAGGGAAGTTATGTAGCTTTTTATCCTTATAGCTATCTTATTTAGAAATAAAACGGGAGGTAGGTTTGTCTGACATTATTCCCAGCTTGAATTTTCCCTTCGGCTTAGCGATTTGGGGGCCCTGAGATTTTTTTTCCTTTCACACTTCCTAACTCATTTTATCTATGATAGAAAAATGCATGAATGAGGGGAATGAAAGCGACAGTTAAAGCCAGTATCACTCTGGAACATAAATGCACAAATCCCAACAAATTAGTAGCAAATTAGGTCTAGCAATATATTAAAAGAATAAAACATCCAGACCAAGTTGGGTTTATAACAGGAATGAAAGGTTTATTTATAATTCGAATCAATCAGTGTAACAACACAGAATAAGACCAATCTGTTCACCTCAATACATGGAAAAAGTATACGTGACCAAAAACAATAATTATAGAATATTAGAAATTGATATGAACTTTCTTTTTTCCCCACAGAGACAGAGTCTCACTGTGTTGCCTAGGCTGGAGTACAATGGCAGTGATCTCGGCTCACCGCAACTTCTGCCTCCCAGGTTCAAGCAATTCTCCCTGCCTCAGCCTCCCGAGTATCTAAGATTTCAGTTGCCTGCCACCACGTCCAGCTAATTTTTGTATTTTTATTTTCAGTAGAGACAGGGTTTTGCCATGTTGGCCAGGCAGGTCTTGAACTCCTGACCTCAGGTGATCCACCCACCTCGGCCTCCCATAGTGCTGGGATTACAGGCATGAGACACCGTGCCCGGCCCAGGGAATATTTCATCAGAGATAATACTTGACAGGGTAGGATTCTGAAAGGAATGGGGAAGGAAATGCCAACATCAAAATTATGCATTGGGGAAGCTATGATTAATGCCTCTGGCCCTAAGATGGCAAGGTAATGTTGTTCCCAAGTATAAACCCACATCACCTTCCTCTGGTGTGTTTTACTCCTACTGTTGCCTGCTTTCTCTTTACATTCTCCCACCCCATACTCACCGCGAGCACTCAGGGTAGGTAGTTAGACTCCATAGAGTCAAATTGGACTCCACATTAACGAAACTAACAATTCGAGCTTTCCAGCAATGAACTCATCTGCTCTTCCATGTCTACTCTTTTCCTGTCTGCTGGTTTCCTTTCCCAGGGCTTTCAGTGTGTTCTACGCAGAAACCAGTTCAAGGACTGGGTTTTCTTCTGCAACAAAATGCTAGAGTTGTGGCAGAGACCTCCACAGTGAGAACAGCCACGGAGTTGGCTAGGAGGTGACATGATGTGGAAGTGATAGATATGTCCACAAGATGGCACTCCTAATTTGTAGTTTAATGCTTAATAGGACATTTTGCAATTGACAAACTTGGGATTTTATGATTTATGTAGCTGATATCATGAATTATGTTTCAAATCCTGCCACATTTTGAACAGAATTTATTTTTGCCCCTTTCTGATATTGGGTCATAACCTAAGAATGAGAGGACATTATAAGCAGGTGTGTGTCTGTGTGTGTGTGTGTGCGTGTGCACTTGAGCGTGGAGACTTGCGTGTTCCTCCTACCTGACCTGAACTGTTGAATGATGAAGTTACAATGACTGGACTCAGGGGTGCAGCTAACTTGGGAATTGGGATTTTGAAGTTCTGGAGACAGCTTTGTATGCCATGTTAATGAATTTGAACTTTATCCTGAAAAACGTGGCTGTCGTTGAAGAATTTTAAGCAGGCAGGTGGCTTGATCAGAGCACTGCTTCCCAAATTTCACTCAATGGTACCTTTATAACACATTCATGATTTTTGCCGTATCTCCGTATCATCAAGTTACTTAAACGTTTTTATGCCAACTTTTATTATTTTATAAATGTACTTAAAGAGGAAATTCACTACTAGCATTGCTTGCCATAATCAAAATAAATATATTATTAAAATGGAACAGTGCTAAATAAGGTGTACACATGGACATAGAGTGTGGAATGACAGACACTGGAGACTCCGAAAGGTGGAGGGGTGGGAGAGAGGTGAACGATGAGAAAGTACTTAATGGGTACCATGTACATTATTCGGGTGATGGGTACACTAAAAGCCCAGACTTCACCATTACTGCAATATATCCATATAACATAACTGTACTTGCACCCCTTAAATTTATACAAATTTTTTAAAAGGAAAAAAATGGAAGTGTTCATCTATGTACCAACTTAAAATCATCTCATGCACTACTAGTGTTAAGTCTACCACACGTGGGGAAACTCTATGATATGAATTGGGTTGAGGGGGTCCCCAGCAGCACAGAAATTGGGTTGGTGCCAGGTTCTTAATGCCCAGATCTTAATTAGAGAGCCCAAGTCCGTTGTAGGCCTGGAGCAATTTAGACACAAGGCAAAAAGAACGTACATTTGCCTATGCCTTGTAACGTCTACACCACCAGCCTTTCTGAAACTATTGTGCATACGAAATCATCTCAGGCTCTTGTAAAAACACCGATTCGGATCCAATATGGGACCTGGAGTTCATACATTTCTAATCAACTCCCAAATGGCATTGATGCTGATACTTTCGGTTTCCCAACCAAGCAACGTAGCAAGGTACGAAACTAAGTCCCTAAAGGGCAGGGACCACGCCTCTCGCGTTAGCACAGTGCCTGGCTCAAGGCACTTTCTGGGTTAACGCTCGCTGAAGACTGGAGTGAACGCTCCCCCAGGTCGTCACGTGACTGCCTTTCTCCAACTGCCGGTTTCGCCTCACATAACACACCTACTGTCCAAAACATTTCTATTTTCCTAACACAAAAACTATAGCTAAGTTTTTATATTCTATGTAGCCCCAGCCTAGGACGTAAATTCCACGAGACCAAAAGCCTTGTGATGATTCCCCCGGGTTGCTGACCCTCCCGGTGTGTCCCGGGCCTGCTCTGGGGGACACAGCGGCGAATACGTTGAACAAGGCCCCTGTTTCACGGAGCTAAAGATCCAGTAAGGACTTCACCCAGCAAGAGGCAACTACGCTGGGCTTCGATGCCCAAGACCTCTGCAGAAAGGTGGAGTGGCAGGAATCTCCTGAAGCCCCCAATGTCCAAGGACGCGGAAACCCAGGGCCTCCAGTGCAGGTGTCATCCCGGAGAGAGCCTGCGGAGTCCCAAAAGAGGCGCGTCCCATTGGACAATCCCGAGCGGAAGAGGCCAAGACAGCGGGGGGAGTTGTGATGGGCTGCTGCAGACGTACTTAGAAAAGGGGTGCATACTGGATATTCAGGCCAGGAGAAGAACGCAAAAAGCAGTGACGTACATTATTCTCTGCATGTTTACTTGGGAAATTGTGCGTCTCCCTATTCTGAGTCTTGGAGGAATTGGACTGGTCTAACTCTATGCAGGGAGCAGTAGAGCGCGGCAGTATAGAGAGTACCTCACGAAGGGGACGTGGGAAAGTGTTAGCGGGGAACGCTGGGAAACGGCTTTCCTTTAATCCGGCAGTGACCATGTGTCAGAACAATCTTGACTCATGAAGCTACTAACCAGAGCCGGGTCCTTCTCGGTGAGTTCAGGTGGCGGGTTTGGGAAAGGGCTGCGGAGCAGTGTGTCGACAAGGTGATACGAGGCGGAGGTGTCTGGCCTGGGGTCTGGGCCTTGGGATTCGGTCTGCCCTTCCAGCTGAACCCTGCGGGCCAAGTGGGCTGCAGACTGGGTCAGGCTTTGGAGGCCCAGCTCATGCTCTGAGTACAAGAGACCTAACACCAGGAAACCTGAAGAGAGGGGCAGGACGTAAGAGCGGAGTTGAAGCGACTCCCTGGAGAGACTTCTGAAGGTCACTCCGGTACTAAAGTGCTGGAGAAAGAGACCGTGAAACCCAGGGGGAGCAGGAGGATGGCGCACTTAGCCCCCCACCTTCACTTTATCCGCTGCAGCCTCTGCTCCTTGGTTTATCACGGAGCGTCAGTTTCCCCAGCGAATAAAAGTATAAGAAAGGAGCTAATGCAGGTAGAACATTTACCACAGTACCTGGAACTTCATTGTTAATTACTGTGGTGTCTTAGTCTAACGTTGCTTTTCTTGATCGTATGTTAGACGGTTCCTCCAAGACGTCTCTGTTTGTCCTCAAAAGCTCCTTAATTAAGTTTCCTCTTCAAGCCTAAATTAAACATAGCTGTCACTTGGGGAAAACTCAAACATCAGGGTTATATCACTGTGGGACAGTGGTTATTAAGAGGGGTAAGGGGGAACACTTAAAAAAATTATAGCGAGGGACATTATGCCCCCAGGGAACCGGTGGCGATGTTTGGAGACATATTTAGTTGCAACAACTTGTAAGGAGGGTGCTGTTGGCATGGAGAGGCCAGGGGTGCTGCTAAACTTCGCCCTACAACAAAGAATTATCTAGCCCTAAGTGCCAGTAGTAGTACCTGTGTTGAGAAATCCCCCTAGATGGAGATGCGGAAGACCAGACCTGGGCATGGAATGTTCTTATGCTTTATGTTTACATAAATGTGCTGTGGGCTATATCAATTTAGGCTGTAATTGCATTAACCTTCCAGGTATACCTAGACACACCAGTGGATTACCCTTGGAGGGAAGCACGGTTAGATTGGCAAAAGACCCCAAAATTTCCTTCTCCATTCTATTTTGCAATAGAAAAAGCTCAGAGAAAACAGTTGGAGAGGCCCAAAGTAAACAAATTGCAGTGAACTTGAGAGCAATTATTTATGTGTCTAATTTTAGCACTTTATATAGGAGAATAAACTTAGATATATCTTGTTATTAGAACAAAATAATTTAGAAAATTGCATGACAGTTATTAGGATAATTTGCTGATTTGAATGGAACGATTAAGAAGCACATTACCGGCCGAGCGCGATGGCTCACACCTGTAATCCTAGCACTTTGGGAGTCGGAGGCAGGCGGATCACTTGAGATCGGGAGTTCGAAACCAGTCTGGCCATCATGGTGAAACCGTCTCTACTAAAAATACAAAAAAAAAATTAGCCGGGCGTGGTGGTGGTGGGCGCCTCTAATCCCAGCTACTCGCGAGGCTGAGGCAGGAGAATCTCTTGAACCCAGGAGGCGGAGGTTGCAGTGAGCCGAGATCGCACCGCTGCACTCCAGCCTAGGCGACAGAGCGAGACTCCGTCTCAAAAAAAAAATTACCGAGCCGGCGCCAAGATGGCGGCGCTGACGCCTGGAGAGCGGCCGCGCTGGAGGCAGCGGGGGCCGGAGCGGAGCAGTCGCGGCTGAGGTTCCCGAGTCGCCGCTCTAGGCTGCGCTCCGCCGCCGGGACCCCGGCCTCTGGCCGCGCCGGCTCCGGCCTCCGGGACATGGTGCGAGTCGCACCCCTTCCCCGCCGCCGCTGAGCTCGCCGGCCGCGCCCGGGCTGGGACGTCCGAGCGAGAAGATGTTTTCCGCCCTGAAGAAGCTGGTGGGGTGGGACCAGGCCCCGGGCCGGGACAAGAACATCCCCACCGGGCTGCAGTCCATGAACCAGGCGTTGCAGAGGCGTTTCGCCAAGGGGGTGCAGTACAACATGAAGATAGTGATCCGGGGAGACAGGAACACGGGCAAAACAGCGCTGTGGCAGCGCCTGCAGGGCCGGCCGTTCGTGGAGGAGTACGTCCCCACGCAGGAGATCCAGGTCACCAGCATCCACTGCAGCTACAAGACCACGGATGACATCGTGAAGGTTGAAGTCTGGGATGTGGTAGACAAAGGAAAATGCAAAAAGCGAGGCGACGGCTTAAAAATGGAGAACGACCCCCAGGAGGCGGAGTCCGAAATGGCCCTGGATGCTGAGTTCCTGGACGTGTACAAGAACTGCAACGGGGTGGTCATGATGTTCGATATCACCAAGCAGTGGACCTTCAATTACATTCTCCAGGAGCTTCCGAAAGTGCCCACCCATGTGCCAGTGTGCGTGCTGGGGAACTACCGGGACATGGGCGAGCACCGAGTCATCCTGCCGGACGACGTGCGTGACTTCATCGACAACCTGGACAGACCTCCAGGTTCCTCCTACTTCCGCTACGCTGAGTCTTCCATGAAGAACAGCTTCGGCTTAAAGTACCTTCATAAGTTCTTCAATATCCCATTTTTGCAGCTTCAGAGGGAGACGCTGTTGCGGCAGCTGGAGACAAACCAGCTGGACATGGACACCACACTGGAGGAGCTGTCAGTGCAGCAGGAGACGGAGGACCAGAACTACGGCATCTTCCTGGAGATGATGGAGGCTCGCAGCCGCGGCCATGCGTCCCCACTGGCGGCCAACGGGCAGAGCCCATCCTCGGGCTCCCAGTCAACAGTGGTGCCTCCAGGCGCTGTGTCCACGGGGAGCTCCAGCCCCGGCACACCCCAGCCCGCCCCACAGCTGCCCCTCAATGCCGCCCCACCATCCTCTGTGCCCCCGTACCACCCTCAGAGGCCCTGCCCCCATCTGCGTGCCCCTCAGCCCCCGCCCCACGGCGCAGCATCATCTCTAGGCTGTTTGGGACGTCACCTGCTGCCGAGGCAGCCCCTCCACCTCCAGAGCCAGTCCCGGCCGCAGAGGCCCCAGCAAGTCCAGAGTGTGGAGGACTTTGTTCCCGATGACCGCCTGGACCGCAGCTTCCTGGAAGACACGACCCCCGCCAGGGACGAGAAGAAGGTGGGGGCCAAGGCTGCCCAGCAGGACAGCAACAGTGATGGGGAGGCCCTGGGCGGCAACCCGATGGTGGCAGGGTTCCAGGACGACGTGGACCTCGAAGACCAGCCACGTGGGAGTCCCCCGCCGCCCGCGGGCCCCGTCCCCAGTCAAGACATCACTCTTTCGAGTGAGGAAGCAGAAGTGGCGGATCGCCCCAAAGACCCTGCCCCGGCTCCCCAGCAGTGCTCAGAGCCAGAGACCAAGTGGTCCTCCATACCAGCTTCGAAGCCACGGAGGGGGACAGCTCCCACGAGGACCGCAGCACCCCCCTGGCCAGGCGGTGCCTCTGTTCGCACAGGTCCGGAGAAGCGCAGCAGCACCAGGCCCCCTGCTGAGATTGAGCCAGGGAAGGGTGAGCAGGCCTCTTCGTTGAAGAGTGACCCCGAGGGGCCCATCGCTGCACAAATGCTGTCCTTCGTCATGGATGACCCCGACTTTGAGAGCGAGGCATCAGACACACAGCACAGGGCGGATGAGTTTCCCGTGCGAGATGACCCCTCCGACGTGACTGACGAGGATGAGGCCCCTGCCCAGCCGCCCCCACCCCCCAAGCTCCCTCTCCCCGCCTTCAGACTGAAGAATGACTCCGACCTCTTTGGGCTGGGGCTGGAGGAGGCCGGACCCAAGGAGAGCAGTGAAGAAGGTCAGGAGGGCAAAACCCCCTCTAAGGAGAGGAAGGAGAAGAAGAAGAAAAAAGGCAAAGAGGAGGAAGAAAAGGCTGCCAAGAAGAAGAGCAAACACAAGAAAAGCAAGGACAAGGAGGAGGGCAAGGAGGAGCGGCGGCGGCGGCAGCAGCGGCGGCAGCAGCAGCGGCCTCCGTGCAGCAGGGAGAGGACGGCTGCAGATGAGCTGGAGGCTTTCCTGGGGGGCGGGGCCCCGGGCGGCCGCCACCCTGGGGGTGGTGACTACGGGGAGCTCTAGGCCGGAGGGGGCAGTGGCCGCCCTGGGGCGGGGGGCGTGCCTGTCACTGCCTGGGGAGGCGTTTGCCTCTGCACCATCGCCTTTGCCGCTGCCCGGTGGCTGCCGTGTGCACTTCTGAGCTGGAAGATGCCGGGCATTGGTGGTCCCCGGGCTGGGCCCTGCAGGTGCTGGGCCTCCAGGTCCGGCGTGAGCCTGCTCTGCAAGAAGGGAGGGGACAGCTGGCTTCAGCCAGGCTCAGTGGACACCCTGGCTCTCTCGGGGCAGAGCCGCCTGTCCCCAGTGTTTCTCAGGGATGTGACTGAGGCCCAGGAGGGACCTGTGAGGGTCTGTTTACAGAGGCTGGGCAGGGGCCGCTTGGTTGTGGGGTGCGCACTGCCCCGGCACCTGCTTGCCCTCCGTGCTCACCCGGGGCCGCAGCATGCCTATGGCTCCGCTTCCGGCCGGGAGCCCTGAACACGGGTGTGCAGACGCACCCTAAAGGGCGGCCCGGGCCCCCACGCTAGAAGGCTGGCGAGAGACCGAAGGCAGCATGTGAGGCCTCTCCTGGGAGTGGGGGTTGTGTTTCCCACAGTGGCCTCAGCTGGGCCCCCACTCAGGTGAGCCCACAGGCAGGAGCCGGGAGGCACTCCTCCCAAACACTCCACTCAGACCATAAAGCACTCCTGTTTCAAAAAAAAAAAAAAAAAAAAAAATTACCAACAAAGAGTCACTATTTGGGCACATTTGGTTGGAAAACACCTAAAATCTCACTTGGTAACAGAATTATAGATTATTCATATTTGAATTGCTATGCCCATATATCTTAAGAGTTTACTTTTATAGGCCAAAATTACAAAGAAGGTTAACTATACCATACCCAGCAAACTAAATTGATGACGATAAAGTAAAGCTAATTGTAATTCATAACTGAAAAGCAGTACTAAAAGCAAGTGATAACCAGCAGCCAACCTAGTACAGCACTAATGATGTACAACAAACAGCCTTCTGGACAGCACAGAGTGGAGGCATTGCAGACTGTGCAGGGATGTCTGGGAAACTCCAGCGAGGAGGTGTTCATTGGGTCTCGGGAGCACCAAGTTTTATTCACTTATCATCTCCTCTAATAACCTCATGAATTTTAGTCATAATCAGAATGATTTGTATGGTATTGTATAACATTTGCCAAAACAAACTGAATAAAATGAATGCATTTTGGGTCCATTATCTAATATTTAATGGGACCCTTTTACCCTACCAGTAACTGCATTTTATATATTGAGAATCTGACGTGGATGAAGCCATTGTTAATCTCAGGATGACATACATGTCATAAATGTTTTATTTAGTCAAAAAAAGTAAGACCTTTGGTTGTGTGGTCTTAATACAGCACACGAGAGTGAAGATACAATGGAAAATATTGAGGGCTTGGAGGAAGTTGGTATATACTTTGTCTTTTTCTTTTTTTTTTCTTGAGATGGAGTTTTGCTCTTGTTGCCCAGGCTGGACTGCAATGGCACAATCTCGGCTCACTGCAACCTCCGCCTCCCGGGTTCGAGTGAGTCTCCTGCCTCAGCCTCCCCAGTAGCTGGGATTACAGGCATGCGTCACCATGCCCCGCTAATTTTGTATTTTTATTAGAGATGGGGTTTCTCCATGTTTGTCAGGCTAGTCTCGAGCTCCTGACCTCAGGTGATCCGCCCACCTCAGCCTCCCAGAGTGCTGGGATTACAGGCGTGAGCCACCGCGCCCAGCTAGTTTGACTTTTTTAAAGGTTTCTAAGATGATTAAGGAGATGAAACCATTTCAATTGGAAAATAGACTGAACGGATGACATTCACTGGGCAGATAAAAGAAACAAGAAGCTGAAACCTATAAAAGGTTGTGGACACAGGCCGGGTGTGGCGGCTCCCGCCTGTAATTCTAGCACTTCGGGAGGCTGAGGTGGGTGGATTGCCTGAGCTCAGGAGTTTGAGACCAGCCTGAGCTATGGGGTGAAACGCCATCTCTACTAAAATACAAAAAATTAGCCAGGCGTGGCAGCATGTGCCTGTAATCCCAGCTACTTGGGAGGCTGAGACAGGAGAATCGCTGGAATCCAGGAGGCAGACATTGCAATGACCCGAGATCGCGCTGTTGCACTCCAGTGTGGGACACAGAGCACGACTCCGTCTCAACAAAAAAGGTTGTGGATGGGGTGATCTGACACTTTTTCAAAAAATGCCAAAGCTTTAGAACTACAAAGAACCATGAAACTTTTATAAGGTAACTGAAAGATAAGAAAATACAGTGATTCTTTACATCATTTAAAAAATAAGCATCAAGAACTCTATAAATCACTAATAAATAGAGGTTTAAGAATGGCTTGGGCAAACTGGTGGGTTAATAAGTCCATAATAAGTTATGCAGCTAGGCGGGGTGCAGTGGCTCACGCCTGTAATTCCAACACTTTGGGAGACCAAGGCGGGCGGATCACTTAAGATCAGGAGTTCAAGACCAGCTTGGCCAACACAGTGAAACCCCATCTCTACTAAAAAATACAAAACAAAAACTAGCTGGACATGGTGGCACGCACCTGTAATTCCAGCTACTTGGGAGGCTAAGGCAGGAGAATGGCTTCAACCCAGGAGGTGGAGGTTGCAGTGAACTGAGATTGCGCCACTGCATTCCAGCCTGAGCGACAGAGGGACACTCTGTCTCAAAAAAAAAAAAAAAAAAAAAAAATGTTATGCAGCTAAATCCTCCCATGGAGGTGGTTATTGCTCCTTTTACCCCCGAACACCCTCTGTCGTTTGGGTACCCTAAGGTACCATGCTTTTATATAAAGCACTGTTCTTGTGAGAAATATGTGTAACCTGTGTTTTTTATGTTTAGAGATTTTATTCCCTCAAAGTTGCCCCCAAAGTTAAAGCCACAGCTGCGCCTGCAGGAGCACTGCCACAACCTCAGGATCTTGAGGTTAGTCCCACTAACTTGCTCGCTGGAAGCTATACATGCCTTACTCTCCTTGGTAATACGAAGACATTCATTATATCTCGACTTTATTTTAAATACAGTTTACCAAGTTACCAAATGGCTTGGTGATTGCTTCTTTGGAAAACTATGCTCCTATATCAAGAATTGGTTTGTTCATTAAAGCAGGCAGTAGATATGAGGACTCCAACAATTTAGGAACCACCCATTTGCTGCGTCTTACATCCAGTCTGGTGAGTATCTTCACTACCTCAAGTGTTTGGAAATGCTGTGGTATCTTGGTCCTGTGAAAAAGAAAAACTAAAATCAATGTCTTTATATTTGATTCCTTGACCTGCCATAACAAATTACCATGGACTGGGTAGCTTAAACCAAATAAGTTTATCCTGTCAGAGTTCTAGAGGCTAGAAGTCCAAGTCAAGGTGTCTAAGCCAAGCCAAGATATCAGCAGGGCTGTGATCCCTCTAAAGGTTCTAGGAAGGCACATATCCTCCCCCACCTGTTCCTAGCTTCCAGCAGTTGCCCACAACCCTTCATGTTCCTTGACCTGCAGCTGCATCACCGCAGTCTCTGCGTTTGTTGTCACATGGCCTTCCTTCTGTCTGTGTCCACATTTCCTCCTAATAAGGATACCAGTTATATTAGATTTAGTGCCCACTATAATCCAATATGATGTCATCTTAAGTACTTACATCTGCAGAGACCTTATTACCAAATAAAGTAACATGCAAACATTCTGGTTGGACATAAATTTGGAGGGGAATACTGTTAAACCCAGTAGAGTCCCCTAATGTAAAATGAGAAACCACAAGATATTTGCCACAGAGAAGCACTAAATTAGTATCCATATGAATGTTGATGTTAGAGCATAAGAAATTCAGTAAATAAATTTGTAAAACGAAAAAAAGAAAATTAACTCTTTTTTTCCCATATACAAGTCTCTTTCAGAATAGACTAATGAATCCAGTAAGCTTGTATTTGACACTGGAAATTTTACATGAATGTACTTAATGTAAAAATCTATACTTAAGCTTTCTGTTGAGTCTTGTTTTATAATTCTTAACTAAAAAAGGATGCAGGAATTTAGTAAAATTCTTTTTAAATCTGCTCACAACAGATTTTGATATAGCGTGATGTTTGGCAAACTTGGCATTGAAAAGCTACAAAGATAATCATTCTTTTCTTTTTCAAGACGACAAAAAGAGCTTCATCTTTCAAGATAACCCGTGGAATTGAAGCAGTTGGTGGCAAATTAAGGTTTGTTAAATAAGTAATAGAAAATAGTGAAAATGCCAGAAAATATTCAATTTTAAGGGAACTTTTCTCTGTTATCAAGGAGTTTGAGGATTTCTTAAGCAACACAAGAAGGAAAAGACTGATGAATTTGAGTACATCAAAATGTAAAACGTCTTTATGTCTTAAAGTAAAAATTTAAGTAACTGTCTGGGAGTAGATATCTGCAATATATAGGCATACCTCAGAGATGTTGCAGGTTCTGTTCCAGACCACCACAATGAAGGGAATATCGCAGCAAAGCAAGTCATAGGAATTTGGGGTTTCCCAGTGCATATAAAAGTTGTGTTTACACTATACTGTGGTCTACTAAGTGTACAATGACATTTTGTCTTGGAAAAAAAGTACATAACCTTAATTTTAAAATATTTTGTTGCTTTAAAAATGTTAACAGTTATCTGAATCTTCAGCAAGTCATAATCTTTTTGCTGGTGGAGGGTCTTGCCTCCACGTTAATGGCTGCTGACTGATCAAGGTGGTGGTTGCTGAAGGTGGTGGTGACTGATAATTTCTTAAAATCAGACAACAGTGAAGTTTGCTGCATTGATTGACTCTTCCTTTTATGAAAGACTTCTCTGTATCATGAGATGCTGTTTTTAGCCGTTTACCTACACAACTTCTTTCAAAATTAGAGTCAGTCATCTCAAACCCTCCCAGTTTTTTATCAACCAAGATTATGTAATACTCTTTTTTATCATTTCAACAGTGTTCACAGCATCTTCAACCAGGAGTAGAATCCCTCTCAAGAAACCACTTTCTTTGCTCATCCATAAGAAGCATCTCCTCATCTGTTCAAGCTTTATCATAAGATTGCAGCCCTTCAGTCATATCTTCAGGCCCCACTTCTAGTTCTCTTGCTACTCCCACCATAGTTGCAGTTTCTTCCCCCTCTGAAGTCTTGCCTCTCAGAGTCACCCATAAGGGTTGGAATTGGCTTCTTCCAAACTTATGTTAATGTTTGACATCCTCCCATGAGTCACAAATGTTCTTAATGGTGTCTAGAATGGTGAATTCTTTCCAGAAAGTTTTTTAATTTACTTTGCCCAGATCCATCAGCATCTTCACTATCTGTGGTAGCTATAGCCTTACAAAATGTATTTCTTAAATAATAAGACCTGAAAATAAAAATTACTCCTTGACCCATGGGGTGCAGAAGGGATGTTCTATTAGCAGGCATGAAAACAGTATCAATCTCCTTGTACATCTGCATCAGAGCTCTTGGCATTGTCAGCAGTAATAATTTGAAAGGAATCTTTTTTCTGAGCAATGGGCTTAAAATATTCAGTCAACCATGCTATAAACAGATGTACTATCATCCAGGCTTTTTTGTTCCATTTACAGAGCACAGGCAGAGTAGATTTAGCATAATTCCTAAGGGCTCTAGGATTTTGAGAACGGTACATGACCTCATCCTAAAGTCACCAGCTGCATTAGTCCCCAACAAGAGTCAGCCTGTCGTTTGAAGCTTTGACGCCAGGCATTGACTTTTCTCTAGCTACGAAAGTCCTGGACAGCATCTTCCAATGTAAGGCTGTTTTGTCAGCATTGAAAATCTGTGGTTTAGTGTAGCCACCTTCATCGATGATCTTATGTAGATCTTCTGGATAACTTGCTGCAGCTTCTATATTAGCATTTGCTGCTTCACTGTGTACTATTATATTAAGAAGATGGCTTCTTTCCTTAAAGCTCATGAACTAACCTCTGCTAGCTTCAGACTTTTCTTCTGCACCTCACCTCTCTCAGCCTTCATATAATTGAAGAGAGTTAGGGCATTGCTCTGGATTAAGCTTTGACTTAAGGGAATACAGTTTGATCTAATCCAGACCAGTAAAACTCTCTGTTATCAGCAATAAGGCTGTCTTGCTTTCATATCATTCATGTGTTCAGTGGAGTAGCACTTTTAGTTTTCTTCAAGAACTGCACTGTTGCAAGAGGCCTAGCTTTTGACCTGTCTCCGTTTTTAACATGCCTTCTTCACTTCCTCAGAAGCTTAATCCCTTCTAGCTTCTGATTTAAAGTGAGAGACATGAGACTCTTCCTTTCACTTGTATACTTAGAGGCCATTGTCGGGTTATTCATTAGCTTAATTTCAATATTGCTGTGTCTCAGGAGTAGGAAGATCCAAAGAGAGGGAGAGAGACTTGGGGAGCAGCTGGTCAGTGGAACAGTCAGGACAGAAACAGCATTTCTTTTTTTTAATTAATTTATTTTAAAGACAGGGTCTTGCTCTGTTGCCCAGGCTAGAGTGGAGTGGTGCAGACATGTCTTATTGCAGCCTTGAACTCCTGGGCTCAAGCGATTCTTCTCCCTCCGCTTCCCAATTACCTAGGACTATAGGCACATTCCTCCATGCCCGGCTAATTTTTTGTTTTTTTTTTGTACAGATGGAGGTCTCACTATGTTGCCCAGACTGGTCTTGAACTCCTGGCCTCAGGTGATCCTCTCACCTCAGCTCAGCATGCTGGGATTACAGATGTGAGCCACTGCACCCAGCCCAGATTTTTTATATATTGTGTTGTCAGTGGTAAAGATGATAGAGAATGTCTCATTCTGCTGATAAGAGTATAAATTGATACAACCACTTAGGAAAGAATCAAAGAATATCTGGTAATATTGAAAAACCCCACAGTTTTTAATCACATTCACAAAGGTATTCTTTATAAAGACTGGAAATGATCTAAGTGTCCATCTTTAGGGAAATGGGTAAAGTATGACAGAGTCATGATGAGACCGCTACACAGCCATTACGGAATGAACTAGATCTATACATCAACATAGCACAACTGAAGGGCAAAATAGTGTGTGAACAAGCAAGTTTCAAGATTTTTTTAAGGTATTTTAATTTTTTAAGCAGAAAAATACTATGTAGTGCTTATGATTGTGGTTTCCAGAGTGGGAGAGAGTGAGGGAATTGGCCTTGGAAGGGTACGAAAAGATCTTCAACTTTATTTGCCATTTTAAAAAATTGTGGTCAAATGTATATAACATAAATTTTTTTTTTTTTTTTTTTTAAGACAGTCTCGCTGTGTCGCCCAGGCTGGAGTGCAGTGGCATGATCTTGGCTCACTGTAACCTCTGCCTCTTGGGTTCAAGCGATTCTCCTACCTCAGCCTCCCTGGTAGCTGGGATTACAGGCATGCGCCACCATGCTTGGCTAATTTTTGTATTTTTAGTAGAGACCATGGTTTCACCCTGTCGGCCAGGCTGGTCTCAAACTCCTGACCTCAAGTGATCCGCCCACCTCGGCCTCCCAAAGTGCTGGGATTACAGGTGTGAGCCACCGCACCCGGCCCAAATTTATCATTTTCTTGAGTGTGCAGTTAAGTGGTATTCAGCAACCATCACCAACATTCAGCTCCAGAACTTTCCTTTCTTCTCCCACCTGAAACTCTGTACCTGTTAAACAATGGCTGCTCATTCTCCCCTCCCCTCAGCCTCTGGCAACTGCCATTCTCTTTTCAGTCTCTACAAATTTGACTACTCCAGGTACCTCATAAGTAGAATCATACAATATTTGTCCCTTTGTGACTGGCTTATTATCCTTAGCATAATGTCCTCAGGGTTCATCTGTGTTGTAACGTGACCAGATTTCACTCCTTTTAAGGTTGAATTATTTGCTGGTTTTTAAAAAAATTTTGAATTTTAGTTGGTGAATATGTGGAGTTTTGTTATATTATTGTTCGCACCTTTTATACTTCAGAAATTTTCTTTCCAAAGGAATTGGTTGATATAACAGAAGATTATAAGGGGAAGCTTACTATCCTGATTCAGATGATTTACTGTAGTTTATTTTCCAATTCAGTGTGACTGCAACAAGGGAAAACATGGCTTACACTGTGGAATGCCTGCGGGATGATGTGTAAGTACCTGTGTGTGTTTAGGACTTCTGCTTTGAAAGAAATACTAAGCTGCTCATTTCTGGTCTTTGTAATGCATCATTATGACCTCTGACTTCCATTTTGGATTATTGTTCATAAACTGCTCAAAAACACTGTGCTTACCACAAGACGTAAACTTTCGCATTGAGAGCATTACAGCTATGTAGAATCTCAAATGTTGACTTTACATTTTTGACTCGTAATTCTTATCTTGATGTCTTCTGTAGTGATATTCTAATGGAGTTCCTGCTCAATGTCACCACAGCACCAGAATTTCGTCGTTGGGAAGTAGCTAACCTTCAGCCTCAGCTAAAGATTGACAAAGCTGTGGCCTTTCAGAATCCGCAGACTCGTAAGTACATTTCCAGATCACATTTGATTCTAAGATAACTGGGTTTTTTAGAAGGTCAATTTATAGAAGAAAAAAAATTGCTGTCAAAATTTATTTATTTATTTATTTTTATTTATTTTTTTGAGACAGAGTCTCACTCTGTCACCCAGGCTGGAGTGCAGTGGCACGATCTTGGCTCACTGCAACCTCCGCCTCCCGGGTTCAAGCAATTCTCCTGCCTCAGCCTCCTGAGCAGCTGGAATTATAGGTGTGCACCACCACACCTGGCTAATTTTTTGTATTTTTAGTAGAAACGGGGTTTTGCCATGTTGGTCAGACTGGAGTTCAGTCTTGAATTCCTGGCCTCAAGTGATCTACCCACCTCAGCCTCCCAAAGTGCTGGTGTTACAGGTGTGAGCTACCATGCCTGGCCAAATGTTTTACTACTTGAATTTGAAAATATCTTTTTCAAAAATTTGTTATTTAGATTTATTATTCTTTTGTTTCTAAACACTTATAATCATTTTTCATGTTTGATGGTAAGTAAATTGTTTGTAAGATCCTAGAAGTTTTTCCTGTTTCCTTCCCAATGTTTTGTTTTTGTTTGTTTGTTTGTTTTTGAGACAGGGTGTTGCTTGTTGCCCAGGCTGGAGTGCAGTGGCACAGTCTCACTGCAGCCTGAACCTTCTGGACTCAGGTGATCCTCCTGCTTCAGCCTCCTGAGTAGCTGGGTCTACAGACACACACCACCACACCCTGCTAATTTTTATTTTTAGTTTTTTATGGAGATGAGGTCTCACTCTATTGCCCAGGCTGGTCTCAAACTCCTGGGCTGAAGTGATCCTCCCACCTCAGCTTCCCAAAGTGCTAGGATTACAGGCGTGAGCCACTGTGCCTGACCCCTAGTGATTTTTAAGAGTTGTTTTGCTTACCCCAAATCCTGTACCAGTTTATTGCTGCTGCTATTATTGCTTACTGTTGTGTTGCTATTATTGTTTAGCCATCTCCTCTTTATTGAGTCTTTCCAAAGTAAGTAACTTAATTTTTTTAAATAGGAATCTTTTTTGCATTCATATTTTATGTTTATATAATGTCTAATTATATAATCTTGACAAGTACAACTGGTAATACAAGTCTGTAAACAAGCGCTGCTGACTCTTGGGAGTCATACAACTTCTGGTGGGAGCAGAAATGTGCAGGAAGAGCAGAAATAGCTCAACTCAGTGGCTCAGCATGGGACAGGCTGCCCTCCACATGCAGGCCTGGGGACTGATGTTATTTCGTGATGATGCTTGGTGTCACAGAGAAGCATGATCTTTGTTGCTCAGGATTTCTACTGAAGAAATAGATAGAATAGTACAATTTTAGAAAAGATGACCTATGTGTCCAGAGTGGCTTCTTCCCCACTGGCGGCTGTGAGGCACCAGCCTGCATCTATTCTGCCTGAACAGTTACTATGTAGTCTCCTGGCTGGTGTCAGGTTCCAGGTTTACATCTTGAGTCCATCTCCCACACGGCCATTACAGTGATCCTTCTGACATGAAAGTAAGCCTTCTTATTATCTGTGGGATAAAGTCCAAACAGCATATACATATATGGCCTTGCATGATCTTACCCCAGCCCACTTCTCTTACTTTATGCTCTACCCTCTTCTTCCAGCTGCAATTCCCATTTGAATCAAATTATCGTTATACTTTATGCCTTTGTTTTGTCTGCTTCCTATGCCTAAAATGATGTTCCCAAATGATTTCCCCTGGGAAACACCAGCTCGTTCTGTAAGATGGATCCCATATATTACTTGTATTAATTGTTTTCCAATTCCCACTGCCCTTCCCTTGTACCTCTACTGCACTTCTGACACACTGCTGACATTGTACCCATAATACTTTATTTCACAGTTTTTCCTCTTAAAATTTGAGGGCAGGCATTGTATATTCCACATCTCTGTATTTCTGGCACCTAGCACAGTGCCTCGCATAGGCAAGTTGCCAGGTAATGAGCAACTGAAGGAAATACTGCAGGCAAAAAGGCATTGAAGCAAGAAAGCAGGGAGAGCACCAAGCACCACGGAGGAGTATGTCCCAGTGGAAGCTCCCATTGGTCCCCTGAAAGCTACCTGACAATCTCCTTATTACCTAGAGAGGAAACGTAGGAGTAAGTAAAATTCAGATTAAATGACTTGTCCAAGGTCACATGGCAAGATGGCAGCAGAACCATAACTAGATGGGGACTTCCCAAAACCCAGGCCAGTATACCTTCCAAGTGATACCAGCTAGGTTAAAGTTAGAAAAGTGGTTTAGGTGGACTCCAGTATATAGAAGCTGCTGCCTTGTAATCTTTTTTTTTTTTTTCTCAGCACATTCTACTGGCAGAAACTGGCAGTTACTAGAGGTTAAATAATAATAAATTTTAAGTCCTGTCAACATATGAATGCCAGAAGATGACCAAATTTGTATAGGCTTGTTGCTTTCTAGGTTTTAAAAATGTTGTCTTTACTGAAAGTGCATTTCCCTAAATGCTTCTTCACTTATCTCACAGATGTCATTGAAAATTTGCATGCAGCAGCTTACCGGAATGCCTTGGCTAATCCCTTGTATTGTCCTGACTATAGGATTGGAAAAGTGACATCAGAGGAGGTACCAATAAAACATATTTTGAAATGTGCTTGTTTTTCACATTAAATTGAACATCTACCATTTCAGGCTTGTTTGTTAATTTTTCCTTTTATCTTCTAACCTTAAGAAATTCAACGTGCTTGCTTTTTCATCCACCTGCTTTTTAACTAAAATTTTATCTGAACAATTTTTGTATATCCTTTAAGAAATGTTTTCATGACTAAAGGGACATGATCATTACAGAAAAATTAAAAAGTAAAATCAAACAAAATGAAGGAAAAGAAAACATCTCACGTACCTAAAGGCACTCAGTGTTAATACCTGGTATATTTTCTTCTAAACCCTTTTCTGTGTGTATGTATCTTTTTTGTTTGTTTGTTTGTTTGTTTTAAATATGGGGTCTTGCTGTGTTGCCTAGGCTGGTCTTGAACTCTTAAGCTCAAGCAGTCCTTCTGCCTCTGCCTCTCAAAGTGCTGGGATTACAGGCATGAGCCATTGCACCCAGCCTGTGTATCTTTTTTAAACAGTATTTAAATGTTTAAGTATCATAATAGGGGCTGGGCCCAGTGGCTCACACCTGTAATCTCAGTACTTTGGGAGGCCAAGACAGAAGGATCACTTGAGGCCAGGAGTTCAAGATCAGCCTGGGCAACATAGCAAGACCCTGTCTCTACAAAAAAAAAAAAAATGTGTGTGTGTGTGTGTGTGTGTGTGTATGTGTATGTGTGTGTGTATATGTATATATAAAATAGGTCCTTTGACTAAAACTCTTTGGTCTCTCTGAATTTGTAAATAAGACTTGAGCCCACTTCCTTAGCTCCCAATCCATCCTCGCTCACTCATTCACGTTCTTCAGCACACCAGCCTCCGTTTGCTGGCTGTAGGGGTTTGTCACATGCCACAGCCATATGTGCATCTTAGAACTTTGTTTCCAAAACTGAAACATTGAATGCTAAATCTACAAGTGTAGATATGTGCATATAATCTTAATTTCCTATTCCTACCACCCAGACCCAAAAACAGATTTTATCAAAAGACATTAAGAGAAAAATTGGGAATTATCAACACCTTCAAAGTATATCTGACTCAAAAATTTAAGGTTTTTACTCTCGTTTCATTCTTAGTTAGCCGTTACAGAAAACTAAACTGTATCCCTTGCTCTTTTTGACTTATCAATTAACAATTTGATGCCTTCCATTTATATGGCACTTTTATTTACAAATTTTAACTTGTATCATCCAACTTGAACAGGCAGCAGTTTTCATAAGACTGGACTCTAATGAGTTTTGAAATTTTTTAGACATCAAATTCAGCCTCATGAAGATGTGTCATTAAGTTAGCTAAAACATAGCAAAAGTTTATCTACAAGGATGGCTATTGTAATATTGTTTTATAATTGTGAAAAATTAGAAACAAGTTAATATCCAGCATTAGGGAACTAGTTAAATAACTTATAGAATGGAACAGTATTCAACCATTCAAAAATATTAGTTGATACATAAAACTTCACAGCATATTGTCACATAAAGCAATTTACGAATTAGGACATACCAAAAGGTCCCTTTTTTTAATAAAAGGTATGTATGTATGCATTATAGACAAATACCAAGATGTTAACTGTCATAACTTGGTTATCTCAAAGTTAATAGTATTTTTTAAATGTGTCCCTAGGCTAAAGGAAACTCTAAAGAAATTGGCGCTAGAATACTTGGAGCAATGGCAGCATCAATAGAAAAACATAAATAGAAAAAGAGTATGACTCTCCAAGGTTACTCCATAGATATAGACACCATTCATTTTAGGGCACGGATTATGATAAATTGATTAAAAGTTCAGTTTCATTACTTTAGCCCAGTGATTCTCAAACATTATCACTTTCCTTCCTGAGGAGCCTTTCCAGCCATTTTTTTGTAAACCTCTTACTTTTAATACCACAGATAGAGTTTATGTACTGTATATTTGTACTTTATACATAAAAGTCGTGAGTTTTTTTTTTCTTAGTTACCCCAAACCAATTTTTACCCATCTGGAAGGGATAGCATTTCTGTTGAAAGTAGATGTTTTAGCCCTACTTTTGTATATTAAGCCTAAGGTGGTAATATAAACCAGTGATTACCAAGTCTCACCAATCTTCGGATCACCTGAGTGGTTGATTGGATGGATGGGTAGTTGGTTGGTTTTAAATAGGATTCTAGGATTCCACATTTAATATTTTATATCAGTCTGTAGGGTAAGTGCCAAGAATGGGGGACAGTGACCGTTTTTGTTTTTCAAGCTCTCTGAGTAATTCTGTGGTCATAGAGTTTGGACACCCTGGTACAAACAATGACTTCATGGTCAGAAAAGCTTTGTAGAGATTGGCTTCAAAGATGGACGAGAAGGGTGTTGTGGTAAAACTCTGTTAGCCCTGTTATAGAATGTTAATAGTGCTTCATTACTACCTATATAAACACAAAAAGAAACCTGATATACTACGTAAGCTACATTATAATAAAAATCATAGTCCACTTTTTCAAGTTTAGGCCAACGTATGCTCTAATTTCTTTTTATTCCCTTTTTTTTTTTTTTTTTGAGACAGAATCTTGCTGTGTCACCCAGGCCAGAGTGCAGTAGCACGATCTCAGCTCACTGCAACCTCTGCCTCCTGGGTTCAAACAATTCTCGTGCCTCAGCCACCCAAGTAGCTGGGATTACAGGCATGCACCACCATGCCTGGCTAATTTTTGCATTTTTAGTAGAGTCAGGATTTCGCTGTGTTGCCCAGGCTGGTCTCAAACTCGTGGCCTCAAATGATCTGCCAGCCTTGGCCTCCCAGAGTGCTGGGATTACAGGCATGAGCTACTGCACCCAGCCTCTTTTTATTCCTTTTATAAATAACAGCTTTGTTGAGATGTAATTCACCATACTATACAACCTATTTAAAGTGTACACAATTCAGTGGTTTTCATTATATTCACAGAGTTGTGCAACCATGACCACAATTAGGTTCTAGTTCTTTTAAGCAATAATTTTTATAATAAAATCCCAGGGTAATTCACCTCAGTTAGTACCTTGTAGTTCATTACAGCAGCTTATAAGGCTAAGTATTTATTTTCTTCCAAGCTGTACTTTTATGTTTTTACAGCTTTTTATATTTATGCTAATATAACCTAATAAGTGTTTTTAACTTCCTCAGTTACATTACTTCATTCAGAACCATTTCACAAGTGCAAGAATGGCTTTGATTGGACTTGGTAAGTTTAGAGTATTGCCTGCCTATCAGTTTGCTTCCTTAAGAGCAGTTCCTTAAACTGTAATTATGTGAACATAGGATTGAACAAAATTTGAAAACTTCAGCCTTCTATTTATGTCAGACAGGCAATATATCATAGGATTTTAATTGCTAGTCATTTGTTTTGGAAGGCAGAATCCAACATTTAAATTCGTAAACCACTGGCTTTAAATTCTTTACAGTATTTGTAAAACCTGTGACAAAGGTGAATTTCTCAAAGCAAAGAGCTTTTACAAACTTTTTTAAAAGGAAGTACAGCTTACTAGAAAAACAGGCAAAGGGCATGAACAGACAGTTCATGGGAGAAATATGTTTGTATATGTGTAGCCAACTATCTTTGTTTTAAATGATCAGCCTCACTAATAATTAAGAAAATTTTAATCTGTGATATTGGCAAAATTAAAAGATTGACTCTGCCCAGAATTAACCAGGGTATGGAGAAATAGGCACTCTCACAAATTGTTAGTAGGAATATAAACTAGTACAACATTTTGGGAGATCTTTTTGAATATATCTGTTAAAATTCTAGGCTGGGCATGGTGGCTTATGCCTGTAATCCTAGCACTTTGGGAGGCTGAGGTGAGCAGATCACCTGAGGTCAGGAGTTCAAGACCAGCCTAGCCAACATGGCGAAACCCCGTCTCTACTAAAAACACAAAAACTAGTCAGGCATGGTGACACATGCCTGTAATCCCAGCTATCGAGGGGCTGAGGAGGAGAATTGCTTGAACCCAGGAGGCAGTGATTGCAGTCAGCTGAGATCATGCCACTGCACTCCAGCATGGGCGACAGAGTGAGACTCTGTCTCAAAAAAATAAAATTCTAAATGTTTATACTCATAGACCCAGTGACTTTTAAGAATTTGTCTTACAGAAACATTAGATCAAGTTTACAAAGTAGTTGTATGAGAATATCATTTGTAATATTTTTTGTTTTGTTTTGCAAATAACAGCTTAAGATATAATTTACATGCCATAAAATTCACCCTTTTGAAGTGAATAGTTCTGTGGTTTTTAATAGATTCAACTATTACCACTACCTAATTTCAGGGTGTGTTCATCATCCCCCCAAAAGCCCCATACCCATTAGCAGCCACTCCCCATTCTCATCTTCCCCCTGCCTGTGGCATCCACTAATCTACTTTGTTTTTTTTTTTTAAGAGATGGAGGTCTCATTCTGTTGCCCAAGCTGGAGCACAGTGGCACAATCATAGCTCACTGCCTTGAACTCCTAGGCTCAGGTGATCCTCCCACCTCAGCCTCCTAAGTAGCAATAATCTACTTTGTCTCTATAGATTTGACTATTCTGGACATTTCCTATAAATGGAGTCATACGATATGTGGCCTTTTGTAACTGGCTTTTCTTACTTAGCATCATGTTTTCAAGGTCCATCCATATTGTAGCATGTGTCAATGTCTTATTCCCTTTTATGGCTCAAGAATACCCCATTACCACATTTTGTTTATTCATTCATTGGCATTTGGGTTGTTTTTACCTTTTGGCTGTCATAAATGTAAACATTCATGTGTACATTTTTCTTAGGACACCTGTTTTTAGTTCTTTTGGTTATGTCTAAGAATAGAATTGCCAGGACATATGGTAACTCTGTTTAACCATCTGGGGAACTGCCAGACTGTTGTCCAAAGTAGCTGCACCATTTTACATTCCCACCAGCAGTGCACAAAGGTTTCAATTTCTCCACATCCTTACCAACACTTATTGTCTGTCTTTCTGATTATGAACGTACTACTGGGTGGGAAGTGTTCATTGTAGTTTTGATTTGTATTTCCCTAATGACAAATGACATTGAACATATTTTCATGTGCTTTTTGTCCATTTGTATAACTTTTTGTTTGTTTGTTTTTTTGAGACAGAGGCTTGCTCTGTCACCCAGGCTGGAGTGCAGTGGCACAATCTCAGCTCACTGCAACCTCCACTTCCCAGGTTCAAGCTATTCTCTGGCCTCAGCCTCCCAAGTAGCTGGGATTACAGGTGCATGCCACCATTCCTGGCTAATTTTTGTAATTTTAGTAGAGATGGGGTTTCACCATGTTGGCTGGGCTGGTCTCGAACTCCTGAGCTCAGGTGATCCACCCACCTCGGCCTCCCAAACTGTTGGGATTATAGATGTGAGCCACCGTGTCCGGTCAGCTTTGGAGAAATGTCTATTCAAGTCTTTGCCCATTTTTAAATTTTTTTTTAAATTGTTGAGTTGTAAAGGTTCTTTATATATTTTGGATACTCAAGCTGTTAGCAGATATATTATCTGTAAATATTTTCCTTCATTTCATGGGTCCTGTTTTTACTTTCTTGATATAGTGTTCTTTGATGGACAATGCAATGTTGTTTTAAGAGCTAACTGTTAGAAACATGCTAACGTCCATTAGGAGGGGATTGATCAAATAAATGGTGGTACAGCCATAGAAAGGGATTCTTTATAACCATTAAATATTTGATGTAGACTACTCACTTAGAAATTTGCGAATTATGAAAGATAAGTTAGAAACAATATCAACAGAATGATACCATTTTAGAAATAAATTGAGGATAATATTAACTACACAGAAAAAAATTCTAGATGAATAGTAATACTAAGTATATAGTAAATAGTTTAGTAATAGTAAACTGTAATTGGGTATCTCTGTGTGGCATTATGGCAGGAAGACTCTTATTTATTTTGTAGTGTTTGGATTTTACAATCGTATTTTTAAAACAAGGAAAAAATATTTTATGATTGTGTTTTAGTAATTCTGGTTCTAGCTTTGTTTTTGCTTCTGTTGAAACAGGTGTGAGTCATCCTGTTCTAAAGCAAGTTGCTGAACAGTTTCTCAACATGAGGGGTAGACTTGGTTTATCTGGTGCAAAGGCCAAATACTGTGGAGGTAAGCATTTCATTCTATTAGGGTTAATTTATCAGAAGGGCATTTCCCCACTAGAATAGCATGTCGAGGTGGAATAGGCCTGAATATTTACTACTCAACAGTCTCAGCACAGAATTGGATGGCTTGGGTATTGTATTTTGAGCATATGTTTTGTGTGTGTTTGGGGACAGGATGGCATGGGGAAAGCACCGAGCCGCAGAAAAGACTCGTGGGTTAATACTGTGTTGTAGGAAATACTGGAGAATGAAACCAATGGTGAACAAGCCATTTTCTTCTTCCCTCTATCCTTAACCTGGCCCCAGGTGAAATCCGAGAACAGAATGGAGACAGTCTTGTCCATGCCGCTTTTGTAGCAGAAAGTGCTGTTGCGGGAAGTGCAGAGGCAAATGCATTTAGTGTTCTCCAGCATGTCCTCGGTGCTGGGCCACATGTCAAGAGGAGCAGCAACACCACCAGCCGTCTGCACCAGGCTGTTGCCAAGGCAACTCAGCAGCCATTTGATGTGAGTCTGAATAGTTGGTATCTCTCTTTTTGCTTTCAAAGGCTCAGTATTTAAGATATAATTCTGATAATCTACTCTTAAAATGTAAGACAAACACACAGAAAATCTTTGTATGATTGAAGAGATAGCCAGGCTTGATTTTAGTATCTTTGAGGGCCTATCAAAAACTCACTGGCTTTTCCACTTTGTCTATTACTTGTCATTAGTAATATAAAAAGAGGAATTGAATGCTTAGAAATAAAGGGAATCCACACATCCGTTCCCTTTAGAATAAAGTTGTAGATATTAAACTTTCCCCTAGATTCTAACTAGTCTTTTTCTCTAGATTTTCTTCTGTCCCCTTCTGTTCTTGTGGCTACTGTATCCTGAATCTCACTATTCCTTGTTTTCCAAGCA
This sequence comes from Pongo abelii, assembly GCF_028885655.2. Classification (NCBI taxonomy): domain Eukaryota; kingdom Metazoa; phylum Chordata; class Mammalia; order Primates; family Hominidae; genus Pongo; species Pongo abelii. The sequence continues at coordinate 12,841,192 of NC_072003.2, read as the reverse complement.
AGTGGACAAGATGAACACCAAGAAATTGTTTACAGATCACTCATTCGCTTGAGATTAAATTTAAAAAGAAAAATGAGAGGCTGGTGCAGTGGCTCACAACTAAAATCCCCGCACTCTGAGAGGCTGAGGTGGGCGGATCACTTGAGGTCAGGAGTTCGAGACCAGCCTGGCCAACATGGTGAAACCCCCATCTCTCCTAATCCAATGAAGTAATTTAATAGAAATTCCTAGTTCAGAACTTGGCCAGAAATTTAGAGTATAAATAGGATGGCCTCAGAATTATAATTAAAGAAATTGAAGTCCAGGCCAAGCACAGTGGCTCACGCCTGTAATCCCAGCACTTTGGGAGGCCGAGGTGGGTGGATCACGAGGTCAGGAGATCGAGACCATCCTGGCTAACACGGTGAAACCCCGTCTCTACTAAAAATACAAAAATTGGCTGGGCGTGGTGGCGCACGCCTGTAGTCCCAGCTACTCGGGAGGCTGAGGCAGAAGAATCACTTGAACCTGGGAGGCAGAGGATTCAGTGAGCCGAGATCATGCCACTGCACTCCAGCCTGGGTGACAGAGCAAGACTCTGTCTCAAAAAAATATATAAATAAATAAAAGAATTGAAGTCCATTCTTATGCTTTACATGGACTGAGCCAATGGTTCTCTAAGTTTATTGTACAGAAGAATCACCTGGAACACTTGTTAAAAATCTGGGCTCCCAGGCTACATCCACAGGGACCTGAGTCAGTAGGTCCATTTTGGGAATCTGAAAGTTTGTATTTTTAATAAGAATTTAGATAATTTTTATGTAAATGGTCCACATAAACACTGCAAATCGGGTTCACCCTAGAGAGCTAAAAGCTCTGCTCAAACTAGATAGCAATATCCCTGTTATTCAGAGGCTAAACTCTTGATACCTTGGACATCTGGGTAATGACCACTAAGCAGAAATTTTTCTCTTAACTTTTTGACATGAGTGTATAAGAGAAATGAAAGTAAATTGGTGAAAAAGTCCCTACCAACAGCAGAGAGAAGAAACCAGGTCTGCCTAATGCCAAAGCCCATCTATATTATAATAATAATGTTTGCAGATTAGTGTTTGCAGATTAGTGTTTTAATCATCTAAAGAAGGTTAGACAATACCCAGCATAAAGGAAAGAGAGCAGTCATTTTAGAAATATTTAAATGAAAAAACAAAGCCATGATAGTTCTGAAAGAGGTAACCTATTTACAGAATATTTCACTTCTTGACAGAACTGGTTAAGTAAAATATTAATCTATTTTGTTTATACTGTGAAGGTCCAAGTTTTTTCAAGGCAAACAAAGAAATCATGCCCTGTTTTACCTGGTAGAATATCATACAGTAAAGTCTCATTATCTTTCAGGTTTCTGCATTTAATGCCAGTTACTCAGATTCTGGACTCTTCGGGATTTATACTCTCTCCCAGGCCACAGCTGCTGGAGATGTAAGCTGCAAACTCACCAAACTTCTTTCATGAACAAGTTATTTCCTCCCCCCCAACATCAACATGTTTTTAGTTAAAATATGGAATGTTTGAATGCAATGCAATGACTTATCAGAGCTCTGTAGAGTATGATATCATTGAAGCATTATCTGCTGTAGGGAAATGTACACATGTATACTAATGCTTCCAGGAAAGAGGAGAGAATTGCCTCCTTCATATTTTGGTTCTGGTTGGACAAGTTGCATTGAGTTGGCTCTGAGACATCTAAATTGAGAACCCAGGAGAGGGGAAGGCCAGGATGTTTATTTGCAAGTCTTCAGTATACAGATTATGTTGAAATCAGGGATATGTATGAATGATTGTAGGAAAAGAAAACTAAAGCTCAATTTCTGGGAAACAACACCATTTAAGGAGTAAGTGGCTAAGAAAAATGGCCCAGGTAAACAGAAAGAAAAAGAGAAGCTGATATATTTGATGGATAGGAAAGAGAGTATGTTTAACACCATTTTGGCCCACAGTGAAATAACATTCATTACCACTGAGAAGTCTGGTAGTTTCAGCAAGCTAGGACATCATGGGTGATCTTAACAGTTTTGACTAGAGTAGTGGAAATTGGCTAAAATGTGTAGTGATTAAGGAATGAATGACAAGTAAGAAATGAGAGGTTGGTGTGGGCTAGTGGAGCTTAGACATTCAAGGAGCAGGTTGTTTTAGGAGAGTTTACACTGAGAGATTAGGTTGAAAGAGACATACTGAACAAAAAGATCGAAGCAGATGTCGGAGATAGAAAATTATAAATGGCTCAAGTCTGAGAAAGGAATACGTGGGATCCAGCACACAAGTGGACCTTTTAGCCTTACAGACAGGCTAATATTGGAAGATATTGGGAAGATGGGGAAGTACCTCCTCAGTGAGGCAGGAGGCTAAGTCATGTTTTGACAGACAAGAGAGGAAAGTTTAAAGAAAGTAGTGAAGTTTGGGACAGACAAATAGTGAGGTACACAAAAAGTGGGTATTCGCTGTAGTGTAGATGTATCCTTGAAATCAGCGACCACAGATTCATAGTACAGTCAGTCAGCACTGTCATGTAATTTTTCATCAGTTGCATTCACAAGCCTAATGGAGAAATGGAGGAGGTAGGTATTAGGGTTAATCCCAGGTTGGAATCCTGCAAAGTGGGCAGGTCAGAAGTATGAGGAGATAGCAAGGGAGTTGGGAGCATTGGCAAGAGTGATTAAAAGGATAATTCAGGGATCTAGGCTCAATAGAGAAGTGAAGCCAGAGGGGGCCTGATAAATTGAAAGACTGGACAAGTCAAGGAACTAGAGATCTTGATAAAGTGGAAGAATAAGGATAGTGAGATTAAAGACTGAGGTCGGGGTCTTAGAATTGAGGGCTTCAGAGGTATGCAGATTTAGGCTATGATCAGGTCTGGGGTGTGGCTCTGAAAATGGGCAGCTAAAATGAAGGGGAAATGGAGGTCCTAGAATTTAGGTGATCAGAGGGAAAAATAAGTAGCAGGCCCAGCCAGCACTGGGATGGAGAAAATCATGGCCAGATTTATTTATTTATTCAACAAATATTTACCAAGTACCCACATCCCTGGAACTTTATTCTTTCTTTCTTTTTTTAAATACCATACAAGGATTAGATTCCTTCTTGACTCTGGCTTAGTAAGTGTGGACAAGCCTTACAAATTGGCTGTGTATGGATTACTACTCTCTTCTTAGTGAATAGTAAGAGATAGCAGTAGTAATGGCATGACACTGCAAGAGTCTGGGGAAGTTTTAAAGGTGCTTGTTCTTTATGGGTGATTAGAAATCCATGTGTTTGGCCAGGTGTGGTGGCTCACACCTATAATCCCAACACTTTGGGAGGTTAAGGTGGGAGGATTACTTGAGCCCACACATCTCTACAAAAAAAGCTAAAAAATTAGCCAGGCCTGGTAGCATGCACCTGTAGTCCCAGCTTCTTGGGAGGCTGGGGCAGGAGGATTGTGTATAAACAGCTGCTTTATGAACATAGGAAGAATAAGGAACCCATAGTGATGACAGCATTCCGCATGGACACTGTGCTGTTTGTCTGGAACTAACCTTCTATCTGTGTTTTTGCCTCGGTAAAGAAGTGTGTCAGTGCTGCAGAGACTCTGGTACTGACCACAGATGACCAACTTTTCTTATCTGTCCTAGGTTATCAAGGCTGCCTATAATCAAGTAAAAACAATAGCTCAAGGAAACCTTTCCAACACAGATGTCCAAGCTGCCAAGTAAGTCTCAGTATTAACTGTGTTTTATGTTTTTGTTATTTGAAAGTTGTATTCTTTTCAGATTATAACAATATTACAATCTATGCTCATAAGGACTGAGAAGTACACAAAAGCATAAAAAGGGAAACATACCCATATCCTACCACCTAAACATATAATTGTTAACATTTTGGCCAGGCACAGTGGCTCACTAATCCCAGCACTTTGGGAGGCCAAGGCAGGTGTTTTCATTTGAGACCAGGAGTTTGAGACCAGCCTGGGCAACATAGCAAGACCTTGTCTCCACCAAAATTAGAGAATAATTGTTAACATTTTTCTTAGTTTATTGATCATGCATTTTTAAACATAATCGTTAATATTGTATACATAGATGCTGCTTGACTTACACTGGGGTTAATGCCCTGAGAAATCCGTATATCAAAAATGCATTTAATACCCTAATAAACCAGTCATCCAGCCAAACAAACATAAGTCAAAGCGTCATAAGTTAAGTTAGGGACCATCTGTATACTTTTTTATCTTATTTAAATAGCATCCTTATTATAGAAGTTTGAAAATTACAAATAAAAGACAAAAATGATCTCTGATTTCCCTAGCAATGATTCTGTTTCCATTGATTCAAATTACTAAAAATTTAAACAATATTCATTGGTGTGTCAAAATACACTTGTGCATTTTCTGCAGTTATAAAGATATCTTTGGGCTTAAAATATTTTTGTATTTCATATTACTTTCTTGGTATAGATTCCCAACTAAGAGTTATAACGAAAGGCTCCATGTTAGAGTGTGTGTATGTGTGTATGTTTAAATAATACATTTGACTAGGCGCAGTGGCTCATACCCGTAATCCCAGGACTTTGGGAGGCTGGGGCAGGAGGATCGCTTGAGGCCAGGAGTTCAACCAGCCTTGGTAATGTGGCAAGACGCTGTCTTTACAAAAAGATATTTAAAACTAGCCAGGTATGGTAGTGTGTGCCTGTAGCCCCAGCTACTCAGGAGGCTGAAGAGGGAAGATTGCTTGAGCCCAGGAGTTTGAGGCTGCAGTGAACTAAGATCACGCCATTGCACACTAGCCTGGGCAACCGAGCAAGACCCTGTCTCTTTAAAAAAAAAAAATATATATATATATATATATATATATATATATATTTCTAAGTCACAAATCTAAAGAGATTGTACCAGTTTATAATCACACCACCAGTATATAAGAGTACCTATTCTACAATAGTTTCTTTCTTCATTACTAATTTATACCCAAAAAAGATCTGATTTTGTTTTGTTTTATAAGAAAGACTAAAATACTTGTCTGCTATTTGGCAATTTATAAATCCCCACTGTCCAGATTGAAAGTGCTATCAACACTCCTAATTCATTAGTAGTTCGAGGGTTTCTCTAAAAGAGACAGACTTGGGACAAAATTGGAAATCAACCTGCATTTTCATACAGCAGCTTAAGACATTTAAGTTTGACTCCATCTACTTAGAACAATTCAAAATGTGAATCTTGCAACTCCGGTGGTCGTTATGATCATTTAGTATTGCCCACAGGGGAAGCATGACAGGGAGAATTACAACCCAGGATGGAACAACCTTTTGGTCATTTCTGTTCCCATTAGTATTGTTAGTTTTGTTATGCTGAGCACACTACAAAGTTGCATCTCTTGTATAAGTACAACACAATTTATTAAATATTGTATACATAGAACCAAGAATCGATAGGATGCAGGGCTGCTTGATTGTACCAGAAACAAAACATGATGAGAATACATTGAAACACTGGATTTACTTAAGAAAAACCTAAGTTTTTCAAATCTAATTTATTTAAGAAAATATATTTTCTTAATAAGTGTAACAGTTCTTACAAGGTATGGTAATATGCAGAAAGTAGAATTTTGATTATTAATGTCAAGGTATGTTTTCTGCCATTTTGATGGAGTTGATACTTTTTCTTGTAAGTTCTTCCTGAGTGAAAGAGAGAAGGTGAGGTGTCATTGCTGAAAGGACACACTAATAACCTCTTGGTAGTTTATTGCAGGTAAAATCATTTTTTAATTAAGCTGACAACGTGGTAAGACTGCAGCATTAAATTGTAATTATGCTTAAATGGAAGTCTTTCTGTAGAGTGTTAAAGGATGATAGTTTGAGGTTCAAATAACTCGACTGTCTTATCAAACACCATGTCTATAAGTAATAAGTTTCTGGGAGAATCGTGAATTGGATTGTTTTATTTCAAGTGGATGCTTTTGTGCCCATATTTAAGCTGCTGTTGCTTACAAGACCTGTACTGCCCTTCCCCACCTGCCTTTTCCATCATACCCTATGCTCACTGAGACAAATCTCAGCAAGAGGCAGGAGTTGCTTCAGTAATCAAAACCTTACATTAAAATAATTTTACCTAGATCTAAGTTCTGGTCCCAAATCAAAAAGCAATCTGTGGAGTTTTCAGTATAGTTTTGTCCTGACAGCTTTCCAAATAGTAACTTAAACAGTACAGTACTTGGTGAACTGAAGAAATAGAATGGAGGCCATTAGCACTGTAAGTTGTTAGTTTGCCTGTTTACCAAAAACACGTTGAGTTTTGGGGCACATACCTTAAAATTGCCCTGTTTCACTGTGTAAGAGGAACTGGCTTGACTACTTCACCCTTGGTGGAAACAGGCCCTAAAACAGGCAGCAACAGCTGAAGTGGATATCACAGAAATGAACAGACAGCAGAAGCTCTTCAGACACCCCCAAAACCTGCCAAAACTCACAGGTAATACAAGTGAAACGATAGCATAAGAAGAAAATAAACATGAGAATCTTGAAACTATAAGCATTGAATGGTATCCTCCATCCAAGAAGAGAACCCAGTTCATACAAGGAAAAGGCAAAAGGAAAAGGTCAAGACTGTGACCTTTGTAACACTGTGACCCCAGCTGTGGGCAGGTGGAGTTGTCTGTGGTGACACCAACCACAGGCCTGACACCCTGGTTTCACAGAAGGCTTTTCAAGATCCCTGGTCTTCACACTCTAGCAGCCAAAAGGTAGGTTTACAATACGCACTGTCCCCAACTTGCCATGGATCAACTACAATTTTTCAACTTGACTATGGAGGAAAACCATCGCAATTTCAGCTTCCAGTCATGCATTTTTAGTTTGCATTTTTAGTAGAGATGAGGTTTAGTAGAGATGAGTTTGGCCAGGGTGGTCTCAAACTCTTGACCTCAAGTGATCTGCCCACCTTGGCCTCCCAAAGTGCTGGGATTACAGGCATGAGCCACCAAGCCCGGCCTGTATTACTTTTATAATCAGAAAACAAATCAGGCCAGGTGCAGTGGCTCACACCTGTAATCCCAGCACTTTGGGAGGCCGAGGCAGGAGGATTGCCTGAGGCCAGGAGTTCAAGACCAGCCTGAGGAATACAGCAAGACCCTGTCTCTACCAAAAAAATAATAAATTAGCCAGCTGTTGTGGCATGCGCCTATAGTCCTAGCTACTCGGGAGGTTGAGGTGAGAGGATTGCTTGAGCCCAGGAGGTTGAGACTGCAGTGAGTGAGCTATGATTGTGCCACTGCACTCCTGCCTGGGCTACAGAGTGAGTCTCTGTCTCTAAAATATAAATAAATAATGGTTTTGGTTTTTTTTTGAGACGGAGTCTCGCTCTGTTGCCTAGGCTGGAGTGCAGTGGTGCTATATTGGCTCACTGAAAGCTCCGCCTCTCGGGTTCACACCATTCTCCTGCCTCAGCCTGCCGAGTAGCTGGGTCTACAGACACCTGCCACCATGCCCGGCTAATTTTTTGCATTTTTAGTAGAGACAGGGTTTCACCGTGTTAGCCAGGATGGTCTTGATCTCCTGACCTCGTGATCCGCCTACCTCAGCCTCCTAAAGTGTTGGGATTACAGGCGTGAGCCATCGCACCCGGCAATAAATAATGGTTTTAATGTATGAAAAATAAAATGGCTAGGAGTAAATACAAGAGAATATTAACAATGGTTGTTTCTAGAGTTGCAATTTGAGAAAGATTTTTTTTTTAATTTTATGAATTTTCCAACCATCTATTCTGAGCCCATATTGTTTTAGAATTCAAAAACGAATAAATTTCATTTCTAAAAGTGTGTAATACAATTCCATAATCCTAGAGGACAAACTATCCGTGCCACCACAGTGCCCAGAACCCTGTCTGTTTGCATTAGCATAGGGTGATAATGCTTCAAGTTCAGTAACTGGCTGAAGTCACCATCCGCATGGAAGTATTAAGCAGCAAGACCCCCCCACACCCTCCTCTCCACCCCCTCACCCCCCCACCCCCGAGCCCTGGCTGCTTGTCCTGGCTCGGTGCCTCGGCTTTGCTGGGAATGCCAAGGACTTGGAGGGATCCTGGGTGATTATAAAAAGCCAAGACAGCAGGGGCCAGCGCAAGACACTTTTATAACTGTCATTTTGGTTGATTGAAAGGAAAAATAATGCAATCTCATCCTGGTAATTTGATACTTCATCCAGCATGTTGAGAATTTCAAATGTCCATGACACTGAGCTTATGAGAATCGCATGGTTTTCAAAAATACGGGCCGTGAAATCCAGAGGATCTGAGTTTGAGCCCTGACTCTGCCACCTGCTGGCTGTGTGACTCTGTGTGTTGTGTCCCTTAATTTCTTTAATTTTCACTTTCTTTCAAATGCTAATGACATTATTATCTATTCCGAGGACTATTATTATCATTATTCTTTTGACATGGAGTCTCACTCTGTTGCCCAGGCTGGAGCGTAGCAGTGTGATCTTGGCTCACTGCAACCTCCACCTCCCAGGTTCAAATGATTCTCCTGTCTCAGGCTCCTGAGTAGCTGGGATTATAGGCGCGCATCACCAGGCCCAGCTAATTTTTGTATTTTTAGTAGAGACGAGGTTTCACCATTTTGGCCAGGCTGGTCTGGAACTCCTGACCTCAGGTGATCCGCCTGCCTCGGCCTCCCAAAGTGCTGGGATAACAGGCGTGAGCCACTGCGCCCGGCTCGCATTGTCTGTTTTTTTTAAAGCTGATATTTATTGCGTGGTTACTATGTGCTGGGCACTGTACCAGATTTATCCTTCATTCTGTGCTGTAGTATCCTGTGAGACAGGGGCTGTGTAGCTCAGAGAGTTTGGGTAAGTAAATTACTTGCTAACACATGGCAGAACCAGCATTCAAACTCAGCCAGCCAGTCTCAAAGCCTAAACACTTTACCACATCCCACATCACCTCTCAAAGGTGTTTCAAGAAACCACCATGGCAATGCCCATGAAGAGGGATTTATAACCTCAACCTGATCATATTCAAAGTCAGATTCACTATATCGGCCCCCATACCTGCTCCATCTGAGTTGGAAATCTCAGTGTATCCTCGGTACCTTATTCTCCAACATCCCAACACTCTCCGCCACAGTCAGTCAACAAATCCTATTGACTCTATTTTGGAAATAGCTCCCAAATCTGATTCTCCTCCTCATTCCTACTGCCTAAGTTAGCTCAATTTTGCCTCATCTCTGACCTACACTGTGGCAAAAAACATCTTTTCTGGGTTTTTTTTCTCCCTACTGAAAACCATTCTCCACACTACTTCTAAAATTAGACACACACACACACACACACGCACGCACGCACACACATCCAATGCTACTCTCCTGCTTAAAAACCTCCATTGGGAGGCTGAGGTGGGAGGATCGCTTGAGCTTAGGAGTTCAAGGTTACAATGAGCTGTGATCACACACCACTGCGCTTCAGCCTGGGCTACAGAACAAGAACCTGTCTCTGAAAAAAAAAAAAAACATTAAAAAGGAAACCATCCACTGGTTTCCTGCTATCTATAGAATAATTTATATAACCAATCTTGTCGGTTCTGGGGACAAACAGATTATTCCTAAATTCTCGAGATTATCAGCAAAATATGAGGAGCAGTCTTGCAGTTAAAGCTTTGTAGATATCTTATTCTTTTGGGAAAAATTCCTTGACGTGAAATTGCTGAATCAAAGGATATGCACATATTTAAAGGCATTTTATATTATCAAGCCATCCTTCAAAAGTGTCATGCCAAGTTATACTCACCAGAAGTGTGTGTGAGGGCTGGGTATGGTGGCTCACGCCTGTAATCCCAGCACTTTGAGAGGCCGAGGCAGGTAAATCACTTGAGGCCAGGAGTTCGAGATCAGCCTGGCCAACATGGTGAAATCCCATCTCTACTAAAAATACAAAAATTAGCAAGACGTAGTGGCATGTGCCTGTAATCCCAGCTACTCAGCTACTTGGCAGGCTGAGGCATGAGAATCGCTTGAGCCTGGGAGGCAGAGGTTGCAGTGAGCCGAGATCACACCACTGCAGCCTGGGCAACAGAGTGAGACTCTGTCTCAAAAAAAAAAAAAAAAAAAAAAAAAGAAGAAGAGAAAAGAAAAGAAATGTGCGTGAGTACTACAACTCATTTATAAATCACATATTTACATGAGGATACCCATGATGTAGAAATGTGTTCTATTTACTTTCAAATCATCAAAGCTGAAATATTGAAAGGCACGTGGTAGATACCCAGCCAATGCTTGTTGAACGTATGAATGAACTGAGTAAGCAGAAGAAAAATTCTAAAGTGCCCCCTGATCTGTGTATGGCTCAAATAATAACATCCTAACATAACTGCTAGTATGCCATGTCTATTTCATGTGGAATTGATTCAACAGCATCCCTTTGCATACAGGGCTGATATTTCTGGATGCTCCAAAATGCTGCTTCATCCAGGAAATAAAATCCTTGTATCTGGCCGGAGGTGGTACCCCATGCCTGTAATCCAAGCACTGTGGGAGGTCAAGGCATGGAGATTGCTTGAGCCCAGGAGTTCAAGGCCAGGCTAGGCACAACTTGGTGAGATCGTGTCTCTCCAAAAAACAAACAAACAAACAAAAACTTGCATTTTACCTATATTTACTGTGTATTTATAACCCCAACCTTAGTCTCTACAGTTTTTTACCATCATCTATGCAGGGGAGTTACCCTCTGGAAAAAGGTTAACCTAAACTAAACAGTAAATTGAGTAAAGACATGCTAAAAGTTTACAAATTTATGTTTCCAGATGTGTCTATACAACTCTCTGTTGGGCAGCACCACTAGACTAGATATCCCAGAAGCACTTCAAATTTAATATCTTCCTCCAGAACCTATCTTGTGTATTTCCTATGACAGCTGATGACACCTTTGTTTGAGCTAGTCATTGAAACCAGTAAATTTGTACTTTGTTTTTGTTGTTGTTTTTGAGACAGTCTCACTCTGTGGCCCAGGCTGGAGTGCAGTGGCATGATCTCAGCTCACTGCAACCTCCACCTCCTGGGTTCAAGCAATTCTCCTTCCTCAGCCTCCCTAGTAGCTGGGACTACAGGCAGCGCCACCACACCTGGCTAATTTCGTTTTGTATTTTTAGTAGAGACAGGGTTTCACCATGTTGGCCAGGCTGGTCTTGAAGTCCTGACCTCAAGTGATCCACCCGCCTTACCTTCCCAAAGTGCTGGGACGGTGCCCGGCCGTAAATTTGTACTTTGACCTACAAATCTGGCTGATACTACCTACGTAAATCTAAATTTATTAACCTATACTCTGTCCCTTACTCTCTACTAGCATTGAACTATTTTGGTCTCAACTTCTCTCTCCCCTAGACAATCCATTTTTATTTCATGTTCACGGTCTTGCTCTGTTACCCAGGCTGGAGCACAGTTGCAGGATCTCGGCTCACTGCAACCTCCGCCCCTGGGCTCAAATGATCCTTCCACCTCAGCCTCTTGTATAGCTGGGACCACTGAGGTGCACCACCACACCCAGCTAATTTTTTGTATTTTTGGTGGAGATGGGTTTCGCCATGTTGTCCAGGCTGGTCTTGAACTCCTGGGCTGAAGCGATCTGCCCACCTCCGCCTCTCAAAATGCTTGGAACAGCTACTTAGGAGGCTGAGGCAGGAGAATTGCTTGAACCCCGGGGGCAGAGTTTGCAGTGAGCCAAGATTGTGCCACTGCACTCTAGACTTTGTGATAGAGTGAGACTCTGTCTCAAAACAAACAAAAAAACTAGAGGCGGGGCCCAGCGCAGTGGTTCATGCCTCTAATCTCAGCACTTTGGGAGGCCACGGTGGAATGATCCCTTGAGGCCAGGAGTTCGAGACCAGCCTGGAAAACACAGTGAGACCCTGTCTCTACAAAAAGTAGAAACGTAGCTGCGTGTAATGGCATGCATGTGTAATCCTAGCTATTCAGAAGGCTGAGGCAAGAGGATCACTTGAGCTCAGGAGCTGAAGGCTGTAGTGAGCTATGGAGTGTACCACTGCACTCTCACCTGGGTGAGAGAGAGAGAGAGAGACCCTATCTCTGAAAAAACAAAACCAAACTAGAGTCAGGAGATCATTGGAAGACTCTAGTGAAAAAATGTATTAGTGCTTGTCAAATTTCAGTATGTTAAAATGCACATTCTAATCCAGAGAGTCTGAGGTGGGCATCTAAGATTCCTAGATGTTCCCAGGTGATGTTGAGACTCTGATCCATGGACCACACTCTGAGTATCAAGGGTCTCCATGAGAAACAGCAATGGTCTGAAATAAGCAATGGCAGTGGAATCAAAGAGGGGATGGACTAAACAAATATAAAAATGATAGAATGTGGCCAGGTGCGGTGGCTCACACCTGTAATTCCAGCACTTTGGATGGCCATGTAGGGTGGATCACTTGAGGCCAGGAGTTCGAGACCATCCTGGCCAACATGGCAAAACCCTGTCTCTACTAAAAATAGAAAAATTATTATGTACCACCGGGTATGGTAGTGGGCACCCATAATCCCAGCTACTCAGGAGGCTGAGGCAGGAGAATTGCCTGAACCCGGGAGGCAGGGGTTGCAGTGAGCCAAGATTGAACCACTGCACTGCAGCCTTGGTAACAGAGTGTAAGACTCTGTCTCATTAAAAAAAAAAAAAAAAAAAAAAAAAAAGAACTTGTTGACAAAGCAGCATGAGATAGCCACACTGAGTTGACAAAGATCTCATCCATGGTAAAGAAGTCTGGGCCTGTCTGGGCCTGTCTGGGCCAGGCACAGTGGCTCATGCTTGTAATCCCAATGCTTTCAGAGGCTGAGGCAGGAGGACTGCCTGAGGCCAGGAGTTCAAGACCAGCCTGGGCAATATGGTGAAACTCTGTCTCTACAAAAAAAAAAAAAAAAAAAAATTATCCAGGTGTGGAGGCCTGTAGTCCCAGCTACTCCAGAGACTGAGGTAGGAGGATTGCTTGAGCCCAGCAGGTCAAGACTACAGTGAACTATAATTGTACTGCCTCACTCCAGCCTGAGCAACAGAATGAGACCCTGTCTCAAAAAAAAAAAAAAAAAAAAAAAAAATCTGAATTCATCTGCACAACCTGTTTTGAAATACTAGCTTTTTGAAAGTAACTCTCAGTCCCCTGTGTTATTTTTAAGGACCCATTAGAGATATTTGGAACCTCCCACTAAGATTCCTTAGCACAGCAAATTTCTCAGAAGCACAAAGGAAAATAAAATAGAAACATTTATTTAGCATATGCCATGAGCCCTTCATACTTTTGTCCATGTCTGGTGCCCTGGAATAGCTCCATGGCCACCAGACACACACACACACACACACACACACACACACACACACACACACACACAAAATAAGCTGATCATTCCTTTATGTCACTATTGTATCCCTTTTATTTATTTAGTTGTTTATTTATTTTGAGATGGAGTCTCGCTATGTTGACCAGGCTGGAGTGCAGTGGCACGATCTTGGTTCACTGCAACCTCCACCTCCCGGTTCAAGCGATTCTCCTGTCTCCCAAGTAGCTGGGATTACAGGTGCCTGCCACTATGCCTGGCTGTCACTACTGTATTTTTGATATACCTCTTAAACTGCACTAGAGTTACTAGAAGCATGATCATAAGAGTGTGGGTTTGGAAATCAACCTGACTCTGCCATGTATTGGCTCAGTGGCAAAGGGCAAGGACCTTTGTTTTCTCAGCTATAACAATGAGTGAATGCACTATAGCAAAGATGTGGACTCAATCTAAGTGTCCATCTTCAGATGACTGGATAAAGAAAATGTGGTACATATAGGCAATAGAATACTATTCAACCATTAAAAGAATGAAACCATGTCCTTTGCAGCAATATGGACAGAACTGGAAGCCATTATCTTAAACCAGCCAGACACAGAAAGACAAATATTGCATGTTCTCACTCATAAGTGGGAGCTAAAGAATGTGTACACAGAAATGTAGAGTGTGGAATGATAGATGATGGGGATTGAGAAGGCTTAGGGTGTGGGAGGTGGGTGGATGATGATAAGTTACTTATTCAGTACAATACACGTCATTTAGGTGATGGACAGCCTAAAAGCTCTGACTTCGCCAGTATGAAATCTATGCATGCAACAAAATTGCACCTGTACCCCATAAATTTCTGGAAATGTTTATAATGGGAGTTTGCAAGTTGTTGGTTTGTATGGCAAAAAAATGAAAATAAATGAATCAGCTGAGCATGGTGGCTTACGTCTATAATCCCAGCACTTTGGGAGGCCAAGGTGGGTGGATCACTTGAGGCCAGGGGTTCGAGACCAGACTGGCCAACGTGGCAAAACCCTGTCTTTACTAAAAATAACAAAAATTAGCTCAGCATGGCGGTGCGCTCCTATAATCCCAGCTACTCAGGAGGCTGAGGCACGAGAATCGCTTGAACCCAGGAGGTGGAGGTTGCAGTGAGCCGAGATGGCGAGACTCTGTCTTAAAAAACAAAACAAAAGACAAAACACACAAAAATAAAATGAGAATGATATCTACTGTGTTATAAAAAAGGTCCGGTATATCCTTTACGATGCTTTCCTTCAAGTAACAGAAAACCTAATTCACAGTGGTTTGAAAAATAAAGGGAATCTACTAGCTCCTATAACAGAAAAGCCCAGAGCAGGCTTTGGGCATAGGCTATATCAGAGGTTATGAAATCATCAGGGTTTCTCTGAGATTCTTTCAGTGATACCCTCTTGTCTCCATGTCTTTCACGGTAACAAAAATGGCTATGGTAGTCCCAGGCCTTACATCTATATTAACATCTCTGTGACACAGTTGTTCTGGTTTTCCAACAAAGGTCATGAGATTCACTCTAATTGGGCAGCTGCAGATAACATGATTGTCTCTGAACCCTGTAGGAAGGGGCATGAAATGCCCTGATTGGCTTAATCTGTCATGTGCTCCACCTCTTGAGCTAAGTAAAGTCATCTTCTGGGAAGATCCCCAAAAAGGAACTGGGAGCTGTTGGGAAGTGGGGGAGGTAAGGAAATCGATGGTAGAAACCATTCAACTACACCATGCCAATTACCACATGATGTAAAGGGTGTGGCATAGACCCTTATCTACAGTTAGTGAGCATACAAAAAGTGGTACCTGTAATTTGCTTAGAAGTCTGTCTGCTGGCCGGGTGCGGTGGCTCATGCCTGTAATCCCGGCACTTTGGGAGGCTGAGGCGGGTAGATCACCTGAGGTCAGGATTTCGAGACCAGCCTGACAGCGTGGCAAAACCCTGTCTCTACTAAAAATACAAAAATTATCTGGGCGTGGTGACACGCACCTGTAAGTCGCAGCTACTCGGAAGGCTGAAGCAGGAGAATCTCTTGAACCCTGGAGGCAGAGGTTGCAGTGAGCCACGATCGCACCACTGCACTCCAGGCTGGGCGACAGAGGGAGACTCCTATCAAAAAAAAAAAAAAAAAAGGTGGCCGAGCGCAGTGGCTCGTGCCTGTAATCCCAGCACTTTGAGAGGCCAAGGCGGGCGGATCACGAGGTCAGGAGATCTAGACCATCCTGGCCAACACGGTGAAACTGTGTCTCTACTAAAAATACAAAAAATTAGCCGGGTGTGGTGGCGGGCGCCTGTAGTGCCAGCTCCTCGGGAGGCTGAGGCAGGAGTATGGCATGAACCGGGGAGGCGGAGCTTGCAGTGAGCCAAGATCGCACCACTGCACTCCAGCCTCGGTGACAGAGCGAGACTCCGTCTGAAAAAATTAAAAAAAAGGTCTGTCTGCTAGACCGTAGGCAAATAGCCGGGTCCTCATCTTATTCGCCTTGGAAATCTCCAAAGGCTAGCATAGTGTCTGGGACAGACAGCTTAAATACTGTTGAATTAATGTTGGCAATTGAAATTGTGAAATAGTTATAGAAATTATTTCAACAACCAAAAAAGAGGATTGCATGGCCTCAGGTAATATGAAAGCATAAACTATTGCTGATTCATAGCATTAATAAGATAAAGGAGCTGCATGTAGCTGAGTTATAGACTGGGGATATAATTGGGATATATTCCAGTACATATTTTAAGTGTCTATTATAAATTTTGGTCACTTTAGAAAAGAAATGCTAAGCAAAGTGTTCTGGTGTGTTTTGCCTGTCTTGGTAGTGGTAGGGAAGAAAATCAGTCTTTTTCTTTCTTTTCCCCCTTAAAACTATTTAAGCAGGGAACTGGGCACGGTGGCTCATGCCTGTAATCCCAACACTTCAGGAGGTCAACGTGGGAGGATCACTTGAGTCCAGGAATGTAAGACCAGCCCGGGCCACATAGTAAGACCTCATCTCTACAAAAAAAAAGTAATAAAATACCAGGGCTGCGCGCGGTGGGTCACACCTGTAATCCCAGCACTTTGAGAGGCTGAGGTGGGCAGATCACGAGGTCAGGAGATCGAGACCATCCTGGCTAACACGGTGAAACCCTGTCTCTAGTTAAAAAATACAAAAAAATTAGCCAGGCGTGGTGGCATGCTCCTATAGTCCCAGCTACTCAGGAGGCTGAGGCAGGAGAATTGCTTAAACCCGGGAGGTGGAGGTTGCAGTGAGCCGAGAACATGCCACTGTACTCCAGCCTGGGTGACAGAGAGAGACTCCTTCTCAAAAAATAAAATAAAATAACAGGGTGTGGTGGTACATACCTGTGGTCCCAGCTACTCAGGAGGCTGAGGTGGGAGAATCTTTTGAGCCAGGGAGTTCAAAGCTTCAGTGAGGCATGGCAGTGCCACTGCACTCCAGCCTGGACAACAGAGTGAGATTCTGTCTCAAAAAAAAAAAAAAAAAAAGGCCAGGCCCAGTGGCTAACGCCTGCAATCCCAGAACTTTGGGAGGCTGAGGCAGCTGGATCACCTGAGGTCAGGAATTTAAGACCAGCCTGGCCAACATGGCAAAATCCCGCCTCTACTAAAACTACAAAAATTATCCAGGCATGGTGGTGTGCACCTGTAATCCCAGCTACTCAGGAGGCTGAGGCAGGAGAATTGCTTGAACCAGGGAGATAGAGGTTGCAGTGAGCCAAAATGGTGCCACTGCATTCAGCTTGGGGGACAGAGTGAGACTCTGTCTTAAATAAATAAAAATTATTTTAAAAAAAGGATCCCCTGGACATACAATAAGTAATCTCCTACTACTTAGGCAAATAAATAACAATTCTATCATTTGGGAATCTTAAGATCGGTTCTACCACTTTATGGAACTTTAGAATCAATCTCTATTTTAGAGATACTAACATTGATTGATCCTACTATGTGCCAGGCACTGTCCTTCACACCTTCACATATATGATCTCATTTAATCCTCATTTAATTTTGGCAGAGAAAAGTTGAGCTCCTTACCCAGGATCGTATAACTGCGAAATAAAGACCAAAGCACATGCCTTACTCTTCTTGTTATTAGAAAAGATTTCCTTCTGTAAACCTCAGGGACTTTACAAGCGAAATATTGGATTACTGTAATATGATTCATCAGCCCAATTTAATATTACCTATTCATTATAACGTAATGCTGCTCACACAACTGAGAAAACGCTGTTGCTTTGCCCCCTCTGGCTCAGTAGCAGCCACACATAAATCACAGAACTATAAACATATGCTAATTGCACAACCTACATAGGCAATCAATATTAAGAAAAATTTTTACTGCCCAATATTTCTGTGGTTGAAAATGTCCAGTCTAATTTTGATCTGCAGTAACATCTAGGTTAATGTGATTCAGAAGGAAAACATTTGTTGTTGCCATGAGAAGAGGCATTGAAACGCTGAATCACCACCTCAAATGTTACCACTATTAATATAAGGAGATACATAGGAAGATCGAATTAGACCATCTCGGACCACCAGGTTTACAATTCCACCTGCAGATACATGCAAGAAGTATTGTCACAGTACGTATGTCACGTTATTCCATTGAGGTCTTCACCAACTAAGCTTATAATTAATGTGTGGTCATTTGGTCAATGTCACCGGCGTAGCATACTAACAAAAACAAGGGTTGCAAACTCAAATGCCTATAGGGCAGAATGTAAGACGGTAGGAAGCAAAGTCTATAGGGAACTATATAATAGAGGCTGCAGATTCATGGCACATTCTAAAGCACAGCAGTCCCCAACATTTTTGGCACCAGGGACCGGCTTTGTGGAAGACAATTTTTCCACAGGTGGCAAGGGATGGGGCGCAGGACGATAATGGTCTTGGGATGAAACTGTTCCACCACAAATCATCAGGAATTAGATTCTCATAAGGAATATGCAACCTGGATCCCTCGTGTGTGCAATTTACAACAGGGTTCATGCTCCTGTGAGAATCTAATGATGCTGCTGATCTGACAGGAGGCAGAGCTCAGGCAGCAATGCAAGCAATGGGGAGCGGCCAGAAATACAGATGAAGCTTCAGTTGTCCACCCACTATTCACCTCCTGCTCTGTGGCCCAGTTCCTAACAGGCCACAGACCAGCACAGGTTCATGGCCCAGGGATTAGGGACCCCTGCTGTGGCACATTGCTTAATAGAGGACTGTAGCAGCCATGTGCCCAGACCTTTCCTTTTTTTCTTTTCTTTTCTTTTTTTTTCTTTTTCTTTTTTGAGACAGTCTGGCTCCGTTGCCCAGGTTGGAGTGTGGGAGTGTGATCACAGCTCAGCCTCCCAGGCTCAAGCAATCCTCTCACCTCAGCCTCCCAAGTAGCTGGGATTACAGGCGCACTCTACCACACCCAGCTAATGTTTTGGTGTTATTTGTAGAGATGGGGTTTTGCCATGTTGCCCAGGCTGGTCTGGAATTCCTGAGCTCAAGCTGTCTGCCCATCTCCGCCTCCCAAAGTGCTGGGATTGCAGGAGTGCACCACCACACCTGGCCTGAAACCCAGATTTTATATATTTATATATTTATTTGTTTGTTTATTTATTTATTTTTGAGATGGAGTCTCGCTCTGTTGCCGAGGCTTGAGTGCAGTGGCACAATCTTGGCTCACTGCAACCTCCACCTCCCTGGTTCAAGCGATTCTCCTGCCTCAGCCTCCTGAGTAGCTGGGATTACAGGCACATGCCACCACGCCTGGCTAATTTTTGTATTTTTAGTAGAGACAGTTTCACCATGTTGGCCAGGCTGGTCTCGAACTCCTGACCTCAGGTGATCCACCTGCCTCAGCCTCCCAAAGTGCTAGGATTACAGGCATGCACCACCACACCCAACCTGAAAGCCAGATTTTTACTATGAAATCAAAGTCTTCAAACCTTCTAGATGTCATAAAAAGCACACTGTGGACCATTAGTTTGCAACTGCCAATCTAAAATATCATAGACAGATAGGCAGATCACTTGAGGTCAGGAGTTCAAGACCAGTCTGGGCAACATGGTGAAATCCCATCTCTACTAAAAATACAAAAATTCGCTGGGTATGGTGGCGCATGCCTGTAGTCCCAGCTACTCGGGAAGCTGAGGCAGGAGAATCGCTTGAACCCGGGAGGTGGAGGTTGCAGTGAGCCAAGATCACGCCATTGCACTGCAGCTTGATCAACAGAGTGAGACTCCATCTCAAAAAAGATAAAAATAAAAATAAATTCTCCCTAGGATGGTCTTTTCTCCTTTTCTTCTCACAGAGACCAGAGAGGATCCTCAGCTACCATCCTCTCTAAAGCAAGGCTGTGGAGTCCTTAAGTGTAATAAGTGTAATAAGCCCTTAGCCTTATTACAATTATTCTGCCCTCCTGGAATGTTCAAGTGGTCATGGCACGGGCAGGGGGTGAGAGGAGAGAGCAGTGGGTTTGGTTGGGTTGTAGACAAAGAAAGGAAGGAAGAAATGAATAAAGATGTAGTTAGAGAAGGATACACTTAACAAAGGAGAAGAGAACTAGGAAAAGACAAGCTTTTACTTGAAAAATACCAAAAAATGTTACTCAGTAATTACTGCCTTCTATCCACAAGGTTAGCTACAGTTCACAGATCTTCATGGGTTCCTAACCTTTCAACTCCAGCACATACTTTATCTTTAAATTCCAGATTTCCCTTTGTATGTATCAGCTGTTGAAAGTATTAAAAGAAACTTTTTCAGTCATTTTAATTGCATTAGCAGTGATTTAATTTTTTTAGATGCTAAACCTTATGGGTGAAAGTGGATTAAATGTACCCAAATGCAACATCAAAATCTTCAGGCACAAAAACCCATTAACTTTTTAATACTCTCAGAAGATGAACCTAATTTCAAATGAAAGCTGCCTCCAGAATATATTGTTAAGCATATCCTAGATATAATTCATTCTAGCAAACATTCTTTAGAAATTCATATAACATTTTACCGTACTAAAAGTAAATAGCCTATGTAACAAAAACTATCTTTTCATAACTTCAAATTAATTTTAAAGGTGACTGACGGTCCTTGGAAGAGAAACAGTAAACAAATAAGGCAGTAAACAAATAAGGTTTATAGCAATGATGTATGAGTTAGAAATTGCAGTTCCAGGCCGGGTGCGGTGGCTCACGCCTGTAATCCCAGCACTTTGGGAGGCTGAGGCAGGCAGATCATGACGTCAGGAGATTGAGACCATCCTGGCTAACACAGTGAAACCCCGACTCTACTAAAAATGCAAAAAAAAAAAAAAAAAAAAAAATTAGTGGGGCGTGGTGGCGGGCGCCTTTAGTCCCTGCTACTCCGGCTGAGGCAGGAGAATGGCGTGAACCCGGAAGGCAGAGGTTGCAGTGAGGCGAGATTGCGACACTGCACTCCAACCTGGGCTACAAAGTGAGACTCTGTCTCAAAAAAAAAAAAAAAAAAAAAAAAAAAAGGAAGAAATTGTAGTTCCAGATAATCTCTCTATTAAAGAGACTGTCTACACTTAGCTTGGTCAATTGTAATGAACATAGTTGATGTGAAGTCCCCATATAAATACAACCTGAAATACCAAAGTTAATTTACTTTTCTTTCTTTCTTTTTTTTTTTTATAGGCAGAGTCTTGCTCTGTTGCCCTTCCTGGAGTGCAGTGGCGTGATCTTGGCTCACTGCAACCTCCGCCTCCTGGGCTTGAGCGATCCTCCTGCCTCAGCCCCCCAAGTAGCTGGGAGGACAGGTGCAAGCCACCACACCCAGCTAATTTTTGTATTTTTGGTAAAGATAGGGTTTCACCACATTGCCCAGGTTGGTCTAGAACTCCTGAGCTCAAGTGATCCTCCCACCTTGGCCTCCCAAAGTGCTGGGATTACAGGCGTGAGCCACCGTGCCAGGCCAGAAAATTTTAAACACGCACGAACTCTCAAGTGGCCTGATTCCCTCTCACCAAACCAATCACAATACAAATAAAAGAGAATAACTTATATTAGTTTTTGTACAAACAAAAAAGACTGATAAATTGTGAATGATGCATGGGCATATGCTTTTGCATTATTTAAAGCTAAAGGGTGATCAGCGGAAATTTTCTTCTGTTAGTACTTTAATACTTTTTATATTTATCGGCTCACTACAACCTATGCCTCCCAGGTTCAAGCGATTCTCCTGTCTCAGCCACCTGAGTAGCCGAGACCACAGGACGCACTGCCATGTCCGGCTAATTTTGTATTTTTAAGAGAGACGGGGTTTCACTGTGTTGGCCATGCTGGTCTTGAACTCCTGACCTCAACCGATCCGCCTGCCTTGGCCTCCCAAAGTGCTGGGATTACAAGCGTGAGCCACCGCACTCAGCCTTATTATAATTGTTATTATTTAAATCTCTTTTGCTCTCTCCTTCAAGAGAGGACTCATCTCATTCAGTTGCATCCATTTATTTATTCATCTTCTGCCTCCTGGGCTTGAGAGATCCTCGTGCGTGAGTCTCCCAAGTAGCTGGGACTACAGGCTCACACCACCATGCTTGGCTAATTTTTGTAGGTTTTGGAGAGACAGGCTCTTGCCATGTTGCCTAGGCTGGTCTCAAACTCCTGGGCTCAGATGATCCACCTGCCTTCGCCTCCCAAAGCACTCAGATTATAGACATGAGCCATCATGCCCAGCCCCAAGTACTTTTGTACAAAATGCAAACACTGTTCTTCCATCACAAAAGTGATACCACAGCTTCTGTAAAGTTTTGCACCAGGTAGTACTTAGAATTATCTTGGGTACAGTTTTTTTTGTTTGTTTTTTTTTTGAGACGGATTCTCGCTCTGTCGCCCAGGCTGGAGTGCAGTGGCCTGATCTCGGCTCACTGCAAGCTCCGCCTCCCGGGTTCATGCAATTCCCCTGCCTCAGCCTCCAGAGCAGCTGGGACTACTGGTGCCCATCACCATGCCCAGCTAATTTTTTGTATTTTCAGTAGAGATGGGGTTTCACCGTGTTAGCCAGGATGGTCTCGATCTCCTAACCTCGTGATCCGCCCGCCTCGGCCTCCCAAAGTGCTGAGATTACAGGCATGAGCCACCGCGCCTGGCCTACTTTTTGGTGTTAAAATGTATCTTATTATTACGAAACAGTTTTTCCATTGTATTAACTACTTTTACAACAAAGCAAATAACAAGTTATTTTACAAACCATTTAGAAATTTCTTTACTATGGTCCCAATAATGTAAAATATATTAATGCCTCTTACATTCAGATAAATTATACACTTGGAAACTACATACTTATGACTTACAGAAACTTACATAAACAAATTATACAAATTATATGCTCAATTTTTAGGTATATAGTCTTAAATTAAGCTTAAATATACATTCTCAAGATAAATTAACAGTTCAGGGCTTCACAACTTGAAATCTGTGGAACATGACATTGGAAACAACAGAACTCTGGTGGAATTCTTAGGTGGAATTTACTGAAACTTTTTTTTTTTTTTGAGACAGAGTCTCGCTCTTTGCCCAGGCTGGAGTGCAATGGCGCGATCTCGGTTCACCGCAGCCTCCGCCTCCTGGGTTCAAGCGATTCTCCTCCTCAGCCTCCCGAGTAGCTGGGATTACAGGCATGCGCCACCACACCTGGCTAATTTTGTATTTTTAGTAGAGACGGGGTTTCCCCATGTTGGTCAGGCTAGTCTTGAACTCCTGACCTCAGGTGATCTGCCCTCCTCGGCCTCCCAAAGTGCTGGGATTACAGGCATGAGCCACCATGCCAGGCTGGCCCTTTTTTTTTAATCACTTAACATATACCTTGGAGAACTTTCCATTTTGGGAGTTAAAGAGATTTTTTTTGTTTGTTTGTTTTGAGACAGGGTCTCCCTCTGTGACCCAGGCTGGAGCTGGACCTTGGCTCAGTCTAACTTCCACCTCCCGGGCTCAAGCAGTCCTCCCACTTCAGCCTTCCAAGTAGCTGGGTCTACAGGCACATGCCACCACATCCACCACATCTAGTTTTTGTAGTTTTGTAGAGACAGGATTTTACCATGTTGCCTAGGCTGGTCTTGAACTCCTGAGCTCAAGTGCTCCACCTGCTTCAGCCTCCCAAAGTACTGGGATTACAGGCATGAGCCATCTTGCCCAGCCTGTTGTTTATTTAATACCTACTAAGTGCCAACTACCATAGAGGACATAAAGATGATTCAGTCTTTGCAGAAGTCATTTTCTTTCTCTCTCTTTCCTGTTATACAGCACAAAATTAATGGACTAAATAGTCCGTCACTAGATAAACAAGCCCTAAGTAATCAGGCACTTGCTGCAGTTTTTACAAAGTTTAAAAAGCCATATGAAACACAGTATACTCCAAGTAATAAGAGGCAAATATGCGAAGTGTTACTGCTGGGGAATTTACGGACTATTCTCTTCTGTAATGTATCTGCTGTGGTCTGAATGTGTTCCCCAAGATTCATAAGTGAAAACTGAACCGCCAGTCTGGTAGTATTAAGAGGTGGGGCATCATGAAGTCATGAGGGCATGGGATTAGTAACCTCATAAAAAGGTTGGTGGGAATGAGCTGGGCCCTTTCATTGCCCTTACATCCCTCTGTCACGTGAAGACGCAGCACTGGTCCCCCCAGGAGGACATAGCAGCAAGGTGCCGTATTGGAAATGGCCACCATGCCCTCACCAGATACCAACCTGCTGGTAACTTAATCTTGGCCTTCCTAGCCTCCAGAACTGTGAGAAAGAAATTTTTGGGGTTTTTTGTTTGTTTGTTTGAGACAGGGTCTCTGTCACCTAAGCTGGAGTGCAGTGGCATGACCTCGGCTCACTGCAACCTCTGCCTCCTGGGTTCAAGTGATTCTCCCACCTCAGCCTCCCGAGTAGCTGGGATTACAGGTGTGCACCACCACACCCAGCTTTTTTTTTTTTTTTTTGTAGCGTTGTACAGACAGGGTTTCGTCATGTTGCCCAGGCTGATCTCAAACTCCTAAGGTCATACGATCCACCTGCCCTGGCCTCCCAGCATGCTGGGATTAAAGGCGTGAGCCACTGTGCCTGGCCAAAATTTCCGTTTTTTATAAATAACCCAGTCTTTGGTACTTTCTTATAGCCGCACGAACAGATAAAGACTGTACCTATCTGTTGGCTGGGCGCAGTAGCTCACACCTGTAATCCCAGCACTTTGGGAGGCGGAGACAGGCGGATCACGAGGTCAGGAGATCGAGACCATCCTGGCTAACATGGTGAAACCCCGTCTCTACTAAAAATACAAAAAATTTAGCTGGGCGCGGTGGCGGGCGCCTGTAGCCCCACCTACTTGGGAGGCTGAGGCACGAGAATGGCATGAACCCGGGAGGCGGAGCTTGCAGTGAGCCGAGATCGCGCCACTGCAGTCTGGCCTGGGCAAAAGAGCGAGACTCCATTTCAAAAAAAAAAAAAAAGAAGACGGTGCCTGTCTGTCTATCTCCCTCATAGGTCAGTTTCCACCTGATTGTAACCACATCAAGTATCCTAGTATATTTCCTATTTACAGAAAAATAAATGGGCAAATACTGTCATTTACAGAGAACCTGCTCTGTCCTGTACACTGTGACATATTTTGTGGTTTGTGATTATGTGCTGTGATCCTTACGATAGCTCTAAAATAGCTCAAAAAGTTATTCCCATTTTGTACATAAGGAAATTGAAGTTCTGGAAACATAAGGCAATTGCCCAAAGTAATAGAGTAAATGACAAAGCTAGGATTTCTTTCTTTTCTTCCATTAATTAATTAATTATTTGAGATAGGGTCCCTGTTGCGGGATGCAGTGGGGAGATCATAGCTCACTGCAGTCTTGACCTCCTGGGCTCAATTGATCCTCACGTCTCAGCCTCCTGAGTAACCGGGACTACAGGTGCACACCAACACTATGGCTAATTTTTGTATTTTTCTGTAGAGATCTGCCTAGGCTAGGCAGAGATTCTGGCTAGGCTGGTCTCAAACTCCTGGGCTCAAGCAATTCTCCTGCCTCACCCTCCCATATAGCTGGGACCGCAGGTGTGTGCCACCACTCTCAGCTGACTTGTTTATACCAGTGGTTCTTAATTGGAAGAGTTTTGTCCCCCAGGGACATTTGGCAACATCTGGAGATATTTTTGAATGTTACTGTGGGGAGGAGGGGAGTGCTACTGTCATCTGCTGGGTACAGGCCAGGGATGCTGCTGAACACCCCACAGTGCACAGAACAGCCTCCTCCCCACCCAACAGAGAAGTATCTGGTTGGCCCAAAATCTCAATGATGCCAAGTCTAAGAAACTGCTTTGTATTTCTCTGAGATACTGGGATGAGGAAAGCTCTAAATTAGTTGTCTTTGAGGATAATGTGTGTATACATACACATATATGTGTATACATGTATATAACTAAAGATATATAGTTGAGATCTTGCATTTTTGTTAATGAATGTAGTTTTTATAAAGATAATTGACTCATACAATAATTGTTGACTCTTTGGAAAGGAAAAAGGACAAATGAGATACATGCTATTGGTTTTGTTATTTAGAAATTGTTCGTGTGGATCCTCCCTACCATTCAGCCATTTGCAAACCGTTAGTTGAGCATAACTTAATCCCTTCTAGTTCACAGCAAAGATTCATCAAAAATCATTTGGTATGCTGTCACCTCATCTCTCTACCAGTGTTGATTAGATTACAGGAGGGTTACAGGAGGGCACCTTATCCAAATTGGCCAATGATAAATTCTTTTTTGGTACCTTACTATATATTTGTATCCTCAGAACAAATTCTCCTTTTCTGCTTAAGCTGGCTTGACTTCGTTTCTTTCACTAGCAAGCTAAGAGGCTTTGGCCAAGAGAACTACTCTAGGGGTAGTTGTAAAATTTCTCTCTAAGGAAAGGCTGCTGTTTTGAAAACACAGTTTAATGGGTCTTCTGGGTATATGATGATAGGAAAGCAAAATTCTGTTCTGGAATGAAGAAGCTGATTACATTGTTATATTACAAACAATATATTACTCAGTGAAGTGAAAGACCACACTGTGGGCAGAGTGGTGACTTTGCAGATAGCATGTCAATCCTTGTGTGCTTTTTGTTGTTTCTCTTTTTGGAGGGGGAGGGTCTTAATTTTCTTTGTCCCTCCCCCACCCCCTTTATTTTCTCTGGGGAAGGCAAGACTGGATAAGGAGGCTTTTATCCTGGCAAGATGAGTTGGCCCACAGGGCAATTTGACTGAATAGAGGCTCCACAAAGAACGGACATGGCCAAAGAATTACAACAGGAAATTATGCTATTTAGTTTCAAGGTTTTCTTTTTCTCCTTTTTTTTTTTTTGTTTGAGACTGAGTCTTGCTCTGTTGCCCAGGCTGGAGTGCAGTGTCGCGATCTCGGCTCACTGCAAACTCTGCCTCCTGGGTTCAAGTGATTCTCCAGCCTCAGCCTCCCAAGTAGCTGGGATTATAGGCACCTGCCACCACACCTGGCTAATTCGTATTTTTAGTAGAGGTGGGGTTTCACCATGTTGGCCCGGCTGGTCTTGAACTCCTGATCTCAAGTGATCCACCTGTCTCAGCCTCCCAAAGTACAGGGATTACAGGCATGAGCCACAGGGCCTGGCCAGTATTTTTCTTGTATAATGCTCAGAGTTTCCTTTAAATCTTTTTAAAAACTTGGCAGCCTTAGTCTTAGCTGTGCTTTGGGAAAATAAGGAGCTGCACTCAAGCTTAAGAAGATATTGCTGGAAGCGTACGTTGGCACAGCCTTTGAAAAGCTTCTTGGTGCCCTCCTGTAACCCAGTCGGCACTGGCTAGAGAGATGAGGTCATATTGCATCAAATGGCTTCCAGTGACTCTTTGCTGTAGATAAGAAAGTCACTTTTTTTTTTTTTTTTTTTTTTTTTTTTGAGAGGGAGTTTTGATGCCTAGGCTGAAGTGCAATGGCGGTGATCTCGGCTCACTGCAACGTCTGCCTCCCAGGTTCAAGTGATTCTCCTGCCTCAGCCCCCTGAGTAGCTGGGATTACAGGCATGCGCCACCATGCCAGACTAATTTTGTATTTTTAGTAGAGACAGGGTTTTTCCATGTTGGTCAGGCTGGTCTCGAACTCCCAACCTCAGGTGATCCACCCACCTTGGCCTCCAAAAGTGCTGGGATTACAGGCATGAGCCACCACGCCCGGCCAAGAAGGTCACTCTTTATGCTCAACAAATGTATTGCAAATGGCTGAAAGGTAGGGAGGATCCAGATTAACAATTTCTAAATAGAAAAACTAATAGTAGCCAGACACGATGGCTCACACCTGTAATCCCAGCATTTTAGGAGGTCGAGGCAGGCAGATCACCTGAGGTCAGGCATTTGAGACCAGCCTGGGCAACATGGAGAAACCCCGTCTCTACTAAAAATACAAAAATTAGCCAGGTGTGGTAGCGGGCACATGTAGTCCCAGCTACTCAGGAGGCTGAGGCAGGAGAACCGTTTGAACCCGGGAGGCAGAGGGTGCAGTGAGCTGAGCTTGTGCCACTGTACTCCAGCCTGGGCAACAGAGCGAGACTCTGTCTCAAAAAAAAAAAAAAAAAAAATCGTAGATATCCAATTTGTTCCTTTCTCCTTTCCTAAAAGCTTTTTGTGCCCCCTCCAACCCAACAGTTCCACCCTAGAAAAATACTTGTACACATACATCAGGACACGATACAAGAATCTTCAGGCTGGTCATGGTGGCTCACGCCTATAATCTCAGCATTTTGGGAGGCCAAGGGAGGAGGATGGCGGGAGATCGTGCCACTGCACTCCAGTCTGGGCAACAGAGGGAGACTCCGTCTCAAAAAAAAAAAAAAAGCATAATGCTGAAAACAAACAGCAATATAATATAGCATGGAGATAACTTTATAAAATGCAAAGACAAAAGTAAATATAGTGCATTGTTTAGGAGTATAAATATGGTAATTATGCAAAGAAAACTAAAATGACTTTTAAAAATCATGATGGTGACTATTTTTGGGAGGAAAGCAGGTAGAGGTGGGATCCGAGAGCAGCACACAGTAAGTGTCAATTGTCCTAGTTAATGTTCGGCTTCTTAAATTGGGTGATATGTTCACAGGTGTTCATTATGTTTTTTGGTTTTTTTGTTTTTTTTTTTTTTGAGACGGAGTCTCACTCTGTCGCCCAGGCTAGGGTGCAGTGGCATGATCTCGGCTCACTGCAAGCTCCACCTCTCAGGTTCATGCCATTCTCCTGCCTCAGCTTCCCAAGTAGCTGGGACTACAGGTGCCTGCCACCACGCCCGGCTAATTTTTATTTTTATTTTTGTATTTTTAGTAGAGACGGGGTTTCACCGTGTTAGCCAGGATGGTCTCGATCTCCTGACCTCGTGATCCTCCCGCCTCGGCCTCCCAAAGTGCTGGGATTACAGGCGTGAGCCGCTGCGCCCAGCCCATTATGTTCTTATAACTTACATTAACATATTATTTTGTACATGTCAAGCTTTTTTTCCCTTTTCTGTTTTTTAAGAGATGAGATTTTGCTTTGTCACCCAGGCCAGAGAGTGTTATGGTGCAGTCATAGCTCACTGCAGCCTCCAACTCCTGGGTTCAAGTGATTCTCCCACCTCTGTCTCCCAAATTGGGACTACAGGCACGTGCCACCATACCTGGGTAAGTTTTTTAAAAGTGTTATTTGTAGAGATGGAGTCTGGCTGTGTTGCCTGGGCTGGTCTCAAACTCCTGGCTTCAAGTTATCCTCCTGCCTCAGCCTCCCAAAGCTCTGGCATTACAGGTGTGAGCCACTGCACCCAGACTCAGACTTTTTTTAAGTGAAAGAATGGGGGTGTAGGTGGGGAGACACACTTTGGGAGGCCAAGTTGGGAGGATCACTTGGGCCAGGGGTTCAAGACCAGCCTGGGCAACAAAGTGAGACCTTGTATTTACCAAAAATACAAAAAATTAGCTGGGCTTGGTGTTGTGGGTTTGGGAGGCTGAGGTGAGAGGATTGCTTAACCTGTAGGAGCCCGAGGCTGCAGCGAGCCGTGATCGCGCCATTGCGCTCTAACTTGGGCTAGACAATGAGATCCTGTCTCAAACCAAAACAAAACAAAACAGATAATTGTCAAATTGCTGTTTTGCTATTGTTGCTTTTTGTTTTTGCTTTGCTTTGCCTTGGAAGTGAAGAAGAGATTCTCATTTAAACAGTTATCTTGAAGTATCTTTGTGAGCTAGGGTGCAATTATTTCCTCTGTCCTTGAGACAGATGATTCCTGTCCAACATTCCCAAGGAACTCAGTAAGGACCAAATAAGAGACTCAGGAAAGACAGTTACTGATTTTACACTGTTGCAAAACACAGCTATGGTTTATGTTTAACAAACTGCTGGCGGGGCGTGGTGTCTCATGCCTGTAATCCCAGCACTTTGGGATGCCAAGTCGGGCGGATCACTTGAGGTCAAGAGTTCGAGACCAGCCTGGCCAACATGGTGAAAATACATACTAAAAATACAAACATTAGCTGGGCATGGTGGCGCATGCCTGTAATCCTAGCTACTGGGGAGGCTGAGGCACAAGTATCACTTGAACCTGAGAAGCTGAGGTTGCAGTGAGCCGAGATCACGACACTATACTCCAGCCTGGGTGACAGAGCGAGACTCTGTCTCAAAAAAAAAACAAAAAACAAAAAACAAATTCCTGTATTTTATTTTGTGAAATAGGGTCTAGCTCTGTTGCCCAGGCTGGAGTGCAGGGGTGCAATCACAGCTCACTGCAGCCTTGACCTCCAGGGCTCAAGCGATCCTCCCTCCTCAGTTTTCAAGTAGCTGGGACTACAGGTATGCACCACCATATGTTGCCCAGGCTGATCTTGAACTCCTGGAGAGAGATACATATACACACACACACACACACACACACACACACACACCCTTTTTTTTTTTTTGAGACACAGTTTCGCTCGTCACCCAGGCTGGAGTGCAATGGCACGATCTTGGCTCACTGCAACCTTTGCCTCCTGGGTTCAAGCTATTCTCCTGCCTCAGCCTCCCAAGTAGCTGGGATTACAGGCACTGCCACCATGCCTGGCTAATTTTGTATTTTGAGTAGAGACAGGGTTTTGTCATGTTGGCCAGGCTGGTCTCAAACTTCTGGCCTCAGGTGATCCACCTGCCTCAGCCTCCCAAAGTGTTGAGATAACAGGCATGAGCCACTGCACCAGGCCCATACATATGCATTTTTAAAAATTTATTTATTTATTTCAAGACAGGGTCTCACTCTGTTGCCCAAGGAGGAGTGCAGTGGTGCTATCTCCCAGGCTCAAGCAATCCTCAGCCTCCCGCGTAGCTGGGACTACAGGTGTGTGCCACCACACCCAGTTAATTTGTATTATTTTTATTTTTTAAATTTTTTGTAGAGATGGGAGTTTCACCATGTCACCCAGGCTGGATATTTTTGTATTTTTGATAGGCCTGTACAGTTTCCAAAGTTGCAACCTTTTCCCCTCCCTGAGAGTAGGGGCAGCCCCTGCTCTCCCTCTACATCCTCCACAGTCCTGAGGTTTTGGCCTCTGTTTCCTCTGTTTCCTATGCTTGGAACACCAGTCGCTCTTTTGTTGGTCTGGCTGACTCCTGTTCCTCTTTTAAAAATTTAAGTTTGGCTGGGCGCGGTGGCTCACACTTGTAATCCCAGCACTTTGGGAGGCCGAGGTGGGTGGATGACCTGAGGTCATGAGTTCGAGACCGGCCTGGCCAACACAGTGCAACCCCGTCTCCACTAAAAATAAAAAAATTAGCCGGGTGTGGTGGCATGCGCCTGTAATCCCAGCTACTCGGGTGGCTGAGGCATGAGAATTGCTTAAACCGGGGCGGCGGAGGTTGCAGTGAGCTGAGATCACGCCACTGCACTCCACCTGGGCAACAGGGCAAAACTCGGTCTCAAAAGAAAAAATAAATAAATACATAAATAAATAAATAAAGTCAACGGGGTAACACCTCTTGGTAACTCTCCTGTTGTTTCTCATTCCAGCATCATCACAGCCTTGAGGCTCTGGGGTAGGTCACTTCGTGGAGCTCGTTTCCATGAGGATAACGTTATCTTGGGTGTCTATGAGAATGCTACATTGAGTATAGAGCCCAGGCTTCTGGGTCAGCCAGGTTCGAATCCCCTTTCTTCCGTGAAGATCTGGGTCAGTCACAAGTGCTTCAGTTTCTTCGATTTGACTGAGGGAGGCTTTGACTCCAAAAAATTAACACTCGAGTGTACCCGGCCACAGCTTAGCACATCCAGGGTGTTTCCACCCTTTCTTTGGGATCCTCAGGGCTGGATGGAGCCGGTCCTTCCCGTCTCTCCTTATACTCCCGCACTGGCGCTGGGTGGAACAAGTCGTCCAAGTAGAATGAGGAGCGGGTTTTGGCGGCGCTCTAGCCCGCCAAGAGCATACGCCCTCCCCACGCGGGGCTCCTGATTGGCTGAAGGTTGTGCTGGCACGCGCAACTTCCGGGACAGAGGCTGTGGCTGGAAGGAGCTGGGCAT
Source organism: Pongo abelii (assembly GCF_028885655.2). Taxonomy (NCBI): domain Eukaryota; kingdom Metazoa; phylum Chordata; class Mammalia; order Primates; family Hominidae; genus Pongo; species Pongo abelii. The sequence continues at coordinate 12,809,363 of NC_072003.2, read as the reverse complement.
CCGGCGTGAGGCGCAGCGGTCGCGTTAGTTCGGCCCAATGGCGGCACCGTTGCTTCACACGCGTTTGCCGGGAGATGCGGCCGCTTCGTCCTCTGCAGTCAAGACGCTGGGCGAGTCGAGGACTGGGTAAGATTCAGGCCGCTTCCTTCTGCGCGTCTGGGACCAGAGCTCAGGACCTCGCTTAGAGGAGTGGGTTGAAAGGATGTGGGACAAAGCTAATGGCGTGTAGTAGGAGCACGGGGTCGAGGGTCATCTCACGTTCGCAGAAATGAGTTCATTCCTCCTAACTGGGTAATAGACATGGGTGGGGCCTGGAAAAATGAGTATGTTTTCTGTGCTGGAGGCACCCTTTCCCGACTGTGTTTCCTCGTGATTTCCCAGGCCTGGGTACTGCCTTCTGCGCCTTGACCCCTCTTGCTTCCCGCTTCTTCGTCCAAATTTGGAAGGGATTTCCCTGGGCTATTTGGTTTATCAGCCGAACGTTGTCACTCATGGCAAATTGAATATTACATCTTTTTTGTTTGAAATTTGTTTCGACACACGTATTTGTTTAGCAGTCTTTGTTTTGCTCCACTTTTAAAATCCCTAACCCCCATAGCACACTCTTGGCGTTTAACTTTCAGAGTCATTAGGATGCTATGTTTTTTCATTAATTTACTCTGTGTAAGTGAAGCAAACCTTGTAAAACAATTAGCGTAATATGATTCATAATATTTATCGAGCTCCTGCTTACTGTGTTAAACACTGGGGACAGTGGTTTATCCAAAGACACTAATGTCCCTGCTTTCTACAGAGCTTACAGCATAGGGGGGAAGGCAGTACATAGGCCAATAAATAAATGAACACGATGATTTCAGTTATACAACAAGGTAATGGGGGCGGGGAGAAGGGAGAGAAGGAGTATTTGAGATTTCTCATGGGGAGGACATCTGACATTTGAGCTTCCACTTGAACGAATACAAAAATCTCGGCCGGGCGCGGTTGCTCACGCCTGTAATCCCAGCACTTTGGGAGGCCGAGGCGGGTGGATCACCTGAAGTCAGGAGTTCGAGACCAGCCTGGCCAACATGCGAAACCTCGTCTCTACTGAAAATACAAAAATTAGCTGGGCATGGTGGCAGGTGCCTGTAATCCCAGCTACTCAGGAGGCTGAGGCAGGAGAATTGCTTGAACCCGGGAGATGGAGGTTGCAGTTAAGCCGAGATCACACCACTGCATTCCAGCCTGGGCAGCAGAGCAAGACTCCGTCCCAAAAAAAAAAAATCCAGCCACGTAGAGATTTGGGAAAAGAGTATTTCCAAGAGAGTGAACAGTAAGTGAAATGAGAAACAGCTTGGCTTGTTTGAAGAGCAGAAAAGACATTATGGCTGTAGTAAAACAAGTTGTTGGAGATGAGGTGAGAGAGGTAGGCAGGGGCCAGATTAATGTAGGATCTTAAAGACCACACTGAGAGATTTGGATTTTTACTGTAAGTGCAGTGGGAAGACAGTTATTGGTTGCTGAGCAAAGGAGGGATTGTTGGTTAAGAGTGGAAGCAGGGAGACCAGTAAAGAGGCCTTAAGAATAGTCCCACTGAATTATGTTGGTTCAATAAATATTGGCTATTATAATTTTTATTATTTTCATGAACTTAATAGCTTGTTAATCTTGGTTCCACAGGATTTCATATATGCGTGCATTAGAGAATGATTTTTTCAGTTCTCCCCCAAGAAAAACTGTTCGGTTTGGTGGAACTGTGACAGAAGTCTTGCTGAAGTACAAAAAGGTAAGAGAAGATAATGTGTGAGGTTTGCTTTTGGTCAGGTCAGAATACAACTATTGCTGTTATACTAAAGACCAACAGAAATAGCAAAATTAATTAAGATACCAATTGAAATCAAATATTTAATAATAGCATGATGCCGTCAGTGCAAAATTAGAGTAGTAGAGTCGTTTTTTCCCCCACCGTCTCAAAAAAAAAAAAACTCTGGTCTTTGCTGAGGTTTCACCTCTTCAAATGCTTTATTTACAAAGCATCTTTTAACTTTAGCAAGTGCTAGAATTAAAAACAATTACAGCATTTTATTTGTTTATTTTATTTATTTATTTATTTGTGCCGGAGTTTCACTCTGTCGCCCAGGCTGGAGTGCAGTGGCGTGATCTTGGCTCACTGCATCCTCCACCTCCCAGGTTCAAGCAGTTCTCCTGCCTCGGTCTTCTGAATAGCTGGGGTTACAGGCACGCACCACTACACCTGACTAATTTTTTAATTTTTTTAGTAGAGATGGGGTTTCACCATGTTGGCCAGGCTGGTCTCGAACTCCTGACCTTGTGATCCACCCGCCTCGGCCTCCCAAAGTGCTGGGATTACAGACGTGAGCCACCATGCCTGGCCTACAGCATTTTATTTTTTGAGGAGGAACTTACCTAAGCATTACTTTGGGACAGTAAACCAGTTCTCTGAATAGAGATTTTTGTTTTTGTGGTAGTTTAGAAGCATTTCTACTATATCTCAGCAATAGAGGGAAAATGGTAAGTAACTGTATGTTTATGTATAATATCCATTTGTATCCATATTTGAGTGAATACTTTTTTAGATCCTCCTGAATTAGATCATTATAGCTGGCTGTTTTTTTCCCTCATGCTTTTTGAGAATTCGCAGGAGTATCAACTATTATATTCAAATGTCAATACAGAAATACAGCTAAATGTAGCTTATCATTTTCCTTTTTACAAGCCCTCTGGCTGCACTAACATGAGTGTTTAAATTTTTGTAGTCATTATTTTTTAATCCGCAATTGACATGTGAAAGTTAGTGTTCCTTTTATAATTTCATCTGATGTTAAGGTACGGTTAAAAGTCTTGCTGTTGATACTAAACAGGAAACAAAAGCATAACTTAATTCTTTCCCCTTCTTGTTAAGGGTGAAACAAATGACTTTGAGTTGTTGAAGAACCAGCTGTTAGATCCAGACATAAAGGTAATTAATTTTGTGTTTGATCATTGGCAAAATTATTGCCACTTTATACAGACATAGTTTGCTCTTTGGGTCCCATTCTGTCCTCCAGAACTTGCTCTCTCCATGGTCCTCCCTTACTTTAATCTGGTGGTTCTCAACCAGGGACAGTTTTACCCCCTAGAAGACATTTGGTGATGGCTGCAGATATTTTTGTTTGTCACGATTGGGAGGAAAGGGTGCTACTGGCATCTAGTGGGTGAATGACAGAGATGCTGCTAAACATCTCACAGTGCACAGGGCAGCCTCCCATAACCAAGAGTGATCCAGCCCCAAATGACAACAGTGTTGAGGCTGGGAAACCCTGCTCTAATGCTTCCTTTCTATTAGATTACTACCTCTTTCCTCCATGCTGCATGCAACTCTCCTGTCTCTTTAAAGCTAAAACAAACCAAAGAAAAACCACTGATTGAGCATTTCCAGGTTCAAGATCCACCTATCGTGTAGTAAAACCGTAGTACATTTTGTTTCACCATTCTTCCTTTACTGCCCAGTTTTGAAGAGAATAGTTCATTACCATGGCAGTGGTAGTTAGATTGCCTGGAATAAAATTCCAATTTTCTTATCCAGTGTGTGATCTTGAGCAAATTGTTTTAACCTCTCTGCCTCTATTTTCCACTGTGTAAAACCAAGAAAACAATAGAGATTTAAAAAAATATGGGGTGTTCTGTTTTGCTTTTTAAGAGATGTGGTCTTGCTGTGTTGCTCTGGCTATTCACAGGTGTGATCACAGTGCACTACAGCCTTGAACTCCTGGCCTCAAATGATCCTTTGTCTTCAGCCTTCTAAAAAGCTGGGACCATAGGTGCATGCCACTGTGCCTGGCTTTAAACATGGAAATATTCAACAAGGATTCAATGAGCTAATATGCAAGAAGCACTTAGAACAGTCTCTGACTCAAAGTAAGGGCAGTAATTGTCATCTGTTGTTTTTGTTCCAGCTGACTGTGCTGTATCATTTCTCACTCACATTTAAGTACACTGTTCTTATCACTGTAGTAATTACCCTGACAGGTTACCCATGTTTTTTTTTACATGCTGATTTCAGTAGACATTTTTTTTTGAGACAAAGTCTCATTCTTGTCACCCAGGCTGGAGTGCAGTGGTGTGATCTGGGCTCACTGCAACCTTTGCCTCCTGGGTTCAAGCAGTTCTCCTGTCTCAGCCTCCCAAATAGCTGGGATTACAGTCACCCGCCACCATGCCTGGTTAATTTTTTTATTTTTAGTAGAGACAGGGTTTCACCATGTTGGCCAGGCTGGTCTCGAACTCCTGACCTCAGATGACCTGCCTGCCTCGGCCTCCCAAAGTGCTGGGATTACAAGTATGAGCCACTGAGCCCAGCCTCAGTGGACTTATTTTTTTAAGCCTTGTATTCCTTGTATCAGCCGACACTGTTGGCCACCCACTTGTTAAAACTTCAGTGTTTCTGATCCTCCTGTCTTCTGATCCTTTAATCTCTTTTTTTTTTTTTTTTTGAGACGGAGTCTCGCTCTGTCGCCCAGGCTGGAGTGCAATGGTGCGATCTTGGCTCACTGCAAGCTCCGCTTCCCGGGTTCAAGCGATTCTCCTGCCTCAGCCTCCCAAGTAGCTGGGACTACATGCACCCGCCACCACCCCCGGCTAATTTTTTGTATTTTTAGTAGAGAGGGGGTTTCACCATGTTAGCCAGGATGGTCTGGATCTTCTGACCTCGTGATCTGCCCACCTCGGCCTCCCAACATGCTGGGATTACAGGCGTGAGCTCCCACGCCTGGCCAGTGATCCTTTAATCTCTAGTATCTCTCGATAGGTTCTTGATCTTAAATTCGGTGTTGATTGGGCTTCAAAACTTGACTCTTTTCTCACTCTGTGGAATCTTCTGTGTGATATCCTCATTTCCCTTCATGGCTTTGAAGTCTGCCTGTGTCCTAATATATTTGTGTCTGTAGCCAGGATTGCTCTTGTGGCCTCCAGACTTGTTTCATTTTTGTTTTTGGGGACCAGGGCAGAACAGAGTCTTGCTCTGTCACCTAGGCCATAGTGTAGTGGGATGATCTTGGCTCACTGCAATCTCTGCCTCCTGGGTTCAAGCCATCCTCCCACCTCAGCTTCCCGAGTAGCCATGCCACCATGCCCAGCTAATTTTTTTGTATTTTCAGTAGATTTGGGGTTTCACCATGCTGGCCAGGCTGGTCTCGAACTCCTGACCTCAAGTGATCCACCCGCCTCAGCCTCCCAAAGCGCCTCAGCCTCCCAAAGTGAGCCACTGCACCCGGCCTAGACTTGTTTCTTAACTGTCTGTTAGATGCATTTACCCAGAATCATCATAGGTGCTCCAAACTTAGCATGTCTACCCTTGGCTGGGCTCCATCTTTAATGGAGCTTTTCCTGGTTCTCTCTAAGCACATAGTTGTTCCTTCATTGAGTCCGTTTCCCGCACTTCCAGATCTCTCTAGTTACAGATCTGGTTTACAAGGCCTTCCATGGTCTATTTGGTGCTTCTTTGTTCCCTAGATTTATTATCTGTTGGCTTGCTCACTATACATGCCAGCCATACTGAACGTCTGTCAGTTTTCTGAAAACATACTTTTCCTTCTGTAAGAAGTAGAACTTCCAGAAAAGACTCAACTGTGTTACTGTTTAAAGACAGCTGAAGCATCACTTTCTCTTTAAAGCTTTTCCTGACTCCTGCCTTCTTTCCCAGATACAAAGGGACATTTTCTTTGTGTTCCACTGTACTTTGTATCAGCAGTTCTCATTCTTGGTATTTTGACATACCACGAATTGCACTAGTTGTGTGGAGTGTTGCAAGTAGAACTTTTTTCATCTTGAGACAGGGTCTTGCTCTGTCACCCAGGCTGGAGTGAAATGGGCCCGATCATGGCTCACTGCAGCCTCAACCTCCCAGGCTCAAGCAATCTTCCAGCCTCAGGATCCCGAGTACATAGGACCACAAGCATGTGCTACCATGCCTGGATAATTTTTCTAGAGATGAGGTCTCCCTTTGTTGCCCAGGCTGGTCTCAAATTCCTGGGCTCAAGCAGTCTCTTCCTGCCTTGGCCTCCCAAAAGTGCTGGGATTACAGGCATGAGCTACTGTTCCTGCCTGCTAGTAGAAATAATAATAGTTCAGTACTAAAGCATCAAAGTCTGCAACTGATTTACTTTTTTTTTTCTTTTTGAGACGGAGTTTTGCTCTTGTTGCCCAGGCTGGAGTGCAATGGCACGATCTTGGCTCACTGCAACCTCTGCCTCCGGGGTTTAAGCAATTCTCCTGCCTCGGCCTCCCGAGTAGCTGGGATTATGGGCATGCACCACCACGCCCGGCTAATTTTGTATTTTTAGTAGAGACGGGGTTTCTCCATGTTAGTTAGGCTCGTCTCAAACTCCCAACCTCAGATGATCCACCCACCTCGGCCTCCCAAAGTGTTGGGATTACAGGCATGAGCCACCACGCCAAGCCTGATTTACTTTTAAAAATGGTACAGTTTAAATGTTATCCTTATAGTTTTGTTGCAGTCTTTTTAGTGGAAAAGAGATAGGATAGATTATTTTATTTGCACACTAACTTAGCTTGTTTTCTACATGCCTTTGGCCTTAGTGAGCTACCGTTAATGTTATCCTTAACAGTTGTGGACATGTGAAATTACCATAGTACAAATGAATTGTGGTTTTACTTTATTTTACTGCCAGGCTACTCGGGATTTCATCAGAAAATGGTTGATCTGTGGGAGTTTGACACATGGATATGGCATAGTAAGCACTCAGTAGCTGAATTAAGGTGGGGAAAAGGGGACAGCTTCTTCTCCGCATATAGGGAGGCATGTGGGACGGTGAACGGATGATAGCCTTGACCGAGATAGACAGGTTTGGACCTGCTTCTTTACTGGCCTCTTGGTTGGGCAGATTGCTTATTCATCGTTCTTAGCCTCAGCTTCCTGAACAGCAAAATGGGAATAACTAAACATCTTGCAGAGTTTTTAGGATTAGAAGAAGATATATATGTAGAGTGTCAGACACCATGCCTGGCATATGGTGTATTCTCACTAAATGATAACTCCATATAAATATCCCTGTAGGTATGACCTTGTGTTGCTTTTATTTATATGTCTAAGCCTTCCACAAATTAGGGGCTTTTTCTTAATGGTTTTTTTCCTGTGCAGTGTATATGCATGAATATAATTAATATAGTAATATTTTACATAATTGACACTGTATTTTATACATTGTGTTTCAAATTTAGCAGTTCTTCTCATGTCACTAACAATTATTATGAACAGTAATTTGATTGCCTGAAAAATATTTCATGGAGGAATGGGGCTCTCATTTATACAGAACAAACACATCATAATATATTTAAACTCAGCCACAGGTTTGGTTTAGAAAAGTTATGTTTATTCATGACCCCAATTGATCAGCCTAGACTGAGTTTTATCAGCATGCTTCCTGGTCAGCTTGAATATAGAGGAAATAGAGGTAGCTATTGTTCCTTTGTGATCTTCTAATATTTGAATCTGCTAGAGTTCTGCAGTTTTTAAAAGTCCCAGGTGTCAACATTTGAAGTGATTTCGCTTTTTCAGGGCAAACAAAAGTGATCAGGCTGAAGTATTGCATTTAAGTCTTTTTCGTGTGTATTAGAGTTACTAGATTACTTTTTTAAAACAGTTAAGTTTATTGTGACGTATTTTTCTGTTTTGATACCCAGTTTTGATTTCCTTCCAAGTTTGTGACCTTTTCCCCCCAACCTATTCTTGATAAACGATGGATATAAGCTAGCTGTAAATTTCTATTACCTTAGAGGATTTGTGATTTTGAAAGTACTCTTTGTTTAACTTAAGGATGACCAGATCATCAACTGGCTGCTAGAATTCCGTTCTTCTATCATGTACTTGACAAAAGATTTTGAGCAGCTTATCAGTATTATATTGGTAAGTTCACCATTTATTTTACTGTCGAGTATGTAATTCATAACTTTGGTAATAGTATATATTAATAACATGCTGTTTTTATCTTTCTTCCCCCACTCTAGAGATTGCCTTGGTTGAATAGAAGTCAAACAGTAGTGGAAGAGTATTTGGCTTTTCTTGCTAATCTTGTATCAGCACAGACTGTTTTCCTCAGACCGTGTCTCAGCATGATTGCTTCCCATTTTGTGCCTCGTAAGTCATTAGTCTTTGCTTGCTTGGAATTTTCTTTTTTCTTTTTAATACTTCTTTACTAAAATACCACCTTCTCCTTATATATGAGAGACTGCTACGATGGAAGATTCCAGATGCATATTGGCACCAGGTGTGGTAGATATATGTTCCCCGTAATGACCCCTATGGAGGTGTCTAGATTCATTTGTTGCTGTGAGTTTTATGAGTTGTAATTTGCTTTATTGAACTCCTGGTGAAATCTAGGAATTTTTAGCTGTTTAAAAACTATAAAGTTGCTTTACTTTTTTTCAGATTGTGCGTTTAATTAATCATTGGGCTAACTTTGGATTATGGAAAAATAACTTTTTTGTATAGCTGTCCATTGTCTAGGTCAATAACTTTTTTTGTGTAGCCATTCATTGTCTAGATCAATGACAGAATAACATATTTTCTTTTTCCCTCAAAAGCCCGAGTGATCATTAAGGAAGGCGATGTAGATGTTTCAGATTCTGATGATGAAGATGATAGTAAGTATAAAAAGGTTTAAAGCCTGGGCACAGTAGCTTACACCCATAATCCCAGCACTTTGGGAGGCCAAGACAGGAGGATCACTTGAGGCCAAGAGTTTGAGACCAGCCTGGGCAACATAGTGAGACCTTGTCTCTGCAAAAAAAAACCTTTTTTTTTTCAAATATTTTCTTAAAAAAGGCTTAAAGCAGAACTACACAGGGTAGTGTGTGTCTTTAGTCACAGCGACCTGGGAGGCTTAAGTGGGTGGATTGCTTGAGCCCAGGAGTTCAAGCCCTGCCTGGACAAGATGGCAAGACATTGTCTTCTTTAAAAAAAAAAAAGTAAAGCACAGAATACCTGGCACCTATTCTAATAGGTAGACTGCAACAAATGACAACCTTTGATATAATCTTTTTGTTATATTTACCATTGATATGCAGTCAGTTGTCCTGAATGCATTATTTATATATTTAGTCCATTTAGTTTTCATTGATGGTTGTGGAGAAAAATCTTGAAATTATTATTTCTCTGATAAATTATTCCGTTTTGGTTAGCATGTGTTTTTAGCTTCAAGTATGTCACTTTTTGTTTGTTTGTTTTTTGAGACAGAGTCTCGCTCTGTCGCCCAGGCTGGAGTACGGTGGTGTGATCTCGGCTCACTGCAGCCTTCGCCTCCCAGGTTCAAGTGATTCTCCTGCTTCAGCCTCCTGAGTAGATGGGACTACAGGCGTGTGCCACCATGCCCGGCTAATTTTTGTATTTTTAGTAGAGATGGGGTTTCACCATATTGGTCAGGCTGGTCTCGAACTCCTGACCTCAGATGATCCGTCCACCTCGACCTCCCAAAGTGCTGGGATTACAGGCATGAGCCACTGTGTCTGGCCAGCATGTATTTTTAGTTTCAAGCGTGTCGCCCTTCAGTTTTGTTTTGATGCTCATACTCTCAACTTTTCTCCTTTCAGATCTTCCTGCAAATTTTGGCACATGTCACAGAGCCTTGCAAATAATAGCAAGATATGTACCATCGTGAGTATACTTTTTCTTATTTTGAATGTTTAATTCTCAAGAAAATTGTAATCAATTAGTAAAAATTATAAAATGTTAATAGTATTAAAGCTTGAGTCTTACATTGCATTTTTTTTTTCTATCCACTTGAGGAAACATTACATTCTACAAAAAGTGGCATTTCCATTTTCTATTTATTCTCTTTAATTTCAAGTTTGTATGTGGATTCTCCCCCAATTTTGTATGGTGGTTGGAATTTTGCTTTTATCTTCGACAGATATGCTATCCAAAAATTTTCAGTGAGAAATCCCTGGGTGTGTTTGTGTCATGCCATATGAATAAAAATTGCACTTCTAAGAAAAGCTTTTCAGGTTTGTGGGTTTCTTTTGGAGGGGTGGACTTCTAGTTCCCTCTGTCCATTGATTATTTGTTAACTTAAAAAAATCCAACTTGATAATTTTTTCTGCTTTTAAAAATAATATACATGTGTAGTGGGAAATGTCAGCAAAAGTGCTGTTATGTTTCTGTGGGAGAGAAGCTCCCTCTTTGATTTGCTTTTGATATCAGAGTTAACAGAAGCTTATTTTCTCAAAGTCATTATAGATTTTCTCAGAAGCTATACATTGTAAGTTCCAGTTCTGGCCGGGCGCGGTGGCTCACGCCTGTAATCCCAGCACTTTGGGAGGCTGAGGCAGGCGGATCACCTGAGGTCGGGAGTTTGAGACCAGCCTGACCAACATGGAGAAACCCCATCTCTACTAAAAATACAAAATTAGCTGGGCGTGGTGGCGCATGCCTGTAATCCCAGCTGTTTAGGAGGCTGAGGCAGGAGAATCACTTGAACCCGGGAGGCGGAGGTTGCAGTGAGCCGAGATTGCGCCACTGCACTCCAGCCTGGGCAACAAGAGTGAAACTCTGTCTCAAAAAACAAAAAAGTTCCAGTTCTTTGAGACAGGGATTCCTGTTTGCCTCCTATATCTATCGATATTTGCTTTTAGAATGGTAGTTTTCCTTTTTATTCCTTTTCTAGAAAGTAAAGTTAACATGGATTGATTTAATTTTTTAAAAATAGGACACCGTGGTTTCTTATGCCAATACTGGTGGAAAAATTTCCATTTGTTCGAAAATCAGAGAGAACACTGGTAAGAAATCTTTTCATTGAGAATATCATGGAAAAGTTGTTTGTATGATTTCATTTTAGATGATATTAGGTCTTTTTCTTTCTTTTTCTGTCTTTATTTATTTATTTATTTATTTTTTGACACCGAGTCTCACTCTGTTGCCTAAGCTGGAGTGCAATGGCGTCATCTTGGCTCACTGCAACCTCGGGTTCAAGCGATTCTCCTGCCTCAGCCTCCCCAGTAGCTGGGACTGCAGGCGCCTACCACCATGCCCAGCTAATTTTTGTATTTTTAGTAGAGACAGGGTTTCACCATATTGGCCACACTGGTATCGAATGCCTGACCTTGTGATCTGCCCGCCTCAGCCTCCCAAAGTGCTGGGATTAGTGAACCACCGTGCCTGGCTGATGTTAGGTCTTTTTCTTAAAGGTTACTTTGTCTTTTAACTTTAAGCTGATGTCTAAGAATTTGACTCAGATTCCTTTCTTATAAAGCGGCTACTGGGGATTCCCAGTGCCTTTTTCTGTTATTACGATGTACAAGTCAAGGTCTGAGTTCATTTCAGGAATATCTGTAGTGGCTGCATGCTCATACGGACAAGAATTACTAGAAGATAATAGTTCATGTATTACTAATTGTACATGCCTTATTTTAACCTGAAAACAAAGCCTTCCATAGAAGAATTCTGCTTAAGTTTTTATACAATGTTCAGATCATCCGTGCAGTTTTTAATAATTAATAGTGGTTGCCTTAGTAGAATACCGAATCTAGTAGCATACAAAAAGAATTATGTACCATGACCAAGTGCGACTGTTGCTAGGATTGCAAGATTGATTTTTTTTTTTCGTGGAGGGGGGGACAGTCTCTGTCTGTCACCCAGGCTGGAGTGCAGTGGCATCATCTCGGCTTGCTGCAGCCTCTGCCTCCAGGGTTCAAGTGACTCTCCCACCTCAGCCTCCCGAGTAGGTGGGACTATAGACATGGGGTACCACACCCTGCTAATTTTTGTGTTTTTGGTAGAGATGGGGTTTTGCCACGTTGGCCAGACTGGTCTTGAACTCCTGACCTCAAGTGATCTACCCGTCTCCACCTCGCAGTGTTGGGATTAGAGGCGTGAACCACTGTGACCAGCCGAGATTGAGTTAGTACCTGCAAATGAATTAATAAAATATTTTGTAGCAATAGAACAAAGGACAAAAACCACATAATCATCTCAGTAGATGCAGAAGTGTGTGACAAACACCAATATCCTTTTATGAGAAAAACAGAAGGAAATTTTCTCAACCTGATAAAGGACATCTGAAAAACCCACAGTTAACATCATATTCAATGGTGAGAGACCAAAAGTTTTTTCCTAAGACAAAGAACAAAACAAGGATGTCCGCTCTTGCTGCTTGTCTAGCCAAGGCAGTTAGGCAAGAAAAAGAATTAAAAGCATCCAGATGGAAAGGAAGGCATAAACTCTCTTTTGCAAGGTGATTTTATATGTCATCCTAAGGAATTTACACACACACAAGAAATTTTAGAGATAATAAATGAGTTCAGCATGGTTACGGGACAGAAGACCAACATACAGTAACCAGTTGTTCAAGACGATTGAATAGGGGAGAATAGTCATTTCAACAAATGCTGGCAGAAGTGGATATGAACATGCAAAAGAATGAAGCATATGGATATCCATATACAAAAATGAACTCAATAAAAGCCCTACATGAAGAGTAAAAACTGTAAAACTCTGAGAAGAAAACAATTACATTTTCATGATGTTGGATTAGGCAGTAATTTCCAGATTTGATGCCTAAGCACAAGCAACCAAAGAAAAAATGCATCAATTGTACTTCAAAATTAAATGTTGTTATGCTTCATAGGACATCTTCAAGAAGATGAAAATAATCCCCAAATAATGGGAGGAAATATTTCTAAATTTTATGTCTGGTAATGGACTTGTATATGTAAAGAACTCTTATAATTGAATAATAAAAGGGCAAATAGCCCAATTGAAATGGGCAAAGGATCTGAATAGGCATTTCTGCAAAAAAAAGCACATGAAAAGAAGCTCAACATCATTAGCCATCAGGGAAATGGTTTCACTTCATACCCACAAGGATGGCTATAATCCGAATGAGAAGACAGTAACAAGTGTTGACAAGGATATGGAGAAATGGGAACGTTGGAACTGTCATATGTTGCTGTGAGAATGTAAAATGGTGCAGCCGTTTTGGAAAATAGCCTGGCATTTCTTCAAGGTTAAATGTAGAATTAACACATGACTCAGCAGTTCCATTGCTGGGTTTATACCCAAGAGAAATGAAAATATATGTCCACAGAAAAACTTGTACATGGATGTTCATAGCAGCATCATCCATACTAGCCTCAAGTAGAAGCAACTCAAATGTCTGTCAACTGATGAACAGATGACAAAACATGGTACAATGGAATATTACTCAGCAATAAAAAGGAATGCTTTATATGTTACAACATGATTGGACCCTAAAAACATGCCAAAAGTCTGTGTATTATATGACTCCATTGATATGAAAGGAATGGTTTACATGTTACAACATGATTGAACCCTAAAAACATGTATTATAGGACTCCATTTATATGAAATGTCTCGAAGAGGCAGATTCATAGACTAGTGGTTGCCAAGGTCTTCATATTTTAGGGGTGCACTAATGGATGTAGGATTTCTTTTTAGAGTGATTAAAATGTTACAAAATTGCTGGCTGGGCACAGTGGCTTATGCCTGTAATCACAGCACTTCGGAAGGCTGAAGTGGGAAGATCCAGGAGTTGAAGACCAGCCTGGGCAACATAGAACATGTCTCTCTAAAAGGAAAAATTAACCAGATGTGGTAGTGTGCACCTGTAGTTCTAGCTACTAGGGAGGCTGAGGAGGAAGGATTGCTTATCCCAGGAATTGAGGGTTGCAGTGAGCTATGATTGCACCACTGCACCCCATCCTGAGAGAGAGAGCAAGACCCTGTCTCTAAAAGAAAAATAAATGTTCTGAAATTGATTATGTTGATGGTCACATAACTGAATATATTAAAAACTTAAATTGTATACTTTAAGTTGGTGATTGTATGAGATATGAGTTTTATCAATACAGCTACTTAAAAACCTAGTTATGCCAATTAAAAATTTCATTTACTGGAGATAATTGAAATGATTATACCGAACATAATACATGTAGAAACAGTATAGTTTTTGTATTGCTGGATAGTCTGTTTTTTTCTTTTTAAATATTTGAAACTAAAGGTCATGTAATTGATGTTTTGCTTACATAACTGTGAAACATTTATTCTCTGTTGAAATGTTTTATCTTATGTTTTCTGCTTTAGGAATGTTACGTTCATAACTTACTGAGGATTAGTGTATATTTTCCAACCTTGAGGCATGAAATTCTGGAGCTTATTATTGAAAAGCTACTCAAGTTGGATGTAAGTATTGAGTAATCTATTTTTATTTTCATTTACTGACTTGAATTTGTTATAATCACAGTATGTGGAAACAATAGTCAGTGATAGGAAATAATCCACTTGGCCAGGTGTGGTGGCTCACGCCTGTATTCCCAGCACTTTGGGAGGCCGAGGCAGGCACATCACCTGAGGTCAGGAGTTCGAGACCAGCCTGGCCAACATGGCGAAACCCCGTCTCTATAAAAATAAAAAAAAAAATTAGCCAGGCATGATGGTGGGTGCCTGTAATCCCAGCTACTCAGGAGGCTGAGGCAGGATAATCACTTGAACCCGGGAGGCGGATCTTGCAGTGAGCCAAGATCGCGTCACTGCACTCCAGCCTGGGCGACAGAGCGAGACTCCGTCTCAAAAAAAAAAAAAAGAAACCACTAGCACCATTCTTTGCTTCCTTTCTTTGAGTGTGTCTTGAACTCCATCTGTGCATGGGCTGGGCAGTTGTAGACAGTTCCTCCTCATGATTGGAGAACAAGGCATTAAATACATAGTTATCCAAATGTAAAAGTATGGTTGTGGAAAATGCTATGAATGAAACATACATTATGAGTTAGAGAACCTGATAGAATCACAGTGGGGTCAGGAAGGGATTCCTAAGGAAGTGATTTTTCCTGTTTGGCCTTTCTTAAGGGCAGATTATAATTGTAAACAGTTAAAACTTTGTTTAAGGAGGCCCGCACTAAGGTGCAGTGGGAATGAAAGGAAGTGGTAGATTCTAGTGACATTGTGAGGAAAGGTGAACTGGTCCTTGAGACTGGTTTGGAGGAGGGGAGGCAGACAGTAAGGGAAAGGAATCCTTCAAAGGTTGCTCACTGTGGAATCGAATCTTGGTGTTGCCATTAATGGTAGTTAGAAATATGAAGAGGAGGCTGGGCGTGGTGGCTCACGCATGTAATCCCAGCACTTTGGGAGGCCGAGGTGGGCGGATCACGAGGCTAGGAGATCGAGACCATCCTGGCTAACGTGGTGAAACTCTGTCTCATTAAAAATACAAAAACTTAGCCGGATATGGTGACGGGCACCTGTAGTCCCAGCTACTTGGGAGGCTGAGGCAGGAGAATGGCGTGAACCCGGGAGGCGGAGCTTGCAGTGAGCCGAGATCGCGCCACTGCGCTCCAGCCCAGGTGACAGAGCAAGACTCTGTCTCAAAAAAAAAAAAAAAAGAAAAGACATGAAGAGGAGGCAGATGGGAGAGTAGTTCCATCTTGGCCATGTTCAGTTGCTGGTGGGCAGCCTACCAGAGAATACTCACAGGCAGTCGTGGCTGCAGGTGGGGACCTGAGCATAAACCTTTGGAAAGATGCAGTTTAGGACAGGGGAGGAGAAGGGTGATCAGAAGTATGGGGAAAACCAAGAGTCTGGATGCTCAGGAGGGATCTGCCGGAAGAAGGAGTTTGGTCAGCAGCATCAGATACTGCTGTCATTTTTTAGAAGGATGAAAAGAGCAACAGTCCTTGGATTTAGTGGTTAGAAGGTAGTCTTTGTTGCTTTCTGGAGGACCATGTCAGTGAAGAGGCAGAAACTGCATTTCGGGAGAGGATGTGGATGGTGGGGAAGCAGAATTGGGGCTGTTAGAGGCCTTGGTGCAGGGTTGTGGTGGAAGGAGGGGATGGAGCAGGGCTAAGAGGCATGGTTTAGGAGTGGGGAGACGTGAGCAGGTTTGTGGACCGAGGGGAGAGGAGCTTTGGTGGAGGAAAACATTGATGCTATAGGAAAGCAGGAAGATGGAACGAGGTCTTAGAAGAGCTGGAGCTTGGGCTCACTGGTGCAGTGCTCACTTGGAGTTGCACCTCTCTGGCCAACTGGATACGTACTCTTTAGAGTCTTTCTCTGGTATATACGTAAGGAACATTTTAGAATGTTTACAAAGAAGGTCAAGCATAGATAATACAAAATGGCATGGTTTGAGTGGTATGTTAAGGTATCTGAATGGTGATATACCAAAATAAATACTGCATCATGCACATTTGGCTTGCAGTTCATCATTTTTCTGCTCAATTGATTGACGATATGTTTATTACACAATGTGTCTGTGAGTGTCTTGTGCATAGAGATTGTATTAGTCCGTTTTCACACTGCTGATAAAGACATAGCTGAGCCTGGGAAGAAAAAGAGATGTTTTTGTTTGTTGGTTGGTTGGTTGGTTGGTTGGTTTGAGATGGTGTCTCACTCTGTTGCCCAGGCTGGAGTGCAGTGGTGCGATCTCGGCTCACTGCAACCTCCACCTCCTGGGTTCAAGCAGTTCTTCTGCCTCAGCCTCCTGATTAGCTGGGATTACAGGCACGTGCCACCATGCCCAGCTAATTTTTTGTATTTTTAGTAGAGATGGGGTTTCACCATGTTAGCCAGGATGGTCTCAGTCTCCGGACCTCATGATCCGTCCACCTCGGCCTCCCAAAGTGCTGGGATTACAGGCGTGAGCCACTGCACCTGGCCAAAAAAGAGGTTTAATTGGACTTACAGTTCCACATGGCTGGGGAGGCCTCAGAATCATGGCGGGAGGTGAAAGGCACTTCTTACGTGGTGGCGGCAAGAGAAAATGAGGAAGATATAGAAGTGGAAACCCCTTATAAAACCATCAGATCTCGTGAGACTTATTTACTATTACGAGAACAGTATGGGGGAAACCGACCCCATGATTCAAATTACCTCCCACCGGTCCCCCCCCCAACATGTGGGACTTACAGGAGTACAATTCAAGATGAGTTTTGGGGCCGGGCGCGGTGGCTCACGCCTGTAATCCCAGTACTTTGGGAAGCTGAGGCGGGTGGATCACCTGAGGTCAGGAGTTCGAGACCAGCCTGACTAACATGGAGTAACCCCGTCTCTACTAAAAATACAAAATTAGCTGGGCACAGTGACACATGCCTGTAATCTCAGCTACTCGGGAGGCTGAGGCAGGAGAATCGCTTGAACCTGGGGGGCGGAGTTTGCGGTGAGCCGAGATCTTGCCATTGTATTCCAGCCTGGGCAACAAGAGCAAAACTCGGCCTCAAAAAAAAAAAAAGTGAGATTTGGGTGGGGACACAGAGCCAGACCATATCAGAGCTAGAATAAATGTTGAATTTGTTGAGGCTACCTGGCATAGAGCATCATGTGATAGTTGTCGATTTTATATAAGTATGTAGTGAAAGGGGCTTGGTTTATTATATTTAAATTCCTTCATGTCCTAGGTCAGTTTACAGGCTTGCACCAGAATTATGTATTGTATTGGAGTACAATATAAGGCACTAATCTGGACACCTTGAATGTGTGTATATCCGATGAATTTCCATCCCAAAATAACATAGTCGTATTTTTTAAATTCTTTTATTCTTTTTTTTTTTCTCCCTTTGTTATAGGTGAATGCATCCCGGCAGGATATTGAAGATGCTGAGGAAACAGCAACTCAAACTTGTGGTGGGACAGATTCCACAGAAGGATTGTTTAATATGGTTAGCAGTTTATTAATGAAAGTGGAGATGAAGTTTATCATAATCAAAGGGTGGAAACAGCTAGTGCTGCTCATCTTTGTTAAGGCTTTAGATTGAAAGAATTAAAATAGTTTAGCAAACTTGAAAATGATTCCTTATATGAGTAATTTGCTGCCATGTCATTTAGCACTTAGCGTAATTGGTTTATTTCCAAGGCTTTGAATTTGGGTTTGGTGAAGTACGTTTCACTTTTGTTCTTGTAACTTTCAGTGTTTGTTTTTGTAAGCCGGATGCTGTTTGTGAGGGCGTGGTTAATAGAAAAGCATACCTATTTAATTTCTGCATTTTACCACTTGTACACTTTGTAGCATTACTTCTTTTGGGTGGTATCTGAAGTTGGGGTCAGTGGAAGGAGAGTCTGAGACAGGGATTCAGGTGCCCTTGGGACAGAGGGTGTCAGGGAGCAGAAGAGGGCAGGGGAGCTAAGCGAGGGCCGGGTCTCACTTGGGAGGTCGCTACAGCCTGATCCCACCAGGCATTCTGGGGCATGGATTGGTCTACAGAGTTTGCTCCCAGCTTGAGACCAAGGAGATGTCATTTTCTGATGCCTTGTCAATCAGTCATTGGTTCTAAGAGGGTGGGGCTGGAAAGAGTGCAAGGGTGGTCCTGGCTCCTTTCTGCTCAGGGCAGTTCTGGAGAAAGTAGGCAGCTGTGAGCTGTTGGCCGCCAGTACTCACAGCAGCGGGGAGGTGGATATCCTGACCTGTAAAAGGGGGCCTGGCATCAAAAGCACCTGCCATGGTGGGCACCAGGAGCAGAGGTAGGGGGCATCTGTGATGTTTGCATGGATAGCTCTCGTTGGGTCTTCTCAATGAGAATCAGAAGCTGGTGCTGTGAGTCTTGGCTTTTATTTTAAATTTCACAGGTGGTTCTGGTTCACATCCCTGAATGAGACCCCTGCCTGGAAAGGTGTCTGCATTTCTTTCTTTCTTTTCTTTTCTTTTTTAATTTGAGACAGGGTCTCACTCTGTTGCCCAGGCTGGAGTGTGGTGGTGTGCGATCTTGGCCCACTCCAGCCTCGACCTCCTGGGCCCAAGTGATCTGCCCACCTCAGCCTCCCCGAGTAGCTGGGAATACAGTGCCGCCGCACCCGGCTACTTTTTTTCTATTTTTGTAGAGACGGGTCTCACTATGTTGCCCAGGCTGGTCTCAAGTTCCTGAGCTCAAGTGATCCTCCTGCCTTGGCCTCCCAAAGTGTTGGCAATTATAGGTGTGAGCCACTGTGCATGGTCCATATCTTTGTTTTAGTTCTTTTTTTTTTTTTTTTTTTTTTTTTTTTTTTTTTTTTTTTTTTTTTTTTGGTGGGGCACAGAGTCTTCCTCTGTTCCCCAGGCTGGAGCACACAAACTCGGCTCACTGTAGCCTCCTCCACCTCCCTGTTCAAGCTATTTTCCTGCCTCTGCCTCCTGAGTAACTGGAATTACAGGCGTGCGCCACCATACCTGGCTAGTTTTTGTATTTTTTGTAGAGACGGAGTTTTACCATGTTGGCCAGGCTGGTCTCGAACTCCTGACCTCAAGTGATCCCCCCAACCTCTGCTTCCCAAAGTGCTGGGATTATAGATGTGAGCCGCTTTCCCCAGACTCTTTGTTTTATCTTTTAAAGGAAATAATCACTTATGACGGTTTTCCTACTAAACCACTTTCACATTGAATTTTTTAACGTTAGTATTTACTTTTTTTCTTCAAAGGATGAAGATGAAGAAACTGAACATGAAACAAAGGCTGGTCCTGAACGGCTTGACCAGATGGTGCATCCTGTAGCCGAGTGCCTGGACATCCTGATGTCTTTGGTTTTGTCCTACATGAAGGATGTCTGCTATGTAGATGGTAAATCACAGTAGCTACTGTTTATTGAACACCTGCAGTGTACCTGGCTTTGTGCTGGGCATTTTCCATCCATTATCTCTAGTACTAATAAAAATCCTGTAAAAATATCTATTGAGTATGAGTTTAAGATGATTTAAAGAGGTCAAGTTACTTGCCAGTCACATAGCTTGAAAATGGGACTGGGATTCTGGCTGAGTTATATTTGTCTTCTGTCTTTTCACTGATTGTTGTATTGAAAGATTATATATGGAGTTTGGCCAGTTTTAGATCAAATTACACTCAAGTTGCTGAATGCATTTAAGAATGATGTAGGGGGCACTAATATGTGGTGCTCTGTTATGTATTGAGTTTAGAGGGTCTTTGCCTGGCACCATTGTTGTGCTAGTGTTAGTACTATATGTGCTTCTTGCCTTCGTGGAACTTTAAAGGCTTTGCCAGGCAAAAACAGAATGTTTTTCCATTCACATTGCTAAGATTTAAGATGAGCTCAGTGAGTCAGAATAATAGAACTGGAATCTGAGTTGACTGCATTACTGTTTTAACGGTCTTGCTGTTATAAAAATAATACATGTTGATTAGAGAATTTGGAAACTACAGGAAAGGATAAAAACAATTTAAATGGCCACATTTCTACTATTCAGAGAACCATTATGAGCATTTTGAAGTTTGACTTTTTTCCCTTTTCTGTTAGCGTCTGTATATGTAGGAGAGTATTTTTTAGTGAATTTGGGTGTCACACTAAACGTTAAGTGTTTCATAATCTGCCCTTTACATGGATGCTGAAGATAAACATTTTCTCATATCATTGCCTGTTTTAAAACAATTGTTATTGAATCCCAGCACTTAGGCCACGGTGGGAGGATCGCTGAGGCCAGGAGTTCAAGACTAACTAGCCTGGGCAACATAACAAGACCCCATCTCTAAAAAAAAAAATTGTAATAATAAATGTTACTGATCACGTGGGTTTAACTGTCTTTTACTGTTTTCACCATGATAAGTAACAGTTGTAATGAACATCCTTGTGCCTATATATTCAGCTGTTTACTAACAGTAAAATAATTGGATCAGAGGTCTTTTGCTACACGAATTATAGACTTGCCCTTCAGAAGGATTTGCATTTCTGACCTTGCCACAGTGTGTGAGGTGAGGGCCTGCTTCCTTGCAGGTGTTAGATTATTATATTCAGAGGAAAATCTGTGTAAACTAAAAGTAGCACTTTGTTTTAACCATATTTTAATGGATAATGTCTTTCTTTCTTTCTTTTTTTTTTAATAGACACGGTCTTACTCTGTAACCCAGGCTGGAATGCAGTCGCACAAACATGGCTTACTGCAGCCTTGACCTCCTGGGCTCAAGCGGTTCATCTGCCTCAGCCTCCCATGTAGCTGGGATCACAGGCGTGCCACCATGCCTGGCTAATTTTTTGATTTTTTGTAGAGACAGAGCTTCCCTGTGTTGCCCAGGCTGCCCTTGAACTCCTGGGCTCCCTCCCACTTTGGCCTCTCAAAGTGCTAGGATTGCAGGCAGGAGCCACTGTGCCTGGCTGGATAATGTTGTTTTTTAATGGTGTTGTGTTTATAAAAAATATGGCAGATGAAACTTGAAAATATGTCTTTATAAAAACTGAGATGCCAGATTTTCTCCATAGGTCAGGTTGATAACGGCAAAACAAAGGATCTATATCGCGACCTGATAAACATCTTTGACAAACTCCTGTTGCCCACCCATGCCTCCTGCCACGTACAGTTTTTCATGTTTTACCTCTGTAGTTTCAAATTGGTGAGTAACAATGTGATTAACATTATCTTAGCTTATTTTGTTTTTGCCCGAAAATTTTCCCTAAAAACTGGGGTGGACGGAGACCATGAAGTAAATAATTCTTTTCCTTGAACTTACTTGCTAGTCTGCTTAATAAAATCGCATTCTCCTTCCTTTTTTTGTTTTTTTTCCTTTCTTTTTTGAGACACAGTCTCGCTCTGCTGCCCACTGCTGCAACCTCCACCTCTTGGGCTCAACAGACTCTCAGTCCTTACCCTCTCAAGTAGCTGGGACCACAGGTTACCATGCCTGGCTAATTTTTGTATTTTTAGAAGAGGCGGGGTTTCGCCATGTTGGCCAGACTGGTCTTGAACTCCTGACCGCAGGTGATCTGCCCGCCCCCTGCCCTGCAAAGCGTTGGGATTACAGGTGTGAACAACTGTGCCTGGCCCACGTTCCCTTCTCAGTACACTTGGAGAGAAAAGAGATTGCCGCCTGCCAGCCCAGCTAGGTGCTCCGAAAATGTCATCCTGCCTTTTGGTCACTAGGTGGTGCTCTTCCCTTAAGCCTTTCTCTATTAAAATCTCACATGGGGTAATTAACTGTATTTCCTTTATTCTTTCCAAGGGTCAAGTTGTAACTAGCCCAAACCAACTTATTAATCTAGAGTTTTAAAAACTTTAGACTTTGTCTTTTCTTCTTTTTTTTTTTTTTTTGGTGGGGGAAAGAATGTAGAAGGCTTTTCCTTCTCTGCAACGATTTTGTGTCTTCCTAGAGGTCAGGAGAGTGTTGGCATGGGAAAGAAGGTTGAATTCATTCTGCCCAAATGGGTGTGCCTAGGTTTAGACCAGCGCTATTTAGGAGAAGTTGGAAGTCACACCCTTTGGTGAGAAGCTGTGTCAGTTTTTTTCATGATTGGCATAATTAACTCAAATACCAGCTGTACGTTAGTCCGTATTTCTGTTCATGGTTGAGTTCAGTGTGTCCAGAGACTGGAAGGTGCTTTGCACTCACAGGAGTGCCCATTTGGAGCTCCATGGGCTGTGAATTATTGTTGGTCACCAGTTCTGGCTGACACTGGAATCACTTGGAGAGTTTTTGTAATATGTGGATTCCAAAGCCCTATCACAAACCTATTGAATTTGTACCTCCCAGGTTGAATTTTTTGTTGTTTTTTGTTTGTTTGTTTGTTTGTTTGTTTGTTTTTTGAGATGGAGTCTCACTCTGTCACCCAGGCTGGAGTGTAGTAGCATGATCTCAGCTCACTGCAACCTCTGCCTCCTGGGTTCAAGCAATTCTCCTGCCTCAGCCTCCCAAGTAGCTGGGATTACAGGCACCTGCCACCACGCCTGGCTAATTTTTGTATTTTTAGTAGAGACAGGGTTTCTCCATGTTGGCCAGGCTGGTCTCGAGCTTCTGACCTTGGGCGATCCACCCACCTCGGCCTCCCAAAGTGCTGGGATTACAGGCGTGAGCCACTGCGCCTGGCCCCGGGTTGATTTTGATGCTTAGCTAGGTTTGGGATCCATTGAATTATTTAACACCTGAGGTGCCTTTTGTTTTTAATGTTATTCTCTCAACGTGTTTTAAAAATGAAGCCCATGAGATACTTATGAGGTAGTAGAACTTTTCCCCACATTGGTGAAGTAAAAATCTTGGGATTTTGATAGCCAGATTATCTTAGGCATTAAAAAAGATCACACTGACGCCCTCTCTTTTTATAGGGATTCGCAGAGGCATTTTTGGAACATCTCTGGAAGAAATTGCAGGATCCAAGTAATCCTGCCATCATCAGGCAGGCTGCTGGAAATTATATTGGAAGCTTTTTGGCAAGAGCTAAATTTATTCCTCTTATGTAAGTAGCCTAATTTTCCGAGTACTTTTTAATATCATGCTTTAAAAAGAGTATAGCATTGTCTCAAGTCAGAAATATCTCCCTTATTTTTTTGGCATGTTTTTAAAGTGAATAAAATCCCTACTCTGTGCAAGATGTTTATATTTCTAAGTGGTGATTTTAGAATAAAGTGTCTCCTTTTTTATATATAAAACCCTGTATGTAAGGCTTTTGTCATCTCTTTTGTGTGGTTGCACTTAAAGATCCATTTGTTTTATGGATAGAGGACAGAGTTGTATACTGTTTTGATTCTTTTTGTAGGTTTGTCATTTTTTCATTTGCATTCCGAATCTATTGTATCTGTTAGAGCTGAAGAAAAACCCTTTTAAAGGTAATAGACCTATCTAGGAGGCCAGTTTCTTCCAGTGGCCCATGAAGATATCTTTGGACAAGGATGCTGTTGAAACCCTTCCCCAGCCACAAAATTATTCACCATAGGACTTGACTAGGATGCATCGGGGAATACTGAAGTCCGCCAGACTGTCTTTCTCTTGAGAGGTGTTGGTGAACGTGTCCTATTTGGCCAGTCACCCTAAGAGGGGTACCTTTGAGATGGATAGGAGAACCTGCTTTCCATCCCTTGGGACGTTCTTAGGGGCTCACCTGTTCCTAGAAGGTCAGAGCTACTCTGCCTTGTAATTGGAAGGTTGTCTTCTTACGCACCCATCCTTATCCTTCCTTTCTTTGCTTTTCCTCTGTACCCATGAGTATTATTTAAAGAAACCTATGAACTTACTTAGCATGGTTTGTAATGAAAGGCAGTTATGTGTTTTTATGTTATTCTGGTTTTTTTATGAAGTGTAAAGTTGACTTGAATTTTTCTTTTCTCTAGTACTGTAAGATCATGCCTAGATCTTTTGGTTAACTGGCTGCACATATACCTTAATAACCAGGATTCGGGAACAAAGGCATTCTGTGATGTTGCTCTCCATGGACCATTTTACTCAGCCTGCCAAGCTGTGTTCTACACCTTTGTTTTTAGACACAAGCAGCTTTTGAGCGGAAACCTGAAAGAAGGTCAGTGTTGTGGGAGTGCTGGACTGGATTTTCCTTGTGTTCTTGTCACCCTTGAGAATGGTGATTCATTACTTTTTTGAGATTTTTATAAAAACTGGATTCAGAAAACTGCATGTACACTCAAACTTTTAATAATAATTTCAAGCAGCTCATAGGCCCCTACAAACCCCTTAAGATAGATTTGAGCTGGAGAACCCTACAAACCCCTTAAGATGGATTTGAGGTTAAGAAAGAGGTTTCTGCCTTTGAAGGTTTGAAATGTGAAGATGTCTCCAGAGGTGAGGCTGAGCCCTGGGCTGTGCCAGCGCCCTGTACAAAACTTCAGTTGGATGCACCTTCTCTTTGTTGTCCTTGTAACAGCCTAGTAAATGGCAGGTATTCTCCCTTTACAGACAGCACCAAAGCACAAGAAAGTCATTTTCCCAAGATCACATGGTTACTGGCAGGATTAGAAAACTGAAGCCAGGTTGGGCTGACCCTAAAGTTTGAGTTTATGTAGATTAAACTCTGCCTGGAGCCTTGAGACTTAATTGACCATTATTGTTTTGCTAATTTCTAAGAGTTACTTATAATTCAAATCTATCAGTTGAAACTTACTAGATTAGTATATTTTAGTTGAAGAGAGTCTCCAAGAACAGTATTTATAAGTCATTGTAAATTGTTCTGTTTATGTTTATGAATAATTCACATGGTTTGGTGGGTCACTTCCTCTAAACTGGGGTCTCTCAACCCTGCACGATTGCCATTTGGGCTGCATCATCCTTCATCGTTGGGGGCTGTCCTCTGCACTGTAGGATGTTTAACAGCCTCCACCTACTAGCTGCCAAGAGCAGTCCCCGACCACCCCCAGCTGTGACACCTAAAACTGTCTCCAGATACTGCCAGGTGTCCTCTGCGGGGGTCGCAGTCTCTTTGGGTTAACAGCCACAGCTCTAAACTGAAAGTTGTACGTGTTGCATTATATATGTTTACCTACATCCTACATGCTTCTAGAAGATGTTGTATGAACTAGTAGGATGAGGTTTTATCACAAGGTAAGTAAATACAAGCTCTGCTTTTCTTTGTATAAATTAATGCCAGGAATCTGAATTAAATATCTTGTTTTTGTAAGCTGTGACATCCCATTTAGGTAATTTTTATTGAAATATGCATCAAAGAAACTCCTAAGAAAATACACTTAAGTACAAGTTGGTCAGCTTGCCTCTTAAAATAAATGTGATGTCTTTATTTTACTCATGTAGGAAAGAATTATATTCATTAAGTCTAAGAAAGTGGTTTCTGTCTAAATTTGCCTTCTGTTGAGGTAGAAGGCAAATTTGGAGTTTTCTTGTTTAGAAAAAAAACTACAAATGATTACTGTGCACCTGAAAACAGCACTCAGCTTCACTAACAAGACTTGCAAGCTAGAATCAAATTGCTGTTTTGTTTTGTTGCCTGTCGTGATTGTTAGCTGAAACCAAATCACAAGATCTTTTTCTCCCTCTGTATTAACTCAGCCTACACTGAGCTTACAAGCGTATGAACTTCACATTGTCGTGGAATCTTACAGCCTGCTACTTCCTAAGTTTTCTTTAGAGAAGCTGCCTTGGTGACCAATGAATGTGGTTAGCCTAGTGATATTCTTCTGGGCCATATACTGTGTGACTATCTGCATGGACCTTTATTTAAAGCATTTCTGCAAAAAATTTTTTTAAGTTTTTTTTTAAATGTGTGATAATTTGTGCTTTTAAAGATATCTTACACTTTTCACTTATTTGTACCTTTAAAAAAATCTTTTTTTTTTTTTTTAAACCAAAGGTTTGCGGTATCTTCAGAGTCTGAATTTTGAGCGGATAGTGATGAGCCAGCTAAATCCCCTGAAGATTTGCCTGCCCTCAGTGGTTAACTTTTTTGCTGCAATCACAAAGTAAGTTATTTACGCTTTCTTGATGGGAGTTATTTAAAATATTTTTATTTATGTTTATCTAGTATTGTAAGAGTCTGTTAAATTTCTATGAAATTAGTAACATTATAAAAGGCCAGGCGTGGTGGCTGACGCCTGTAATCTCAACATTTTGGGAGGCTGAGGTGGGAGGATTGCTTGAGGCCAGGAGTTAAAAGACCAGCCTGAGCAACATAGTGAGACCCTATCTCTACAAAAAAATTTTAAAAATTAGCTGGGTGTGGTTGCCTGTGTCTGTAGTCCCAACTACTCAGGAGGCTGAGGTAGGAGGATCACTTGAGCCCAGGAGGTCAAGGATGCAGTGAGCCCTGATTGTACCACTGCACTCCAGTCTGGGGTCCAGAATGAGACCCTGTCTCTTAAACAAACAAAAACAACCCAGTCCTTGCAGGAAATACTGTGATACAGCTATTGGTTTTATACTTTGATGGCAATGGAAATTGCTACTACTTCTTATCCAAAGGGCAGCCCTTTGAAATAAGTATGGCAACCAGTAAGCTGAGAGGGGCAAAGCCATAGATGCTTACTAGAGTGACTGCTGTAATAGTAATAGAAATAAACTGGACATGAGGCAAATGTTGACCTGTAAGAGATTGGTTTAGAGAGTTCTGTTCTCTCAGGTCTGGTAGCTATGGCTAATCCATAGCCTTTCCTCTGTGCCAGGCAGTTCTAAGCACTTTACATAGAACTCATTTGATCCTCAAACAGCCCTCTAGGATGAAACCCTGTTTATCAATGGGGAGGTGGAGGTACAGAGAGGTGAAATCACTTGCCTAAAGTCATAGAGCTAGACTGGCAGCACAGATTTAAATGTAGTCTGGCTCCTTTGTAAGCTTTCACTAAGTTATTCTGCTTTATGGAGAAAGCGAATTGGAGAATTGAATATTCAATGAGGATATTTAGGCCGGATCATAGCTTAAAATCTTCAACAGATAAGAGCCAGCAGCTTGCTGAGCTCCGTCAGCCTCTTTAGTTCTCCTTTGCTAGGCGTCTGGTTCAAGGTGTCCTCTCTTCTGAGTCTCAGTGATAGTAAAGGATTAGGAAAAGGCATAAAGAGACCAATAAGCAACGGCGGTGAGTGGGTGGAGGCTTCAGCACGTTGGTTAAGATGGTGAGCAGCTCGAAGAGTGAGGATGGATGAAGCAAAGCAGAGGCCGCTGCCCCTGGTATGTTCTCAGGGTGGGGTCAGAGGACTGCATTTGTGAACCATCTGGTCCAGGGGCTCTCGATTTGGGGTTGGCATGTGCATTGGAGGCACAGAGTGTGATGCGATGTGAGGCTAAGAGCAGGGGATTGAAATAAAAGTCTCTGCCTAGGTACAGATATGGTAAATAAAGGTGTGTACCATTCTGTAGCTGTTGCTTTTGCCTGCTTGATGGTTTTGAGATTGAACCATATTGACACAAAGCTTTATTTTGATTTTAACTGCTCTGTTATGTTCTGGGAATCTTTTTTATTGAGTCTTTGTTGGGATTTCATCTGTTAGTTTTTGTCTTTTTTTTTTTTTTTTTTTTTTTTGAGACAGGGTCTTGCTCTGTCACCCAGGCTGGAGTGCAGTGGCGTGATCTTAGCTCACTACAACCACCACCTCCCAGGCTCATGCAGTTCTCCTGCCTCAGCCTCCCGAATAGCTGGGACTACAGGTGCCTGCCACCACGCCCAGCTAATTTTTGTATTTTTAGTAGAGACGGGGTTTCACCATGTTGACCAGGCTGGTCTCAAACTCCTGAGCTCAAGTGAACCGCCTGCCTCAACCTCCCAAAGTGCTGGGATTACAGGTGTGAGCCACCGTGCCCAGCCGGCTGTGTTAGTGTTTTAGTGCTCAGGAACATTCTTGTATGTGTGTCCTTGTGTGTGGGCACACGCTTCCTTGTCACACACCCAGAAGTGCGGTCAGCTGCGGGGTTGTAGGAGATGCAGATCTTCAACTTTACCTGATAGTGCAAATCACCCTCCAGTGTGGTTTTGCTGATGTGTCCTCCACCAGGAGGAGGGGTCAAGTGCTGTGAGCCTGGGCTAACAGGACAGAAATCAAAGTATGTGGCTTGAAGTTGCCACGGTGACCTGAGAACCTGAGATGGAGAGTGACAGAAGTGAGGTCTAAGTCCTCATCTTGGAGAAGCTGTCCAATAAATAATTTTTCAAGTTGCTCAATCATTTAGAGACAACTACTAGAAAAATTAAAAACATAATTGTCTTTTTTTATTTTATGTTTTCTTCTATGCATTTAACTGTTCTCACTCAGCATGCCCAGTCCTTTCTGTGCCTGTTTTTGAGGTCATGACTTAGTCAACCCCGTGTCCCTCCTTCAGTAAAGGCTTATTTCTTCTTGAGTGCTTCTTCAGCAAGTCTCTTCACCAGCCACTATTTCCTCCTGAGTAACTCCTGAATCCCTCTTCCACCAACCTTCTAATTCTTTTGCAAACAGTAAAAATAAAGACACCTATAGTTATGTAATCTAAAAGTTTTGCCTTGCAAACATTTATTTTTAATGAATAATATCTATTACTCATTAAAATATAAGCCCAGTTTTACATTCTGAGTGACAGCCACATTTTCTTTCTCCTTAGCAAACTTGCAAATAGAAGACCCACAGAACGGTACCCTAAAAGTGGTACTTTCTGCTTTATATTGTTATTTTTACTAGCACTTGTTACATTCAGCAATTTCTCTGTGGTAGGTACAGTTGTCACACGCAGCTCACATCCCCACAGAGTCACTCCAGCATGTTAATGCCTCTGTCTGTGTTGTTTTTTTGTTCCACAGTAAGTACCAGCTTGTCTTCTGCTACACCATCATTGAGAGGAACAATCGCCAGATGCTGCCAGTCATTAGGAGTACCGCTGGAGGAGACTCGGTGCAGACCTGCACAAACCCGCTGGACACCTTCTTCCCCTTTGATCCCTGTGTGCTGAAGAGGTAGGTACTTTTAAACATTGACACTGGAGGAGGTGGATTTTTTTTTCTTTTTGAGACGGAGTCTCGCTCTGTCGCCCAGGCTGGAGTGCGGTGGTGTGATCTCGGCTCACCGCAAGCTCCGCCTCCTGGGTTCACGCCATTTTCCTGCCTCAGCCTCCCGAGTAGCTGGGACTACAGGCGCCCACTGCCATGCCCGGCTAATTTTTTTGTATTTTTAGTAGAGACGGGGTTTCACCTTGTTAGCCAGGATGGTCTCGATCTCCTGACCTCGTGATCCGCCTGCCTCAGCCTCCCAAAGTGCTGGGATTACAGGCGTGAGCCACCACGCCCGGCCAGGAGGTGGATTTAAACGTGATACATGTTTGCTTTTCCCAAAATTGGCCACTCTTCGCCAGAAGTGGCCCTTCCTCGCTGTTGATGAGCGTCTCGTGGTCTCCCTGCGTATATTTCACAGATGCAAAGTAGAGGATGCCTAGCAGGACTTGCCGAGTGGCACAGGCACCCCAGGGTGGGTAGATCTTTGCCTCACTAGGAGCCAGACTGACATCAAGGGTTTTTGGGTTTTTTTTTTTTGTTTTTCTTTAAACTGTTATTTAAACATGTAAGGTTATGGGGATAACGGTGCCAGGATAGGGGAGGGTGCTGTCTTTTCTTGCTTCATAATTTTGTGCCAAGTGTCTTGTTCCTTCCTCTAGAGACCACATCCCATTCTGTTGCACAGGATAAACAAAACACAAATGATTGGCTGGGCGTAATGGCTCATGCCTGTAATCCCAGCACTTTGGGAGGCTGAGGCGGGTGGATCACTTGAAGTCAGGAGTTCAAGACCAGCCTAGCCAAGATGGTGAAACCCTGTCTCTACTCAAAATACAAAAATTAGCCGGGTGTGCTGGTGGGCGCCTGTAATTCCAGCTACTCGGGAGGCTGAGGCAGGAGAATCGCTTGAACCCGGGAGGTGGAGGTTGCAGTGAGCTGAGATTGCACCACTGCACTCCAGCCTGGGCGAGAGAGTGAGACTCTGTCTCAAAAAACAAAAAAAAAACAAAAAGCGATTTATCTAGATGAGTTGTTCTAGAAAACCACTGGGCCAGCCTTAACTTGGCACTTGTATAAGGAAGCAGAATTTTTGCTTATTATGTTTTCTAAAATAACTAGCAGCATCATGACCGTCTGGGATTGTCTGGTCCCTTAAGTCTTGGTTGACTGAAACCAGATTAGTTGTTTTTCCTAGACTTACTTTTCAGCAAATTACTATAGAAATATAAAAAAGAGAGTTCCAGAATATTATGGTTTCGTTTCCATTTGGATATACTATATCTAACTGACTTGTCAGTCTTTGTAAAGTTTAGAAACAATTTCACGTGAAAATGGAAAGATGAAAAACAGTAGTTCAATACTCCATTGACATGAGTGAATGAACTCTTATACAGAAAGAGCCACATTAGTTACAGCATTTACATACAGGGTTGTTTTTTTGTTTTGGTTTTTTTCTTTTTTTTTTTTTTTGAGACGGAGTCTCGCTCTGTCGCCCAGGCTGGAGTGCAGTGGCGTGATCTCGGCTCACTGCAAGCTCCGCCTCCCAGGTTCAGGCCATTCTGCCTCGGCCTCCCGGGTAGCTGGGACTACAGGCGTCTGCCAACACACCCAGCTAATTTTTTGTATTTTTAGTAGAGACAGGGTTTCACCGTGTTAGCCAGGATGGTCTCGATCTCCTGACCTCGTGATCTGCCCACCTCAGCCTCCCAAAGTGCTGGGATTACAGGCATGAGCCACTGCGCCCAGCCAGGTTTTTTTTAATGTAATTATTTAAGCCGTAGTTTTCACTTCTTGGTTTTGGGTAATAGATCTTGTGAGAAAAGATCCAAACCAATTTTGACTTCTGCTGAAGTATTTAACTTGACTTTGAAATGTGATCTTTGTTGACAGGTCAAAGAAATTCATTGATCCTATTTATCAGGTATGGGAAGACATGAGTGCTGAAGAGCTACAGGAGTTCAAGAAACCCATGAGAAAGGTCAGTTTGTGATTGATTGAGCACACTCTCGGAATCTCCTTTCTGGCTCCGGGTCACAGTCAGATAGTAAGTGGCAAGTCGCTCATGCGTGTCATCCCCACACTGTAGGGGGTCAAGGCCAGAGGATTGCTTGAGACCAGCCTGGGCAACACAGTGACACCCTGTTTCTACAAAAATTTTTTAAATTAGCTGGGCATGGTGGTGCACACCTGTAGTCCCAGCTCCTCTGGAAGCTGAGGTGGGAGGTCAAGGCTGCAGTGAGCTGTAAATGTAGCACGGCACTCCAGCCTGGGCAACAGAGCAAGACCCTGTTTTCTTTAAAAAAGCACACCGAAACCGTGCCTTACTCATTCTACCTTTATAAAATTCCAAGCCCAGGTTTTGGTGTTATTTAAAGAGTCTGTGGCTTTTTTGGATAAATTGCTTAACCAGACACTTCACATACTGACATGTGAGAAGTGAAGGTTAATTACAAATTAGCTGAACAAATTTAGATCTTTGCCACTTGCGCATTCTCACCAAGTAACAATCTCCAGTTGACTCATGTTGAAATTGACCCAGCAGTTTACATTAGTTTTATAGATCTTCATGAATGGCTGGTGAAGACGCAGGTTGCAACATACCCTCCAGGTCACATGAGGTGGAGCTGAGACAGTTACAGTTAGAGAGGAAAGTTAGAATCCAGTAATAAAGAATTTCGCTGCTCTGTTGCTTGGGAGCACATTTGTTTTCTTGTTAAAAGCAGCTTCAAGATGGCTTTTTTGTTGTTGTTTTTAATAAGTAATCATTGGAAAGCACCTTTCATCTTTTTCTCTGTTTTGCATTTGTTGAGGGGCGTGTAATTCATTCACCTTGTGTTAGGTACAAGAGCTCTAACACTGGGCAAGAATGACTCGTCGTGTTTCCTGTCCCCATTGAGCTTCAAATCTGTTTGCAAGTCAGACTTGAAACAAATGATTACAATGTATGATGAGCAGTTATGTGGGTATGTTGGTAAGAAGGAAGTGCTTATCAGAGGGAGCTTTTGTTCTGTTCTGTTTTGTTTTTTTAGAGACATGGTCTCGCTATGTTGCCCAGGCTAGATTCAGAACTCTTGAGCTCAAGCAGTCCTCCCACCTCCGCCTCCCGAGTAGCTGGGACTAAAGGCGTGTGCCACTACACTGGCTTTCTTTTGAAATTAAGATATTTTCTTCACCATCTTTACAAACGTTAACACCTTCCTGAGGAAGGAATTGTTGAAAGCTTTTCAGTCAGCAGTGGTGACGTTACTGATGATTTCTGATGTTTCTACAGGAGATAGTGGAAGATGAAGATGATGACTTTCTGAAAGGCGAAGTGCCCCAGAATGATACCGTGATTGGGATCACACCGAGCTCCTTTGACGCGCATTTCCGAAGTCCTTCGAGTAGTGTGGGCTCCCCACCCGTGTTGTACATGCAACCCAGTCCCTTCTGACGGCAGAGATTTGTGACTGAGTGTGACATTTGGGATTCCCCATCACTCGTCATGCCCTCAGCACCCAGCTCGTGCCATTGGGCATTGATGGCATTGAGCTGGAGCGAGTGCCTGCCTCGGCTGTGGCACTTCCAGGTTCGACTGAATCAAGCATCTGAAGACTGGGTTTTTTTGTTGTTGTTGTTCCCCTTACAGACAAAATGAAGACTATCATGTGCAATCTTTTACAGTGGGGTTGATGATATATTTGGAAGGATTTGCTTGTTTAATATGTACATTTTTTGTGTTAACAGCTTTTTGACACAATTACTGGGTAATTTCTAACATAGGTAGCAGACTGTTTCACGGGTTGCTGTTTTAACATGGGTTTTTGTCAGATCCATGGTCATAGGACTTTGCTGATCAGCTTTCAGTGAAGAATCCTCTAAGTTAAAACTTCTATTTAAAGACTTTAACTAGAAAGTGTTTATTTTGGCTACATTGTTCACCTTCTGCTGTATTGGTATTTGTCTGTTGGGATTTCAAGGGAGTGTAGAGAAGATAGAAAGCCAAGAGCTGGCCCGATGTGGTCTGGGACACAGAGTTGGAGCTGGCACTGAAGATCTCCAGGGACTTCAGAGACCAATAAAAGCCCATAGGGAAGAGAGAGAGGATATAGAGAAACACGATCAGATGTGTAATATACTTGGCACAGCGAAAAAATGGATTTAAAAGACAGAAATGGAGGTCCAGGTAGATGTAATTCACACGGACTGAAAGTGAGCCTGGACTTGTGTGAAACACAGATTGGATTTGACCCCTTGGCTCTCAAGTGTCCCCTTAGATCTAGAACTGCTCCATGGTGGCCATCAGATCGAGTCAGTTTTGATCTGCATCAATTAGTTATTGAGAATTTCTTTGTTCAAACAGGAAAAATTTTTTAGATTATTTGGTGTTACGGTTTTGCTCACAACAATTGGTGGAAGTTTCTAGTGCAGTCTTGGTCTGATGGCTGTGCGTATCGTACATTCGGCTTGGTGAAATCCTTCTCTAAAGCCTCTTTGTATTTTTATAACTAAACAGAGGAAGTCTTCAGAAGACCTCGCTTTATAACAAATTTGTGCAAACACTGCTAGAGTCATTTTGAAGCTCAAGCATTTTCACTTTGTTTCTTACATGTGTACTTTTTTGTTTACTTGTGAAAATGGCCATCTTTAAGCATATTTATTTTCTGCCACTTCTATTTATTTAAAGGCAAGCAATATTTTCTTGATCATAAATATTTTGTAATGAAATACGTCCTCTTTCCCAGGGCTTTGTATGCGCTTGTATAATTACATTGATGGCAATGTAGAGTTTGAATTTCAGTCTGTAAATACTTTTTTGGAAAATAGAAATTTTTATTGCTTTAAAGTTTTGGATATGGGTGGTTTTCTTTTGGGGGCTTGGTGGAAAGTCATTTGAGAACTTTTAAGGTTCTCTTTTTAACTGCTGGCAAAATGTTGATTTTTTTATATTAGATAAAATGAGTAAATGAAATTCCCCAGAAATTAATAGTAAGTGGGGTCTTTGTGGGTTGGGAAGTAGTTTTAACGTAGAAAGATATTGACAAATAAGTCTGTTTAATTTCAAAGAGTTTGTGAAAAAAAATCCATGGTGAAAATAAAACAATGACGACATGGTTAATCTGGAACTTTCATTCTTATACCAATAAAAGGTACCTCAATACATGTTCTTTCAATTTCTGTTTTTTTTATTTTATTTTTTAATTTAATGTATTAAAGCATTTTGCAGTGGAAAACTCCTGAGGCATTGCTGTTGAAGAGGGAGAAATAGTGCTGGTGTGGTGGGGAGCTTGATGAAATTCATTGCATGCCAGGGTGAGGATGGCTTCCGTGTGCACCGTATGAAGTATCCGCGACTCTCCTTAATCACACCCAGCCAAGAGTGATTGAGGCTTGAGCAGGTCCAAGGGAAGCAGACACTTCTTTCAAAAAGTTACATGCTTTGAAGGGACATCTATGGGGAAAAATACTGTGAAATCTCCTTAGAAATTGCATGCCAACAATGGGAATTTTTCCTTTCACTAAAAAGCAAGCTGTCAGTTGTAGGAGTCTCCAGGGTCTGTCCTTTTGTCTGTGTGCTCTGGTTTGGTCTTCCTTGATGAGAAGTGGCTGAATTTTTACAAGTCAACTTACCGAGTGCCACGGGCTTCCTTTCCTAACTAGCTGTTTGACCTTGAGCAAGTTACCTAACCTTTCTGAGCGCTAATTAAACTGTAAAATGGGAAAAAGATACTAGCGTAAGGCTTTAAGGATTCGATGCATGTACAAGTTAACGGCCGTTATTTTCTTGTAAGAAAGGAAGCACTTTCATGGGAAGTTTTTTTCGGTTAAAGATAACTTCCATTTCTTCCATAATACCTACCTCCCTGGTACCAACTTAGATCTGAACTGGAGAGGAGGAAGCAGCGTGTTTCCCTTGCCAGGCAGTGCTTATGATGGTGGTTCTTAACCCTAGCTGTGCCCTAGAATCAGTCCCTCGGAGTGCTGAGAAACTAAGGATGCCCAGGCTCACACCACACACCAACTCAACCTCTGATTGAATCAGTCTCCAGAAGAAGGGTCTGGATGTGGATGGTTTTTAAAGCTCCCTGGTGATTCGAAGGTGCAGGCTGCCTTGAGAACTGTTCATTGGTTTACAACTGCATACTTTTCTTGTTTCAACTAATTGAACATCCAAAGCTCCACCATGTTTTGTTCCATCAAATGCTTTCCTTTTGTGTGTTTCAGTCTGACTCTGGATCGTTGAGTAGGATTTATAATGTATCTAAGAATTTGGGGCCAGGTGTGGTAGCTCATGCCTGTAATCTGAGCACTTGGGGAGGACAGTGAAAGGATCTCTTGAAGCTAGGAGTGTGAGATCAGCTGGGGCAACATAGTGAGACCCCCATCTCTACATTAAAAAATTTGAAACACAAATTGGGATCCTTTCACTAAATATTTACTAAGGTTCTGTATAATGTTCATCATTCTTTTTTTGAGACAGAGTCTCACTTCACTCTATCACCCAGGCTGGAGTGCAGTGGTGCAATCACGGCTCAACAACTGCAACCTCTGCCTCCTGAGTTCAAGTGATCCGCCCACCTCAGCCTCCTGAGTAGCTGGGACTACAGGTACGCACCACCATGCCTGGCTAATTTTTGTATTTTTAGTAGAGATGGGGTTTCACTATGTTGGCCAGGCTGGTCTTGAACTCCTAACCTCAAGCAATCTGTCCGCCTCGGCCTCCCAAAGTGCTGGGATTACAGGCGTGAGCCACCATGTCTGGCCTCAAAAAAGTGTAATTTAAAAAATATTTCCCTGTATATATTCTTTGAAGCTTGCCATCAGCCATCTTGTGAGGCAGGTTGGTTTCCTATCTTAAAGAAACAGGCTTTCCAACATTGTAATTAGTGCTTTCTTTTTCTTTTTCTTTTCTTTTTTTGAGACGGTCTTGCTGTAATCACCCAGGCAAGAGTGCAGTGGCGCAGTCGTGCCTCATTGCAGCCTTGATCTCTCGGGCTTGACTGATCCTCCCGAGTAGCTGGGACTACAGGCCTGCCACCATGCCCAGCTAATTTTTGTATTTGTTGGAGAAGCAGGGTTCCCTGTGTTGTCCAGGCTCGTCTCAAACTTCTGGGCTCAAGTGAGTCCTCCTTCGGCCTTTCAAAGTGCTGGGGTTACAGGCATGAGCCGCAGTGCTGGCCACACACCTGCTATTGCTTCCTCATTGCCTGTAGACCAAAATTTGTGGAGCTGGGGTGGAAAGAGAGGTAGGGGAGTGGTTTCCTGCTTGTTATCTGGCTCATTTAGTCCTTTAACACAGGACTCAGCCTAGGAGATTGATAACCTGAGATTACTTGAAAAAAGATCACCCAAAAGTGAAAAACCAGTTAGGCAAACTGCACCAGCCCCAGGCAGAACCCACAGAACCTTGTTCTTCACCTTTGCACTTCCAAATGCCTCACTTTGATTGACTACTCTTTGCTCTGCAATTCCAATAATAGCTATCTTTAGAGTGTTTAGTATGTACCAGGTGAAACAAACATGCTATTCTACAAAACCAGTTCAGGGAAGTTAAGTAACTTGCTCCAGGCCAGCCTGCTGGTCATTGATCACCCTGGATTCAAACCCTGTTTTTAGCTCCGAGCTTCCTAGTTGTGACTTACTTAATGTCGCCTGCGTTAGAATGAGTTGTTTACAGTCTAGGAGCATCTTATAGTGATGGAGAGCACTGCCTTTGGAATCCTGCAAAGCTAGGTTCAGTCTTAGTTCTACTATTTATTTCTACCACTTTGAGCAAGTTACTGTATCTGTTACAACGGAGGTGTTGATAGTAGCTCCTACATTTGTGAGGACAAATGACAAATGAGGTGTTGATAGTAGCTCCTACATTTGTGAGGACAAATGACAAATGTAGGTGTAATAATACAGAGAAATAATTTCCTGGTAGCTAGAAATAGAGTTATTTTGGGTGAGAAGTTGGGTAACCTGGCGATGGGAACACCATCTTCTACAGTCACTTCTTTACTGTAGTAAATTTCCTGGTATTTTTGTTGAACGGGGTATGTAAGCTGAGGGGGAGATTTATGAAAGAAGACGATGAATACGGATGATAAAATTCTAATAAAGTTTCTGCTCTATCATGTGGCTCCTCTGTATCTTTTGTAAAATTACTTTTTGTTAATGTGCTGCAGAGTCGGATGAATTTGAGCAATATTTCCAAGTTTTAGAAGAGAGCTCCACAGTGAGACGCCTCTCACCTTGGGGACCTGTCCTCAGATTAAGGGCTCTGCAGTCAGTATCCGCAAATCCTTCCCCCACGGTTCCCAGCCCACCTGTGAGTGGCCTATTGGATTCCAATCACGACGTGTTAATCGATGATCTCTTTAGTACGTGGGGCTAGCACAGTTCAGGATATATTTTCTCAGTTTAAGACCATTTACATTTATTTTTATTATTATTTTTAGAAACAGAGTCTTCCTCTGCAGTGCCCAAACATAGCTCATTGCAGCCTCCCACTCCTGGGGTCAAGAGATCCTCCCGCCTCAGCCTACAGAGTGGCTGGGATTACAGGTGCATGCCACTATGCCCAGTTAATTTTTAAATTTTTGGCAGAGACGAGGGTATGGGGGAGGGTGGGTCTCACTAGGTTGCCCAGGCTGGTCTCGAACTCCTGGCCTCAAGCGATCCTCCTGCCTCGGCCCCCCAAAGTGCTGGGATTACAGGCGTGAGCCACCGAGCCCGCCTGATTAGGTTTATTATTAGTCATTGAATGCAATCTTACGGAGCTGCACAGCAGGGTCCCAAACTCAAGCCTGTGGAAGGTCGCACACCTGGGAAGCATGGAGCAATGACCTAAAGCGCAGCAGTCGGAGCTAGAACCCGCCCAGGGAACTCGCCTGGAGGCTCTCTTGGCTGGTGCAGCTGCTCCCTGGCCGCTCCCCTTTCCCCGCTCCTTCACGCCCACGCTTTTGGGACTACACTTCCCAGCGCCCCTTGCGGAGGAGGCGGGCCGCGCGCTGCTTCCGGGGCCGCTTCCTGTCTTTGGACTACATTTCCCGTGAGGCCTTGCGACCCTGTCCTGGATTTCTCCAGTCTCTTCGGCCGGCTCCGCCTCCGCCTGGACTCCACTTCCCGGCAGCGCCCGCGGTGGGGCGGGACAGGACGAGGCGGGACGCGGGGCCGGAGGGGCGGGGCCGGAGGGGCGGGGGCGGCGGGCGGCCCGGAGCTGCAGGGGGAGGAGCCGCCTCCTCCCAGGGCCTGCCTGGGCGGCCGCCTCCGCTATGCCGCTGCTTGTCGAGGGGCGGCGAGTGAGGCTGCCGCAGTCAGCCGGGGACCTCGTCCGAGCCCATCCGCCTTTGGAGGTGAGTGGGGCGCGGCGCGGGGCTTCGGGGCGGGCCCGAGGGGAAGCTGCAGGGCGGGCGAGCGCCCTCCTCACCCCACCGCTGCCCGCCTCACGCGACACAGACTTGAAACTTGGCGCTGTTGGCACATCCGGAGCCCCGGCCGTCGGCTCGCGTCTTCCCCTTGAGGGGTGCGGGAGTTTTTGCCTTCTTTAGACTTCAGCAGGCTGCCGCGGAGGCCACTGTCTGACAGGGGAGGGGACGGGGGCCCAGAGAGGTTAGGTGACTTGCCCAAGGTCGCACAGCACTGCGGCTCGGGGACACGCCGGGACCCCCATTCCCAGACGGGGCGGCTGCAACCCCCAGAGGGCTCGGTCCGTTTAGGCAAATCCGTCCGCCCGCCTTCGGGGACCCGCAGCCTGCGGTGAACGTTGCTTTGTCCTTGCGTCCGCGTGAAGCAGGAGGTTATTCCAGGGTGGGCTTCGGAGAGCGTTTGGCCTGGGGGATCTTGGCGGGGACCCCCAGTCCTTCCTCCTCTCTCTCCCCTACCCCCGGAGCGTAGGGCGCCGAGTTATTTTTAGCCGCAAGAGAGAGCCCTGCTTTCCGCAGCTGGGCCACAGGACCACGCCCTGATGCACGGGTTTTGTTTTTGTTTTTTCTGCTTTTGTGCTCAAATAGATCTCTGAACTCTTGTCCACGCTTCTGCAGGGACTGTCGGCAAGGGGGTTCTCAGGTTTTAAAAAGAGCGGGGCGTGGCGACGGGGGGCAAACGTCCTACTTGCCATAGATCCTGTTAAAGGGGAATCAATCATTTCGTTGATTTGAGAGTCAAATATCGAGCCCCTAATATCTGTTGGGCACCGTACTGATCACTGTCCCTGCCCTCGAAGTGTTTGTAGTCTAGAAGGGAGAATGGTTTCTGATGAAGACTCAGATACTATAAACTGTTAAGTGCCATAAAGAAAAAGCATCCCCTTTCACTCTGAATGGGAAGCACAGGAACCTGACCAAGTGTGTTGGGTTGGGGAAGGCATTTAGAGGTTTCATCTGTCACAGCTGTACAGTTTGTGATTATTTTGTTTGCTTGTTTGTTCTCTATTTGATCTGTCCCCAGAATGTAAGCCTCCTGAAGGCAGATAAGAGTAGTGTCCTCACTTTTGTATCCTCAGAGTGTAGGACGGTCCCTGGCATAGAATTGGCGCTCAGTAAAGATTTGTTGCATAAATGAGGGCACAAAATGATCCCTGAACGTGTTCTGAAGGGTGACAAGGATTTACTGACGGGGAGAAGGCTGACAGCTCTGTGTGATTCTCAGCTTGCATTTCAGGACCGACCATCGTCTGTTAGCCAACATGCACCGAGCTAGGCGTGGTGGCGTGTCACTTTATCCTTGCATTGTGTTACTGTCCTGTTAACTAGCAAAGTCGAGAGTAGGACTCACCAAGGAAAAATAATTTCAGCCGCCTGAAGAATTTAGGGGATGCTCTACTTTTATGTCTGTTTGAAAATGTCCGTGATAGAAAGTTAGATGAGTGTCTTGGGCTGCACACTTAAGTGTGGAGGGGGATTTGGTGACACATTGGGGCTGCTCCTCTCGGAGGAAGGTTTTGGCCTATTTAAGAAGACATGTCCTAGAAAGGCTATGTACTGGGGACCAGTTTGTGTTACAGGAACTTTGGAAGGGGGCGATCACTTTGATTTGCGGCAGTGTAAGTGAAGAAGGATGCAGGCACGAGAGAGATTTGAAAAGGAGAAGAAGGGTGAGGGCATCGCAGCTGGGCAAGCCGCCTGGGGCGCGGCGGGCAGGAGGGGAAGGGCCCAGTGGGTGGGTGGCCTGGCCAGTTTCTCCAGAGCAGCCAGGGTGAGGAGGGGAAGCATGGAAAGTAAAGCTACAGGGGTGGATTGTACCCAGATGACCAAATGACCAAGGGGCTTAGATGGACCTTTCACCTACTTAGCAACAGGGAGACATTAAAGGTTGGGGTGTTTTTGTTTTTGTTTTGTTTTGAGACTTAGTTTTGCTCTGTTGCCCAGGCTGGAGTGCTGTGGTGCAATCTCGGCTCACTGCAACCTCCGTCTCCCAAGGTTCAAGCGATTCTCATGCCTCAGCCTCGCAAGTAGCTGGGATTACAGGTGTATGCCACCACGCCCAGCTAATTTTTTTATTTTTGGTAGAGACAGGGTTTCACCGTGTTGGCCAGGCTGGTCTTGAACTCCTGACCTCAAGTGATCTGCCCGTCTCGGCCTCCCGAAGTGCTAGGATTACCGGTGTGAGCCACTCCACCCGGCCTGGATTATTTTTATATAATAAAGCAGGGTGTCCTCTTTGTAGGAAAGCAAAATATAATAATACAGAAAAGAAAAAAAAATGTATGACTACAACCATTCTTCAGTTTGGTGAAAGTCCTAATGAAGGTTTTTCTTTGTATATACTTTACTTTTTTTAAAAAAATGATAGCTTACTATATGTTGCTATACATTATACATTATAGTGTGTTTTTCATGTAACGATGTGTTCTGAGTATGGAGTACCAACAGTTAGAAGCCTGTGTGTAGCTACGACTAGCAAATAACAACAATAACAGTAATACAGCGGAAGCTGCCAAGCACCACAGCAAGAGTTACTGCTATTCCCATTTTACAGATGAGGACTGTGAGGCACAGAGAGGCTGGGAAACTGGCCCCAGGCCCCACATCCTGGGAGTGGTGAAGCCAGGATTGGAACCCTGGCAGCCTGCCCTTGACTCTGGAGCTGCGCTATTCAGTACAGTAGCCACGAGCCATGTGGTTACTTAGGATTTAAATTAAAAATCAATTACAATTAGATACAATTGAAAACTCAGTTCCTCAGTTGCAGTAGCCACATTTCAAGTGCTGAGCAGACGGCATGGCTACTAGTGAGACAGTGTGAATATAGACGGTGGCCATCCCTGCATAGAGTTCCTTTGGCCAGAGCTGTGCCCTCCCTTAGTCACTCTTAACCAGTCACTGGGTACTCGGTAACCAGTCCTGCAACATCTTGGGTAATATAGTTCCACAGAGTCTACAAGATGCTCGCAGCGTAGCTTAGTTCCTGCTTTTATTATTTATTATTATTATTTTTTTTTTGAGAGATGGAGCCTTGCTCTGTCACCCAGGCTGGAATGCAATGGCGTGATCTTGGCTCACTGCAACCTCTGCCTCCCAGGTTCAAGCGATTCTCCTGCCTCAGCCTCCTGAGTATCTGGGATTACAGACATCCGCCACCATGCCCGGCTCATTTTTGTATTTTGAGTAGAGATGGGGCTTCAACATGTTGGCCAGCCTGGTCTGAAACTCCTGACCTCAAGTGATCCTCCCGCCTCAGCCTCCAAAGTGCTGGGATTACAGGCGCTAGCCACTGTGTTGGGCCTCATAATTTCTTATATAGCATTGTGCTTTACAGTTCACAAATCATTTTCATGCCCCTCTCCTGTTTGTAAAGGAAGAATTGACAAACAGGACAGCAGGCGTGAGGGTCACATGATCATCCCCCAGGTCACAGCTAGGTGATTGGCTAAGACACAGGTCAACAAGCCACAGCTCATGGGCCGGACCCTGCTTATGTATAGCCTATAGGCCAAGAATGGTCTTTATATTTCTCAAAGGTTGAGAAAAATCAAAATAGTATTTTGTAACATGGGAAATGGTGTTGAAATTAAAACTTCGGTGTCACCTATAAATAAAGTTTTATTGGAACACAGCCACATCTGTATTGTCTATGGCTGCTTTCACTTCATAATAGCAGAGTTGAGCAATTGTGACAGACTGCGGCCTTGCAGAATCCCAAATATTTCCTGTCTGGCCTTTTTCAGAAAATCTGCCGGTCACTGGGTTAAGAGAATACTGCCATTGAATAGGAATTGGGAAATAGGGATGAGGGACTGAGGGAAAAGTTTTTTTTTTAAAGCAAATATTAGTATCTAGAGAATATTAGAGGTTAAGAAAAGTGGGACTACTTGCATATGAATTTATAAAGTAGGACTGTGTGTTTTTCCAAAGAAGGGAAGTTTGGCTAAACTCTTTTCACTACTTAAAAGAGCAAAAATTAGCCAAGTGTGGTGGCGTGCGCCTGTGGTTCCAGCTACTGCAAAGGATGCTGAGGTGGGAGGATTGCTTGAGCCCAGGAGTTTGAGGTTGCAGTGAGCTATGATCTGGCCACAGCACTTCAGCCTGGGCAACAGAGTGAGGCCTTGTCTCTGAAAAAAAAAATTAAAAATAAAGTAGAGGCTGGGCACAGTGGCTCATGCCTATAATCCTAGCACAAGTGGGGTGGCGTGCGCCTGTGGTTCCAGCTACTGCAAAGGAGGCTGAAGCAGGAGGATCACATGAACCCAGGAGTTTGAGACCAGCCTGGGCAATACAGGGAGACCCCATCTCTCCAAACAATACAAAAATTAGCCAGGTGTGTTGGCTCACGCCTGTAGTTCCCAGCTCCTTGGGAGGCTGAGGTGGGAGGATTGCTTGAGGCCAGAGGCTGCAGTGAGCCACGATCTCGCCGCTGCACTCCAGCCTGGGAGACAGTAAGACCCTGTCTAAAAAAAGAAATTAAAAGATAGAGCAAAGCAGTCTACTGTTTTAGTTTTCTGGCATTCTCTCTTCTGATAATTTTTGCTTTTATTTCTTTGGGAAATCATAGGAGCTGTGTTGAAGAGAGACATGATTTTTGGTCTTTGTGAAAGCAGTAATTAATTTCTCACAAATAGCTTTGCTTTTGAGTGGTGACCCAATTGTGAACATGAGTGTTAAAAATTCGCCTTTGCGCCCTCCCTTCTCTTCCCTTCCCTCAAAGAACAAAGCAGAAGGTAAGTATCTCAGGAGTAATCAAGAGGGAATTCTGAATTCTCCCCTGTTATTCTGAACTAAGGTGAGGTAAGACGTGGAATGAAAATGAGAG
This sequence comes from Pongo abelii, assembly GCF_028885655.2. Taxonomy (NCBI): domain Eukaryota; kingdom Metazoa; phylum Chordata; class Mammalia; order Primates; family Hominidae; genus Pongo; species Pongo abelii. Next base: position 12,766,057 of record NC_072003.2, on the reverse strand, counting down.
GCTTTCACCTGTAGAGGTGTTCTGAGTTTTAGAGCAGTCACACCTGTTTCTCATTGACTTCTGGAGCCAGCAAGGCTGTCTTGCCCATCTAATTTTACACTGCAGTTCATTTAATCTTTAGTTTGTTTCTTAAATTAAGGGGCTTGTCTCATTTTCATTGATACCTTGCTTCCAGTTAATGGAAGTTTATAAACAGAAGAAAACACCATGTAAGTAATCAAGCTGATCATTATGTTTATTACATCTCTTCTTTTAGTTTAATCTTAATTTTTTTTTTTTTTTTTTTTGAGGCAGGGTCTTGGTCTGTCACCCAGGCTGGAGTACAGTGGTGCAATCATGGCTCACTGCAGCCTCCACCTCCTGGCTGCAAGTGTTCCTCCTACCTGAGCCTCCAGAGTAGCTGAACTACAGGCACATGCCACCACACCCAGCTAATTTTTGTAATTTTTGTAGAGACAGGATCTTCCTTGTTGCCCAGGCTGGTTTTGAACTCTTAGGCTCAAGCAGTCCTCCCTCCACAGCCTCCCAAAGTGCTGGAATTACAGTTGGGAGCCATCGCACCCTGCTGCTCTTATGTTTTATTAAGGGAGCACTAACCTAAATTAGCACCAGTCATGCGAAATGGCAAGAAGCTGATAGAAGACTAAGACTGCAAAACTGTCTTCCCGTGTAGACAATACATACATACGTTGTCTAGACATTTGAGGAAGATTTTGTTCATCCAGGAGTTTGTTGCAAGTAAGAAGGAAATTATGATACATTGTAGTGTTGTATCAATTTAACATTTTTGAAAAAGTTTTTGTTAAATAACCACTGAATTTTTAACCACTTAATTTTTTTTACAAGCTTACTAAATAAGTTTGTACAAATACTCAGATTATTGACACTTAGTATTAACATACCTTTCGTGAATGTGCCTTATCCATTTTGTTCTTGTACTCTAATAATAACCGTGTGGTAGAACATTGAGAAGAGAGGACAACAGCCGCAGGAATCACTCATGTTTGCTCTTTTGGCACAGCCATGCTTGTATTGGTGAAATTTCCTTCCAGTGTTTTTCTCTATGGGGATAAGCATTTAATCATTGTTGTATTAACGGCACATTTATAGCTCTTTAAAACATTTTTTATACTTTTGTATCTTGCTTTGCAATTAGCATTTCAAAACTCTTTTTCCCATAGTTTTCATTTCTCACGACGGTGCAGTTAGTGGTTGTGACTTGGTTCTGTGCCTAATGTACTTACCTTTTCCATTGTTGCTCCCAGCTTTTTGCCATTACAAATTACACAGGGGGCTGGGCACGGTGGCTCTTGCTATAATCCCAGCACCTTGGGAGGCCAAGGCAGGCGGATCACTTGAGGCCAGGAGTTTGATACCAGTGTGGCCAACATGGTGAAACCCGGTTTCTACTAAAAATATGAAAAGCCGGGCATGGTGGCACACGCCTGTAATCCCAGCTACTGGGGAGGCTGAGGCATGAGAATCACTTGAACCTGGGAGGTGGAGATTGCAGTGAACTGAGATTACGCCACTGCACTCCAGCCTGGGCAACAGAACGAGACTCTGTCTCAAAAAAAAAAAAAATAAGATAAAAGAAATAACACAGGGATGAACATATTTTGAGTTATTTCCTTAGGACAGATTTCCAGAAGTGAAATTACTAGGTTAGGGACTAAGGTAAAAAAGCGGAGGCCAGGTATGGTGGCTTATGCCTGTAATCCCAGCACTGTAGGAGGCCAAGGTGGGTGGATCACTTGGGTCCAAGAGTTTGAGACCAGCCTGGGCAGCATAGGGAGGCCCCATCTCTACAAAAAGTATAAAAATCAGCCAGGTGTGGCGGTGTGCGCCTGTACTCCCAGCACTTTGGGAGGCCGGGGTGGGTGGATTGCTTGACCCCAGGAGTTTGAGACCAGCCTGGGGAGCATAGGGAGACCTCGTCACTACAAAAAGTATAAAAATCAGCCGGGTGTGGTGGCGCAGGCCTGTAGTCCCAGCTATTTTGGAGGCTAAGGTGGTAGGATCGCTTGAGCCTGGGAGGTGGAGGCTGCAGTGAGTTGAAATTGTACCACTATACATCAGCTTGGGTGACAGAGTGAGAGACTGTCTCAGAAAATAAAAAAGAGGGGATGTGATTTCAGAGCCATCCATCCACTATTCCTGTGTAATCTGATTCTCTTTACAATGGTAAAATTGTTAAGAGTCTCACACTCTTTAGTAAAGAACTGTGATAGCTGGGTGTGGTGGGTCATGCCTGTAATCCCAGCACTTTGGGAGGCCAAGGCAGGAAGATTGCTTGAGCCCAGGAGTTCAAGACCAGCCTGGGAGACATAGTGAGGCCCTGTCTCTTTAAAAAAAACAAAACAACAACAACAAAAAACAAACTATAATAAAGGGTTTTTGCATCTCATTTCATAGGTTACTATGACATCTGATTTCATAGGTTAAAAAAACCACCGCGCAGAACCTCATCGTTTTCTCTGCATTGTTCTGAATGACCGTGGCTGCTGCCTTTTTCTTTGAGCCTCTCTGTCCACTGACACACTCCCCACACACTAGCGTGCTGCCCACGCAGAGCCCGCTTTGGCTCTCTCCACATCTTTAGTTTTTCCATCCTCACTAATTTACATCACTGTTTTATTTTTTTTTAATTAAACAGGAAAGAGCCAGACTTCTCAGAGGTCAGTGTGTTCAACAAGTGGGACCCCAGGGCCTTCTCTATGTTCAGCAAAGAGAGCTTGCAGTGACCTCCCCAAAGGATGGTAGGTTAGGAAGCAGTGAATTGGGCGCTATCCCAAAAGGCTGTTGGATATTTTATTTTATTTCTTTTTTAAACAGGCTCCATCTCCATTCTGGGTTCTGATGATGCCACTACTTGTCACATTGTGGTCCTGAGGCACACAGGTATGATGAGAGAGGTGAAGGAAACCATTACTTAAACTGACCCAACCTTTGGGAGCATTGAATTTCTCGCGTTGAGTTTCCTGGTGTCTTGTTGGAAGCGGACTCCGCTTACCTTTTTTCTGGTCTGCATGGTGTCTCCCTGGTGTCCTGGTCAGAATGGGTTGGCTGGGCAGCACAGACCTTTCCGTTTTTCCCCTACAGGATATTCAAAGACGAGGCGGTCCGGAGGGACAGGCGGAGTCTCGGCCTGCGCACTGCACTCCCATCAGGAATAACTTGAGTCCTTTCACCCTTGTTCTTCAGGTAATGGGGCCACCTGCTTGACACATTGTGACGGAACCGACACCAAAGCTGAGGTCCCCTTGATCATGAACTCCATAAAATCCTTTTCTGACCACGCTCAATGTGGAAGGTGAGATCCACGCTGCTCTCATAGGTGAATTGAGATCTTGGAACCGTTGCGTACAGGACGTGGCCGTGGAAGCTGTTAGGGGAACACAGGATGCCACCGCCGTCGTGTCTGCCTCGTTCCCCTGGAACAGAACCTGGCACGACGTGGGCACTGCGTGAGCAGTGGTTGAGTGAATGAGTGGGTGTTGGGCACAGGCAAGGAGTCCGTGCTGGATTTGAGATGGAAGGCTTGACTTTGAACTTGATGTCGCCTCAGGAACGTCGAGTTTGCGATTTTCACGTCGTTTTGCTCTCCCCCGGGTGTGGTAGCTCTTCATGCAGTCATTCCTCCCGCAGTTGCTTGTTAAATGCTTCCTCTCACCTACACCTTGTAGTTTCTAGGGACACAGCAGTGAAGACTAGACAGAAAGCCCGGCCCAAGATGTTTGTATTCCGAAGCCGAGAGACTGTACACAAGATGGGGTGTTGGGTGGTGAGGCGGGGCTGTGGAGAAAACCAGGCCAGGAAGATGTGGGGACCGCTAGGGGGCGAGGCATGTAGTTTTTTTTTCTTGTTCTCTTTTTGTTGTTGAGATAGGGTCTGGCTGTGTCACCCTGTCTGGAGCGCAGTTGTGTGATCTCAGCTTACTGCAGCCTTGACTTTGCGGACTCAGGTGATTCTCCCACCTCAGCCTCCCAAGTAGCTGGGACCACAGGTGTACACCACCATACCCAGCTAGTTGTTTTTTTTTTTTCTGTAGAGACAGGGTTTTGCCAAGTTGCCCAGGCTGGTCTTAAACTCTTGGGCTCAAGTGATCCTCCCAGCTGAGGGGTATAGTTTTAAATTCCAGCAGATTGGTAGTTTCCCCAAGGATTGCTGGATAAGAAGCGGCCTCTAGCCTGGGTGCCCCCACAGCACCTCATCCTCTCTCACTGCAGTAAAGTATCTGCTGCCTCCATTTGACAGAGACCGGCACTGAGGCTCAATGTGCTGGAGCACACAGGAGCTAAGTGGAGGCTGATGACACAGGCCTGCTGTCAAGACCACTGTTCACACACCCGTCCCCTCTCCTTGCTCTGTCTTTGTGTAGACCTGGCAGGCATTGCTCTCATTTTATTTGAAGTCTAAGGCAGCCATTGAGTGAACTATTCCCATCATATACAAAGGCTTAACAATCCTAGGAGTCAAAAAAGGAAAGAGAGAGTTCTCTGGGAGAGATTTGCCAGTCAATACCGATCGATTCTAAATTCTCCCTCTGCGGTCTGTGCCGAGGCTGGGCTGGCTTCATGGACATGTGACCCGTGCAGGCCCAAAATGGTATTTTCATTTTCCTGTCATCTTGGCCCCCGCAGGGGGACATAATCAATGCCATTATGTTGCCACACACTCTGCTTCATGGTTCTCAGAACGTGCCTGTCAGCTCTTCCTGCTCTGTTGTAGAACTGCGATCGCTCAGGGAGTCAGAGGCAAACCTGGTGGCCCAGTGGCAAGCACAGCCATGGTGGCCACAGCTCTCCTTACTACTACTACTTGGAGTTTATTATGAGGCCCCTCGAGGCTGTGCCCTGTCTTAGGTACATCCAAGGTTCTGGTTCATCCCTCAGGAAGATTTTGTGTCTGAGAAGGCAGCGTGAAGTCTGGCAACACTTTGCCGAGCGTGAATTCGCCCAGTTGACGGGCTGTGGAAAAGGGGGTTAGTAGATGAGTGTGGGAAACACTGGGTTCAAGAAAAGTTAGTTGGATTTTTTCAATCGCAGGACTTCTCAAGAGCTTCACTGTGCTAATGCGCAGTGTGACTCCTAAGGAGGGCTTCCAACAGGCAGTTGCCCAATCTTTTTTTTTTTTTTTTTTAATTTGTTTTAGAGCCAGGGTTTCACCCTGTCACCCAGGCTAGTCTCAAACTTCTGGGCTCAAGCAATCCTTCCACCTCTGCCTCCCAAGTAGCTGGGAATAGAGGTGTATGCCAGCACACCTGGCCCCAAACCATTTTTTTTTTTTTTTTTTTTTGAGACAGAGTCTGGCTCTGTCACCCAGGCTGGCATACAGTGATGCAGTCTTGGCTCACTGCAACCTCTGCCTCCTGGGTTCAAGTGATTCTCCTGCCTCAGCCTCCCGAGTAGCTGAGATTACAGACGCCCACCACCACACCCAACTTACTTATTTATTTTTTCCCCGAGATGGAGTCTTGCTCGATTGCCCAGATCTGGAGTGCAGTGGCGTGATCTCGGCTCACTGCAACCTCTGCCTCCCAGGTTCAAGCAATTCTCCTGCCTCAGCCTCCCAAGTAGCTGGGATTACAGGTGCACCACCATGCCTGGCTAATTTCTTTTTTTTTTTTTTTTTTTTGAGATGGAGTCTTACTCTGTAGCCTAAGCTGGAGTGCAGTGGCACGATCTTGACTCACTGCAACCTCTGCCTCCCAGGGTGAAGCAGTTCTCCTGCCTCAGCCTCCCAAGTAGCTGGGACTACAGGCGCATGCCATAATGCCCAGCTAATTTTTTTTTTTGTATTTTAGTAGAGATGCAGTTTTACCTTGTTGCCCAGGCTGGTTGCAAACTCCTGAGCTCAAGCAATCTGCCCGCCTCAGCCTCCCAAAGTGCTGGGATTACAGGCGTGAGCCACTGCCCCCGGCCTAATTTTTGTATTTTTAGTAGAGATGGGGTTTTACCCTGTTGGCCAGGCTGGTCTCGAACTCCTAACCTTAAGTGATCCGCCCACCTCAGCCTCCCAAAGTGCTAGGATTACAGGTGTGAGCCACTGCACCTGTCTTGTGCCTGTGCTCTTCTAGAGCAAAGCTCCCCACTGGTGCATGGAGGCGGCATCACATTTGTGTTCAGATACGGATCCCCTCAGTCATCAGGGCCCCTGGGCAGGGTCCCCAGAAGCTCGCCACTGGCCTTGGTAGTGTGCTGCCGATAACTTTCTTTTGCGGTGGCACGAAGATGACCTGAAGCTCTGCTGTAGAGCAAGTGTTCATGGAAACTGAGAATGAAAGTTCAAAGTGAGACCAGCGCACGCACCGGTGTCTTCTTCTGGCCTCTGACCCCTGTCTCATCTCTTTGCCAGGCTGGAAGTGCACCTCGTTGGAGGCTTCAGTGACGACAGGCAGTTGTCACAAAAACTCACTCATCAACTTCTTAGTAAGTTCATTGTTTTTTTTCTTTCCCCCAAATTGGACATAAATATGTACCCATATTTGCTTGGGTTAAAAATCCCAACTGGTACAAAACCTGAGAAGGGCACACCCACTTGGAGCAGCACAGAGAAACAGACTGCCCAGCTTGGAATTTCACAGAAAGACTGAATGCGTGGAGCTCATGTGTAGGGGTAGCAGGGCTGGGGATAAGATTTTCTACTAAAACAGCAGTGAACACATTCCAAAATAGTAAGTGCTCTGAATTGTGTGAAAACAGAGCCACCCTCCCTCCTGGCAAAAATGTCCATTTTAATCTGCAGAAAATTAAAACACTGATGATACCATTTTTTCCCTATTAGCAAATTTTTTTTTCTTTTTTCTTTTTTTTTTTTTCAGGGGTGGAGTCTTGCTCTGTTGCCCAGGCTGGAGTGCAGTAGCATGATCTCGGCTCACTGCAAGCTCTGCCTCCTGGGTTCAAGCAATTCTCTTGCCTCACTCTCCTGAGTAGCTGGGATCACAGGCGTGCGCCACCACACCCACCTAATTTTTGTATTTTTGGTAGAAATGGGGTTTCACCATGTTGGCCAGGCTGGTCGTGAACTTCTGATCTCTTGATGCACCTGCCTTGGCCTCTCAAAGTGCTGGGATTACAGGTGTGAGTCACCACACTTGGCCTAAATTTGCAAATATTTTCAAAAAAGAAAGAAACAAAAACAACATTGTCGTGTGTTGACTAACCACCAGGCCGTGAAGTAAGCTTACTCATATGATGGTACAGCCTGTCTGGGAAGCAATTTGGCATCATGACTGAAGGCCTCACTCTGCCGCCCAGGCTGTAGTGCAGTGGCGCCATCATGGCTCACTGCAGTGTCAACCTACTGGGCTCAAGTGATCCTCCCTCCTCAGCCTCCCAAGTAGCTGTGACTAGGTGCATGCCACCATGCCCAGCTGATTTTTAAATTTTTTGTGGAGACAGGGTCTCGTCATGACTTAACTCTTAAAAAAGGTTCATATCCGGCTGGGCATGGTGGCTCATGCCTGTAATCCCAGCACTTTGGGAGGCCGAGGCAGGTGGATCACCTAAGGTCAGGAGTTCAACACCAGCCTGGGCAACATGGTGAAACCCTCTCTCTAGTAAAATTACAAAAATTAGGCCGGGTGCAGTGGCTCATGCCTGTAATCCCAGCACTTTGGGAGTTCAAGGCAGGCCGATCACCTGAGGTCAGAAGTTCAAGACCAGCCTGACCAACATGGAAAAACCCCGTCTCTACTAAAAATACAAAATTAGCCGGGCATGGTGGTACATGCCTATAATCCCAGCTACTTGGGAGGCTGAGGCAGGAGAATCGCTTGAACCGGGGAGGTGTAGGTTGCGGTGAGCTGAGATGATGCCATTGCACTCCAGCATGGACATCAAGAGCGAAACTCCATCTCAAAAAAAAAAAAAAAAAAAAAATTATCTGGGCATGGTGGCGCACGCCTGTAATCCCAGCTATTCAGGAGGCTGAGGCAGGAGAATCACTTGAACCTAGGAGGTGGAGGTTGCAGTGAGCTGAGATCACACCACTGCACTCCAGCCTGGGTGACAGAGCGAGACTTCGTCTCAATAAATAAATAAATAGTTCATATGCTTTGACCCAGTAATTCCCCTTGTGGAAATATATGCTAAGAAAATAATCTGAAATGTGCATAGAGATTTGAGCCTGAAGATGAGCGGTAGAACATTACTTATAACAGGAAATGTGATGTTATCAGAATAATAATTATGTAGTTGCTAAAAAATAACACATATAAGGGTGAGAATTACATGGGAAAATACCTGTGCACAAGCAAATCAGGATATAAAATTGTCGGCTGGGCGTGGTGGCTCATTCCTGTAATCCCAGAACTTTGGGCAGCCAAGGCAGGTGGATCACTTGAGGTCAGGAGTTCGAGACCAGCCTGGCCAACATGGTGAAACCCCATCTGTCTCTACTGAAAATACAAAAATTAGCCAGGCATGGGGGCGCACGCCTGTAATTCCAGCTACTCGGGAGGCTGAGGCAGGAAAATCGCTTGAACCTGGGAGGTGGAGATGACGATGAGCAGAGATCGCTCCACTGCACTCTAGCCTGGGTGACAGAGCAAGACTCCATCTCAAAAAATAAAAGATATAAAATTGTCTTTATGGTCAGCTCTGCTGAGCATAGAAAAATATGGAAGAAAATCCACTAATTATTAACAGTGCTAGGATTATGGACATTAAAAACCGACTTCTATATGTTCTCCTGTATTTTTCAAATCTGTTAGAGTGGCCAGATTTTTGTTTTTGTAATTCTGATAAACAGGAAAACAGTTTACTTAGGAGAAAAGTAAAAATCTTATGAATCCATGGGTCCCCGCAAAACCCTCAGAATGAAGAGAAAAATGGGAAGGCTCAGCCCAGGCTCCTTCGGGCCTGAGGCTGAGAATGTGGCCGTCTCCTGGCGGTCAGGGTTCTGTGGTGTCAGCTCCCTAGCGTCTGGCCCCATAGGCCAGGCTGTGGCAGTGTGGGCGCAGGCTGTAGGGTGGAGCACACTCAGTTGGCTGCCGTCCCTCCCTGTCCTTGGCTTGCTCAGCAGTTTGTTCTGGTAACTAGAGGAACTTTTCTGACATCCGGTCTTAAAATTCTCATCGTAGGTGAATTTGACAGGCAAGAAGATGACATTCACTTAGTGACATTATGTGTGACAGGTAAGTTCTGCCATTTGCCCCAAAGCGAAGATGTGGGTCTCAGGACCGTTTTGTCCCCAGTCTTGCAGTGGGCCCAAGCACCGGCACACACTGCTGTCACTGCTTGGCCACCGTCTGTCCCGGCTCTTCCTGTGGTGGGATGGCCTTCCCCTTCCCCTTGCCCTCGTCCACCATCTGCCCGGCCTCAGTTCCAATGCAGCCCCCTTGTCTCCCAGGAAGGAGGGCACTGGATCTCAGAGGAGCTGCCACCCGTGTGGCAGACAGGGTGCACAGAGAAGGTGGGGTGGGAGTGGGGACCGATTCTGCAGCTGCCAGTTTGTTCAGTATAAACCCCCCTGCCTTGGGACAGGGTAGGGAAACAGGGCCACAATCCCTTTCATTTTCTGGAATTTTCCTCCCTTTCTGCATTGAGGAGCTCCTCCTTTGCCTTTATTATACAAAGTAAAGTGTATCTTAAACATTTTTATTTTGTAGAATTAAATGACCGGGAAGAAAACGAAAACCACTTTCCAATAATATATGGCATTGGTAAGTAGTGTGCAATAATATATGGCATTGGTAAGTAGTGTGCAATAATATATGGCATTGGTAAGTAGTGTGCAATAATAATATATGGCATTGGTAAGTAGTGTGCATCTTTTGTGGGTTGGAGGCTTGGTCACATGTGCAGTTAAAAGTCTAATTCAGCAAACCAATGACCCCACTGCTGTCAGGATGGGACAGCCTTGGGTTCAGATCCCAGCTACTCCGAACATCTGCCATGAGGCCTTGGGCAAGTAGCTTAACTTCTCTAAGCTTTACCTATAAAACTGAGATAACATTCACTTCTTAAGACTTTGAAGAAGCAACGTGGTAGCAAATAGAAAGCACAGGCCATGCCCACCCTTCCCAGGAGCTGGGAGAGTGCCTGGTTTTGTTTCCCTCTCTCCCCGGCACCCCAGGCCCGGCGTGCTTTTCTCCTGCCAGTGCTCTGGGGTAGGAAGGCAGGCACTGGAATCCTTTTATACATCAGGAACTGAGGAAGGTTTTGCTTGAGAACAGAAATCCTCCAAAGTGTAAAACTCTCAGGCTAGAGAAAACCTAGAACCATCCTCCCTGCTTGGCAGCCCCAGGACTCCCACGGAAAAGGCATCATGGAATCGGCTCTATTTCAGAGGGCTTCTGCTGTAGCGGTGATACTTGATTGATTTAGCTGGGTGGTAGGTACACAGTGTTCACTGTTCTATTCTCTGTAACTTCGTGTATGTATAAAATACTAAATTGTGAAGATTCAAACAGAACGATCACAGTTCACCCACCCACCCCTGGCCGTACACCAGTAGGGCTGACCAGAGGTTTTGCTACACGTCCGGCTGAAGGAATGGCTGCCTCCCAGGTGGAAAGCAGCTCTTGGTTTAGAACAAAATCTCACCGAGTCCAGCTCGGGCCTCAGCGATTTTCACCGAGATGCTTGGGGTAAAGATTGCATTTTCCCCCTCCAGGGAGGGGGAAGTCCAGATACTTAGGAGCCATTCTGTTCACTTTCCTGTCTTTCTCTTAGGAGTGGTGGTAGAAATGTAAGACTGTGCAGACTTTCCGCTTTGGTCTTTTGTCAATTCAGAGTCATCCTTTTGTCCCTCACAGCTGTCAACATTAAGACTGCAGAGATTTACAGAGCCTCCTTTCAAGATCGGGGTCCGGAGGAGCAGCTGCGTGCTGCGCGAACTTTAGCAGGAGGACCAGTGAGTTTCAAATCATCGTTGTTAAGGGGTAAAAAAAAAAAAAAAAAAAAAAGGCATCACATGTCAAGGCCTTAAGTTTTCGGGATCTTAGAAAAGTTTATGCTGTCAGCTTCTTTATAGCTGTAAATTATCAAGGACCAGCACATACATACACCCCTCCCCACACTCACTGTCTCAAAATAGTAATGAACATCTTTAGGTCATCAGCTCCAGTTCTCTGCCTAAAAGGTGTGGGAGGTATGTGTGAACCCCAGCATCCGAATGCAAAGAGAACAAACTTCTGTTACTTCGTAAGAGCTTTTCCTATAAAGTTCTACAAAGAGAGGAGAACTGGGACGCAGGAGAAGTTTCTCCCCTCTGCACTCGGGACTATGCATTCTTTTGGACCGGGTCACTGAAGAGCAATTTGCTGGAACAATTTAATTAACCCAAAATAATGATCAAATTAATTTAAAGTCTGATTCCCTTAGGGTGCTTAATTAAATTATACTGTAATTTTAAAAGTTAGAAAACTGAAAACCCAAGGTTTATATGCCATTTGAGGAATGGGTGAAAGAATTCTTTAAAAATGCTCAAAGTGTGAAAAAACAGAAATCACATTCAGGCCACCCCAAAGAAATCTTCTCGTTTATGAAATGCTGATGTTTTTCACTGGAAAATGTGTTTGGATTCAGAGCCAACCCTTTTAACATTTTTAGGACTTCTCAAGGAGTGTAACAGGCCTAGTTTAGTTGATATTCAGAACATATTTCAGTGTCAGTTACCAAAGTGAATATTGCTAGGTAAGCTGAGGCTGCCATTGGCAAATTTGGGAATTCAGGGACTGGATCATTTGGCAAATTAGTCTCTTCTTTTGATGGGGCAGCAGGTACTGTATGCTTTTAAATTGCAAGGTGATCAGTTGTTTGGGGTATAAATAATGAGGCAGTGAGGAACACAGACTTTAGTCAGACGCGGCTGGGTTTGAGGCCCAGCTCTGAGGCTTACTGGATACATGACCTGGGAGATGGGCCCCGTTTCTCTGAGCCTCAAGTTTTCACCCCAAATGGGAAAAAACACCCTCGTCCTGTGGGACTGCTGTTGGCACTCAACAGTCATGTGTGTGCCCCACAGTGTGCAGCAGCAGACACACTGGACGTGTTCAGTAGCTGGCAGCTTTTGTTGTTTGAGACAGGTTTTAAGAAGCTTATGCAGATAAATGCATGAAAGGACTACACTGGAGCTTGCGTTACTGGGAGGGTTTGAAAAGTGGGTGACATTCCTGAAATTCTATCCTTGACACGTTCTTTTTTAGATGATTAGCATTTATGATGCAGAGACAGAACAACTTCGTATAGGACCGTACTCCTGGACACCATTTCCACATGTGGATTTCTGGTTGCAGCAAGATGACAAGCAAATACTAGAGGTGAGAGTTTACAGGCTGGGTAAGTCTTAAATCTCTGGACCGTGGTTTCCCCATCTGTAAGAAAAAAAAGGGTTTAGACCAGGTCATAGCTGCTTTCCCTTCGGCGGGTAGTAACTTTTTGGATGCCATTGACAGACCCCATTTAACTTGTATATCAAACGGGGATATGTCAAGTCCTGGATGGAGTTGACATACTTTTACTTTTTACTGTGGGTAAAGCAGTAAGCAATCAACTTTTTTCTTACTAATTCAGGCCACCTCATTTCTTAACGTATTCTACTATATATATTTGTGTCCAAGAACAAAGATACTTTGACATCTTTATCAAAGCAGGGGACGGTAAGGTTGACTTCTCTCATGCCTACCATCTTGTGTTTTCAGAATCTTTCTACTTCACCTCTGGCTGAGCCGCCCCACTTTGTTGAACATATTAGATCTACCTTGATGTTTTTAAAAAAACACCCATCTCCAGCTAACACACTGTTTCCTGGAAATAAAGCCCTACTCTACAAAAAAAATGAAGATGGCTTGTGGGAAAAGATCTCTTCTCCAGGAAGCTAAAAAACATGAATTACCAAAGAAAGCACCTTCTTGGCCTGACAGACCATTGGTGGGGCTGGCACGAATCCAGATTTGGATCCTACACCCGTTGGGTCTTAGGCCTCCTTCCCTCCTCAGTGTCTTTCAAATGACTTTCAAAATAAAACCTTATTTTGGCAAAGGCATTTGTTGAGACTTATTTTTTGGTTTACTAAAAAACTGATGTCTAGCTTTTTTTTGGTCAGTAATAAGGGGCAGAGGAGAACCTACCTCTCACTGGTCTATTGCTATCGGCAGCTATTTCAGGTACTTGGGTAAGTCTTTTGTAATAAGATTTATAAACTGAATTCACTGGTAACAATTTCAAGAACCTTTATTGAAACCAACATTCAAATATCTCAAGTTTCAGCAAAACCAATTTAACAATTCCAAATATATATAAAAACATGTAATTTTGTTAAAGGTGATAATTTACCCCTCCCCCATTTTATCTGCTATACTTCATTGCACCAAATAGGGAAGACGGTTTAATCATCTGCACCAAAAAAAACCCCCTGCATTTTGACAAGTGTAAATGTCAAAAATCCCATCAAATCAGAGTATAATTATAGGCTTAATATGATATAACTAAGGCTTCCAATACTACAGTCCAGAAACCCAGTGTGAATTCCCCATTTTCAGGTCTCCCAAAAGCTTGACTGCTGGACTAAGAAGGCACAGGGGCCATTACTTACGACGAAGTGACGCAGTACTTCGGAAAAGTAGGAACGGGCAGTGCCAGCGAGCTTCTACTGACTTAAGCAGGGCGCCTGGCTGGATCAGCGTGAGAGAGTGCTCTGCTGGCTCGTGTTTCTGAGTTGGGCCCAGGTGAGCTGCCAGGGCAGTAGAAGCTTCAGTGGGAGACAGGTCAAAGGGGTACTTGTTTTCAGATTTTAACCAGGTGGGTGCTACGTAGCACACGGAAGAGCAGGCTCTTAAGGGTAGCATCTATCGTGTTTTCAGATACTAAACAGAAATGAGCACAGTCTGTACTTGTGTGCCAATTTAAAAGCTTTACCAGTATTTAAAAATATATGGTCAGGAGGAGACTTCACAGTTTCTCTTTACAAACAGTATATAAAGGGAGAAACGGGCTTGTGGCAGAGGACAGTCCCGGACAGCAGCCTTGCCACAGCTCAAGTGGACACAGTCCTTACTAAGTCTCCAGGAAGAGCAGTAGCTGGCGAGGGCTTCTGATGCTCTTATTTACAATCCCACAATCACTGCTCTCCTTCAAGCCTAGCAGTCCCACTGTATATTGCAACTTCATCGGACTAAAGACTGACAGCAAAGGATACAGCCAGTCTCGCCTCTCTGAAGTGTTGCAGAGAACCTGGAGAGTGCTAATGAAAAGCTGTTTTACCAAAAAGTTGCCACGTGCAACCTCATATACTTAGGCTTATGTTTAGAAAGAGCAAGGGTGCAAGTGGTAGACACTTGAAATTCGAAGTGTTTTTTGTGAATAAAAAGTGTTTATGGTAACTTAGGGAAAAGTGGTAGTAGGACAGCAAACAGTTCCTGGTGGTTCTACATATACATGAAGTTAGACAAGCTGACTGCCCTCCTAGAAAGCCTACCTTTCAGGCATGTATTTGTGCCAAAATCCCAGTGAAGCACAAACAACAGTAATTTATATTAGTATGTGGCACAGTTCACATTTCCAATAGAACTTCATCTTCCAAATCACACAGTGAGTCTTATCTTAAGCTCTCCGGTCCTTCTACCTGTGGGTGGTCATCTTCTGGATGTGGGACCCCTTTCTGGAAGGCCTCGGTCTGGTCGGCATGCTGAGGGCTGGGAGCCCCTGGGTGTCCCTCAGTGCTGCTGGCCTCGAGGGTGATCTGCTCCGGCCCACCGGACAGGCGCTCCACCTTTTCTAAGTCTTCAATGTGACTGACTGAGCTGGTCTCACTCAAAGCATCTGAACCTCGCAGGGACCTTTTAAAAGGCTTCTGGCCTACAGAAAGGGCAGACAGACTGTGCTGAAGCTCAGTGAGGATACTTCTGCAACACAGGCTGTCTGTGCAACAGATAATTGCTTCATTTCACAACACAGCTTCAGCAGAAACCTTTACTGGCTCTGAGGTGTTTTAGGAGATGAGAAAACCGAGAGCTGCTAGCGTGACACCAACATGCTCCCCAGGCCGGGGAACTCTAAGGTCATCTTCATTAGGAAACGCCCAGGAGGGTAAACACCACAGTGACAATGTCATCTTTCAAGACCCCAACTTCCCCTTAGCGCACTACCGTGGGATTTCTTCAAGGCTGAATCCCACGGCTACCAAAATGGTTAAAGAGATGGTAGTAGTTGGTCTTAAGTGAAGAGAAATAGACCTCTGGAGTTCAAGAACCCAGAAAACAAAGGAACACAAGTAACAGCCAACAGGGGAAACCTGTTACCTGAACTCGGCGCGGAGGCCTCACTTACCTGGAAGCCTCTGCTTGGTGCGACTGCCCGAGGGCGTTGGAGGCGGCGTGACTCCTGCACCTTGTGCTTTGTAGACATATATGGGTTCTGTGGACTCCAGAGAGCCTGCGGGAGAGGAGAGGGCTGGGTGGAAGCTACAGGCACAGGCTGCCCTTGAAGACACCACCTGCCCTCACACAGCGTTGCTCCCCAATTACCTCCTTTCAGCCATTGAGCCTGCCACAGACTGGTGGAGAGGAGGGCACTTATGAATGTGCCGTGAGCTACAGAGCTACCTCACAGGGCCAGTACCACCAGCACTCGCCAGCAGTACGGCATAAGCGCACCCAGGGAGCCAGGCCCAACAGGGAAACGTACTGTAGCCACAAGAAGTGGGTGCCTCTTTGCTGAAGGCTAACGCTTGGCAGATTAGAAATCAGATTATCTTTTGCTTTCATGACAATGGAGTCATCGTTTCCTGGGGAAGAATGAAGGAAGGGGCTCGAGTGTAGGAAATTATTTCCTCAGTAGAACAGGAAAGAAGGAGTCACGGACTGTTAACACCCTCCCCACATTCCAGCGGCTGAAACGCTTGCTGGCTGCCTGGTTCAAAATAAACCGTGCCAGCACTCCATGCTTCAGTCTTTGCATTGCCACTTGCAAAACTGTCCTCTGCTGGGGCAGAACACACATGAAGACAATAAGTATTAACCCTGAACCAAAATGCTCAAGACACAGCACCCTGAGTCTGCACGGCTGAGTGGGCACGTCCTCATGGCCTCGTGGTGGCGACAGCTGTGGAGAGCGGGTAGCTGCTTCCTTGCTGTTTCAGCCGCCAGGGTGCAGTGGGGAGGAGGACAGGGCACACCAGAACGGGCTTCCCAGTGGGAAGAGTGTTGGGACCCAAGGGCATTTGGTGAAACCTCCCAAGGTCAACAAGACCCGGGAAGAGGCTATGCCGTCCTACCTGCTGTCAAGTTAAAAGTTCTTCCCTTCTGTAAAGCCTGGACTGGAGAAAACCAATTCAGCACGGAGCCCACTACAGGGATCTGCCGCAACACCCCCTGCAAGACAGGACCAGCACTCAGGGCCGCCTGGCCTCGTGGCGGCTCCCCCAGCCTGCTGCCCATCAGGGGCCTCACCTCTTCCAGAAGCCGTTCTTCATTTGCCTTCTGCAGCTCCACTTGAGCTTCCTGAATGCCTTTCCGAACCACTTCTGTCATGTTTTCCAGAAGCTGTGGCAAGACCAAGAAAGGCATTACTTGTTTAAGCTTCTCACCTGGGGCCCAGAAGAGCTAGTAACACAGCACTGAGGGAATTTTTCAAAAGCAGGTCAATGAAATCCTGCATTGAAACGCCAGCATAAAAAAAATAGAAAATCAAAGACAAGCGGATAAAATGCTCATAGAGGCCTAGGCAGACACACCTTGGTGACCAGCCTCATTTGCTACATATTCTTGAAAACAGAGTTAGAAGTCATAAAGTCAGGCTGGAAAGAAACCTTAAGGAGTCCACCCAGAAAGGAATGAAGCTGGCTCCTCGGCCGCATGTCCAATGGCACGTGTCTCTCTCCTTTTAGAGCAGTCTTAACTTGGTCCCTCTTCTCTCCTTTTGAATGATTTTTAGGGAAGGAATCATCTGTTTGGAGGATACCTGATCAGCCTTGTATCCTGGTCCTCCATGCTAAGGGACCCACAGCAGTAGGTCTATTCCTGGTGGGAAGTGCTGTAGGGAAGTGGTGTAGGGGGAACCACACATAAAGCAGCCCGTTTCATTCACCCTCAGGACACAGCTCCAGAGCGGAAGTCCTCCCTGACCTTGGTGGCAGGGGTGAATGTGTCTGCCTGTGTGTCCAGCTACCCGCCCTCTTCTCCAAGGCAGGGTTACAACACAGCGTGGCTATGTGGATCTTTCCCCCTGAGCTTGTGAGATCACTGGGGCATGGGCTGTGTCAAACCCACTTGGCATCCCTGACACCTGGCACAAGGCCCAGCTTACAGGAAACATTGAGACTTTGAGAGACAACAAACAGACATCCCAAGGGCAGCTCCTTTCCTCGTGGTCCCCGCTGTTTGATGGGACAAAACTCAGAAAAGGAATGAACACTGATGGGTGCTACGGACCCTCGAGTTCTCCTCTATCTCCCGGGCTGTGGCCGCAATGGTCTCCACGAGCTCAGCAGCGTCGACGTCGTCGCTCGCCATGCCGACATAAAGGCAGCTCTTCATGCTCTTATACTCAGGGCCTGCAAAGGAAACGAGACAAACTTGGGTTTCTAAGTCCTCTGTCATGGGTGAGACGTGGACCTGCTCTCCTGTTCAGTGTGCTGACCACACACAAAGGGGTCTCCTCCATGGAGATTCTAAGGGCAGAGAGAAAGGCCTGGCAAGGCTGCAGAAGGGGAGGGAGGTCTCAGAACGGAGGGCTCAGAACTGCACCTTCGCCTGGAACTCAGCCAGAGAGACGCTCACCCTCCAAGAGATAAGCCATCTTCTTTAAAGCCAGTTAGCAAGTGTCCTTCCAAACCTCAGTTGACTTATAAAAGTAAGTAATTACCTATTTTAAAGGTTAGGTCAGATTCCAGTTCATTTAACTTTTTCAGGAGTCCAGCATGGATTTTTTCCCCTTCGGGATCTGATTTCAAACTGCTCTTATCATCATTAGCATGTTCATACCTAAAACAACATCAAACCACAGCATTTCAGCCTAAAAGATCAAATGTCTCTTCTGATACAGGATTAGAGGTGGAGTAGAAACCTCTAAATATGAGCAAGACAATGCAGTGGAACCAATGGGCAAAAGAGCTACTGCGAGTGTCTCCAGACCACAAACTTTCAGGAAGTTTGCCAGGAGTGAAGAGAAAGTCACAGGAAAGCCTCTTTTTTTTTTTTTTTTTTTTTTTTTGAGGCAGGGTCTCACTCGGTGGCCCAGGCTGGAGTGCAGTGGCATGATCTTGGCTCACTGCAACCCCCACCTCCTGGGCTCAGTTGATCCTTCCATCTAAGCTTCCCGAGTAGCTGGGACTACAGGTGTGCACCACCACCTCTGGCTAATTTTTGTATTTTTCTAGAGATGGGGTTTCGCCATGTTGTCCAGGGTAGACTCAAGGCTCCTGGCCTCAAGTGATCTATGCTCCTGTTGGCCTCCCAAAGTGCTGGGATTACAGGCATGAGCCACCGTGCCCAGCCAAAAGCCTAAGTCTTTAGTTCCATGCAAGGTCTGGAAGTCTCATGTGCAATACAAAAAGAGGTTTGCCTCACCTCTGAAGGCGAGAAAGCAGCCACAGGACTGCACCCAGTTCTCTCCCCGAGAGCTGGGTTCTTTTTCTTACTGATTTGCAATTCTCTATATGCCCTGGATAGTAACCATTCTCAGTGAGTGATATATACACCTGTTGGCATCTTCTCCTAGGTAGCTGAGAGTCGGCACCTACAGACAGAATATTCAGCAACTCCCCTCCCTGAGCGCCATGCTGGCCAAATCGCCTGCTTGCACTGTGCTTTTGTAAATGCCCAGAAAACCGAGTTGCATTTTCGTTAAGCATATTGTGATTACACATTCATCTTGGATTTCTAAGGTGGTTCAGAAAATGACCCACCGTGTTCTTTATAAAGAGAAGTCTCCAACATCAAGTGGCAGGCCAAGACTTTACCTGACAACCCCTATTCCAGGCCAGTTAGGGTCATCAACATATAGGAGACCTGCTGTTGCTTCCACTTCCTGCTTGAACTCTTCACGCAACTGGAGCGTACAGCACAGCACTGGCAGTTTGCTTTCTATGCAGGCTACGAGCTGATCCACATCCTCTCCCCGAGTTCCTAAAACTGAAGATGTTCACAATGTCAGAGAAATGCTCAGGAGATGGCCAATGACAAGAGGGCAGGGCTCCCTCTTCCACTACTGGGAAGGTCAAAAGCTCGAGGTACTTCAGTTACCAGGAGCCATGGAGATTTAAAAAAAAAGGTACTCAACCCAGACATGGAAGAATTAGGGTTAGAAACGGACACAGCTGGCTGTAGCAGGTGTGGAGTGTTTCTCTCACAGATGTGGCCCACAATGACATACTCCAGTGTTAGAAATCACTCTTCCCACAGCAAGCCTACTTCAGGCAGGCTGCAGACATCACACCATAGGTTCAGCACAAAAAGGCAACCACAGATTCTGTACATTCCTATGACTGAGAGAAAGGGAAGTACTGTGGTGGGCTGCTGTCCCCACACAGGAAGGGCAGGGAGATGGTGACAGTGCCAGGCCTCAGGGCTCACTGGCTTACTTTTGCAGTTTTAGAGACTAAGTCTCTAGAGCTGTGGCCAGGCAATCCTTATAGTGGCCAGTGCTTTGGGAATCTGAGCCAGGAGGATCACTTAAGGCCAGGAGTTCAAGAGCAGCCTGGGTGACATAGTGAGACCACGTCTCTATGAAAAAAAAAAAAAAAAAAAAAAATAGATGTGGTGGTGCTCGCTTGTAGTCCCAGCTCCTTGGAAGGCTGAGGCAGGGGATTGCTTGAGCCCAGGAGGTCGAGGTTGCAATGAGCTATGGTCAAGACATTGCATTCCAGCCTGGGTGACAAATGAGACCGTTTCTAAAAAATAAATAAATAAAAACCAAAACACAGATCCCCAGGCTCCATTCTAGAATCTCTGGGGGTGGGCGGCCACTGGTTGTGTGTAAAGCTCCCGGGTGACTCTAATGTGCAGTGGGGAGTGAGAACCCTTGCAGTGGAAAACCGAGAGTCATAAGACATCAAAATATAGGAATTCCAGCCTGGCCAACGTGGCAAAACCCCATTTCTACAAAAAATGCAAAAATTAGTCCAGTGTGGTGGCTTATGCCTGTGGTCTCAACTCCTCGGGGGCTGAGGTGGGAGGATCACTTGAGCCCAGGAGGTCAAGGCTGCAGTGAGCCATGACTGCACCACTGCACTCCAGCCTGGGTGACAGAGCAAGACCCTGTCTCAACAACAACAAAAAGGGAAATCAGGTGATGACTTTTTTTTTTTTTTTTTTTTTTGAGATGGAGTCTCCTCTCTTCCCCAGGCTGGAGTGCAGTGGTGTCATCTCAGCTCACTGCAACCTTGGCCTCCCGGGTTCAAGTGATTCTCCTGCCTCAGCCTCCCAAGTAGCTGGGACTGCAGGCGTGTACCACCATGCCCGGCTAATTTTTTGTATTTTTAGTAGGGGCGGGGTTTCACTATGTTGGCCAGACTGGTCTCGAACTCCTGACCTCAGATGATCTGCCTGCCTTGGCCTCCCAAAGTGCTGAGATTACAGGTGTGAGCCACCATGCCCGGCCAATTCAGGTGACTTCTGAATTCTCATTCTGATTCTGGTAAGTTACATGGGAATGCTAATCTACCTAAATTTATCCCAAAAGAAAAGAAAATGCCCCTCCAAAAAGAGATGCTAATAACTCTAGGAGAATGGAGTATCATAAGGGCAAGCTAATCTACCCAGCAGCCCCAGAACAAAAGCAAGGGATGTCCACCGAGCCTGGTTACCTGCTGCGGTCATCAAAGGGCTGAACCGCAAACATGTGCCCTCAGTTTCCAGATCCATGACTGTGAGGCCGCTCGCAGGCACCAGCTGCTTCAGCTGTTCTCCCAGCTGTGAGGAGGACACAGTGAACACCCTCCTGTAACGAGGGACTCAGATGTCTTCAGGACCCACCCTCATCCCCTCGGCCCCAGACCAAAGAGGCTCCTGGAGAGCTGGTTCCTGCTTATCTTTTGACTGTCTCTGATTACTTAGAGCAGCTTTTTAAAAACAGTAAATTTTATGTTTTTTTCTTATTAATACAAGTTCATTGTAGAAAAATTTAGGAAATACAGGTAAACAAAAAGAACAAAATAACAATGACCCACAATACATTACTAAGCGACACCCACTGCTGACATGTGGTCTGCCCCCAGCGTCTTTTCTCTCAGTGGCGGGCAGGGAGTTGTAGTTGTTGTTGTCATAAAACATGCTACTCGACACTGCTTAGTAACCTGCATTGATTCATTTCGTTTATGACCAGTTCCTTTCTGCTTGAGACACTCAGCTCCGTGGTCTCTCACAGCTGTGCTGAGCCCCAGCATGGATGTACCAGGACTTATCCGCCAACCCTGCTAGGCTGGGCGTGTCCAGCATTGGCTAGAACTGCTGCTGCCGACGTCCCACACTGTTCACAAGACCCTTCAGACTCAAATCCTAGAGCTGCTATTCAGTGCCCAAAAAGGTACTGAAGCGCAGGCCTGGCTGCCAGCCGCAGATGCTCGGACTCTGCCTGGGGCTCCCGACTGTGCTGCCTGGGCTCACCAGAACCCACCGCAGCCGCCCTGCAGCCCACATTTTGCCTGTTGTCTCACAGCCTTATATGGCAGCAAGGAAAGTGAGGGAGCAATGCCGGAAGGACTTGCCAGAGGTGACCCAGCTCGTGAGACGGTAACGCAACGGGGAACAGAACTCCAGAGCAGGCCCAGCACTGGCAAGGCGGCTCCTCCTGTGGGCCTCAGTTCCCATACACGAGCACGCGTCACCTTCACCAGCAGGTCGGATGGTGATGGACGGGGACCTGAAAGGAAAGGCGGGCGACTGCCATTCTCACCCAGCGATTCAGCGCGTCACACGAGTGCCTCTCCCGGCCGACTGCTGAAGGTGTCATGTTGGGCACTGGGACGGCTTTAAACACCGGATCTGACACCAAAACACAGAAATGGAGTCACTCCCAGAAACACGGCTCTCCAAAAAAAACACCCTCCAAACCCCACATCATTCCCATCCCAATATTAGCCCCAGGGCACTGACCCATATTACTGAATTCTCATGTATTATCTAACAGAAGGGCTACATTTCTTTTTCCTCATGATCTATGTAACACTTGAATACATTCACATAAGACAGAATTATTAATTTCATTTTTGAAAAGGTTTGCTTTCAAGGGATTTCAAGAGGAAACAGCAATTGTAAGTTACTAACTAGTTTACCAAGCACCGTGCAAGGTCTGTGAGTGCCACGTTCATCCAACTAGGCCTCACAGTGGGTGCCAACCCATGCCAGGCACAGAGCCCGACACTTGGGATAGAAGGCAGGTAAGGTTTCTGTCATCTTGGAGCTTACATTTTAGTTGAGGAAACAGACCATAAAGAAAGAAAATCACTCCATGTGGTTGTTAGTGTCACAAGCGAAGCTGGGGGCTCTGATAGAAAATGATGGAGTCCCCTCAGGCAGGATAGGCAGGGAAGGCTGAGGACGTGGATACTTAGGGGAGACCGAAATGGTGAGGAGGAGCTGGCACCAGAAGAGAGAAATGTGTGTGAGACAGAGGGAACGCCGAGTGTTAAGCCCTTGCGGTAGGAAAGGGCAGAGTGTTCCTGGAGCGCGAAGACTGGTTTGACTGAGGCATAGTGAACAAGAGGGAGAGTGGAAGAGGGGAAGGCAGAGGTGAAGTCGGGGCAGAGTGCGCAGGCGTCATGGGGCATGGGAGAGCCTGGCCTTTGTTCGACCGAAATGGTAAGATACCCAGGGGCTCTGGGCAGGGAAGTGACACTGATATGGGAGTGCTGGGAAGGGAAGAGCGTGGTCCCTTTAAATGACACAGAAGCGGGGAAGGGAAGTGCTGGGGAGAGAAAGGCGGGTCCCTGGCTAGGGCTCTACCCCCACGGACCTCGGTGAGGACAAGCACTCCTGCCTTCCCCCAAATGTTGCATGTCCCAAGACCATGCTGGCCCACCACACCACCATCCTGGGCCTATAAAAACCTGAGACCCTAGTGGGCAGACAGAAGTGGCTGGATGGCAAGAGGAACACATTGGTGGAAAAAGACACAAGTGGCTGGTCATGGAGAGCAGGCCGGCAGAAGAGCACCCCAACAGGGCACCGGCAAGCCAGCAGGCCATCAACCACGGGGACGAGGCAGAGTGTGGCCAGGGCCGCTGAGCGGCCCAACTCCAAGGGAAATCTATCTCCCTTCTGGCTCCCAGCGGAGAGCTACTTCCATTCAATAAAACCTTGCACTCATTCTCCAAGCCCACGTGTCATCCCATTCTTCCGGTACACCAAGGCAAGAACCTGGGATACATTAATCCCTCTGTCCTTGTGATAAGGAAGGGGGACTAAGTGAGCTAAAACAAGCTGCCTACAGACAGCTAAATTAAAAGAGCACACTGTAACACATGCCCACTGGGGCCTTAGGAGCTGTAAAACATTCACCCCTAGATGCTGCCATGGGGTCGGAGCCCTACAGCCTGCCCGTCTGTATGCTCTCCTAGAGGTTTGAGCAGCAGCGGGGCACTGAAGAAGCGAGCCACACCCCCATCACATGCCCTGTGAGGAGGACAAGGGAACCTTTCCAGTTTCAACACCATGTGACTTCCACTTATAACCCTCACTCTGCCAGGTGGAGAATGGTCTGGAATGGGCTGTGTAGAATGTATGAAAGTCAGAGGTCAGTTGAGAGGGGACAATGGCCATCCAGGTAAAAAAAGAGTGGTGCCCTAGACTAGACTGGTGGCACTTGGGACATTCTTTAAAGATACAGATTCCTGGGTACAACCTACTGACTCAAAATATGTGGGAAGTAAGACCCACAAATCTTTATGTTCAAGCAACTCTTTCTTAGCCATTCCAGCACTGGTCCAGGGACTGGCATTTGGGAACCCCTGGTTTAATCACCGCAAACTATCAGCAAATTGCTAAGGCATTTCGGACTGAAGTTTTCATGAAAATTATTACATTTTTCTGAAATGCTGACTGAAGATTTTCAGCAATAAAAATATTTTGAACTATTTAACTTGAAATAGTATCAAATTCAAAGCCTTTAACACAGATATGAAAATAACCCTCTTTTAAAATTCACCGACCTGAGCCTGGTAATTCCTGGAAAAATCTGAACACCACCACTGGGGAGCTGAGCTCATCTTCCACCTGGAAGAATGGAAGTCTCATATCACCAAGTAACATTAAACTCCAGACACCTTCAAAATGAAATGCTGAGTTCAAAAACTCACTTAGAGATGCTCTATTTGTAAATAAACACACTAAAAAGTTCAGAGATTAATTTCAGTTGCTAGAGAAAAATCAAATGTTTAGTAAAATTTTAAAAAATAACTATGAGCCAGCCTTGAGAGTACACTGTGAATTATAAGATGTTTGATACTGGTACATTGAAATTAAAGCAGGGGGAAATTTTAATAAGGGATAAACATAGGTCTAACATTAAAGATTAAAACCAGTAAGAAGCAGTGAAATTAGACTCAGTGCTGAGAGAGCCCATGCTTTCAAGAATCCCAGAAATTATGCAGGACTTATTGAAACAAACTTTTTTTTTAGAGATGGGGTCTTGCTATGTTGTCCAGGCTGGTCTTGAACTCTTGGCCTCAATTAATCCTCCTACTTTGGCTTTCCAAGTGTTGGGATTACAGACGTGAGACACCATGCCTGGCCAACTAGAATTTTTCCTACTCATAGGAAAAAAGAGGGGAGAACAAGTACTTTCCTCCCCTTTGCAAAACTTTCGGAACAAGATGCAAGTCCTGCTGGTGATGTAGACAAGCACAGCTGAGAACTGGATCTGTGTATTTTCTAATATATTTACTTATTATTAAAGACAGGCCACAGACGACTAACTTCCTTAGTGAGTTTCCTAATAGTTGAAAACATCCACTGCGTTATGTATTATGATAATCCAGCAGCGAGTTCCTGTTCTGCATCAAACAGTATACCCTGACCTGGTCAAGCCATGGGGTCAGGGTACCGTAAGCATCCATGTCCTTGGCAGGCTCTGTGGTACTGTAGGGGTGTGTGGGTGGCCCTGGGGGGGAAGATCTCTAAGCATCCAACAATCCCAGTACTATAGCTCTAGTCATAAAACTTATGTTCCAAGGCTCTGAGTGTGATGACTCACTGGTAGGGCCACAACAGGAAATGCTAACTTGGAAAGACAAGAAGCAGTGGCCCAAGATCTTTTCTACTAACTTTTCAAAGGACCGTGTGGACAGTATTCAGACCAAGCAGGATGTGAATTCAAATCTGCCAATTATTTACGGGGCCAGTCCTGTGCTAAGTGCCTTCACATCTATCATCTTTAACTTTCACAGAGACAAATAAAACGTTATACTTTTAAAGGTACGGTGGTGGGCGGGGTAGGGGGGGTGCTTAATATTTAAATAGGGGAGCAAGCCCAATAAGCAAGGAGGAACAAAAAGGCAACAAAATAATCCACCCATTCTCCCATCCTCAGCTAGGAGATGGCAGAATGAAGTGAGTGCCAAGACTGCTATGAATATTATGATCATCTTTTCTTTCTTTGAACTCAGTAGTCTCAAATGTCAATGTGTGTAAAAAATAGTATACAGGGTTAGAGACACTTCTGGTTCTAGTAACGTGATAGACTCAGTGAACACTGAAGTTGTAAATTCTGAATATCTGAAATACTGGATTAAATATAACCAAGAACCAAAAAAAGGTTAAACCATGGCTGGGCTCACAGCCAAAAAAAGGTGAATCCACAAAGAAGAGGAAACAGAAAGACGACTGTAAGCTAAGTGGCAGGGGATGGGAGCATGTCTGGGGCCTGGCACTGGGCTTTCAGGGCTAGGGTCTTGGGTGTTAATGCCCAGGTGAGGGACAGTAGTGAGTCTGTATAAGGCCTTTACAAAGCTTCTA
Organism: Pongo abelii; assembly: GCF_028885655.2. NCBI lineage: Eukaryota > Metazoa > Chordata > Mammalia > Primates > Hominidae > Pongo > Pongo abelii. The sequence continues at coordinate 12,740,160 of NC_072003.2, read as the reverse complement.
TAGGAAAAAACAAACAGATTTGATTTCAGATAGTAGTAAGAGTGATGAAGATGACCCAGGGGGATGGAGTGATGTCTGACGGTGGGAGATGATCTTAGGGTGGCCAGGAAAGCCCTTTCTGAAGAGGTGAGATTTGAATTAAGATCTGAAAGATAAGAAACCAGTCATTAGAAGAACTGGGACTGGGGAGGCCGGGCGCTTTGGCTCATGCCTGTAATCCCAGCACTTTGGGAGGCTGAGGCAGGCGATCACGAGGTCAAGAGTTCAAGACCAGCCTGGCCAACACGGTGAAACCCCATCTCTACTAAAAATACAGAAATTAGCTGGGCATGGTGGCATGTGCCTGTAATCCCAGCTACTCGGGAGGCTGAGGCAGAACTGCTTGAACAGGGACCCAGGAGGCGGAGGTTGCAGTGAGCCGAGATCGCACCACTGCACTCCAGTCTGGGCTACAGAGTGAGACTCTGTCTCAAAAAAAATAAACAGAAGAATTGGGGGTGGGGGGCGGGAAACAGTGTTTCCAGGCAGAGAGAACAGCACATACAAAGGAGACTGCTGGGAGGGTTAAATGAAATAATTCATGTAAGGTACTTAGTACCATACATGAATATCACGAGCAGCAGCTGGGATGGTGGTGATGGTGATGATGATGATGATGATGATGATGATGACGACGACGACGACGACTCACAGGCCATAATGCCTCATGGTGTTAGCCAATTATTGTATCCTCTACTGAAAAAACAGCCATTGGAAGAAGGGACAGAGCAGGCTTTCTGCCTGGGCCAGTGTGGCCTACAGAGATGCTCCAAAACAACTGGTGATTAACTAGCACCACTGGGTCCCCCAATTTGATAATAAGGGAGCAGCGATGACTGAGGAAAAGCCAAGTGCGCTCAACATGGCAGGGGCAGGAAAGCAGATGGGCCCGCACCGCCTGGATTCCTAACAGCTTGCTCAATCTAGGCTATAATTTGCTTCTCTGTTTGCAATCAGAGGAGTCCAACCAGCATACTTTCATTTGACAGTCAGGCTTGAAAAGAAAATGACTCAATGTCACAGGGCCACCCTGTGGCACTGCTCAGACAGAGCCCAGGTCTCTGAACTTGGATTCATCCCTCTGCCTCTCCAGTGGTCCACTTCCTCGTCCAAGGATAGAACCCCCACCGAGCGAGAACTCGGGTCAACTGGCTCCAGACTCCCACTCAGAAGGCAGAGTAGCCACACCCCCTTCAACCAAACCATGTATTTTTTTTTTTCTTCCTTGAGTCAGGGTCTCTGTCACCCAGGCTGGAGTGCAGTGGCGCAATCTCGGCTCACTGCAACCTCCGCCTCCCGGGTTCAAGCAATTCTTTCACCTCAGCCTCCCCAGTAGCTGCGACTACAGGCGTGGGCCACCACGCTCGGCTACTTTTTGTGTTTAAACCAAACCATGTTCTAAAAGAAAAATAAACTCTACTGACTTGAACCCCAAATACACTCAAATGTTAGTTTTAAACTTCAGCATACCTTGCAGAATTGTCAAAGAAACACTCAGTGAACCTATTTAAATCAGAATTTGACATATATTTCCTTAAGTTTTAAAATACAATGAAGCAAAACACAAAAACTTTCAAACCTGAACTGATCCTCATTCTCTCCTAAGTCCTTATTTCCTTGTCTAGTTATGCCTATGGAACAATCTGTTGGATTCACTTCAGGAAGATATTAGGAAAAGACAAGAGCAGGGCCATTTGCTTTTCTCTTTCTCCCACTTCATGCAAATGAAAACTGATGGCAGAAGGTTGCAGAAGGAGAAGCCCAAAGCATTCTGAGGCACAAAGTGAGTTTTCATTTTGGGAAGATGAGTGTGCCCAAGGCCTTGGGCAGCTGAAGTCAATGGTGTTTATCTTTGTGCAATTCTGAACTTTAACACAATAAATGCAGTACATGAAAAGCACCATAGGAATTAAACACTGTATGGTTCAAATTTCTTCGCTTCAGGCTCATTGTATAAATATAGGCAGTTTTGTGTTTTTTGTTTTTTGTTTTTTTACTGGAGCTGCCACAATTCCACTGAAATGTGGAGAAAATCATTCTAAAGTTCTAAAATCATTCTAAGTTGCTGAAGTTCAAAAACAGTTATGTTTTGAAAACAGATGAAATTATATACTATACCAAGATTTTGATGTAATTCACTTTCTTCAAACTTTCCTGCAACCGTTGACTCTGCAAATGACAAAAAATAACACATGTAATTAGACGGACATGGGATATGAAGAAGTGGTTTTCACCAGGGGCTGTGGAGGTCTGTGAACACGGATGTCAGGCAAAGTCACCTGCCACATGGTGGTTTCTAAGTTCAGCCACCTGTTTTTGTATTTCAACATCTGTAAATATTCACCAATCTTTCATTTAAAAGTTACATGTAGTAATTCAAGAAAAGCAGTTTCTAATAAGACACGGAAATCTGTTGTATTTGCAATGTAAGTCTGTCTTTCATTCAAAAGCTACCAAGTATAAACACGTGCAAGACACAGTACTGAACACTAGGGGAGACCAATGACAAATGAGAGGATGCAGCACACTCAAGAGGTGGTGATAAGAGCACAGTGCTGCCACTTATCACTTGCAGGACCACGGATAAGTCACTTCATCTGCCAGTCACCAGCTATGTAACCTGTCTGTGCTTCAGTTCCCTCAATTATAAAATGGGGAGGATAGTATGTATCTCACATTGCTGTGAGGATTAAATGAGTTGATATGCAATACAAGAAGTGCTTAGAAACAGGGTCTAGAATGTAGTGTCATTAGACTAATGTCTCAATCCCAGGTCCCTCATCACTAATCATATCTAACTCATGGGACTAGAGTACATTAATTCAACAGATATTCACTGAGTACTGGACAGCAGAAAGCCCCTCAAGAAATTCCTTTTTTTTTTCTTAAAGAAAATTAATTCTGAGTACACTGTCATCAGTGGAACTGACCTTCTAGTGAAGTCGCAGGGATCAAATGAGATGATGCATGAAAGTACTTCATGGTGCCTGACAATGAGGTGAATGCTGAATAACTACTGAAGACGAGAAAGAAGAGAGGGAGAAGAGAAGGAAGAGGAGGATGAGGAGGCGAATGCTGATTTATGCTCTCAGGAAATGTATGCTCCACTGTGGACTATAAGGCATGGCTATATACAGATCACCATGTCTGCTAAATGTCCATGCAGTTTAACACATGCATTTATTAGCCTGTGAGTCAGCAGCAGGACAGCATTCAAATCCTCAGGAGTATACGGTTCTGCCTGCAGGAAGATGCCAGAGCTGTGCTGACCTCAAGGGTCTGGTAGTTAATGGCATCATTCTCCTGCACTCCATAGCCAAGGGAAATTGAAAAAATCTCCCGAGTGCCCAAGCCGTCTCTAAACTAAGTTACTAAGGTTTCTCTTTCCTAAGGACCACATCTCAAGAAGTGAGCTAATAGCACAGTGAGACACTTTTCAAAAAATGCAGTGCTTTTGTAAACATAATGAGCAACAATCTTTATTTTTTTATTTTTTATTTTTTTGAGACAGGGTCCTACTCTGTCGCCCAGGCTGGAGTGGAGTAGTGCAGTAGTGTTATTTGGGCTCACAGCAACCTTGACTTCCTGGGATCAAGTGATCTTCCCACCTCAGCCTCCTGAGTAGCTGGGATCACAGGTGTGCGCCACTACACCTGGCTAATTTTTGTATTTTTTGTAGAGACAGGGTTTCACCACATTGCCCAGGCTGGTGTTGAACTCTGGGGTTTAAGTGATCCACCTGCCTTGGCCTCCCAAAGTGCTGGGATTATAGGCATGAGCCACTGCACCCAGCCCAGAGCATAAATCTTAAAACTATTGAACTATCCTAACATACGAGGAACGAAGGGACTACTGCTAGAGCACTATGCAAATACTTTTCTTGTGTGTGTGTTTTTTTTTTTAGATGGAGTTACCCAGGCTGGAGTGCAGTGGCACGATCTTGGCTTACTGCAACCTCCGCCTCCCAAGTTCAAGCAATTCTCCCTGCCTCAGCCTCCTGAGTAGCTGGGACTACAGGCGCCTGCCACCATGCCTGGCTAATTTTTGTATATTTAGTAGAGACGGGGTCTCACCATGTTGGCCAGGCTGGTCTCAAACTCCTGACCTCAGGTGATCTGCCCGCCTCGGCCTCCCAAAGTGCTGGGATTATAGGCATGAGCCACCATGCCCGGCCTATTTTTCTTTCTTTCTTTCTTTTTTTTTTTTTTTTAAGAGACTGAGTTTTGCTCTGTCGCCCAGGCTGGAGTGCAGTGGCGCGATCTCGGCTCACTGCAAGCTCTGCCTTCTGGGTTCACGCCATTCTCCTGCCTCAGCCTCCCAAGTAGCTGGGACTACAGGCACCCGCCACCATGCCCGGCTAATTTTTGTATTTTTATTAGAGACAGGGTTTCACCGTGTTAGCCAGGATGGTCTTGATCTCCTGACCTCATGATCTGCCCACCTCGGCCTCCCAAAGTGCTGGGATTACAGGCGTGAGCCACCGCACCTGGCCACCTATGTTTCTTAAATATAGAAATGATACTTGAGGAAGTGCCAACTCCCCAAGAATATATTTAAAACAAAGATTTCAACCCACGTGCATAACTTAGTATATGAACAGACACTACTGCAAGAGCTCTACCTGTATTCGTTCCTGGAGCCATCCTGGCAATCCTTGTCATATAATTTATATTTCACAGGTAAGAAAATGGAGGTGACGCACTTCTGAGCTTAGGTAGGGCTCAGCTCTAACCCTGAGTAAACATGACCTTGTTTTTTGGCTTTTTTTTTTTTTTTTGAGACGGAGCCTTGCTCTGTCACACAGGCTGGAGTGCAGTGGCGCGATCTCGGCTCACTGCAAGCTCTGCCTCCCGGGTTCACACCATTCTCCGGCCTCAGCCTCCTGAGCAGCTGCAACTACAGGCACCCGCCACCATGCCCGGCTAATTTTTTGTATTTTTAGTAGAGACAGGGTTTCACCGTGTTAGCCAGGATGGTCTCGATCTCACGACCTCGTGATCCACCCCTTTAGCCTCCCAAAGTGCTCGAATTACAGGCGTGAGCCACCCTGCCCAGCCTGTTTTTGAGCTTTCTAAATGCTATGATCTGAATATTTATGTCCCCACAAAATTCCTATGTGGAAACCTAATCCCAAATGAGTTGAGGCCTTTGGGAGGTGATTAGGGCATGAGGATGGAACCCTCACAAACAGGATTAGTGACCTTCTGAAAGAGGCTCAAGGGACTGTGTCCACCCCTTCTGCCATGTGAGGCCACATGCAAGGCACTGTCTATGAGGAACGGGCCCTCACCAGACATGGAATCTCCTGGCACCTTGAGCTGAGACTTCTCACGTCCAGAACTGTAAGCAATAAATGTCTGTTGTTTATAAATTACCCACTCTAAGGTATTTTGTTATAGAAGCCTGAATGCTCCAAAACACTGAAATATAGCATAATTATATATTTTTCACAATTAGAACACACCTAAAATGGAGAGAGAATTAGAATTGTCCCCAAGAGCCCTGCAATTTGGAAACCCAAGCCAGCTGGTTTTTAAAATATCCATGCCCTCCATAACCACCCTGTAACCTTCCTATTCCCTCACCGTAGTCAGTCAATCAAGGGGAACACTTGGTTCCCCACCCCTCCACCTTTTGCACCCTTCTCCACTCCTTGGAAGTCATCTGTGACTTCTTTTCTGATCCCATGCTGTCAGTGGTGTTCCTTTTCATCTGATTTCATCCGCACACAAATGCTGGGACAGACAACCCAGCACTTTCTCCCAGAACTTTGAACAAGAAATATTTACATGCAGGGCGATTAGTCACTGGCTCACGAGACAGTCAATCCAGACAACAACACTCTGGATGGAAGGTACAGAAATGAGATGTTTTTCTGTCTCTGCTGTGGCCAAGAAGTCTTTCATTTAAATGTCAGGCTTCTACTCACCAGTTGACAGGCATGCTTGATCCTCTCCACAATCCCATCAAGTCCCAAGTATTGTAAAGACAACCACAGAGGCAGGGCACGGAGTTTGTCTGTGGGCTTATTTGATGTAAGACCAGCAACTAAAGTCTAAAAAAGCCAAAAGAGGTTTATTAATCAAAGCCATTGCAATCTCATAACAGAACTAACCAGCTACCATTTGCTACCCACTTAGTGTGGGCTAGATGCCATACTACTCACTAGGCTTGCATTATCCATGTGATCTTCCAACAACTCTGTGAGCTAAGTATTCTAGGTAACTTCACTCAGAGACCTCAGTTTGTCCAAGGGTTCACAGCTCAGGAGTGGCAAAGCCAGGAAAAGCCAGTGGAAAACCCAGATGGGTCACATCCCAGAACCTAGGAGACTCCCCCCTCAGAAGGTAGCTCTGAGCATCCTCAAACACCTGGCCAGTATTAGCTGAGCAAGACAGCAGTGTTTTAGCAGAAATCACTTAAACCTTATTTTGCACACTGACCTATATTATCAAGAACCACACTTTTTTTTTTTGGTGACAGGTTTTGTTTTCATCCTGTTGCCCAGGCTGGAGTGCAGTGGTGTGATCGTAGCTCACTGCAGCCTTGATCTCCAGGGCTCAATCAGCCCTCCCACATTAGCCTCATGAGTAGCTGGGACTACAGGCTCACACCATCATGCCTAGCTAATTCTTTGTTGTTTTTTTTTTTTATAGAGACGGGGTTTCACCATGTTGCCCAGGCTGGTCTCAAACTCCTAGGCTCAAGCAATCTGCCTGCCTCGACCTTCCAAAGTGCTGGGATTACAGGCATGAGCCACCATGCCTGGCCCACAACTATGATTTAAAAAAAAAAAAAAAATGTGGCCAGGTGCAATGGTTCATGCCTGTAATCCCAGCACTTTGGGAAGCCGAGGCGGGCAGATCATCTGAGATCGGGAGTTCAACATGACCAACATGGTGAAACCTTGCCTCTACTAAAAATACAAAATAAGCCAGGCGTGGTGGCGCATGCCTGTAATCCCAGCTACTTGGGAGGCTGAGGCAAGAGAATCACTTGAACCCAGGAGGTGGAGGTTGCAGTGAGCCAAGATCATCTCACCATTGCACTCCAGCCTGGGTGACAGAGCGAGAAAAAAAAAAAAAAAAGTTACAACCTATTGGACAGTGTGGATCAGGAGGCTTAAAACTCCCCCACTCAGTCATTCCACATCTGGGAACCTATTCTAAGGAAATAATTAGAAACACAGAAAGACGTTCACTGCTTCATTATTTCAGTAACAAAAATCTGAAAACATCCTATAAGTTCATAAATGGAGAATAATTAAATTGTGACAGAATATTATGCAATCATAAAATGTCATTAAAAAAAGTCTCAACTTACAAGTTTCTCTTTAAAAAAAATGAAATAGAAGTGAAATTATGGGTATTTTTTTTCCTGTATTTTTACAGATTTTGCCCCCCAAAGCCAATAATGTGTATTAGCCACACCCACTCCCTCCCCAGTGAGGGGAAACTTACCAAGGCAGGGTCATCGTGTTTATACAGTGTCACCGCAGGAACAGCTGGCAAACCCAGCCACGGGCCAGGAGTCATCGTCATGCTATCACATTTGGCTGCAGCCTACCAAAACAAGAACAACTCTTTGTTAGATTATCAGAATACACAAACCTAACACCCTCCTCCATTCATAAAAACTGTGAAGAGCCATGAGGGATTGAGTGATTTTAAATTCCTTCTTAAAAACACCAATATTCAGTAAATCAACAACATACCAGCACTGATGAGGAGACATAACCCAGAGCCAATGTTGCCAGATTCACACTGGAAGAAAAAACACCAGTCTAAGAACTAATTATTTAATGTTGCTTACTCACCTTGTACTTAAAAAAATAAAGGCTGTGCTGTTGCAAGTTGACACTTGAGTATATTTTGAATGTTATTAGCTTTCATAACAGCAACAGAAGATGTGCTTTATACATATGAAGGAAAATCCTGAAAATGCACTTTAATAAAAATGTGTCTCAGGAACTATCCCCGCTCATTTAATATAATGGGAGTATTATTCTCTTTCATAGATCTTATCTTCCAGTTATTTTTTACTTAGGGACCAAAAAGAAACCTCCCTTTATGATGTGGTGGATATGGGCTACTCTGGCTGCCCACGTCCGTTCCCCCTGCTTCTCTCTTAATGGCCCTCCAACTGCCTTCCGGGGCGCCACCCCCATTTCCTCCAGCAGAACATGAGCTTTGTGGGGAGGAGACACCACTGTCTGCTCCAGAGGAGGGCAAAGAACCTGAACTATCAGAGGATTACTTCTCCCTGGCCACAGTGGCTGGTTCAATATGAGACTTCTGTTAGGACGTCCAGCTGACCACGAAGCTGGAAAGAAGGCTGGAGTTTCTGCAGCTACTCTGCACTGTAACAGGAAGATCTGTCCACAGATAGAGGAAACCAAGCCCAGTGCCTGTGACTGGGGGAGCAGAGGTGGGAGTAAGACACTGGATCCTGGTTGATGTTGTGCCTGAGGCAGTCCTAACACTGCTCTTTGTAGTTATGTGAGCCAGTAAGATCTCTTTGGGCTTAAGCCAATTTGGGTTATTTTGTGATCTGTGACCCAAAGAGCCCTTCGTGATAAATGTCACCAAAGTGAGAGCCTGGATGTCCAGTCCTCATGAGGACTCTGTGCAGGCCCGAATGGAGTCACCAGCCTCAGCGCCGGCTTACCCCTCCACATGAAGCCATATGCCATACTGCTCACAGAGTTCTTTCAATCTCCCAATCTTGTCTGTGTGTCCTACTGCTGCCGTTCCTAGGATAAAACAAATCAGGGCATTAAAAGGAACAAATGTTTTCTAAGGCTTTATACCTTAAGCACTTTTATACACATTATCGCCCTAGGAGGGAAGTGACTTATTATATCCCTATTTTATTGAGATTTTCTTTGTGGAAGGACTTAAAATCAGTGTTTGTGAGTTGATTTATTACAAGCTTTGAAGAGTATGTAAACTCTATTACATGTATCTAATTGTGTCATTGAAATCTTTTATATACTTATTTTCTATCTACTTGATCTGCTGACTCATGAGAAATATATTCAAATCTCCCACCAAAATTGTGGTTTGTCAATATATACTTGTGTTATATCAGACTTTTCTTTAGCTTTCCTTTATATATTTTAAAGTTATGTTCACAAGCATTCATAACTTTTTTTTTTTTTTTTTTTTTGAGACGGAGTCTCACACTGTTGCCCAGGCTGGAGTGCAGTGGCATGATCTCAACTCTGCAACCTCCACCTCCCAGGTTCAAGCAATTCTCCTTGCCTCAGCCTCCCAAGTAGCTGGGATTACAGGCGCCAGCCACCACGCCCGGCTAATTTTTTTGTATTTTTAGTAGAGACGGGGTTTCACTACGTTGGCCGGGCTGGTCTCAAACTCCTGACCTCGTGATCCACCTGCCTCGGCCTTCCAAAGTGCTGGGATTATAAGCATGAGCCACCGTGCCCAGCAGGTATAACTGTTATTTCTTTTAGGAGATTACATCTTTCATCAATATGAAGTCTATTTTATCCCACACTAATATTGCTATGGTACTTTCATTTTGTCAGCATTTGTCCAAGATAAACTTTTCCACCTTTTTATTTTATTGTCACTTCCTGGATTATTTTGATTTAGATATGCCCTTTATAAAAATCATATAGGTGGGCTGGGCACAGTGGCTCACACCTATAATCCCAGCACTCTGGGAGGCCCAGGCAGGTGGATCACAAGGTCAGGAGATCGAGACCATCCTTGCTAACATGGTGAAATCCCGTCTCTACTAAAAATACAAAAACAAAATTAGCCGGGTGTGGTGGTGGGCGCCTATAGTCCCAGGTACTCGGGGGGCTAAGGCAGGAGAATGGCGTGAACCCGGGAGATGGAGCTTGCAGTGAGCTGAGATCGTGCCACTGCACTCCAGCCTGGGCAACAAAGTGAGACTCCAGCTCAAAACACAAACAAACAAAACATATAGATGAATTTGTTTTGTTTCCACCCAGGTTCTTTGTAATACAGAATATGCATTCTGAAGCCAGCTTAAGCATATCAAGCACTTTCAGCTGCTCCCTTGGTAATTGATTGCACTATAGATTTTGCTGGGGAGATCCCTTTTCAGAGAGAGCTTAGTTAAAACGTGGAGTCAGGCATTCCCCCAACTGTCCTAAATTTCCAGTTAGCAGCAAGCCAACTAAAAAGATTTCAAACCCTCACCAACAGCCTCAACAAACACAGCTAAAGAAAGTAGTTCTTTTGTAAGGTCTATGCCAGGAAAAGGGCTGAAAACTTTTTCCCCTCATACCTAAATCTATCTCAAATTAAAAAAAAAAAAAAAAAATCTTAACAGACACATTTAGTTTAGCTGAAACAAGATCAAATGTCAATGCATGGGCTGTGCCACAGGCTCTTCCAGCAAAATAAAAGCGTACTGCTGTGTTAGCGCCTGGACCGCATTCAGATTCTCTTTTCATATTTCTTGGCAATGTCTGGTGACTAACCCTTGACATGTGTCTTCTGACATCTGCAACATAATCACACTGGCAAGTCACTCAGTCACGTGCAAACTGCAGCCCCTCCAGTTTATCATGTGATTGAATATGGGTGAATTTGTGTTTTTAAACAATAAGGCAGGAAGTGATGGTTTTCCTGTTGGCAATAAAGTGAATATTTATGTGGTTTTTCTATTTTGTCTTTTTTTTTTTTGAGACAGAGTCTCACCCTGTTGCCCAGGCCGGAATGCAGCAGCGCAATCTCGGCTCACTGCAATCTCAACCTCCTGGGTTCAAGCTATTCTCCTGCCTCGGCCTCCTAAGTAGCTGGGATTACAGGTGCCTGCCACCACAACCGGCTAATTTTTGTATTTTTAGTAGAGACAGGGTTTTGCCATTTTGGCCAGGCTGGTCTTGAACTCCTGACCTCAGGTGATCTTCCTGCCTTGGCCTCTCAAAGTGCTGGAATTACAGGCATGAGCCACCGCACCCGGCCTAAATAAGCAGTTTTATTGTAGTATGATTTTTTTTTTTTTTTTTTTTTTGAGACAGAGTCCCTCTCTGTCGCCCAGGCTATAGTGCAGTGGTGCGATCTTGGCTCACTGCAACCGCCGCCTCCCAGGTTCAAGCGATTCTCCTGCCTCAGCCTCCCAAGTAGCTGGGACTACAGGTGCACACCACCACACCTGGCTAATTTTTGTATTTTTAGTAGAGATGGGGTTTCACCACACTGGTCAGGCTGGTCTTGAACTCCTGACCTTGTGATCTGCCTGCCTCAGCCTCCCAAAGTGCTGGGAATACAGGCATGAGCTGCTATGCCCGGCCTATTGTAGTATGATTTACATGCAACAGAACTCACTCATGTAAGTATACAGTCCAATGAGTTTTGACAAATATATAGAGCATGTAACCACCAACACATTCAAGATTCAGAATACTTCCATCAACCCCCAAATCCCATCAACCCCAATATAATTACCCTTTCCCTGACTCCTCACTGGCCCTAGAAAATCCTGATCTGCTTCTGTCACTGTAGTTTTTTGCCTTTTTTTTTTTTTTTTTTTTTGACATAGGGTCTCACTCTGTCACCCAGGCTGAAGTGCAGTGGCACAATCTTGGCTCATTGCAAGCTCCGCCTCCCGGGTTCATGCCATTCTCCTGCCTCAGCCTCCCAAGTAGCTGGGACTACAGGTGCCTGCCACCACACCCGGCAAATTTTATTTATTTATTTATTTATTTATTTATTTTTTATAGAGACAGAGTCTCACTCTGTCACCAAGGCTGGAGTGCAGTGGTGCGATGTCACCTCACTGCAACCTCCACCTCCTGAGTTCACGCCATTCTCCTGCCTCAGCCTCCCAAGTAGCTGGGACTACAGGCGCCCAGCACCATACCCAGCTATTTTTTTTGTATTTTTAGTGGAAACGGGGTTTCACCGTGTTAGCCAGGATGTTTCGCTCTCCTGACCTCGTAATCTGCCCGCCTCGGCCTCCCAAAGTGCTGGGATTACAGGCTTGAGTCACTGTGCCTGGCCTGACATTATATTTTAAAGAATTTTTTTTTTTTTTTTTTTTAAAGAAAGGATCTCGCTCCGTCACCCAGGCTGGGGTATGGTAGCACAATCTTGGCTCACTGCAACCTCTCTCTCCTGGGTTCAAGCCAACCTCCCACCGAAGCCTCTGGAGTAGCTGGGACTACAGGTACACACCACCACACCTGGCTAATGTTTAGTACTTTTTGTAGAGATTTCCTAGGGGTTTCTCCATGTTGCCCAGGCTGGTCTCGAACACCTGAGGGCAATTGATCTCGCTGTCTCAGCCTTCCCAAGTGTTGGGATTACAAGTGTGAGCCACCTGTAATTTCTCCATTCTAAGAGACATGTAGTAATGTCTCATGGTGATCTTAATTTGCATTTCACTAATGACTAATGATGTTAAACATCTTTTCAAGTGCTATACATTTTCATTTTCTTTGATGAAGTATCTGCTGAAATCTGTTGTTCATTTAAAAAATTGCATTGTGGGCCAGGCACAGTGGCTCACACCTGTAATCCCGGCACTTTGGGAGGCCAAGGCAGGCAGATCACCTGAGGTCAGCAGTTCAAGACCAGCCTGGCCAACACGGTGAAACTCCAACTCTACTAAAAATACAAAAAAACTAGCTAGGTGTGGTGGCGCATGCCTGTAATCCCAGCTACTCGGGAGGCTAAGGCAGAAGAATCACTGGAACCCGGGAGGCGGAGGTTGCAGTGAGCCAAGACCGCACCACTGCACTCTAGTCTGGGCAACAGAACGAGACTCCATCTCAAAAAAAAAAAAATTGTATTGCTCGTCTCCTTATTGAGTTGTAACAGTTCTTTATATATTTTAGATACAAGTTCTTTGTCAAACAAATGTTTTGTAGCTTCTGGGGAAAAGAATGAAAAAGAAATTTTAAAAGAAGACAGGCCTGGGACAGTGGCTGGCTGGGTGTGGTGGCTCACGCCTGTAATCCCATCCCTTTGGGAGGCCAAGGCAGGTGGACCACCTGAGGTCAGGAGTTTGAGACCAGCCTGGCCAACATGGTGAAATCCCGTCTCTACTAAAAATACAAAAATTAGCCCGGCATGGTGGTGTGTGCCTGTAATCCCAGCTACTTGGGAGGCTGAGGCAGGTGAATCGCTTGAACCTGGGAGGTGGAGGTTGCAGTGAGCCAAGGTCACACCACTGCACTCCAGCCTGGGCAGCAGAGCAAAACTCCATCTCAAAAAAATAAAAAATAAAAATAAAAAAAGACAAAAAAAAAAAGAAATAAGAAAAAAATGTTTTGCAAATATTTCTCCCAGTCTGTAACTTGCCTTTCATCTTCTTAATAGGGACTTTCAAACAGCTAATACTTTTAATTTTTGATAAAGTACAATTTATGGTTCACCATTTTATATCCTAAGAAATGTAACCTAAGGTCACAAAGATCTCCTATATTTTCTTCAAGACATTTTATTGTCTTAGATCTATGCTTAGGTTGATGAACCATTTATAGTTAATATTTATATATACAGAGAATAAGATAAGGGTTAAGATTCAGTTTTTTTTCCATATAGATATCCAAGCTCTAAGACCACTGATGGAAAAAGATTGTCCTTTCTCCCTCGAATTACCCGGGCATCTGTAAAAACCTGAAGTGACCATATACTTCACATAAGTCTATTTCTGAATTCTCTATTTTCTTTGGTTAATCTCACACAGTCTTACTTGCTGCTTTACAGAAGTCTCAAAGTATGACAAGATAAGTCTTCCAATTTTGTTCTTTTTCAAAATTCTTTGGGCTATTCCTAGAGCCCTTGTATTTCTATATAAACTTTAGAATTAGCTCATCAATTTCTATAAGAAATTGTAGCCTGTTGAGATTTTAAGAGGGATTGAGTTGAATCTATAGATTAGTTTGGGAAGAACTGACTTAATACTTAGTCTTCCAACCCATGTGTATGGCATATCGTTCTTGGGTCTTCTTGAATTTCTCTCAGTAACATTCTTAGTTTTCAATGTACAGATCTTGCATATATCTTGTTAAATTTATCCATAAGTTTTTCATGTTTTTTGATCCTATTATAAATGACACTTAAAATTCAATTTCCAAGTCTTCTTTGCTAGTATATAAAAATCCAGAAAGTGGTTTAGATTTGATCATTAGTTCCAGGAGCTTTTCTTTAGTTTTCTATCTATACAATCATGCCTGCAAACAAAGTTTTACTTCTTCCTTTCTAATCTGTCAGTTATTTTTTTTGCCTTATTGCACTGTCTTAGATTTCAAGTACGATGCTGAATGAGATAAATGGAGCAGCAAGTGGTAGTTGCTCTGCCGCCTATAAGGTAGATATTTAAGTATGACATTTTATGAATTTTCTTGTTTAATTTTTACAACAATCTTACAATGTCAGTACAATTATTTTTATTTATTTATTGAGATGGGGTCTTGCTATGTTACCCAGGCTGGTATTGAACTTCTGGGCTTAAGCCAACATCTTGCTTGTCTCCTGAGTAGAGGGACTATAGGCATGTGCCACCACACTTGGCTTAAATGTGTCCTTTAAAAATTCAGGCCAGGCACAGTGGCTCATGCCTGTAAACCCAGCAATTTGGGAGGCTGAGGCAGGCGGATCACCTGAGGTCAGGAGTTCGAGACCAGCCTGGCCAACATAGTGAAACCCTGTCTCTACTAACAATACAAGAAATTAGCCAGATTACACCTGTAATCCCAGCAATTCAGGAGGTTGAGGCAGGAGAAACACTTGAACCCGGGAGGCAGAGATTGCAGTGAGGTGAGATTGTGCTACTGCACTCCAGCCTGGGCAACAGAGTGAGACTCTGTCTCAAAAAAATAAAATAAAATTCAGTTTAGAACAGAGAAAGGAAGTACATGAAGGAGAAGATAGAGAAGCATTTACAATCTAAATGAAAAAGTATACACACACATAAAATAACTTCCAAAACAAACCAACGATTAAAGAAAAATCTAACAAGCCAACCTTACTATTACAGTTTTTGCTACAATGTGGATATGGACTATCTTAAACATGTGGTACACACACATTTCTTAAGACTTTATCTTTTATAGGCTGAGGATGTAGCCTCGCTCCTGTATATTCAAAATGGTAGATTCAGCATCATGCTACCTACCTGCATTTGCGACAAGCAACAGGGGCAGTCTTCCTCGCTCTATATCATCTTTAATCAGTTTCTCCAGGAAGGCAACATCCTGGAACCAAAACAAACCGTTAAAAAATGAGGTGCCCAGTATAAAAGCTATAAAATGAAAAATTATGACTTACAAAAGAAGCAGATAACTCTCAAAAGTAATGTCAAATCAATTCTTACTCTTGACAATTTTTCTGTTTTCTCTCATCATAGATGTGAAAATCAAATAGTTTTCCTTGAAGACTAGAAAAATCAGTTAAACAAGATTAAAGGTAAAAACTGTACATATGCAGGAACATTTCTTTGATTTTAAACATTTACATTTAAATGAAATGTTCTCTTAACTCCCCTAAAACAGCCAAGAATGTATCTCTACTATGACTCACTGACGTACCTGAACTAGAAAATAAAACTACCTTGACAAAAGAAATAAAAAACTCTAAAATCCATCCCTTCCTTTTCCTTCTGGAATCATTAAGAAGAGATTTATCACCTACATGTCTGAAAATAAGCAGAACTCAATTCCACGATGACAATGAAGAACCTCATTTTCAAAATCTGCTCATTCATAAATCCAGGCAACAGTGCTAACTCATTAAAAGTAGGAGCTTCAGAAGAAATTTCTGGTGCTCAATTGAGCTGCCATGTTTCTACTTAAAGCAGTTGATACAGTAATTACAAGACTCCTTGAAAGCCAGGTGCTCCTGACCTATATACCAACCAACCTTCATGGACATTCACATATTAACAGAAGCATATATTACACAATGCAAGGATCCAAGCAATACATGAGTAAGTTACTAATTATCTGGAGGCCAGCAAACAGAACTTCATTTGAAAGGTAGTTTCAAAACACAATCCCACATGATTTTACAAACCAAAAGTAGAACTCACCATCTGATGCTGGGATCCAAACATAGTGTTACAAGGTACACGGCACAAGCAGGGGAAGGGCAAGCCGAGCTGCAGGAAGAAACACACGACTTGACAAGAAAGCTCTCTGCACCATTCACTTCAGATTGTGAAAGGCTGTGGCTCTAAGACAAGCCACGATTATTCTTCTAAGAAATCTCTCTCCTTAGGAACTCTTAATATTATAAATTGATGTTAAAGTACATTTAGAAAGCCAAGCCAAAAAAAAAAAAAAAAAAGGTGAATTTCCAAGTGCCTTATAAGAGGATATAACGTAAAATTTTCTAAATGCGTCAAGTAATTATCTTTGGTATATTCTAGAATATACCAGAAACACTTTGACAAACACAGAAACAAGTGGGTCGTGAGCATTTTAGTGGGGGTAATTTTGGATTCTTTCTCCAAGCATTACTGGTAAATAACACCAGCTAAAGGCATTCAAAGAATAGTATCTTATTTATGGGTTCACCCACCTCTAAAAGTAATAAATATGGATTAGCAGATGCACATTTCTCAAGAGAAGTGAAGTCAGCGTTATGCACAGAGACAGTGATTGTCAACTTGATTTTATATTCTTCATGTTTAGCTTCCAAGTCCTTGAGGAGTTTACAGTTTTAGGAATTGTAAACAGTTGCAGCATATTGTTTTGCATGATTAAGACTTGGAAGCATTCAGAGACCAAAAATTTAATAAGCACATTTTTCTCCTTAAAGGATTAAAAATTATGAATGTGACACCCAAGTAAAACAAATCCTCAAAAAAATACAGGTATTAAAAGTGAAAATGCCTAGCCCCCTACCCTATAAGGCACCAATCCACCCCATTAACAGTTTAATACAAAAACTTTCAGATATTTTCTAGGTATAAATTTACGTATTTTTCTAGGTACAAAAACATAGGTATAAAGGATACACACACTTTAAAAAACATGAACATAACCATCTCATATATGCTGCTCTGCCAGCTGCCATTCCCAACAGAACACTCTCACACATCTTTTGAAGGTTAGACTGTTGTCCCCAAACACCCTTGTGTCCGCAAGAGCCTGGCTTGCAGTAGACACTAAGTAATTCATTAATTCATTTCACGTTTCAGAGGATTATTATTAAACTCCCCATTTTCTACACCCTCAAGAAGAGGACATAATTTCTTAACACCAGTGATCATAGCTCAGAATCAATTTAAAAGTCACTAAGTGTCTCCCATACATCCCCCTGGGACTCCTACAGCTTACAAAAGAGGAACCCTCCAACTCTACGGGTTTAACTTTCAAACGTTCTTGGCAAAGACAGTTAACAGTGTCTTATCTCGATGTAGTCCCCCCAGTTGGGCTAGAAGCACCATGAACTTTAAAAATAGTCATGCTCGGCTGGGTGCGTTCGCTCACGCCTGTAATCCCAGCACTTTGGGAGGCTGAGGTGGGCAGATCACGAGGTCAGGAGATCGACACCATCCTGGCTAACATGGTGAAACCCCATCTCTACTAAAAAAATACAAAAAAATTAGCTGGGTATGGTGGCGGGCACCTGTAGTCCCAGCTACTTGGGAGGCTGAGGCAAGGAGAATGGCATGAATCTGGGAGACGGAGCTTGCAGTCAGCCGAGATCGCGCCACTGCACTCCAGCCTGGGCGACAGAGCAAGACTCTGTCTCAAAAAAAAAAACAAAAAAAAAAAATAGTCATGCTCTTTGATCCAGCAATTCTAGACTGACTCTGAAAATCCATCTGAGGACCATAACCCTAAATAAAATACAGGAAGAGCTTTATGCACAGAGAAGTCCTTAACAGCACTACACAAAGAACATTACCTGAAAATGGTCACAGAAAGCAAGAGAATGCAAACACTCTTCGTTGTCCAAAAAGGCAACAGTTAATTACTATATATTCACTTGAAGAAATACCATGAAGCCATTAAAAATAAACTATACTTTGAAAAATTATTATTAAAATGATATATTCCTGTTTTAACAGTAAGTGAAAAGAGCCAGATACAATCATATAAACACAAACACACCCCCTTCGATTAAAGTCTGGGAAAAAAGAGAAAATGTTGACTGTGGATGCCCTTGGGTAATCTATCACATATTCCTTATTTCTAAATTCAGTAATTTTTACAAATATGACAAAAGCATGTAAGACCATCTTTCTTTTCACTCAACAAGAACAGCAACTAGAGAAACAGGTCAACTTTAGGACTTTCAGAACAAAATAAGACATTATTTCTTTAAAATAGCCACCTGATACCACATTACCTGATTACAAAGGTATTGGCCCAGGCCAGGTCTAGCAGCAGCACTAAGATATATGACAGGCTTCTTGTTATATAACACATTGAAGCCATCCACTACAAAGTCTTCATATCGAGAATGAATGGCAAGCCTACATATCTTTGCAAGTCCTTCTCTTTCCTCTTCGTGGAAATAAGCACAGCCATTTTCATATCTGTTAAGAGATACATATTAATATGCTCTTATTTCTAGTTAAGGATTGTATAAGTCAACCTTATAATCATGGAGACAATTCTTTTCTCAAGCTAGGAATTGTCACTTTTATCAGGCAGAGAGGATAGGAATGTGAAACATCCTCATCATAGATGGCTGACCCCTCATTACAGCTGAGGTTACCAAGCAGCGAGACAATAACCCTCCATCCATACCCAATTCCATAAAGAGCAGAAACTATGAAAACAAGTAGAGACCAGGAATTCCCAGATATAAAAAGCCTGAAGATCATGGTTCTGGCTTATTATGAACTAAGGCCAGCACTGGATAACACAGGCATAGTTCATAGCAGAGTTTCAGCCCTAAAACATCCAAAGTAAATAAAACTGTCAAAAATGCTAGCCAGAGGCTGGGTGTGGTGGCTCACGCCTGTAATCTCAGCACTTTGGGAGGCCAAGGCGGGTGGATCACCTGACATCAGGAGTTTTGAGACCAGCCTGGCTAACATGGTGAAACAACTGTCTCTACTAATTGCCAGGTGTGGTGGTGAGTGACTGTAGTCCCAGCTACTCGGGAGACTGAGGCAGGAGAATCGCTTGAACCCAGGAGGTGGAGGGTGCAGTGAGCCGAGATTGTGCCATTGCACTCCAGCCTGGGCGACAGAGTAAGAATCCATCTCAATAAAATAAAAAAGCTAGTCAGCCTAACTTTTGGTTTTACTATAATCTGCTGAGGCTCTATCTCCTAGAGGAGGAGGGACAATTTCAATTACAGGCATAAGATTTTTACCAGAACAACACAACACTGCTCCTTTAATAAAGCTGGGCAAACTTATACTCTTGCTTGGCCAAGTTCTTTCCCAACACTGAAAGTGAGGGTCTCTCAAGATAAATGTCTCAAGTTAGGCAAACATTCCTTCTCCATAAAAGTAATAGCATAAACCCAATGCCACTAGTCCTATGTCTCCTACTAAATCCTTTATCTGTTGTAATTCCTTAGTACTGCCAGGATTATCACAGAATAAAACAAATTTCAATTTCATAGCACATATTCCTCTTCCTTATGACAGAGTTTTCTTTTTTTTTGAGACAGAGTCTCGCTCTGTCGCCCAGACTGGAGTGCAGTGCCTCAGCCTCCGGAGGAGCTGGGACTACAGGTGCCCACTACCACGCCTGGCTAATTTTTTTGTATTTTTAGTAGAGACAGGGTTTCACCATGTTAGCCAGAATAGTCTCGATCTCCTCACCTTATGATCCGCCCACCTCAGCCTCCCAAAGTGCTGGGATTACAGGCGTGAGCCACCATGCCTGGCCTCAGAGTTTTCTAATAAAACACAAGCTAATATTTTCAAAGCACAGCTGGCCCTCCAAACCTGTGGGTTCTGCATCTGTGGATTCAACCAAGCATGAGTAAAAAATCTTCAGAAATTTAAAAAGATGGGTGCCTCTGTACTGAATATCTACAGACTTTTTCCTTGTCATTATTCCCTAAACAATACAGTGTAACAACTATTTACACAGCATTTACATCATACTAGGTATTATATGTAATCAAGAGATTAAAGTATATGGGAAGATGTGCCTCAGTTACATGAAAATACTGTGCTATTTTGTATAAGGGATTTGAGCATCCATGAATTTTTTTATCCAGAGGGTGAGGATGGGAGGTCAAGAACCAATCCCCCAAGGACACTCAAGGATAAGGGACAACTGTATTTGAATCTAGATCATTGCTCTATCTTCTACTGACATGTGCCAATTAGATACCCCACAAATAAATAACTGCTGACCCTATCAAACACGTATGTGCTTCTATTCTCCACCCTTCACGTGTATTAGTCCATTAGCTCATTTAATCCTCACAACGCTTCTATGAAATAGGCATTAATACTATCCCCATCTAACAGATGATGAAACAGGCATTGAGAGGTTAAACACCCCTTTCAAGGAGAAGGAAATCTGAACCCAAGTAGTACAGCTCCAGAAAAAAGATCTTTCAGTCTATGCCCGACTCAAAAAAGTCTTCACTGGAAACTCATCATGTCTTTACCTGAAAATTCTGCATAGCCATAAGGTGGTATCTGAAAGTATCCTAGTTGTAAGTTTTCTCAGCTTCTCTTTGTCCAGAGTTGAAATATAAGCTCCCAGACTATGTCCCAACAAAGCCATATGACCTTGTTCTCCAATATTTTGGATTCTGTTAAGCAAAATTAAAGTATTAGAGTCAAACCATAAAAAAGGACATAGAACTTAGAGACACAGAATTCCACAGAGATATCTGTCAGACTCGAAATCTACTTAATGGCCCAGAAGGCAAATCAATGCATAAACAGTAGTGATAGTTTGGTGAGAATTTTTTCTATTTTTTGAGACGGAGAAAAACATATATATTTTTTTTTGCTGAGATGGAGTCTCCCTCTTGATGCCCAGGCTGGGGTGCAGTGGTGTGATCTCGGCTCACTACAACCTCCACCTCCTGGGTTCACGTGATTCTCCTGTCTCAGCCTCCCGAGTAGCTGGAATTACAGGCGCCCACCACCAAGCCCGGCTAATTTTTTGTATTTTTAGTAGAGACGGGGTTTCACCATGTTGGCCAGGCTGCTCTTGAACTCCTGACTTCAGGTGATCCACCTGCCTCGGCCTCCCAAAGTGCTGGGATTACAGGCATGAGCCACCACTCCTGGCCAGAAAAATATTTTTATAATTTGAGTTCCAGGAGGTAAATATCCCTTTTTAAATTGAGTACCTACAAACTGTTTTAAAATAATTTCCGATTAAAGTATTTTAAAAATTAAATACCAGCCTTAAGAATTGTGGAGGGTAGAGCTAAGGTAAAATGAGCTGAAAGCATTTTTTAAAGAACTAAATCCTGGCCAGGCGCACTGGCTCATGCCTGTAATCCCAGCACTTTGGGAGGCTGAGGCGGGCGGATCACGAGGTCAGGAGATTGAGACCATCCTGGCTAACACGGTGAAACGCCATCTCTACTAAAAATACAAAAAATTAGCCGGGCCTGGTGGCGGGCACCTGTAATCCCAGCTACTCAGGAGGCTGAGGCAAGAGAATGGAGTGAACCTGGGAGGCGGAGCTTGAAGTGAGCCAAAATGGCACCACTGCACTCCAGCCTGGGCGACAGAGTAACACTCCATCTCAAAAAAAAAAAAAAGAATTAAATCTCAGGTATATGCATCAAATAAGAATTATTTATTGCAATAATACAGCAGATTCATGGGGGACTAGGTATTATTTTATATATAATTAAAATTGATTATATAAAATGTTTTATACAGAATTAAAACTAATTTCCCTTATAAAGAATAACTAAAAAAGAAGGAATAAGTTTACAATTGTTAACTGTGAATAATAAAAGACAAATAACCTAATAGGATCATGGGCAACAGACAGTTCCTAGAAATATAAATGGGTCTTAAAACATACAAAAAGACACGTCACTTGGTTCATAATTTAAAAAACCTGCAAATTCAAATTATGCTGAAACACCACTTCTCACTTATCAGATTTCTCATCAGAATATCACTTATCAACGATCCTTCAGTCTGATAACGCCTTTGCAGGTGAAAGCGTGGAAATAAAGTACTCTCACACATTGCTGGTGGGACTGCTAAATGCCGCAACTCCATGGAGGGAAATTTGGCAGGATCTATCAAAATTACAAAAGCACACACTGTCTGAGACAGCAACTCCACTTTCAGGACTTTGTCCTCCAGACACCTGCTTCTATGAGAAGTGACACATGTCGTAAGTTGTTTGCTGCAGCAATGTTTGTAACAGTGCAACATGACAGGGGACCAATAAAATAAAATATGGTTCATCTGTTCAAAGTAAAATACATAGCTCTGACAAAGGAGAAAGTTCCTGTGTATTAATATGCAGTGAACTCCAAGACATAAGTGAAAAAATGCAAGGTGCAGAGCATATGCGTAGTAATTATGTATTAGAGAGGGTGGGCATAGACGTTTTGCTGGTGTATAATACATATAAAATCTCTCTGGAAGAATACACAAGAAACTGGTAATGTCTGTCTCTAGAGAAGAAAACACGGTAGGAAGATAGAGGTAGGAAGGAAAATTCCCTTTGTATATCGTTTTTTATTGTATAAATTTTGAACCAAGAGAACAATTTTACTTATTTCAAAACACTAAACTTAAAATAATTAGAGAAAACTAAATACCTAATGAATACAAGTACAGCAATTCTTAGGAAGCAGAAGCACAGCAGCAGAAAGACATACGACACTCACTCTTCAGTCCTTCTGCCAGCGCCTCTCTAAGGCATGACACCATAAAAACTATGGGATCTAATTTCAATAAATGCCTTCATTTCACAAAATATATATTACATATAAATGTCTTTCTGAAAATAAAAAGGATTATTTTAATATCATATGTAACTCGATGAAATATAGCTTATTTGAGCAACTTGTCAGAGCGCAATCACTACTGAAATCAAGAACACATACACTTGAAAAGAGAAGCTGCCAGGTTCATTACCTGGGGCTCTGGGGCTCCTCATCTTCATCTCCATGCATCAGATTCTGAACTAACTGGAGGATGCTCACCATATCTTGTCCACTGAAGAATAAAAAGAGTTGATGGGCTGATGGGAACAGCACACATCCCCCACCACTCTCCCGCTACTTCCCTCATCCAACTAGTGTTGCTTCAAGTTTTTTTTTTTTTCTTAAGCAACTATAAGAGAAAGAACGTGGTATATAGTTTATGCTTTTTAAAAAACAAAGCTCAAATTATAAACTGAATTCTGATATAAACTTACTTGTGGTTAAATAAATCTACCTAATTATGAGTTTCATTTTAATAAATGTCACCAGTCTTTTTATTTTTATTTATTTATTTTTTTTAGACAGGGTCTCACTTTGTCACCCAAGCTGAACGGAAGTGGCATAATCTGGGCTCACTGCAACCTCCGCCTCCCGGGTTTAAGCGATCCTCCTGCCTCAGCCTCCTGAGTAGCTGAGATTACAAGCGTGCGCCACCACGCTCGGCTAATTTTTGTATTTTTAGTAGAGATGGGGTTTCACCATGTTGGCCAGACTGGTCTTCAACCCCTGGCTTCAAGTGATCCACTGTCCTCGGCCTCCGAAAGTGCTGGGATTACAGGCGTGAGCCACCACGCCCGGCCATTTTTTCATTTTTGGTAGAAACAGGGTTTTGCCATGTTGCCCAGCCTGGTCTCAAACCACCGAGCTCAAGCAATCCTCCTGCCTCAGCCTCCAAAAGTGCTGGGATTACAGGCCTGAGCCACCTCGTCCAGCCACCAGTCTTGCTCTAGCAACATTTCTATACATTTCATTTGAATCTTGGAGTACAAGACACAGAATATTTAATAAGCATGTAATAAGAGCCAAAAGTCCTTATAATATGTACTCATATAAGTATATTACATACTACATATTATATAAAATATAAAATATATATAAAATATAATATATAATCATCCTTAGTATATTATAATGCTAGACAGTCACAGAATACTCCAATGCCACTGGTATATCTAATTTTCCTCCTTAGGGATCTTGTCCGTTTGGACTAACAGCCTTTAACAATGCAAGCTTCATTTATTACCAGCTCTTCCCCGAGCTGGGAACCTTGAGATCTGCTTAGAGTGTAAAAATGTTTTACTTCTATCCGAGATATGTTGCTATGAAATGCTCATTACATGAGGAGATGGAAAGTTATGAAAAGAATTCGAATGGCTGAAGTAGCAAGCAATGGCAAAGCAACTTGCAACAGGAATAACGTAAAGCTATTCCTCTGTTAATGAGAATAGACTAAAAACATGTTTCCTCTTTCAAAAAGGAAGCGCCATCAAAACACTGTCCCCAAACCAATTGTCCCCAAGGTGCTGCCCTTCAAGTGAGAGGGGCTCTGGGCCTTGGACACTGTAGAGGTTAGAGCAGGCAGGGGCCCTTGAGGCACACTTGGCTGCCTGCCACATGACCTTGAGCAAGCTATTCCAACTTGCCAAGCCGGACGTTATGGATTTGGGAGGCTTCAGACAGTGAAGGTATGGCACTTAGCTGTGCCTGGCACGTTACTAGTCCTGAATGCTGGGTGGTAGCACTCCTAAGTGTGAATCCTCCTAGTCAGTGGCTTAAGGCTGAGAATTACAGATGCTGCTGGGAGTATCTCTCCTGGGAAAACTTCCGTGGAATTAGGAGACTAAACCTTAAAACCTTTGGTTTCCATCAGTAGGCCTGGAATGAGGAGATTTTACAGGACCTGCCTCCTGTTCTGAGCTGAGAATGCACTTCACACCTAGCTTCACATCAGCATTATTCATGCTACGAACAGGAGTGACTGTTTTAAAGTATTAGTATCTCGGCGTGTTATTGGCACACTGTGATCCTTCCTCCATACTTTTCTTTTGCAACCTGGTTAAATTTATATCCAGGTCAAAGGATATTTAAGGGAGTTGTACTGTTTACTTATGTGCAGTTTCCTGGTTATAATAGGAAAAAAAAATTAGTTTGTCTCAGGGAAGCTGGGCTGGGATACTAATCCCAGATTAACTGCTAATGTCTTGTGAAAATTTTAGTCAGCTACTTACTTTTTTACTATTTTTCCTGCTACTCAAACCATGAAGACGTGACAGATTTGCTTCAGTTGCCAAAAAATAAGTAATTTGACATTTTCCCTTCATTTACATTGTGAAAACAATAAATCAAATTAAAATACCTCTTAGAATAAAACTCAGTCTACCAAGTAGATTACAGGTTTCAAGAGTGAACTAAGTATGACACACCAGTTATAATGATGAATTTGTATATCACTTTTATTTCATAGGGTCTCACCATGTTGTTCAGGGTGACCTCGAACTCCTTGACTCAAGCCATCCTCCTGCCTCAGGCTCCCAGCAGCTGGGACTACAGGTGTGCACCACGGTGCCTAGCTCCATGTATCACTTTTGAGTCATGAGGTTGTATTAAATTGTTGGTTTTCTAAAAAATTTTTGGCCAGGTGCGGTGGCTCATGCCTGTAGTCCCAGCACTTTGAGAGGCTAAGGCAGGCGGATCACCTGAGGTCAGGAGATGGAGACCGTCCTGGCCAACATGGTGAAACCCCGTCTCTACTAAAATTACAAAAATTAGCTAGGCATGGTGGTGGGTGCCTGTAATCCCAGCCACTCGGGAGGCTGAGGCAGGAGAATCGCTTGAACCCGGGAGGCAGAGGTTGCCGTGAGCCGAGATCACGCCACGGCACTCCAGCCTGGCGACAGAGCGAGACTCTGTCTCAAAATTAGAGAGTGTCTCTATCACTCAGGCTGGAGTGCAGTGGTACAATCACAGATCACCATAACCTTGAACTCCTGGGCTCAAGTGATCCTCCCTCCTTGGTCTCCCAAAGTGCTGGGATTACAGGTGTGACCCACTGTACTCAGCCTCTATTAAATTCCAAATGGGAGAGGGAGAGAAGCCAGTAGGTGCAGCAATATCACCAACCAGCCAACGGCACTTCAGTTTTCTAATGTTATACTGCACATAAGTCTATTTAAATTTGCTATGTGTTCATTCAAACTAAAACCATAAATCAATGATGATAAGACACCGGTTTAAGAAAAATGTAGGCCGGGCACAGTGGCTCACACCTGTAATCCAAGCACTTTGGGAGGCCGAGGTGGGCAGATCACCTGAGGTCAAGGTCAGAAGTTAGAAACCAGCCTGGCCAACATGGCAAAATCCTGTCTCTACTGAAAATACAAAAATTAGCCAGATATGATGGTGCACGCTTGTAATCCCAGCTACTCGGGAGGCTGAGGCACGAGAAAGAACTGCTTGAACCCGGGAGGCGGAGGTTGCAGTGAGCCCAGATTGCACCACTGCACCCCATCCTGGGCAACAGAGCACGACTCCGTCTCAGAAACAAACAAACAAAAATTTACACCTTAACTAAAGGTATGGATCCTCATTGCCACCTACCTGCCCTGGAGTGGGCCTGGAATATCTCCGGATATGAGCTTCTTTCCATTTTCCTCTTCTGTTCTTCTAATTTAAAGAAAAGAAAAAGCTGTTCATTTGTTTCATCATACCAAATTTCTAACTCCTGAACATGCAAACATGACCATGTTGCCTATAACCTCCCAGTGACTGAGGCAGGATTTCAAACACATTTATCACATCTCCCTGCCTCCAGTTTCAGGTATCGTTTGAGTTTCTGGAAAAGACAAGAATATGCGACAAAAAAGTTCCACCCACTTCTTGTTTACTTGGTGCTCTATATGACCTGAATATATAATAAGTATTTATAGAGTCAAATCAATATATTAAGTAAATGAAACTCTTAATAGACAGAATTAAATAGTATAAGTCTTTCCTCTCAATTTCAAAATCCTTTAATTACAAGGCACCTTTTACCCAAGACAAATACCAATTTTCAAGTGAGCCGAAGCTGTGTGTGACACTGCGAAGCCAAGAGGCACCTTTAACAGAAGGAAACCGAAGCCACTGGCTTCACAGCAGGCTGAACTCGTTGAACAGGGTCACCTCTGTCCTACTCACCTCTGACTGTCCTCCAGCATCTTCATGGCCTCCTTCAAGTTTTTCCCCATTTCAGCTAACATGGGGTCTGCTATCTGGGAAACAAAAAAAAAAGAAAGAAATTTTAATAATCCTCTATTACCTCTATAACACAATTCACCCAGAAAAATTAAGTGCATAATTTCTTCTGGATTTACTTTAAAATACATGATTTTAAAATTTGCAATAGTACAAAAGTATAACAGAAAAAGTAAAAGTCTTCCAGCCCCACTTCCCAGAGGAAGCCGCTGTTTTGATTTTTATTTTTTGAGATGGAGTCTCACTCTGTTGCCCAGGCTACAGTGCAATGGCATGACCTTGCTCACTGCAACCTCTGCCTCCTGGGTTCAAGTGATTCTCTTGCCTCAGCCTCCCAAGTAGCTGGGATTACAGGCACACACCACCATGCCCAGCTAATTTTTGTATTTTTAGTAGAGACGGGGGGTTTCACCACGTTGGCCATGCTAGTCTCGAACTCTTGACCTCAAGTGATCTGCCCGCCCCCGGCTTCCCAAAGTGCTGGGATTGCAGGTGTGAGCCACTGTGCCTGGCCTCCTTAAGTTCCTTTTGAATTTTAGTGCCATGTGTACACCTATCTCCCATCCAAAAAGTAAACAAAATAGAACTTAAATTTTTCTGCAGAATTATTATTTTTTCACCATTCATTCTGGGAAAAACCACGTGAGGCCAAAACCAAGGACCCTACCCTTCTTCACTTGGTGCCACCTTCCCACCTGACAAGTTACAAGTCCCATGGGGGTAACCACAAGGTCCCCTCAGCCTGGCCATTGTGCACAGCCCCAGGGTACCGGCAACGCATGACCTACACTCCAAGGCAACTGGACAACTTGGTCTTTGGTGAGATCACTTCTGATAACAAAGTGAGTCAGCTTCGCTTCAGACAAGCAATGTGGCAGTGATACAAAGACATGCTATTTTGACAAATATTATTTTTGAGACAGTCGCTCTGTTACATAGGCTGGGGTACAGTGGTTTGATCGTGGCTCACTGCAGCCTTGACCTCCAGGGATCAAGTGATCCTCCCACCTCAGCCTCCTGAGTACCTGGGAATACAAGTGCTCGCCGCCATGCCTGGCTAATTTTCAAAATTTTTTTGTAGATACGAGGTCTCACTATGCCGCACAGGCTGGTCTCGAACTCCTGAGCTCAAGTTATCCTTCTGCTGGGATTACAGGCTGAGCCACTGTGCCCAAACTTTCTGCAGAATTAAAACATACACATTCATTTTCCTTTCTCTATTCTTAATCTCTGTAGTTATTTTTAGGGAGAAAATTCTTGTTGACTTCCATCTCTATGTAGCATGAGTTGTGTTATAACAATAAATTATCTATTATATATTATATTACATATAATACATATAATATCATATATAAGTTATAGCTCTTTTGTTCCCCTCTTACTCTTCTAAGTGTGCTGCTTAAAGGAAGAGCTGTGTTTACCTTTTCCTATTGCTCACTGTATCTAGCAATATCTTACGGCATGGCATACAATACGTACGTATTTAAAACTGCATTGCCTCCTCAAAATTGTTTTTAAGAAATTCCACTCCATTTATCAATATAAGATTCAGAAATTGTTACATTCTAGAAGGGACCTAAGGGATCTAGTCCAGGGATTTTCCAACTGTGTTCTCCTGAGCCTTAAGGTCCCTGGGAGGACTCTGAGAAGGAAGGGTTAGGTAAGCAGTTGGGGCTTCTAACTCCCTAGCAGATCAGCTCTGTCTTGTATAACAGGGTTTTGAGTAAAGTTTTTATTTGTAAAAACTTTCATTGAATGATAAAGGGGATATCACCACCGATCCCACAGAAATACAAACTACCATCACGGAATACTATAAACACCTCTACGCAAATAAACTAGAAAATCTAGAAGAAATGGATAAATTCCTCGACACATACACCTTCCCAAGACTAAACCAGGAAGAAGTTGCATCTCTGAATGGACCAATAACAGGCTCTGAAATTGAGGCAATAATTAATAGCTTACCAACCAAAAAAAGTCCGGGACCAGATGGATTCACAGCCGAATTCTACCAGAGGTACAAGGAGGAGCTGGTACCATTCCTTCTGAAACTATTCCAATCAATAGAAAAAGAGGGAATCCTCCCTAACTCATTTCATGAGGCCAGCATTATCCTGATACCAAAGCCTGGCAGAGACACAACAAAAAAAGAGAATTTTAGGCCAATATCCCTGATGAACATCGATGCAAAAATCCTCAATAAAATACTGGCAAACCGAATCCAGCAACACATCAAAAAGCTTATCCACCATGATCAAGTGGGCTTCATCCCTGGGATGCAAGGCTGGTTCAACATACGCAAATCAATAAATCTAATCCAGCATATAAACAGAACCAACGACAAAAACCACATGATTATCTCAATAGATGCAGAAAGGCCTTTCACAAAATTCAACAACCCTTCATGCTAAAAACTCTCAATAAATTGGGTATTGATGGGACGTATCTCAAAATAATAAAAGCTATCTATGACAAACCCACAGCCAATATTATACTGAACGGGCAAAAACTGGAAGCATTCCCTTTGAAAACTGGCACAAGACAGGGATGCCCTCTCTCACCACTCCTATTCAACACAGTGTTGGAAGTTCTGGCCAGGGCAATGAGGCAGGAGAAGGAAATAAAGGGTATTCAGTTAGGAAAAGAGGAAGCCAAATAGCCCCTGTTTGCAGATGACATGATTGTATATCTAGAAAACCCCATTGTCTCAGCCCAAAATCTCCTTAAACTGATAGGTAACTTCAGCAAAGTCTCAGGATACAGAATCAATGTGCAAAAATCACAAGCATTCTTATACACCAATAACAGACAAACAGAGAGCCAAATCATGAGTGAACTCCCATTCACAATTGCTTCAAAGAGAATAAAATACCTAGGAATCCAACTTACAAGGGATGTGAGGGACCTCTTCAAGGAGAACTGCAAACCACTGCTCAATGAAATAAAAGAGGATACAAACAAATGGAAGAACATTCCATGCTCATGGGTAGGAAGAATCAATATTGTGAAAACGGCCACACTGCCCAAGGTAATTTATAGATTCAATGCCATCCCGATCAAGCTACCAATGACTTTCTTCACAGAATTGGAAAAAACTACTTTAAAGTTCATATGGAACCAAAAAAGAGCCCGCATTGCCAAGTCACTCCTAAGCCAAAAAAACAAAGCTGGAGGCATCATGCTACCTGACTTCAAACTATACTACAAGGCTACAGTCACCAAAACAGCATGGTACTGGTACCAATACAGAGATATAGACCAATGGAACAGAATAGAGCCCTCAGAAATAATGCCAAATATCTACAACTATCTGATCTTTGACAAACCTGACAAAAACAAGCAATGGGGAAAGGATTCCCTATTTAATAAATGGTGCTGGGAAAACTGGCTAGCCATATGTAGAAAGCTGAAACTGGATCCCTTCCTTACATCTTATACAAAAATTAATTCAAGATGGATTAAAGACTTAAATGTTAGACCTAAAACCATAAAAACCCTAGAAGAAAACCTAGCCAATACCATTCAGGACATAGGCATGGGCAAGGACTTCATGTCTAAAACACCAAAAGCAATGGCAACAAAAGCCAAAATTGACAAATGAGATCTAATTAAACTAAAGAGCTTCTGCACAGCAAAAGAAACTACCATCAGAGTGAACAGGCAACCTACAAAATGGGAGAAAATTTTTGCAGCCTACTCATCTGACAAAGGGCTAATATCCAGAATCTACAATGAACTCAAACAAATTTACAAGAAAAAAACAAACAACCCCATCAAAAAGTGGGTGAAGGATATGAACAGACACTTCTCAAAAGAAGACATTTATGCAGCCAAAAGACACATGAAAAAATGCTCATCAGCACTGGCCATCAGAGAAATGCAAATCAAAACCACAATGAGATACCATCTCACACCAGTTAGAATGGCAATCATTAAAAAGTCAGGAAACAACAGGTGCTGGAGAGGATGTGGAGAAATGGAACACTTTTACACTGTTGGCGGGACTCTAAACTAGTTCAACCATTGTGGAAGTCAGTGTGGCGATTCCTCAGGCATCTAGAACTAGAAATACCATTTGATCCAGCCATCCCATTACTGGGTATATACCCAAAGGATTATAAATCATGCTGCTATAAAGACACATGCACACGTATGTTTATTGTGGCACTATTCACAATAGCAAAGACTTGGAACCAACCCAAATGTCCATCAGTGATAGACTGGATTAAGAAAATGTGGCACATATACACCATGGAATACTATGCAGCCATAAAAAATGATGAGTTCATGTCCTTTGTAGGGACATGGATGAAGCCGGAAACCATCATTCTCAGCAAACTATCTCAAGGACAAAAAACCAAACACCACATGTTCTCACTCATAGGTGGGAACTGAACAATGAGAATACATGGACACAGGAAGGGGAACATCATACACTGGTGCTTGTTGTGGGGTGGGGGGAGGGAGGAGGGATAGCATTAGGAGATATACCTAATGTTAAATGAAGAGTTAATGGGTGCAGCACACCAACATGGCACATGTATACATATGTAACAAGCCTGCACGTTGTGCACACGTACCCTAAAACTTAAAGTATAATTTTAAAAAATTTAAAAAAAATTTTTTTTTAAAGTGTCATTGAAAAGAAAAAAAAATTCTTTGGGAGGCCAGGAGTTTCAGATCAGCCTGGGCAACACAGTGAGAAATAAATTAGCTGGGTGTGGTGGTGCACACCTGTAGTCCTAGCTACTTGGGAGGCAGAGGTAGGAGGATCGCTTGAGCCTGGGAGTTTGAGGCTACAGTAAGCTATGATTGTGCCACTGCACTTCAGCCTGGAACAGAGTAAAACCCTGTCTCAAAAAAAAAAAAAAAAATGTATAGCATAAAAACGTCTGATTCTGGTCTAACATTTTGGAAGTGAGGAAACTAAGATGCAGAGAGGTTAAGCGACTTGCCTACGGTCATGGAGCTAATAAATGACAATGAGGTGCCAAAACCTGGGGTCCCTGACTCCTGTTTCTGACCTCTATTATATCACACTGGCTCCCACAAGGGCTTACAAGGTAGTCATTTAGACACAACCAAATTTTTAGATAAAATAGACAAATTTTAAAACAAGTGTTTTCAATAAAATTCACCACTTTAACTATGAGAAGGTTCAGAAAGCACTCGAAAAAGGCCTCAGTGCTGACAGTGAAGAGAATGAGGAATATGATGGTCAAGAGAATTTATCTTCACCCCTGAGTCAGCTGGTGATGCTCCTGAGGATCCTCACTCCTGTGACACTCCTGTGTGTCCCCTACCATCTGGCCAAATGAAAAGATAAACAGTTTGGCTTGATTCACACCTTCATGCTCCCAACGACCATCCTGTCTGAAACATCCTCATGACTTTTATCTCTCTCTCGCCTAGCACCTATTCAATTACAAGTCAATAATTCCAGGAAGCCTTTACAGATAAAGCCACTTTTGCTCTTTCCCATCCCCTCTAATGATACTGATGCCTTTTTTCCTAAACCAAAAATCTAGACTTGTTGCTTGACAACGTTGGTTGTATTTATGGGGACAATGGGACAGAATGCTTGCAGTTGTTGCAGCTGCCATTTATCCTCATGATTCCTTACACCCTTTACTGTGAATTGTTTTATAGATGTGCTTTCCAGTATAAATGTGCTCCCCAATTAGATTACAAGCTTCTTGAAGGCAAGAATTCAGACTTCTACTAATTTTGACTTCTCTTTAGACCATGGGTCTAAAGTTGGCTCAATTCTCCAATTGTCATATTACCCTGAAAATCCCTTAGGAAGGCATGCCAGAGTGGATATCAACACACTGTTCTCTAAGTGCAACACAGCTATTTCTTTCAATAGAATTATAATGAATATTTCCGTTAAGAATAGATAAAATATGCCAGGTGTGGTGGCTCATGACTGTAATCCCAGCACTTTGAGAGGTCAAGGCAGGAGGATCAGTTGAGTCCAGGAGTTTGAGATGAGCCTGGGCAACATGGCAAAACCTCATCTCTACAAAAAATACAAAAAAAGTAAGCCAGGCATGGTAGTGCATGCCTGTGGTATCAGCTACTCAGGAGGCTGAGGCAAGAGGATTGCTTGAGCCCAGGAGGTCAAGGCTACAGTGAGACAAGATTGTGCCACTGCCTGGGTGACAGAGCAACAACCTGTCTCAAAAAAAAAAAAAAAAAAAAAAGACAAAATACAGCTTAGGCAACATGACAAAAGCCCATGTCTGCAAAAAATACAAAAATCAGCCAAGCGTGGTGGTGCATGCCTGTAGTCCCAACTACTTGGGAGGTTTAGGTGGGATGATTACTTGAGCCTGGGAGGTTGAGGCTCTGGTGGTGAGCCATGATCACACCACTGCACTCCAGCCTGGACAACAGAGTGAGAACCTGTCTCGACAACAACAAATACACACACACACACACACATCTATATACATATATAATACATATATATACACACAAAATAGTTTAGAAGCCATATTGTGTGAACACGCATTTATAAACACTAAAATCCTGTGTAATGACAAGATGCTTAAACTGAAAGGCAGGAGGGAAATGCAGATTTACAACCCCCAGGTGAATCTCTGACTCTGGAGTGCACATGTAGTTTACGTAAACGTAAACTGGCTTATGTTTAAATTGTTCTTGCTGGCCGGGCGCAGTGACTCACGCCTATAATCCTAGCACGTTGGGAGGCCGAGGTGGACGGATCACCTGAGGCCCAGGAGTTCGAGACCAGCTTGGCCAACATGGCAAAATCTGGTCTCTACTAAAAATACAAAAATTAGCTGGGCGTGGTCACGTATGCCTGTAGTCCTAGGTACTCGGAAGGCTGAGGCAGGAGAATCGCTTGAACCCAGGAGGTGGAGGTTGCAGTGAGCTGAAATTGCAACACTGCACTTCAGCCTTGGCGCCAGAGCAAGACTGTCTCAAAAAATTAAATAAAAATAAATAAATCGTTCTTGCTCTTCAAGGAGCAAGTCCAGGGGGGAGTGGGTGGGTAGGAAAAGCAGCACTGATAGTTAAGTTTGGGTGAATAAATGTGAACAATGACTCCAATGCCGTAGACCCTCACGTGTTTGTTGCATTAATTGGATAATTCAAAATATAAAGTATTATCCAGTTTCAGGATAATATTAAGATCTAAACCAATGAATGCTCTATGAAAAGTTGTAGATTAACTGATCCCTTAAAACTAAAAACAGCGTCTTCATAAGCTTCTACTGAGGGCAGCTACCATTTTCTTCATCACATTTCTTATCCTCAATAGCTGTGGGCAATGCCAAAACAGCTGTATGATCAACATTAATAAAGAACAGCAGGGCAACAGCCAGACACAAACCTAAATAAGAATTAAATTGTATAAAGATGTATAAAGATGTCTATTAGTACATAGGAGACTGTTTGATAATGTTGGCAGAAAAAAAAACAGGCCGGGCACAGTGGCTCACACCTGTAATCCCAGCACTTTGGGAAGCCGAGGTAGGCGGATCACCCGAGGCGAGGTGCTTGAGACCAGCCTGGCCAACATAGCAAAATCCCGTCTCTACTAAAAATACAGAAATTAGCCAGGTGTGGCGGGGGGTGCCTGTCATCCCAGCTGTTCGGGAGACTGAGGCAGGAGAACTGCTTGAACCTGGGAGGCGGAGGCTGCAGTGAGCAGAGGTGGTGCCACTGCACTCCAGCCTAGGCGACAGCAAAATTCCGTCTCAAAAAACAAAAACAAAAACAAAAAAACAAAGGAAAAACAGCATTCTATGTCAGGTTCCTGGGAAGAATGTCAAATAATTTCTGAATCCCTTAGCACTGAGTGCAGAGTCAGACACAGAGTAAGTATTCAATCAGATTTATAATCCTTATAATTACTAATACTTACTGGGTTGCTTACTATATTCCAGGCATTGTGCTAATAATTAACGCCTCTACACACATTACTTCCTCACAAGCCCCAAATCATAGTACATTTTAGAGGCAGAATTTAAAACTAAATAAAATTCTAGGACCAGTGCTCTTAACTACTGGGCAATACTGCTTCTCAATTTTATCAAGTAAGTAAATGAAGCAACTCGACACTTTAAAAAAGCTTGTACTCAAAAATCATATTTAGAACTAAGGTTTAATTTTAAAGATTATCCTTGCTTGATTAATGTTTTCACCTGGGAAGAAAGTGACTCTTTACAGGGAAAATTTCTACTTTACAACAGTCTCAACTAGATGGCCGTAAACTCATCATCCAGATCAGGGCATTTTTTTTTTTTTTTTTCCTTTTTCCACCAACCCTTAAACCCCAGCATTTTTAAGAGTGAAAGCATGGCCAGGCATGGTGGCTCACACCTGTAAAACCAGCACTTTGGGAGGCCAAGGCGGGGCAGATCACCTGATGTCAAGAGTTTGAGACCAGCCTGGCCAACATGGTGAAACCCTGTCTCTACTAAAAATATCAATATTAGCTGGGCGTGGCGGTGTGCGCCTGTAGTCCCAGCTACTCAGGAGGCTGAGGCACAAGAATCACTTGAACCTGGGAGGCGGAGGTTGCAGTTAGCCAAGACCGTGCCACTGCACTCTAGCCCGGGCAGCAGAGCAAGACTCTGTCTCAAACAAAAATCCCAAAACCAAAAAAAGTGCAACAAAGCATTTACAGAGTGGGTATATCTACATGCACATTTTGATAGATACTAATTGCTGAGAATTTAGACACAGTTATACCTCTACAAATTCATAAATTATATTTCAAGTACAGTTAATTCTGTTGTATAAATGAAGTGGGTTCAATATTTTTGCTACAATTTTATCTAACACAGTTGTATGATAGGTATGATTTAATTCTCCTTTCCTAAGAAGAACCATTCAATTGCATGCTCACTGTCACAGAACTGAGACTTTTTTTTGAGATGGAGTCTCATTCTGTCTCCCAGGCTGGAGTGCAGGGGCTTGATCTCGGCTCACTGCAACCTCCGCCTCCCGGGTTCAAGTGATTCTGCTGCCTCAGCCTCCTGAGTAGCTGGGACTACAGGCGCACACCGCCACGCCCAGCTAATTTTTTTGTATTTTTAGTAGAGACGGGGTCTTACCATGTTGGCCGGGTCAAACTCCCGCCCTCAGATAATCTGCCTGCCTTGGCCTCCCAAAGTGATGCGATTACAGGCGTGAGCCTCTGCACCCAGCCAGAAGTGAGACTTTAATAGGTAGCTCATTTTATAAAACAAGCCCTACTATTCATACCTTCATGAGCACTTTTTACAAATTTTTTTTTTTTTTTTTGAGACACAATCTCACTCTATTGTCCAGGCTGTCACAGTGGCGTGATCATAGCTGGCTGCAGCCTTGAATTCCTGGGCTCAAGTGATCCTCTAACCTCAGCCCCCTGAGCAGACATGGCTACAGGCACATGCCACCACACTTAGCTAATTTTTAAAAATTTTTTGGAGAGACATGGTCCCACTATGTTGCCCAGGCTGATCTCAAACTCCTGGCTTCACAAGCAATCCTCCCGCCTTGGCCTACCAAAGTGCTGAGATTAGAAATGTGGGCCACAGTGCCTGGCCAAGAATCGTTTTTATGCTAGGTGATTTTTATCACTTTCAGAGAGTATGGGATATTAAAATACTCCCTCATTATCAGAAGAAATATTACATATGTAATGTTAAAATTGCTTAAAAGTTCTGACAATTTAAATGTTGGAGGAAAAGTCAAGAATCAAATGCAAGGTAAGATGGTAAAGGAGGTCAGGGAGCAACTCTCAATTTTTCAAAAAAGCTAACGGAAAATTATAAATCGGCAAGGCTGGGCGCGGTGGCTCACACCTGTAATCCCAGCACTTTGGGAGGCTGAGGCGGGTGGATCATGAGGTCAGATCGAGACCATCCTGGCTAACACAGTAGAAACCCCATCTCTACTAGAAATACAAAAAATGAGCCAGGCGTGGTGGCAGGTGCCTGTAGTCCCAGCTACTAGGGAGGCTGAGGCAGGAGAATGGCGTGAACCCTGGAGGCGGAGCTTGCAGTAAACCGAGATTGCGCCACTGCACTCCAGCCTGGGCAACAGACCACGACTCCGTCTCAAAAAAAAAAAAAAAA
Organism: Pongo abelii; assembly: GCF_028885655.2. Taxonomy (NCBI): domain Eukaryota; kingdom Metazoa; phylum Chordata; class Mammalia; order Primates; family Hominidae; genus Pongo; species Pongo abelii. The sequence goes on along the minus strand of NC_072003.2, from coordinate 12,702,938 downwards.
AAAAAAAAAAAAAATTTGTTTATCATATCTTCCAAAACTGGTAACTGGTAACTACAATAGAAATAAAAGGTGTCTTTAGAGCCTAAGATTTGGAAATTAATGAACTAGTCACTTTAAAAATTTTTTCATCTTTGGCTGGGCGCAGTGGCTCACACCTGTAATCCCAGCACTTTGGGAGGCCAGGGTGGGCAGATCACGAGGTCAGGAGTTTGAGACCAGCCTGGCCAAGATGGTGAAACCCTACCTCTACTAAAAATACAAAAATCAGTCAAGTACAATGGCGGGCACCTGTAATCCCAGCTACTCAGGAAGCTGAGGCAGGAGAATCGCTTGAACCCAGAAGGTAGAAGTTGCAGTGAGCCAAGAATGCACCACTGCACTCCAGCCTAGGTGACAGAGCAAGACTCTGTTTCAGGGGAAAAAAAAAACTTCATCTTTTGAAAACACACTGATCAACACTTTTCCTCAGTTAAACCAGTTCACCAAAGTGTGAATTTTAAAACTTATACATTTGGCCGGCAGCGGTGGCTCATGCCTGTAATTCCGGCACTTTGGGAGGCAGAGGCGGGCAGATCACGACAAGAGTTTGAGACCAGCCTGTCCAACATGGTGAAATCCCGTCTCTACTAAAGATACAAAAAATTAGCTGGGCGTGGTGGTGTGCCTGTAACCCCAGCTACTCAGGAGGCTGAGGCATGAGAATCGTTTGAACCTGGGAGGCGGAGGTTGCAGTGAACTGAGATGGCACCATTGCACTCCAGCCTGGGCGACAGGGTGAGAGTCCGTCTCAGAAAAAAAAAAAAAAAAAAAAAATATATATATATATATATACACACACACACACACACATATATATACACACACACACACACACACACACACACACACTTACTTTTATATGATTTGGAAAAAAAAAAAAATCCCACACAAACACACACCTCAAATCCCAGAATTTAGAGACATTACAGTTGAGCACAAATCTAAGTTAAAAAAAAAAAAAAAAAAGGCGGGGGGGTGCAGGGATAGGATGGGTGGGTAAAGAGGGCTAGAGTGACAGAAAGCAGGGCAGAGATCCACTGCAAAGGGACATAGGGACATTTTCAGGGAGACAGAAATGCTCTGTACCTTTTTTGGGGTGGGTGGGTAGGGGACTTATTTTCTGAGACAGGGTCTCACTCTGTCACCCAGGCCAAGTGCAGCGGCACTATCGTGGCTCCCTGCAGCCTCACCCTCCTGGGCTCAAGCGATCCTCTCGCCTCAGCCACTCAAGTAGCTGGGACTACAGGTGCATGCCACCGGGACTGACCCCGGGACTGAACCTCCGCATTTGACCAAAGGCCCCAGGTGATTCCCACTCAGGCTGAAGTTGGAAAACCACTGCTTTAGCAATTTTCATTCCTAACTCGGAGACCAAGAAAAACCTACAGGTTTGCAGCTGGCTCTGAAATAACTGCGGCTTCTTTCCGGGAGCATCTGGGGCCGCCAACGGAGAGCTCCCGGTCCTCCGAAAGGGCCAGCCGAGCTCAGGCCGGCCACTCGCGGAACCTCGGCAGGGCCCAAGGTCGGCCCCGCGGTCCCAGTCCCGGGCTCCGGGCCCCTCGCGGCCCCCACGGAACCCCGCCCAGCCTCTTCGGCCCACGGGAACCCAAGAGACACCCGGCCCCGTGACGCGCCCGGGCCCCAGCCGCCCTCCCGGCGAGGCCTCCTCAGGCGGGGCCTGTCAGCCCGCGTCCCCCTGTCCGGGTCACAATGGCAGCTCGAGACTGGGAAACAGTTGCCTCGGAGGCGGGAGCCCCGGGCCGCAGCACCGTCCCCATCGCCCCCTCCCAGCACGGACCTTCTCCAGGGACGCGTCCATGGCTGAGGCGGCCGGTGGTGGCCCGACGGTCCCGGACTCTACTTCCTCCTCCCGCGCCCCGCCGCTCTTTCCACGCTGGCAGCGCTGACGTCCCCCGCGCCCGCGGCCGGCGGGGCGGAGACGAGGAGGAGCTGCCCGGCGGCGCCGTGGGCTGGCGAACTGGACGGTTGAAGGGCGGCGGGGCGCGGCCCCGTAGCGGTGGGCGGAGCCCTCTGGGATTCCGTACCTGGGCGTCACGCCGGCCCTCCCTAACGTGCGCAGGTGAAGGGGGGAGGATGCCCAGTGGATTGTTCACCAAACTCTTTCCAGAAGCCTGTTGCAATCATCAAGGTAGAAGTATAATAATCACAAAGTACTATTCATGGAGTGAAAGGCTGGAAATACTAATGACGCACCTCACTTCCGGGCCCAGGCTTCCAAGTCTCCCGCCTCACCTCCCGCCGGCATCCCTCGAGAATGGAACAGGCCATTCGCCAAGGAGGTGGTGAGCGCGTGAGCAACCTTGCGCATGCGCAGGACTCGCAGCGTCCTCGGCACCCGGGGACTTGGGGATTTTCGGGTTGGGGGCTACTTGGTGAACGCTGTTCAGAGAAGGCACTGATCTAAGCTGAGGTGTTGTCTCAGACGTTACCAACGAATACTAGACGGAAAAAATTGTTGAAACAACTGGTCCAGCCTCCTTCATGTCACAATTATGACTTGTCAGGTAATGGGTAATAGTAATAATGATAATATTAATACATCAGCTGCTGTTCTTCCATTTTCCTATTTCAGCAGCTCTAGATCATTATCCCCATTTCGCAGTGCCGATCTAGGTAGGATTCAGACCCAAGCCCCATGAGTCCACATACTGCTTCCACTCCTACTTTACTTTAAATGTTTTAAAAAGTTAATTTTTTATTAATTTTTTTTATCTTGTTACCCGATGAACTGAAGAGAAAAAAAATTTTAAATCTCATTTTAATAGAGAAGGTGGGAGTGTCTCACTATGTTACCCAAGCTGGCTTCAAACTCCTGGCCTCAGACGATCTTCCCGTCTCAGCTTCCCCAAGTGCTGGCCGAGCTACCACGCCCGGCCACTTTTGCAGTTTTACTGCAATGTGTTTCGAACGAATGGGGAGGGCGTACATTTGCTTAGTAGATTCCTCCGACCTTAATGTGGGAAACTGATATAGACTACCACAGTGGCAATCAATGGAACACTTCACCTCTGCGATGACGCTACAACCACAATCTTACTCCTTTTCTCTCCTGTTTTATACTCTTCGTCCCGAAATCTGTGTAAACAGGGTCACATTTTCAGCGCAGTAACTCCATGTTTTGAGCTATCGACGTTGTATTTGGTAAATTGCCTGGTTATGTTAATAAAATTATTTTCTACCAAAAAACCCTTGTGTGCTGGTTTAGACTGTACTGTGGGAATTATTCTGACTCTCTAAAGAGCTTTCCAAACAGAAGGAATGATAAATTTATGTCTTTCAAGAATTGAAGATTGAATGTACCCCTGCTTGAGCAAAACAAGTCACTTTTCCAACGTGTTATGAAATTTTTCAAACGTAGAAAAGTTTAAACAATTGTACAGTGAACAACCATATACCCACTACCTAGATTCTACAGTTAGTTTTCCCTATATTTGCTTTATCACATATGCATCCATATATCCATCCATCGATATATGTTAGTACATTTCATCTCTGAGCACCTCAGCATGGGTATCATTCAAAACTAGTAAATTTTACTAAAGTCACCTCCAAGTTTCTGTGGATTACATTACAAAGTATAATAGATTCTACAAAAAAATACTAGACAGAAAAGTTAACTTTACTGTTTTAAAAGTAGACTTTGAAAACCCAACATGAAAAAGAGGAAATAACCGTATTATTTATTATATTTAGCCAAACATTTATTGACTGCCATCTTGGACAGTTGTGCTGGAAATAGTATGTAAAAGAATAAGAGGCTGGTTCAAGACCAGCCTGGCCAACATAGCGAAACTCCGTCTCTACTAAAAATACAAAAAATTAGCTGGGCGTGGTGGCAAACACCTGTAATCCCAGCTACCTGGGAGGCTGAGGCAGGGGAATCACTTGAACCACGGGGACACAGGTTGCAGTGAGCCGAGATTGCGCCACTGCACTCCAGCCTGGGCAATAAGGCGAGACTCCATCTCAAAAAACAATAAAAATATAAAGAAGAGGCTGGGCCGGGCGCGGTGGCTCACGCCTGTAATCCCAGCACTTTGGGAGGCCGAGGCGGGCGGATCACGAGGTCAGGAGATCGAGACCATCCTGGCTAACACGGCGAAACCCCGTCTCTACCAAAAATACAAAAAGAAATTAGCCGGGCACGGTGGCGGGCGCCTGTAGTCCCAGCTATTCTGGAGGCTGAGGCAGGAGAATGGCGTGAACCCGGGAGGCAGAGCTTGCAGTGAGCAGAGATCGCACCACTGCCCTCCAGCCTGGGCGACAAAGCGAGACTCTGTCTCAAAAACAAAATAAAATTAAAAATTTAAAAATTTAAAAAAGGCTGGGCGCGGTGGCTCATGCCTGTAATCCCAGCACTTTGAGAGGCCGAGGTGGGAGGATCACCTGAGGTCAGGAGTTGGAGAACAGCGTGGCCAACATGGTGAAACCCCCGTCTGTACTAAAAATAGAAAAATTAGTGGGTGTGGTGGTGTGCACCTGTAATCTCAGCTACTCGGGAGGCTGAGGCATCAGAATCGCTTCAACCTGGGAGGCGGAGGTTGCAGTGAGCCAAGATTGCACCACTGCATTCCAGCCTGGACGACAAGAGCAAGACTCCGTCTCCACACACACACACACACACACACACACAAAACAAAGACAAGCTCTCTGCCCTGAAGAAAAACACTATTTTGGGTAGAAGTTTTTACTTTGGGATGCAGATGGAGGTCTCTGAAACTATACTCAAAATTTTGTGTGTGAGTGAGTGCATTTTTCTGGGGAAAACATCCATTGTCTTCATTATATACTCAAGTCTGTGATTCCCCCCATCCCCGAAAAAAAAAAAAAAAAGTTGAAACCATTTGGCTTGTGGATGCACAGATAGGAAAGCTGATAAATTATAATGCAACACTCTATGGACTAGTGAAGAGAGATAAGCAGAAGATTGTACAGTTTCGAGCATGAAGCCATCAGTTGTGGGGAGGTTTAATCTCTACTGACGTATGGCTTTATGTGCTGCTAACAGACCTTTCTTTTTCTTTCTTTTTTTTTTTCCGGACGAGTCTCACTCTGTTGCCCAGGCTGAAGTGTAATGGCGCAATCTCGGCTCACTGCAACCTCTGCCTCCCTGGTTCAAGCGATTCTCCTGCCTCAGCCTCCCCGAGTAGCTTCGACTACAGGCGTGCGCCATCGCACACACTGTATTTTTAGTAGAGACAGGGTTTTACCATGTTGGCCAGGCTGGTCTGAAACTCCTAACCTCAAGTGATCCTCCTGCCTCAGCCTCCCAAAGTGTTTGGATTACAGGCCTGAGCCGCCGCGCCTGGCCTCAAACACTTCTCTTTATTTTTATTTTTATTTTTTTGAGATGGAGTCTCGTTCTGTCGCCAGGCTGGAGTGCAGTGGCACCATCTCTGCTCACTGCAAGCTCCGCCTCCCGGGTTCAAGCAATTCTCCTGCCTCAGCCTCCTGAGTAGCTGGGATTACAGGTCCGTGCCACCAAGCCTGGCTAATTTTTGTATTTTTAGTAGAGACGGGGTTTCACTAGTTGGACAGGCTAGTCTCCAACTCCTGACCTCAGGTGATCCACCCACCTTGGCCTCCCAAAGTGCTGGGATTACAGGCGTGAGACACCAGGCCAAGCCTCAACTGTAGACTTTTAACTCAAAGGTACAAAAATTGGATTATGTCTGGGCCAGTTTTTTCCCTTGTCGATAGTATAGCCCATTGGTTAGAGTTCACACTGTGGCTACAAGTAGAACTGGACTCTTTTTTTTTTTTTTTTTAAGCTGTATAAGTGAAAACTACTTGGGCAAGTTACTTAACCTCTTGGTATATTAGTTTCCTCATGTGTAAAATTCTGGTTATACTTGCCTTTTAGTGTTTGTTAAACATTCTTATGATCAAAAAACAAGCAAATAAAAACTCCTTATCTTCATCCACATACCCTTCTGGTTACACCTAATGGTCTCAATTTTCTCATCACACAAGCACCACCAACTCATCTCAATCTAGCTTCGGCTTTGTTCCCTCCACCCAAACCAGTCTCACTAAAACCATCTCAGTCCATCACACCTGACCTCTCAGCAGCACTAGAACCAGATGATCACTTTCTTCTTGAAACTGACTTTCCATGCTTCCCACAATATCAAATTCTCCGGATCATCACCTTCCCTTTCTGCGTGTTCCTTCTCAATGTCTTTTGGAGTTTCTTCCTCCTCCACCCAATGTTTAATTGTTGGATTTCCTCAGCACGCAGCTGGCAAGGCTTTTTTTTTTTTTTTTTTTTTTTTTTTTGAGACAGAGTCTCGCTCTGTTGCCCATGCTGGAGGGCAGTGGTGTGATCTTGACTCACTGCAACCTCCACCTCCCAGGTTCAAGCGATTTTCCTGCCTCAGACTCCCGAGTAGCTGGGATTACAGGCACGTGCCACCATGCCCAGCTAATTTTTGTATTTTTGGTAGAGACGGGGTTTCATCATATTGGTCAGGCTGGTCTGGATCTCCTGACCTTAGGTGATCTACCCACCTCAGCCTCCCAAAGTGCTGGGATTACAGGCGTGAGCCACTGTTCCCGGCCTGGAAAGTCCTTTTGATTTCTTCTTCTACATAATTTCATCCTCCATTATTTCAATTAACATCTATATCAAACTGAGAGTACTTCATCAGTGGGTTGTGATATCAACCATTGGGTCATGAGTAGCAATTTTTTAAAAAATGAAATAGGATGCAAAACATCAGAGCACATCACGTGGATTAAGGATAACTGGGCAGTAACCCAAATGTCCATCAACAGACAAACAGATAAACAACTTGTGGCCTCTCCCTACAATAGAATGGAGTACTGTACTGCAATAAAAGGGAGTAAATTATTGATCCATGGGACACCACAGATTAGGAGTTGGCAGACTTTTTCTGTAAAGGGCCTGGTTGTAAATATTTCAGGCTTTGCAAGCTATAGTTTAGGTTCTTGCGATCTCGGTCTCAAGTATTTGATTCTGTAGCATGGAAACAGCCATAGACAGTATGTAAACAAGTGAGCGTTGCTGTGTTCCAATAAAGCTTTATTTATAGACATTGAATTTTGGATTTCATTTAATTTACGTGTGTCACAAAATATTCTTCTTTGAGTTTTTTTTCAATCACTTAAAAATATAAAGTCATGCTGAGCTCTTAGGCCTTTGCATAATCAGGTACTGGGCCAGATTTGGCCCACAGGCCCTAGTTTGCTGATCTCTGTCATAGATGAATCTTAAAAACATTATACTGAGTGAAAGAAGCCAGATACATGACCTGGAGCCTGTAATCCCAGCACTTTGGGAGGCCGAGGTGGGAGGTTCGCTTGAGCCTAGGAATTGGAGGCCAGCCTAGGCAACATAGAGAGACCCAGTCTCTACCAAAAAAAAAAAAAATTAGCTGGGAGCGGAGGATTTCTCAAGCCTGGGAGGTAGAGGCTGCAGTGAGCTGTGATTGCACCACTGCACTCTAGCCTGGGTGACACAGCAAGACCCTGTCTCCAAGGAAATAAGCCAGATAAAAGTGAATACCTATTTCATATGTATACTGTATATATGCTCTATGGTTTCATTTATATGGAATTCTAGAAAATGCAAACTATAATGACACCCTAAACAGAAAGCCTGGGGCTGAGATGGAGGGGGAATTGACAGCCAAGGGGTGCTGGGGAATTTTTGGAAATGACGGAAGAGCTCTGTATTTTAATCGTAGTGGTTACAGAGGTATATACATTTGTCAAAACCTGTTGAACTGTACATGTAATATGGGTGAATTTTATTATATTATGTAAAACATATGAAAATCTATTATGTAAAACATACTTCAACAAAGTTGATTAAAAAATCTCAGAGCATTGGTTGGTTATTTACTATTGGGTAAAAAAATTCTTTTCTTCTTTTTTTTGAGACCGAGTCTCACTGTGTTGCCCAGGCCGGAGTGCAGTGGTGTGATCTCAGCTCACTGCAACATCTGCCTCCCAGGTTCAAGCGATTCTTGTGCCTCAGCCTCCCAAGTAGCTGGCACTACAGGTGTGAGCCACCGTGCCCAACTAATTTTTGTATTTTTAGTAGAGACAGGGTTTCACCATGTTGGCCAGACTGGTCTCGAGCTCCTGACCTCAAATGATCCAATTCAGCCTCCCAGAGTGCTGGGATTACAGGTGTTAGCCACCATGCCTAGCCAAAAAATTCTTAAAAAAAAAGAAAAAAGAAAAAAATCAGAGCATCTTCTATGGTAGTAAGGGTACTCATTGCTTCTGAAACTTCTGCTTCAGTTATACACATTTATAGCTGTGCCTTGATGGCACTGAACTCCTCTTCCACCCTAAACCAGGGATTCTCGCACTCCACATCCCATAAAAGCTCCCCATCATGCACCCAGCTGTTCACGCCAGGAACCAGGGTGTCTTCCTCTCTCTCACACTTTCCCTTCCCTAACCCCTTCCAATCACTGTTGCCACTTCCACCTCCTAAATATCTCTCAAAGCTGTCTGCATCTCTATTTCCGTTGCTACCGCCTTGACTACTGCCATATCTAAGCAGTCTCTGTAGCCAAACCATTCTTAATACAGAAACCAGAGTCATCTGTTAAATGTAGAAATCAGATCATCTGCTTAAAGCCTTCAGCTGTTCATGGAATAAAGCGAGCATCCTTCACTTGGCCCATGAGTATATAATATGGCCCCTGCCTACCTCTTTGGTCTCTGGCTGTCATTATTCCCTTGATTATTCTCTTGGTCTTTTTGTTGTTGTTGTTGTTTCTGTCTTTTTGTTTCTGTTTTGAGACAGGGTCTCACTTGGCCACCCAGGCTGGAGTGCAGTGGCGTGAACACAACTCACTGCAACCTCCACTTCCCAGGCTCAAGTGATCCTCCCACCTCAGCCTCCCAAGTAGCTGGGACCACAGGTGTACACCATCATGCCCAGCTAATTTTTTTGTATTTTTGTGGGTTTCACCATGTTGCCTAGGCTGGTCTCCAACTCCTGAGCGCAAATGATCCACCTGCCTCGGCCTCCCAAAATGCTGGGATTACAGGCGCGAGCCACAGTGCCCCCCTTGGTCTTTCTGTACAGCAAGATCTTTCCTGACAAGCTGTTTTCTTTGATGAGACTGTTCTTTTTTTCCCTTCCCTTTTGTCTTGTGTAACTTCTAATCCCGTTGGTAGAAGTGTAAGTATCATTTTCTCAGGGAAATCTCATGAGTGCTTATAGGCACCTGTCTTTCTCCTTTATGTACCTAACACAATCACAATTAATTAGTTGCTTAATGTCTGCCTCCCTTGATAGATTATCAATGCCATATCTGCAGGGACAGAATCTGTCTTTAATATTATTGTCTCCCCAAGTGACTGCAGATAGGCTCTCAAAAAATAGTCATAGGACTAATGAGTAATGAATCCACATACTGGTACAGTGTGTATATTTTATTTCCAAAACATTTCCATTGTTTTCAACCTGGTTTTAATGAGCATCATATTTTATTTTATTTATTTATTTTTTGAGACAGAGTCTTGTTCTGTCACCCAGGCTGGAGTGCAGTGGCTTCATTTCAGGTCACTGCAACCTCTGCCTCCTGGGTTCGAGCAATTCTCCTGCCTCAGCCTCCTGAGTAGCTGGGATTACAGGAGCCCACCACCATGCCTGGCTAATTTTTGGAGTTTTATTAGAGACAGGGTTTGACCATGTTGGCCAGGCTGGTCTCGAACTTGTGACCTCAGGTGATCTGCCCGCCTCAGCCTCCGAAAGCTCTGGGATTACAGGTGTGAGCCACCATGCCCGGCCGAGAATTATATTTTAAAGACACTTCATGGAGGCAGAGGCATTTACCTCCCAAGTCTAGCTAATCCAGTGCCTAGGATGCAGTAGGAATTCAATAAATAATTACTAAATGCATGAATTCAACAAATATTTTCTGAAGGTGCATTATATACCACACAGTATTTTACAAATTGGAGATACAACAATAATTAAAAGAGATTAAGTCTTTGCCTTTTGTGGTTTTTTTTTTTTTTTTTTTTTTTTTTTAACTTGAGGTAGGTCTCACTTTGTCCCCCAGGCTGGAATGCAGTGGCACGATCCTGGCTCACTGCAGCCTCAACCTCCTGGGTTCAAGTGATCCTTCTACCTCAGCCTCCCAAACTGCTGGGACTACAGGCATGCACCACCACGCCCAGCTAATTTTTTAATTTTTGAAGAGGTGGGGTCTCCCTATGTTGCTCTGGCTGGTCTTTGAGCACCTGGGTTCAAGTGATCCTCCTGCCTTGGCCTCCCAAAGTGCTGGGATTACAGGCGTGAGCCATTGTGCCTGGCTATTTTTGTGGATCTTATATCCTATTGTAATAGAGAGATAAGTAGCTATATAATGTATGTTAATTACTTGTAAATACCATAAGAAAAATAAAGCAAAATAAAAGAGAGTAAATTATGCATAAATCCATCCCTTGGCTTTCAATTTGAAATCTCTGCTCTGAAACATCGAAAATGTTTTAGAAAATGTTTGTTCAGTGATAACTAGCTAGATATAGAAGAAAGCAACACCAGCCACTACCATCAATGATTTGTTGATTTATTATTAATTTTCAAGACCTTGAGGAAAGTATTCCCATTGACAATTTTTCTGGTACTCAAAGGACCTTTTTGTTTTTGTTTTTGTTTTTGTTCTTGTTTTTTTGAGCTAGGCTCTCACTCCTGTCTCTCACGCTGCAGTGCAGTGGTGTTTCAGCTTACTGCAACCTCCGTCTCATGGGCCCAAGCGATCCTCCCACCTCAGCCTCCACAGTGGCTAGGACACAACCACCCCTGGCTAATTTTTGTATTTTTGGTAGAGATGGGGTTTCACCATGTTGTCCAGGCTGGTCTCAAAACTCCTGAGCTCAAGCATCCGTTCACCTTGGCCTCCCAAAGTGCTGGGATTACAGGCATAAGCCACCACACCTGGCTGAAAATAAGAATTTTTTTATTGGCATTTTAAACTATAATTGATGTTTGATTTGTTTCAGATTTATTTACATTTCATGAAAGTGCACAGGCTTCTCTAAAACTGTGTGCCCAGAAGGCAAATGGGCAAAGACATTAACAGATAATATAAAAAGGAAAAACATGCAAACAGTCAACATGACAAAAAGTTCAACATTACTAGTAACCAAAAAAATGCAAAAATGGATCAAATAGCATTTTTGCCTATAATTAGCAAAGTTTTTTAAAAATAATAACATCCAGCTGGGCAGGGTGGCTCACACCTGTAATCCCAGCACATTGGGAAGCCAAGGCAGGTGGTATCACCTGAGGTCAGGAGTTCGAGACCAGCCTGACCAACATAGTGAAACCCCACCTCTACTAAAAATACAAAAATTGGCCAGGCATGGTGACGCATGCCTTGTAGTCCCAGCTACTCAGGAGGCTGAGGCAGGAGAATTGCTTGAACCCGGGAGGTGGAGGTTGCAGTGAGTGGAGATCATGCCAATGAACTCCAGCCTGGGCGACAGAGTGAGACTTTGTCTCAAAAAATAAAATAAAATAACATCCCGTGTTAGTGTAGAAGGAAATAAGTATTCTTGGCCGGGCGCGGTGACTCACGCCTGTAATCCCAGCACTTTGGGAGGCCCAGGTGGGTCCATCACCTGAGGTTGGAAGTTTGAGACCAGCCTGACCAACATGGAGAAACTCCTGTCTCTACTAAAAGTACAAAATTAGCCAGGCATGGTGGTGCATGCCTGTAATCCCAGCTACTTGGGAGGCTGAGGCAGGAGAATCGCTTGAACCTAGGAGGCAGAGATTGTGGTGAGCCGAGATAGTGCCATTGCACTCCAGCCTGGGCAATAAAAGTGAAATTCCATCTCAAAAAAAAGGAAGAAAATAAGTATTCTTATGGATTGCTGGTAGAATTTCAGATTGTTATAGAACTTTTGACGTATTTCATTTGTGTTGAACTGAATGGAACTGCGCATTCAGTAACAAAAACACTTAAAATATACCTATGTTTTGTACTTAAAATTCTACTCCCAAAGTGTAAACTAAATACATAAATATGTTAGAGATTTAACTATAAGACTGTCCACAGTAGCGCTGCTTATAATGAAACAAAATTGAAAACAAACTATATATACAACAAAATAACAGGGAATTGGCTAAATAGTGGTACTTCCATAAAACTGGTTAAGACACAAGCTTTAAAAAAAAAAAAGTGCCAGGTGCGGTGGCTCTCGCCTGTAATCCTAGCACTTTGGGATGACGATGTGGGAGCATCACTTAAGGTCAGAAGTTTGAGACCAGCCTGGCTGACATGGTGAAACCCTGTCTCTAATAAAAGTACAAAAAAATTAGCCGGACATGGTGGTGGACACCTGGAATCCCAGCTACTTGGGAGGCTGAGACAGGAGAATCATTTGAACCTGGGAGGCAGACGTTGCAGTGAGCTGACATCAAGCCACTGCTCTCTAGCCTGGGAGACAGAGTGAGACTCCTTCTCAAAAAAAAAAAAAAGTGATGCAGTTATTAATATGGAAAGATGACACTGTTAACTCAAAAGGGCTGGTAAGAACACAGCATGTGTAATATGAACCTAATTTTTTTTTTTAATGAAAAACTACATACATGGAAAAGACTATAAAAATTCATAAAAAATGGAAAGAGTGGTTAACACTAGAGATGTTAATTTTGTTTGTTTTTTGGAGATGGAGTCTGGCTCTGTTGCCCAGGCTGGAGTGCAGTGGTACAATCTCGGCTCATTGCAGCCTACACCTCCCGGACACAAAGGATTCTCCTGCCTCAGCCTCCCAAATAGCTGGGATTACAGGCGCCCGCCATCACGCCTGGCTAATTTTGTATTTTTAGTAGAGATGGGGTTGTGCCACGTTGGCCAGGCTGGTCTCGAACTCCTGACCTCAGGTGATCCACCTTGGCCTCCCAAAGTGCTGAGATTACAGGTGTGAGCCACCGCGCCAAGCCAAGATGTTAATTTTCTTAATTACACTTTTTTTGTTTTTCATACTTGTAGAATTATTTTTTAAAACCACTAAACAGCCAGGCACAATGCCAGGAGCCCGTGGTCCCAGCTACTCAGGAGATCCCAGCTACTCAGGAGGTGGGAGGATCACTTGAACCCAGGAGTTTGAGGCCAGCCTGGGCAACACAGCAAGACCCCATCTGTAGAAAAAAGAAAATAAAAAACATCAAAACAGTCAGTTTTTGATCTATTGCCTTCCAGCTCCAAATCCATCCTTTTTGCCTTCTGGGTAAAAATGGATCTGGGCCCTTTAAATAGCTTTCCTTTGCCAGGAGGCACAATGTTATTTTAAGTTTTGTCAGTAGAGGACGCTGGAGAGACACTGCAGGAGGAAAGGGTTTTGCTTATTGGTTCCTGCTGATGGCTTCTCCAGTGCCCAGCTCCTGTACCACCCATTGGCAGGCAGCTTCCCCTGGCACTCCCCTCTGGTGGTCTTGCAGCAGAGTACCTTCAGTGAGACACCTTGCCATGAAAAGTTTACCCTGAGGGTAGATTTCCAGCAAGTTCCACCAGCCAGCAGGGCATCATGTCAACTGTCTTCTTTGCTATTCAGTGACCGAGGGCTGTACCCTCTCTACCTGGTCAGGATCTCAGCCCTGCAGGGGTGATTGTTTCCATGAGTGTCATATCTCAGTCCTAGGGGTAGTGGCTGGTCCTTGTATCTACTACTTGTATACTTTTTTTTTTTTTTTTTTTTTTGAGACAGGGTCTCAGTCTGTTGCCCAGACTGGAGTGCAGTGGTACAATCTCGGCTGACTGCAACCTCTGCCTCCCGGGCTCAAGCGATTCTCCCACCTTAGCCTCCCAAGTAGCTGGGACTACGGACATGAGCCTCCATGCCTAGCTAATTAAAAAAAAATTTTTTTTTTTTTTAGAAATGGAGTCTTGCTGTATTGCCCAGGCTGGTCTCCAAATCCTGGGCTCAAGCTAATCACCTGCCTCAGCCTCCCAAAGTGCTGGGATTACAGATGTGAGTCCCCGCACCTGCCTGTATACTCTTCAGAGTTTCCTTCTTACTACTCAAACCCTCATTATTCCAGTCTCCTATTAACAATTCTTCATACAGTCCATCCTCATTATTCACGGGTTCCATATTTATAAATCTGTCTACCTTGCTAAAATGTATTTGAACCCCAAATCAATACCTCTGGTGCTTTTGCCATTATCTGAAGACATGTACATGCAGAGAGCAGTAAAATATTTAAGTCACATGATGCACCCATTCCCAGCTGAGGTCCAACAAGGTGACACTCTGCCTTCTTTTTTTTTTTTTTTTTTTAAGGCAGAGTCTTGCTCTGTTGCCCAGGCTGGAGTGCAGTGGCATGATCTTGGCTCACTGCAACCTCCACCTCCGAGGTTCAAGCGATTCTCCTGCCTCAACGAGTAGCTGGGGCCACATATGTGTGCCACCATGCCCAGCTAATTTCTGTATTTTTATTTTTATTTATTTATTGAGACAGTCTTGCTCTGTCTTCAGACTGGAGTGCAGTGGCACAATCTCAGCTCAGTGCAACCTCTGCCTTCCAGGTTCAAGCGATTCTCCTGCCTCAGCCTCCTGAGTAGCTGGGACTACAGGCGGGTGCCACCATGCCTGGCTAATTTTTGTATTTTTAGTAGAGATGGGGTTTCACCATGTCGGCCAGGATGGTCTGGATCTCTTGACCTCTTGATCCACCCGCCTTGGTCTCGCAAAGTGCTGGGATTACAGGCATGAGCCACCACGCCCGGCCAATTTCTGTATTTTTATTAGAGACAGGGCTTCACCATGTTGGCCAGGCTGGTCTTGAACTCCTGACCTCAAGTGATCCTCCTGCCTCGGTCTCCCAAAATGCTAGGGTTACAAGCATGAGCTACCGCACCTGGCCACACTCTGCCTTCTTGTCTCAGCTTTCAGACTGCAAACAAGTGTCCTCTCTGCAGTGTATTTAGTGTCACATCTTTCACAGTGCTGTGCTTTTTGTGATTTTTCTGCTTAAAATGGCCCCCAGCCAGGTGCGGGGGCTCTCACCTGTAATCCCAGCACTTTGGGAAGCCAAGACAGGTGGATCACCTGAGGTCAGGAGTTGGAGACCAGCCTGGCCAACATAGTGAAACCGTGTCTCTACTAAAAATTAAAAAAATTAGCCGGGCATGGTGGCGCATACCTGTAATCCCCAGCTACTCCAGAGGCTGAGGCAGGAGAATCGATTGAATCTTGGAGGTGGAGGTTGTAGTGAGCCGAGATCATGCCACTGCACTCCAGACTGGGGAATAGAGTGAGACTTCATCTCAACAACAACAACAACAGAAGGCCCCTAAGTGTCCTCCTGAAGTGCTGTCCAGTGTCTCTGAGTGCAAGAAGGCTGTGAAGTACCTAATGGAGAAGGTATATTTGTTAGATAAGCTTTGTTCAGGCATGAGTTACAATGCTGTTGGCGGTGAGTTCAATGTCAATGAATCAACAATATGTATTAGATAAGGCGTCCTTTAACACACACACATAAAAGAAGATTATGTATTGATTGCTTTATAAAAATGTTGTGACCAGAGGCTTGGAGACACCCAATCCTGCATTTCCTTTAGAGCAAGTGAGTCAATATCCACAAATTCAGTGTCCTTTTTTGAACGTAACTATCTTGAATAATGAGAATCAACTATATTAAACTTTCCCTCTTCTAGCTGGGTGCAGTGGCTCCTGCCTGTAATCCCAGCACTTTGGGAGGCTGAGGAGGGCGGATTGCTTGAGTCCAGGAGTTTAAGACTAGTCTGGGCAAAATGGCCAAACCCTGTCTACAAAAAACACAAAACTTAGCTGGGCATGGTGGCACTCATCTGTAGTCCCAGCTACTTTGGAGGCAGAGGTGGGAGAATCACTTGAGCCTGGGAAGCAGAGGTCACAGTGAGCCAAGATCGTGCCACCCCACTCCAGCCTGGGCAATGGAGTGAGACTCTGGCTCAAAAAAAAAAAAAAAAGAAAAAGAAAAATTGTATGGAAAATTTGCAGAAAGTGTAGCAGCAAGAGAGCACATCCCCAAGGTGGTCTGGGCGCAGCTTGATTTTATACATTTTAGGGAAGCATGAAACATCAGTCAAATACAGTTAAAGATTTACATTGGTTTGGTCTGGGTTATAGGTAGATTAAAAATTTTCTGGGCCAGGCGCGGTGGCTCATGCCTGTAATCCCAGCACTTTGGGAGGCCGAGGCAGGTGGATCACAAGGTCAGGAGATCGAGACCATCCTGGCTAACACGGTGAAACCTCATCTCTACTAAAGATACAAAAAATTAGTGGTGTGTGGTGGCAGGCGCCTGTAGTCCCAGCTACTCAGGAGGCTGAGGCAGGAGAATGGCATGAACCCGGGAGGCAGAGCATGCAGTGAGCCAAGATCACGCCACTGCACTCCAGCCTGGTGACAGAGCCAGGTTCGGTCTCAAAAAACAAAAAAACAAAAAAACAAAAAAAAAGAAAAAAAATTTCTGATTGGCAATTGGTTGAAAGAGTTATTATTAATAGAAAGGAATATCTGGGTTACAATAAGAGGTTGCGGAGACTAAAGTTTTATCTCACAGATGAAGCATTCAGGTAGCAGGCTTCAGAGTAAATAGACTGTAAATTTCAGAGTGAATAGATTGTAAATGTTTCTTTTCTTTTTTTTCTTTTTTTTTTGAGATGTAGTCGCACTCTGTCACCCAGGCTGGAATTCAGTGACACGATCTCAGCTCACCGCAATCTCCACCTCGTGGACTCAAGCAGTTCTTATGCTCAGGCTCCCAAGTAGCTGGGATTACAGGCACATGCCACCACGCCCGGCTAATTTTTTGTATTTTTAGTAGAGATGGGGTTTCACCATGTTGGCCAGGCTGGTATCAAACTCCTAGCCTCAAGTAATCTACCCCCATCAGCCTCCCAAAATGCTGGGATTGTGCCACTGCACTCCAGCCTGCATGACAGAGCGAGACTCCAACTCAAATAAAAAGGAAAGAAAAGAAAATCAGGAAGGAGGGAAGATTACATATCATTTCCTTGCCAGCCTCTCTCCATTCTCATTTCAGGTGACAAAGAGGAAGGCAGTTGCTTTAGTTTCCTGCTCTGTGTCTGCACATATGAACAAGTCTCAGAGGCAGATGTTGAAGAAACTTCAGTGCTACATTTTTTGAGGGGTTGGCCTTACTGGTTGATCATCTGCTCCACTGCAAAACAGTCCTTTTGGTCTTGAACATTTTGCGCATTGGCCGGGCATGGTGGCTCACGCCTGTAATCCCAGCACTTTGAGAGGCCGAGGCAGGCAGATCACCTGAGGTCAGGAGTTCTAGACCAGCCTGGCCAACATGGCAAAACCCCATCTCTACTAAAAATACAAAAAAATTTAGCCAGGCGTGGTGGCGCATGCCTGTAATCCCAGCTACTCAGGAAGCTGAGGCAAGAGAATCGCTTGAACCCAGGAGGCAAAGGTTGCAGTGAGCTGAGATCGTGCCACTGCACTCCAGCCTGGATGACAGAGTGGGACTCCATCTCAAATTAATTAATTAATTAATTAATTAATTGTGCATCGTAGTCTTTTGTTTGTCAGTAGAAATTTCAGGATTTGCAAGAGAATTTACGTTTTAGACATGGTAGCCCCCTTGGTGTTTCTTATTAAACTGGGATTCATTTAAATGAAATAATAATAGCTACAATAAGCTTCATTGAGTCATCTTAGTATATTTTTAATGTGATCCTTAGTTGTAAATTGAAGCTCAGTTCCCACATCAGTACTTATTCCCTGCTGAAAGAGCGCCGAACAAAATTCCCTTTTTTCATTCGAACACAGCCCTATGTTCTCCATTCATCTCCCACTGTTTGGGGATATTAATGGGACATGAATGCGCTGCCTCATTATTGCTGGAGGGCTCTGAATCACAGCTTCCACAGGTGATGAAGCATCAATGTAATGAATTAATTTATCTTAGAGCATCTCTTCTTGTTTGAAGACCATGGGAGGCCTTTAGCATTTGCTTAAGTAATAAATTGTCTTTAGTTCCTGATTTCTTTTTCTATTACTTCTAAAAAGAAACAAGTATACAGTAATGCATTGGAAATCATCGAAGCCTTCTAAGTCTTCATTTTTCCTTCTTTCAGTTGCCATTAAGTAAATCCATTGAGCTACTCCACAAAGAACACCATAGATATTACAGGATATTTTCCTCTAGAGATTGCTACAAATCCCTTGCCTCTCTGGGTTTCTAGGAGAACTGACATGTGCAGAAGGTGCCCAGTAAATGTCAGTTTCATCCCTTTGGCTTTGCCAGATTTAGCAAAATAATTTTTTTCTTTACGTTTTTTAAATTTTTAAATTTTTTTTTTTTTTTTCTGAGACGGAGTTTCGCTCTTGTTGCCCAGGCTGGAGTGATCCTCCTGCCTTGGACTCCAGAGTAGCTGGGACTACAGGTGTGCACCACCATGCCCAGGTAATTAAAACAATTTTTTTTTTTTGTAGAGATGGAGGTTGTATCAGTCCGTTCTCGCTTTGCTATAAAGGACTACCTGAGACTGGGTAACTTATAAAGAAAAGAGGTTTAATTGACTCACAGTTCCACAGGCTGTGCAGGAGACATGGCTGGGAGGCCTCAGGAAACTTTCAGTCATGGCGGAAGGCAAAGGGGAAGCACGCACATCTTACATAGCTGGAGCAGGAGGAAGGGAGAGAAGGGGGAAATGCTACGTGCTTTTAAACCAACCAGATCTCATGAGAACTCACTCACTATCACGAGAACAGCAAGGAGGCACTCTCCCCCCGTGATCCAATCACCTCCCACCAGGTCCCTCCGCTAACACTGGGGATTATAATTCGGCATGAGATTTGGGCAGGGACACAAATCCAAACCATAGCAGGGGGTTTCACTATTTTGCCCAGACTGGTCTTGAACTCTTGGCCTGACAAGCGATCCTCCTGCCTCAGCTTCCCAAAGTGCTGTGATTACAGATATGAGCTAACATAGGGATCGGCACTCTAGCCTTGGCGACAGAGGTGACTACATCTCAAAACAATTAATTAATTAATTAAAATAAATAACCCCATACTTTCTGCCTCTGTGGTTTGCCTGTTCTGGGTATTTCGTGTGAATGGGCCCATGCATCTGGTGGTCTGGGCACATTTCAAACGCTCAGCCCCTATGTCGGCCCATGGCCTCCGGATTGGATGGCGCGGGCTGGGTGTGCGCGGGGTGCTCAATCCCTCCGGAGCATCTGGAGTGGCCACGTGCAGGTGCCGGCGCCAGCGGCGGCGGCGCAGGGGGCAGCTGGAGGCCCGGGAAGCCTGGACACGTGGTGCAGGGATCTGCCCACCGTGCCGGCTTCTGATCGCGGGCGCCCAAATTCAAGATAGCCCTGGTGACATAGCAAGAGCCTGTCTCTACAAAAAATTAAAAATCAGCCAGGCATGGTGGTGCATGCCTGTGGTCCCAGCTACTCATGAGGCTGAGGCGGGAGGACCACTTCAGCCTCGGGGTTTGAGGCTGCAGTGAGCTATGACTGTACCACTGCGTTCCAGCCTAGGTGACAGAGTAAGACTTTGTCTAAAAAAAGAGAGAGAAAGGGAGATGGAAGATTTATGCTGCTGACCTTGAAGATGTTGGATGGGGAGCCAAGGAGTGCAGGGAGCATCCAGAAGCTTGGAAGAGGCAAGAAAATGGACTCTCCTTTAGGACCTCCAGGAGGAATGCAGTCCTGCAGACCCATTTTAGACTCTGACCCCCCAAATTCTAAGACAAGAAATTTGTGTTCTTTTAAGCCATTAAATTCGTGGTAATTTGTTACCTCAGCAATGGAAAAATGATACAAGGGGGATATAAGTAAAAAGCAAAGAAGGAGATGTTTTGGTGAGCTGGAAGCTTGCCCAGCTGGGAGAAATCTAACAGAAATTTACTCGGGACCAGTAACAAGGATAAGGAGCTGGAGAAGGGTATAAATCAATAAATGGGTAGATAAAAAGGGTCAGAGAACATAGAAATGGGCAGATTTCCAAGAACTGAAGAGAATGGATATATTAGTTTGCTGGGGCTGCCATAACAAAATAGCGCACACAGCGTGGCTTAGACAATAGAAATTTATTTGCTTACACTTCTGGAGGCAAGAAGTCCAAGACCAGGGTGCCTGCTGGGTTGGTTTCACACGGCTGCCTTCTTGCTGTGTCCTCACATGGTCTTTCCTTGGAGTGAAAACATCCCTGGTGCCTCGTTTTATTTATTTATTTTTTAAATAAAAAAAAAAGAGAGAGAGAGAGTGACAGGGTCTCACTATGTTGCCCAGGCTGGTTTTGAACTCCTGAGCTCAGGCAATCCTCCTGCCTTGGCCTCCCAAAGGGCTGGGATTACAGGCATGAGCCACCACGCCTGGCCCCTGGTGCCTCTTTGTGTGTCCAAATTTTTTTTTTTTTTTTTTTAAAGACGGGATCTTGCTCTGTCACCCAGGCTATAGTGCAGTGGCTCAATCTGGGCTCACTGCAACCTCCCCCTCCCAGGTTCAAGCGATTCTCCTGCTTCAGCCTCCCAAGTAGTTGGGATTACAGACATGTGCCACCACACCCAGCTAATTTTTGTATTTTTAGTAGAGATGGGGTTTCACCATGTCGGCCAGGCTGGTCTCAAGTGATCTTCGTACCTCAAGTGATCCTCCTACTTTAGCCTCCTAAAGTGCTGGGAGTACAGGTGTGAGCCACCAAGCATGCCCCCAAATTTCCTCTTCTTATAAGGACACCAGACAGATTGGATTAGAGCCCATCCTAAAGGTCTCACTTTAACTTAATTGCCATTTTAAAGGCCCTATCTTCAAACACAGTCGCCTTCCGAGGTACTGGAAATTAGGGCTCCAACATATGAATTTTGGAGGGCATCATTTAGCCCATAACAACCGGGTTGATAAATTGAGGGACAGCCTACAGAATAGCTGGTTAGTGGTCTCGCTTGGAGACTAAGGCCATTTGACAGTTCAACACAATGTGAAGCAATCTGGGATTGGAGGCCAGACTGGGAACAAAGAAGCTTAGGGTGAAGACTGGTGATCATTTGAATAAGATCTGTAGATTAGGTAAGTGTATGATTTCCGTGCTTATTTTCTTGTTTTGATCATTGTACTATGGTCATGTAAGATATCAATATTTCAGGAAGCTTGGGTGAAGAGTATGTGGTAACTCTTTGTACTATTTTTCCAACTTCTTTCAAAGTCTGTAGTTATTTCAAAGTTAAAAGTTAAAAATCAAGGCCGGGCACAGTGGCTCATGGCTATAATCCCAGCACTTTGGGAGGCCAAGGCCAGCGGATCACCTGAGGACAAGAGTTGGAGACCAGTCTGGCCCATATGGCGAAACCCCGTCTCTACTAAAAATACCAAAATGATCTGGGCATGGTGGCGCATGCTTGTAGTCCCAGCTACTCAGGAGGCTGAGCCAGGAGAATCGCTTGAACTTGGGAGGGAGAAGTTGCAGTGAGCCGAGATCGCACCACTGTACTCCAGAGCCTGGGCAACAGGAGTCTGTCTCAAAAAAAAAAAAAAAAGAAAGAAAAAAGAAAAAAGAGAAGTTAAAAATCAGGGCCAGGCACGGTGGATCATGCCTATAATCCCAGCACTTTGGGAGGCCAAGGCGGGCAGATCACAAGGTCAGGAGATTGAGACCACCTTGGCTAACACGATGAAACCCTGTCTCTACTAAAAATACAAAAAAAAAAAAAAGAAAGAAAGAAAGAAAGAAAAATTAGCCAGACATAGTGGCGGGTGCCTGTAGTCCCAGCTACTCGGGAGGCTGAGGCAGGAAGCTACGTTGAGCCCAGGCATTTAAGGTTGCAGTGAGCTATGACTGTGCCACTGCACTCCAGCCCGGGAAACAGGGTAAGACCCCATCTCAAAAAAAAACCAAAAAAGGTGAAGAAAAAAAGAAGCAAGGAGAAAATGAGTTCTATGAGGTGCGAGACTCTATAGTGTCTGTTGCTTGGGTTCCCACTGACACCCCACTTTTGGGACAGTGCCTGAAAGCTGGGAGTTCAGCATATGTTTTGGGAGGTGATGATCATTGAGGCACAAACTGAAGAGGAGAAGGCACACTGGGCCTCATCTCGCATTCATAAAAGCCCTCGCATTGTAACTTTTGACATTCTCTCTAGAGGAAGTCACACAATCAGTACAGTGTATTGCGTGTGTTGCAAATGTGAATTCTTGGCCTGTAAACAGTTAAAACACATTGCCATTTTGGTAACTGAGTTTTGCTATCCCTTCATTTCTTTTTCCCCCTTTTTTTTTTGAGACGGAGTCTCGCTCTGTTGCCCAGGCTGGAGTGCAGTGGCGCCATCTCGGCTCACTGCAAGCTAATTACAATACTTTTTTCTTTTTTTTTTTTTCGTAGAGATGGGGTCTTCCTATTTTGTCCAGGCTGGTCTGGAACTCCTGCCCTCAAAGGATCCTCCTGTCTAATTCTCCCAAAGTGCTGGGATTACAGGCATGTGCCACTGTGCCCGGCCAAATGCACCCCTTTTTTTAGTGTACAATTCAGTGGTTTTTAATATATTCACAAATTCATGGAACCGTCACACCTATCTAATTTCAAAATGTTTTCGTCACTCCAAAAAATAATCCCATATGGGAGGCCGAGGCGGGCAGATCACTAGAGACCAACCTGACCAACATATTGAAACCCCGTCTCCACTAAAAATACAAAAATTAGTCGGGCGTGATGGCTCACGCGTGTAGTCCCATCTACTCGGGAGGCTGAGGCAGGAGAATCGCTTGAACCCCGGGAGGCGGAGGTTGCAGTGATCTCACCATTGCACTCCAGATCTCGCCATTGCACTGCAGCCTGGGCGACAGAGCGAGACTCAGTCTCAAAAAAATCTAATTAATTAATTAAATAAAAATCTAATTAATAAAATAATTAATTAATTAATAAAATAAATATAAATAAATAAATAACCCCATGCCTTCCGCCTCTGTGGCTTTGCCTGTTCTGGGTATTTTGTGTGAATGGACCCATGCATGGGGGTGGGCCGGGCACCTTTCAAACGTTCGGCCCCCACGACGGCCCGTGGCCTCCGGATTGGACGGCGCGAGCTGGGTGTACGCGGGGCGCCCAATCGCTCCGGAGCTTCTGGAGGGGGCAGGTGCAGGTGCAGGCAGCGGCGGCTGAGGGGCTGCTGGAGGCTGGGGAGGCCCGGACGCGGTGCAGGAAGCCGCCGACCACGTGGGCTCCTGATCGTGGGCGCCCACAGCGCGGACATGGCGGGCTGGTGGCCGGCGTTGTCGCGCGCGGCCCGGCGCCACCCGTGGCCCACCAACGTGCTGCTCTACGGCTCGCTCGTCTCGGCCGGGGACGCGCTGCAGCAGCGGCTGCAGGGCAGCGAGGCCGACTGGCGCCAGACGCGGCGCGTGGCCACGTTGGTGGTGACCTTCCACGCCAACTTCAACTACGTGTGGCTGGGCCTGCTGGAGCGCGCGCTTCCGGGCCGAGCGCCGCGCGCCGTGCTAACCAAGTTGCTGTGCGACCAGGTGGTCGGTGCGCCCATCGCGGTCTCGGCCTTCTATGTCGGTGAGGGGCCGGGAGGGGACCTGGGGGGTGGGACCCGGTATTGGGGGACTGGAGGCAAGGACTCAGGGATCAAGAGGCTGGAGGGAGGGCGCTGCAAGAGCCTGGGGACCCGGGCAGGAGCCGGGGCTCTGAGACCGTGGCTGCTTCAGAAGCCTGAAGGGCCAGGGCAAAGGCTGGAGGCTGGGGTGTTTGATTGCGAGAAGTTGCAGGAGGCACTGGCTGGGGAGCTGAGAAACCGGGGAGCCAGAGGTCCACCAGGTCAGGAATTTAGAGGACTAGGGTCGGGGCTCAGACTCTGGGGTTGGGTGTAGGCCAAGGCTGGAGGTAGGCAGGGCTGTGGAGGTCTTTGCCCCCTGAAAAAGGCCCACGGGAAAATAAAGGAGATCCCAATTCAAGGCCATAGCAGCTGCAATGACCCTGAACCAGTCGTGGGGCAGGGAAGGAACCGACTTGCTGTTCAGAAACTCCAGGCCTGGGGCCCCGGGGCCAACACAGGAACAAAATGCAAGAGGACCCGTGACCCTGGGGGGTAGAGCAGGTGGAATCTGAGGTTGGGACTGGATCTTCAGCAAATTCATGCCCAGGAGCCTAGTCCTGCTTTGGTAACAAGATTTTCCCCTGGGATCTCACGGAAAACATCAAGGGACCTTGGATCCTTGCCATGGAGGACTATATACCTATGAGGGTTCAGGGAACCCTCTCCTTAGAAAATCCGACCCGGGCCTGAGGTGTGGGGGACAGGGGCTTGACTGTGGAAACCTTCTCTACTGCGTACAATAAGAACAATGGAAATGTTACCTGAAAAATACCGGGGTTTATTCCCTTAATGAGTCACAAATGACTCCACCAAGAGGCGGGTTTTGATCAATGGGAGTTTTACTTGGCACAAGTAAGGAAGACACTGGGCGTATTCTCCCAAGTAGTGTGTCCCCCAGAGAAAGAGACAAGAGGGTTTTATGGGGTGATGGAGAAAGGAGAGGGTGCATGATTGCATGTAGAGTAGGGGTCCCAGTGAGTCGTGATGCTAGCACATAGGTTGCATAGGTTGCATAGGTTATAGTCATGAAGCTATAGCTTCTCCCGGGGTGAAGACTTTAGCATGGTAATGAGGAGAGTTAACTTGGCTTCATCTATAAGTAACCTGGGGTCACTTAGGAGCTGATTTAAACAAACAGGGTGACCTCATTCCACCCAGGGTTGGGGAAGAACAGGTTGAGGTCAGGAGGCTGTAAAACAGGCTGATCGCTCAAGTTGGTTAAATTCTTGTAATCTTTGGAGAGCCTCCGTCTGCGCACAGGAGGGGCCCTGTGGCCTCTATCATCATTGCAATTTCTATAGCCTTGAAGGGGATGGGGTGGGTAACTGGGGAGAAAATCTCTATGGGTCTTAAGCCTGACAGGGTCAGTGGGTCAGGAGAACAGACAGCCTGAGAGCTAGGGCCTCCTGTTTCATCAGAAGGTCTGTGCCTGGTCCCGGCGTGTGATTTGCAGACTAGACTTGCAAACAGCTTCCTAGCACCTGTTAAAGAAGCCTTGTATACCAGTGAAGGAGTAGCGGACCAGAATGCTATTTAATCCTCAAACAACTAGTGAGATTGTTCTCTTTTTCTTTTCTTCTTCTTCTTTTTTTTTTTTTTTTTTTGAGACAGTCTTGCTTTATTGCCCAGCCTGGAGTGTGCAGTGGCCTGATCTCAGCTCATTGAAACCTCCATCTCCAGGTTCAAGTGATTCTCCTGCCTCAGCCTACCAAGTAGCTGGCATTACAGATGCACACCACCATGCCCGGCTAATTTTTGCATTTTTAATGGAGACAAGGTTTCACCATGTTTGCCAGGCTCATCTCGAACTCCTGAACTCAAGTGATCTGCCCATCATGGCCTCCCAAAGTGCTGGGATCACAGATGTGAGCCCTCGCACCTGAGATTGTTCTTATTACTCTCATATTACAAATGAGGAAACAACTAGTGAAATTAGTGAAATTGTTCTCTTTTTCTTTCCTTTTTTTTTTTTTTTTTTTGGAGACAGAGTCTCGCTTTATCATCCTGGCTGGAGTGTGCATTGGCCCAATCTCAGCTCACTGCAACCTCCGCTTCCTGGGTTCAAGTGATCCTTCTGCCTCAGCTTCTCGAGAAGCTGGGATTACAGGCATGCGCCACCACACCCAGCTAATTTTGTATTTTTAGTAGAGACAGGGTTTCTCCATGTTGGTCAGGCTGGTCTCGAACTCCTGACCTCAGGTGATCCGCCCGCCTCAACTTCCCAAAGTGCTGGGATTACAGGCATGAGCCACCGTGCCCAGCCCACTAGCTTTTTTTAAAAGATAGAAATTAAAATTTCAAAATGTCCAAATGTTCAACTTTTCACAAAATGTTTGGAAGGTAGAGAAAAGTAACCAATAGACCCACTATTGTAACTTGATTGTTTTTGTGAATTGTTATAGTTTTTGAAAAAATAATTGTTCTGCTATAACTTTTATACTCTGCTATTCTCACTTCATATTTATCATTCCTTTAAAATTTTCTAGTTTTAGAGTGGAGACTATGTTCTATTTTTTTTTTTTGAGACAGGGTCTTGCTGTGTTGTCCAGGCTGGAGTGCAGTGGCATGATCACAGCTCACTGCAGCCTCCACCTCCCAGGCTCAAGCAATCCTCCCACCTCAGCCTCCTGAGTAGCTATGACTACAGGCACACCACCACACCTGGCTAATTTTTGTATTTTTTGTAGAGATGAGGTTTTGCCCTGTTGCCCAGGCTGGTCTCTTAACTCCTGGACTCAAGCAATCTGCCTGCCTCAGCCTCCCAAAGTGCTGGGATTACAAGCTGGAGCCACGGCGCCTGTCTATGTTCTCTTTTCACTGTTGGATCAGAGGGTCATATTGATGGATGATAGTGATGGTTACTTTGCATTTTGGAATGGGAAGCTTAAACATGAACTGTTATACAGTACTCTACTGAATCTTTTAAAATTCTTTTGGTGTTTTTGCAAATAGGTATGAGCATTCTCCAGGGAAAGGATGACACATTTTTGGACCTGAAACAGAAATTCTGGAACACCTATATGGTAAGACAGGCATTTGAAAATGTAATCAGTATCTTTTTCTGTATATATATATATATATATATATATATATATATATATACACACACACACATATACAATATACAATACAATAAATATACATATACATATACAATCAGTAACTTTTTGTGTATATATGTATATATACACACACTATATATACATAGATATGTATATATGTGTACATAGATCCACAAAAATATATACTTTTTGTGTACATATTTATAAAGATTAAAAATGTTTTAATTGACACTTATATGTACGTATTTTCAGAATACATGTGATGATTTGATACATTTGTGTAATCATATCAGGATTCTTTGTGTGTGTGTGTCTATATATGTATATATATATGTATATATATTTTTTTTTAATTAAAAAAAATTTTTTTGAGACAGGGTCTCATTCTGTCACCCAGGCTGGAATGCAGTGGCATGATCATGGCTCACTGCAGCCTGGACCTTCTGAGCTCAAGCGATCCTCCCACCTCATCCTTCTGAGTAGCTGAGACTACAGGCATGTGCCACCACACCCAGCTAATTATTTTTAAATTTTTTGGTAGAGACAGAGTCTCACTATGTAGCACAGGCTGGCCTCGAACTCCTGTGCTCCAGTTATTCTCCCACCTCAACATTAAGTACATTTTTATTAAACTATTCCTAAATTAGAGCTCCAGTTTGGTTGGCAGAAGCGTCCAATATTTTGACAGAGAAATCTTAAAGTTATTTTGATAGATGTATGAGGAGAGGCTTTAAGAGTGTCTATACTTCTCATGAATCGGAAAGAAATACTTTCTCTGGGCCGGGCACGGTGGCTCACGCCTGTAATCCCAACACTTTGGGAGGTGGAGGCGGGTGGATCACAAGGTCGGGAGATCGAGACCATCCTGGCTAACATGGTGAAACCCTGTCTCCACTAAAAATAAAAAAATTAGCAGGGCACGGTGGTACGAGCCTGTAGTCCCAGCTACTTGGGAGGCTGAGGCAGGAGAATCACTTGAACCCGGGAGGCAGAGGTTGCAGTGAGCCGAGATCGCGCTACTGCACTCCAGCCTGGGCGACAGAGCGAGACTCTGTCTCAAAAAAAAAAAAAAAAAAAAAAAAGAGCCGGAAGTAGCCGGCTCACACTTGCAATCCCAGCATTTTGGGAGGCTGAGGCAGGAGGATTGGTAGAGCTCAGCAGTTTGAGAACAGCCTGCGTAACACAGTGAGACCCCATCTCTACAAAAATAAAATAAATTAGCTGGGCATAGTGGCAAGCGTCTGTGGTCCCAGCTGCTCAGGAAGCTGAGATGGGAGGATTGCAAGCCTGGGAGGTTGAGGCTGCAGTAAGCTGTGATTGCACCGCTGCACACCAGCCTGAGTGACAGAGTGAGGCCCTGGTTCAAAAAAAAAAAAGAGCAGGAAGTAGAATTGGGAAAGAAAGAAGCTTCAGGCAGGGATTTACTGCAGTCTTGACCTCCTGGGCTCGGTGAATAAACAAAACCACAGGAATATTTGCATACTGTTTTAAAAAAACGGTTACAATGAGTGAGTCTCATCTACCCTCAGGAAAAGAAAGCGGGTATACCAGCAGTCTAAAGCCCAGCCCATTTGGAGGTTTTTTGGGAAGATTTCTTGTAATAAGAAATTGTCGGCCGGGCACGATGACTCACACCTGTAATCCCAGCACTTTGGCAGGCCAAGGCAGGCAGATCACTAGGTCAAGAGATTGAGACCATCCTGGCCAACTTGGTGAAACCCTGTCTCTACTAAAAATACAAAAATTAGCTGGGCATGGTGGCGGGTGCCTGTAATCCCAGCTACTCAGGAGGCTGAGGCAGGAGAATTGCTGGAACCCGGGAGGCGGAGGTTGCAGTGAGCTGAGATCGTGCCACTGCACTCCAGCCTGGCAACAGAGGGAGACTCCGTCACAAAAAAAAAAAAAAGAAAAGAAAAGAAATTGTCTTCCAGGTGCTGTCCCAGGTGTTAGTGGAAGATACCCAAAAAACCATATAAAACAGAGATTCTGTCCTAAAGGGACTTAGAGTGTAGTGGGGTAGATAGATAAATAGACAAGTCATTAACTAGAGTTCGACGGGAAATGCCCTCAGAGCCCATGGGTACTTAGCACAGTGAGGAGGTGTAGGAGTGGGATCAAGGAAGTCTTGCTGGGGCCAGGCACCGGTGGCTCACGCCTGTAATGCCAGCACTTTGGGAGGCCAAGGTGGGTGGATTGCTTGAGCTCAGGAATTTGAGACCAGCCTGGGCAATATGACGATGAAACCTCATCTCCACAAATACAAAAATGAGCTGGTCGTGGTGGCTCACACCTGTAGTCCCAGTTACTCAGGAGGCTGAGGTGGGAGGATCTCCTGAGCCCAGGAGGTCAAGACTGCAGTAAGCTATGATTGTGCCACTGCACTCCAGCCTGGGTAACACAGCGAGACCCTGTCTCAAAATAAAAAAAATAAAAATAAAAAAAAAGATCTGGAGTTAGGCACATACTGGGGGACAGGTCATTCCAGGGGCAGAAGAGCTGAGTAGAGTTGACAATGTGTAAAGCACCATGGTATGCCCGGAGGGGAGAAACCACAGGCAGTTTGGTGTTCACAGAGTATTTGTTGAGCAACGTGGAATGAGTTTGGATCCTGGAGACTGTTGAACACCCGGAGCTGAGGATCTTGAACTTCACGCTTAGGTAATGGCAGCAGAGGAAACCAAAGTGGGGGGTTATTGTAGCCAAGTTCACGTAAGAAATAAGGAAGTTGGGTGTGGTGGCTCATGCCTGTAATCGTAACACTTTGGGAGGCTGAGGCGAGAGGATCCCTTGAGGTTAGGAGTTCAAGACCAGCTTGGGCAACATAGCAAGACCCTGTCTGTATTTAAAAAAATAAAACTGGCCTGGCATGGTGGCTCACACCTGTAATCTCACCACTTTGGGAGGCTGAGGTGAGCAGATCACTTGAGGTCAGGAGTTCGAGAACAGCCTGACTAAAATGGTGAAACCCCGTCTCTACTAAAAATACAAAAAATTAGCCAGGCATGGTGGCACACACCTGTAATCCCAGCTACTCAGGAGGCTGAGTCAGGAGAATGACTTGAACCTGGGAGGCGGAGATTGTAGTGAGGCGAGATTGCACCACTGCACTCCAGCTTGGGTGACAGAGCAAGACTCCGTCTCAAAAAAAAAATGAGGTGAGTTCAGTTTGGGAAATGTTGAATGCCAGATGCCTTTAGCCTATTCAGAGGGAGATTGCCGAAGCACAGAGGAGAGTTCATGGCAGGGTTTAATTATTTTTAGTGCTCTCATGTCCCAGATTCGGCCAGTTGGAGTCCCTCCACGCTGGTTCCTGTCTCCTGTGACATCACCCATCTTCTTTCTCCTTTTCTTCTTTCGTAAGTCACTTCCTTTCTGGCATGACAGTATGTTCCGGGACCATCTTGTACCTTGCACCTGCCCTGCCCTGGCCCTAGAATCAGCCAATTCTCTGAGGCGTCCTGATTCCTTTTTGTGGGGGAATGGTTTGAGAACAAAATATACTACTACATGATACTACATTCTGACAAGAAAAAACACAGCCATAAGAAATAAAGCCATGGCCGGGCACAGTGGCTCCTGTAATCCTAACACTTTGGGAGGCGGAGGCGGGAGGATTGCTTGGGGCCAGGAGTTCAAGACCAACCTGGCCCACATAGTGAGCCCTTGTCTCTATTAAGAAAAAAAAAAAAAGAAAGAAGGAAAGCCATGTTTGGATGAGTTTAGTCTTCGGATTTTGCTAAAGTTTTAAATTATTATTATTTTTTGAGACAGAGTCTCGTTCTGTTGCCCAGGCTGGGGTGCAAAGGTGCAGTCTCAGCTCACCGCAACCTCCGCCTCCCGGGTTCAAGCGATTCTCCTGCCTCAGCCTCTTGAGTAGCTGGGATTACAGGTTCCTGCCATCACGCCCTGCTAATTTTTGTATTTTTATTAGAGATGGGGTTTCTCAATGTTGGTCAGGCTGGTCTCAAACTCCCGACTTCAGGTGATCCGGCAGCCTTGGCCTCCCAAAGTGCTGGAATTACAAGGGTATATTTTATATTTAAAGTATATTTAAAAATTAAGGGCCAGGCTCAGTGTGTCACGCCTGTAATCCCAGCACTTTGGGAGGCCGAGGTGGGTGGATCACCTGAGCTCGGGAATTTGAAATGCACAAGAGCGAAACTCCATCTCAAAAATATATATATATAAAATATATTTTATGGCCAGGCATGGTGGCTCACACCTGTAATCCCAGCATGTTGGGAGGCCGAGGTGGGCAGATCACCTGAGGTCAGGAGTTTGAGACCAGCCTGGCCAATATCGCGAAACCCTGTCTCTACTAAAAATACAAAAAATTAGCCGGGCGTGGTCGTGTGCACCTGTAATCCCAGCTGCTCAGAGGCTGAGGCAGGAAAATCGCTTGAACTCAGGAAGTGGAGGTTGCAGTGAGCCGAGATTGCACCATTGCACTCCAGCCTGGGCAACAAGAGTGAAACTCCACCTCAAAAACAAAACAAAACAAAACAAAATATATATATATACACACACATTATATGTAATATCTACTTTTAAATATAAACATAAATATTATAAAGCTTTTATTGCAATTGTTCATTTTAGAAACTTCAGAAAATACAAATTAGTAAAAAGAAGAAAATAAGTCGGTAATACCACTTTTAAGAACTATTTTAAAAACCTCTAGCTTTTTTTTGAGATATAATTTACATACCAAGACTTTTTTTAAAAAAAAATTCATAATGGTGACATTTTTATCGGACTGTATAGGATAAAGCTTGTTAAAATGTCTGTCTAAGATATTTTGTAATATATGAAAATTTCAGCTAAACTTGTGCTATAGCATCCCATGGTTTGAATATATTATTGAAAATCATTCCATAAACAATGGTTTGGTATATAGTTTTAACAATTCAAGGCTGGGCACAGTGGCTCACGCCTGTAATCCCACCACTTTGGGAGGAGGAGGCAGGCAGATCACCTGAGGTCAGGACTTCAAGACCAGCCTGGCCAACATGGTGAAACCCTGTCTCTAATAAAAATACAAAAATTAGCCGAGCATGGTGGCAGGCGCCTGTGATCCCAGCTACTGAGGAGGCTGAGGCAGGAGAATCGCTTGAACCTAGGAGGCAGAGGTTGCAGTGAGCTGAGATCTTGCCACTGCACTCCAGCTTAGGCGACAGAATGAGACTCCATCTCAAATAAAATAAATAAATAAAATAATTCAGCAGGATGAGGTGGCTCATGCCTATAACCCCAGCACTTTGGGAGGCTGCAGTGGGACTATTGCTTTTGCCTGGGAGTTCAAGACCAGCCTGGGCAACATAGAGATACCATGTCTCAAAAAAAAAAAAATAATTAATTTAAAAAAAGAGAATTCATTCATGATTCTGTATTTACAAATATATTCCTGCATCATTTGTTCATGGTAACCAGGAAATTGCAATGCATAAATATATGCTATCATTTCCAAAGCAGCTGTCTTCCAGAATTGGTACTGATTCTAGTAGACTTTTCATTCTGATGTTAAAAATATAATTAATAGAAATGTCTTGTACCTAATAGCTTTTTTCCCCACAACTCCCCAACCCCCTCACTCTAGAGGCCTTAGTAGTCTAATTTAATCAGCTTAGTCTGAAATATACTACTACCTTGGCATCTTGTTGGCCTAGTATTTCTTACTCTTTTATGGAATGAACTGTGCAATTGTTTTGTGTGGCTAAAAGGTATTCTAGGTCGGGTATAGTGGATCACCCCTGTAATCCCAGCACTTTGGGATGCCGAGGTGGGCGGATCACCTGAGGTCAGGAGTTCACCAGCCTCGCCAACATGGTGAAAACCCGTCTCTACTAAAAATACAAAATTTAGCCAGGTGAGGTGGCGTGCATCTGTCATCACAGATACTCAGGAGGCAGAGGCACGACAATTGCTTGAACCCAGGAGGCAGAGGTTGCAGTGAGCTAAGACTGCACCACTGCACTCCACTCTGGGCAACAGAGTGAGACCCTGTCTCAAAAAATAAAAAACAAAATAAATAAATTAAAAAAAAAGGCATTCTAATAAAGTTGTTGCTTTTTTTTTTTTTTTAATTCCAGAGCGGACTGATGTACTGGCCCTTTGTACAGGTGAGTTCCGCCTACTCAGTAACATGAACTCAGGGCTTTGGTTTCCATGTGGCCGTAACGGACTCTCTCTCTCTGTTCCAGGTGACCAACTTCAGCCTTGTTCCTGTTCAATGGAGAACAGCTTACACTGGAGTCTGTAGTTTTCTCTGGGCCACCTTCATCTGTTATTCCCAGCAGAGTGGTGACGGCACATTCAAGTCAGCTTTCACCATTTTATATACAAAGGGGACCAGTGCCATAGAAGGGTCCCCGGAGAAATGAGAAGTCAAGGACTCTCTTAAAGGGACCACATTTTTGACCTAAAATGCACAGAATTGCCTGCAGACAAAATATTTGATGTGCCAATTATGCACTTCATTTTGAGGAATAACTACTATTTATAGACCCACTTTTTAAAAAATTATCAATGATTATTTTTGAATTGTATTCAGACATTTTTTCCTGATCTAGTCTGAAATATTACTTCTCTAATATTTTGGTTAATATGAATAACAGTGGCAAAATGGCATTTTAGAATTATTAGTATTTCTAATATTTTAACGCAAGTTTCAGGAAACTTGGTTTCTTGGTTGTGATTGTTTACATTTCTATTCTAAAATCTCAGGTTATCTCCTGAACACTTCTGGGCAGATGAAGTTTTATACCAAAAAATAGTTCTTAGAGTGAATTTTAATTTACATAGAACTCAATCGAAATGAAGATTTAATAACCAGATTTGTTTCCCCAAAACATACATAATTTGTTATTTTGATACTAAAATTTAATAAATACCTTTTTTTTTTTTTTTTTTTGAGATGGAGTCTGGCTCTGTCACCAAGGCTGGAGTGCAGTGGTGCCATCTTGGCTCTCTGCAACCTCTGCCTCCTGGGTTCAAGCGATTCTCCTGCCTCAGCCTCCCAAGTAGCTAGGACTACAGTTGCCCGCCATCACGCCCAGCTAACTGGTGGTGGTAGAGACGGGGTTTTACCACGTTGGCCAGGCTGGTCTCCAACTCCTGTCCTCGTGACCTCGTGATCTGCCCTCCTCAGCCTCCAAAAGCGCTGGGATTATAGCCGTCAGCCACTGCGCCCTGCCCCCAAATTTGCTTTGCATGGAGAAAACTCTAACAAGTCCTCTTGAACACAGTTTTCTGATAACCCAGATCAAGGAACTACCCAGGCTTCACCACTATGCGATATAGGCATGTGAGAAACTCGTACTTATACCCCCTCAATACATTAAAACTAAATATATATATTTTTTAAATCAATGGGCCAGGTGCAGTGGCTCACGCCTGTAATCTCAGCACTTTGGGAGGCCAAGGCGGGCGGATCACTTGCGGTCAGGAGTTCCAGATCAGCCTGGCCAGCCCGCCTCTACTAAAAATACAAAAATTAGCCAGGCGTGGTGGTGCATGTCTGTAATCCCAGCTACTTGGGAGGCTGAGGCATGAGAATCGCTTGAACCTAGGAGGCAGAGGTTGCAGCGAGCCAAAATTGTGCCACTGAATTCCAGCCTGGGCAACAGACTGAGACTCTGTCTCAGAAATAAAAATAAAAACAAATAAAAATCAATGAACTAAAAGCCAATTTCTAGTGGTTTCTAATAAGGAAAAAATGGTTCAAAAAACTGCTAAGCGAGATCAAGCAAAACAAAAAAATCTATTAAGATAATGTTTTTATAACTCGTATTTAAAACATTGTTGATTCATTCTTTATTTTTATTTTTATTTGAGACGGAGTCTCAATCTGTCACCCAGGCTGGAGTGCTGTGGCGGGATCTCCGCTCAGTTCAAGCGATTCTCCTGCCTCACCCTCCCGAGTAGCTGGGATTACAGGCGGCCGCCACCCACGCCCAGCTACTTTTTGTATTTGTAGCAGAGACCGGGGTTTCACCATGTTGGCCAGGCTGGTCTCCAACTCCCGATTTCAGGTGATCACCTCCCGACTGGGCCTCCCAAAGTGCTGGGATTGCAGGCGTGAGCCGCCGCCCCGGCCCTTGTTTTGTTTTCTAGATTGAAGAAACGTTTTTCTCAGAAGTTATTTAGAATTTACACCGATTTGGTAAAGCACACTTTTGTGAACAAAGGTGGGTGGAAGCGTTTGTTTTTTCCTCCCTACTTGATCCCTCCAAAGTTTGGAAACTATTCATAAATATTCTTATTTTCATATACATATGTTCTCTTTATAAGCAGGCTATAATCAGAAAGATTGGTTATATTATCAAGGCTTTGACTGAAACATCCTATTTAAGAATATGCAGAAAATGCCTGGCTTCGAGTTTGCAGCCTTACATTACAGTCAGGGGGAAACTGTCACTCCCTGCAGGCCTGAGAACCTTAGAGCTTTTCGGGGAGCAACTTGGCAAGGGGGGACCCGGCAACTGCTCCCGGGCAGGAACCATGGGGCGCAGCCCCGGACGACCCTCGGACCGGCGGGGACCTTCCGCTTTCTGGCGTCTTTCTCCCCCGCTCCGCCGGCTGCTGGGGAGCCGCGGCCGCCCAGTGCCTGGTGCTCACTCCCTCACCTCCTTTGGCTGCATGAACAGAGAGGCGGCGGCGGCCGGAGCAGGGTGGGCGGCCTGAGGCGAGAGCCCGGCCGGCCCCCGCGGGGAATATGGCGACCCGCGGCGACCGGAGCAGCAGCGGCGTCAGTTGCTGCACCACCGACTTCTCGGAGCAGCGAAGGCGACTCGCGAGAAGACGCCGCCAAGTGGAACCCGGGCCCCGCGGCCCTGGGAGGGGGCAGCAGCGACACAGCCAGGAAGCCCCAGGCGGGGCGCTGGGCGCCAACGAGTGCCACAGCAACCTCCAGGCAGCGCCCACACCAGCCTACAGGGGGCGCCGCTCGCACTGCACCTGCCGCGGCCACCCCGGGGCGTGAACTGCGCTGTCAGCCCGGCCGCACTGACCAGGGCGGCCCAGGCCCGCAGCAGCCGAGGAGCCCAGTGGCACTGCCCGGGGTGACGAGAAGGAGAAGACGGTGCCCCAGAAAAAGGCAAGAGCTCAGAGCTCGGGTCCCCGTGCCAGGAAAGGCCAGGAGCAGAAGATGGAGAGGTGGAGATGGAGATGGAGAAGCAGCAGCTGGGAAGGAGCGGCGCTCCACCGGTGGGGTCAACATGCGCTGGTGGAGCTTAGAGTATGAAGAGGATGAAGCAGGGCAGAAAGAGCGGAAACGAGAAGGTGCAATGACGCAACGGAGCACAATGCAGAATCCAGCCCTAGGACTCCAATAAAAGCTGGCTTTAATTCCAACTCACACCCCCCACCCCTAATCAGAGAGGATCAGGGGAGAGAGAGGTCCCAAGGAACACTGGAACCTGAAGGACAGGAATCTGAGGCCAAGACTCATTGCTGGAAATTGTGGGAATCAGGAAAGGAGAAAGTGAGGCAGAATGGGGGGATGGAGGGTGGTGGTGGGGGGCAGTGAACTGGGTTAGGAAGGATTAGAAATCAGAACCTTAGGAAGGATCCAGAAAGGAACTGTCCTTAAGAAGGTACATGCTGCGGCTGGCTACTGTGGCTCACGCCTGTAATCCCAGCACCTTGGGAGGCCGAGGCAGGCAGATCACCTGAGGTCAGGAGTTCGAGACCAGCCTGGCCAACATGGCGAAACCCCATCTCTACTAGAAATACAAAAATTAGCCAGGTGTGGTGGTGTGCACCCGTAATCCCGGCTACTTGGGAGGCTGAGGCAGGGAGAATTGCTTGAACCTGGGAGGTGGGAGTTGCAGTGAGCTGAGATCGTGCCATTCCATTGCAGCCTGGGCGACAAGAGTGAGATTCTGTTTCAAAAAACAAACAAAAAAAAAGGTGCATGCTGGGGATGAAGGAATGGGTTCTAAGACTCAGGGAGTGAGGGAAGGGGAGGGACAGGGGTTGGGGGTGCAGTGGGGTGCTAATGCAGCACCCAAACAGAAGAAGACTGGAGGAAAACAGGGCCCTTCTCCTCCAACTCCAGCTGCTCCTCTGAGCCCTGGGCCACCTGCTCCTGTGTCTGCCGACCTACTGGCCTGTCTCTGAATCGCTAGAATGCCGTTCCTCCTGATCTCTGCCCTACCTCAGACCTTTCACTAACACCACCACCCCCACTACCCAGGACCCACCACCCCCACTGCCCCCAACCATAGCCTGCCCCTATCCCAGAAGCCCCTGCTTCCAGCCACATGCCCTAGGTGACCTAAAGGGGACCTGTACATGCAGATGAAGAGGGTGCTCTTCTGGCTCCTCCTGCTTAGGTATCCCAGTCGCGCAATCATGAGTGTGAGTAAATGTTGGATATCACACAGATTCTATTTCTCAAGCTGTTTCACACTGTGGTTTACCTAACAGTGTTTTTCTGGGGGTCATCGATGGGGATTTGGTTCTCCCTGCAGACCAAGGACCTCAGCGCAGATTTCTTGAGCAGCCTAGAGAGGCTCTGGCCTCACCTGTCCACATCAAGTTCTGGGTCCTGCCTGCCCTGCTTGGCCCAAACACAGCAAGGGTGACAGGAGGGAAACGGGAAAATGGTAACTTTATAATATTGGAAAGGAAGGATTTCATGGCCCAGTGGAACACAACAGAGAACCCAGAAATAAATCCATGCGTTTACAGCCAGCTCATTTTGCACCGAGGCCCCAAAAACATACCGTGGGGAAACAGATGGTGTCTTCAATAAGTGGTGCTGGGAAAATGAGATATATCTACGTGTGAAGAATAAAACTAGACCCCTATGCTTCACCATATATAAAAATCAAATCAAAATTAATTAAAAACCTATATGTAAGAAACGACAGTCTGGGCACAGTGGCTCACACCTGTAATCCCAGCCCAGGCTGAGGCAGGAGGCTTGCCCGAGCTCAGGCGTTCGAGACCAGCCTGGCCAACATGGCGAAACCTCGTGTCTACTAAAAATACAAAAATTAGCCAGGCATGGTAGTGCACACCTGTAATCCCAGCTACTAGGGAGGGAGGTGGGAGAATTGCTTGAACCCAGGGGGTGGAGGTTGCAGTGAGCTGAGATTGTGCCACTGCACTCCAGCCTGGGTGACAGAGTGAGACTCCGTCTCAAAAAAAAAAAAAAAAGAAAAGAAAAGAAACTACAAAACTACTAGAAGAAAACATTGGGGAAATGCTTTATAACACTTGTCTAGGCAAAGATTTCTTGAGGAAGACTTCAAAAACACAGACAACCAAAGCAAACATTGATAAACAGGATTACATCACGCTAAAAAGCTTCTGCACAGAAAAAAATTTTTTTAATTAAAATTAAAAATAAAGTAGACCAGGCACAGTAGCTCTTGCCTGTAATCCCAGCACTTTGGGAGGCCAAGGCAAGCAGATCACTTGAGGTCAGGAGTTCTAGACCAGCCTGGCCAACAGAGTGAAACCCTGTTGCTACTAAAATACAAATAATTAGCTGGGGATGCTGGTGGGTGCCTGTAATCCCCAGCTACTAGGGAGGCTGAGGCAGGAGAACTGCTTGAACCCGGGAGGCGAAGGTTGCAGTGAGCCGAGATTGCACCACTACACTCCAGCCTGGGCCACAGAGTGAGACTCTGTCTAAAATAAATAAACAAAGTGAAGAGACAACCCACAGAATGGGAGAAAATTTTTGCAAACTATTCATCCATCAATGGATTAATACCTAGAATATATAAGGACTCAAAAACAAAAATCCCAAATAACCCCATTAAAAAATGGACAACAGCCACGGCGCGCCGGGCCAGCAGGTCCACGCCTCGCCTGGGGCCCAGGCCGGCTGCCCGGAGCGCAGCGCCCAGCCCGGACCGCATGGACTCGACCTCGCCCAGTGCCGCCCGCGGCTTGGACCCACAGGACTCCCTGCGCTCGCGCCTCTGGTCCAACTTGTGACTCTCGCCAACCGCCCTGCGGGGCCCAGGTTGGCTCGGGGCCGGGCGTCACCCAGACCAAAGCCCTGTCATTGCGCTGCCCCGGCCGCCAGCCCTTCAAGAAGCTATAGACGAGACGTAGGTAGCTGTAGTCGGATTGACTACCCCGGCCGGGGAGCAGTCCCCTCCGAGCCCCCGGCCGTCCCCCCTCATCGCCCCGCTCCCACCCCCATCGCCCCTGCCCCCGGCGGCGGCCTCACGTGCGAGGGGGCTCCCTTCACCTCCGTGCCTCAGTTTCCTCAGCTGTACGATAGGGACAGGGCGACCCAGTGGCGGAGAGGAGCCGGCTGTGGTTCCCTGTCCGCCCCCTGCCCCCTAGGTAGCCCGCCTTCTGATGAGGATTGTTATTCTAAGCGCAATACTTGGCCTGCCGGCTTCCCGCTGCCCCCAACGCGCTCACGCAATAACCTGCCCAGCCGCCGTACACGCGCGTCCCGCGGTGACCTCCCGGAGCAGCACCCCGGCTCCCTCCAGCACCTGCGCCGAGGGGCGGGCCTCAGGTGATCCACCCACCTAGGCCTCCTAAAGTGCTGGGATCACAGGTGTGAGCCACCGTGCCTAGCCGTCTCCAATAGAAGGAGGCAGAGAGAGGTTTGGCACCCAACAGAAATGAGTTTAAATCTTGGTTCCCCTGGTTCTTGGCTCAAGCTTCTCTGGTGCCCAGTGTCTTCCTATGAAAGGGAATGAGAGGGGTCTGGGGTTGTGACAAAATCATGTTTCTAGTGCTGGGCAAGGTGATATGCACCTGTAATATCAGCAACTCAGGAGCCTGAGGAGGGAGGATTGCTTGAGGTCAGAAATTCCAGCCCAGGCCGGGTGCAGTGGCACACAACTGTAATCCTAGCACTTTGGGAGGCCGAGGTGGGCAGATCACCTAAGGTCAGGAGTTTGAGACCAGCCTGGCCAACGTGGTGAAATCTTGGCTCTACTAAACATACAAAAAGTAGCTGGGCATAGTGGCGGACAGCTGTAGTCCCAGCTACTCCCAACCTGGGAGGCAGAGGTTGCAGTGAGCCGAGATCGTGCCACTGCACTGCAGCCTGGGCAACAAGAGCAAAACTCCATCTCAAAAAATAAAAATAAATAAATAAAATAAATGAAAAAATAAAATAAAAATAAAAATAAATTCAAGCTTAGCCTGGGCAACATAGGGAGACCCCATCTCAAAAAAAAAAAAAAAAAAAGGCCAGGCACGGTGGCTCACACCTGTAATCCCAGCACTTTGGGAAGCCAAGGCGGGTGGATCACCTGAGGTCAGGAGTTCAAGACGAGCCTGGCCAACATGGTAAAATCCTATCTCTACTAAAAATACAAAAGCTAGCTGGGCGTGGTGGCACATGCCTGTAGTCCTAGCTACTTGGAAGGCTGAGGCAGGAGAATTGCTTGAACCTGGAGGCAGAGGTTGCAATGAGCTGAGATCACACCACTGCACTCCAGCCTGGGCATCAGAGTGAGACTCTATCTCAAAAAAAAAAAATAAATAAATCAAAGTAGTCAGGAAGAGACATCAACAAAAATTGGTGATGAATGGGGTAGCAGTGGCACTGGGGAACAAAAGGGAACAGATATTTTGCACTGCAATTGTCATCTCGTTTCTTTTCTTTTTTTTTTGAGATGGAGTCTCATTCTGTTGCCAGGCTGGAATACAGTGGTGTGATCTTGGCTCACTGCAACCTCCGCCTCCCGGGTTCAAGCGATTCTCCTGCCTTAGCCTCCCAAATAGCTGACACTACAAGCACATGCCACCATGCCCAGCTAATTTTTTTATTTTTAGTAGACACAGGGTTTCACCATTTTGGTTAGGATTGTCTTGATCTCTTGACCTTCTGATCTGCCCACTTCATCCTCCCAAAGTGCTGGAATTACAGGTGTGAGCCACTGCACCCAGCTGAGTAAATTTCTTGATTGCACAGAATGTGTGGTGATATTGGTGGACTTAAGGACATTGAATTATTTATCAGGAATAAAGTATTATGTGTGTTTTCTGGGGTCCTGGATAATGCTGTAGCATTCAGGGTAGATTGAGTAAAAAAAATGTAGAGATGGTTTCCTAGTTACTTGTTTTTGCTTCTAATTTTCATTCATTTGCTATTTATTCTCTTCTGGCTTTGCTTGTGTATGCATATATATAAAACCATTATTATTATTATTATTATTAGTTTCTAGTGGAAGGCTTTTATTTGGTTCTGTGAATAGTCATTTTGTTTCCTATGTATTTCTAGCAAGTTGTATTCATTCCATTGATCTAGAATTCCTAGGCTGCCTTTGTCGGACATGCAGGAATTAATGGAGCATACCAGCTTTTTATTTTTTAAATTTATTTTTTGAGACAGAGTCTCACTCTGTCCCCCAGGCTGGAGTGCAGCAGTGTGATCTCAGCTCACTGCAACCTCCGCCTCAGAGGTTCAAGTAATTCTCCTGCCTCAGCCTCTGGAATAGCTGGGACTACAGGCACCCACTACCACACCTGGCTAACTTTTTGTATTTTTAGTGGAGATAGGGTTTCATCATGTTGGCCAAGCTGGTCTCAAACTCCTGACCTCAGGTGATCCGTTTGCCTCGGCCTCCCAAAGTGCTGGGAGTACAGGCATGAGCCACCCCATCCAGCGAGTATACTTTCATAAATAGAATTTGAGTCATATTTCTGTCTCTGCCTAATTTCTCCAAACTTTGTAAATTATTTGTGAATATTCTTAATTCATGACAATGTGTTTGTTGGCATACAGTTGAACAGGGTCCCCAGGGCCGATCAGGGAGAGAGAGCCCAGAAACTTGACATGTTGGCACTACTGTAACTCCTCAAGGGGTTCACCTTGGCCACTGCCTAGACAGAGCCGATTCATGAAGACAGGTGAATTGTAATTGACCAACATGGTGAAATCCTGCCTCTACTAAAAAAATACAAAATTAGCTGAGCATGGTGGCGGGCACCTCTAATCCCAGCTACTTGGGAGCCTGAGGCAGGAGAACCAGTTGAACTCGGGAGGCAGACATTGTAGTGAGCCAGGATCGTGCCATTGCACTTCAGCCTGGGTGACAGAAAGAAATAAAGAAAGAAAGAAAGAAAGAAGAAAGGAAGGAAGGAAGGAAGGAAGGAAGGAAGGGGAGAAAGAGAGAAAGAAAGCAAGCTGCTAACCCAAGAGGAACAAAAAATTAATTGAATACCAAAAAAATACTTTGCTAAATTTTTAACTTAAAACAGCTGATACCAAAATTGTTTAGATAAACAGTTTGGTTTTTGTTGTTGTTGTTTGTTTTTGTTATTTGCCTTTTGCTTTTTTGAGACGGAGTCTCAATCTGTCACCCAGGCTGGAGTGCAATGGCGTGATTTTGGCTCACTGCAACCTCTGCCTCCCGGGTTCAAGTGATTCTCGTACCTCAGCCTTCTGAGTAGCTGGGATTACAGGCGCCCACCACTATGCCTGGCTAATTTTTTTGAATTTTTAGTAGAGACGGGGTTTCACCATGTTGGTAAGGCTGGTCTTGAACTCCCAACCTCAGGTGATCTACCCGCCTCAGCCTCCCAAAGTGCTGGGATTACAGGCATGAGCCACCATTCCCTGCTAATTTTGTATTTTTTAGTAAAGACAGGGTTTCTCCATGTTGCTCAGGCTGGTCTGGAAATCCCCACCTCAGTTGATCTGCCAGCCTCGGCCTCCCAAAGTGCTGGGATTACAGGCATGAGCCACCATGCCTTTTTTGTTGTTTTTGAAACAGGGTCTCACTCTGTCGCCCAGGCTGGAGTGCAGCGGAGCAATCTCCCCTCACTGCAACCTCCTCCTCCTGGGTTCAAGGGATTCTCCCATCTCCTCCCAAGTAACTGGGATTACAGGCTTGTGCCACCATGCCCAGCTAATTTTTTATGTGCTCGCCCAGCCTAGATATACAATTTGAATGAACTCCAAGGTCTAAGTCAAATTACCTATGATAACCCATTAGGTATCAGTGCTATGCACGTAAACTGGAGAAAG
This sequence comes from Pongo abelii, assembly GCF_028885655.2. Lineage (NCBI taxonomy): Eukaryota > Metazoa > Chordata > Mammalia > Primates > Hominidae > Pongo > Pongo abelii. The sequence continues at coordinate 12,660,289 of NC_072003.2, read as the reverse complement.
AACTGATATTCAAGAGCACGTAAGTCCGATGTTAACCATGGACTCATGGAGAATCAAGATGGTCACCTTGTCCTTCCTGACTCCTTAAAGTGTTTGTTATTAAAGGTTCTGCAGTTGGGCATGGTGGCTCACACCTGTAATGCCAGCACTTTGGGAGGCCGAGGTGGGCGAATCACCTGAGGTCGGGAGTTCAATATCAGCCTCACCAACAGGGAGAAACCCCATCTCTACTAAAAATACAAAAAATTAGCTGGGCGTGGTGGCTCATGCCTGTAATCCCAGCTACTCGGGAGCCTGAAGCAGGAGAGTCGCTTGAACCCGGGAGGCGGAGGTTGCGGTGAGCCGAGATAGCGTCACTGCACTCCAACCTGGGCAAGAAGAATGAAACTCTGTCTAAAAATGAAAAACAAAGGGCTCTGCCTTCCATGACTCATCATGGAAAAGATAAAATGATCTAAATTAAGTATGTATTGGTGTGCTGACTTATAAATTGCTAAAATAGTTCACAACCAATGTTTCGTTTGTCAAATCCATGTTCCTGGGAAGACAATCAAAGCTTCAGGTGCATTTGGCTACCTCATGGGCCGTTTGAACATTTCATTTGTCAACTGTCATTTTCGATGCATGTTTTTTGGTTGCTTTCCCATGCAACAGGGCTGATATTACAACAGTAGATCATTATGGTACAGTGTATTTTCACCAGGTACTGAAAGCTTTTTATGGCTCACTGACTGGGGACAATCAATTCCTTCACAATCTAGAACCTGAAGATTGGATCTTCTGAGAACATCAGAGAAAGAATGTCCTTGCCATCCACACTACAGCAAAACTTCAGGACCTTGAACTTTGGGTTCATAATCTCACAAGAGGGAAGTTTTTCGCCGGAAGAAGATGGCATCCTTGATGTGAGCAGCTTTTCCCAAGATCACAGATGAAGACTTCTCGTTTTTTTTTTTTTGAGACAGAGTCTTTTTTTTTTTTTTTTTTTGAGACAGAGTCTCGGTCTTGTCGCTCAGGTTGGAGTGGAATAGTGCGATCTTGGCTCAATGCAACCTCCGCCTCCTGGGTTCAAATAATTCTGCTGACTCAGTCTCCCGAGTAGCTGGGATTACAGGTGCCCACCACCATGCCCAGCTAATTTTTTTGTATTTTTAGTGGAGACAGGTTTTCACCATGTTGGCCAGGCTGGTCTCGAACTCTTGACCTCAGGTGATCCACCTACCTCGGCCTCCCAAAGCGCTAGGATTACAGGCATGAGTCACCATGCCCAGCCTTGTGATAGTGTCTTACTCTGTCACCCAGGCTGGAGTGCAGTGGTGCAATCTTGGCTCACTGCAACCTTCGCCTCCCAGATTCAAGCGATTCTTGTACCTCAGCCTCCTGAGCCGCTGAGACTACAGGCACGTGCCACCGTGCCTGGTTAATTTTGTGTGTGTGTGTGTGTGTTTGTGTGTGATGGAGTTTTGCTCTTGTTGCCCAGGCTGGAGTGCAGTGGTGCGATCTTCGCTCACTGCAACGTCTGCCTCCCGGGTTCAAGCGATTCTCCTGCTTCGGGCTCCTGAGTAGTTGTGATTATAGGCACCCAACACCATACCCAGGGAATTTTTTGTATTTTTAGTAGAGACGGAGTTTCATCATGTTGGCCAGGCTGGTCTCGAACTCCTGACCTCAGGTGATCCACCCGCCTCGGTGTCCCAAAGTGCTGGGGTTACAGACGTGAGTCCTGTGCCCAGCCTCTGTCTCTCTCTCTCTCTCTCGACTGGAGAGACTGACCAGGGAGAATCAACGAGAGAGAGAGAGAGAGAGAGAGAGAGAGACTGGCTCTCACCCAGGCTGCAGTGCAGAGTGCAGTGGTGTGATCTTGGCTCACTGCAACCTCCGCCTTCCGTGTTCAAGCGATTCCTGTGCCTCAGCCTCCCAAGTAGCTGGGATTGTAGGTCCGCACCACCACGCCCAGCTAATTTTTGTATTTTTAGTAGAGACGGCTTTGCCATATTGGCCAGGCTGGTTTTGAACTCCTGACCTCAGGTGATCCGCCAGCCTCGGCCTTCCAAAGTGCTGGGATTACAGGCGTGAGTCACCGCGCCCAGCCAAATAAAATAAAATGTTAAAGTAAATTCAGGACTACCCCTCCTCCAAGTCTTCTGTCCCCTTTGGGCGCCCACGTGACCGGGGGAGGGGCTGGGGGAATAATAACATCAAAAGAGCACCTTTTCCTCCCTTATTCCGAGGAGACTTCCCTGGGCCTGACTCCCGGTCCTGTCCCCAGCGCCCCGCGGCCTCTCGAGCCCCTTCAGTGGCCAAGATGCAGAGATCAGGACGCCTTTGCGCCGCCCCAGGTGCCCGCCCCTAGCTGCCTCCGCCTGGGCCCCGACGGAAGGTGAGGTCGGGGGCCGGGCCGGGGCGTGGCAGCCGGGGTGTGTGTCCGCCGGGCTTGGTGCCTCCGGTGGCCCGGCAGCACCGTCCCACCTCTGCCACCCTCCGATGGGGCCGCTACCTGTGTGCCTGCCAATCATGCTGCTCCTGCTGCTGCCGTCGCTGCTGCTGCTGCTGCTTGGACCTGGCCCCGGGTCCGGTGAGGGTGAGTGAGGAAGGGGCTTTCCCGAAACTCAGGCGTTCCGGGATTCCTCCAGCCCTTCCTAGGGACCCAGCAGCCCTGCCTCCCATCCCTCTCCAAGTTCCTAGTTGCCCTAGAGCCCCCAGCTCGCTCTTCTAATGCTCACCCACACTGTGCGCCCCAGCCTTCTGCAGGGCCCCCCACTCACTCCTCCCAGGGACCCAGAACTAGCCCAGTCCTTCCCCAGGGGCGCAGAGTCCTCTCCTGGCTCCCTTCCCTAACCGGCTGTGACCCTCTCCGGCAGCCCGGGAGGCTCCTGGTTGTCCTGATCTGGGGTCTGCGAACTTATCCTTCATTCCACCTGTCCCTGAGATGTGAGACACCAGAGGGTGGGAGGAGCAGGGGCAGAAAGGCCCGGCTTGGGGGTGGGAGAAGAATATATTGTGCCGCTGTACAAGAAACCCCTGTGACAAAAAAAAAAAAATAGAACATACTGTCCCTATCTCACTATCCATCCTTTGGGGTCACTGTAGAGAGGTCCCCTGGGTGACTGCCTATTTCTGGGGTGCACAGATACATGTACCCGCAGAGTACTATGCAGACACCGCCAGCACACAGATGCCGAGGCACAGCACCAGCCCCAGACTCACCTGGCCCTCAGGTGTGCAGCTCGCGGTGTGCGGCTCCCGTAGGCTAAAATACTGAGATACCACTAGGGGGACACACGCACACACAGCTCAAGGATACCCGGGACCACACTCAGGACAATTCAGATGAGCCGTGTACACACACACACACACACACACACAGAGCCGCACAGACACACGTATGTGCACATAGACCCAGGGGCTCACAGGATGCACAGACAACCCTGGCCCTCCCCGAGGAGGCTGCAGCGGTCAGACAGGGCAAACAGACCCTAGCGTGACCTGCCCCACCTATGTTGGCACAGAGGGAGTGTTTTGCTTGGTTATAAGCACAGTGCTCGATGCCCGCCCCATGCCTAGAACCCTTCCTCTATAGGGCTGTTGCTAGGGCTCTGAGATACCAGACAGTGGTCAGGGAGGGTGGCAGGGGAACCTTTGGGGACAGCTTCAGGGTATGGTGTTGGGACTGGGACATTGTCAGGGTGCTCAGAGAGGGCGTGTTCCCTGGGTCTTGATGGATTTAGAGATCAAGGGACCATTTCTGGAAGCTCACTGTGTGCCAGGGCAGCTTATATCAGAGCTCAGCTTTTTTTTTTTTTTTTTTTTTTTTTTTTTTTGAGACAGAGAATCACTGTTGCCCAGGCTGGAGTGCAGTGGCACAATTTCGGCTCACTGCAACCTCCACCTCCCGGGTTCAAGAGATTCTCCTGCCTCAGCCTCCTGAGTAGCTGGGACTACAGGCATGTGCCACCACACCTGGCTAATTTTTGTATTTTTAGTAGAGACGGGGTTTCACCATGTTAGCAAGGCTGGTCTCGAACTCCTGACCTCAGGGGATCCACCTGCCTTGGCCTCCGATTGTGCTGAGATTACAGGCGTGAGCCACTGCGCTTGGTCAGAGATCTGCTCTGGAAGACCCCCCAGGCCGGAGGGCACTGCCACAAGCAGACAGTATGGCGACGGTCCCTATGGCCACCTGGCAGACAAGGTGGATTCTGGAGGGAGGTGGCCTGGGAGCAGGCTGAGGATGGGGTGAGGGCATTTGAGCAGCAGAGTGTCTGTGTGAGGGGGCATAACTGGAAGTTATGTAATGAGTAAATGAGTCTTGTGTGAGAAGATGAGGGAGGGGTGAGAGGGGCTGACTACCCCCAGGACTTGGGGTGCATTGAGACTCCTTGGGAGCCATGGAGGTTTGAGGCAGAGGCGTGGGCTGCTGGGAGAGTGACGATCCAGAGAGGAAGGCAAAGCTTTCAACTCCAAATGCCATTTTATTTTCGTGTGTTTTTTTTGTTTTTGTTTTTGTTTTTGTTTTTTGAGACGGAGTTTCACTCTTGTTGCCCAGGCTGGAGTGCAACGGCACGATCTCGGCTCACTGCAACCTCTGCCTCCCGGGTTCAAGCGATTCTCCTGCCTCAGCCTCCCAAGTAGCTGGGATTACAGGCGTGCAGCCCCATGCCCGGCTAATTTTGTATTTTTAGTAGAAACAGGTTTCTCCATGTTGGTCAGGTTGGTCTGGAACTGCTCATTTCAGGTGATCTGCCTGCCTCGGCCTCCCAAAGTGCTGGGATTAGAGGCGTGAGCCACCGCGCCTGGCCCCAAATGCGTTTTACATTTTCCTCCTCTTTGATTCATCTTTGTCCTCCAACATAAATATGCTACTTTTTCCACTGATAAAAAAAACAAAATGGAATTTAAATCTGGCCTGGACTTCTCAAAAAAGTCAGTGTGATGAAAACTGTTCAAGATAAAACAGAAATGAGACTGGGCATGGTGGTTCATGCCTGGAATCCCAGCACCTTGGGAGGCCAAGGCAGGAGAATCACTTGAGGCCAGGAGTTTGTGAACAGCCTGGGCAACATAGTGAGATCCCGTATCTACTAAAAATTTAAAAATTAGCTGGGCATGGTGGTGCATGCCCGTATGTCTGGAGGCTGAGGCAGGAGGATCGCTTGAGCCCAGGATTTGGAGGCTGCAGTGAACTATGATTGTGCCACTGCCCTCCAGTGTTGGTGACAAAGTAAGACCCTGTCTCTAAAAAAAAAGAGAGACAAGATGATCAGGATGAGCGCAGTGGCTCATGCCTATAATCCTAGCACTTTGGGAGGCCAAAGCAGGTGGATCGTATGAGGTCAGGAGTTTGACCCCGTTTCTACTAAAAATACAAAAATTAGCTGGGCATGGTGGTGCACGCCTGTGATCCCAGCTACTTGGGAGGCTAAGGCAGGAGAATTGCTTGAACCTGGGAGGCAGAAGTTGCTGTGAGCAAGATTACACCACTATGCTCCAGCCTGGGCAACAAGAATGAGACTCTGTCTCAAAAAAAAAAAAAAAAAAAAAAAGATGATCAAACACAATGCATCAACTTCCCGGAGCCGTATAAACCCTAACCCTAACCCAGGAAGCAGGCAAGCCTGTGTGTGAGTTTCCACTCTATTGCTGGTACCACTTGGCTCTGGCAACCCCGAAGGCCACCTTCCCCTGTTGTTACTGTGTAAGGAGGAAGAAGCACTGGTTTGCAAGTCAGAAGCCTGGGTTGAAGCCTCTGCTTGAGATCCTGCTGGCTGTGGGAATGTGGGGTTACATTTCCCGGCTGGCCTCCTTTCCTACATGTCCAGTGCAGGGGTTCCAGTCACATGCATTAGGCACCATTACGTGTCCAAGCTGTGCCAAGATCTAGAAAAATGGCTGGGCTCAGGCCAAGGGACCTTCCTGTCTGGCAGTGAAAATAAGAGGAGATACCAAAGGGCCCTGAGCCTGAGTCTGGAGGGGAAGTCATGAGCACAGGGCAGTGCCAGGGCCCGGGAGCTGCCACAGAGGAGCCCACCTTGGTGACAGACACCTGTAGGCTCATCCGTGATGCCCAGTGCCCAACACAGGGAACTGGACAAACTTTCATGCACGACTCTTTTTTCCCTTCTTGGCTATCTTGAGGACCTTGATTAAAATAGTTAGCCTTTTTTTTTTTCTTTTTCTGAGAGTCTTGCTTTGTCGCCCAGGTTGGAATGCAGTGGCAAAATCTTGGCTCACTGCAAACTTCCCCTCTCAGGTTCAAGTGACTCTTCTTCCTCAGCCTCCCTAGTAGCTGGGATTACAGGCGTGCACCACTATGCTCAGCTAATTTTGTATTTTTACTACAGGCAGGGTTTCACCATGTTGGCCAGGCTGATCTTGAACTCCTGACCTCAGGTGATCTGCCCGCCTGGGCCTCCCAAAATGTTGGGATTACAGGTGTGAGCCACTGAGCCCAGCCGGATTATAATAGCCTTTTCATGCACCAGGGGCTTTATACTCATTATCTCATTTCGTTCATATGAGTTGAAGTCAGCTTATCTGCCATTTCACAGATAAGGAAACCAAGGCCCAGAGAGGTTAGGAATTTGTCCAAGGTCACACAGCTAGGAAGTAGGATTCAAACCCAGACAGCCAGGCTGTAACACCTAGGCTCTTCTCAGGCTAATGCCCTTCCCAGGGGTCTGGGAAGCCCTGACCTGCAGCCTGTCACCTTTGTTTACCCCCCAGCCTCCAGGACATTACATGTGCACCGGCGTGGGATCCTGGAACTGGCAGGAACTGTGGGTTGTGTTGGTCCCCGAACCCCCATCGCCTATATGAAATATGGTTGCTTTTGTGGCTTGGGAGGCCATGGCCAGCCCCGCGATGCCATTGACTGGTGAGTGCATGCCTGGGACCAGGCCACAAAATCCCTCACACTCTGGGGTAGTCAATGCTTATGAGGAAGTACCCAAAACTGAAGCTGGGATTTGGTCCAGGGAGATCCCAGTGTGCAGTACTACTTTGCAGGCAGGCAGAGGCCTCTTGGATAACATGGCCAATGAGGCCAGATCTTGGTACCAGCTTCCCCTTACCCTGGACTTGGGCTGATTACGTTGCCTTAAAAAATTGGCCAGGAGCGGTGGCTTACTTCTCTAATCCCAGCACTTCGGGAGGCCGAGGCAGGCAGATCACTTGAGGTCAGGAGTTCAAGACCAGCCTGGCCAATATGGTGAAACCCCATCTCTACTAAAAATGCAAAAATTAGCTGTGTGTGGTGGCAGGCGTCTGTAATCCCAGCTACTCGGGAGACTGAGGCAGGAGAATTGCTTGAACCCAGGAGGCGGAGTTTGCAGTGAGTTGAGATTGCACCACTGCGTTCCAACCCGGGCGACAGTGCGAGACCCTGTCTCAAAAGAAAAAAATAATAATAATATAAAGTGACCAGGTGTGGTGACTCACACCTGTAATCCCACCACTTTGGGCTGAAGCAGGAGGATCACTGGAGACCAGGAGTTTGAAACCAGCCTAGGCAAACATAGTGAGACCCTATCTCTATATTAAACACACACACACACACACACACACACACACACACACACACACACACACACACACACACACACACACACACACACACACACACACACACACACACACACACACACACACACACACACACAGCCAGACTATGCACTAGGAACTGCCCTGGGAATCCCTTTGCGTTCTCACAAGAATCCCATTTCACAGAGGAAGAAACCAAGGCACAGAAATATTAAGTAACGTGTCCAGGTGTGGGGGCTCACGCCTGTAATCCCAGTACTTTGGGAGGCTGAGGCAGGCAGATCACGAGGTCAGGAGTTTGAGACCATCCTGGCCAACATGGTGAAACCCTGTCTCTACTAAAAATACAAAAATTAGCTGGGTGTGGTGGCAGGCACCTGTAGTCCCAGCTACTCAGGAAGCTGAGGCAGGAGAATCGCTTGAACCTGGGAGGCGGAGGTTGCAGTAACCTGAAATCACGCCACTGCACTCTAGCCTGGGGTCTCGCTTTTGCCCAGGTTAGAGTGCAGTGGCACAATCATAGTGGCTCACTGCAGCCTCAAATTCTTGGGCTGAAGGGAATCCTCCCACCTCAGCCTCCCAAGTAGCTAGGACTATAGGCATGTGCCATCATGGCGAGCTAATTTTTTGTGTGTTTTTATTTTCTCGAGATAGAGTCTTGCTCTGTTGCTCAGGCTGGAGTGCAATGGCACGAACTTGGCTCACTGCAACCTCCACCTCCTGGGTTCAAGTGATTCTCCTGCCTCAGCCTCCCGAGTAGCTGGGATTACAGGCATGCACCACCATGCCTGGCTAATTTTGTATTTTTAGTAGAGACAGGGTTTCGCCGTGTTGGCCAGGCTGGTCTCGAACTCCTGACCTTGTGATCCACCTGCCTCGGCCTCTCAAAGTGTTGGGTTTACAGGCATGGGCTAGCCACTGGAACCCTTACAAAGGGTTCCTCTCAGGTGTCTCAGTCATCAGGACTGTGGTTCTTAACATAATGTCTTACCCACTATCCTGGATTGGCATCATGGAAGAATACTCTGGGGAATTTTTTTTTTTGAAATACAGGTTTTATGAAAACACGCACATACACACACACAAATTTTGAACTGTATTTAATGAAATGCCTGCCAAAGTATGCAAAGGGGCAGTGGATGGATGTCTCTTACTTACTTTGGATGCAACTTACTTTGAAATGCAACAAGAAATAAGGTGGATGGCCGGGCGTGGTGGCTCACACCTGTAATCCCAGCACTTTGGGAGGACAAGGCGGGTGGATCACAAGGTCAGGAGATTGAGACCGTCCTGGCTAACACGGTGAAACCTCATCTCTACTAAAAAAACACAAAAAATTAGCCGTGCGTGGTGACGGATGCTTGTAGTCCCAGCTACTCTGGAGGCTGAGGCAGGAGAACGGCATGAACCGGGGAGGCAGAGCTTGCAGTGAGCTGAGACGACACCATTGCACTCCAGCCTGGGCGACAGAGCAAGACTCCATCTCAAAAAAAAAAGAAAAGAAAAGAAAAGAAATAAGGTGGATGGATGGGTGAATAGAGGGAAGGACAGGTGGCTAGAGCTGAGATAAGGCAACTAGAGTCACCCGTTCATTGTGGAATCCACATGGTGGGTGATTGGTGTTCACTGCACAGTTCTTTCAATAACACAACATCTGGAGACAACTGTAGGTTCCAAGGCTGCAGCACAGCCTTCCTGCATTGGAATGTCTGGGGGTGGGACCCTAAAATGATTCTGGGGCCCAACCCTCCCCCACTCAGTGACAAGCAAACTTCCTGCTCTCTCAGTCACAGAGTATCACCAGGTCATGTGAAAGTCGATGCATCTTGGCCTCTGGTGCCCCTTTTTCTCCACTTCACGCAGGTCCAGGGCTGGGCTCAAGGGAGCATGGGCAGAATAGGGTAAAGTCACACCTCAGTGCCTGATGACTGACACTCTCGGGCCCTCTGCACCGATGGTGATTTCTGCTGTCCACGGCACACTGCCATGGCGTGAACAGAATGTTTGTGCCCTCTCCTCCCAAATTCATATGTCCCACTGTATATGGTTAACTATAATTTATTGTATAGTCTCTAGAAGAGGCTGGATGTGCTGGCTTATGCCTGTAATCCCAGCACTTTGGGAGGCCGAGGTGGGCAGGTTGCTTGACCTCAGGAGTTTGAGACCAGCCTGGCCAACATGGTGAAACCCCATCTCTACTAAAAATACAAAAATTAGCTGGGCGTGGTGGTGGGTGCCTGTAATCCCAGCTACTCAGGAGGCTGGGGCAGGAGAATCACTTGAACCCAGGAGGCGGAGACTGCAGCGAGCCAAGAATGTGCCACTGCACTCCAGCCTGGGTGATGAGAGCAAGACTCTGTCTCAAAAAAAAAAAAGGGAAAAAATGTAAAAAGAAAATTTATAAAAAGAAAGAAAAAGAAACTTAATTCCCAATGTAAAAGTGTTAGGAGGTAGGTCTTTTGGGAGGTGGTTAGGTCTCATGAATGAGGGTGGAGCTCTCATGAATGGGATTAGTGTCCTTTTAAGAAGGGTCCCCAGAGAGCTCTTTTGCCCGTTCCACCTTGTGAGGACACAGTGAGCTAGAATATGAGTCCTCACCAGACACTGAATCTCCCAGTGCCTTGATCTTGGACTTCCCACCTCCAGAACTATGAGCAGCCTGGGCACAGTGGCTCACACCTGTAATCTCAGCACTTTGGGAGGCTGAGGTGGGAGGATCACATGAGCCCAGGAGGTGGAGGCTGCAGTGAGCCGTGACTGCACCACTTGCACTCCAGCCTAGGCAACAGAGTAAGACCCTATCTCAAAAAGAAATTATGAGCAATACATTTCTGTTGTAGGTTTCCTAGTCTATGGTATTTTGTTTTAAAGCCTAAACTGACTGATACACATGTCCAGCTCCCTTGAGGAGTCTTTAAGCACAATCTACATCTTGGATATGATAATAAGAGTAATGCTTCCACTACAACTACAGGCCAAGCATGCTGCTAGCTGCTATGATGTATTCCAGCTCATTTCATCCACAAGCTCCTGCCAGAGACCTACTTCTGCCCGCCCTCCCTCCCTTAATAGGAGAAAAGAAACTGAGGCTCAAAAAGGCACTAAGCCTACAATAATGAAATCTGTGTGGTACTGACATGAGAACAGACATATATAGATCCAGAGGACAGAATGAGTGTCCAAAAATAAACCCATACATCTTTTCTTTTTTTTTTTTTTCCCAAGACAAAGTCTTGTTCTCTCACCCAGGCTGGAGTGCAGTGGCATGACCTCGGCTCACTGCAACCTCCGCCTCCCATGTTCAAGCGACTTTCCCGCTTCAGTTTCCTGATTAGCTGGGACTACAGGCATGCACCACCATGCCCAGCTAATCTTTGTTTTTTTGTTTTGTTTTTTGTTTTTTGTTTTTTGAGACGGAGTTTCACTCTTGTTGCCCAGGCTGGAGTGCAATGGCGCGATCTCGGCTCACTGCAACCTCCGCCTCCCAGGTTCAAGCGATTCTCCTGCCTCAGCCTCCCTAGTAGCTGGGATTACAGGCATGTGCCATCACGCCTGGCTAATTTTGTATTTTTAGTAGAGACGGGGTTTCTCCATGTTGGTCAGGCTGGTCTCGAACTCCCGACCTCACATGATCCGCCCACCTCGGCCTCCCAAAGTGCTGGGATTACAGGCGTGAGCCACCACGCCCAGCCATCTTTGTACTTTTAGTAGAGATGGGGTTTCACTGTGTTGGCTAGGCTGGTCTCGAACTTCGGACCTCAGGTGATCTGCCCACCTTGGCCTCCCAAAGTGCTGGGATTACAGGCATGAGCCATTGCACCCAGCCCCCAGTGGCTTTTCAACAAGGGCCAACAAGATCATTCCATGGGAAAATAATCATTTAATAAATAATGCCAGAACAATAAGAAAAAGAAGAAAGTTCAACCTCTCTGTCTATATATAGAATGGACCAAAGGCCGAAATGTAAGAGCTAAAACTGTAAAACTCGTAAAAGAAAACAGAAGGGTAAATGTTCACAACCTTGGATTTGGTGATGGATCTTTAGAGATGACAGCAAAAGCACAAGCAATAAAAGAAAAAAATAAATTGGACTTTATAAAAAGTAAAAACTTTTGTGCATCAAAGGACATTATCCAAAAAGTGAAGACAATTCACAGAATGGGAAAAAATATTTGCTAGTCATATATCTGATGAGGGTCTAGTGTCTAGAATATATAAAGAACACTTGCAACTCAACAACAACAAAAAAACCCAATTTAAAAATGAGCAAAGGACCTAAACAGACATTTCTCCAAAGAAGGTATATGGTATGGTTTGGATGTCTTTCTTCCTTCCAAATCTCATGTTGAAATGTGACATTATTCCAGTGTCGGAGGTTGGGGCTAGTGGGAGGTGTCTGGGTTATGGGGGTGGATCTCTCCTGAATGGCTTGGTGCTGTCCTTGCAGCATGAGGTCTCAATCTATGAGTTCATCTGAGGTCTGGTTGTTTAGAAGAACCTGGCACCTCCTCCTTCTCTCTTACCACGTGACATGCCTGCTCCCGCTCTGCCTTCCACCAAGAGTAAAAGCTTCCTGAGGCCTCACCAGAATCCGAACAGATGCTGGTGCCATGCTTGTATAGCCTGCAGAACTATGAGCCAAATGAACCTCTTTTCTTTTTTTTTTTTTTTTTATTTTTCGAGACAGGGTCTCACTCTGTCACCCATGCTAGAGTGCAATGGTGTGATCATAGCTCACTGTAGCCTCAGTCTCCCAGACTGATGCGATCCTCCTACCTTAGCCGCCCAAGTAGCTGGGACTACAGGTGCATGCCACCTAATTTTTGGTAGCTGACTTTTTGTTTTTATTTATAATAGAGACAAGGTCTCGCTATGTTGCCCAGGCTGGTCTTGAATTCCTGAGCTCAAGTAATCTTCCCACCTCAGCCTCCCGAAGTGCTGGGATTACAGGCATGAGCCACCGCGCCCAGCCCTGTTTTCTTTTCTTTCTTTTTTTTTTTGAGAGGGAGTCTCACTCTGTCACCCAGCCTGTAGTGCAGTGGCTTGACTGCCTCAGCCTCCCGAGTTGCTGGGACTACAGGCACGCACCACCATACCCAGCTAATTTTTGTAGTTTTAGTAGACACGAGGTTTCACCATGTTGGCCAGGTTGGTCTTGAACTCCTGACCTCAAGTGATCTACCCACCTCGGCCTCCCAAAGTGCTGGGATTATACGTGTGAGCCACTGCGCCTGAACCTCTTTTCTTTATGAGTTACTTAGCCTCAGGTATTCCTTTATAGCAACAAAAGTGGACTAACACCACATACAAAAGCCAATGAACACATGAAAAGATGCTCAATATCATTAGTCACTAGGGAAATGCAAAAAAGCACTAAGCTGAATTCGAACCTGGGTCTGCCTGACTCCACAGACCTGGGCTCCTGGGTCTGCTCCCTTCCTGTCCCCATACCTGTCCACACCTTCTAAGGGCCACTCTAGGGAGCTGAAGCAGCCAGGCCTCCCAGGGGTGGCATGGCCATGGTGGGGCTGGAGATGATGAGATTCAGTCTTGGTGAAATCTAAAAACTCGATGGCCAATATCCCTACACAAACAGTCCTGGTCTGTTTGGGGTTGCTGCTGGATCCCAAAACAATGCCTGGGGCATAGCTGTTCAGTACATATTTATTGAATGAACGGACGAATGACATGGTTATGGCTTGAGAAGAGTAACAAGTCAGGTTCCCAGGGAAGCCCACGGATGAGTGAGCAGGTTTATTGGGGAGTGCTCTTGGAGGCAGCACCTGCGTGGGAGTGAGGTCAGCAGGACCAGGCAGAGGAGTTGAGCTGCGATGCAGTCGCAACAAAGGCCTCAGTCATCCCTGGGGAAAGTTCTGGAGCTGGAATAGCACAGTAGAGCTGTCCTGCCTGGGGAAAAGGGGGCTGGGCTTTTGTACCCCATATTCACTAGTCTTTGGAGGTGTGCTGTCCCGTGGGGTAGAGGGTCTAGGGGGCCATGCCCAGAGAGGGACTTAGCTGGGCACGAACCATCAGCCACCAGCTCTCCCAGCAGCTGGGGAGTGGCTGCCTCTGTCTAGAAGGGGGACCCGGGCACACATCAGTGTCCACTACAGCAGGCATTTGGTCTCTCTCTCCTTGGGCTCAGTTTAACTCAGCTGCATTTAGTTACCAGCAACATCCATTCATTCATTCAACAAACATGTAGTAAGCACCTACTATATGCCAGATGCCATGCCAGCCCCTGTGGCTATGGAGACGTACAAAGCAGATGCAGTCCCTGCCAAAGGAAGCAATAGTCAAGTGGGGCGACAGACACAGAAACAGACACTACAAGATCACATCGCTGCCTTCATCTCCTACTCACTGCTTTGCTATTCCTAGATATGCCAGGTAAACTGCCTCAGGACCTTTGCTCATACCGCATCTTTGATATCCATTGTATAACTGACACTGACAGCTCGTCTCAACTCATATTAAGCCACCATTCAAGTGCTCAGTCACCCTATGTGGCTTGTGGCTTCTGTATTAGAGCAGCTCTGAGTAAGGGAAGGCAGGGGCTTTTTTCTGTTGGCTACAGGTCCCTGGACATGAATTATCCACATTTTCCTCAACTTTTCAATAAACGAAGAAGGAGACCTGCTCCGTCACTGGCAGCACTGTGAACTCCCTGTGAAAACATCTGTTTGCAGACCCCCACCATGTCCTTGTCATTAATTTCATTTAAAAATTATCTTAAGATAGAGTCTTGCTCTGTCGCCCAAGCTGGAGTGCAGTGGCATGATCATAGCTCACTGCAGCCTTGATCTCCTGGGCCCCGGTAGTCCTCCTGCCCCAGCCTACTGAGTAGCAGGGACCACAGGTGCATGCCACCACACCTGGCTAATTTTTAAATTATTTGTAAACATGGGGTCATCACTATGCTGCCCAGACTCGTCTCAAACTCTGGGGCTCAAGCGATCCTCCCTCCCTACTCTCCCAAAGTACTGGGATTACAGGTTTGAGCCACTGCGTCTGGCCAAAGTTAGCTTTAATTCAGCACTTATTGTGTGCCTGACACTGTTTTAAGTCTTTGCATAAATTATCTTTTTTTTTTTTTTTTTGGGATGGAGTATCGCTCTTGTCACCCAGGCTGGAGTGCGATGGCGCAATCTTGGCTCACTGCAACCTCGTCGTTCCAGGTTCAAGCAATTCTCCTGCCTCAGCCTCCCAAGTAGCTGGGATTATAGGCACCTGCCACCACGCCCAGCTAATTTTTTTGTATTTTTAGTAGAGATGGGGTTTCACCATGTTGGCCAGGCTGGTCTCGAACTCCTGACCTAAGGTGATCCGCCCACCTCGGCCTCCCAAAGTGCTGGGATTACAGGCGTGAACCACCGTGCCTGGCCACGTTACCTCATTTAAGCCTCCTGATCACTCTGTACAGCAGACACAATGATTGTACCCATTTTACAGATGAAGAAACTGAGGTTCAGAGAAGTCAAAGAATGTGCTCAAAATCACACAGCTTGTGCAAGGAAGAACCTGATATGAAACCCTGGCAGGCTGGCTCCAGAGCTTGTGTTCCTAACGTGTTAGGAATGTGTTCTCACTCATTCGCACTCAGTCATTCAACAAACACTGGCTACTGGAATCAAGGTGGAGGTACATGGGGCTGGCAAGTCAGGAGCTCTGGAGCCAACTGTTTCTCTGCCACTACCTGGTTGAATGGCCTTGGGCAAGACACTGTCCCTCTCTGAGCCTCACTTTCCCCTTCTGTGGAATAAAGGGACTGGACCATCCTAACTCATGTTTTTTCTACAGAGAGGATCTCTGTCTACAGCCAGACTAGATAATGAATTCCCCAGGAGTCCAACCTCTGGCCCTAAAAAGGGGGTTCAAGGAAATCCTCATACCCCACCTCTTGCAATAGCACTGGCCAATGGCCCCCATGCTGCAGGTAAAAATATGTCCAAAGATATGGATGAAACAAAATCCAATCCAGCCAGGCGCGGTGGCTCACGCCTGTAATCCCAGCACTTTGGGAGGCTGAGACGGGCGGATCACGAGGTCAGGAGATCGAGACCATCCTGGCTAACACGGTGAAACCCCGTCTCTACTAAAAATACAAAAAAACAGCCGGGCGTGGTGGCAGGCGCCTGTAGTCCCAGCTACTCAGGAGGCTGAGGCAGGAGAATAGCGTGAACCCGAGAGGCGGAGTTTGCAGTGAGCCGAGATTGCGCCACTGTACTCCAGCCGAGATTGCGCCACTGTATTCCAGCCTGGGCGACAGAGCGAGACTCCGTCTCAAAAAAAAAAAAAAAAAAAAAAAAAAAAAAATCCAATCCAAAAACAAAAGGCAACATTTATTGAGCACTTACTCTGTGGCTTATGTGTCTCATTTCATCCTCACAATAACCCAATGGAGTTGGCACTGTTCTTATACCCATTTTACAGAAGTGGGAGATTGAGGTCTACAGAGGTTTAACTTACTCAGGTCAAACAGAGCAGAATCACATCCGCTCACCATACAACCCAGCGTTTCCACTTCTGGGTGTCTAACCTAGAGAAATAAAAACTCAGAATCAAGGCTGAGTGTGGCATCTCACGCCTGTAGTCCTAGCACTTTGGGAGGATCACTTAACCCCTGGTCAAGGTGGGAGGATCACTTAACCCCTGAGGTGAAGGGGGCAGTGAGCTATGATCAAACTACTGCACTCCAGCCTGGGCAACATAGCAAGACCCTATGTCAAAAAGAAAAGAAAACTTACATTCATACAAAAACCTATACATAGATGTTGAGGGAAGTCTATTCATCATCACCCCAAACTGAAGACAACCCAATTTAACAGAGGAATTTAACAAGCTGTGGTATATCCACACCATAAACTACTACTCCTCAGTGAAAAGGCGTGGACTACCGATACAACCAGCAACTTGGATGAATCTCAAATATTTGGTGTTGGGCAAAAGAAGCCAGACCCAAAAGTACACATCTACAAGATTCCATTCATCTGACATTTGGGCATAGCTAAAACTCTAGGGACAGAAAACAGACCAGTGATTATCAGGGGCTGGGAGCAGGGGAGGGGATGATGACAAAAGGGTAGCAAGTGGGAATTTTTTGGAGGGATGAAATTATTTTGTGTACTGGTTGTGGTGGTGGTTAGATGACGCTCAGCTGTGCCAAAATTTAGAGAATGAGGGGCTGGGCGCAGTGGCTCACACCTGTAATCCCAGCACTTTGGGACGCTGAGGTGGGTGGATCACTTGAGGTCAAGAGTTCGAGATTAGCCTGGCCAACATGGCAAAACCCTGTCTCTTCCAAAAAATACAAAACTTAGCCAGACATGGTGGTGGACACATGTAGTCCCAGCTACTCAGGAGGCTAAGGTGGGAGAATCGCTTGAACCTGGGAGGCGGAGGTTGCAATGAGCTGAGATCGCGCCACTACACTCCAGCCTGGTCAACTGAGCGAGTCTCTGCATAAAAAAAAAAAAAAAAAATTATAGAATGGCACATACATACCCAAAACAGAATCCCAGCTCCGTGAAAATGACAACTTGTCACAGATGGTGGCCCAGCTGGAAAATACTTGTTTCCTCTTCAGGGACTTCAGTCAAGAAAGCCCAGTAGTACCTAAGTTAACTACCAAGGAGAAGAGGGAGTGGAGAATGACTGCTTAATGGATACAGAGTTTCCTTTGGGAATGATGAAGATGTTTTCCAACTAAAGAGAGGTGGCAGTTGCACAACGCTGTAAATGTACTAAACACCACTGAATTGTTCATTTCAAATTAGTTAATTTTATGTTATGTGAATTTCACTTCCATTTATTAAAAATGGGTTCCAGGCCAGGCTCACGCCTATAATCCCAACATTTTGGGAGGTCAAAGCGGGACGATCGCTTGAGCCCAGGAGTTCAAGACCAGGCTGGGTAACAGGGAGACCCCCGTCTCTACAAAAAATTAAAAAATTAGGTGGGCATGGTGTTGTGTGCCTGTAGACGCAGCTACTTGGGAGGCTGAGGTGGTAGGATCACTTGAGCCTAGGAAGTCAAGGCTGCAGTGAGCTGTGATCATGCCACTGCACTGCAGCTTGGATGACAGAGGAAGACTCTGTCTCTAAAAAAAATAAGTAAATAAAAAAGGTTCGACTCCCCCGTCAAAAATAGTATCCAGGGATAACTGTGCCCTAAATCTACCCCCAAGAAATTCAGGCCCTTCGAGAGGTTAAGTAACTTACTCAAGGCCACACAGCCAGGAAGAGGCTGACCCTGAAATCAGCCTGCCTCCAAAGCTCCAGTTCTTTCTACCGGAGACGGAAGAAAATGGATTAAACATCACTCATCCCTTTCTCTCCAGAGAATTCCTCAGGAATTCCTTTCCCCTGGAGCAGTGTGACTTTATTTACATAAAAACTCTTCCAGGGACATAAACAAGAAATTCAGACCAGTACCAGTATATTGTTGTACCTGTAACAGACCCTTTTTCTCAAAATAACTGCAATTCTGTGAAAGTGGAAGTGTTCTAGCAAATCGAGACAGAGCATCATCACTCCACGTGTTTGCACAGAAAGAAACAAACCTTCTGAGAAGTGCACTGAATCCAAACGCCTGATTTCACAGGGAAGGAAGGAAACGCGGGGGACATGAGACGTTGAAATGCACCCCCCAGGGCAGCAGGGGCATTTTTTTGAGTGAGTTTGGGATGGGGTTGGGTGGGAGGCAGGGGGATGGACAAAATGAACACCTGCCAAAGCCCCAAAGCAGTTTCTCCAACCCAGAATGCCCTGACCACCAGTGAGGGGTAGTTTCCCAACTGTCCTGGTATGAGGTTTTCTGGGGCGCCTGACCCTCATTCAAAGTTCACTGAAGCATACAGCGCCCCTGCATCGGAGATTGCTTCTGAGGGACTCAAACCTCAGCCTTGCAAAACAGCGACACTTGAGTGAACCCAGCTGGAGACAAAGGAAGTGTGAGTCAGCCCAAGAATTTCTTTTAAGGCGGAGTGAAGGAGGCCACAGCTGCTGGACTGGAAGACAGAATTTGCATGAGCCTGGGGCTAGGCTCTGGGCACCAACCTCCGGATGTCCTCAGGGATCTGTGAGCAGAGAGGCCTGGCTGCAAAGGGTCTGGAGAACAGCCCTTCTGCTAAGGTGTCTGCTCCCAAGGCAGAGGGCTTGGGGGAGCTGGAGGAGGCTGGGTTCCAGGAGGGGTGGCCAGGTAAGTCCTTGGGCCAGTAGGGAAGAAGTCCAACTGTGTACAAACGTTACCTCTGAGCCACACCACTACCCTGCCAGGAGGTTTGATGTGGTCCCATTTTACAGAGGGGAAGACTGAGTCTGATTTCACTCAACAAGTGCTCACTGAATGCCTGGGATGCAGCGGTGAACAAAACCAACAAAAGACCCTGCTTTTATAGAGTTTATAATCTGGTGAAGGATGGGGAGAAAGCAAGAGACAATTTCAGGTGTTAAGCACATGCAGATGAAGAAAATAAACCAGGAGGGATGGAGAGAGGGGCTTATCTGGGCAGCCTCCCTCAGCTGAGACCTGAATGACAGAAGGGGCTGGTGGGATGGGGAAGGGCACTCCCACCAGAGGGAATGGCGAATGCTAACGCCCTGCAGCGGGAGCGACCCTGTGTGTATGAGGAACAGAAAGGCCAGTATGGTTGCGCAGTGATGGGGGAGCAGTCAGTGATGCGGTCAAGAGGTCGGTGAGGCAAGATCAGGTAGAGACTCACAGGCCATTTAAAGGAATTTGGATTTTGTTTTAAATGCACCAGGAATGCGCATTTTTGGGGGGAGGGGTGGGGAGAGACAGAGAGAGGAGGCTGGGCACAGTGGCTCACATCTGTAATCTCAGCACTTTAGGAGGCCAAAGTGGGAGGATCACTTGAGGTCAGGAGACCAGCCTGGCCAACATGGCAAAACCCCATCTCTACTAAAAATACAAAAATTAGCCGGGCGTGGTGGTGGGTGGCCTATAAACCCATGTACTTGAGAGGCTGGGGCAGGAGAATCACTTGAGCCCAGGAGGTGGTTGCACTCCAGCCTGCGCAACAGAGGGAGATTCCATCTCAAAAAAAAAAAAAAAAAAAAAAAAAGAGAGAGAAAGAGAAAGAGAGAGACATGATCTGATTTTCCTTTTCAGTAGATGCCCCTGGCTGCCGCGTGGAGACTGGGCTGTGGGGGCAGGGGAGTGGAGAGACTAGCCAGGAGGCTGCAGCTGCGGTTTCACTCTACTCCCCACGGCCCGATGAGGGGAGACAAAGACAGAAGTCAAGGATGGACTTGGTTTGGGGCTTGAGCGACTGGGTCCATGCAGGTGTCCTTGCCTGAGACAAGGATGGTTTGAGCCAGGGCACCCAGCCGGAGCTGGCTAGACTCCCTTTCTCCCGTGCCACCCACCCCACAGAAGGCCCGGAGTGTTCATGCCGGCATTCAGGGACCTCCACGCCCCTCCCTCCTCTTGCCTCTCCATTTTGACCTCACGCTGCTCCCCATGGCCACAGAGCTCTTCTCTCTCTCTCCTGACGTGCCATGCTCAGTCCCAGCTCCAGACCTTTGCTCACGCTGCTCCTGCCTGAGAGCCCTTCCTCCTCCCTTGGCCTGAGTGGAGGCCTGAGAAGGGCTTTATAGAGCAGTGGCTCTCAAGCTAGCACCTGCCTGGATTTGAATTCCAGCACGACCACCTCCTAGCATGTGATCCTAAGCACGTTCCTTAACAGGACTCAATTTCTTCATCTGCCAAGTAAGAGTGAAAAAATATAAGTGCTGACCATGTGGGGGTAGGTGCAGGATTAAAGAAGAAGCACTCATTTGTTTCACTCTGGGAACAAGAGAAATGTCAACATGGTTAGCCAGCGTTACTTCCTAGTGGCACAGAAATGGCATGAGGGGCTGGGCACGGGGGCCCACACCTGTAATCCCAGCACTTTGGGAGGCTGAGGCAGGAGGATTACTTGAGCTTAGGAATTCGAGACCAGCCTGGGCAACACAGGGAAACCCTGTTTCTAGAAAAAATTTAAAAATTAACCAGGTGTGGTGGTGCACACCTGTGGTCCCAGCTACTCTGGAGGCTGAGGTGGGAGGATCACTTGAGCCTGAGAGGTCGAAGCTGCAGTAAGTGGTGACTGCACCACTGCACTCCACCTGGGCAACACAGCAAGACCCTGTCTCAAAAAATAAAATATAAAATAAAAAATTTTTAAAAGCATGGAGAAGCAACCGCTCTTTACTATCGCATATGGCTATACGGAAAGTGAAAAGGCTCTGGACCACCGGGAGGGCGTCTCCTTCATGGCCAAGTCTCCAGAGCCTCCCAGTGTCTACCCACTGGACAGAGGAACGGCCACAAGCATGCAATCATCCCTGCCCCCTGCAAGGACTTCCTACTCAGCTTTTACAGGAAGGGACTCAAAGCCCAGAGTGACACAGTGGATACACCATGGGTGGTTCCTTCCCAAGTCTTTCTGGCCAGCAGGGCCCTGGTGACATCTGAGATACTGGGTAGAGACTCATGTTTTGCTTGAAATGCAACAGGGACTCTTTGGAGGGTTTTCAGAGAGACAGAGGAGAGGCATGATCTGATTTTCACCTTCAATAGAATGAAAGTGAACCCACATTTCCCAGGGCAGCTCTACCCTGGCCAGACCCAGTAATGTGACTTCCCTCAGACTCCCATGGGTGGCTTCATGCCGCAGATGCCAGGGATGGTGGGGCCTGCGGCCAGCTGGGGGCCGGGTGTCCTGCCTTCACCTACATCCCCTCTACACTCTGCAACCAGAGACTTGAAAAGGGGAAGCCATAGGTCAGATCAAGCCTAGGCTGTGGTGCCCACCGCCACTGCTGTGGGATGTCTGCTGGAAAATGAGACCATGAGGTTTACAGGAATTGGAGCCTCTGACTAGCACTGAATGTGAAAGCAAAACTCACATGCATGCACACTCAGGCTATTGCAGACACAAGCAGACACAAGAAGGCACATTCACTCCCATACACATAAGCATATATACACGCACATACACACACATGCATGTGTGTGCATGACTGCATACACAGGTGTGCATACACTCATCCACTCATGCATACAGTCTGAGGCGCAGGCACACATACGCACGCACACAGACGCAAAGGCTCCCAGACCCCTCTCACGTAGTCTGCCCACTTGCAACCGTAGGCTTGCTCTCCCTGGACGTCAGACCCACTCACATTCCCAGCTCCTGCCAAGAGATACACCCATTTTCCACCAGTGGAAACACACACACTCACACACACCCAAGAGCCCAGGCCCATGGCCTCCAAGCAGCCTGGCACACACAACAGAGCTGCTTGTACATGGGCACCGTCCCACAAGCCTGCCAGACCGCATGGTTGTGCACACATGCACACAAGCGCACACCAACATCCCTTCTTTCTCTTTCTCTCTCTCTCAGAGTTCACAGAGGTCAGCCTCAGAAACACAGAGAACACCTTGCTGAGCCCACTTTGACTGCGGCCAGTGGCACTTTCCAGGCCCCTTGCTGCCCCAGCCTTCCCCGGCATCAAAGTCCACACTCCTGGATTTCACTGAAGTGTGCCCTCGGCCTGGAACACCCTTCTGCCTGCTCCTCCCCCTGTCCCAACATGCCAAATCGCCAGCTCTCCCCTGCCCATCCAACCACGAAGCTCCCAGCAGTTACAGGGCACTAAAGTGTGGGGGTCCTGGGCCAGCGTGTGCTCCTCCATAAAAGTCTTAACCTCTCTGGACCTCAGAATCCTCATTACTAAAATGAAGTTCATTATTATCATCAGATGAACCTTATTTCCTTGAGAGGGGTTTCATGTCCAGCCAGGCACATAGTAGGGGCTCAGGAAAAAAGCTCATTAAAAGAATAACAATGGGCCTGGCATGGTGGCTCACACCTGTAATCCCAGCATTTTGGGAGACCAAGGAGGGAGGACTGCTTGAGCCCAGGAGTTCGAGATCAGCCTGGGCAACATAGTGAGACTCTGTCTCTATAAATAAAATAAAGTAAAATAAAATAGGCCGGGCACAGAGGCTCACACCTGTAATCCCAGCCCTCTGGGAGGCCAAGGCAGGTGGATCACTTGAGGTCATGAGTCTGAGACCAGCCTGGCCAACATGGTAAAACTCTATCTCTACCAAAAACACAAAAAAGCTGGGCATGGTGGTGGGCGCCTATAATCCCAGCTACTTGGGAGGTTGAGGCACGAAAATTGCTCAAACCCACAACAGGGAGGTTGCAGTGAGCCAAGATCATGCCATTGCACTCCAGCGTGGGTGACAGAGCGAGACTCTGGCTCAAAAAAATAATAATAAAATAAAATAATTTGAAATTTTAAACGCTCAGCATACCATGTTTGTAATCCCAGCACTCTGGGAGGCCGAAGTGGGGGTACTGCTTGAGCCCAGGAGTTGAGACCAGCTTTAACAACATAGCAAGACCTCATCTATACAAATAATAATAATAAACTTAGTTGGGTGTGCTGGCATGAGCCTGTGGTTCCAGCTACTTGGGAGGCTGGGTGGGAGAATCGCTTGAGCCTGGGCAGTCAAGGCTGCAGTGAACCATGATTGCATCACTGCATTCCAGCCTGGGCAACACAGCAAGACCCCATCTCGATAGATAGATTAGATAGATAGATAGATAGATAGATAGATAGATAGATAGATAGGTAATAAACCAATGACAATGACGTCTACAACAGACTGAGACCCTGCCATGTTTAAAGAACCCTGTGAACCCTCCCAGCAAACCTAGCAGGTGACAGGGCTCCCATCTCCCGGAAGAAACAGGCCCAGAGGGCAACAATGTCTTGTCCAAGGTCACTGGGGTCTGCAGCAGAGCTCACGCCTCTTGATCCCAGCCCAGTGCATCAGTCGAGGGAGGCCGCTCCAGGCATAAACCTGCCGGCGCCTGCCCAGTGCAGTTCTGGAAGGCCGCCGGCCCACCGCACTCCCCACAGGTACTGAGGGGTCCCTGGCCAGCTGGTGTCAGGGACCAGTGAGCAGGGGACCCAGGAGCTGCATGGTGGGCACACAGGTGAAGAGACACAGGCCTAGAGAGGGGAGGAGTTTTACCCAGGGTGTCAGTTTCCCGAGGCCACAAGTAACAAGTCATGAACTCAGTGGCTTAAAACAATAGAACTTGATTCTCTTACAGTTCTGGAGGCCAGAAGTATGAAGTCAAGGCTTCAGCAGGGCCCTGCTTCCTCCAGAAGATTGAAGGGAGGCCCCTTCCTTGCTTCTTCCAGCTTCTGATGGCTCCAGGCATTCCTTGGCTTGGAACTGTGTGATTCCAGCCTCCACCTCCATCTGCACAGGGCCTCCTCCCCTCCGTGTCTGTGTCCCAAATCTCTCTCTGCCTCTCTCTTCCAGAGACACCTCACGTTGGATTTGGGGTCCACCCATGTTCTCGTTTCCAGATCCTCAGATCCTAAATTTAATGACATCTGCAAAAACCCTTCTTCTAAATAAGGTCACTGTCACAGGTTCTGGGGGGTTAGAATGTGGATTTAACCCACTACACCTGGAAAGCAAGCAGCAGTGCCAGGCACAGCTCTCCCCTCATCCCAGCCTTGATCTGGGATCTCATTAAGAAGACCAGGGCTGGGCCAACAGAGAGCCGGGAGCCTCCTGGCCTGGCCTGGAATCCTGGCCTTGCCTCTTACTTGCTGTGGGACCTCAGGCAAGTAA
The DNA here is from genome assembly GCF_028885655.2 of Pongo abelii. Classification (NCBI taxonomy): domain Eukaryota; kingdom Metazoa; phylum Chordata; class Mammalia; order Primates; family Hominidae; genus Pongo; species Pongo abelii. The sequence continues at coordinate 12,636,070 of NC_072003.2, read as the reverse complement.
CTCAGCCTCTCTGTGCCTGTCTCTTCACCTGTAAAATGGGGATGACAGTTCTTACCTCACAAGGGAAATTAAATGAGTTGATGTAAAGCATCAGAACAGTGGCTGCCTGGAACCTAGAAAGCTCTCAACAAAAATTTAATAGATCAATACAGAAAATGGTGTCTGGGCTGGGTGTGGTGGCTCACGCCTGTAATCCTAGCACTTAGGGAGGCCAACGCAGGTGGATCATCTGAGGTCAGGAGTTCAAGACCAGCCTGGCCAACATGGTGAAACCCCCATCTCTACTAAAAATACAAAAAATTATCCGGGCATGGTGGCGGGCACCTGGAATCCCAGCTACTCCAGAGGCTGAGGCAGGAGAACTGCTTGAAACCTGGGAGGCGGAGGCTGCAGCGAGCCAAGTCATACCATTTACTCCAGCCTAGGCAACAAGAATGAAACTCCACCTCAAAAAAAAAAAAAAAAAAAAAAAGGGAAATCATGTCTGGACACCCTGGACCCTCAGTAAGTGCTAACACTGCCTGAGGGAACTGGCCATCTTCCGGAAAATTCCTCACCAAGCATCTCTCTGGATTCCCCTCCTCACGTTTTTGGCCTCCTGGAGGGAGACAGTGGAGGTCACCATCTTGTCAGATGAGAACACAGCCCTGGAAGTGGCAGAGCCCCAGACCTGGTGTCCTGGCCCCAGTCGAGGGTCCCATGTGATGGGTCCCAGAATGGGTTTGCTCCCTGACATCTTCAAAGGAAAAGAGAAACCAGAACAAGTGAGTAGGTTTTTCATAAAGCAGAAGCCCATCTGGGGCATAGGAGAGCACAGAGTGGTGGAATGCATGTATGTGTGCATGTATGTGTGTATGCATGTATGTATGCATGTGTATACATGTATGTGTATATGCATGTGTGCATGTGTGTATTTGTGTATATGTGTGTGTGTGTATACATGTGAGTATATGCATGTGTGTTTATGCATGTATATGATATGCATGTGTGTGCATGTATGTGTATATGCATGTATGTGTGCATGCATTTAAGTGTATGTGTGTGTATGCATGTGTATATGTATGTGTATGCATGCATGTATGTGTATATGCATTAAGTCTGTATGTGTGTATGCACATGTGTATGCACATATGTATGTTTGCATGTGTGTATTTTTTTCTTTTAGAGATGAGGGCTCGCTGTGTTGTCCAGGATGGTCTTGAACTCCTAGCCTCAAGAGATCCTCCAGCCTCGGCCTCCCAAGGTGCTGGGATTACAAGCAGATCCACCCTGCTCAGCCCCCATGAGGAGCGGTTCTTGAAGGGTGGCCTGGGGCCGGCAGCACTGGCACCACCTGGGGACAGGTGAGGAATGCCCATTCTCAGGCCCACCCCGGCTACTGGAGCTCCAGGTGGGTGCTACAGGTGGCACTGGTGCCTACTGATGTTTGAGGACCACTGGCCTTAGGGATGCAAAGTACAGATGGGGGAGCCGGCCCCTGAGGACTTGAATCCCAGATCTGCCACCTCACAGTTGCATGGCTACTTCCTGTCCCAGGGCATGCATCTCTCAATGAGTTCTTAAGCATCCAGAGCAGCACTTGGCATTTCAGGGACCAGCTTCCATCTGATGATAGGAGCTGACACACGTGCACCAGCTAATTATCTTTCTATTTAGGAAGGGATAAAAACCATAGATAGTACTTGGTTTCTTTGCAACTCCATGTTTGACAAATTTTTAAAATTGGTAGTTAACTCTACCAATCCCTCCATACCGCAGTCCCCAACTTTTTGGCACCAGGGACCAGTTTCTTTTCTTCTTTTTTTCTTTTTTTTTTTTAGATGGAGTCTCCCTCTCTCATCCAGGCTGGAGTGCAGTGGCACGATCTTGGCTCACTGCAACCTCCACCTCCCAAGTTCAAGTGATTCTCCTGCCTCAGCCTCTGGAGTAGCTGGGATTACAGGCGCCCGCCATCATGCCCAGCTAATTTTTGTATTTTTAGTAGAGATGGGGCTTCACCATGTTGGACAGGCTGGTCTCAAACTCCTGACCTCAGGTGACCCACCCACCTTGGCCTCCCAAAGTGCTGGGATTACAGGCGTGAGCCACCGCACCTGGCCCAGAGACCAGTTTTGTAGAAAACAATTTTTCCATGGACTAGTGGTTAGGGGATGGTTTCAGGATGATTCAAGTACATTACACTTATTGTGCACTTTATTTCTGTTATTACATTATAATATATAATGAAATAATTATACAATTCACCATAATGTAGAATCAGTGGGAGCCCTGAGCTTGTTTTCCTGCAACTAGATGGTCCCTTCTGGGGACGATGGGAGACAGTGACAGATCAGCAGGCATTAGATTCTCATAAGGGACACGCAACCTAGATCCCTCGCACGCGCAGTTCACAATGAGGTTTGCATTCATATGAGACTCTAATGCTGCTGCCGATCTGACAGGAGGCGGAGCTCAGGCAGTAATACGAGCAATGGGGAGTGGCTGTAACACAGATGAAGCTTCACTCACTCACCTGCTGCTCACCTCCTGCTGTGCAGCCTGGTTCCTAACAGGCCACAGATGAGTACTGGTCTGTGGCCAGGGGTTTGGGAACCCCTGCCTCCATGTTTATATTTTTAAGTCTGCTGATCTTTGAAATCCTCAAATCAGGGAACCAGTGCTGAAGAGGTCTGAAGTTACTATGGCCCTTTCACAAGTGGGTAAACTGAGGCTCCCTGACCCACCCCCACCCCCGGAGGCACAGGAGCTTGCTCTTTGGACCCTCCTTGCACTGCCCCCACAGGAAAGAACACTTGATGTCCATGGAAATCTTGCTGAGCTGGCCCTGGCAAGGAAACAGGAATGCGCTGCTCTGGGAGCTGGGCCATCCCCAGGCTCCTGCAATTCCTCAGAGCCTCCCCTGGGCAGTGGGGACCCCCAGGGAGCCAGAACACGACTGACCTTGGGTCTCAGAAGGTGCTGCAGGGATGCTCACAGCAACAATTGCAGAAATACCAGGCGCCATTCATGGTTGTTGGCTCTGTGCCAAGAGCTTGGTATTCAAGGCCTGCTCTGCAAAGGGAGGATGGCACCACCACAGCTCACTGCAGCCTCGACCTCCCAGGCTCAGGCAATCCTCCCACCTCGGCCTCCAGAGTAGCTGGGACTACAGGCGTGTGCCACCACTCCTGCCTAATTAAAAAAAAAAAATTATTGTAGAGTCAGGGCTCTCTATGTTTCCCAGGCTGGTCTCGAACTCCTGGGCTCAAGCATTCCTCCCAACCTCAGTCTCCCAAAGCGTTGGAATGACAGGCATGAGCCACTGCCCCTGGCTGACATCCCCATTTTTACAGCAGAGGAAACTAAGGCTCAGAGAACTGAAGCTATGGGCCCAAGATCACCAAGCCATTAAGTGGCAGAGCAAGAATGCGATCCCAGGTATGGGAAACCTCAAAGTCTGGGACAGTTCCAAGCTTCGGGGCCTCAGGACACTCCCATAACCATCCTCCAAGGCACCCACCCCAACCTGACCAGGGCTGAGGAAAGGTAAGGCTGTGGCTCCCAAAAATCTGGTTAACCTCCTGCTTCAGTCCTTCCTGGTGGCAGAATAAACCCAGACTCCTCCCCATGTGACCTGCCAGGCCCCTGCCTACTTCTCCAGCCCCAGCTCCTCCATCCTCATCACTCACACAGCTCCGGCCATGCAGGCCTTTCTGTTCCTCCGCACACCAGGCTCCGTTCACCAGGGGGCCTTCGCATGTGCTGTCGCTGCACCCGGGACACTGTTCCCTCTGACATTCACACACCTGGCTCTTCCTCCTCTTCCTCCCCATCTTAGTTCAAACACGGCTTCTGCCGAGAGCCCCCCCTACCCCCAACCATCTCATTGGTCTAGATTCCACCCCTTTGCTATCATCCTCTGTTATATCATCTAATCATTTAACTTCCTCCAAAACATCATTTTGCCTAAATTAATCTTATTTATTTGTTCATCACTTGTCTCCCCCGCAATGGAATGTGAGCTCAGTTCTGCAGCCTGTGAGATGAGGGCTTGGGTCAGAATTCCAGCCCTGGGCCAGGCATGGTGGCTCACACCTGTAATCCTAGCACTTTGAGAGGCTGATGCGGGAGGATCACTTGAGTCCAGGAGTTACAGACCAGTCTCAGAAACGTAGTGAGCCCTGACTCTACAAAAAATAAAAAATTAGCCAGGTGTGGTGGTGCGTGCCTGTAGTCTCAGCTACTCAGGAGGCTGAGGAGGGAGAATTGCTTGAGTAAGGGAGGTTGAGGCTGTAGTGAGCTATGATCATGCCGCTGCGCTCCAGCCTGAGTGACAGTGTGAGACCCTGTCTCAAAAAAAAAAAAAAAAAAATACACTGTGAATGGTCTATGTAAGTCATAATAAGGTTAGTAAAAGGAATTTTTTTATTATACTTTAAGTTCTAGGGTACATGTGCACAACGTGCAGGTTTGTTACATATGTATACATGTGCCATGTTGGTGTGCTGCATCCATTAACTCATCATTTACATTAGGTATATCTCCTAATGCTATCCCTCCCCAGTAAAAGGAATTTTTAAAGGAGTTGTATAATTCAGCTGGCTATAATTAAAAATAAATTATAATAATCTTTCTAGAGATGCATCTTCAATATTAAAAAAACACTAATACAAAACGAAGTAATTGGTTAAAACAAGATTTTTTTTTAATTTTTTTTTTAATTTTTTAGACGGAGTCTTGTTCTGTCACCCAGGCTGGAGTGCAGTGATGCAATCTCAGCTCACTGAAACCTCAGCCTCCCGAGTTCAAGTGATTCTCCTGCCTCAGCCTCCTGAGTAGCTGGCATTATAGGCATGTGCCACCACACTCAGCAAATTTTTGTATTTTTAGTAGAAACGGGGTTTCACCATGTTGGGCAGGCTGGTCTCGAACTTCTGACCTCAAGTGATCCGCCCACCTTGGCCTCCCAAAGTGCTGGGATTACAGGCATGAGCCACCACGCCCAGCCAGAAACAAGATTTTATTACAAATACTGACTTATTTTTAATGCAAGGAGTTTTTTAAATTTTTGAATTCCATATTCTGTCTTTTTATCATTCTTCAGATTGATATGTTTTTTGAAAAGGCCTTGAATGATAGCTCTCTCCTTCACCTTTTGTTGGCTCCTGTAACTTTTACTAATTGTCTAAAGTAAGGGAGAAATATGTTTTGAAAACAGGCAAATAAAAAGTATCTTTTGAACATTTCAAAAACAATTATGACTGGGAGGCCGAGGCAGGCGGATCACGAGGTCAGGAGATCGAGACCACCCTGGCTAACATGGTGAAACCCCGTCTCTACTAAAAAATACAAAAAAAATTAGCCGGGCGCGGTGGTGGGCGCCTGTAGTCCCAGCTACTCGGGAGGCTGAGGCAGGAGAATGGTGTGAACCTGGGAGACGGAGCTTGCAGTGAGATGAGATCGCGCCACTGCACTCTAGCCTGGGAGACAGAGCAAGACTCCATCTCCAAAAAAAAAAAAAAAAAAAACAAAACAATTATGAATTCCCACCCTGCCTCCTTCCAGCTGTGTCTCCTGGGCAAGTGACTTTACTTTCTCTGAGCCTCAGTTTGCCTATCTATAAAATGGAAACAGAAACCCTTCCTCACCCTGTGGTTGCGAGATTTAGACACGGTAATGGCTGCGAAGCACACAGGTGCTTCATCACACTTGCTGGCTCTCTCACCTTCTGCAGGCATTTGATGACAGTTCTGTTTCCCCATCTTGCTGTACCCCACCTGCCCCACTCCATCCCTCTCCAGTTGCCAAAGTTTCGTTTCTGGGAAGCAAAACAGAGGTGCACAAACACGGCAGATTCGTGGTCTGTCACAGGGGGATTTTGGGGTCCCCCCGCGCTACCTGATTTCCAGGCAAGCTGCCTGGGCACAGCAGTTCCAGACACCGGCCCAGGTTCCGGATTTCTGATGCCCAAGACTGAAGAGTGAGCCCGCTTGGGTCTGTTTCATAACCTCTCGGGCTTCATCTTCTTCATCTGCAAAACAGTTTCACATTCCTGGCCTGGGAGCCTCCTGCTTCTGAGAAGAGCCACATAAGCAGCACTCCTTTCTGCTGCTGTCCTGCTCTCTTCCTGTTGTCCCCAGGTGGTGAGGTGGAGGGAGTCAGAGGGTTGGTGCACGCGGGTGGGTGAGGAGGCTTCTAACGAGGCCAGGCATCTCCTGGGGATAAGAAATCCTCCTCTGGACAGAACGGATCTGGGATCAGCAGGAGGGGCAGCGCTCCGTGCCAGGCTGGCTTGTCAGCTAAGCTCAGCTCACCAGCATTGATGGATGGCCCTGTGAGGCAGGGACAGGGCACGGTGAGACATCCAGAGAGCAAAAGACTGTGTCCCCAGCGAACAGCAGCCAGGCGGTTCATTGAGCACTTGCTGTGTGCCGAGAATTCTAAGGACTTGGCTTGCATTTGTGCCTTCACCCTTACAAACAACCCCATAAGGTCAGTCTTTAGAGGCCAAGAAACCAAGGCCCAGGGAGGTGATGCGATGGTCCACGGTCACAGCAAGGCAGTGTGAAGATTCCTACCACACACACAGGACCCAGAGAGGCACGCTGGTCACTCAGCTCCATGGCCCTTCAGGGACAAGGACCTAAGTGAGGAAATAAACGATGAGAGTGAGGCAGTGGGGCAGTAGGGGAGGGGAAAAGAAGGGGCTATCCATCCCCACCAAGAGGACAGCAAGGACAGGGGGCAGGGTGGGTGGGAGACTGAGGGCAGAGGCCACTCAGAGGAAACCCCAGGGGTCACCAACTGCAAGAGAGGGAGCGGGTGACAGGAGAGTGGGCCCTAAGGCAGACCCAGCCGGGACCCACATGCTGGGAACAATAAGGGGTGCCGGGCCCCTTCTGGAAGGCGGCGCAGCAGCTCTCAGCCGCCTGAAATGGTGCACTCCCCTTTGAAGCAGTAATTCCTCTTCTTGGAACCTCTCCTAAGGAAATTCTCCCCTTCCCCCTCCTGCTGGGGGCCAAGGAACAAAGCGGGTGGCTTTGTCTCCTGGCGGCCAGAGCTGGAGACCACACGCATTTCCTGAGACAAGACACGGCTGCCGGAATGTGAGGCGCCTGCATCCCGCCCTAGCACCTGGACCGGGAGGGTGTGTTGGAGGATGAGTGTATGGAGGAGATGGGGAGGGGGAGAGGAGGGTTAAGGGGCACCGTGGGTGGCCAGTATTCACCAGTTGGCTCATGGTTCATTAACCATTCTGAGTTCATCCTGCGACCCTTCTTGGGCTGGATTTTTTTTTTTTTTTTTGAGGTGGAGTCCTGCTCTGTCACCCAGGCTGGAGTGCAGTGGCACAATCTTGGCTCAGTCAGCCTCTGCCACCGGGTTCAAGCAATTCTCCTCCCTCAGCCTCCCTGTAGCTGAGGTTACAGGCGCGTGCCACCACGCCCGGCTAATTACTTTTTATTTTTAGTAGAGATGGGGTTTCGCTGTGTTGGCCAGGCTGGTCTCGAACTCCTAACCTCAAATGATCCACCCACCTCGGCCTCCCAAAGCGCTGAGATTACAGGCGTGAGCCACTGCAACCAGCCCTTTTTGGCTTTGAGACTAGTCAAGTGCAGTCATGAGAAAAGGGAAAGAGTAGAATGAGGAGTTGGATCTGTAACTGCCTGTGAACAATTGGCTGAGATAACTTACTACCTTCAGACCAGCCAAGTGCACTCATCTTAAATGTGCAGCTTGATGGCTTTCTTTTTTTTTTTTTTTTTAAGAGCCAGGGTCTCACTCTGTCACCCAGGCTGGAGTGCATTGGCATGATCATGGCTCACTGCAGCCTCGACCTCCTGGGGTTAAGCAATTCTCCCGTCTCAGCCTCCCAAAGGGCTGGGACTACAGACTATGTGCCACCATGCTGGGCTAGTTTTTGTATTTTTAGTAGAGACAGGGTTTCGCCATGTTGGCCAGGCTGGTCTCAAACTCCTGACCTCAGGTGATCCTCCCACCTTGGCCTCCTAAAGTGTTGGGATTCCAGGTGTGAGCCACCGCGCCGGGCCTGGATAGCTTTTTACACAGGTGTATACAATGACCCACATCAAATTCAGACTTTGGCTACTCAAAGTGTGGTCCTCAGACCAGCAGCACTGACCTCTCTAGGAACCTTGCTGGAAATGCAGAACTGCAAGCCCCGCCAGCACTTTCTGAGTCAGGATCTGCATTCTACTGTACAAGACCCCAGGAAAGTCGTGTGCTTGGTAAAGCGGGTGTGCTGGCAGAGGACACAGACGGAGGCTCCTAAGCCTGAGGGCGGATGCCTAGCCTCGGGGCCTGGAACAGGATCTGAGGTGCTGCCACCTCACTTGTCACTAGCACTTGGAGACCCCGAATTTCACAATTCCCAGGAGAGCCTTTCCAACCCCATCAATTCACTGATAAGGGGAAGGGACCATCCCAAGGTCCCACAGCAGGTCACTAATAGATCCAGGGCACAAGCGGCCCCGACCAGGCCTCTTACCCTGGGACTTTGCTACTTTGTACCTCAACCTACCCATCTGCAAATAGGCGTGAAGATCTCCACCCAACCCGCCGCCCATAGCAGTGGAAGTATACTGTAGACACTGAGTCTTGCTGTCATGTGGTGGGGGTGCCTGGCACTTTCTCAGGCATGTCCCTGCACTGTTTCGTTGAAGCCACGCAACAAGCCTATAAGGCAGGAACTGTTAGTATCACATTAATATCAACATATTAACATCAGTCCGGGCGGGTTGGCTCATGCTGGTAATCCCCACACTTCGAGGGGCCCAGGCAGGAAGATTGCTTGAGCCCAGAAGTTCGAGACCAGCCTGGCCAACAAAGCAAGACTCCTGTCTCTACAAAAAATTAGCTGGGCATGATGGTGCATGCCTGTAGTCTCAGCTATTCAAGAGGCTAAGGTGGGAAGATCATTTGAGCCCAGAAGGTCAAGGCTGCAGTGAGCTTTGATCACGCCACTGCACTCCAACCTGGGTTAGAGATGGAGACCCTGTCTCAAAAAAAAAAAAAAAAAATCAATGTATCCATAATAATGTCAACATTATATCGATAATATTGTGCCATTTTACAGGAGAGGAAATAAAAGCTCAGAGAAGTTAAGCGACTTGCTCGAGAAGCTACAAAGTGGGGCAGCCAGGACTTGAACCCAGACAGTCTGACTCCAAAGCCCTCATTAATTTTAACCTACATCTCCCAGAAAATGAGACCCAGAAAATGGACCCAAAGGATGTCCAGCCCTCCAGCAAACTAGTTTAAGAAAGTGTCTTTCTTTTCTTCTGTACTTGAGGTGGGGTGGGGGCGAGGAATAAACAATAATCATGCATGCACATGATTTAAACAAAAATTCAAAGCATCCAAGGACTTCACAGAAAAAAACTGGTTCCCCTCCCACACCATTTCCAGATCTCAGTTATCCTGCCTGAGGCAACCTCTTTGATCAACCCTTGTGTGCCTTTTCAAGATATGCTCTGCACAACCTGGCGCACCTGGACACATACATTGCTTTTCCCACTCACATGAATGGGAGCCTGCTCTCCCTTCAGACCTGGCCCTGGCCCTTACCGCCCTGCACTGATCCCCTATCAGCCCATAGAGGCTGCCTCGTGGGTTATGGCGTGGGATGCCCTGCAACCCCCTCACCGCCCCATGCTGCTGAGCACACAGCTTCTTTCCAGTTGTTTCTGACCACAAGCACTGTAGAGCCAAATCACCTCACACTCCTGGGAGCGCTTCTGCAAGACACCTCCCAGAGGTGGGACTGCTCCACCTGGGTGTGTATGATTTTGACCTTGGCAGATACAAGGGGCATTTCTTATCTGCTAGCCTTGGACAGGGCATAAGATGTCTGGTGCCTCCAGTGCCCAGATCCTGGGTGGGGAGTGAGGGGAGGGGCCTGGAGTAGGGAAGGACAGCCTTTCCAAGAAACTGAAAGTGAAACCAGAGAAAGGTGTGGGCACGTGCTGGAGGCTCCTTGGAGTGAGGGACCTGTCCATGTAGCTGCTTCTGCAGAAGTAAGAGCCAGGAGCCCCTCTCTCTCTGATAGTCCTGGGGTGACAGTTCTGTCTCCCACAAACCCTGGCCCTCTGGACTTGAGCTTTGCACTGGGCCACGGTCTGCAGGTGGCAAGTTTCCTGTGTCCCAACTGGAATCTACAGTTATATGGCACTGATTTGTCAAGTCATACTAGTGCCAACCTCCCTTGGGCGAGACAGGGCCTAAACTTTATTTATTTATTTTTTGAGATGGAGTTTTGCTCCTGTTGCACAGGCTGGAGCACAATGGTGCAATCTCAGCTCATTGTAACCTCCGCCTCCTGGGTTCAAGTGATTCTCCTGCCTCAGCCTCCCAAGTAGCTGGGATTACAGGCATGCACCACCATGCCTGGCTAATTTTTGTATTTTTAGTAGAGACAGGGTTTTGCCATGTTGACAAGCTGGTCTCAAACACCTGAACTTAGCTGATCCACCCACCACAGCCTCCCAAAGTGCTGGGATTACAGGCGTGAGCCACCGTGCCTGGCCAGGGCCTTAACTTTAAATTTTACAGCCATTTATTGAGTGCTAGCTAGGTGCCAAGGACTGTTTCAAGCATAGTACAAACATGAGTCCCTTTAATCCCCAAAACATCCTATGAATTGGGTACTGTTATTATGCTCATTTTACAAACGGGAAAACTGAGGCCAGACAGGGTAAGCACTGAGTCCAAGGCCATGGAGCTATGGAAAGGCAGAGCCCTTGTCCTCATCACTGAGCTCTGGGCAGAGGATCTCACAGGCAGGTCTGTGAAAATACCTTGTGCTGGGCCCCTCTTGAGTTCCTGACCCTGTGAGTGGGAGGTGGGCCGGAGAGTCTGGTTTTTGGTTTGTTTTTGTTTTTGTTTTGACACATGGTCTTGCTCTGTTGCCCAGGCTGGAGGGCAGTGGCGCAATCATGACTCACTGCAGCCTTGAACTCCTGGGCTCAATCCATCCTCCCACCTCAGCCTCCAGAATAGCTGGGACTACAAGCATGCATATATATATATGGAGGGCAATGGTGCAATCTCAGTTCACTGTAACCTCCGCCTCCTGGGTTTTATATATATATATATATATATATATATATATATATATTTTTTTTTTTTTTTTTTTTTTTTAGAGATGGGTTTTGTTACCAAGACACCAGGGGTTCAGACTAGGTCCTGCTGCTCGCCCTACAGAAAGCCAATGACTGAGATGACGAGTATTACCAAGGAAAGGACGAAGGCTTTAATCCGGTGCTGCAGCCAAGGAGATGGGAGCTCAGCCACAAACCCATCTCCCTGACCAGCTAAAACTAGGGGTTTATATAGCAGGGAAGAAATGTAACGATGTGCAAGAAAACAGGAACTAGGAGGGGCAAGGAAACAATCGCGATGAATGAGGGCTCCTCCCTGCCCCTCCACATCTCATTGTCTGGATGTGGTGGTTAGTTTCAGTTCTTTGATACTTTTTTGAGAGGCCTGAAGGTCCTTTCCGGATAAGGAACTCAGGTAAACAAATAAAAGCTTCAAGTTTTAAGACAAGAAGGGTCAATTTCTTTGTTTATCCAAAAAACTATCTATGGGACTGTTGGGTCAGTTTCAGTTTCGCCAGCTTGCCCAGGCTGGTCTTGAACTTCTGGGCTCCAGCGATCCTCCTGCCTTGTCCTCCCAAAGTGCTGGCATTACAGGCATGGGCCACCGTGCCCAGCCAAGAGTCTGCATTCCTAACAAGCGCCTGGTAATTCTATACATTCCATAGGAGGCTTTACTGGACAAGAGCTGGTCTTCAAGGCCCTCCAACCAGGGATGCTTCACGGAAGGTCTCATGATGCCCACACACATCCCAGAGCCTGCGGCCTGGGCTCACCAGTGACCCCTAACCTTGATCACTCTGAGATAAGGAGCTGCCCACACACAACACACCCACCAGAAGGTGCAAAGTGAAAATGACAAAACCAAGAGTGGTGAGGATGGGGAGCAACTGGAACCCCCACTCACTGCTGCTGTGAACGTAAGGTGGTACAATGTTTCAGAAATCTGCTTGCCACAGATTTCCCGAGGCTGGCCACATACACAGCCTATGACCCCATAATCCCACTTCCAAGGGTATTCCCAAGAGAAATGTGGTGGTACATTCTCCAAAAGACATGTTCAAGCACACACATATCACCGCTATTCATGACAGCTCCATACTGGGAACAGCAGAGCTTGTTGACATGAGGTCAGATAAACCTATGGTCTATTCAGACAGTGGAATATTACACAGCAGTGAGAAGGAATGGATACAACTGCACATATCAGGCTGAGCTCAGTGGCTCAAACTTGTAATCCCAGCACTTTGGGAGGCCAAGGTGGGCGGATCACTTAAGCCCAGGAGTTCAAGACCAACCTGGGCAACATGGTGAAACCACATCTCTACAAAAAGATACAAAAATCAGCCGGTGTGGTGGCCTGTGTCTGTAGTCCCAGCAACTGAAAAGGCTGACGTGCAAGGATCACTTGAGCCCAGGAGGTCAAGGCTGCAGTGTGCTATGATCACACCACCATACTGCAGCCTGGGCAACAGAGCGAAAAAAAGTCTCAGAAAACAAAACAAAGAAACAATTGTACACATCAACAAGGTGAAGCACATGGACATCATGTTCAGAGGAGGAAGCCAGGCACAGAGAAGCACACACCACGTGATTCTGTTTATAGGACGTTTGGTCACAGAAACAGACTCTGGTGATAGAGTCTGATCCCCAGGGAGCTGGGGGGAGGGAAGAGAGGGACTGAATAGGCAGGAAGCTGGCACTGTTCTCTATCTCAGTCTGGGTGGTCACCACACGAGTGTGTACTCATGTACAATTCCTTTGAAGATTTGTGGACCTTACTGCATACCATAATAATTTTTTTTTTTTTTTTTAAGACAGAGTCTCACTCTGTGGCCTAGGCTGGAGTGCAGTGGCACAAACTCGGCTCACTGCAATCTCCACCCCCTGGGTTCAAGTGAATCTCCTGCCTCAGCCTCCCGAGTTGCTGGGATTACAGGCGCCTGCCACCACGCCCAGCTAATTTTTGTATTTTTAGTAAAGACAGGGTTTCACCATGTTAGCCAGGCTGGTCTCGAACTCCTGACATTAAGTGATGCGCCTGCCTCGGTCTCTCAAAGTGCTGGGATTACAGGCGTGAGCCACCGCGTTCTGCCAATAATTTTTAAAACTTTTTGTATCTTTATTTTATTTTTGTATTTTTTAGAGACAGGGTCTGGCTCTGTTGCCCAGGCTGGAGTGCAGAGGCTGGAGTGGAGTGGCTCACTGTAGCCTCAAACTCCAGGGTTCAAGGGATCCTCCCACCTCAGCCTCCTGAATAGATGGGACCACAGGTGTGTGCCACCATGCCTGGCTAATTTTTTATTTTTTGTAGAGATAGGGTCTTGCTCTGTTGCCCAGGCTGGTCTTGAACTCCTGGGCTCAAGCAATTCTCCTGCCTCAGCCTCCCAAAGTGCTAGGATTGATGGCAGTGGTGGCCCATCTGGAGCGGCCTCTGCCGTCACTCCAGCTGCAGCAAGGAGGCATGGCTGGGGCTCCACATTCTCTGGAGGTGGCAGGAGCTGGGGACAAGTGGGAGCCGCACCCCTTTTGAGTTAGTGGGGTGGGAGCTTCCCGGATGCAGCCACAACTGCCCAAGTCGTGCCTGCAGACCTGGGCGTCCCGCTCCATGGAGCAGGCAGGAGCCCTGCCCCCTCCTGGGTACAGCTGCAGCCACCCAAACCACAGCTGCAGACTCAGGCCTCCCACCCCACAGAGCAGGCAGAAGCCTTACACTCCCTGTCTCCAGCACACCTGCAGCTGCCCAAATTGCAGCTGTGGACCCAGGCATCCCTGCACTCTTGGTGGCCCAGGAAGGCCCCCCTGCCCTCACAGGCTCACAAGTGCCTGCTCCCACTGCCTGGCTTTTCCCTGCTGTCGGTGCCCACTCTGATCTTGGAGTAAAGCAAAGCCCGGCCAGGTGTGAACACCCGGGGCAGTGCCGACACGCCAGTCCCCTGCTGCCTCAGCCCCCTCGGGACATTGGGCACTGACAAGCATAGAAGGGAAGCTGAGGGGGAGCTGAGGTCAGCTTGGCGCTGACCTGCAGGCATCCCTTGGCACCTACAGCCTGGGTCCATGAACGGCAGCAAGAGGCAGACAGGTTCCTTGGTGCAGGGGGGTGGGTCCCCGGTGAGGCCCCACCTTCAGGCCAGGGAGGGTCTGAAGGCTGTGGGCCGGGCTGCCAGTCCCACGGGACCAGAGTGGGAACTTGTGGTGCCTTTTCTGGGCCCACTCACGGCCACCCATGGACCGTTTGGCATGCATTTCCTCCTCTCTGAGACCCATAAAAGCACTGGACTCAGCCAGAGCTGAGCAGATGTCAGGTCAACTAGCTGCAGAGAGCAGCTACCCACTCCAAGGCCTCCTCTGAGCTATTCTGTCACTCAATAAAGCTCCTCTTCACCTTGCTTGCCCTACAGTTGTCTGCGTACCTCATTCTTCTTGGAAGCAGAACAAGAACTCGGGAACTGCCGAATGGCAGGGCTGAAGGAACTGTAACACAAACAGGGCTGAAACACGCCCATTGCTTGCCATATTGTGGGTGAAGAGGAGAGAAGAGCTGTGGCCCTTCGGGGAGCCCAGACCTGGGAGCCCAAGACAGGGCTGGGACTCCCTCTTTGGGGCCCTGTGGTTCCTGGAGCCTCCAAGCTTCCAGGCACCACTGCATTCCCCAGTGGCAGCCGTGGAGGCTGCCCATGGTACACCTGGTCCTGCCACAGCCTCGCAGAGAGCTGGCGCCTGTGCCGGCACCTGGTCCCTGCCCCGTTGTAGCAGCCAGTGTGTCTGACTATGCACAGTGGCCAGACCCCATGCGCACTTGCTCACACACCCCTCACTGTGCCACACCTGGCTTGCCCAAGCAAGTGTGGGATCCAGGCTGGTAGTGTGAGCCGAGCACAGCCTGCCAGGCTGAGTGGGCAGAACTAGCCCAGTGGGCCCAAGCAAAACTTGGGCAAAAGATGCCACCAGCCACAGAGGTTTCCGGCCATAAAAGCAACACCCCAAGGATCATGCAACAAGATTACAGGTGTGAGCCACCATGCCCAGCCTAAGAAAATTTTTAATTGTAATAAAATACACATATGACTTACCACCTGAACCATTTGAAGGGCACAGTTCAGAAGTGTTAAGAACATTTTTACATTGTTGTGTAACCATAACCGCCATGCAGCTCCAGAACTCTTTTCATGTTACAAAACTGAACCTTTCCACCTGTTAAGCAACTCCGATTTCCCCTCCCTCCTGCCCCAGCAACCACTATTCCACTTTCTGTTTCTCTGAATCTGACTTCTCTGGGTACCTCCTGTGAGTGAAATCAAATGACCTGTGTCCTTTTATGACTGGTTTCTTTCACTTTGCATAATGTCCTTGAGGCACATCCATGCTGTCGCATGTGTCAGAGTTCTCTTCCTTTTTAGGGCTGAATTATATTCCACTACATGTTATCTTAGTCCGTCTAGACTGCTATAACAAACTACCATAAACTAGGGAGTTTATCAACAACAGAAATTTCTTTCTTCTTCTTCTTCTTCTTTTTTTTTTTTTAAGAGAGAGTCTCACCCTATTGCCCAGGCTGGAGTACAGTAGTGCAATCTCAGCTTACTACAACCTCCGCCTTCAGGTTCAAGTGATTCTCCTGCCTCAGCCTCCCGAGTGGCTGGGATTACAGAAGCCCACCACCACACCTTGGGCAATGTTTGTACTTTTAGGAGAAATGGAGTTTCATCATGTTGGCCAGGCTGGTCTTGAACTCCTTCCCTCAGCTGATCTGTCTGCCTCGGATCTCCCAAAGCGCTGGGATTAGAGGCATGAGCCACTGCACCCGGCCAAAAGTTTATTTCTTACAGTTCTGGAGGCTGAGAAATCCAAGATGAAGGTGCTGGCAGATCCGATGTCTGCTGGGGGCCTGTTTCTTGGTCCACAGACTGGAAAGAAGGATTCTTGTTGGATCTTTAATGGCGAAAGGTGTGAACCCGTTCTCATGGGATTGTTTTATAAGGGTGCTAGTCCCATTCGTGAGGGCTCTGCCCTCATGACCTAATCACCTTCCAAAGGCCCTGCCTCCTAATGCACCATCATTAGGGGTTAGAATTTCATCATATGCATTGCCGGAGGGCCCAAGCACTCAGACCATAGCATGTGTATTAGGTTGGTACAAAAGTAATTGCGGTTTTTGTCATTAATTTCAATGGCAAACACCGCAATTACTTTTGCACCATCCTAATATAAACCACATCATGTTCATTCATTCACCCGTTGATGGGCATTTGGGTTGCTTCCACATTTTGGCTATTGTGAATAGTGCTGCTATGAACATGGGTGTACAAAAGGTTTTTTTTTTTTTTTTTTTTGAGATAGTCTCACTCTGTCACCCAGGCTGGAGTGTAGTGGCGTGATCTCAGCTTACTGTAGCCTCCACCTCCTGGGTTCAAACGATTCTCCTGCTTCAGCCTCCTGGGTAGCTGGGAATACAGGCATGTGCCACCACGCCCAGCTAATTTTGGTATTTTTAGTAAAGACAGTGTTTGCCATGTTGACCAGGCTGGTTTTGAACTCCTGACCTCAAGTGATCTGCCCGCCTCGGCCTCCCAAATCGCTGGGATTACAGGTATGAGCCACTGCGCCTGGCCAGATTTTTTTGTTTTTTATAGAGATGGGGTTTTGCTATGCTGCCCAGGCTTAATCTAATTTTGTCTCCACGAATTTGCCTATTCTGGACATTTCCTATAGATGGAACCATATAATAAGTGGTCTTCTGTGCCTGCCTTCTTCCACACAGCATGTTTTCCATGTTCACTCATGCTGTAGTTTGAATGTAGTATCGTGGTTTAAAACCAGTTCTCAGAACTTCATTCCTTTTTTTGTTGTTGTTGAATAATATTCCATCGCATGCCTCGGGAACTTTTTATTTTTATTTTTATTTTTTTGAGACGGAGTCTCACTCTGTCGCCCAGGTTAGAGTGCAGTGGTGCCATCTCAGGCTCACTGTAAGCTCCGCCTCCCAGGTTCACGCCATTGTCCTGCCTCAGCCTCCCAAGTAGCTGGGATTACAGGTGTCCGCCACCACACCTGGGCTAATTTTTTGCATTTTTAGTAGAGACGGGGTTGCACCGTGTTAGCCAGGATGGTCTCGATCTCCTGACCTTGTGATCCGCCTGCCTCGGCCTCCCAAAGTGCTGGGATTACAGGCGTGAGCCACCGTGCCCAGCCATGCCTTGGCAGCTTTTAAAACATACTGATGCTGGTGCCCCAACGGAGACACACTGATCCAAGTAGCCTGAGGTGGGGCACCACGATCTGTAGAAATCTCCAGGTGGTTCCATCTGCTTCCAGTGCTGAGACTCACGCTGCTTTCTCTGCTTGGGGATTCCAGGGTAGATATTACAGGCAACATTTCAGCCCGGGGTTCCGCAGCTGAAGTGGAATCTGACTTCCTTCCTCCATTTGGCAGCACGAATGAGATGCTGACTGTATGCATGGCACTGTGAGACCCAAATGACCAAGACGGAGACTTTCCCTCATTTGGTGTCCTTAACTACTGGCACGGGAGGCCTGGTGTATGTTTAATAACAAGTAGAATGAAACAAGAATGGAAGGAGAGGACGACTGCAGGGGTAGGCAGTATTACTTAAGTAAAGCGAAGGTTCTGTCTTTGGGGAATGCTGACCCCTAAAATGGACACAGTGAGAAAAATGCTTCCACAGGAACCATATGCCTACAACTTTAGGAGATTCTCTACCATGAAATCTACCCATGACCCGTAAGTCGAATCCCTTGTTTCAGAGAGAGAGAATGATGTAATTCATACATTGAACACTATTATTATTATTGTTATTATTATTTTGAGACAAGGTCTGTCTCTGCCACCCAGGCTGGAGTGCAGTGGCACAATCTTGGCTCACTGCAAGCTCCACCTCCCGGATTCATGCCATTCTCCTGCCTCAGCCTCCCTAGTAGCTGGGACTATAGGCGCCCGCCAACCATGCCCGGCTAATTTTTTGTATTTTTAGTAGAGACGGGGTTTCACCGTGTTAGCCAGGATGGTTTCGATCTCCTGACCTCGTGATCCGACCTCCTCGGCCTCCCAAAGTGCTGGGATTACAGGCGTGAGCCACCGCGCCTGGCCTCTGAACACATTATTTTCTAAGCACTTACGACTTGCTAGGTGCTGGGACTGAAGCCATGAGCAAAACAACGTCCTTGTTCTTAAGGATATTGTGATCTGGTGGAGAGAAGCAGCTAGCACACAGAGAGGCAAGACAGACCACCCGATTGTCCAGTGGTATGGGCGGATAATGTAAGGAGGCACCCAAAATGTGTCCCTTCCAGGCACAGCAGCCCCAGGACACTTTGCTGAGATCTGGAAGCTAGGAAGGCATCAGCCATGCCCAAATGCAGAAGAGCATTCCAGGCAGAGGGAACGGCAACGTGATTTCAATTCCGGAACTGAAACATAACGGATGAGGAGGGGTGGGGGAGATGGAGTCAGAAAGGTGGGTCGGGGCAGGGTGAGAAGTCTCAAGGCTATTGGAAATGGTTTTGTGGACTGGGGGCGGGTGAGGGCTCCTTTTCCAGCAGAAGGACCCAGCAATGTAAACAGGACAGACTTGACCCAGTTCTTCTGGAGGTGGGAGTGTTAGCACTAGGGAACATATCTGAGTCACAAGGCACCAGAGTGTGTTAGCGGCAGTGAGTCCATACGAGTCTGCAGCAACCTCAATTCTTGCCTCCTCTGAAGAAAGAATTCGACCAAGAGGGCATAAGGCAAAGAGAGGCAAGTTCTAGAGCAGAAGTGAACATTTGTTAAAAAGTTTTAGGGTAGGAATGAAAGGAAGTCAAGTTCACTTGGAAGAGTGCCAGGCGGGCGACTTGAAAGAGTCAAGGGTCCAGTTTGCCATTTGACGTGAGGTCTTATATGCTGGCACACTTCCAGGGTTGCACTACTTCTCCCGATTCTTCCCTTGGGGTGCGGTGTCCCCTTTGCCGTGGCCTGCCCACCCTTGGGAGGGGAGCATGCGCAGTGTGTTTACTGAAGTTGTGCGCATGCTCACTTGAGGCGTTGTTCCCTTACCAGTCCAGCGTTCCTAGAAGCAGGTCACAGACCAAACTCTGCCATTCTGCCTCTTAGTATGCATGCTTGAGCCAACTCTGAGATCTTATCGCAAAGATGCTGATCACATTTCTGGTGTTTTTTAATCTACTAGGAGCCTGCCTTTCCTCGGTGCTGGCTACAACCAATTATTATTTTGGAGAGACAGTTAATTACCTGACCATCACCTGATGGTAGCCTGACATTCCTGGTTGGGGGGCACCCTCTCCTGCCCTGCCTATGTCTGACTGCCTACTGTAACAAGGGCAGACAGAGGGCAAACTTATTTTACAAAATGCATCTCAACAGGTGAAAGGGGGAGGGTGGAGGCATCTTGGGCCAAGGGAGGCAGGTGGAAAGGCCCGAGGCTGGAAAAATCAAGGGCCCCCTTTGCAGATAAAGTGTCACAAGTGGGGCTTGTACAGACCTGAAGCAGCTGCAGGAACACTGGCCATCTGCCAAACAGAAAACGAGACTAAAGGTGTTTCAACGAAGTCAAGAGAGATGGAGGAGACCTGCTAGTGTTTGGGAAAACATTGAAACTGGGCAAAACCAGTGCATCCAAACATTTTCTCTGAGACTGAAAACTTTATAGATATAAGAAAAGTATGTATGTGTGTGTGTGTATATATAATATATACACATACATATATACATATATATGTACTTGTCATATGCCAGGTGCTGAGCCATATGCCAATATATTACTATTTAATTTTTATGTTTTATTTTTTGTAGAGATGGGGTCTTCCTATGTTGCCCAGGCAGGTCTCGAACTTCTGGCCTCAAATGATCCTCCTGCCTCAGCCTCCCAAGTAGCTGGGATTACAGGCTTGTGCCACCACCTCTGGCTAATTTTTAACTTTTTTGTAGAGATGGGGTCTCACTATGTTGCCCAGGCTGGTCTCAAATTCCTGGGCCCAAATGATCCTCCTGCCTTGGCCTCCTAAAGCGCTGGGATTACAGGTGTGAGCCACCATACCCAGCCTAAGATATTACTTTTATTCACATCCTTATTGTTGCTTTCGACAGCTTCCTGGGATTCCTTTTGGTACTTATCTGTGTCCCATGTGTAGTGGCCCCAAAAAGATAAGTTCACATCTTAACCCCTTTCAAAGGTTTATGAAGCTGACTTTGTTTGGAAATAGGATCTTTGCAAACATGATTAAGTGAAGGATCTAGAGATGAGATCATTCTGGATTAGGGTGGGCCCTGAATCCAATAACAAGTGTACTTAGAAGGGTAGAAGACAATGGAAAGGAGGCCTTGTGAAGAGGGAGGCAGAGACTGGAGTGACTAATGCATCTCCACACCCAGGAGCACTGGGGGTCGCCAGCAGCTCCCAGAAGCTAGGGAGAGGCTTGGAACAGATTCTCCCCTAGAGCCTCTGGGAGGAACCAGCCCTGCCTGCCAACACCTTGACTTTGAACTTCTGGCCTCCAGAACCATGAGAGAATACATTTCTATTGTTTTAAGCCACCCAGTCTGTGGGAATTTGTTACCACAATGTTGGGAAATGAATATAATGTATATAATTAATAAGTTCACATCCACCACTGAGGGTCTTGCTGATATTTTATATGATATTGTGGGGAAGAAGATCAGACACTTCAGGGGATCTCTGGCTGATCTTGATTCTATCACTTACTGCATAACTCTGGGCACGTTCTGTGGCTTCCCTGGGCTTCTGTCTACTGGGGAGACCAGTGGTTTACGTGAAATATGTGAAATACTCCACCACTGCTAGCAGCTGTGATTTCCATGGTCATGGCTACAGTCTCACAGTCAGTCAAATGGCTTTGGCAAGCAGGGTCCTCTGCGCCCTACTTTAAATGGGAAAGTAGGAAAGGAAAGGGGCAGGAGGAGTAGGTTTCAGGACAGTGAGGTCTAGATGGGGAATGTTGTTCCTTGGAAAGTTCCAAGTTTCTAACACAACAAGGGTGGCTTTGTTTTTTTTTTTTTTTTTTTTTTGCTTATTTTTTGTCATTTATTTATTTATTTATTTATTTATTCATTTTGAGACGGAGTCTCACTCTGTCACCCAGGCTGGAGTGCAGTGGCATGATCTTGGATCACTGCAACTTCTGCCTCCTGGGTTCAAGCGATTCTCCTTCCTCAGCCTCACGAGTAGCTGGGACTACAGGCGCACACTACCATGCCTGGCTAATTTTTTGTATTTTTTTAGTAGAGACAGGGTTTCACCATATTGACCAGGTTGGTCCGAACTCTTGACCTCGTGATCCGCCTGCCTCGGCCTCCCAAAGTGCTGGGATTACAGGCGTAAGCCACCGTGCCTGGCCAATTTTTTGTTATTTTTTAAACACACCTGCACATGACCTTAGCTTGTTTTTTTTTTTGTTTTTAAAATTAGAGATGGGGTCTCACTATGTTGCCCAGGCTGGTATTGAACTCCTGGGCTCAAGTGATCCTTCCATCTCAGCCTCTCAAAGTGCTGGGATTAAAGGCATAAGCCACCACGCCTGGCCAAGGGTGACCTTCTAAGAAGAGGTAATGGGGGGATTTACAATCTGAAAAAGCCCAACCAGGGTGGACCCCTTGTGGGCTCAGCAGGCACAGCTCCTGGGGCTATGACACTTCAGGGGCTCACGGAAATGTTTTCATTTAAAGTTCTTTTAAAAGAAAGGAGGAGAACACATGGGATCATGATGACAGTGTAAAAACAAATCCATCCTGCATAATGTTTGTCGTTATACCAATGTGGTCATAAGTATAATTTCATTTTCTCTTTTTTATGGAAGAAGGTGTCCATGGAAACCACCACGCATCCCTGGACAGGCCACCAGAGAGAGACGGATGCTGAGGACCAAGAACGCTTGGCCAGCCTGAGCAAGGTGTTTCAAAATCCAGGCCAGCAAGGGAACAGAGAGGCCCAATTGGGAAAGCAGTCCTGGCCCAGCCTGCACTCTCTGCCCTACTTGAATCAAGTCACCATCATCCCGTGAGGGGCACTGCCCCTGAAGCAGCAAACTCAGTTGCTTGCTGTGACAGGCACTGCTAAGGTATTTAATCCTCCCAACAGCCCTATTAGGCAATGGCCGTGAGAGTTGTCATTGGACAGATGGGGAAACTGAGGCCAAAAGCGCCCCTGCACAGTGCCTGGTATACCATAGGTGCTCAGTAGATATCCTCTGAGTGTGACCTGGGTGGATAGAGGGAAGTTAAGTCCTGTGCTGGGACTTAAACCAAGCACTGGGCTCCAGACCCCCTGCTAGAACCACCACCCTCCGGCTTCTCAGCACATGTGCCAGGCCCTACCCTGGTGATGTTTCTAATCCTTACACAGAATCTACAAGGCTGATCTTACCAGCTCCGTGTCCAAATGAGGAAACTGAGGCTCAGAGACACAAACACACCTGACCAGGTTCCACCTGACTCCACAGGCAGCTTCCTTTCCCTCCCTCTGCAGACTCATTTGATGCAAAACTGGGGTTTGTGTTTGGAGGTTTCAGGGAGGGGCCCAGGATTTGTGGCTGGGGAGCCTGGGGAAGGTCGAGCCAGCAGTGCATGTCCAAGCAGCCTTAGTGTTTACCTGGGGCCTCCTCGTCAGAGCAGAACACCCAGCGGTGGCAGAAAACAAGAAATGACTGCCTGCTGGCCTGGGGTGGGTGGGGGAGTGGTGGGGGAAGCAGCTGTCCAGGTTCACCCTGGCCCAGCCTTCCTAGGCTGTGGGTCTTAGGGAAATCAGGTTTCAGGGCACAAGAGAAGAGTCTGGGGGTGAATCCATGGCTTACTTTCACCAGGTTCCCCTGGGGGAAATGAAGGGAACCTCAGACCTGAGTGCCCCTCATTGGCCCTGACCTTGGATAAGTCTGGTCATCTCCCTCAGCTTCAGTTGGTCCACCTGTAAAGTGGGGCCTTCGGGGATAGGAGTGCCAAATCGGATACTTCCTGACTGTGGACTCTCACGCCAGAATCAAAGCCATGCTGGCCTCAGTCTCCTCATCTTGATTATTTTTTGTTATTTTTTATTATTATTTTTTGAGACAGAGTCATGCCGTGGCCCAGGCTGGAATGCAGTGGCACGATCTCAGCTCACTGCAACCTCTGCCTCCCGGGTTCAAGCGATTCTCCCGCCTCAGCCTCCTGAGTAGCTGGAATTACAGGTGTGCGCCACCACGCCTGGCTAATCTTTGTATTTTTAGTAGAGACGGGGTTTCACCATGTTGGCCAGGCTGGTCTTGAACTCCCTGACCTCAGGTGATCCACCCACCTCGGTCTCCCAAAGTGCTGGGATTACAGGAGTGAGCCACCAGACCCTGCCAGTTTCCTCATCTTTAAACTGGGGATAATGATGCTTGTCTCAAGGGCTTGTCCTGGAGAGCAGACATGTGAGCAGTGTCCGGCACCATTGCCCTCATCATTAGACAAGTGCATCCATTTCTTAAACATGCAGACCCCTGAGGCTGGGCCTGAGAACATGCATGTTCACAGGTGTCCCTGGAGGTTCTCACCACAGGGTCTGGGGACGTAACAGCTACAAAGAGTTCTCAAAGTACTTTTTGCTCTCATTTCTTCTTCATTTTTTTAACCACAAAGCTACCATCCACACATGCTGAAGCACGACACCCAGGACAAAGGGAGGTATGTTCAAGTGCTAATCCCCTCCCTTTCTTTAATCCGACCTTCGGGGAAAAATAATGGTGAAACAATTGGTGTGTATTTTACATTTTGCCCTCTTCTCAGATGAACACATTCAGAAATAGTTTGGGCTTCCTCTTCTAGTTTTATTAATTTTTAAATTTAATTATTTGTTTATCTTTCACTCTTTTTGTTTGTTTGTTTGTTTTTTAAAGACAGGGTCTTTCTGTCACCCAGGCTGGAGCGCAGTGGTGCAATCATAGCTCACTGCAGCCTTGAACTGCTGGGCTCCAGTGATCCTTCCACCTCAAGCTCCTGAGTATCTGGGACTACAAGCACACGCCACCATGCCTGGCTAATTTTTTTTTAAAATTTTTTGTAGAGATGGGGTCTTGCTGTGTTGCCCAGACTGGTCTCAAACTCCTGAGCTTAAGTGATCCTCCCACCTCAGCCTCACAAAGAGCTGGAATTATAGCTGTGAGCTGCTGTGCCTGGCCTATTTTATTTTTTGTAACCCAGGCTAGAGTGCACTTGTGTGATCAAAGCTTACTGCAGCCTCAAACTCATGGGCTCAAGCGATCCTCCCACCTCAGCTTCCCCAGTAGCTAGGGAGTATGCTCAGCTATGTTTTGTATTTTGTGTAGAGATTGGGTTTCATCATGCTGCCCAGGCTGGCTTGAACTGGGCTCAAGTGATCCTCCCGCCTCAGCCTCATGAGTAGCTGGGATTACAGGCGCACAACACCTCGCCTGGCTTTTATTTTTTATTCTAATTTTATTAAAACAGGACTCATAACTATTCATGTTTTCTGCATCCTTTTTGAGAGCCTCCTACGTCGATACACTGAGCACAAACACGTGCTGCAAATGCCTCGACTGCTACACTGGAAAGATGGGGCTTTTCACTGGTTTTCCAGATGGGGAAACCAAGGCCCCAGCCTGAAGTGAGTTTGTGTTTGGAGGTTTCAGGGAGGGGCCCAGGATTTGTGGCTGGGGGGCCTGGGCAAGTGAGTCCAGGCAGTGGGGCTGCAGCTGAGATGCAGAGCATGGTGACCGGGCAAGTGGCTGTTTATTGCCAGGGCTGTGCCCACGGCGTGGCAGTCTTGGGCTCTACAGCCATTCCCTGGGGAGGGCACATGCAAGAAGCTGGCTATGCCTCTGTTATGAGCCTCACGTGCCCCTCTCCCCTGCCCAGGCGGCAGGCAGTGGCTTTGGGCCCCTCCTCCCCGTCAGAGCGGCTAGCTGCACAGCCAGACCGCAGACCAGGCGGGGAAAGTGCAAATGAACCCCAGCTGGCAGCTGAGTTTCTCTTTCCCGTCAAGCAAGTGCCTTATCGTACCGATGCAAGGCAAAGAAGGAGGTGGTGGTGTCGGGGGAGTCTGTGGGGAAGCGGGGAGCCACTGGGGCTGTTTTTATTTTCTTGAGGAATAATGTTTACATGTGAAAGTGCATAAACTATGTTGACTTTAAGTGTCCAGCTTGATCATTTTTTATACCTATATAGTCACCACTCAAATCAGGATCAAGGGCACCCTCAACCTCCAGGTTTCCTGGGGCCCCTTCCCAGTCCACAAGCGACCCCCAGCCCCACTAGCAGAGGTAACCACTGCTGTGCCGTCTATAAATAGCAGTGAGATTTGCCTGTTCTTAAACTGTACATAAATCAATCAGTCACTTGGGATGGGTCCCTTCTTGTCTGGTTTGTTTCACACAACACAACACGTGCGAGAGCTGTGCATGACGTGGTGTGTGCAATGGTTTGCAATGTTTTATTGGGGAGCAGTGTCCCATTGTATGGAGGTACCTCAATTTGTTTATCCATTCTCACTGTTGATGGATATTTGGGACGTTTCCCAGTTTGGGATTATTAGGAGCAGAGCTCCTATGAATATCTGTGCACAGATCTTGATGGGCACATGCTTTCTTTGCTCTTGGGTAAATACCTGAGAGTGGGACTGCTGGGTCTCAGCGTAGGTGAATGTTTAACTTTATAAGAAACTGCCCATGGTTTTCCTGCCTGGCTGCCAGAGCTGTTTCAGGAGCTCAGAGGTGTGACTGGTACAACTGCTTGGGGGGCCCCAATCCACATCAGAGCAAACCCTACAAAACACATCTATGGGCCATGTTAAACATAGACTTTAGGTGTACAACTACTTTTCAGAGAGGCTTTTCTAATTTTACTTTTTGAAGTTATTTGGCCCTGAGTGACCGCTCTGCTGTGTGGGCCTGCTGGAATTTCCTGGCAATGATATTTGGGTAGTCTGACAACAGACAGCAGAACCCCCAAAGTGTTTTTCATTTCCAGTGAGATTTTTATGAATAATGTATTCCTTCCCCCTCCTCTGAGGCTTTGTGAACTCCTATTCACCCCTCAAAACCCCACTCCAAGGCCCACACCTCCCCAAATGACAGTTCATTTTCTATATTTATTTGTGTAATTATTTGTTTACTGTAGGCCTCCCCTTTGATGAGGAGCCCCCTGGGAGTATCAGGCTCTCTGCTGTCCCCCCATCACCAGCACAAGGCCTGGTTAATACTTGGGACATTTAAGATTTGCCAAATAAATGAAAGACCCGGGTTCTGAGTGCAGCCCCTCAGAGCCTCTCACCTCCACCCCAGACTCCTCCACAGAGGGGACGCCTGAGACTCTTTGTAGGGACTCTCCTAGGTCATAGAGATGCTGAACTCCAGTTGATCTCTCTAATTATAGGGCCCACAGGACCAGCAGTATAGATAGGTCACCCACTCCACCCAGCTGGGTGTGGGGAGGAGCTACCCTGTCTGGAGGTGAGAGGGGCCCAGAGGTTCCACAGGTCCTTGCAGGGCCCAAGCAAGGCTGGGTCAAGACGCTGACCCTGTCTCATGATCCTTCCCCCGACTCCTCACCTGAACACCTCTGGATGTGTGCGGTCTTTTCCAGGTTTGCTTGTTTTTATTATTAATTTAAAAAGGAATAGGGCTGGTCATGGTGGCCCACACCTATAATCCCAGCACTTTGGGAGGCTGAGGTGGAAGGATTGCTTGAGCCCAGGAGTTTGAGACCAGCTGGGAAACATGGTGAGAACCCGTTTCTATTTTTTGTTTTTTAATTTTTAAGAGGAAAAAACAGAAAAAGTAATAGCATAAATGCAACGTGGGATTCTAGATTGAAGCTTGTGTCTTTACCAGCCCTCTATGTGATTCTGGTACATGCTAAAATTTGAGAACTGCTAGTCCACTGAATATATTCCAGAGAAATTCTAGCCACAGCAGCACTGTTTATAATGGCAGAATATTGGAAACAGCCCAAGTGTCCATTAAGAGGGAATGAAGGCCAGGCACGGTGGCTCACATCTGTAATCCCAGCACTTTGAGAAGCTGATGTGGGTGGATCACTTGAGGTCAGGAGTTCGAGACCAGCCTGGCCAACATGGCGAAACTCCATCTCTACTAAAAATACAAAAATTAGCCGGGCGTAGTGGTGCATGTCTGTAGTCCCAGCAATTTGGGAGGTTGAGGCATGAGAACCGCTTGAGCCTGGGAAGCGGAGGTTTCAGTGAGCCGAGATTGTGCCACTGCACTCCAGCCTGGGCAACAGAGTGAGACTCTGTCTCAAAAAAAACCCACAAAAAACAAGAGGCAATTAAGACAGTTGCAAGGTAGGCACATAAGGATTACTATGTAACATAATATGTAACTTACCACTATGTAACAAGGCAAATAGAAGTGCAAGGCCCCTCTCTTCATCCACGCATCTATGATGAATCTCACTCAGGTACCCCTCAGCAACAAAGCAAGTTATTATGTGAGACACAGAGTGTGATGCCAGACCAAGATTTCAACACCCCAAAACTGTTCTCACTGTTGGGGGACACAAAGCTTTCAACACTTCAAAACGGTATTCTGATCGTTTGGGGACACATACTTACACATATAAAGATGGACTTGGAATCGATAAACACCAATGTCCAGGGAGAGGAGGGATGGGAATGACAGAAGAATGAAGGCTTCAAATCTGCCGCCAATGTTTTCTAATTTAAGCCAGGGATTGGAGACGAGATATTTTGAATACCTGAGAAGCTTCATTAAAATAATTTTTAATGGACACATGCTCTTTAAAAAATGACTGAGGCTGGGTGCAATGACTCACACTTGTCATCCTAGCACTTTGAGAGGCTGAGGTGGGTGGATCGTTGGAGCTCAGGAGTTCGAGACCAGCCTGGGCAACATGATGAAACCCTACCTCTACAAAAAGTAAACAAAATTAGCTGGGTATGGTGTTGCATGCCTGTAGTCCCAGCGGGAGGACTGCTTGAACCCGGAGGCAGAGGTTGCAGTGAGCTGAGATCGCACCACTGCACTCCAGCCTGGGCAGCAGAGTGAGACCCTATCTCAAAAAAAAAAAAAAAATCATTTAAATAAACGAATTAAAGCAAAATGAAAGTTTCTTTTTAATGTTTTTAAAAGCAAAAAGCCACAATGTATAGGTCAGCCCCATGCCAGGGTACAGCGAGGCTGGCTCTAGCTTTGTGGTTATACCAGCAGCACTGCAATCATCTGTCTCGTATGTAGCCTCTGCTCATCCATGTGAGATCCTTTTCTTTTTCTTTCTTTTTTTTTTTTTGAGACAGAGTCTCACTCTATCGCCCAGGATGGAGCACAGTGGCGCAATCTCAGCTCACTGTAACCTCCACCTCTCGGGTTCAAGTGATTCTCCTGCCTCAGCCTCCTGAGTAGCTGGAACTAGAGGCACCCACCACCACGCCCGGCTCATTTTTGTATTTTTAGTAGACATGGTGTTTCACCATATTGGCCAGGCTGGTCTCGAACTCCTGACCTTGTGATCCACCCGCCTCGGCCTCCCAAAGCTACATGAGTTTTTTTGGGCTGTGCTGAGCACAATAGAGCCTCGAGTCACACGTGGCCACTGACTTAAAACGTGGCTTGTTTGAACTGAGATGCACTGTAAGGATGAAACGCACCCTGGATTTGGAAGACTACGTATGAACAGAAGTATGTAAAGTATCCCAATCATTCTATATTGACAACTTGAAGTGATAATATTTTGGATATACTGAGTTAAATAAAACATTAAAACATCACACTTAAAAAAAAATTTTTTTTTAAGGTGGTTACTGGAAAAATTTAAATGACATAGAGCTCACATTTGTGCCTTACATTATATTTCTTTCTTTCTCTACTCTTTCTCTTTCTTTCTTGAGATACAGTCTCACTCTGTTGCCCAGGCTGGAGTGCAGTGGTGCAATTAGAACTCATTGCAGCCTCGAACTCCTGGGCTGAAGTGATCCTCCCACCTCAGCCTCCCAAGTAGCTGGGACTGCAGGAGCATGACACCACACCTGGCTTTTTTTGGTGGGAGGAGGAGGGTAGAGATGGAGTCTCACTATTTTGCTCAGGCTGGTCTCAAATTCCTAGCCTTAAGCAGTCCTCCTGCCCTGGCCTTCCACAGCACTGGGATTACAGGCATGAGCCACCTTACCCAGCTGACTTGCATTTTCTTTCTATTTACTGACCCTGATCGACAGGATAGATTTATGCAAGCAGAATCAAGCAGAACTGCTCAGAGCAATACTACCCATGGAGATGTTGCTGAGATATGTGGTTAAGTGAACAAAAGTAACTTGCAGAAGTGTGGTGTGATCCATTTATTTATCAAACAACTCTCTCCTCAGTCTCATCTATTTTTCTTTTTTTTTTTTCACATCAGGCAGGTAACATGCCAACCTTGTAACAAGGTTTGAGGAAGGTGCATCTCACACACCCTCATGAACACCAGACCATCGTGCGTGGGAGCCACAAAAGCACCTCATCTGTCATTCTCTGTTGTTGCACATTCCCACCAGCAAACAATCCTGCTCTGCTGTCCCAATGGAAACCAAACCCCAACTAAACCACATCTTCTCCCGGCCCAGTTACGCTGCCAGCCACATTCCCGTTTTTCTGTTCTCTTTGGCAGTGAAAGTCCTTGAAAGAGTGGCCAGTCCTGGTGCTCTCCAACTCATCTCCTTGTGTTCCTTCTAAATACCACCCCCAGGCTTGGCGTGGTGGCTCACGCCTGTAATCCCAGCACTTTGGGAAGCCAAAGAAGGTGGATCACTGAGGTCAGGAATTGGAGACCAGCCTGGCCAACATGGTGAAACCCCGTCTCTACTAAAAATACAAAAATTAGCCAGGCGTGGTGGCGGGCGCCTGTAGTTCCAGCTGCTCTGGAGGCTGAGGCAGGTGAATCCCTTGAACCTGGAAGGCGGAGGTTGCAGTGAGCCAAGATTGTGCTGCTGCACTGCAGCCTGGGGGAAGAGTGAGACTCCATCTCAAAAAAAAATAATAATAATTAAAATTAAATAAATAAATCCCACTCCCACCAGGCTTGCCTGGCCCCCACTGCTACACACAAACTGTTCTTCTGAAGGTCGCCAGTGACTGCCACATTGCCATGTCCATGGGTGACCTCTGAGTAGACCTCTGATGTGACTGACACAGCTGCTGCTTACCCCCTCCCCAGTGCCCTTTGTCCACCAGGCTTCCTGGACCCATGTCTCTTGGTTCCTCCTACCTCCCTAGCTGCTCCTCCTCAGCTCCTGACTTTTTTTTTTTTTTGGATACAGGGTCTTGCTCTGTCACCCAGGATGGAGTGCAGTGGCACGACCTCAGCTCACTGCAGCCTCAATCTCCTGGGCTCAAGTGATTCCCTGACTCAGCCTCCTAAGTAGCTGGGACTACAGTGTGCACCACCACACCTGGCTAATTTCTGTATTTTCTGTAGAGATGGGGTCTTGCCATGTTGGCCAGGCTGGTCTCAAACTCTTGAGTTCTTGACTTTTTTTTTTTTTTTTTTTTGAGATGGAGTTTCACTCTGTCATCCAGGCTGGAGTTCAGTGCATGATTTCAGCTCACTGCAACTTCTGCCTCCTGGGTTCAAGCGATTCTCACGCCTCAGCCTCCTGAGTAGCTGGGACTACAGGTATGCACCACCATGCCTGGCTAATTTCTGTATTTTTAATAGAGACAGGGTTTCACCATGTTGGCCAGGCTGGTCTTGAACTCCTGACCTCAAGTGATCCGCCCAAATCAGCTTCCCAAAGTGCTGGGATTACAGGCATGAGCCACTGCACCCAGCCAGCTCCTGACTTCTCAATGCTTGGTTCCGGGCACTCTCTTCCTCTCCATCACCTCCTTCGTGCTTGAGGTAGGCAAAATAATGGCCTCAAAGATGCTCATGTGTGAATCCCTGGAACCTGTCAATAAGCTGCCTTACGTAGCAAAAGGGACTATCCAGATATGATTAAATGAAGGACCTTGAGATGGGGAGATTGTCCTGAATTACCTGGGTAGGTCCAGTGTAATCACAAGAAACCTCATAAGGGAAAGGACAGAGGCATGAGAGCCAGAGTCAGAGAGAGACTGGAAGAGGCTATACTGCTGGCTTCGAAGACAAGGGAAGGGGCCATGAGCCAAGGAATGTAGGAGGCCTCTAGAAACAGGAAAAACAAAAGGCGGAGAACAGATTCTCCCCCAGAGGCTATGGAAAGGAATGCCAACCTGCTGGTATTTTGATTTTAGCCCCTTAAGACCATTTTGAAATTCTGACATGCAGAACTGTGAGATAATAGGACAGGCATAGCAGCTCATGCCAGTAATCCTAGCACTTGGAGAGGCCGAGGCGGGAGGATCGCTTGAGGCTAGGAATTCGAGACCAGCCTAGGCAACACAGGGAGACCTGTCTCTACAAAAAGTAAGAAAAAAAGTAGCTGGACACGGAGCCAGGCTTCCATTCCAGCTACTCAAGGAGGCTGAGGAGGTAGGATCACTTGAGCATAGGAAGTAAAGGGTGCAATGAGCCGTGATCATGCCACTGCACTCCAGCCTGGGTGACAGAGTTGGGGGGGAAAAACCATAATGAACTCCTGCTGTTTTAAGTTACAAAGTTTATGGTACTTTGTTACAGCAGCAGCAAACACTAAATCAGTGATCCTGGCCAGTCTCCTGATTGTAAACACTGACAATGGCCAAATATATCACTTCCAGGCTAAACGTCACACTCAGATACTCAGCTGCCTACTTACTGGACACCTCTACTGAGATGTCTGAATTCTGGACCCTCCTCCCAAGCCTTCTCCACACACTAGAGTTGGTGGCAATGCTATCCTTTGAGGTGCTTGAGCCCAAAGTCTCGGAACCAGCCTTAACTCTTCTGGCCCTATTGCTCCCCTCATCCAGGCTGCTGGTGAGTCCTGCTGGACCCATCTTTAACACACAGCCAGATTCCGACCACTCCTCACCACCCTCCTCTACCACCCCGGTGTAAGCCTCCACAGCCTTGGGCCTGTGTGACAGCCACAGCCTCCCTGCCTCCACCTCTGCCCCTACATTCTTCTCAGCACAGGAGCACAGGGGTCCTTAAGACAAAGAGCGTCACTCTTACGATCCCCATTTCATTTGGTGTAAAAGTTGAATCCTTAGGCAGGCTGACAAGGCCACCTATAATGTGGTGTCCCCCTCCCACCTCTGTGACTTCATCTCCTACCAACCCCCACCTCTCTCTGCTCCAGCCATGCTGGCCTTGCTGTTCCCTGGGCACAGCAGAAGGGCTGTGCATCCCCGCCCCAGGACCTTTGCACATGATGTTCCCCTTGCCTGGAGCACTCTTCCCTGATGTCCTCATGACTAACTCCCTCACTCCCTTCAGAATCTGCTTAAATGTCACCTTCTCAACAAGGCCTGCCCTGAGCACCCTGAATTGTCACTTGTCCCAGTTACCTCCATCAGGCCCAATGGCTCTCACTGTGCCCTACTTTTTCTGTTTTCCTTTCAATATACAGTATCATTTATCCATCTATCATTCTTATTGTTTTGCTCATCTCCTGCACTAGAACATAACTCCACGAGGGCAGGGATCTCTGTTTTGTTCATGGTGTTGAAAATAGTGCCCAGCATAGAGGGCATTCAATAAATAAATGAATGACTGGAAAGGTATCAGGGGTGAGGTGGGGTTTTTTGTTGTTGTTTTTTGTTTTGATTGGGGGGACAGGGTCTAGCTCTGTCACCCAGGCTGGAGTGCAGGGGCATGATCATGGCTCACTGCAGCCTCGACTTCTCATATTTAAGCAATCCTCTTGCCTCAGTCCCGAGTAGCTGGGACTACAAGCCTGCGCCACCACGCCCACCTAATTTTTGTATTTTTTGTAGAGATAGGGTTTCACCACATTGCCCAGGCTGGTCTCGAACTCCTGGGCTCAAATGATCCTCCTGCTTGAGCCTCTCAAAGTGCTGGGACTACAGGTGTGAGGCACCGTACCCAGCCTTTAGAAAGGTTAACAATTCTAAAGCCACCATACATGCAGAGTGAAAGGGAACAACTAAGTAAATGGATGGAGGATGGTAGGAGCCAGGCTTCCCACTGTTACAGATGAGCAAGGAGAGGTATTTAGAATGATCCATGTGATGACCATGGATTAGAGTTGGAGATGTTAGTATGAACAGGTTTAGCTAAAACAGTACCATAGATGGTTACATATAGAAATAAAGATTTGTGTACATACAAGTTAGTACACACACAGATTTCCTTGCTCTGTCTGCTAAGACAGCCAAGAAGCAACAGCACCCTACAGCCCTGAGCACATCTTGCACCCTGATCTTGGTTTCTAATACCATTCACCAATGAAAGGAACCAGGGCTCCTTGGAGAAACACCTGATTCTAGGTCTAAGACAGGAAACAGACAAGATGAGCCTGGAGCATCTTCTGGTGCCAGAAAGTTAAGGAAGTGCTCAAAATCTCACAATGATGGAGTGTGTCACAGGGACATGGGAGATAACTGAAAGGCATCCAGTGGCCAATGCTGGAACAATTTGAGCAACAAAATAAAGTAGAATTGGATTACACCCAAAGTATACAGGATCCATGGATCCATACTGATATAAATGAATGAATAAATAAATGGAGAAGAGACAAATCTCCAGGGTAGAAAATTCCAATAAGTGATGAAGATGCCCTGCCCTGAAGGAGGTGGAGCTTAACTCCCCATTCCTTAGGCATGGGCTGTACAGAGTGACCTCCTTCCAAAGAGCACAGTATCAGATGCGGGGGAAAACAGTAGCTCTGCTGTAAAGAAACCTGACAGGCACTGCCTCAGCCAGGCATCAAGTTAGTCCTCCTGAGAGCACGTCCCCTTTGTAGGAAGTGAGGAGAAGGGCACTCACCTCCTGGCTCTTCCTCCCAGAACACATAACCCCAGTCTAATCATGAGAAAAGTATCAGTCAAATCCCAATGGAAGCCGGGGACAGCGGCTCATGCCTGTAATCCCAACACTTTGGAGGCCGAGGTAGGCAGATCACAAGGTCAGGAGTTCGAGACCAGCCTGGCCAACATGGTGAAACCCCATCTCTCTAAAAATACAAAAATTAGCCAGGCATGGTGGTGCTTGCCTGTAATCTAAGCTACTCAGGAGGCTGAGGCAGGAGAATCACCTGAACCCGGGAGGGGGAGGTTGCAGCGAGCTGAGATCGTG
The DNA here is from genome assembly GCF_028885655.2 of Pongo abelii. Taxonomy (NCBI): domain Eukaryota; kingdom Metazoa; phylum Chordata; class Mammalia; order Primates; family Hominidae; genus Pongo; species Pongo abelii. The sequence continues at coordinate 12,601,801 of NC_072003.2, read as the reverse complement.
CCATTCATTGCATTCTAGCCTGGGTGACAGAGCGGGACTCCATCTCAAAAAAAAGAAAAAAACTCAATTGAGTGACACTCTATAAAATATCTGACCAAATCGACAAACTAACGATGCAGCCTAAAGAACTAGAAAAGGGCAATCCAAATCCAAAATCAGTAGAAAAAAAGAAATAAAGATCAAAGCAGAAATTAATGAAATTGAAACAAAATAATACAAAAGATCAACGAAACAAAAAGTCGGTTTTTTGAAAAGATAAAATTGACAAACCTTTAGCCAGACTAAGAAAAAAAGAGAGAAGACCCAAAGATATAAAATCAGAGATGAAAAAGGCCGGGCGTGGTGGCTCACACCTGTAATCCCAGCACTTTGGGAGGCCGAGGTGGGCAGATCACGAGGTCAGGAGATCGAGACCGTCCTGGCTAACACGGTGAAACCCCGTCTCTACTAAAAATACAAAAAATTAGCTGGGCGTGGTGGGGCGGGTGCCTGTAGCCCCAGCTACTTGGGAGGCTGAGGCAGGAGAATGGCATGAACCTGGAAGGCGGAGCTTGCAGTGAGCTGAGATCACACCACTGCACTCCAGCCTGGGCTACAGAGCGAGACTCCGTCTCAAAAAAAAAAAAAAAAAAAAAAAAAAAAAGAAAGAAAAAGAAAAGAAAAAGAAGGCATTACAACAGATACTGCAGAAATTCAAAGCACCATTAGTGGCTACTATAAGCAACTATATGCCAATAAACCGGAAAATCTAGGAGAAATGGATCAATTCATGGACACAGACAACCTACTAAAATTGAATCATGAAGAAATCCAAAATGTGAACAGACCAATAACAAGTAATGAGATCGAAGCCCTAATAAAAAGTCTCCCGAAAAGAAAAGCCAGTGAAGCCTGGTGGCTTCACTGAATTCTACCAAACACCTAAAAAAAACCTACCAATCCTACTCAATCAAACTATTCCAAAAAATAGAGGAAGAGGGAATATTCACAGAATATCTGACCAGTACTCCTTAAAATTGTCAGCGTGGCCGGCTAGGTGCAGTGGCTCATGCCTGTAATCCCAGCACTTTGGGAGGCCGAGGCAAGTGGATCACCTGAGGTCAGGAGTTCGAAACCAGCCTGGCCAACATGGAGAAACCCCATCTCTACTAAAAATACAAAATTAGCTGGGCGTGGTGGCGCATGCCTGTAATCACAGCTACTCAGGAGGCTGACGTAGGAGAATCGCTTGAACCTGGGAGGTGGAGATTGCAGTGAGCCAAGATTGTGCCACTGCACTCCAGCCTGGGCAACAAGAACAAAACTCTGTCTCAAACAAAACAAAACAAAACAAAACAAAACAACTGTCAACATGATCAAAGACAAAGGAATGTCACAGCCCAGAGGAACCTAAAGGGAGATGGGATCCTGGAACAGAAAAACAGTGAGGAAAAACTAAGGCAATCTGAAGAAAGTATAGACTTTGGTTAATAATAATGCACCACTACTGGTTAAAGAATTGGGAAATGCACTACCCTCACATAAGATGTTAATAGTAGCAGAAATTGGGTATGGCACCCTGAACTGGATCTTGGAACAGAAAATGAGCATTAGTAGAAAAGCTGGTGAAATTCAAATAAAGTCTAGAGCTTGCTTGGTAAGTACTAATGTGCCAAAGGTGGTGTTTTAATTGTGACAAATGTGCCCCAGTGATGTAAAATGTTAATAATGGGGGAGATTGGGAGACTGGGTGAGAGGTATATTGGAATCCCCTTACTAACTCTGCAACTTTTTTTTTTTGGCTTTTGAGACGGAGTCTCGCTCTGTCGCCCAGACTGAAGTGCAGTGGCGCGATCTCGGCTCACTGCAAGCTCCACCTCCCAGGTTCACGCCATTCTCCTGCCTCAGCCTCCCGAGTAGCTGGGACTACAGGCGCCTGCCATCACGCCCAGCTAATTTTCTGTATTTTTAGTAGAGACGGGGTTTAATTGTAGTCTCGATCTCCTGATCTCATGATCCGTCGCCTCAGCTTCCCAAAGCGCTGGGATTACAGGTGTGAGCCACCACGCCCAGCCCCTTTTCTTTTCTTTTCTTTTTTTGAGGCAGGGTCTCACTCTGTTGCCCAGGCTGGAATGCAGTGACGGGATGACGGCTCACTGCAGCCTCAGCCTCCTTGGGCTCAGGTGGTCCTCCCACCAGCATAGCTGGAACTACAGGTGCATATCACCATATCCAGCTAATTTTTGTATATTTTGTAGAGACGGAATTTCACCATGTTGCCCGAGCTGGTCTTGAACTCCTGGGCTCAAGCGACCCACCCACCTTGGCCTCCTAAAGTGCTAGGATTACAGACATTCTTTTCTTTCTGTTCATGGAAATAACTCATTCAACATACCCTTACAGTGAAAAATCCCCCCAAAATACAGAAATGAATAAAGTAGAAAGTGAAGCCTTCCATTATTCCACCTCCCACTATCAGGTCAATGCATCACATTCTAGACTTTTTCCTCTGTGTATGTGAGTGTTTATTTATAATCTTTTTACAAACATGGGATGACACCCTACATTTTAGCCACTCACTCAGTTTCGATATAGCATAGACCTCCTTCCATATCAGTCCACATCACATCACTCTCCAGGGTTCTGAATGCTTGTGAGCTATTCCACAACATGGGTGAAACAACTGATTTACCATTTCCTTAAGATGAACATTAAACGATTTCTAATTTTCCCCCACAAACAACGCTTTAATGAACACCCTCCATTTCACACCTCTATGAACACGCAGGAGAATTTCTTTGGGATAAATCCCTGACTATGGAATTGTGGGTACGATGGCACATTTAAAACACTGTCATCTTACTGCTAACTTACCCTTTCATTATTCTGGGAATGAACTGCCTGCATTCACCCCTCCCAGTGGCAGAGCAGGGCCCCGCATTCACCCCTCCCAGTGGCAGAGCAGGGCACACATCCCCTACCCCTGCCTTCCTCCTTTGATGACGTCTCTCCTTGAACAGGGCGGGGGTGAGAGGCCACTGTGACAACACAGATGTGGGGGTCGGCAGAGGGACAAGCCATGTGGTTGCCCAATTAGGACCTCAGGGAACAGTATCGGATGTCCCCTTTTCAGACTCAGCGTGTGTTTAACTGCCAGGAGTCTTGGTGATTTCTAATCGCCAGTGCCAAGGACCATACCCAACAGAAGTGGGGTGGCTGGCAGGGAGAGGCTAAACGTCATTTTAAAAATCATGATAACACGATTTTAGATTTGGAAAAAGCCAAGAAAAGAATCCTATCATACAAAGCATCCATTTGCCATTCACTTATTCATTCAACAAATATTCCAGTTCCTTTTAGTTCAGGTTATTCTCAGTAGTAGGATTGTCACACTGAACAAAAGAAAGTCTCACTGAACTTCCATCCCACTTGGGGAGACAAATTATAAACACAGTATCAGTGAGTGGCAAGTACTGTATTAGAGTAACAGCCAGCTGCTGTGACAAACCCAAAATTTCAGATGACCACTGAAGGCTTCAAGACCCCAGACGAGGCCAAATGTCCCCACCGCCTAGCTCCAGGGCATCCTCTTCCCAGAACTTAGAACTAATCTCTGTGGCTGGGCAAAGTGGCTCATGCCTGTAATCCCAGCAAGTGATTCTCCTGCCTCAGCCTCCTGAGTAGATGGGATCACAGGCGAGTGCCACCATCCCAGCTAATTTTTGTCTTTTTAGTAGAGACAGGGTAACCCACATGGTCTCAGAGGAACCTGATGAGATGTCAAAGATTGATAGTCACCCTGGACTGGGTGTGGTGGCTCACGCCTGTAATCCTAGCACTTTGGTAGGCTGAGGTGGGTGGATCACTTGAGGTCAAGAGTTTGAGACCAGCCTGGCCAAAATGGTGAAACCCCGTCTCTACTAAAAATACAAAAATTAGCCACGTGTGGTGACATATGCCTATAATCCCAGCTACTCAGGAGGCTGAGGCAGGAGAATCGCTTGAACCTGGGAGGCAGAGGTTGCAGTGAGCCAAGATGGTGTCATTGCACTCCAGCCTAGGCAACAATAGCAAAACTCCATCTAAAAAAAAACCAAACAAACAAAAGTATTAAATGTTAGAGGACTGGGGGAACAATTTTACCTCAATCTAGATCTGAATCAATTAATGAAAAGTTACTGCTAACCTACTATGTGCTACTGTATCCCTCTTGGTGACAGTAGACTTTAGCTTCAAATTCATGGTTTCCCCATCTTGCTGGGGTCAGGGGTGGGCTCCATCCCCTTTGGGGAAGAGAGTATTAACTGTCTACCTGGTATCCATCAGCCCCTTCTCCTTTCTAGGAGCCCTGCTTTACCCCAGGGGGCAGTGTGCTTTTGCAGGGAGGCCAGTGATCAGAAGGGGAAGTTGCTGGACAGGGCATCTGGGAAAGCTCTTTATACCATGAGGATTCCATTGAGGCTGCTGTGAGCTATGATTGCGCCACTGCACTCCAGCCTGGACAAAAGAGCTAGACCTTGTCTCTAAAAGAGACAAGAACTCCCTTTGCCACCCCTCCTCTTTCTGCTTCCTGCTTGCACGGTGGATATGGGTGGGACTCCAGCAGGGCCAAGTTTAGCCCTTAGTGTGCCTTTGTTCAAATTTGGAAAAGACTTCTGCTGTGAGCAGGCAAATTAGGAAAAAGACAGCTCCGATGGGCTGAAACATTCCCTGTGAGTACAAGGTCTGGAGTGGCAAGTAGACCACAGGCTGGATTTCAGTCCCCACTCAATCCCTTTGGCAGGGAGCTTGGAGCAGGACACAAACTGCACAACCGTCCCTGGCAGCCCTGATCTTGGACTATGAGGCAACTGTGAGGATGGAAAGCACCTGCTGAAGGCAGAGCTGAAAGACAAAAGCCTGGACCCTTGAAAAGGATGGAGCCTCACACCAGCCCTGGCTGACCTCCCTGGGTTTTCTTTTGTTCTTTTTTTAAAAAAAATTAATAATCTATTTTGAAATAATTTCAAAATTTCAGAAAACTTGCAAGAACCCCTGACAAACACCTCCCCTTTACACAGATTGGCCAATTGTTTTTTTAAAAAAATCTTTTTTATATTTTTTTTTATTTTTGTAGAGATGGGCTCTATGTTGCCGAGGCTGGTCTCGAACTCTTGGGCTCAGCTGATCTTTCCAAAGAGCTGGATTACAGGTGTGAATGTTCTATCACATCTGTTCAGCTCCCCCCTCATCTCTGTCTCCTCTCTCTCCCTTCTTCTCCCTCTTGCTCTATGGGTAAATCCTTGAGAGTAGTTGGCAAACATATGTCATTACCCCTAAATCCTCCAGCATGTGTATCCCCCAAACAGGGACAATCTAATGACCCTCCAAATCACCTCTCACTCCTTAAGAAAAACATAAAACTTCCACCCAACTCACTCATTTCAGTTTTCTGTTTAAGTAGCCAAACCAATTCTAACTGCTCCCCTCTTTACCCCTAAAATCCATGGGGCTGTGGAAAAGACCACATCACGCCCAGTGCCCCGCACCATGCTCTGCTCCAATCCCTAACACCTGTTAGCACCTTTTGGCCTCAGAGATTTTCGTGTTTGCAATTGAGCTGAAAGTTACGTAACATAAAATTCATCATTTTAAAGTGTGTAATTCAAGGCCAGGCATGGTGGCTCATGCCTGTAATCCCAGCACTTTGGGAGGCTGAGGTGGGCAGATCACTTGAGGTCAGGAGTTCGAGACCAGCCTGACCAACAGGTGAAACCCCATCTCCACTAAAAATACAAAAATTGGCCGGGTGTGGTGGCAGGCATCTGTAATCCCAGCTACTTGGGAGGCTGAGGCAGGAGAATCGCTTGAAGCAGGAGGCATAGTTTGCAGTGAGCCGAGATTGCGCCGCTGCACTCCAGCCTGAGTGACAGAGCGAGACCCTGTCATTCATTCATCTAAAATTAAATAAATAAATAAAGTGTGTAATTCAGTGGCATTTGGTACAGTTACAATGTTGTTTAATGACTGCCTCTATCAAGTTTCAAAGCAGCCCAGAAGGAAGCCCCCCCACCCATGGCACAACTGCTCCCTGCTCCACCCGTCCTGGTCACCCCAATCACTTTCTGTCTCCACGGATCCCCTGCTGCCTGGCCCTGCATAGAAACAGAACTGCACATCCTGCACCGCCTCAGAACAGTTGCAGGAGCAGCTCTTTCTTCCCAGGTGCTCTTCCCTCCTCTTACTCTGGCATCCTTTAGGGTTCACTTCACCAGCACTCCTTTGGGGGCTCTTCCTAGAGCCTCACCTGAGGTCAAGTTCTCCCAGCACATATCCTCAGAAACCCGACGTTTCCATTATCAGCATTTGTCACTATTACAATTATTCTTCAGGGCTATTTCATTCATGCTTTCTGTAGTTAGATTATAAAGTCTATTAGGGGCAGAGTGTGGTGGCTCATATCTGTAATCCCAGTGCTTTGGGAGGTAGAGGCAGGAGGTTTGCTCGAGGTCAGGAGTTTGAGACCAGCCTAGGCAACATAGGGAGAGCCTGTCTCTACAAATAATAACAATAATGGCCAGGCACGGTGGCTCATGCCTGTAATCCCAGCACTTTGGGTGGCTGAGATGGGCAGATCACTTGAGGTCAGGAGTTCGAGACCAAGCCTGGCCAACATGGCAAAACCCCATCTCTACTAAAAATACAAAAATTAGCTGAGTGTGGTGGTGCATGTCTGTAGTCCCAACTACTCGGGAGGCTGTGGCCAGAGGTTTGCTTGAACCCAGGAGGCAGAGGTTGCAGTGAGCCAAGATTGTGCTACTGCACTCCAGCCTGGGTGACAGAATGAGACTCTGTCTCAAAAAAATAAATAAAATACATAAGTAATTAAAAAAATAAAAAAATAATAATAATAATACTCCTTAACAAGGGCATGTCTGTCTTGTTTATCACTATATACCAGGGCCTAGGCCAAAATCTGGCATGGAACAGGCCAAAATATTAACAGTAATATTTTGTTAATTGAATAACTAGATGATTGCTCCCACGGAGGAGTCATCTTGTATCGCCCCAGCTGTGACATAGGCAGCCCCTACTCTCAGGGGCCTTCCCGCCCCTCACATGCCCATATATGGACATGATGCAGGCCACCTGGCCATGGCTTGTGAGGTCCCAGCCCCTTAGCCCTCACAATGACCAACGGCCCCCTGGCGTCTATAAGAGGCCGCAGAGCTGGCCCCTGACTCACAGCCCACAGAGTTCCACCTGCTCACAGGTTGGCTGGCTCAGCCAAGGTGGTGTCCTGCTCTGAGCATTCAGGCCAAGTCCATCCTGCACCATGGCCAGGTACAGATGCTGTCGCAGCCAGAGCCAGAGCAGATGTTGCCGCCGGAGACAAAGATGTCACAGACGAAGGAGGCGTTGCTGCCAGACACGGAGGAGGGCCATGAGTAAGTGGGCCCAGCTGAGGGTGGGCTGGGGCTGGGGCTGGGGCTGGGCGCTCTCAGGGCCCAGCCTTCCTCTCACCACTTTTCTTGGTCTCACCAGGGTGCTGCCGCCGCAGGTACAGACTGAGATGTAGAAGACACTAATTGCACAAAATAGCACATCCACCAAACTCCTGCCTGAGAATTTTACCAGACTTCAAGACCCTCTTGCCACATCTTGAAAATGCCACCATCCAATGAAAATCAGGAGCCTGCTAAGGAACAATGCCGCCTGTCAATAAATGTTGAAAAGTCATCCCACTCTTGTCTCCTTGTCCTTGAGAGGGGAGGCTCAGTGGGGAGGAGGGCTCGGGATGAGCAGAGGGGGAGAGGGCCTGGGCATGCAACGGGAGAAAGATGTCGGTGGGGGGGACATGAAAGATAGTTGTCACGCTGGGTTTTGTTCCAAACTCTTTTTTTGAGATGGAGTCTCGCTCCGTCACCCAGGCTGGAGTGCAGTGGTGCGATCTCGGCTCACTGCAAGCTCCGCCTCCCAGGTTCACTCCATTCTCCCGCCCCAGCCTCCCGACTAGCTGGGACTACAGGGGCCCGCCACCACACCTGGCTAATTTTTTGTATTTTTAGTAGAGATGGGGTTTCACTGTGTTAGCCAGGATGGTCTCGATCTCCTGACCTCATGATCCACCCGTCTCGGCCTCCCAAAGTGCTGGGATTACAGGCATGAGCCACCGTGCCTGGCCATTGTTCCAAACTCTTAGTAGTACCAACAAGTCACAACCCAAACCTGCCTCCCTAAGACACAATCAGAACCAGTCTCCCCAAGTCACAACAAGAACCTGCCTCCCAAACCCTCTTAACAGATCCCTACCCAGTGGGGTGCTGTAGTCAGGTCTCTCGAGTTTGAGGACCCACTGTGTACATTTCCCCACTCTGCTTGGTGACTTCATCTTGGCAGCTTGAAATGGACCATGGAGTATTTACAGAAATTAGCAAATGCTACAAATCTGGGTTCCCTCCATCCCAGGAACCCCAAAGCCAGTTAAACATTTACCAGCTGGAGCTCAAGATTGAACCAGCTCATCCTATCTGACCTGTCCCCTAGCTGCCCACCCGGGTTTATTTCAGCCTAAAGCTGAAATTTCCATTCTTCAACAAAGGAACTCTTAGGTTATAACTTAAATAGATTAAGCCAGTCACCATCAGGAAAATTAAATTCAAAACTGCTTATTCCTCACTCCGTGCCAGAAGTTTTAATCCCCATTTGGGTACACAGATAACTTGTCCAGGTAGCAGTGGAGCTGAACTTTTCACATTTAATCAAGCGCCATTAAGGAAGTCTCTTATCTGCCATCCTGTAAACTCAAACATTTTTGTTAACCACTGGTTTCTTTACTCTTTGGGGCACGGTTTCACAACGTTATGTCCACCGAAGAAACAAAGGTTAACTTGTCCATCTGGTCGGATCTAAGTCCACACTCAAGCCGCATGATATACTACCTATACTAAAATTTCTAAGGCAAGAGTTTAAGACCCCAGTGAGATTTGGGGAAGGACACAAGAAGTCCTACTGGGCACTGGTCTACTTGGCTCACTCACAGCCTAAGAAAGCCCACCTCTCCGATTCCTTGACACAGGCCCTGGGTCACAGTCATTTCTTGATGGTAGAGCAAACCCAGAGCATTCTGGCAGAGACCAGAGGCTCTGAGACCCAGTTCCCTGAAGTGACAGGGCCCACCAAGCACCTCAGAAATGTCACGGTATGACTTCTGTTTATGGGGCACCAACTGTGTGCCTGGTATTCTGCATATATCACTTCCTTTTTTTTTTTGAGACAAGGTCTCTCTCTGTCACCCAGGCTAGAATAGAGTGCAGTGGCGCAAACACAGTTCACTGCAGCCTCAATCTCCTGAGCTCAAGTGATTTCCTTACCTCAGCCTCCTGGTCTCCTGAGTAGCTGGGACCACAGACATGCACCACCATGCCTGGCTAATTTTTCTAATTTTTTTGTAGAGATGAGGTCTCACTATGTTGCCCAGGCTGGTCTCAAACTCCTGGGCTCAAGCAGTTCTCCTGCCTTGGCCTCCCAGAGTGCTGTGATTACAGGCATGAGCCACTACACTCACCTACGGTGGGTATCAACAACCATGTTCTTTCAAGTGAGCACATGAGAGTTCATTGCTAGCCCTGGCACTACCATGACCCTGATCACTTTAGCAATGACTCCCCATGACACAGTCGGATCATGACAGCAGCTTGGCTGGACAGGCAGACCACTGGGTGTGCCTTTTTTTTTTTTTTTTTTTTTTTTTTTTTTGAGATAAGGGTCTTGCTCTGTCACCCAGGCTGGAGTGCAGTGGTGTGAACGTGGCTCACTACAGCCTTGATCTCCTGTGCTCAAGCAATCCTCCCATCTCAGCCTCCTAAGTAGCAGGAACTACAGGCACTTGCCACCATGGACCCAGGCTATTTTTTTTATTTTTTGTAGACAGAGCCCTCACTATGTTGCCCAGGGTGGTCTCCAACTCCTGGGTTCAAGTGATCCTCCCACCTCGGCCTCTCAAAGTGCTGGGATTACAGGTGTGAGCCACCACACCCAGCCCCTTCCTATCTTTATTTTATTTTATTTTTTTAGACGAAGTTTCGCTCTTGTTGCCGAGGCTGGAGCGCAATGGTGCCATCTCAGCTCACTGCAACCTCTGCCTCCTGGGTTCAAGCGATTCTCCTGCCTCAGCCTCCTGAGCAGCTGGGATTGCAGGCGCCCACCACCACTCCTCGCTAATTTTTGTATATTTAGTAGAGACAGGGTTTCACCATGTTGACTAGGCTGGTCTTGAACTTCTGACCTCAGGTGATCCACCCGCCTCAGCCGCCCAAAGTGCTAGGATTACAGGTGTGAGCCACCGAGCCCTGCCCCCACTTCTTATTTTCATCTGCAAGCTCTGGCCATGGAGATTTGACTTAGCAGGACGTAGGGTAAGGCCTCAGCATTCATATTTTTAACACATGCCGGCGAAGAGCTTGAGGGCCATCATAAAGGACCTTCTTATCCCCAAAGAGAGGCAGCATAGAAACACCAAGGGCATGGCAATATCACCCATCACCTCCTGTAAGGATCTGAAGATTAAGCCTTCTGAATCTGTTTCCTATTGCCACTGTGACAGATCGTCACAAATTCTGTGGCTTTAAACAACATAAATGTATTATCTTACAGGTCTGCAGGTCAGAATTCTGAAAGAAGCCTCATGGAGCTAAAATCAAGGGGTCAGCAGGGCTGTGTTCCTCCTAGATGCACGAGGGGAGGATAACCCATTTCCTTGTCCATCCCAGCTTCTAGAGGCCGCCTGCATCCCTTGGCTTGTAGCCTCTCCCTCCATCTTCAAAGCCAGCAGTGTGGTGTCTCCCAGTTTCTCTTCCTGTGAGCCTCCTGTCTCCCTATTCTCTCTTCTAAGGGCCCTCGTGAGTGCAGCGGGCCAACCCAGATCATCCGGGATGATCTCTACATCTTCAGGTCCTTAAATTTGTGCATCTGCTACATTCCCACATTCTCCCTGCCCTCCATGAAAGGGAAACTGGTTTTGCAGTTTCTGTGATTCTGATCCTGGACTTTAATGGGATCATCAAAGTTCAATGAGAAGCCCTGACAAGGCCGAGAGGGAGGGGAGAAGATGCATATTTTAGAGGCGGAGAGGGGAGCACCCCCTGGGCTAGGGAGTAGGTGGAGAGCCAAGGGTATGACTAAAACCAGGCTGTCTCCGTCTGAATGCTGGCCCGGCCTGGCCTTCTCAGCAGAGTGGCCTTGAGCAACTCAACTTCTTCATGCCTGTTTGTCCCACAGAAAATGGGGATTGTAAGAGTGAGGAATGCAAGGGTGGTGACTCACACCTGTAATCCCAGCACTCTGGGAGGCCGACATGGGAGGCTCACTGAGGACAGGAGTGTGAGACCAGCCAGGGCAACATGGTGAAACCCTACCTATCTCTACAAAAAATACAACAAATTAGCTGGGAGTGGCAGCACACGCCTATAGTCCCAGCTACTCGGGAGGCTGAGGTGGGAAGATCATCTGAGCTGGAGGGGTAGAGGCTGCAGTGATCCATGATTGCACAACTGCACTACAGCCTGGGCGACAGACATTGCCTCAAAACAAAAAAAAAACAAAAAAAAAAAAAAAAGAGAGAGAGAGAAAATGAGTGAATGTATGGGAAATAAATGAATCAATGCTTGGCTTGGCACATAGAAGCTATTAGGGAACTGTTTGCTGCTGTTGCCATCTTAACAGTAAGCTGTGTACACAGAGAGCCAAGCATGGAAGTCCCTTCCACATGGTGGCTGTGGCACAACAGCGAGTTGTCAAGGAAGCTTCCAAGTGACAATGTGCGTGCCCACCGGCTTGGGGAGGTGAGGGCTTGGATTAGACAATAAAACACCTGCCATCTGTATGGTTCACCTACTGCAAGAGACAGAGGACATGCTTTACAGGCAAGGCAAGGGGGTCTCTCGCCCTTCCAGCCCTGCAGCTTGAGTGCCAGGGCCCTGCTAGTTGTGACCCCTGGCCCTGTGCTGCCCTCACAGAGGAGGCTGGGCAGGGTGGGGACGGGGCGGGGCCGTCGAGTCATAGTGGGCGCCCCCTTTATATACAAGCTCCCTGGGAGCCTCGCAGACCAGACCAACAGTAACACCAAGAGCAGGTGGGCAGGCCTCAGCCCTCCTCCCCCACCCCAGGGCCCACTGCAGCCTCAGCCCAGGAGCCACCAGATCTCCCAACACCATGGTCCGATACTGTGTGAGGAGCCTGAGCGAACGCTCGCACGAGGTGTACGGGCAGCAGTTGCATGGGCAAGAGCAAGGACACCATGACCAAGAGGAGCAAGGACTGAGCCCGGAGCAGGTCGAGGTCTACGAGAGGACCCAGGGCCATTCTCACTATAGACGCAGGCACTGCTCTCGAAGGAGGCTGCACCGGATCCACAGACAGCAGCATCGCTCCTGCAAAAGGCGCAGAAGACACTCCTGTAGGCACCGGAGGAAGCATCGCAGAGGTCTGCCTGCGCCCCCGCCTTGCCCTGCATGTCCCTGACCACCCCAGGCACAGGAGGGAGGCAGGGACCCACCCCACCTGACAAAGGCTCCAGCCTCCCAACCCCCGTCCCCACCCAGAGTCTCTAAGTGCCCCCCTCAACCAGAACTTTCTTTCCCAAAAGGCTGCAGAACCAGGAGGAGAACATGCAGAAGGCACTAAGCTTCCTGGGCCCCTCACCCCCAGCTGGAAATTAAGAAAAAGTCGCCCGAAACACCAAGTGAGGCCATAGCAATTCCCCTACATCAAATGCTCAAGACCCCAGCTGGAAGTTAAGAGGAAGTCACCTGCCCAGGAAACACCGAGTGAGGCCATAGCAACTCCCCTACATCAAATGCTCAAGCCCTGAGTTGCCGCTGAGAAGCCCACAAGATCTGAGTGAAATGAGCAAAAGTCACCTGCCCAATAAAGCTTGACAAGACACTCACTGGCCTGTCGGGTTTTCTTTGTACGAATCACACAAACCTGGCTTCCCTCATGCCCAGGGTGGGTAGAGGCTTCTCTGCAGCCCTTCCTCAGAGGCGGGTAGGGGCGGGAGCTCTGATGCTCTGAGGACACCTAGGAGAGGGTTACCGTGCCTGGGAGGCTGTCCTGGGAGGGTTACCGTGCCTATGACGCTGTCCTGTCTATTGCACATCCTTCCATGGTGTCAAAGGCCACATTAGTCTGTCTGGATCCCCCTCCAGTGAAGAACCTGATCCTACCTCATGAAAGGAGAAAATGGTTAGAACAGATCGAGTCCTAATTAAGTCACAAAGATGTCAAGGCACCTTGTGGCCATATTTAAAGGCCTACTGTGTGCCACAGTTTAAAAACACAACCCATCTTGAGTGTTGGGTGGTTGGAAGTGTAAGGAAGTGTAAACGGTGGGGGCAGAGGAGCAGTGCAGGCCACAGCTTTGAGGTGGAAAGCAGGTCTGGCATGCTCCAGCAACTACTTGGTCAGCACAGACGGGGCAAAAGGCAAGGAGTAGATGAATGCAGAGTAATGGGCTGCGCTGTGTGAGGCCTGTGCTGGCTGAAGCCTCTGGAGACCCAGTGAGAATCCGATCCTTGTTGCCTGCTCTCCTCGGCCTGTGGCTGCATCACTCCTACCTCCTGTCTGAAATCAAGGACCCTTGTGATTGCACTGAGGGACTTTCTGGACAACCCAGGATAACCTCCCCATCTCACAATCCTTACATCATAGATTCCAGGAGCAGGATGGGGGCATTTTGGAGAGGCATTTAGCCAACCACAGCCACTGAGGACTTGGGGGATAAGACTGGCAATATCCAATCCATATGTTGGAAAATGGATTCCTGGTGCTCAGAAATGACCAATCTTTAGGAAGCAACGAGTTTCTGAAAAAAACAGAGACGGAGTTTCGCTCTTGTCACCCAGGCGGTGTGCAGCGGTGCGATCTTGGCTCACTGCAACCTGTACCTCCTCTGTTCAAGTGATTCTCCTGCCTAACCTCCTGAGTAGCTGGAGGAGCTAAACAAATTTTTTTTTTTTTTTTTTTTTTTTTTTTTGGTATTTTTAGTAAAGACAGGGTTTCACGATGTTGACCAGGCTGGTCTCGAACTTCTGACCTCAGATGATCCGCCTGCCTCGCCTCCCAAAGTGCTAGGATTACAGGTGTGAGCCACCATGGCTGGCCTCAAAAAATTTATATTTAAAAAATACCATTGCAGTGTACAAATGACTCATTTCAATGTATAAAAGACAAAGTCCTAAAGCCCCTCCCCCCATGCTGAAATTGTGCTGCACAGATGTGGAACCTTGCCAAGGGGCAGCTCCATGATGTCTTCTCTGTGGCCCCAAAACATTTAAGAGGATGTCACTCCACCCTGACCTGGGTAGAGTGGCATCTGGTTGGTGGTGTCCATCTTGCATCAGTCAGGAACAAAGCAACCCCTTGTTCATCCCAGCTTGGTTTCTGGCCTGTTCCCATGCCTTGGACAAACAAACAATGCTTAGGAGCCATTGCCTTTCAAGAAGATTTCACACTTTCAGGCCCCCGAAGGAAGAGTTCCAAGGGTTCCTGAGTTTTATGAGCTTACAGAGTGCATACATTTTAAGCACACAGCTTGACGATTTATTTTCAAGGGTTAACAGTCAAGAAACTCAACAGAGACAGCTCTCTCTGGCTGGTGATTTCTGGGATGTGGGGAGGAGTCTGTGTGTGACCCTCCTGCTTCTAGAAATTCAATCCCTAATTCCCATCCCAGCTACAAGGGAAACTCTCTCCAGGGCAAATGAGGACTATGGTGTGGCATCCGAACTGGCTCCAGTGCTCAGCCTTGCAGACCTCCCCTGTGGGGGCTGGGAGCTGCCAGTGGCTGAGGTCTGAGTTAGCTGTTGGCTCAGACCCAGGTTCCCAAGTGGGGATGGGCTCCCTTTGTGATGTCAGCATCCTGCCCCCACTTACAGCCCCTTCACCCACCGCCTCACCTCCTTGTCCAGAGAGACAGGCAACGTGGACCATGGGTTCCCGCTGTGCCAAGCTCAACACAGGCCACAGCCCAGGCCACAGCCCAGGCCACAGCACGGGCCATGGCCGGGGCCACGAATCCTCCATGAAGAAGCTCGTGGCCTGTGTGAGCCAGGATAACTTCTCCTTGTCATCAGAGGGCGAGGAAGAGGAGGAAGAGGAGGAGGAGGAGAAAGAGGAACTGCCGGTGCAGGGCAAGCTGCTGCTGCTGTTGGAGCCTGAGCGGCAGGAGGAGGGCCAGAAGGACAACGCTGAGGCCCAGCAGAGCCCCGAGCCCAAGCAGACACACTCCTGACCCACAACGAAGGCCCAGGAAGGGACGCCCACTGCTGCTCTGGTGACAGTGTTCAGAGAAGAGTCAATAAAAAGTCTCTGAAGAATCCTCCCTGTCTCTGGTTTCCCCTCACCCTATCCCTTCTGGTCCCACGTGTGCACATGTGTGAAGACATGTGTGTGTGGGTGCATGTGGAGGGAGGCCAGCTGCCAAGGAAGGCTGAACAGCAGGGCTCGGTGACCTTGTTCCCAAGCCCCAGCCAGAGGTTCAGGGGCTTTGAGAGGGGGAAATCATCTCAGCCGAATCTTCCCATCTCTGGGACAGGGGAAATTCCTCTCCGAGTCCCAGCACACCCCAGCCGAGAGCACCCAGCGGGACAGGGTAACTGCCTTCATCGCAGTCCCCACTGTGCTGCCCCAACTATGGACAGTCTTTTAAGAACACTGGCTTGGGAGTTCAGCAGACCTGGGTTCAAACTTCCTTTCTGCTAGCTGCATGCCCTTGAGCAAGTCACTGCATGTCTTTGAGCCTCAGGTTGCCCCTCCCGGCATTCAGGGGAAGCTAATAGCTACTCATGGGTCAGCTGATCAGGAGAATTAGCTCAAGTGATGGGTGGGACCAGGCCTGGCACTAGTCAGTGCTGAGCTAGGACAGGGATTGTTGCTGGGGTCATGGTGGTTCCCTCTGGGTCCTTCTTGGCTGCAGACTCTTCCACTGCCAGTCTATGCTGCTGGCAACCATCTGCACCCCTACCTGGAAGCTCACTCCTGCCTTCTTCAAGGGGTCTAGCCCTGGGGGCAGAGACAGTGCCCCATGAGAGCAGTAGGCAAAAGAGGCCCAGGGAGGCGACTGGGTACAGACGCAGAACCTAGGCCCCATCGTGTCGCTCTGGGCTCGGTGCGCCTTCCGCAAGGAGCTTCGGAATGCGTCTGCTGCCCACCCTACTGCCGGCTCCTCCCTCCTTCCATCCCAAAGAAGCAACAAATGTGATCTCCACCACATTCCCTCACAGTCCTCCAAGTACCAGCCACCTTGAGCTAATTCTCCTGATCAGCTGATCCCCTGTCCCTGAGGGGATCCTAGTTGGTACCGTGGCAGTGGGGCTGGGGGATGGGGAATTTTCGAGGAAGCCTCAGTTTCTCTGGGGGCCATGTTTGAGGGTAGGAAGGGGCCTTGGGCTACCCTGAGGGGAGGCCACTGCTCTGCCCTGCAATGGCCTAGGGCAAGGGAGTCCCCGTTATCCCACTACTCCCAGACCCACAAATGACTCGGTTGGTCAGCTTTGTCCTTTTGTCCAAGGCCCAAAGGTCCACCCACTCATTCATTTGCCCAGGAAACATGAGCTGAGCCCCTGTTGTATGCCCCACATGGTGCTAGTCACCAGGGGCCCTGGTAATAAAACACAGTCCCCGCTGTCCTGGGAGAGAGGTCACTGTCGTGGGTGCGGGGGCAGGTATGTGACGTGCCGCACACCCGCTGCTGGGAGAGGTCAGCCCTCCCTGGGAGGACTGGAAAGGCGTGTGGAGGAGAGGCTGGTTGATGGCAGGCCACGATCTCCATTCCAGGCTATGTGCTTGAGGGTGGGAAAGTGGGCTGTTGGCAGTGGAGGAGCAGGAGGCCATGGGAAGGGGGGTCCAGAGACCCAGAAAGTCTTCACGGCTTGGTCTAGCATACACCTCACAACCGGACCTGCTGAGCCCACTCAAGGCAGGGCCCTGAGAACCCTGCCGCAGGTGTCCCTCTAATCGCTGAGAATCCCTTAGTGACCTTGAGAGGAGGCCAGACCTGAATATGACTGGCTCTGCCCCTGATCGGCTAAGGGACTCTGGGCTGGTTACTCCACCTCTCTGAGCCTGTTCCCTCTTTGCTAAATGTAATCATTGTATCTGCCTCACGGGGTGCATTAGTTTCCTGGGGCTGCCATACCAAATGACCACAAACTTGGTGGCTAAAACAACAGAAATGTATTCTCTGCAGTTCTGGAGGCCAGAAGTCTGAAGTCGAGGTGCCAGCTGGGCTGATCTCCCTCCGGAGGCCTCAGCAGAGAATCCTTCCTTGCCTCCTCTAGCTCATACAACTCCAAGCTCGTCTCCATCTTCCCATGGTTTCCTCTTCTCCCTGTGTGACACCTCTTCTGTCTCTCACAAGGACATTTATCGTTGGATTTAGAGCCCACCAGCTAAGCCAACATGCTTATCTCAAGATGCTTAGCCTAATTACACCTGCAAAGACCCCTTTTCCAAATACCACATTGACAGGTTCTAGGAGTTATAACGTGGACATAGATTTTTGGGAGTTGACATTCATTCCACTGCAAAGGGTCACTGTGAGGTTTGAGGGTAAAGCTGCCTGGAGAGGGTAAGGTCCAGAGCCCAGCCACGTAGAAAGCATTCAGTAAATGAAAGCAGTTCTCACTGTAAGAAATTTGACATGTTTGTTAAGAAATAAACGCAAAGGCTGGGCATATTGGCTCATGCCTGTAGTCCCAGCACTTTGGGAGGCCAAAGCAGAACACCTTGAGCTCATGAGTTCAAGACCCACCTAAGCAACAAAGTGAGACCCCATCTCTACAAAAAATAAAATAAAAAAATTAGACAGGTGGGGTGGCATGCACCTGTAGTCACAGCTACTTGGGAGGCTGAGGTGGGAGGATCGTTTGAGTCCAGGAGGTGGAGGCTGCAGCGAGCTGTAATCGGGCCACTGCACTCTAGCCTAGGCAACACAGCAAGACCCTTTCTCAAAAGAAAAAGAAAAAGAAAAAAACTTCCATAAAAGCAGATTGCAAATCCTCATAGCAAGACGCAAAGTTACACATGGGCAGAGTGAGAGGTTGGCTTGGGCCGGTGGCCTGCTTGGGGAGGACAGACAGAGACAGAGGGAGTTCCATGCAGAGAGAAGTGGGAAAGTACAGGGCCAAGGGCTAAGCCCAAAGGCATCGGCCAAGATGGGGAGGGGTGGAGGGCTCTGGTTGGAAACCCAAAGACTAGAAGATCAAATGGCCTAGTGTTCAAACATAAGTCTGGGCTTTCTTCTCGAGGTACTGGGGTATCTGAGCAGGGACGGCGTGATTCAAATGGTATGGCGAGGCTTCGTTAGCAGGGAGGGGAGGAGAATCAAGAGGCAGAAAATGAAGGAGACAGACGGGTTTCCAAGGGCCTCCTGTAGCTTGACAGGCATCTCAGGCTCAAGAGAATACCAGGAAAGAAGGAAAGACACCTGTTTGTCACATAAGGCAACTAAGCCTCAGAAACCACAATGGCCTACCCAAGACTGGACATCAATGCAAACCGGGATTTGAACCTGGCTCTGAATTTCCCGACTTTAGATCTGGCTGCGGAGGTAGGCTTGCCAGGCGAACCCCAGGACCACCCCTTGGTCCATGTGGTTACTCATCTTTCATCTATCCACCAAGCCATCTGGCCAATTCATCACCTCCCCATCATCTGGGCACTAATCATCTGTCTTAATAACTGCCCACCATTCAGCTGCCATCACCAGGGTCAGGGCCGCACTCCTGGCACCCAAGCTGCCCAGGGCATTAAGAAAAACACCTGACGATGCTGGTCAGTGATGTTTATTGAGCTCTTATTGTGGGCTGGGCCTGAACTAACTGCTTGATATAAATTCTGTCCTTTATTAATAATTCTTCTAATGTCCGAATGAGGTCAGTACAATTATTGTCCCTATTCTGCAGAGTTGGGGAAACTGGGACTTGTTCAGGTGAATCCCCAGGGCTGACCATGTGGAAAAAGCAGATCTGGGATGCAGATTCAGCTTAATCTGACCCAAGGGCTCCTACCCTGAACCAGCAGCTGGGACTATCCCCAGGGTACCCCTGAGAGCTGCCCCAGCCTGGGGGTGAGGGTAAGGGGTAGGGGGCTTTGTCTTGGCTGGGCCACATCTGTCACACCCCTGTGGCCTGTGCCATCATAATCAGCACCAACTATATAACCAGGTGGGCTGCCAGGGCCTCTGTAAAGCTAGGCCTGCTGGGAGAGGACGAGGAGGAGGCCCTGCCCCTCCAAACGTGGCCTCCTATGGACACCAAGACTCACAGCCTTCCTATCACCCACACCCAGCTCCATAGCAACTCTCAGCCCCAAAGCCGCACCTGCAGCCCGTGCACCTGCACCCGCCACTGCCAGACCTTCAGCCAGAGTTGCAGACAGAGCCAGCGTGGCAGCTGGAGCCAGAACTCCAGCCAGAGCCCAGCCAGCCACCACAACCCAACTGGAGCCCACAGCTCATCCGGCCACCAGAGCCAGAGTCCCAACGACAGTCCACCACCAAAGCGCCACAAAAAGACTATGAACTCCCACCACTCTCCCACGCGGCCCACCATCCTGCACTGCAGCTGCCCCAAGAACAGAAAGAACTTCGAAGGCAAGCTGAACAAGAAAAAAATGGCCAAGAGGATCCAGCACGTGTACAAAACCAAGACGCGGAGCTCAGGTACCCTTTTAGGAGGTGGGGAAGGGCCACCGAGCCCCCAGATGATAGGGAGCAGACCTTGGGGGCAGTGAGAGGAAGGCTGCAGCCAGGTCACAGAGGAACACAGGCAAGGAGGAAGAGGGAGAAGAAAAACAATGGCAGTTGGCTAGTTGAATGTATGATATGTTGATGGACAGGCTCTTTGAAATTGGATGGGTTGATTAGGAGGATGGAAAGATGGACAGATAGCAGATAAGCTAGATGGAAGCATGAATGGAGTTGCGAGGTTGGGTGGATGACTGGGTGGGTAAATAATAAATAGGTAATAGAAAGGATAGTTGGAAGAATGCATTGGTTGAATGATAGGAAGTTTGGATACGATTAGCTGGATGGATGAATAAATGGATGAATGCACTGGCTGGCTAGTTATTGGTTGGTTAGGTAGATGATTAGTTGGAAGATTGTGGTTGGTGGATGAATTGGTTAGAAATAGTTAAATAGCTGTAAAAGTTTTGATGGGTTGGTTTGATTGGTTAAATATTATCTTAATAGAGTAATATAGAGTAATTGAATAAACTGATAGATGGAAGAATAGATATCTAGACTAATGGGATAGAATGGGAAAGAAATGTTGAATAAATGAATGGAATGAGTGAACTAATGAATGGATGGATGACAAATGGAAGGGATAAATGGATGGATAGATGGATTCACATAGGTCAAAAGGACACTGACAGTAGTCTAAACTCTATGTCCCATATTCAATCACAAATGAGTAGCTGTAAGACCTTACAGGAGGTCAGTGACTTCATGAAGTGCTCAGCTATTAAAGGTTCCTTTCCCACTCCCTTAGGACGGAAATCCAACTAATGAGACCGCCTCCTTGGCTTGTTCTGCGTGTCTCACCCAAATGAGAAAATGCTAGGATGAAGTCAATCTTCTTGCAGGAACATGTTACTATGGTGATTTCTACGCAACACTAATTAAAGCTTGTACCTGGAAGACTATCCCTGAGTAGTCAGTCATTTTGATTTCACTAATAAAGGTGTTAAATGTGTTTTGGGGGCCTGCACAGGGGCAGAAATGAATGGGGGTAGGATGCCAAGAAGCCTGCAGAGTCCACTCTGCTTGGATAACAATCTTTTGCCCTGTATACTCCCACATGGGTGTGTACATATGTGGGATGCACACAGGTCCACACCCTATTCACATGATCCACATGACAGGAGACAGGAAGAGGGGTTCAGAATGTGCCTTTTGCAATCCAGAGCATCCTGAGTTTGAATCCTGGCTCATCTTTCGTACTCGCTGTGTGACCTTGGACTGGGACCAACCTCTGAGCCTCACTTGTTGATTCTGTAATATAGTACCAACCTCAATGTTCCTCAAAGCAGCCATTTCAACAAACTTTTACTAAGGGACCAAAGTCTGTTCAGGGGCTGTGCTGGGCTCTGGGAACAGAACTAGAGAACACACAAGGCCCTGCCCTCATGGAACTTACAGTCAGAATGAGCTCTATCAAGGGAGCAGGGTGATGTCATGTCCCCGTGAAGGAATGAGCCTGGGTTAGAACCTGTGTTCCAGAGGAGCTGGCATAGAATCTGAAGGTGCTGTGACACGAGCTGGGGGCACCAGGGGGGCCAGACCATGCCAGGGTTGTACCAAACTCTGCAGGAAGGAGCTCGGACGTTATTCTTGGTGTGAGAAGTCAAGGGAGGGTCCCAACTGGGTGTGTGCTTTTTTCTTTGAGACCATCTCACTCTGTCACCCAGGCTGGTGTTTAGTGATGCAATCATGGCTCACTGTAGCCTTGATCTCCCAGGCTCAAGCCATCCTCCCGTCTCAGGTTCCCGAGTAGCATGACATGCATCACCATGCTTAGCTATTTTTGACTTCTCGCTCTGTCACCCAGGCTGGAGGGCAGTGGCGTCATCTCAGCTCACTGCAACCTCTGCCTCCCGGGTTCAACCAATTCTCCTGCCTCAGCCTCCTGAGTAGCCGGGATTACAGGCACCCGCCTCACCTGGCTAATTTTTGTATTTTTCCCCACTGTGCAGGCGTTCTGTCACTGCCTTTTATTTTTATTTCATTTTACTTTGTTCTGGGATACATGTGCTGAACGTGCAGGTTTGTTACACAGGTACACATGTGCCATGGTGGTTTGCTGTACCTATCAACCCGTCATCTAGGTTTTAAGCCCTGAATGCATTAGGTATTTGTCCTAATGCTCTCCCTCCCCTTTCCCCCCACACCCCAATTTTTGTATTTTTTTAGTAGAGACGAGGTTTCACCATGTTGGTCAGGCTGGTCTCAAACTCCTGACCTCAAGTGATCCACCTGCCTTGGCCTCCCAAAGTGCTGGAATTACAGGCGTGAGCCAC
This sequence comes from Pongo abelii, assembly GCF_028885655.2. Lineage (NCBI taxonomy): Eukaryota > Metazoa > Chordata > Mammalia > Primates > Hominidae > Pongo > Pongo abelii. The sequence goes on along the minus strand of NC_072003.2, from coordinate 12,579,760 downwards.
CGTGCCAGGCCTATTTTTTACTTTTTGTAGAGATGGGGTCTTAAAAACTCCTGGTCTTAAAAACTCCTGAGCTCAAGCAATCCTCTCACCTCGGCCTCCCAGAGTGTTAGGATTACAGGCGTGAGCCAGTGCACCAAGCCTGGTGTGTGTTTTCTTTTTTCTTTTTTTTGAGACGGAGTCTTGCTCTGTTGCCCAGGCTGGAGTGCAGTGGCGCGATCTCGGCTCACTGCAAGCTCCGCCTCCCAGGTTCACACCATTCTCCTGCCTCAGCCTCCTGAGTAGCTGGGACTACAGGTGCACACCACCACGCCCGGCTAACTTTTTTGTATTTTTAGTAGAGACGGTTTCACCGTGTTAGCCAGGATGGTCTCCATCTCCTGACCTCGTGATCCGCCTGCCTCGGCCTCCCAAAGTGCTGGGATTACAGGCGTGAGCCACCGTGCCCGGCCGCCTGGTGTGTGTTTTCAAAGTGGTGCTGGCTGCTGTGTGGAGACTGGATTGCAGGGGATGGGACGGGTTACAGCAATTGGCAGAATGGCAACCCAGTCTAGCGGGGAGATCTTCCACAACAGGTGGGCTGGAGGTTCCTCCCAAGATAATGCCCAGAGTCCTGCCTTCCTCATCCCTCTTCCACAAACATTTACTGAGCACCCACTTGTGTGGGCTTTGTGCTAAGGCCAAGTAGGGAAGATAAGGGTGAACCAGACAGAACGCTGCTTCCAAGTAGGAAACCTGCTCTCATCTGCAGAATGGGCACCCTTGCTGGGGGGCTGGGAGAGGTCAGTGTGTCATGCATGTGACATGGTGTCTGGGCTCAGTGCTTGGCACTCAGTAAACCTCTGCTATTAATATGGCATAAAAAGTACCAGGCAGATTTTCGTGAAGGCTGCCAGACGAAAGGACTGGGGAATGGTCAGGGTCTTGTGTAAACTGGCTTCTGACCTTCATACCCACCAGCCTTGGTTTTAGGGTTAGACTCAAGTTTGCCGTGGTTCTTACTACCCTAGCTGCGGGGGCTGGGACTAGACCACTCTGAGCCTCACTCTCCTCCTCTGTCTAATGGGCTCATCATTCTGACATACTGGGGGGCGGGGTACCCAGCAGCCTGGTGTGTGGTAACGTGCCCAGCACAGCGCCAGACACAGGGTCACATTGTTTTCTTTTGTGCTGCATTTGACATTTGGGCTGAAGGAACAGGGTGAACAGGTGAAGGGAGGTGGGGCAGGAGTAGAAATGAGTGGTGATGGGCTGTCTGCAGGGAAGGGAAATGGACCCAGGTGTCTTGGGGAAGGCCTTGCAGGACTCCAAGCTTTGCTGAGCCTGTCCCAGGCAGTGGCATGACATGGAAGGTCCTCTTTCAGATCTCAGCTGTGTGGCCTTGAGCAAGTCACGTCCCCTGTCTGCATCCTGGTGTTTTCTGTAAAATGGGAGGCTAATGGCGCCTGCCTGGACGGGTCCCAGTGGAGGTACATTGAGATAATGCATCTGCAAGCACCCAAGAGAGGGCCTGGTCCATCCGATGAATGTCACTCAATGTCACTGTCAGTCTCCTTTCCTTGGGTCCCTTTATCCTCCCCTCACAGCAGGGAAATGTTCCAGGTTGTTTCTGTTAGGAGAGGGTGTGGGGAAGCACCTAAGCACACTCGGGAATTCCATTTATCGAGCATCTACTAGATGCCAGATGTTTTGACATAAATGTTTCCACGGAATCCACACTCCTCAACAAGAGACGTTATTGGTCCCACTGTACAGATGAAGAAGCTGAGACTCAGAGGTGAAATAACTTGGTCAAGGACTCCTGGCAGGCAGGACTGAGATAAGAGATTCATGTTTTGCCCAAAACTTCCTGGTTCCCAAATGTAAGGCCACATTAAGCCATGATAGTCACTGACATATCGGTGCAAAAGAGTTAGGGAGAACCTTCTGGGGAACATATTTTGAAAGAGGAAGTGGAGACAGGGTTAGACATGAAGTCAGGGACTTTGAGCCCCACTCACCAAAGGACCTCCCTACTTCCTGGGCAGTGTCCTTTTATGATATTACTGAAGGCAGATCTTTTATTATAAGCCGATGGACTGGGTCACACGTGTAGCTAATGGACCTACCTTTAACTCCACATTTCCTTGAAACCAACACCAACACAACCAACACAAAAGTGGCACAAACACAGATAGTCACATATACAATCATAGCTCACCACAGCCTCGAACTCCTGGCCACATGTACAAAGAAGCGGCTGTTCAAACCCACTCAGACACAGAGACCCACATTCACACATGGACCCCAAATACACATACACACCCCTACACATGCATGCAGGCTCTCAGTCACCTCCCCTGACCCTTCCCACAGGAAACACACATGTAGGCAAGCACTCACAATACACGCCACCCTTGTACAGTCAGACGCACGATGATGACAGGAAAAAAAAATCCAACCACAGATTCATGCTTTCACTTACTCGGCTTGAGGTGGGTGGCAGCAGGTCGGGGACAGGCCTGCTGGAGACCCAAATTCAGGAAATGGAGAGAGACAGACAATAAATCCAGCCAGCAAGAGAGTACGTGGGTTCTGAAGATGATCTATCTTGATACTCAGAGATTTAATTTCAGTGGGCTACTGGGGGGTGAGGTGAGGTCTGGGGAACAATGAGGTGCAGCCTGTCCTGTGGTGGGGTTACCTGCAGGGCTGTCACTCCTGCGGGCCTGAGGGATCACCAAGGGGAAATGCAGTGGTCCTGGGTTGGGGCAGGAGTGGGGAACGGAGTGGTCAGACGAGAGGGCAGACCCTGGTGGAGATGCCCATGTGAGCTATGATTCGAAAGGAAAAACATCTCAAACCCTGCAGCCACACAGACCCAGCTTCAAATCCCAGCTCCCCCATTCCCTCGCTGGGTGACCCCAGTACTATTCCTTAATCTCTCTGAGTCTAAGGTGCATCTCACACTTTGTAAAGAGAACCGAGGAGGCCATGCTGTTGTTCACTGCTGCATCTCCAGGACTTAGCACAGTGTCTGGCACATATTAGGAGTGCAGTAAATATTTGTTGAATAGATGAAAGAAGGAACAGGCATTAAAGCAACAATGAGAAGCCACCACTTATCAAATCAAATAGGCAAAAATGGAAAAAGTATGACAATGGTGAAGGCATGGGGAAACATTGTTGAATGCTTTTGCCCAGAAGGTAAATGTGCACAGCACGCTGGCAGGTGACTGGGTGGCACCTATGAACATTCAAACGATAAGAACAGTTTGTCACATGTGTGCCAAGAGGCTGTACAGGGAGGTGCGGCCACGCTGTTTGCAAGAGCAAAAATACAACCTATGTGTCCACCCATCGGGGACAGCTAAATGAACATACGCTGAGGAGTATCATGCAGTTCTTAAGGAGCATGGGGTCGATCTATATGTGATCTAGCCAGATTGCCAGAGTATCTGTTGGGTGGAAAGTACAAGATGGAGAAAGACATGACATTGACAGAGGGAAAAGTCCTACACAAAGGAATACTTTTTTTTTTTTTTTTAATAATTGGGGTCTTGCTCTGTCACCTAGCCTGGAGTCAAGTGGCACAATCATAGCTCACCACAGCCTCGAACTGACCACAAGCGATCCTCCCAGCTCGACCTCCCAAAGCGCTAGGATTACAGGCGTGAGCCACCACACCTGGCCAAGAAACATCATTTTTATGGGTCAAAATACAAGCACATAGATGCATAGAAAAAGATCCCAGGGTGGGAGCAGTGGCTTATGCCTATAATCTCAGCACGTTGGGAGGCCCAGGCAGGAGGATCACTTGAAGCCAGGAGTTTGAGACCAGCCTAGGAAACAAAGTGAGGCTCTGTCTCCCTAAAAATGAAAAAATTAGCTGGGCATGGCAATGCATGCCACCTACATGGGAGGCTGAGTCAGGAGGATTGCTTGAGCACAGTGGGGGTGGGGGTGGGGGTGTCAAGGCTGCAGTGAGCTGTATTCACGCCACTGCACCCCAGCCTGAGTGACAGAGGGAGACCCAGTCCCAAAAAATAAAAATAAAAATAAAAAAGATCCCAAAGAACAGACCAACCTGGTGCGTGGGTTACCTCAGGGGAGGAAAATTGAAGGAAAAAGAGGATAAAAAAGGAATGAGCATCAGTGAATGCGTCTAACGGGTGCTCAGCGAAGCTCTGTTGAATCTGGAGAGGCAGTAAAGGCATGTGGATATAACATCAACCCCTGCTCTGGGCTTGCTGGTCTGGGCAAGGTGACCCAGAACGCTCTACCACAGAGGGACTCATCACTCCAGGGCAGGCAGAGGTCCAGCCCAGCCCTCTCCCTTCCTCCAGACCTGTCTCCTCCTAGAAGCCACTGGGGCTGCCTTGGGGTGTCCGGCTTACCTTTGGCCTCATGTGCTGCCCAGGGCCTCACATTCTTGTCATGCTCTGCCCAGAATATGTTCTCTCTCCATTCCCTTGGTGAGAGCTTTTTTTTTTTTTTTTTTTGAGGCAGGGTCTCCCTATGTCACCCGGGCTGGAGTGCAGTGGTATGATCTCAGCTCACTGCCATCTCTGTCTTCCGAGCTCAAGTGATCCTCCCACCTCAGGCTCCCAAGTAGCAGGGACCACAGGTGTGTGTGACCATGCCCAGCTAATTTTTTCATATTTTTGTAGAGATGGGGTTTTGTCATGCTGCCCAGGCTGGTCTTGAACTCCTGAACTCAAGTGATGCTCACTCTTTTTTTTTTTTTTTTGAGATGGAGTCTCGCTCTGTCACCTAGGCTGGAGTGCAGTGGCGCCATCTCTGCTCACTGCAAGCTCCGCCTCCTGGGTTCACACCATTCTCCTGCCTCAGCCTCCCAAGTAGCTGGAACTACAGGCGCCCGCCACCATGCCTGGCTAATATTTTGTATTTTTAGTAGAGACGGGGTTTCACTGTGTTAGCCAGGATGGTCTCCATCTCCTGACCTCGTGATCCGCCTGCCTCGGCCTCCCAAAGTGCTGGGATTACAGGCGTGAGCCACCGCGCCTGGCCATGATGCTCACTCTTTACAACTCAGTTGAGGGTCACCCCTCCCTGAGCATGTTTAGGGCACTGCCAACTGGGCCAGTAGACGCTGGGCTTCCCACATTGTGGCATGTGAGGAGACTGCTGCTGCTCTGTGTGCCCTGAGACCAGACGCCTCCTCAGAGAGAACTGGGCCCAATTCTACCTCTCATTGCGATACCCGACATTCTCAACAGCATCACCACAGTTAGGGCCCACGGACATGAGGAATCTTCCTGCACCGCACTCTAACGTCCCCAGCCTGCTGCGTGCTAGCTCTTGTGCTTAGTTTCATAGTTTCTGCAAGTTCTTTGCCCCCTATGTCACCGCTACGGGTCCTTGCTGTCAGCTGCTGACATCTAATTTGTCACTTATGGGATGGGGTGGGGTGGGTAGAAACTGGTTAGGCTTGTTGGAATACTGTGCAAAAATGGAGTGAATAGGCCACGACAAAGATCCCAAGGGATTTACTGAGCAACAGGCACCGTGCTTCCCAGGCTTGGGCTCTGTGAGAGTTCTCTGGGCCACTGGATTCAGTCAACTTGCCTGAAGCCACACAGCTGATGGGGAGGGGAGTTGGGACTGGAAGCAGGTGTGTCTGGACCCCTCCACCAGCATTCCTAGAATTCCACTTTCCTGCCCCTCCTATTTGGCAGCTGTTAACGTAGCAATCTTGACTGCTTTCTGAAAGCCAGTGACTACTGACTACTTCAAGTAACGGCTGACTTCACCTCTCCTTTCTTCACCTCTGCCTGCTACCTGCTAGAAGAGTCTCATCAAGTCTCCAGGACTGGCACCACTTTGGAGTCCAGCCACTGGCTCATGCCATCGCTCCCCGGCCTCTCACACCTTCTCCTTGGACTTGGGTCCTCTGAGCTCACATCCCTCTACCCGCCACTGAGACACACAATCGTTCCTGCGGTGGGAGCAGAAGGGATCTACTCCAAATATCAAAGCAACCTCTCCCGACAGAGGACTTCAGGCCAGGTTCTGCCAAGCCCCAGGGCTCCTCAAAACACCTTCACCAAGTTCCACCAGTTCCCTGAGTTGTGCTCTCCTCATCTGATCCAGGAAACACATAATTTCCAATTCACAGGACCATGGGAAAGTGTCCTAAGGCCACTACTACAGCTCATCGTGGCTAAAGCCCAGCAGCTGGGAAGGTCAGCAGCTAGAAGGCTCTTTCCACACTCAGTCCTATGCTGTCTCTTGGGCTTGGATGGCTGGCCCATGCACTCAGGGCAAAATCCAAAGCCCTGCCACAGCCCAGCAAGGCCCTGCCTGATGGATCAGACCCTGCCAACCTCTATGCCTCACCCCTACACCACCCCCTGGCTCGCTATACCAACTCTCCTTTCCTATCTTCAAGCACCCCCACCACAGGGCCTTTGCTCTGGCTGTTCTCTCCACCTGGGGTCTTCATCCCACTTTTAGAAAGACGTCAGTGCTAATGTCACCACCTCCAAGAGGCTTTCCCTAACTTCCTTATCTCACCCTACAAACACCCAGTCACCCCTTTCTCTCTGTTTCTTTCCCACATAGCACCCAGTATGATCTGCACTGATGGTGTGAATTCACTGACTCCCCTAGGTCTGCCTGAAGATCTCTGAGTCCCCTGAGCCTGGCACACAGTAACAACTCAATAAATATCTGCTGAATAAATACTGAAGAAGTGAAATAGATATGTTATTATCCCATCTTGCAAATATGGAAACTGAGGCACAGAAAAGCTAAGAAGCTGGCCCCAGGCCACATGCTTATGAAATGACCCATTTAAATTCAGACCAGCGGTCAGCAGAATCTATACTGTAAGCCCTATTGCTCGGGGTTCCCAGGGGCACAGACTTCCATGGGAACCTCCCTGACACATGGGTTAGAGGAAAAGGAGGGCTGAGGAATTTCGGGGCAGAGGCCAGTTTCACGATTACACACCCTGGCCAGCAGCTACTTTTCCTAGCAAGGTGCCACCAAAGCTGGAAAGAGAAACTGAAAAGCTAAGTGCCATAAGCCACCAGGATCTTGACTTCCCCCAGATGCTGGCTGGGCTCCTCACATTTGGGGTACGAGGATGTGCCAAGATAGGGAGGAGAATGTTCCCACACATCTGGCTCTGGTTGTGGTTTAGTAAGCTGTGGATATAGGGTTGGCCCATCCGCCCCGTGACAAGAGGTCATTGTGCCAAGCACCGACGCCATGCCTGGCATTTTGCCCTTGGCTCTGCATGTCTGGCTGCTCTGTGAGGTACGAGATGTCCAGAGCTCACTTTGCAGTTGGGGCAAATGAGGTCCCAAGAGGGCAGTTCACTTGCCCAAGGTCATGCAGCAGGTCTGGGGTCAGAGCCTGGTCCCATCCTACCGAGCACTCTGAGCCCCTCAGGGTTTTGCACTGCCTGGCTTCCCGTGAGCCTGGTGCCCAGCCCTCCAGGAGAACAGCCCACAAGGTGGATGCTTGTCAACCAGCAGATTTCTTTTTCTCTTTCGGCATCTGGATTTGGTTTCATTTTGAACACAGGACTTCAGAAAATGAAACCAAAGCTGTCTGTCACTGGTGGCAGTGAGGAGAACCCACGTGTGCTGAGTGTACCCTTAGAAGCTTTCCAGCTCCCTTGCTGTGCCTTCCCTGGCCTGTGGTCCCTGTACTAGGGCTTCAAACACAGATATAAGGCAGTGCTTTGGGAAGCCAGGGCAGGAGGGTCACTTAAGGACAGGAGTTCGAGACCAGCCTGGGCAACGTAGTGAGACCTCATCCCTACAAAAATTTTTAAAAATTAGCCAGGTGTGGTGGCATGTGCCTGTGGTCTCAGCTACTCAGGAGGCTGAGATGGGAGAATCTCTTGAGCCCAGGAGGTCGAGGCTATAGTGCCTCCTCGATCCTATCACTACACTCCAGCCTGAGCAACAGAGCAACACTCCATCTCTTTAAAAAAAATGGACACGGGTTGAAGCCATGTGTCTGTGGGCTCCAACACACTGCCACACCCACAGGCACTCTCGGATGAACAACAAACATCTACCGACTGCTTATTATACACTATGGGCTGTTTTAAGCACCTTACCCATAATCACTCATTTAATTCCCACACAACCCCGGGATGGAGGTACTATTTATTTTTCTTTTTGAGACAGGGTCTTACTCTGTTGCCCAGGCTGGAGTGCAGTGATGCAATCGTGGCTCACTGCAGCCTCGACCTCCTGGGCTCAAGCAATCCTCCTGCCTCAGCCTCCCAAGTAGCTGGGACTACAGGTGCAATCCACTACGCCTGGCTGAATTTTTTTTTTTTTTTTGTACAGAGGGGGTCTCACTTTGTTGCCCAGGCTGTTCTCAAACTCCTGGGCTCAAGCAATCCTCCTGTCTTGGCCCCCCAAGTGCTGGGATTATAGGCACCAGCTACTGCGCCCTGCTAGAGGTACTATTATTATCCCCATTTCACAGATAAAGAAACCATGGCAGAGAGGTTAATTACATGCTCAAGGTCACAAGAATAGAAAGGTGCAGAGTTGCAACTGGGTCTCCTTGTATTCCATCACCCGCCACAGAATGTGGCCCCCAGCTGATGTTCAGTGGACATCTCTCGAATGACCACACACCTGACCTCTGGTGCAGGCAAGGTTCTGCATCTTCTCTCACCCCCTCACGCACGCGCACGCACACACACGCACAACCTAGGAGGCTACACCAATGACCACCACCAGCCCTGGCCACACGCAGATTCAGTGTACTGATGGGGTGCTAAGCCGGGCTGATTCTGGGCCACCACCTGTGTTCAGGAGGTGAATAAGGACCTAGGCTCTGCCTCGGGAAGGAGGCATCGTGGGGCCAGGGATGCGGGAAGAAGGACCAGGCACCAGGGCTTCCAGGGTAGAAGCCGTCTGGGCTGCCGCCTGACAGCTGTCTGTAGAGGGCAGTGTGTCCCAGTGTGAGGCCAGTAACCAAGTCCCCAGCCTAGCCAGGCTTTTATGTGGCCCCTTGTGATGCTGGGGCTCCTCACATGCCTTCATTCAAAAATACACGGAACAGCCAGGCACCTACTCCATGGCCTTGCACGACAATCGGAATCACCAAATCACAAACACGTGTGCAAATTACAGCCCTGACCACCGACCGCTCACCATCCCAAGCCCCGCCCGTGTGTGTGGTGGGAAGGCAGTCTTTGAAGGGCAGATGCTTGACGGAGCAGTAGGCGGGGGAAATCTATGAGGAAGGGGTCGGGGGAGAGGAGGGCTAGGAAACCAGGTTTGGGGATTCATCACGTCTGAGAATGCACCATTTTTTCACTGGGCTCCAATTTGATGTCGTCCAGCTGCTCCTGTCCCCAAAATGAAGACGGGGAAGGCGGGATCCAGGTCCAGAGTTCCCAATCTGCAAGCCATTGCAAATCCCAGCCCCTCCCCGGCCTCAGTTTCTTCCGCAGCCGGGTAGTGGGAGCGCAGGGAGGGCAGTCGAGGCCACCAGGGACCTTGCCCGGCCCCGCCCAGTTTCCTAGGAACTGGGCCGGGGTGGAGGCGCCCGCGCCGCCAGGAGTTCCTCTGAAGCCTGTGGTCAGGCTGCCGCTTCCCGGGAAGCCCGAGCCAAGACCAGAGACCGCGGACGCCCGGGGCTTCGGGACAGCAGGGCGGGCGACTGAGGGAGTCGACGGCGGGTGGAGCAGGGGCTAGGAGGGGGTCTAGGGGTGGGGTCAGGCTCAGGGTTGGGGACACCTTCTGTGACCTCCTGGGGAGATCTGGCTGCAGGGCAGGAGAGGACAGGGCTCTGCCCCCCGCGGGTGTGGAGACACCTGGGGCGGAGGAGGGTGTGTCAGGGAGCGTCCCAAGAGGGCCTGGCAGCAGAAAGTGGAACCCGAGGTAGCGGGGCAAAAGCGGGGTCGCCAAGTCCGAAGGAGGCGTCCGAGAAGTGGCCGGAAGGCGCAGGGTCGGGGCCAGAGCCCCTCGAGGGGCGGGTGCTGGGGCAGGTGCGAACAGGCGGGCAGAAGGCCCCGCGGGAGGGTCCAGGGGAGATGGAAGCAGGGCCACAGCGGTCCTCGCCGGGCGCCACCGCGGAAAGAAAAACCGAAAGTGGAGCTGGGGGCGGGGCCGGCAGGGGGCGGGGCCTCCCGCCGTCGCTAGCCCCGCCTCCGAACCGGTTTAAAAGACTGGCGCAGGGGCGGGCGCCGAGCAGAGCGAGCTGCGGCCGTGGCAGCTGCACGGCTACTGGTCCCGGAGCATGCGCGAGAGCCGCCCCGGAGCGCCCCGGAGCCCCCCGCCGCCCCGCCCGCGGCGCCCCGCGCCCCGCCGCCAGGTGAGCCGGGCCCTGGGCGAGGAGGCGGGAGGGAGGAAGAAGGAGGGAGGGAAGTCCAGGGCAGCCAGGAGTCGGGCGGGCCTCGGGGGCTGCAGGATGGGGTCGCGGCCGCCATGCCCCTGGCCCCCGCCGGCCCCACCCAGGCCGCCCCCCGCGCGCGGGGCTCCCGCAGCACAGCGTTTCTCCGGCCCTAGCCCAAATCGCCCAGACCAGGCGCGGATCTGAGCCTGGCCAGCAGGCGGCGGGCGCGGGGCGACGAGCCGGGGCCGGACGGCTGGAGCCAGAGCCGGCTGCTCTCCACGCCCCCCTCTCGCTGCTGCCCGGAGGCCGGACTCCGCCTCCACCGAGCCCCCACCCGCCGGGAAGAGCTCCGCGGAGTACAGAGCCCATTTTCTAGCTGTGTCTACTGAGGCTGAACGGATCCGCGCGGACTTGGTGCTCCGCGCTCGCCCCCTGGGGCCAGGTCCGCCGGGAGTGCCGCCCTCCGGAGTTGTCCCGCGGGCGCTCACCTGCCCGGCCCCGCAGCGCCCCAGCTCACCGCCTTGTCTCCCCCGCAGCGCACCCCCGGACGCTATGGCCCACCCCTCCGGCTGGCCCCTCCTGTAGGATGGTAGCACACAACCAGGTGGCAGCCGACAATGCAGTCTCCACAGCAGCAGAGCCCCGACGGCGGCCAGAGCCTTCCTCCTCTTCCTCCTCCTCGCCTGCGGCCCCCGCGCGCCCGCGGCCGTGCCCCGCGGTCCCGGTCCCGGCCCTGGCCCCCGGCGACACGCACTTCCGCACATTCCGTTCGCACGCCGATTACCGGCGCATCACGCGCGCCAGCGCGCTCCTGGACGCCTGCGGATTCTACTGGGGGCCCCTGAGCGTGCACGGGGCGCACGAGCGGCTGCGCGCCGAGCCCGTGGGCACCTTCCTGGTGCGCGACAGCCGCCAGCGGAACTGCTTCTTCGCCCTCAGCGTGAAGATGGCCTCGGGACCCACGAGCATCCGCGTGCACTTTCAGGCCGGCCGCTTTCACCTGGATGGCAGCCGCGAGAGCTTCGACTGCCTCTTCGAGCTGCTGGAGCACTACGTGGCGGCGCCGCGCCGCATGCTGGGGGCCCCGCTGCGCCAGCGCCGCGTGCGGCCGCTGCAGGAGCTGTGCCGCCAGCGCATCGTGGCCACCGTGGGCCGCGAGAACCTGGCTCGCATCCCCCTCAACCCCGTCCTCCGCGACTACCTGAGCTCCTTCCCCTTCCAGATTTGACCGGCAGCGCCCGCCGTGCACGCAGCATTAACTGGGGTGCCGTGTTATTTTCTGTTATTACTTGCCTGGAACCATGTGGGTACCCTCCCCCGCCTGGGTTGGAGGGAGCGGGTGGGTGTAGGGGCGAGGCGCCTCCCGCCCTCGGCTGAAGACGAGGCCGCAGTCACCTTCTCACCTCTTGAAGGGGTCCTCCCCCTCCTGGTGCTCCCTCTGGGTCCCCCTGGTTGTTGTAGCAGCTTAACTTAACTGTATCTGGGGCCAGGACCTGAACTCGCACCTCCTACCTCTTCATGTTTACATATACCCAATATCTTTGCACAAACCAGGGGTTGGGGGAGGGTCTCTGGCTTTATTTTTCTGCTGTGCAGAATCCTATTTTATATTTTTAAAAGCCAGTTTAGGTAATAAACTTTATTATGAAAGTTTTTTTTAAGAAAAAAAAAAAAGTTTCTAGAGAGTGTGCTTTGGCCAAAAGTCTAACTTGGTTCTGAAAAGGTCCAGGGGAGAGGGTACTAAGGCTGACCTGCTGGACTGCAGGTGGTGTACAGGGCCTGCTCTGTGGCTGGGCATCCCTCACGGTTCCACCCACACCTCTCCAGGGAGAGAAACGGTTGGTCTAGTTTTGGCGTGTGTCCGGTAAGACAGCAGCTCGCGTTCGAGCACTTTGTGCGTACCAGCCCTAATTCTGTGCTTTGCATGCTTAAATTTACTTAATCCTATATAGAGACACAACCCTGTGAGGCACGGGCTCTTATTTCCATTCTACAGAAGGGAAAACTGAGTAAATCTGCCCGTGGCCATTCCTGTCAAAGACAACACTTGGGCCTTTTTTTTTGGCTGTCCACTGAGCATCTATCTGCTTGAAATGGATAACACAGAGGAAACTTCTTTGGTTCTATGACCACAACAGCTTCCAGGAAGAGGGTGGGGGTGGGGGCTTAGTGAGTTTTTGGACAGAGGAGTGGCACATTGTGAGACAGCGTCAAGGGATACTCATTTGAGATGAGATGAGGGATACAGGGCTGGGTCTAGCTTCCTTCTTCTCACTCTGTTCTGTCTTGTGTACTTTTTGGTGAACACACAACTTGGAGCCAGAAGGAGGCTGTGTGGTCTGTGGTGGTGGGAGAGTGCTGCTGGCGGCTAGGGCAATTCCCCTTGCCTCCCTGGGCTTCCACCTTTCTAAGGGCAACTTTCTGCACATCATAGAGGAGGTTGATGTTTTCAGGAGCCAGGGAAGGGAAGGGTGGCTCCAGGACGTTTGTGGGGCTGGCCCACAGCACCAGAAAGTGCCCAGGACCTGGGTTTCTGGCAACTCTGTGTCTTTGGCCAGCCTGACACATGGGCCATGCTGGTAACTTGAGGGTTGTACTCAACACATGGTGAACTGAGTCATTTTCAGGTTTAGGGTTAAGCAGCCTGCTGGACACGTCACACTTCATCTTTAGAAGCTAGAGTGGCCCTCTTCAGCCTTGGACACACATATAATAGTGTTCTAATGCTTAATAATACCTTTCAGACTTGAAAGTACAGCATAAAATTAACTTGATGGTCAGAGATCCAGAGCAGCCCCAGCCTGTCTTGGGGATTAAGTAGGCTCCAGGACTTTAAGGATGGCCAGAAGAGATTTAGGATCTCAGAGAGTTTGGCAATTTCATCCCTTAGTAAGGTGAAGTGGGAGGGAAGGAGGTGATGTCTTGTCTCTACCTCCAAAAAATCTTGCTTTTTCTTTTTCTTTTTTTTTTTTTAGCCACACCCCTGCCTGTCCTTGTCTGCTGTGGATTAGTTAAGTCCTATCCTTGTTCTTTCCTGTCTGTTGCCTGCTGTGGGCAGTGTCTGGAGAAAAAGAAATCCAAGATGGCAATGCTTGAGGATCGGGCTGTAATACTAGTATACTCACAGAACCTTAGTGACCACTCACTGGCTGTGCTGGCCCCATTTTACAGATGGGAAAACAGGCTCAGAGAGGCAAAGCAGGACCACAACAAGGGGTGGAGCCAGATTTTGCAAACCCACTTAGGACTTTTTCAGAGGCTAGGTACAACTAGGCAACCCGAGGACCTAACCGTTGCAATAATAATAGCAGCAGCTGCTCGTATTTCTATGTAGCATTGTCTGTGCAGGAACCGCTCCCAGGTCCCGCATCACCTATGTAAAGCATTGAACTCACACCCAGCCTTCCGATGTAGGTACTGTGAACATCCCCATTTTACAGATGGGAAAACAGGTCCTCCTCGAAAGAGGGGTCAACTAGCAGGTAGCTTGCAATATGTTACAGTCTTTTTTTCCTCCTTTGAAAAAAGTATAAAAATCATATTTTCCTTGCACAAGTGCTGGGTATCCAAACCCATTCCCCTTGCAGAACTTGAAGCAGAACAGCTAAGAGTAAAGGCCCCCTCTGATCACACTTCCCAGAGCTGGCCCCTTCCTCCCTTTATGAGTCACTTAAATCCATACGAACATAGCTACAGTGACCTAAAGCCCTGGGAGCTGCGCCCCACGTCCCGTGTGACAAAGTGTATGCAGGCACCACTGAAGGGGGAAAAGGCTGTATGTGTGTGTGTGTGTGTGTGTGCGCGCGCCACTGAAGGGGGAAAAGGCTGTGTGTGTGTGTGTGTGTGTGTGTGTGTGCGCGCGCGCGCGCGCGTGCGCGTGCACCAGCAACATGTGGCTTCCCGGGTGGTGCAGATTCTGTCTCTCTCTCCAACCTCAGCTTCATGATTCAGCAGCGCTGACGTCAATTTACAAGAATGAAAAGTGAGAGGAGGGTTTGTGTGTGCAAGAGACTGAGGTGGGGGCCCAGGTGCAGTGGAGGTGTCCTCCCCACTGAGCGGGTAAGCCAGGGCAGTGTGGGGTGGGCACCATGAGAAAGGAGGCACTCTTTGGAATGACGAGGACTGTGTGTGGGTGTAGGGACAGCCTGTGAGCAGCCTCCAAGCCACCCTCGAGCTGAAAACTCTGGCCCCCGTTTTCCAGATGAGGAAATGGAGGCTCAGACAAGTGCAGCCACCTACTCAAGGTCACACAGCTCAAAAGTGATGGCCAGGACTTGGACCAAATCCATCCCACTCTAAACAACAAGACAGATTTCTTCTTCTTCTTTTTTTTAAAGACAGAGTCTCGCTCTGTCACCTAGGCTGGAATGCAGTGGCGAGGTCACAGGTCACTGCAGAATCAAACTCCTGGGTTCAAGCAATCCTCCCGCCTCAGCCCAGGGACTGAGTAGCTGGGACTACAGGTGTGAGCCACCACACCCATCTAATTTTCTTGTTTTTGGTAGAGATGGGGCCTCACTATGTTGCCCAGGCTGGTCTCAAACTCCTGGGTTCAAGCGATCCTCCCACCTCAGCCTCCCAGAGTGTTGGGATTACAGGCATGAATCACTGTGCCCAGCGCAGGATGGGTTTCTTAAATAGTGAGAGAAGGGATGGGATAAGGGAGGAGTCTGGTGAAAATGCATATTCCTAGGCCTCACTCCGCCTGCTTGATCCTCCCAACCTTATGAGTAGGTACTGTCATTATCCCAGGAAGTGGCGAACTGAGCCTCTTCTATGACATAATAGGTAGAAAGTGCTTAGTGCACAACTTAGCATGTGGTAGGTGCTAAATACATCTCTGAATGATGAGGTGCCAATAATGATAGTTGAGGTTAATATAGCAAACACTGAGCACCTCCTATGTTACAGGCATTATCCTTTTTCTCCTCCTCTTTTTCTTTTTCTTTTTTTTTTAAAAGATGGGGTCTCACTCTGTTACCCAGGCCGGAGTGGAGTGGTGTGATCACAGCTCCTGTAGCCTTGACCTCCTGGGCTCAAGCGATCCTCCCACCTGAGCCTCCTGAGTAGCTGGGACTACAGGCATGCACCACCATGCCTGGCTAATTTATTTTTGCCAAGATGAGGTCTCCCTATGTTGTCTAGGCCAGTCTTGAACTCCTGGGCTCAAGTGATCCTCTCACCTCAGCCTCCCAAGATGCTGGGACTATAGGTGTGAGCCACTGCGCCCAGCCAGGCATTAATCTAAGCCGAAGGATACAGGAATGAACAAAATAGAGGGGTCTGAACCCTGCTTACAGAGTTTACATTCAGGGCCTTGGACAGTAAATAACTAAACATGAAACAAAGGAAAAGGAACATTCCAAGTACATAGTGACAGTGGTCAGATGAAAACTCGACAGGGTGGTTGGATAGTGGATGGGGCTCTTTTAGAAAGGTCAGGAGGTGACACTGACATTATTGTGCCTGGAATGACAGAAAGGCGCCAGCCAGGCAAAGCCAGGAGATGAGATGAGCAGTCCAGGCAGAGGGAAGAGCGAGTGCAAAGGCACTCAGTCAGGAAGGAGTTCGGCCCATTCAAGAAGGCTGGCAGAGTGGGAGGGGTGAAGAAGCGCGAGGGATGGGCAGGGGCCCGGGCACGTGGGGCCCTGTAGACCTTGGTGGAAAGTGTGGATTTCAAGATTGATGGGGAACGTGGAGGTAACCTGATCTGGCCTGGTTGCTGGGTGGAGATGAGCTAAGCAGAGGGCCTGGTGAGATGGGCTTCGGCTTCCTGCCTCATGCTGTATATTTACAAGGGAGCGGTTCATCCTTGGCCAGGCCCTTTGGCTCCAGCCAATCAGACCAACGGCAAGGGAAGGCCACAGGACTTGCCTGGTGGATGCTGGGCCAAGAAGGGTGTGGCCAGTTCCACCTGGATGCCAGCTTTGTACCTCTCACCCGGCCTCCCACTGCCATCACTCAGAGCCTCCCCAGGGCTGGGAGCTTACCAGGAATAACACGGTGGGCTTGGCCTGATTTGGGGGTAGGGGGTATCTAGTTTCCCCTAGAGAAGAAGGCACAGTTTTCACCAAAGCACATTCGTACAGGGACAACGGTGCCCAGGTGGGCGCTCAAATTGTCCCAACCGTGGTCCTGGCTCTGCGACCCGACCGATGGCCCTCAGGGGAAACAGGTTCTACAATGACTGTACGGCCCCAGTACAACCTCCCCAATCCCCTCCTTCCCCCGACACCCAGGGCGAGTCCGGCATCCCACGCCGCAGCCCTGCATGGCTCCCCGCAGCGCACAGAAGGCCCACGTCCAGGACGGCCCAGGGATCTGGGCAAGGCACTCACCGCGCTCCCTCCTGTTTCAGGGCCTTTGCTCGTGCTGCTCCCTCGTCCCGTGCATCAGGAGTGCTGTCTACCAGCCGGGGTCGGGGTCCAGGCAGATAAATGAAGTCGGGTCAGCTTTTGTCCAGCTGACGCCCCACGGCGCCTGCACTCTCGAGAGGCCACCACGCGCCGCGCCAGTGACGTCATTGCGCCGCTCTCCCCACCAACCGCTGCCCGAGGCCCACTCGGCGTGGCTCGGCCACGTTCGGCTTGACTTGGCTCGGCTCGGCCACACTCGGCTTCCCTCGGCTTCCTCTCGGCCTCTCGGAAGCACTGCTGGCTCCGCAGCCCTTCTGGCCTTCAAGTGGTTCCCAGTTCTCGTGGTACGTCCTGCCTGCCGGGATCTCAGGGCTCTTGGAAGACCCCAGGCCCGGGGAGGGCATGTCCCGAGGGCATGCCAGGTCAAGGCCACAATAGCAAGCCCTCTCCCACGCCCTGTAGTCCTCAGAGACCAACGTGTTCTCCCACCCCATTCCGGTCCACAGCAACCCTTGCCTACCCAACCTCACATAGACCTTGGGTCTTGAACCTCTTTTCCTACCTGGAAATGAGGTTAAGAACTACCCACCTCATGGGTGAAGTTCAATCAAAGAATGCCTGAAAAGTGCTTAATACTTGATGTGTGCCCAGTCATTGGAATCAGCCCTCTCTGCTTGATTCTTTCATTGCTGCTGTTTATTTGTTTGTTTGTTTGTTGTTGTTTGAAACACCGTCTCATTGACTGGGCGCGGTGGCTCACGCCTGTAATCCTAGCACTTTGGGAGGCCGAGGTGGGCGGATCACTTGAGACCAGGAGTTTGACACCAGCCTGGCCAACATGATGAAACCCCGTCTCTACTAAAAATACAAAAATTAGCCGGGCGTGGGATGCTGAGGCAGGAGACTCGCTTAAACCTGGGAGGCGGAGGTTGCAGTGAGCCGAGATGGCACCACTGCACTCCAGAGTGGGTGACAGAGCAAGACTCCGCCTCAAAACAAAAAAACAAACGAAAAACAGTCTCACTGTCGCCCAAGCTGAGTGCAATGACACAATCACAGCTCACTGCAGCCTCAAAATCCTGGGCTCAAGCAACCCTCCTACCTCAGCGTCCCAAGTAGCTGGGACTACAGGCATGCAACACCACACTTGGCTATTTTTTATTTTTTACTTCAGACGGTGGTCCTGCTATGTTGCCCAGGCTGGTCTCGAAATCCCGGCCTCAGTGATTCTCCCACCTTGTCCTTCCAAAGTGCTGAGATTACAGGCATGAGCCACCGCACCCAGACAGAACTATAATAATAATTATTATTTTGCATCACACCAGCTGTGCAGAGGATCTGAATCAGCATAGCCATGAGGTCAGACACACCTGGTCCCATTCTCAGGTTGCTTCTTGCTAATAACAGCAGTGACTGCCAGCTCACCCATGTCGCTAGACGCTAGGCATGCTTCTAAGTAATTCATGCGTAGTATCCCAATTAATCCTCACAAGAACTGTATGAATCAGGTATGACTATTACTACCTTCATTTTGCAGATGAGGACACTGGGGCACAGGGTTAAATAACGGGCTTGGGTCACACTGCAGGTAGGTAGCAGAGCTTTGGTGGAGGGGTGGATTCTAATCTCGGGCAGCCTAATTTTATAGCCATGCCTTCATTTTCATCTCTAAGCTGAGGCTGTCACACCAGTCACTGGAGCTTCACTTGTATTTTTTTTTTTTTTTTGCCAGATCTGTCCAAGTCCCCAGCTGTTCTGTTATTTAATTAATATTTCCTGCAAATTAAGTTACGTGATTTCCTTAAGTAAATTTTATTTCAAAGGAAATGTTTTATTACCATAGATGGAAGGTGGAATCACCTGCAACAAAGAGGTAACCCTTAAGCAATGCAATGAAATCCAAAAATTGTAAGTTCTAGCTAGATACTGCTGTGTGCTGAGCAAAAAGTCTGCTCCATGTTTGGTTGAGAGTCAGAAAAAGAAAGAAGGAGGCTGGGCACAGTGGCTTGCGCCTGTAATCCCAGCACTTTGGGAGGCTGAGGTGGGCGGATCACCTGAGGTCAGGAGTTTGAGATGAGCCTGGCCAACATGGAAAAAGAAACTCTGCCTCTACTAAAAATACAAAAATTAGCTGGGCATGGTGGCACACACCTGTAATCCCAGCTACTCGGGAGGCTGAGGCAGCAGAATCACTTGAACCTTGGAGGTGGAGGCTGCAGTGAGCCGAGATCACTGACACTGCACTCCAGCATGGGAGACAGAGCAAGACTCTGTCTCAAAAAAAAAAAAAAAAGAAAAGAAAAGAAAAGAAAAAAAGAAGAAGGAGAGGCCGGTCGCGGTGGCTCACGCCTGTAATCCCAGCACTTTGGGAGGCTGAGGTGGGTGGATCATGTGAGGTCAGGAGTTCAAGACCAGCCTGGCCAACATGGTGAAACCCCATTTCTACAAAAATACAAAAATTAGCCAGGCATGATGGCAGGTACCTGTAATCCCAGCTATTCGGGAGGTTGAGGTGGGAGACTTGCTTGAACCCGGGAGGCAGAGGTTGCAGTGAGCCAAGATCGTGCCATTGCACTCCAGCCTGGGTGACAGAGTGAGACTGTTGGAAAAAAAAAAAAAAAAAAAAAAAAGGAGAAGGAGAAGGGAGAGTATTAGCAAGCATTGGAGAGGTGTTTATGACACAATAGCACCAATATGAGACTTTCTTTTTGACTTAAGCAGAAAGACTACAAGAGGATGAAAATATGAAATCACAGTTTCACAGAGGAGGAGGGGCTTCGATGTTTTATAAAAATGTCCATGTTTCACCTAAAAGCCCCACCCAGAGACCCTCCAGGGCACTCGTCCCACGCCTGGAGAAACACTGTGAGCTGTGTGCTATTGAGAAGTAGCCCCTTCACTGATGCTGAGCCTCAGTTTCCTCACCTGTGAAATGGCATAGGCACCCAGAGCTCACAGTGTGTGAAGGATTAAAAGAAAGTGATAATAGGCCCGGCGAGGTGGCTTATGCCTGTAATCCCAGCACTTTGGGGGGCCAAGGCAGGCGGATTGCTTGAGCTCAGGAGTTTGAGACCAGCTTGGGCCACATGGTTGAAAACCCATCTCTACCCACCCCCAACAAAAAAAAAAAAAAAAAAAAAAATTAGCTGTGTGTGGTGGCATTCACCTGTAGTCCTAGCTATTCCAGAGGCTGAGGCACAAGAATCGCTTGGACATGAAAGGTGGAGGTTGTGCTGAGCCAAGGTCATGCCACTGCACTCCAGCCTGAGCGACAGAGTGAGACCCTGTCTCAAAAAAAATAAAAAATAAAAAAGTGATAATAAACTGTGGAACCCAGCATACGTGCTCAACTAAAGGTATGATATTCCCAGGGCAGGCTGGATCCTAAGTCAGGGGACCCTGCCTCTGACCCCAGCTTGTACTGTTGAAAATGAAACCCCCAGCATGCCCAGCCCTGGGCATCTTTCTGCCATTTGTCTCACCTTTGCCAAGTCCTCTCGTAGCCAGCCTTCTGACAGGAAAGGCCACAGTTGCCAGAAGTTGGGTCAAAGTGAAACTACCTCAGGTCCAGCCTGGGCAGGGGTGTGGGGGCAGGGGAGGAAGGCACACTCAAACCTTAAAGCAGGCTCCCCTTCACTGGATTCACAATGGGGAAACTGAGGACCAGAGATGTGGGCCCCAGCCCCCTTTGCAGGCATTAGGAGGGAATTGGGTATGATTATTCAAATTGCAAATTTGATCACCTTACACCCCCAGTTATACACTTAGCTCCCACTGCAAATAAAAATTACTGTCAGCTCACCCTTATCTAGCACATTCCAGTTAGGTATTATTATTGTCTAATTTTACAGACAGGGAAACTGAGGCCAGGAGAGGTTATGTTTCTTGTCCATGATTTCAAGGTAGTCAAAGTAGTAGAAGCAGTATTTGAACTAAACAAGGTGACTCCACAGTGTTCCAGCAGCTCTCAACTGCTAGATACTCAAATATGACCCCTTTCCCGTGAAACTTGAGGCTCCCCGCCATCTGGCCTCAATGTACATTTCCAACCACACCTCATTCCTGTCACATTCCTCATCTGCTCCCATTTACCCCAATTTCTCATGGTTCCCTAGGCCTTCCTAGCTCCCCAGGGAAAGCCTTTGCTGTTTCCCTTGCTTTCTTTTCACTTGACAAACTCCTACTCAACCTTCAAAACCCAATTCAGCAAACACCTCCCCTAGGAAGCTCTCCTTAACTTTTTCGGCTGGGTCCCACTGCCTCTGTTAAAAGTCCACGTGAGGGACTGCCAAGAGGTTTGCTCTGTCTTACAGATTGAGTGCCAAGAGGGCAGGGACCTCTCTTTGAGAGAGTTCAACCTCTGTAACATAAGCAAGTTTACTTAATCACTGATTAAACCAGTTTGTGCCTCAGTTTCCCCATTTGTTAAGCACGAATTATCACTGTCACTATCTCCCAGGACTGTTAAGGGGGTGTAAATGCATGAACGTCACAAAGTGCTTAGAAGCATGCCTGGTACAAACAAAGTTCTCTAGGAAAACAAAAAACAAAAAATAAAAAAATTAAAAAAACAGAAATTTCTCTAGAGGTCAGATACCAGCCCCTCACCGAGTGCAGATAATGGGCTAAGTAATGGAGCAAGGAGCAATGGAGACAAGGATGTAAATGGGGTGGGGCACGATGGCCCACACCTGCAATCCCAGCACTTTGGGAGGCTGAGGCAGGCGGATCACTTTAGGTCTGGAGTTTGAGACCAGCCTGGGCAACATGGCGAAACCCCGTCTCTACTAAAAATACAAAAATTAGCCAGGTGTGGTGGTGTGTGCCAGTAATCCCAGCTACTCCGGAGGCTGAGGCAGGAGAATCACTTGAACCCAGGAGGCGAAGTTTGCAGTGAGTTGAGATTGCACCACTGCAGTCCAACCTGGGTGTCAGAGCAAGACTCCATCTCAAAAAGAAAAAAAAAAAAATGGAATGGAGGAAAGGAGGAACCAGGGCACGGGGGTGAAGGAGACACTAACCCAGCCCCTCCCTAAGTGCAGGTATGGTGTCCTGCCCCATCATGTGTCAGGCATAAAACTAGTGAATATTTTCTTTCTTTTTTTTTTCCTCCAAATTCCTGGTTTAATAAAGACTTGTTTGTTTTGAGGAAAAAAGGTCCCAAATATCAGGCTGTTCACAAAAATAACCCACAGTACAACTTTAGAAAATAAATCTTTTTTTTTTTTTTTTTTTTTTTGAGACGTAGTCTCGCTCTGTTGCCCAGGCTGGAGTGCAGTGATGCGATCTCAGCTCACTGCAAGCTCCGCCTCCTGGGTTCACGCCATTCTCCTGCCTCAGCCTCCCAAGTAGCTGGGACTACAAGCGCCCACCACCATGCCCGGCTAATTTTTTTTTTTGTATTTTTTAGTAGAGACGGGGTTTCACTGTGTTAGCCAGGATGGTCTCGATCTCCTGACCTCGTGATCCGCCTGCCTCCGCCTCTCAAAGTGCTGGGATTACAGACGTGAGCCACCGCGCCTGGCCTAGAAAACAAATCTTCAGACTATAACACTAATTATTTTTCTAGAGGCTACATTTGACATGCCAACTCTCACTCACAAAAATACATTGTTACATTTGTACATTTGTTACATTGTGCATTGTTACACAGCACACTAATGTAGGGGAGTAACACACATACTTCGAACTCAAAGCTGCTTTCAGGAGCTACTCAACTCAATGAGATTGCCTTTGCAGTTAGGGAAGCAACTACTGAACTTACGTATGAATGAAAAGAACTGTACTCCCTGCAAGACAAGATATTATTTTGGAGGCAGTTGATAACACCATACATCCTTTTTATTGTTAAAGTCATAAAGAGATATCAAAATTAAAAGCAAAAATTACAGGGTAAGACAACAAAACTACTAGAAGTGTCAAAGGAAGTGAAAATGGGACTAGGCGCAGGGTAATATGAATTAGTGAACATGGGAAGGACAAGGGTGAGGAGGACAGTGAGCATGTGCTGAAGATACTAGAGGAGAGGATCTGGTGAAAAATTTGATCTTAGACAAGCACCTAGGTAAAGAAATAATGGGATAAGATTTCTAAGCCCCACCATGTGCTTAAGAGCCATCTTCACCATTGGTGCTGTCTCTGTCATCCTCTCCTTCCTCAGCCTCTTTTTCATCATCCTTGATCAACTCCAGCTGGTCATCCCCCAATCTTCATTATCCTCATCATCCAGTAGGTCCCTCTCCTCAGCAGAGTCATCTGCACCACCTTCAGACTCTATCTTCACATGAGTCTCATGTGAGCTGCTGCTTTGCTTCTCTTCTGACTTATCGTTCTTCATCTCTACTGCTTGTCTGCTCTGTTTCTTTTCCTTTTTTCCAAGTCTTCCAGGAGAGAATCCACTTTTTGTTTTATCTGGGTCAACTCCTTCTTAATGGCCTGAAGGTCATCTCCTTTCAACTTTCCAGACTTGGAAGATCCCCGCTGTCCACTCTTAGAATTGAAGCCACTTTTGCCCCTTTGTGAGGTGTTTCCTGATACACGCTGACGTTTCAAGGGCACTACAGCCCGAGCAATAGGAGGAGGAGGAGGTACACGTGCTGAGTAACTGTACATCCTATCATAATCCCGTTGAAAGTCATAGTCCAAGTCAAAAGAGGAGCTGAGTAGAGGGATGGAGAAGGGTGTTCTGTTTCTGACCTGTACGTCTCCACTGCTGATCATTTCATACCTGCTTTTCCTTGGTTCACTTTTGGCTCTGCAGCCAGGTTACTATCTAAAACCTGGCCAGCAATTATTCTGCCATCCCCTCCTGCTACAGCAGCCCGGGCATTTGTCTCATTAACATATTGAATGAAAACAAATCCCTTAAGAACAGCGCAGCCCACAATTTTGCCATACTTCTAAAAGATTGCCTCCACATCAGATTTCTTGACCACAAGAGTGTTGAGATTCCCAACGAACACGAGTTCATGGAGTGAGGATCTGTCTTGTTGGTAACATTGCTGGCCATTGTGTTTGATGATAAGGTTTCTCACAAAGCCGAAAATGTAGCTGAAGATCAAAAAAGTCTCACAGGAGCGGGCAGGCAGAAGAGTTTCAATTCTGAGTCTCCTACTCCTGGGTTCTACGTGGAGAAGCCAACTGCTGCTTGAGGTCAGTAATGCGGCCACAACCGCTCAGTCTTCATCTCCTTACCCCCGACCCCTTTAAAAAAAAAAAATAGAGACAGAATCTTCCTATGTTGCCCAGGCTGGTCTCGAACTCCTGGGCTCAAGCAATCTACTTGCCTCAGCCTTCCAAAGTGCCAGGATTACAGTGGTGAGCCACCACACCTGGCTGCAAACATTCTCTTAATGGTTGCATTGATTTCAGTGTGTATTAGGGAAAAATGTATCTCATAAAACCTTAGATGTTATGGCTATTATTCCCTGAGGCAACACTAAAGTAGACATTTAGATTTCTTTAATGTTCAGGGGAACATCTGTTTAGAACAATATGGTGAAAAATTGTTTTTGGGCACGGTGGCTGACACCTGTAATCCCAGCAGTTTGGGAGGCCAAGACAGGTGGATTGCTTGAGCCCAGAATTTCAACGCAAGCCTAGGCAACATGGCAAAACCCCATCTCTACAAAAAATACAAAAATTAGCTGGGCCTGGTGGTGCATATCTGTAGTCCCAATACCCAGGAGGCTGAGGTGGGAGGATCACTTGAGCCTAGGAGGTCAAGGCTACAGTGAGCTGTGATCACACCACTGCACTCCAACCTGGGGTAACAGAGTGAGACAACAATAACAAAATAACAAATAACAAACATGCAACAATAACAAAAACATTGTCTTAAGTGAACGAGGCAGTTTGAGGAATGCTGAACAAAGAAAAGAAAGTGAGAGAGGCATATTGGGGGAAAGGAGGCAGAGAGATAGATTTGGGGAGATGAGGGAGAAAGGGTTGGAGACACCCAGAGAGGATGGAGAGAGAAGGAGCAACACACACAGATGGAGGGACAGAGAGGGAGAGGAGAGAAGGGAAGGCAAGGGAAAAATGAGAAGGGAAACAAGAAAACAGGGAGAGAACCTAAGGACAACAGAAAGGAGACATGGATGAATGAATGAGCGAGTGAAGGAATGAATAACCTAAGGCATGTATAAAATAAATGGTGAGGCCGGTTGCAGTGGCTCACACCTGTCATCCCAACACTTTGGGAGGCTGAGGCAGGAGGATGGCTTGAGCCCAGGAGTTTGAGACCAGCCTGGGCAACATAGTGAGTTTCCCATTTCTACAAAAAACACAAAAATTAACCAGGCGTGGTGGTGCATGTCTGTGGTCCCAGCTACTTGGGAGACTGAGGCAGGAGGATTGACTGACCTGGGAGGTCAAGGCTGCAGTGAGCTGATTGTGCCACTCCACTCCAGCCTGGGCAATAGAGCAAGATCATGTGTCAGTAAATAAGCAAATAAATAAATAAATAAAGGATAAATGGATGAGCCAGGGGCCAGGAGCCAGGACGCAGGCTTTCAGATGCTGTATCCTGCCTGGGAGCCCCCAGTGATGGCTGCCCACTGCACCCACCCTCACGCCTGTGTCGCTGGGGCCAAGTGGAGCCACTCTGGGCTCCAGGCCTGGTCTATGTCCCGAAGTGGTGGCTATTTTTGACTCTAAGAGGCTGTGACTGCGCCACCCTCCCCTTCCCACCGAGAACCCTGGGCACCTGCTTTGCTCCAGCTCCAGGAAACTGAAAGTAAAAGCTGTCCCAATCATCCTTTGCCCCAGCCTTCCTGTCCCTCAAGTGGTTTCTTAGAAATCAGTCACCTGGGCTTCCAGGCGCAGCCTGGACTTCCTCTCCTGCCCAAAGCCCCCTCGTCTGGGAAGGTGTCATGTTGCCAGCAAAGCCAACATCAGAGGCCTGTGCTGGAGTTGGGTGACCCCCAGAAAGCTTGGAGGGCATCTGCTGATCCTGCAAACGTTGATTCAGTGCCTCCTGCATGCCGGGCACAGAGCAGGCAGAGGAATCTGAGCCGTTCACAGTTAGGATAAAAAGGATATAGGTGCTGGCTCACACCCGTAATCCCAGCACTTTGGGAGGCCGAGGTGGGCAGATCATTTGAGGTCAGAGACCAAACTGGCCAACATAGTGAAACCCCATTTCTACTAAAAATGCAAAAATTAGCCAGGTGTGGTGGCGGGAGCCTGTAATCCCAGCTACTCGGGAGGCTGAGGCAGGAGAACCACTTGAACCCAGGAGGCAGAGGTTGCAGTGAGCCGAGATTGCGCCACTGCACTCCAGCCTGGGTGACAGAGCGAGACACTGTCTCAAAACAAACAAACAAACAGACAAACAAAAAACCAACCAAACAACCAAACAAACAAACAAAAAAAGGACTTAGACATGGCTTCAATACTACTCAACCCAGGCCTCAGCAGGAGTATGGCTAATCAGACCTAGGAATTGTGGAGAGGATGATAGGAGATGTGAAATCAGGGGAGGCTCCCTGGAGGAGTTGCTGTCTGAGTCTTCAAACGTGGGTGGCAAGGAGTTTCCCCCAGAAGCGTCAGGAAAGACATCTCAGGCAGCGGGAACAGCATCATCAAAGGCCTGGAGGTGTGATCTCTAGCAATGGGCCTGTGTTATCTGCCATCATCGGAATAACTGTCCCTGTAGTAGCCATGTGCTATGGTTTGAATGTTTGTCCCCTCCAAAACTCATGTTGAAACTGAATCCCCAGTGTGGCAGTATTGACAGGTGGTGCCTTTAAGAGGTGACTGGGTCAAGAGAGACCCATGGATTAATAGATGAATGAATAATAGATGAATGGGTCATCATGGGTGTGGCCCTGGTGGCTTAGTGAGAAGAGGGAGAGAGATGTGAACAAACACACTCAGCCCCCTCACCATGGGATGCCCTGTGCCACCTTGGGACCCTGCACTGAGTCCCCACCAGCAGGAAGGCCCTCACCAAATGCAGTCCTTGACCCTGGACTCCTCAGCCTCCGTAACCTTTTTCTTTATAAGTTACCCAGTTTCAGGTATTGTGTGATATGCAACAGAAAATGAACTAAGGGCCAGGCACAGTGGCTCACGCCTGTAATCCCAGCACTTTGGGAGGCTGAGGCAGGCAGACCACCTGAGGTCAGGAGTTCGAGATCAGCCTGGCCAACATGGTGAAACCCCATCTCTACAAAAATACGAGAATTAGCAGGGCATGGTGGCAGGCACCTGTAATCCCAGCTACTCAAGAGGCTGAGGCGAGAAAGTTGCTTGAACCCAGGAGGCAGAGGTCGCTATGAGCCAAGATCGTGCCTCTACACTCCAGCCTGGGCGACAGAGGGAGACTCCATCTCAGAAAAAGAAAGAAAGAAATAAAGAAAATGGACTAGAACAGCATGTTTCTCTATTTTTTGCAAGGGAAGAAACTGAGGTTTAGAGAAGTGTTATCTGCCCAAGACTTCACAGCCTGAGTGGAGATCCAAACTTTTCTCACGTGAGATACAGGCAGTCAATCCCCATCATGGCTGTCAGGGCCGGACCAGGGCCCAGGTTCCCACTCTACCCTTAGGGACTAACTTAAATCCTTGGCACCATCCTGTAGGGAGACATGTTTGGGAACAAAAATAAGGCTTAGAGAGGTAAAGTGACCTGAAGTGCTTGGACTCACACCCAGGTCTGTTGGAGCCCAAAGTCCCTCCTCCTTCCGCTATATGAGGCGTCCCAGCCCTAGGAACACAGACCTGAGCCGATGGTCTCTGTCCCACATTCTAAGGAGCTGGAGGGCTGGAAAGCAGAAATCATGTGTGGCGTACTGTGAGCCAGAGCTTTGCTCTCAGGGAACTGTCCGGCCTGCATGTTCTATGGTCCTGAAGGAGCTGTCAATCACAGCACCCTGGCCAGAGATGGGTGTGGACCAGACCTGGCCAATCGGAGTTCCCCATGCCCCGGTTCAGGGTAGGCACATGACCTAAGCTGGACCAATCAGACACCTCCGTTTTCAGCTGAAACTAACAGAATTGGCCCTAATTTAGCCAATTTAGCACATTGGCCCTAATTTAGCCAATGTGCCCACTGTATCAAGAGAGTTGATGAGAAAGACACGAGACAGAGCCCTGATGCATTGTGTGAGCGCCTGCATCCAGCCATGCCTGAAGTCCACCTTGATGTCCTTGTTCCATGCGCCACATTTCCTTTTTCACTTACGCTGCCTGAGTTTCGTTTCTGTCACTTACAACCCAGAGTCCTGGGTAACTGGAGTCTGGAGAACAGCATGGGTCAGAGGTCAGGTTTGGCTGGAATGAAGTGAAATGGAGCCACATGTCATAAGAAGAGACACAATGATCTTCCAGTGTGAAAGAGCCAAGACCAGTTTTGCCAGGAGCTAGGGCCGACAGTGGCCCCCGTCACTTGCTGATGTCTGTGGTCAAGGAAAGCTTGAGGGAGAGCAAGTGGAACGCAGGGCTTCTACGCTTTCACACCCCGATTGTGGTTGCTTTATTTAGCTAGTTAGTTTTGAAATGGAGTCTCACTGTCGCCCAGGCTGGAGTGCTGTGGTGCGATCTCGGCTCACTGCAACCTGCGCCTTCCGGGTTCAAGTGATTCTCCTGCCTCAGCCTCCCGAGGAGCTGGAATTACAGGCATGTACCACCACGTCCAGCTAATTTTTGTATTTTTTGTAGAGATGGAGTTTCCCCATGTTGGCCAGGATAGTCTGGAACTCCTGACCTCAAGTGATGCGCCTGCCTTGGCCTCCCAAAGTGCTGGGATTATAGGCATCAGCCACCGCGCCTGGCCTCATGGTTGCTTTTAATAACTTAGTATTTATTAGAGCAGTTTTAGGTTTACATCAAAATGGAGTGGAAAGTACATAGTGTTCCCAAGTTCTCCCTGCCCCCACGTGCAGAGCCTTCCCCTCATTAACATTCCCCACCAGCCCACGTTATTTTTTAATTTCCACATTTGTTTCAAAAAATGTTTAAAGAACCTACCAATAACGTTAGTATTAAATAAATTATATATATACACACACGTATGTGTGTGTGTAATGTGTGTATTTCTAACCTCATTTCTGCAGATACACACATATATATAGTTTTTTCTTTCTCTTTTTTTGAGACAGGGTCTTGCTCTGTCACCCAGGTTGAAGTGCAGTGGTGTGATCACGGTTCACTGCAGCCTCAAATTCCTTGGGTTCAAGTGATCCTTCCACCTCAGTCTCAGAGTAGCTGTGACTACAGGCACGTGCCTGTAAAATTTTTTATGGATACAAAGGTCTCACTATGTTGCCCAGGTTGGTCTCGAACTCCTGGTCTCAAGTGATCTTCCTGTTTTGGCCTCCCAAATTGTAGGGATTACAGGAGTGAGCCACTGCACCCAGCCTATTCTCTCTTTAGAAAAGACACCATTCCTTATGACCCATATTGCAACACACTTTTTTTCCACTTAGCATTTCATGAGCATCCTTCTAGGTCATTGACTAGCTAGGGAGGAGCTGTCATCCCCATCAGGGCAGTAAGGAAGCCCAGGCCCAGCCAGAATGGGGAATGGACCCAGTGTTGACCTTGGGATGTGCTGTACTTCACCAAGCGCTCCTAACTGTCCACTGCGGGTTTGTTCCCTTTTCATGGATGGGAAAACTGAGGCTTAGACTGGGGAAGTCACTCTGGCTGGGAGCCCGAAAGCCCTGGGCCAAGTGGGAAGGGGCTGCTGGTCAGTCCCTGTGAAACTAGACACAACAAAGGCTTTGAGGCTGCCTTGTGAGAGGAGGGAGACTGGCCTCCTAGGGAGCCTGCATGGGGAGCATGGCACTCCAGTCGCTGAGGGACAGCCTTGCCTCCCTCCTGCCTCTGCTAAATTGCTGGCCCTGGAGACGTGCTGTTGTTCAACTTTTCAGGATCCATCTGGTGCAGAGACGCTCCATGGCTCTGGCTCAAACAGCGATGACATGTCAGGAACTGCTGGGAGCGCCGTGTACACTGTCTCAGTCAT
Source organism: Pongo abelii (assembly GCF_028885655.2). Taxonomy (NCBI): domain Eukaryota; kingdom Metazoa; phylum Chordata; class Mammalia; order Primates; family Hominidae; genus Pongo; species Pongo abelii. The sequence continues at coordinate 12,550,118 of NC_072003.2, read as the reverse complement.
CCTTTCTACCACCCCGTAGGGATAAAACTGTTACAATCTCCATTTCTCAGATGAGAAAACTGAGGCCCGGAGAGGTGAAACAACTTGCTCAAGGTCACACAGCTAACATGTGGCAAGGCCAAAATTAGCCTTCAGTGAGTTGTGTTATTATTATTATTATTATTTTTTGAGACAGAGTTTCAGTCTTGTCCCCAAGCTAGAGTGCAGTGGCGTGATCTCGGCTCACTGCCGCAACCTCCGCCTCCTGGGTTCAAGTGATTCTCCTGCCGCAGCCTCCTGAGTAGCTGGGATTACAGGCATGTGCCACCACACCCAGCTAATTTCTGTATTTTTAGTAGAGACGAGTTTTCACCATGTTAGTCAGGCTGGTCTCCAACTCCTGACCTCGTGATCCGCCTGCCTCAGCCTTCCAAAGTGCTGGGCTTACAGGCGTGAGCTACTGTGCCCGGCCCTTCAGTGAGGTTTAAAGCCAGACAGAAGCATTAATATCCAGTTTGGAAACTTTATAAATGTGTTTTACTTTTTTTTTTTTTTTTAAGCCAGGGTCTTGCTCTGTTGCCAAGACTGTAGTGCAGCGGCATGATCCTAGCTCACCGCAGACTTAAACTCCTGGACTCAAGCAATCCTCCAGCCTCAGCCTCCCATGTAGCTGGGATTATATAGACTGTGCTACCACATCTGGCTAATTTTGTTTTGTTTTGTTTTGTTTTTGTAGAGACGGAGTCTATGTTGCTGGTCTCAAACTCCTGGCCTCAAGTAATCCTGCATCAGCCTCCCAAAGTGTCGGGATTATAGGCGTGAGCCACTGCACCTGGCGGCCAACTCTGTAAATTATTAACTACACACACACACACCACACGCTTGCACACACATGTGACAGTTGGCTGAGTGGTCTTATGTGGTATGCCACAGGGCTCTGGCCTCAGCTAATGCTCTTCCTGCCTTCTTCCTGGATTCCTTCATTAGAAGCCAGACAACCTGCTTATTGCAAGGACAGTGAATTCACTGGGCAACAGAGCCAGATCCCAAACAAACCCTGGACTGGGACACTGAGTGGGTACAAAGATGAAATTGAAGACATAAATGTCCTACATTTGGCTTAAAAATATCAATTGCTCCAATAGAAGGTGACTTTTTTTTTTTGAGACAGAGTCTCGCTCTGTTGCCCAGGCTGGAGTACAGCGGCGCCATCTCGGCTCACTGCAATCTCTGCCTCCCAGGTTCAAGTGATTCTCGTGCCTCAATCTGTAACTGAGATTACACCACGCCCAGCTAATTTTTTGTGTTTTTAGTAGAGACGGGGTTTTGCCATGTTGGTCAGGCTGGTCTTGAATTCCTGACCACAAGTGACCTGCCCGCCTTGGCCTCCCAAAGTGCTAAGATTACAGGCTTGAGCCACCATGCCTGGCCGAGGATGACTTCTGATCTTAACACTATAGTAGGTTACAAACTCAAGATTAACCATGAGCACGCTGTGGCTTGCACAAGTTAATGTAGCAAAAGGGCCATCCCCAGCAAGCATGCGCTGAATGAGGAGAGACTGGGTCTCACTCTGGAGTGAGACGGCCAGAATGAGAAGGGACACAGAACGAGACTGCGCTGGCTTATATGCTGTGTACACATGAATCCTGAGCTATGACACCATGCCTGCACAGGCTCACGCTTGTGGGTAACAGTAAGTGGTGAAAACTGAATGGAGAACGTTTATATCTGTCCTGGGTGCACAGTGCGCTCAGTAAGTGGAAGTCGCTGTGGATTTGACAAGGAGAGGATGGGTGAAAGAATTAGGAGCGCTGCCATTATTATTACTGGTGACATATCATTAGATAGGAGATACAAGAGATATAAGATATATATTATGGCCGGGTGCAGTGGCTCACACCTGTAATCCCAGCACTTTGGGAGGCCAAGGCAGGAGGATCGCTTGAGCCCGGGAGTTCAAGACCAGCCTAGGCAACCTAGTGAGACCCCCGTCTCTACAAAAAAATAATATTTTTATTTGAAAAAGTATTATAACACAAGGCCTATTGTTTATTGAGCACCTATTATATGCAATCACTCTGCTGAGCACTTTGCGGGATCTCATTTCAGTCTTCAGTTTTCCAGATAGGTCACGTTAGAGCAGCATATGAAATTGCTGGTTTTGGAGGTCAAAACCACAAGAGTGTTGGCAATTTCATACGGCTCAAGCTAATATCATTTTCATTTTATAGAGGAGGAAACTGAGGCCCAGAGGGACCACAAGCCTGACAGTCTTTCCTTCCCAAAAGCAGGTTAAGAAAACCCCGCTGGCCTGGAGGCTTCTGCCCTCTCAGAGGAATCAGATTTTGTCCTTGGTTCTTCCTCCTCACCCCCCATCTCACTCTCCCCCCGCACCCACCACCCCGCCCCATTGTGGCCAGGTCTATATTTACAACCGGGGTTTCTGTGAACTGGGGAACTGAGGAAGTGACTTATCCCAGAGTCATCACCGAGATGGTGGTGCCCAAGAATCTGACTTCTGAGCCACCCCACCTCCAACAAAGTGAGGTTTTAGCCCCTTCTCTGGATTTCTAGGGCCCAGCCAGCCAGAAACAGAAACTATCTGCCTGGCTCCAGAGAGGCCCTGTCTGGTGGGCAGGATGAATGCGGTGGGAGATTTGTTTCCATTTCTTTTCTTTTCTTTTTTTTTTAGATGGAATCTCGCTCTATTGCCCAGGCTGGACTGCAGTGGCGCACTCTCAGCTCACTGCAACCTCTGCCTCCTGGGTTCAAGTGATTCTTGTGCCTCAACCTCCTGAGTAGCTGGGATTACAGGTGCCCACCACCACGCCTGGCTAATTTTTGTGTTTTTAGTAGAGACGGGATTTCACCATGTTGGCCAGGCTGGTCTCAAACTCCTGACCTCAAATGATCCGCCCACCTCGGCCTCCCAAAGTGCTGGGATTACAGATGTGAGCTACTGCACCTAGCCTTGCGTCCATTTCTCTGAGAGCAACATTGAGGCACCTCTGTGCTAAGTCTTATTGTCAGCTGCCCTGAGAAGCTTGTTCAGGGGCAGAAACAAGAGGAAGTGGGTTTCTGGGCACCTAGGGGTCCCGGGCTGGTCCAGCGCAGCCTGAACATCACACGGGCTGGCGGAGCAGCCCCTGCCCCACCGCTCCCGGGGTTGCCACTGACCCAGCAGCCGAGCCGAGGGCCGCTGGGCTGGAGGGTGGAGTGCTGCTTCCAGGTAGTCAGACTGAGATAGACGCGGCCGCGGAGGCAGCGGAGGAGGAAGGGGGCAGCCTTGTCCCCGCTGTGCGCAGCCCGCCCGCCAGCCAGGCACAGCCGGTCTTCGGGGAAGTCGCCGAGTTGGAGTTCCAGGAAACGATAACGCTTGTTGAAACCTCTTTCTTGTGGCCTGGTCTCGTCACATGGCTTGATGGGGACCAACGTCAGGCAGGGCCACAGGCCTGGGCCCGCTCGCACCCGGCAGCCGCTGCCACCCCCAGTTCCCCCCCTGAAGAGGGAGGAGGGGGTTAGGCAGGAAGGTGGGCATTTGCTGCTTCGCCATCCCAAGCACCTGGCGGGCCACAAGCAGACTGGTCCCCACTGGCTGTTTTCACCCCAGTAACACTCCTTGTAGGCTAGCTAAGCCGGCCAGGCCTCAAATGCCCCCTCCAGCAAAGCGGGCTGACAATGCCTAGGCCACAGGCTTGCTGTCAAAGTGAAGAAAGAGCTTCCTCCTGCCCCTGGAACACAGAAGATGCTGAGGATCTAGAAATTATTATTTTTTCTCTTTTCTTTTCTCTTCTTTTTTTGGTAGAGACAGGGTCTTGATATGTTGCCCCGGCTGGTCTCAGACTCCTGGGTTCAAGGCATCCTCCCACCTCATCCTCCCAAAGTGCTGGGATTACAGGTGTGAGCCACTGTGCCTGGCCAGAACTAGAAATTATTTGCCCCTTTCCTGTGAAGCCAGGGAATGTGTCTTTCATCTTTCTAGAGCAGGGTCTTTCTCTTTCTTTCTTTCTTTCTCTTTCTTTCTTTTTCTTTCTTTCCTTTCTCTTTCTTTCTTTCCTTCCTTTCTTTTTCTTTCTTTCTCTTTTCTTCCTTCTCTTCTTCTTCTTCTTTTTCTTCTTCTTCTTCTCTCCCTCCCCCTCCCCCTCCTCCTCTTCCTCCTCCTTTTTTTTCTTCTTCTTCTTCCTCTTCTTTCTTCTCTCTCTCTCTCTCGGCAGAGTCTCACTCTGTCACCCAGGCCGGAGTTCATGGCATGATCTCGGCTCACTGCCACCTCCATCTCCCAGGTTCAAGTGATTCTCCTGCCTCAGCTTCCCAAGTAGTTGGGATTACAGGCATGAGCCACCACACCCAGCCAATATTTTTGTTTTTTGGGGGGCATTTTTAATAGAGACGGGGTTTCATCATGTTGACCAGGCTGGTCTTGAATTCCTGACCTCAAATGATCCGCCCACCTCAGCCTCCCAAAGTGCTGGGATTATGGGTGTGAGCCACTGTGCCTGGCCGGAACCAGAAATTCTTTACTCCTGTCCTGTGAAGTCAGTGAACGTGTCTTTCATCTTTCTAGAGCAGGGTTTCTTGACCTTGGCTCTATTGACATTCAGAGCCGGGTATGGGAGGCTGCGCTGTGCACTTTAGGACGTTTAGCAACGTCCCTGGCCTCTACCCACTAGATGCCAGTAGTATCCACCCCTACAGCGATTTGTAACACTGAAAATGTCTCCAGACATGCCCAGATGTTCCTTGTGTGGCAAAACCCTGATTTAGATTCAGCGCCTGGCACATAGTAGTTGCTCAATAATTAGCAGGTCTTCAACCAGCATGTCTGGTTTATTTTCATACCCTACCACCTGGCATCCAAGGGGTGCCAAGGGGTAACTTGGGAGGCTATGTACCCTCCAATGTCTATCAGCACCCATCATAAATATACTATGTAAATAAAACCTGTGCTGGAGACTTAGATTTTGAGGACAGCAAAGTGAATCGGGGTGGGTCAGTCCTGAAACAAGGAGTGAAGGGAAAGGCACACGCCTGTCAGGGAGACGCCCCTGGCCCCATCTCCCTGCTTGGTCCCTGGAAGCTTATAGTCTGCTTTCTCTGCGGTCAGGAGGCCGGAGGGGTCCTCTCAGATGACACTTCTGATGCTGGCTTTGGGATCTTACAAGGACAGCCAGATCCCAACAAGCCTCACCTGTCCACACGTCCTGCCACGACGTGGAGCTTCCAAGGGTCTTCATTTCCCAGTATCTTTTTCAGTTCCCTGCTCTTCAATATGAATGTGCAATGGAGGGTCACTGAACCCTTGAGGGTAGCTCGTAAAATGAAAGTCAAAGACCGGAACCAAGAGAGGAAAAGAACTCCAAAAAACCAGACCCAGGTAGGGAGCAACAAAAGTCTTCAAGAAAATAAGGAAGCTTCAGAGAAATAAAATATATTGCATTCATATAAGAAGAATAAGATGCTGTGAAAAGGAACACTCAGAATAAGAGAATAAGAAAGAACTAGAGGCTGGGCACAATGGCTCACGCCTGTAATCCCAGCCCTTTGGGAGGCCAAGGAGGGAGAATCACTTGAGGTCAGGAGTTCAAGACCAGCCTGGCCAACATGGCAAAACTCCATCTCTACTGAAAATACAAAAAAAATTAGCTGGATGTGTGGTGGCACGTGCCTGTAATCCCAGCTACTCAGGAGGCTGAGGCAGGAGAATTGCTTGAACCCGGGAGTTGGAGGTTGCAATGAGCAGAGACTGAACCACTGCACTCCAACCTGGTGTGACAGAGCAAGACTCCATCTCAGAAACAAGACAAAACAAAAGTAGAAAGGTGATAGCAGAAATAAAAACTTCAATATCAGTATTGCAAGAGAAAGCTGAGAAAATCTCCCAGAAAGACAAAAGGCTGGAATACATGAAAGAAAGGATAAGAAAATGAGGAGATTATCCCACAAGATACAACTTCTAACTCAAAGAAGGTAGAAAGAACAGAGAAAACGGAGGGAAGAAATGATCAAGGATAGTCTACAAAAATAATTCCTTCAGCTGGGCGCAGTGGCTCACACCTGTAATCGCAACACTTTGCGAGGCTGATGCTGGGTGATCACTTGAGCCTCAGCCTCCTGAGTAGCTGCGACTACAGTTGTGTGGTAGCGAGCCCAAATCCACAGTTGACTTCATAAAAGGGTGATTGTCCAGTGGGCCTAATTTAATCACAGGAAGCCCTTAAAGGTGTAATTGGCCGGGCGCGGTGGCTCACACCTGTAATCCCAGCACTTTGGGAGGCCGAGGCGGGAGGATCACGAGGTCAGGAGATCGAGACCATCTTGGCTAACATGGCGAAACCCCATCTGTACTAAAAATACAAAAAAATTAGCCAGGCGTGGTGGCGGGCGCCTGTAGTCCCAGCTACTCGGGAGGCTGAGGCAGGAGAATGGCATGAACCTGGGAGGCAGAGCCTGCAGTGAGCCAAGATCGCACCACTGCACTCCAGCCTGGGCGACAGAGCGAGACTCCGTCTGAAAAAAAAAAGGTGGAATTTTCTCTGGTTGGTGCCAGGAAAGGAAGTCAGAGATTTGAAGCACAGGAAAGATTCACTGCACCGTTGCTGGACTGAAAGTGGAAGGATGTAATCCCAGCACTTTGGGAGGTCGAGAAGGACAGATTGCCAGAGCTCAGGAGTTCAAGGCCATCCTGGGCAACATGATGAAACCCCATCTCTACTAAAACACAACAAATTAGCCAAGTGTGGTAGTATGCACCTGTGATCCCAGCTACTTGGGAGGCTGAGGTAAGAGAATTGCTTGAATCCAGGAGGTGGAGGTTGCAATGAACCGAGATCATGCCACTGTACTCCAGCCTGAGTGACAGAGTCTGTCTCTGTCTCCAAAAAAAAAAGTTGAAGGAGCCATGTGTCAGGAAATGTAGCTGGCATCTAGAACAGAGAGAGGCCCTCAGCTGACATTGGAAAGGAAACATGGACCTTAGCCCTACAACAATACAATAGGGGAACTCAATTATACCAAAATTAAGAATGAACTTGGAAGCAGATTTTCTCCCAGAGCCTGCAGTTGGGAGCTTCAACCCCACCTGACCCCTTGACGGTAGCTCAGTGAGACCCTGAGCAAAGAACTCAATGTTGTACCAAATTTCTGACCTGCAAAAACTCTGAGATAATAATGCATGTGTGTTGTTTTAAGCCACTAAACGTATGGCGATTTGTCATGCAGTAACAGAAAATGAATATAGCAGCTTAAAATAATGAACCTTTATTGTCTCTCACAGTTTCTGTGGGTTAGGGATTTGAGAGTGACTTAGTTGGGTGGTACTGGCTTGGAGTCTTTAATGAGGTTGCAGTCAAGATGTTGGCCAGGGCTGCTATTATCTATCTGACGGGTTGACTGGGGTTGGGGGACCTGCTTCCACACGGACTCAATCACACGGCTGTTGGCTGGACGCCTCAGTTCCTTACTTTGATGGACTCTCCACGGGACTGCTTGAGTGTCCTCACAACATGGCAGCTGGCTTCCCTCAGAGCAAGTGATCTAAAACTTGGCAGTTTTAGACATAAAAGACATGTGGCAGGGCAGAAGCCACATGTCTTTTATGACCTAGCCTTGGGAGTCACATTATTATTATCATTGTCGTCCACCTCGATATGCTTCTTTCTAGCCAAGTGACCTTGGGACAATTCCTTCACCTCTTTGAGTTTGTATTCCCCCATCTGTGAAATGGGGAGACATTATCCCCAAGAAGGATCAGAATAGGGCTGAAATGAAATAAAAATAGCAGCTGGGTGCGGTGGCTTACGCCTGTAATCCTAGCACTTTGGGAGGCCGAGGCAGATGGATCACTTGAGGTCAGGAGTTCGAGACCAGCCTGGCTAACATGGCGAAACCCCTTCTCTACTAAAAATACAAAAATTATCCGGGCATGGTGGCAGGTGCCTGTAATCCCAGCTACTCGGGAGGCTGAGGCAGGAGAATCGCTTGAACCTGGGAGACGCAGGTTGCAGTGAGCCAAGATTGCACCATTGCACTCCAGCCTGGGCAACAGAGTGAGACTCTGCCTCAAATAAGTAAGTAAGTAAATAAATAAATAAATAAAAGTCAAAATAGCCCCCCCTTGAAGGACCCACCTGCATCTGTCCCCCACTTTAATACCTAAGTTTGAATCACCCCTGGCTCTTAGGCCCATGCATGAGGAGCCCAGAGCAGAGGCTCAGGGAGGGTTTGTGGGTCTGATTCAACTCTGACCTCTGAGCTGTGAAGGACACTGTCCTTCCCAGGGCTGGTCCTGCCACTCAGGGCTCCCTCCTGTCACCGGCTTCCTCCTCAGAAAGGCCTTTGTCCACTTGACTGTTCCTTGGTCCTGCTCCAGGCCTCCAGGGCTCTCCCAGTACTATGTTGCCATCAGACAACACGTGAGGCTTTGCAGAGATGCCAACAGGAAGGGCCCTCTGGCATCTGGCCCAGCATCAGGCCTTACCTGGCAGATCCAGGAGCAGAGACCTTAAAGGGGCCAAAGCAGGTGCTGTGCAGAGTCCTGGCTCTGTAGCTCAAGGCCCTACAGCTCAAGGCCCTGCAGCTCAAGGCTGGCTCCACATCAGAGTCCCACCATGGCTCCTTCTGCAGTGCAAATGGGAGCCAGTTCCCTTCTTGAGCTCTTGCGTTGCAGCTGAAAAATGGGAATAACACTGGCATTTATCCTATAGTGGCATATATATTGTTCATTTATTCAACAAACATTCACTGAACACTTATTATACGACAGGCATTCTTCCTGGCTCTGGGCTCTTGGCAGTGAACAAAACAGACCAAATCCTCTGCCCTTGAGGAATGTATGGTCTAGCAGGGAGAGAGGCAAACTCTAGCCAACAAACCTGTTAAACAGTACATGGGCTGGGCACGGAGGCTCACCCCTATCATCCCAGCACTTGGGAGGCGGAGGTGGGAGGATTGCTTGAGCCCAGGAGTTTGAGACCAACCTGGGTAACACAGCAAGGCTCCATTTGTACAAAAAATTATATAAAAAATTAGCTGGGTGTGGTGGTGTGTGCCTGTGGTCCCATCTACTCTGGAGGCTGAGGTGGGAGGATTGCTTGAGTTGGAGAGGCTGAGGCTGCAGTGAGCCAAGATCATGCCACTGCACTCCAGCCTGGGTGACGGAGCAAGACCTTGTCTCAAAAACAAAACAAACAAAAGCAAAAACTAACAAACAAAAAGCCAGTATGTCAGAGGGAAGTAAAGTAAAGCAGGCAGTGGCGGGTGGGGTGTGGCTAGGAGGTGCCAGGTGTGGGTTGGTATTTTATTATGATGGCTAGGGAAGGCTTCTCCAAGAAGCTGGGAGCCGGAAGGGATGAGCAAGCTGCCCATCTGGACATAGAGCCTTTCAGGCAGGTGGAAGAGCAGGTGCCAAGGGCCTGAGGTAGGACTGTTGTTCCCAGTGTGTTCAAAGAAAGGTCAGTGTGGCTGCTGCAGCATGCGTGAGGGGTGAGAAGTCAGAGGTGAGGATGGAGAGGTGAGGAGTAGAATCAGATCACGCAGAGATCATGGATCCTGGAAAGGAGCAAGGCTTTGATGCAGAGTGAGACGGGAGTGTCCTGAGCACAGAAGATTAAATGAGACAGTGCCTGCAAGACCATCTGCAGTGTGCCTGGCGCGGAGCAGGTGCTCCCTAATTGCTGGCTGTTACTATTACTGTTGTTGCTGTTTTATTATTAAGAGACTAAGAAGCACATTGGAAACGATGAAAACCCACAGAGATGCAAATTTTAATTGCCAGAGAGAGATTTTTCAACATTTTCAATGTGCTGTCATGAAGTATTAACCATGCAAATGTAGGTTTGACTACTTCGTTTTGTGGAAGAGCCACCTATGGCTAAGAGAGGTTGGGAGACTTACCTGATGTTGCACAGTGATAAAGGGTGGAGTCCAATTCACCAGAACCCAGGTCTGTCTCCTGAATCCAGGATCGTGACTGCTGGTTTGGCCGTGGGGGCCGAGAGGCCTTGGTGCAGTGGGCAGAGGGGAGGTCCCTGTATATGAAGGGCAGGAGCTTGGGGCTGCACTTGGGACCCTCCAACATCATTGGGAGAAAAGCCTGGAGCTCTCAAGCTCCGACCTGGCACAGTCAGGCAGACAAAGCTCACAAAGACCAAAATAACCAGAGGCATCATTAAGGATGTCGTTGGGGTCAAGTAAAAGGAATCCTGATACAAACCGGCTTAAAGAATCTGGAAATGGGCCAAGCATGTGCAGCTCACACCTGTAATTCCAGCACTTTGGGAGGTTTAGGCAGGAGGATCGTTGAGGCCAGGAGTTCAAGACCAGCCTAGGCAACATAGTGAGACCTTGCCTCTATTTTAAAAAATATATTTTTAAAAAGGATCTGTAAATGGGGCCAGGTGTGGCGGCTCACATCTGTAATCCTAGTGCTTTGGGAGGCCAGAGTGGGAGGATTACTTGAGGACAGGAGATCAAGGCTATAGTGAGCTATGATCACACCACTGCACTCCAGCCTGGATGATAGAACAAGATCCCATCTCTTAAAAAAAAAAAAAAAAAGAAGAATCTGGACATGTAATATCTTGTTCAATAGGAAATCCAAGTTCATTTTCCTTCCATCTTTCAGCTGATATCTCTCTGTTGGTTTTATCTGAGGCCAGTCGTAAGAGGGCCAGTGAAGTTTCAGGCATCACATCAGGAAGAACAGAAACGATGTCTCTCCCTGGGGCTTCCCTTAGGAGCAAGGAGAGCTTTCTTCATGTCTCATTGGCCAGAATTGAGTTACCTGCCCATTGTTGAAAGTCGGTGACCTAGCTGGGCACGGTGGCTCACACCTGTAATCCCAGCACTTTGGGAGGCTGAGGTGGGTGGATCACCTGAGGTCAGGAGTTCAAGACCAGCCTGACCAACATGGAGAAATCCTGTCTCTACTAAAAATACAAAAAAAATTAGCCAGGCATGGTGGTGCATGCCTGTAATCCCAGCTACTCGGGAGGCTGAGGCAGGAGAATTGCTTGAACCTGGGAGGCGGAGGTTGCAGTGAGCCGAGATCGCGCCATTGCACTCCAGCCTGGGCAACAAGAGCAAAACTCCGTCTCAAAAAAAAAAAAGAAAGTCAGTGACCAGGAACTGGAAGTTTTTTTGAGACAGGGTCTCACTCTGTCTCCCAGGCTGGAGTACAGTGGAGTCATCACAGTTCACTGCAGCCTCGACCTCTCAGACTCAAGCAATCCTCCCACCTCAGCCTCCCAGATAGCTGGGATACAGGGAAACACCACCACACCCAGTTAATTTTTTATTTTTTGTAGAGACAGGGTCTCACCATGATGTCCAGGCTGGTCTCAAACTCCTGGGCTCAAGATGTCCTCCCGTCTCAGCCTCTCAGAGTGTTGGGATTACAGGTGTGAGCCACCTTGACTGGCCTGGAACTAAATTGACAAGGGATGAGTGTTGGGGAGTTCATCAGAGTGATTGAAAAACCAGCCCTGCCAGGCGCAGTGGCTCACGCCTGTAATCTCAACACTTTGGAAGGCTGTGGTGAGCAGATCATTTGAAGACAGAAGTTTGAGACCAGCCTGGCCAACATGGTGAAACCCTGCCTCTACTAAAAATACAAAAATTAGCGAGGCGTGATGGCAGGCACCCGTAGTCCCAGCTACTTGGGAGGCTGAGGCAGGAGAATAGATTGAACCCGGGAGGTGGAGGTTGCAGTGAGCTTACGACAATGCACTCCAGCCTGGGTGACAGAGCAAGACTGTCTCAAAAAAAAAAAAAAAAAAAAAAGAAAAAGAAAAACCATCCCTAACTCTTCATCCCTCCCTGTGTCCTTGCCCTTGGCAGTGTGACTTTGCTACTTCTCCCATCAAGAAGTTGAGTCTAGATCTCCATCCCTAGAATTGGGCTGCTTTGGCAAATAGGACGAAGGGACGAAGTGACGAAGTGATGTGCTAGATCTCGGCCTAGGCCTCAAGACTCCTGTGGCTTCCACTTGCTCCCTCTGGACTCTGCCAACACCAGGAGAACAAGCCCGACCTCTCAGACTCAAGCAATCCTCCCACCTCAGCCTCCCAGATAGCTGGGATACAGGCAAGTGCCACCACAGCCTGTTGGATGATGAAAGTCACATGGAGCAAGAGGAACCCTTCTCAAGCCCTATACTCTGTGCCCCAGGACCTTAGCATGTGCCGACCATGCCCTCCGGACTGCTCTGGCTCATCTCCCGTGACTTAGGGCCACTGTTCTCTTTGGAGACTCAGCTCAGGCAACCCTCTCCCAAGAGGCTTCGCAGAACCATCCCAGGCCCTAGCCTGGGTCGAGGGCCTCCAGGGTTTCCTGTAGCCCAGTTTGTGTCACTCTGCTTTGTAACTCTCTATTCTTCAGTCCAGCTGCCTCATTCACAGATATGGAAACTGAGGCCCAGAGAGGGGAAGTGACTTTCCCAAGGTCACCCAGCTGAGGGCCGTGTTGGCCGCTCCTCTAGCAGGTTTTGTTCTTTCCTTTCCTCAGCATCTCGACCCATGAGAGCCTGGATGTGGCAATGCCATGGCGGGAGAGGGGGCCTGTGCCCCCACCATGTGCCAGCTCTCGAGTCAGGATGAGACTCCTGGAGGGCCCCCTGGAAGCCTCCACTTGCAGCCCCCCTCCCCACATCCTCGCAAGGTGGGCATGAGAAGCATTCCCTCTTCAGATGAGGACGTGAGGCTCAGAGGGAAGAGGCGGGCCCGGTCACGTGGCCATGGAGGGACTGGGGGGATCTGATCCCAGACCTTTCTACAGCCTGCATTTGGCCTTCTCCATGGCTTTGGGGCAGAGCCAGGGCCAGCCACCATGGAGAGGAGCAGACAGAAACCCAGGGCTGGCAACGGGGAGGTCTCAGGCTGGACGGCGGGGAACCACCGAGGCAGGAAGATGCAGAGCAGAAAGTGAAAGGAACCAGAGGCCTAGAATAGCTGCGGGTGACAGAGCCAGGGGACTACAGACGCTGCCAGAAAGAGAAACCAGGCGGCCCACGGAGGGGCGGGGCACCCACTCCTCAGAGAGGTGGCCCCGGGGGCTGAGGAGGCCCATGGCCAGGTCCCTGCTAACCCGGGCAGCCCCCACTTGGCTTGGCAGCCTGGGTGGATACCCAAACTGTGGGAATGGAATTGGGGTGAAGGGCTGTCTTGGGGCAGAGAGGGCTCCACTTCTAACTTTAGGCCGACCTCTGCATCATTTGGATCAATTACCATGAGCTTATAAGATCTGGGACCTGCAAAACTCATCAAACAGTGCAGCCGGTGAAGTGGGTGCCGTGCCGTGAAGACAAGCCTGTTGGTTAACATCTCCTAGTGGCTGTTGATGTCTGTCTCCGGTGGCAGTTCCCTGCTGTGGTTACGCTGCAGGCTCCAGAGCCAGGCGGCTGGGGTTCAATCCGGCCTTGGCCTCTTGCTGGCTGTGTGACCTTGGGCAAGTCACTTCACTTCTCTGGGCCTCTGTGACTAATATCACTGACTTCACGGGGGTGTCCTGAGGATTAGCTGAATGAGTATAAGTGAAGCACATGGAACAGCTCAGAGAAAGTGCCTGATAAACAGCTTTTATTATCCACTGTCTGCATACACTGTATAGACCACAGACACACACACACACACACGGGGAAAGTCCCTCCAGGATGTGCACAGAGACTCTTTTTTTGTTCACTTCTGTGTCTTCAGGGCCTAGAACAGTGGCTGGCACACAGCAAGTGCTCAATAAATGTTTGTGGAATGGAAGGAGTAGGGGAAGGAGGCGGGGAGGGAAGGAAGGGGTGGGAGGGAACAGAAAGTCAGCGATTTCCCAGTGTGGGGCATTGATTCTGTTGCTCTGTATTTGATTCTCTTATCACATTGCCATGCACCGCTTTGCTTAACTGAAAAAAACTTGTCTTCAAGGAGAGCCGGCAACAGAGCGGGGGAGGCGGCTTGCAAGCTGCGATGGTCATTCAGCTCAGGCTGGCCCCAAGACACCCCCACCATGGCCTGCTGAGAGCCCCAGAGATCCCCCTCTCCCGGGCCAGGGCCAGTGGTGGCAGCTGTGCGGCCTGTGGGCAGCTAGAGAGGTGACAGGAAGCTCAGCAGGACAGGCTGTTCCCAGCCTACCAAGAACCTCGAGGCGAGAGGACAGGCTGTTCAGGGCTGAGATCTGCATGCTCCCGGCCCCTCCCGCCCAGGGGAAGTGTCACCAGCACCCAGGGCGGGGACCTCTGCCCTGGCCTGGAGATCTTGTTGCTCTTCTGATCTCTATGAGGAACTCGGCCCGCTTGCTTTCCAGGAACTGCCTCCTGCAACCGGCGGGCAGATGGTTCACAGGGGAGGCGGGGGGGCCCAGCCCTGCCTGCCTCGCACCCTGCTCTGGGCTGCTTCAGACATGCCACTCACCTCTCTGGGCCTCAGCTTCCCCACCTGCAAAACAGAGAAAATAGGGCACCACGTGTAGGCATACTGTGAGGATTCAGAGCAAAGTTCAACCTTTTTGTTTTACCATTAATTACTTTATTTATTTTTATTTATTTATTTTCTTGAGATGGAGTCTCACCTGTCCCCCAGGCTGGAGTGCAGTGGCGCCATCTCGGCTCACTGCAACCTCCACCTCCAGGGTTCAAACCATTCTCCTGCCTCAGCCTCCCGAGTAGCTGAAATTACAGGTGCATGCCACCACGCCTGGCTAATTTTTGTATTTTTAGTAGAGATGGGGTTTCACCATGTTGGCCAGGCTGGTCTCCAACTCCTGACCTCAGGTGATCTGCCCGCTTTGGCCTCACAAAGTGCTGGGATTACAGGCGTGAGCCACTGCACCCAGCCCCATTCATTACTTTAAAACAAATGGTGGCATCTAGGCACAGTGGCTCATGCCTGTAATCCTAGAATTTCGCAAGGCTGAGGCAGGAGAATTGCTTCAGGTCAGGAGTTTGAGACCAGCCTAGTCAACATGGTGAAACCCCATCTCTACTAAAAATACAAAAATGAGCTGGGTGTGGTGGCGCACACCTGTAATTCCAGCTACTCGGGAGGTTGAGGCATGAAAATAGCTTGAACCTGGGAGGCAGAGGTTGCAGTGAGCTGAGATCATGCCACTGCACTTAAGTCTGGGTGACAGAGTGAGAATCCGTCTCCAAAAAAGAAAGAAAGAAAAAGGTGGTAAAATACACATCACGTAAAAATCACCAATTTAAAGTACAGTTAGTTAGGTAGCATTTAGTACATTCACAGTGTTATATAACCATCAGTCTAGTTCTGGAATGTTTTCACCACCCTAAAATATAACCCCATATTCATAGCCGTCACCCCCCCGACCCGCCCTTGTCCCAGCCCCTAGTAAACCCTAATCCACTTTCTTTCTTTCTTTCTTTCTTTCTTTTTGTTTTTTGAGACAGAGTCTCGCTTTGTTGCCCAGGCTGGAGTGCAGTGGCACCGTCTCGGCTCACTGCAAGCTCCGTCTCCAGGGTTCATGCCATTCTCCTGCCTCAGCCTCCAGAGTAGCTGGGACTACAGGCGCCCGTCACCACGCCCAGCTAATTTTTTGTATCTTTTAGTAGAGACGGGGTTTCACTGTGTTAGCCAGGATGGTCTCGATCTCCTGACCTTCTGATCCACCCGCCTCGGCCTCCCAAACTGCTGGGATTACAGGCGTGAGCCACCGTGCCCGGCCAACCCTAATCCACTTTCTTCCTCTGTGGATTTGCCTATTCTGGACATTTCATATAAATGGAATCATACAGTAAGTGGCCTTTTGTATCTGGCTTCTTTCAATCAACATAATATTTTCAAGTTCGTCTACTTTATGTAGCATGAATCAGTCTTTTATTACCATGATTCCTACAATCCATTGATTACTTAAAAAAAAAAAAAAGGATTTCAAAAAATGTGTATCGGCTGGGTACAGTGGCTCATGCCTGTAATCCCAGCACTTTGGGAGGCTAAGGCAGGAGGGTCGCTTGAGTCTAGGAGTTTGAGACCAACCTGGGTAATATAGCAAGACCCTGTCTCTACTAAAAATACAAAAATTAACCAGGTATGATGGTGCATGCCTGTAGTCCCAGCTACCAGGAAGGCTGAGGTTGGAGGATCGTTTGAGCACAGGAGTTTGACGCTGCAGTGGGCTATGATGGTGCCACTGCATTCCAGTCTGGGTGACAGAGGGAGACTCTGTGTCATAAAAAAGTGTTTATCAAGGGAAAACACAATCACTTACATGCACGCATCTGAGCGTCCAGCTTGGTGAGTTCTGACACAGTTGTATGCCCACAGAGCCACCACCCAGACTGAGGTCCAGGGCGTCTCTAGCACGGTCCCTCAGACCCTTCCCACCTCCTGGCCAGAGGCAGCCCCTGCTCTGACTTTTGTCACTATTAATGAGTTTGGCCTGTCGCTTCAGATGAGTGAAAGCAGACAGTGGGGATGTTTTCTAGCTGACCTCATTCCCTCAACGCCATGTCTGTGAGTTTCATTCACATCGCGTATGGCAGGAGTTTGTTCTTTTGCATTGCTGAGTGGTATTCCACTGCATGGCTGTTTCACACTTTATTTTTATTGTATTTTACTTTTTTATTGAGAAGGAGTCTCACTCTGTCACTCAGGCTGGAGTGCAGTGGTGCAATCTCAGCTCACTGCAGCCTCCACCTCCCGGGTTCGAGTGATTCTCCTGCCTCAGCCTCCTGAGTAGCTGGGATTACAGGTGCCCGCCACCACACCTGGCTAATTTTTATAGTTTTAGTAGAGACAGGGTTTCCCCATGTTGGCCAGTCTGGTCTCGAACTCCTGGCCTCAAGTGATCCACCCGTCTCAGCCTCCCAAAGTGCTGGGATTACAGGCATGAGCCACTGCGCCCGGCTCCTCTTTCACACTTTATTTCTGTATGACCCTGTTGGTGGACATTGGATTTGTCTCCCCTTGGGGGCTATCCTGAGCCATGCTGCATGTGCAGGCCTGTGGTGGGCAGGTGCCTCGTTTCTCCAGGTTTTTGCCCAGGACTGGGATTGCTGGGTATAGGGTATGTGTATGGTTAGCTTTTGTGGACACCGTTCGTTTTTCAGATGGGTTGAATGACTTCCATTGCCCACAGTGGCACCTGAGAGTCCCTGGGCTTCCCCATCCTGAACAGCACTCCGTACAGCCAGCCCTGCTGATTTTCATCCTCCTCTTGAGGGCCACTGTCACTTCTTTAGATGAAATAAATATAATGATGAGAGAAAATAGCAACATAAATAGCAAGAGTTGATAATAATAGGTGGCTAATGCCTTCCACCACCCCAAGCCCTGGGCCAAGCACTCACAACATCACAACCATCCTAGGAAGTCCAGTGATTACCCCCATTTTACCCCCATTTACCAAGGCACAGGCAGGGCACGGTGGCTCATGCCTGTAATCCCAGCACTTTGTCAGTCTCAGGTGGGAGGATCACCTGAGCCCAGGAGTTGGAGACCAGCCTGGGCAACATAGTGAGACTCCATCTCTACTAAAAATAATTTTTAAAATTAGCTGGTGTGCACCCTTAGTCCCAGCTACTCAGGAGGCTGAGGCAAAAGGACGGCTTGAGCTCAGGTGGTCGAGGCTGCAGTGAGTTATGATTGTGCCACTGCACTCCAGCCTGGGCAACAGAATGAGATCCTATCACAAAACAAAACAAAACACCAAACAGAAACTGAAGCACAGAAGAAGAGGTCACATGGGCTGCCAAGGTCACACACCCAGCAGAAGGAGCTTAGTCTTGAGTTGAAGAACCTCAGCCCACCTGGACCCCCAGCCCTGACTCTGCCCTGACACAGGGCCCAGGCTGTGGTTTGGGGATTTCTCAAAAGGACCTTCTGGAGCTCTATATGAGAAGCATAGATGGAGAACTCGACTCTCACCCTGCAGCCCCTCTCACACTCACCACACACTCATACACACTCAAGCATACACACACTCACACAAATGCATTCACACACATGCTACACCCAAACACATCACACCCTCGCAAACACACACCATACATCTCATACACCACACACTCTTATACAACATACATACGCCATGCATTCTCACACACATGCTTACACACTTCCACACTCACACAAATACCCCGCATGCATATATTCACATCTTATCACACACCTACCATGAACATACACCACACATTCCCTTACACTCAGCCTTTAGAAAGCACAAACTAGTCTGGAACACTTCTATACAAAAGGCAGTGGCAGGCTGGGCGCAGTGGCTCATGCCTGTAATCCCAGCACTTTGGGAGGTTGAGTTAGGAGGATCACTTGAGGTCAGGAGTTCAAGACCAGCCTGGCCAACATGGCGAAACCCTAACTCTACTAAAAATACAAAAATTAGCCAGGTGTGGTGGCGCACCCGTTATCCTAGCTATTCAGGAGGCTGAGGCAGGAGAATCACTTGAACCTCAGAGGCGGAGGTTGCAGTGAGCTGAGATCATGCTACTGCACTCCAGCCAGGGCGACAGAGTGAGACTCTGTCTCAAAAAAAAGAAAAAAAAAAAAGGCAGTGACAGGCAAGGGGACATTACTTCAAAGCTAATTCCCCCATTCCTGCTCCCTCCTGTACTAAAATCTAAGAAGGGTCCTATGGAAAATATCCCCCAGTGGGCAGCACTGGTGACTTCTTGGGGGCTGGGGATGTTCCACCAACAGCTCCACCAATCTGGAGTGCTTGTTACCCCGTGTCAGCCTGGGTACTGGCAGCCTTCTCTGGATTACCTCTCTTGACTGTCATCATGATGGGTCCATGAGATAGGATACTATCCCCATTTTGCAGAGGAGGAAGTTGAGGCCCAGAGCAGGAAGTCACTCGGCCTAAGGCGCTTGCTCAATGTTGCATTTACAGAGAGAGGCTGCATTTGCCTCTTTGCTTTCATATCTGTCCTCTCGCTCAACTCTGTATGGTGAGAACCAACATACCCCAGGCCTCCTTGCCAATTGGCTCCCTACCGAGTTAAACAAATGGGAAGCCTGGCGGGAGGCTGGAGGGTGAGAGGAAGGGATAAAACATAGTATTTCTCCCTCTTTCTGCTTCAAGTGGCATCTTTGCAGCAGCAGGGACTTCTTTGCAGCTCCAGCATCCCTGGCAAAGTCTAGACTTTGGAACGGTTCAGTTGCCATTCCTGCATTTCAGATGGCCCCAGCGGTAATACAGGGTCCTCCGGTTTTCCCTCTTGCACTCTGGGTGGCACTGGCTTCCTGCTGATGCTCATCTCTGGTAGTCTCATCATTCATGGATCCATTTCCCTCTGTTTGAAATACCTGATGTGGTTTCTGTTTTCCTGAGTGGACCCTAATGGACATGCAGCAAGGCAGGGATTTGAACTCAGATCCTGTGACTCCTGAGACTCAAGTGTAATCATTCTGTGACACTGTCTCTTAGTTGAGCCTTCCCTTGAAATTGTCTGCAGCTCCAGAGATTGCCCCATGTACATGTGTCTCTCACCTCCCTTTTGTCTAATAGAGCTGAGTTGCAATACCACTTATCACCAGTAGGGAGAAACCCATTCGGTGGCAAGTGCTCTGGCAGAATTTCATGTTTAGAAAGCTTTCCTCCTAACTTGTTCCTCAGTTGGATCAGAAAGCAAAAATAAATTTAAATTTAACAGAAAGGTCTCCTCCTACTAAAGGGAGTAATAGCTTCATTTGTTTGTTAACCAGCAGGGTAGTTAACCGTAAGACCATCTGGCCAGTTGAGATCCTCAATGAACAGAATTCTCAGCAACAGTGGAGAGTTTGCACATTCCTCCCTGCCTACACAACATCGGCAGGAAGAATGGATGCACAGTTTTCCAGCGGTTTTTGCCAAAAATAGCTCCCAGAGGACCCAGGCATGGAACTTCTGATCTAATTCAGTGTATTCTTTGCGTCTAGAAATTTCTTATGGCTGAGCTTGAAAGTTCGACAGAATGAGTTGTTTCCCTCTTTCAGCAAGCAACCCATGTAGGAGGGTGGGTCTGGAGCCAGAAAGACCCAAGTTAGCATCCAGGTCTTTCAGTCACCTGCTGTGATGCCTTGGGTGAGTTGCTGAACCTCTCTGAGTTCTGTTCTTCTTCTCTGTAAAATGGGGTTGATAATACTTGCCCTGCGAGATTCTTGGGAGAATTAAATGAGCTAAAGTGTATAAGTGCTTGCTATACATTAAAAAAATGCGCATATCCTTTATTCTAGTTTTTTATGGTTTATTTCTGTTCCATGAAGACTAAGGCCTCAGCTGGGGAGGGGGTCACTCAAAATGTCTGGAGACTACTTCACTCACATGTCTGGTGTCTTTGTTGGCATGACTTGAAGGTTGGGTGTCACCATCACTGGGGACAGTGACTGATGTGCTGACATGTGGCCTCTTCAAGTGTCTTGGTCTTCCTTCCAGCATGGCAGCCTCAAGGAGTCAGACTTCTTAAGTTGCAGGTAAGGGCTCCAAGAACAAGTCTTCCAGCAAACAAGATGGAACTGTATGGCCTTTTATGACCAAGTCTCAGACATCCCACGGCATCACTTCTGTAATACTCTCCTGGTTGAATTCATCAAAAGCCCACTCAGTTTCAAGGGGAGGAGATATAGACTCCATTTCCTTTTTTCTTTTTCTTTCTTTCTTTCTTTTTTTTTTTTTTTTTTTGACAGGGTCTGGCTCACCCAGGCTGGAGTGCAGTGACATGATCTTAGCTCACTGCAACTTCCGTCTCCTGGGTTTAAACGATCCTCCCACCTCAGCCTCCTGAGTAGCTAGGACTACAGGTATGTGCCACCATGACCAGCTAATTTTTGTATTTTTGGTAGAGATGGGGCTTCACCATGTGGCCCAGGCTAGTCTCAAACTCCTAAGCTCAAGCAACCCACCTGCCTCAACCTCCCAAAGTGTTGGGATTACTGGCGTAAGCCATGGCACCTGGCCTAGACCCCACTTCTTAATCCAAGAAGTGGCAAAGACTTCACAGCTGTGTTTTCAAAGCACCACCCCTTTCGACTAGGCCAGTCCATCCCAGAGTATCACCCCATCAGATATGGGAAATAATGCCTCTGCAAATCAGATGGTCACTGCAGCCCTGATGGTAACAGCAAATGATCAGGAATAACCCAAAGGTCCATCAGTAGTGGGCTGGGTAAATACATCATGATGTTCCCACACAGTGGAATACTATGCAGTTAAAAAAATAGGCTGGGTGCAGTGGCTCACGCCTGGAATCCCAATATTTTTTGGGAGGCTGAGACAGGAGGAGCCCTTGGGCTCAGGAGTTCGAGACCAGCCTGGGCAATATAGTGGGGCCCCATCTCTACAAAACATTTTAAAAAAATAATTAGCCAGGCATGGTGGTATGCACCTGTAGTCCCAGCTACTTGGGAGGCTGGGGTGGGAGGATCGCTTGAGCCTGGGAGGTTGAGGCTGCAGTGAGTTGTGATCGTACCACTGTACTCCAGCCTGGGTGACAGAGTGAGACCCTAGCTCATATAAATAAATAAATAAATAAACAAACAAACAAGGTAATTCTGTGTATATTGATATAGAACCATTCTGAATACTATTGTGCAGTGAAAAAAAGCAAGGTGCAGGACACTGTGTGTGCTAGGCAGCCTCCAGATGACCCACAATGATTCTCACCTCCTGGGGCCTAATGTGGTCCTCTCCCACATTAACTAAGGCTGACCTGTGTAATTAGGAGGATACAGTGGAAACATGTCTTCCAAGGCTAGGTCATAAATAATATTGCAGCTTCCACTCTGTCCCGTCTTGGACCACTTGCCCTGACAGAAGCCAGCTGCCATGTTGCGAGGACACTCAAGCAGACCTATTGAGACATTTATGTGGTGAGGAGCTGAGACCTCCTGCCAAAAGCCACATAATGAGCCATCCAGAAAGTAGAGCCTCCAGCCCCAGTTGAGCCTTCAGATGACAGCAGCCCTGGCCAACTGCTTGACCACAGCCTCACGTGACACTGAGCCAGAATCAACCAGCTGAGTTGCTCCCAAATTCCTGCCCCTCAAAAACTGTGAGATAAAAAAGGTTTATGCATATTTCAAGCCGCCAAATTTTGGGCTAACTTGCTATGCAGCAATAGCAATAGATAACGAATACAGTATGTACATTGATTCGTCCATTCTCACATTGCTATAAAGAAATACTAGAGACTGAGTAATTCATAAAGAAAAGAGGTTTAGTTGGCTCACAGTTCTGCAGGCTGTACAGGGAGCATGGCGCTGGCCTCTGGTCAGCTTCTGGAGAGGCCTCAGGAAACTTCCAATCATGACAGAGGGCAAAGAGGGGGCAGGCATGTCACATGGTGGGAGCAGGAGCAAGAAGAGATGGGGGAGGTGCTATACACTTGTAAATGACCAGATCTCATGAGAACTCACTCACTGTCACAGGGATAGCACCAAGAGGGATGGTGCTAAACCATTCATGAGAAATCCAATCCCATGATACAATTACCTCCCACCAGGCCCCACCTCCAACATCGGGGGTTACAATTCAACATGAGATTTGGGTGGGAACATAGATCCAAATCATATCAGTATAGTAGTCTAACATTTGAGTAAATGTATTAAGTATTTCTGGAAGGAGGCCGGGCCTGGTGGCTCATGCCTGTAATCCCAGCACTTTGGGAGGCCGAGGTGGGCAGATCACCTGAGGTCAGGAGATTGAGACCAGCTTGTCCAACATGGGGAAACTCCATCTCTATTGAAAATACAAAATTAGCTGGGCATGGTGGCAGGCGCCTGTAATCCCAGCTACTTGGGAGGCTGAGGCAGGAGAATCACATGAGCTCGAGAGGTAGAGGTTGCAGTGAACCAAGAGCATACCACTACACTCCAGCCTGGGCGACAAGAGGAAAACTCCGTCTCAAAACAAAAAAAACAAAACAAACAAACAAAAAACAAAACAAAACAAAAAAAACACGGCTCGGCACGGGGGCTCATACCTGTAATCCCAGGACTTTGGGAGGCCAAGGCAGGCAGATCACGAGGTCAGGAGTTCGAGACCATCCTGGCCAACATGGTGAAACCCCATCTCTACTAAAAATACAAAAATTAGCTGGGCGTGGTGACGCATGCCTGTAGTCCCAGTTACTCAGGAGGCTGAGGCAGGAGAATCTCTTGAACCCGGGAGGCGGAGGGTGCAGTGAGCCGAGATCATGCCACTGCACTCCAGCCTGGTGACAGAAATAAAAAGTATTTCTGGAAGGAATTGAGGAAACTGGTATCAGAAAGGGAACTGGGGTGGCTGGGGGACGACAGGGGCCAGCAGGGAAAGAGACCCTCTTATCTCTTTTGCATTTTGAACCACCTTTTTAAAAAAATAAACTAAATGTCAAATCAATAAATAAAAACAAAGTGATGGTTTTTTGTTTTGTTTCGTTTTTTTTTTTTTTTTTTTTTTTGAGAAGGAGTCTCGCTCTGTCACCCAGGCTGGAGTGCAATGGCGTGATCTCGGCTCACTGCAAGCTCCGCCTCCCGGGTTCAAGTGATTCTCCTGCTTCAGTCTTCTGCATAGCTGGGACTACAGGCACCCGCCACCACACCCGACTAATTTTTTTGTATTTTTTATTAGTGACAGGGTTTCACTGTGTTAGCCAGAATGGTCTCGATCTCCTGACCTCGTGATCTGCCCACCTCGGCCTCCCAAAGTGCTGGGATTACAGCCGTGAGCCACTGCGCCCGGCCCAAAGTGCTGTTTTTAGGCAGCCCCTAGTAAGTAGCAGCTGTGATTATTCATGTCACAAGTATTTCTCAAGCTGCCAGAAGCTTCCTGTGCGTATATGTTGGATAGACCTGCAACCTTCATGGGTTTATGAAGAATAAGGTAGGCCCGGGGCTGAGAGGCACATAGAAGCCCCATCATGTACTAGCTGTGCACTGGGGGTGGGCCACTTAACCTCTCTTAGCTTCCATTTCTTACCTGAAAAACAGGGATCATGGATACAGTCATATGGGCCACGTGTTCAGCTATAGGCCAAGCATGAGGTAAACACTTAATAGATTTGACTGTTATTATTGTACTTTTTTTTTTTTTGAGATAGGGTCTCCCTCATCTGGAGTGCAGTGGCACAATCGTAGCTCACTTCTGCCTCAAACTGCTCGGCTCAAGCAATCCCCTCCTGCTTCACCCTCCCAAGTAGCTGGAAGCACGCCACCATGCTTGGCTAATTTTTAATTTTTTTGTAGAGACAGAGTCCCGCTATGTTGCTCAGGCTGGTCTCGAACTCCTGACCTCAAGTGATCCTCCTGCCTTGACCTCTCGAAGTGCTGGGATTACCGGTATGAGCCACTGCACCAGCCAGATTTGGTTGTTTTTATTAATAAGGGCTGAAGATCCTGTCTTGGACAAGGAGAAGGGAGGAACACACTGAGCCCATTGTCGCCACCCGAGGAGGTGGGCTGGAGTAGGTGGCCCACGGGGGAACAAAGCTTCCCAGGATAGAAGGTGGGCAAGGGGTTACGAAGGCACCAAAGAGAGAAAGGGAGACTCCATCTGTGCACCCAGCACCCCTACCCCTCATCTCTCCCCATGCAAGATGGCGGGAGGGCAGCCCTGACTGCAGGGAAATCCACGCCTGTGCGTCTTCCCCCACCACCTGGCGCGATGGGCAAGTGCAAAGCAGGAGGCAGCTCCCACTCCAGAAGGAAGAGGCGCACCCTCTCCCAGGGCCCCCGGTGTGTGCTGGGTGCCACACAGCCCTGCGTTCCAGCCCTCCCTGAAGGACCCACGCTAGGACAGGGCAGGACAGGGACCCACCAATCATGAGGCAGCCCCTGGAGGAATGGGAGGGTCAAGGGGTACAGGAGGAGCTAGGGGTCCCTGAGGTTGGGGGCTGCCCTGGGTGCTTGGCTCTCTCCTCCTGCTGTGCCAGAAAGGGTGCTTGGGTGACAGGCACCCACATGCCTCCAGATTACAGGGTGCCAGGGCATGGCAGCAGGGTGGGCCTGGGGAATTCCCACATGGCAAACCTGGGCATCAGCCAAGTAAGGCAGAAGGGCTGTCAGGAAGCCAGGCTGTGGCTCCATGTCACTGCATGACCTCGGCAAGTTGCTTCTCCCCCTGTGCCTGGCTCTCCCGAGCTGTCGAGTGAGGCGTGGCCTCTGGGCCCCGAGGGGTTTACGGGTTGCCTGGGAGCAAGACAGAGATGAAAGGACAGGTTGGCAAGCCTGCCTGACTCTGAGGATGACTGGAGATGGTGCCCCTTTGGGGCAAGTCCCTGCGGAGGCACCTCCTGGCCTGGCCAGGGATGTGGGGGGTCCTCTGCTCATGACTCACGCTTTCTGGGACTGACATTGTCCCCTGGGAGGCACTTGCCAGGAAGGGCCTGATCTGGCCCTTTCGGCCTTGTGCAGATGTCTCAGCCTTAGCTGCGCCCGGCCCAGGCCAGGAAAATGCTGGCCGGCTCCGCCCCACGGCAGGGAGGGGGACGGCGCTGAGATGTTGGGGGACTTTCTTCTGGACAGTGAACAGCATCTGTGCTCAGCTTGGTCACTGCCCTGATGATTTTTGGCAACACGAAACTGATATAACCACTTGTCCTCAAGGAAACTGCACCCTGAAGCCCTCCCTCGATCTGAGTCAGGGATCCCTGTCTGATGTGTTCCGTCTCGGGACTGGCCACCCTTGCACAAGCCAAAACCTTGTGCAAACGCTCTTTCCTTCTTCTTCTCTCAGCCCCCAAATCTGAAGTCACCGTCCTTAGTGCGGGTTCCCTAGAAGCTGACCCTAGACAGGGGTTTGGTGACCATGAATGCTGCTGGGTCACCCCGTAGGAGTCCTGATCAGGGGCAAGGGAGCTGGAATTTTATGCCCACCACATGTGATTGGTTAAGGGAGCCTCCCCTTCTGCCCTCTGGGCAGTGCATGAATTCCTGGGAGCTTCTGCCTCTCCAGGGGTTGCAGGCAAAGCTGGTTCCAGCAGCAAAAGATGGCGCCTGACTAGAAAATGTAGGTAGCTGCTGCTGGCAGAGAAAGTTCCCTGGGGGGAGGGGTAAAGGGATGGGGGCTCGGGGAGGAATCTGGGAGGAGCTCGGGCAGCGCCTGCGACAGCAGCCGAATGCTCTCCATTTGACCTCTATTTCTGGAAAACATTTGCTTCTCTCCCTTCCCACAGCCGCCCTTATCTGTCACCAGGACACCCAGGAGCTTCCTAACTAAACTCCCTGCAGCTCCATTAACTGCTACCTACCCAGCAGCAGAGGGACTTTCTAATGCCTATCTGAGCCAATTTTCTAGATCAAGCCGATTTTCTAAATGCCAATCTAGCCACTCTAACCACCTGCCCTCCGGTGGGCTTCCCCAGCCCTTAGAGGTCACAGACTCAGCCGCCCCCAGGCACAAGGAGGTGCCATGAATGAATGAACCCAGGGTGGCCACTGCAAGCCCACAGCCCTCCCCAGATACCTGTTTGATGGAGACAGCAGTTGAGAAATGCGCCTCACCTCTGAGAAGATGACATCATAAGTGTGATGATGGATTGGTGTGGTGCAGCGGTAGGGGAGTGGAGGGTACAGGTCCTATCCAAAGGAGGCAGCCTCTGCTCGGCTCCAGCAGATGGTTCTTGCAGGGCTGAGGGACAGCACGTGCGAAGGTCCTGGGGCAGGAGCGGGGCACAACCACGGGAGATGCAAAGGAAGGCCAGTGCGGCTGGAACACTGGGGAGGGGCTGGGAGGTGGGGGTAAAGGAGGGGTGAGGGGCCTGGACCCTGCACTGACAGCAAGCCAGGTGGGCTGGGGGGCAGAGCAGTGTGATTCACGCCAGAGGAGATCAGGAGATCACCTCTGGTGTGGGCAGAGTTGGGATCATTGAGGAGGGGCCAGGAGACCAGGTGGGAGGTTTCTGCCATGGATGGTCCAGGTGGGAGATGAGGAGGTGTGGACCTAGGTGGTGGCCTCAGGGAGGAGGGGATGAACAGGCTCAGGATATGGTGAGGAGGCCTTGCTGAAGGGCCAAGTGTGGAGCCGGGAACAGCTGTGGCTGCATCTCAGTGGACTCGAAGGCTTGAGGCTGAGAGAGGGAGCCATCTATTCCAGAGTGCATCTCACTGCTGCTTCCAGGAGTCCTCAGGGCACCTGGGCAAAAACTGTCCTGGAGGGTCCTAGAGCCCCTTGGGGAGGGTAGGAAGGGCACCCGGGCTCCCACCCTGTCTATAAGGTCAGATCAGCCCCACATAAGTTCTGGGGTGCAGGGGGAGGGAGAATAAAGAGGAAAAGGACCCAGGAAGCACTACATGATCCAAGAAGGGGCTGGGCACGGTGGCTCCCGCCTGTAATCCTAACACTTTGAGAGGCTATGGTGGGAGGATCGCTTGAAGACAGGAGTTCAAGAACAGCCTGGGCAACACAGTGAGACCCCCATCTCTACAAAAAGTTAAAAAAAAATTGTTTTAAATAGAAAAGCTCCAAGAAGGGGTGGAATCCCTAAAACATCTCCCACGCTGCACACCCAGGTGCTGGTGCTGGGTTTCCTCACTCACCAGCAAGGTGGTGTGAGGGGGGCTGGAGTCTGCCATTGCAGGCTGAGGACTCAGAAGCTTGGAGAGGGAAAGGCCCTGCTCAAGGCCACCCAGCTAGAGGGAGACGGTGTCATCCCCAGCACAGCCATGATGCCCCCATCTCTGCTTTCTCTTGAAGCCATTCAGAGGCCACCTGCCCCCACCACCAGCCCCCTGCCCTCCTGTCTTCAGCAAGCCCTGGCCACAGTCGTGACTTGCCTGGGACTTTCCCTGTCCTGGCCTTGCAGGGTTTGGTTCTGATTCTCAAAGCAAAATGGCCTCCTCTGTTGCTAAACTGTCTTCTCGGAGGATGGCGGGTTCCCAGCGGGGCTGCTGTCGGCAGTAGGGGAGGAAGGAATACGCAGAGGGTGTACAAAGGAGCTGCTTACCGTCTTCCAGGCTCTCTGCTGAAGGCCGTGCGTGTTCCCCATTTTTTTTTTTTTTTTGAAACGGAGTCTCCCTCTGTCACCCAGGCTGGAGTGCAGTGGCGCGATCTCTGCTCACTGCAACCTCCACCTCCTGGGTTCAAGCAATACTCCTGCCTCAGCCTCCTCAATAGTTGGGATTATAGGTGCCCACAGCTACACCCGGCTAAGTTTTGTATTTTTAGTAGAGATGGGGTTTCACCATATTGGCCAGACTGGTCTTGAACTCCTTACCTTAAGTGATCTACCCACCTCGGCCTCCCAAAGTGCTGGGATTACAGGCATGAGCCACTGCACCCGGCTTGTGTTCCCCATTTACGGAGGAGGAAATGAAACACGGTGAGGCGAGGAAGCAGACACAGACAGAGCCCTTTGGAGCCCTGGGCCCCTCACTCAGCTTTTAAATTGTGTGATTTGGAGGAAGAAGAAAATCAAGTACCTTATGCAACTCTGTGTCCCAAGTTTTCATCCCTAAAATGACCCCACAGGATGGTTTCAGGATATTCTTCTGCGCCTGAGGGATGAGGCTCAGGGGACTCTGGGGGATGAGGCCGGTGCTGTTTGGGGTGCAGGGGTGAGCCCCTGAATCAGCATCCATCCACTGCTTCCTGTGACCAAGCTCCTTGCCCAGGGAACTCCTGGGCTGGCAGGAGGTGACCGGGTGCCCTGTGTCTCCTCTCCCCATTTTCCCAGTCCTGTTGACTTTTCCTCCAGACCCCAGCTGTCCCATCCAAGTCCTTCTTTCTGTCTAGACAGAGGTGGCCCTGGCTGTGCCTCTCCTTTGGAACCCATGGCCCGAGGGGCATGCTTGGCAGTGGTATGGAGTTGACAGACCTGCTTTCTATTCCTTTTTTTTTTTTTTTTTTTGAGATGAGTCTTGCTGTGTTGCCCAGGCTGGAATGCAGCAGTGATCTCGGCTCACTGCAACCTATGCCTTCCGGGCTCAAGCAATCTTCTTGCCTCAGCCTGAGTAGCTGGGACTACAGGCACCTGCCACCACGCCCAGCTAATTATTGTATTTTTAGTAGAGATGGGGGTTTCACCATGTTGGCCAGGCTGGTCTCAAACTCCTGACCTCAGGAGATCTCCCTGCCTTGGCCTCCCAAATTGTTGGGATTGTAGGCATGAGCCACTGAGCTCAGCCCTGTTTTCCATTTCTGAATCACATCTGCAAGTCTGTGTCAGCTTAGCTGGGAGGCATGGGCACAAAGTCGGCCCTGGTGGGGAAACCCAACCCTGAGAACGAATCAGGGCTGTCCAAGTGTGAGGCAAGTGACATGTCCAGGCAGTCATGAAATTCCAACCTCACTTCCTCTTTTTTTTTTTTTTTTTTTTTTTTTTAGAGACAGGATCTCACTCTATTGCCCAGGCTAGAGCACAGCAGCACAGCCTCGGCTCACTGCAGCCTCGAACTCCTGGGCTCATGGGATCACCTGCCTCTGCCTCCTGAGTAGCTGGGACTACAGGTGTATACACCACCACACCCAGCTAATATTTTAGCTTTTGTAGAGACAGGGTCTCATTATGTTGCCCAGACTGGTCTCAAACTCCTGGGCTCAAGCGATCCTTCCACCTCAGCCTCCCGAAGTACCAGGATTACAGGCATGAGCCACCATGCTCGGCTCAACCCCACTTTCTTATGATCATGGTAGGTCACCCAAGCCTTCAATGGCTCCCCGGGGCCAGTCACACTGAATCCCAGGTCTGCCCTTGCTCATTGCTGCTGCCTTGATCTTTCTGGCCTCCAGGACTGTCTGCTGGGACTATTGCAGTAGTCTTTTGCCTGGTCTCCTACTCTCCCAATCTTGCCCCATCTGGTCTAGCTTTTCCTCCTAGCAGCAGACTGAGCTTTCTGGAACCCAAATCTGACCACGTCCCACCCCCACTTAGAGCATGTCACTGGGTCCCACTGCCTGCAGGCTGGCATCCAAGCTTGCTCTCGCCCTGGCATTCAGGATCAGCTGCCTTGGATCTGCCCCCTGCCAACAGCTCCCCATCAAACCCCACACCCTGACCCAGATGAGCCATCATCCCCAACACTCCCTGTCATGCCCCTGAAGCCTGACCTTGACCCTGGTCAGCTGTTTCCCACACCCCGAATGCACTTGCTGTCCTTCCCCATCAACACCGGCTCCTCCTTCAAGGTTGGTTCCGGTGGTTGTCCCCAAGAGGGGCCTCCAGGATTCTTAGTGACAAGCGACAGAATCCAAATGTGGCTCACTCAAGCAGAAGACAAGGTATTAAACAGATATCGGGGTATGCAAAACTCCCAGGAAGGCAGGAGGATCCCATGGAAAAGGGGAGGCAAGATGTCACCCCCATTGCTACCTCAGAGCCAGCCTGGTGAAGTCCTCCTTCTTCACAGCTGCCAGGAACTCCATGTGGCCCAGGCTCCCTCCAGAAAGAGTCCTGGACAGGACAAGCCTCCAATTCAAACTCCAGAGCAGGTGCCTCTGATGGGCAGAGTCCAGTCACATGCCATGCCCTAGCTGCAAGGGAGGCAGGGAAAGTGAGTGTAGACTATTTGGGCTCCTCCCATGGAAGGTGGGCTCTGCTTGCTCATTGTCCTATGTGGGAGGAGTTTCCTAACTGTGGGGTGGGAGTTCAGAGAGTTGAGGCTCATAGATTAAGGCTCTGTGCCTCCCCAAACCTCAGCATTCCCTATCTCAAGAGAGGCATAGTCGAATATCTGGTCACTCAGTCCTTGACACAGCCCTCTGCTGCACCCTAAGTCCACAGGTTCAACTTCCTGTGTGTGTCTTGCACCCACTGGCATTTCCACATCTCTGCCTCCTTCTCTGTGCAAGCTTCCCTGATGAGTCTTCTGTGCAGTGGAGGAGACAGGCACTAAAATGATAAGGACAGCCCAGTGTGATACATGCTGTGATGGGGACATGCAGGGAGCCTAGAGGAGGCACCTGGTCCAGCTGGGGGCATCTGGGAAGGCTTCCTGGAGGTGGCACTGCTGAGTGCTGGAGAAAAAATAGGAGTTATAGAAATAAAGGTGTTAGGCCATGTGCAGTGGCTCACACCTGTAATACTAGCAGTCTGGGAGGCCAAGGCGGGCGGATCACGAGGTCAGGAGTTCAAGACCAACCTGGCCAACATGGCGAGACCCCATCTCTACTAAAAATACAAAAATCAGCTGGGCGTGGTGTACATGCCTGTAATCCCAGCTACTCGGGAGGCTGAGGCACAAGAATTGCTTGAACCTGGGAGGCAGAGGCTGCAGTGAACCGAGATCGTGCCACTGCACTCCAGCCTGGGTGACAGAGTGAGACTCAGTCTCAGGAAAAAAAAAAAAAGAGAGAGAAAGAAAGGTGTTTGAGACATCATCCCAGGCTGAGGCAACAGCTTTGCAAAGCCACAGAGGTGCAAGGGGGAATTCCAAGGAGTTCTGGCATCACCAGGGGTAGCGTGTGAGGCAGAGTTGTCAAGATGAGACCACTCAAGGTAGAAGCTACCCAATCACTGCTGGCTTATGGGGCCTGGCTTTTGAGTGAGGGCTGGGTGCCAGGGCAGGGGAGTGGCATGGACAGATGTGAGCTGAGAATGACCCCTCGGAGAGCCTGACCTGGGGACCAGCCAGGGGTGTGGCAGGACCGTGGGGACCAGGAGAGGGACTCGACTCGGAAGGCTCAGCTAGCTTCTGGTGGCAAGCAGAAGTTTGCCACTGCTGTGGGGCATGTCTGGGCGAGGCAGAGAGACGTGGGCAAGTCCCTGGCCCAGTCTGGTGTCCTCAGTTTCCTTACGTGTTAATAGAAGGGTGTAGTGATCTCCAGGCCAGGGGCTGAGAGCCAGTGAGGCCACCCACTTCCTGCTCCTGTCCGCCCCACTCCCACGATGTACCAGGAGCTGGGGATGCAGTGACAAGAAGTGGAAGCCACAGCCCAGCTCTCATGGGCAGCGGCTCCAGGAGTGGACATGCAGTGATGACCTAGGTCTGGGCTGAAGAGGCTTTTCCCAGCAGTGTGTGGCCCAGCACGCAGGAGATCTGCACCAGGAAAGGGATCTTAGCCGTTGACAACTGCCCTCCCATGGCAGCCCCACTGGGGCCAGGTTTCTTGGGACAATCGATGCCATCATTCCGGGAAGCCTACCCCAGGAGAGGCCCTGATTTCCCCCCATTTGCATAGCCACAGTAACAGGAAACAGGACTCACATTGCCTCATCAGCGCGGGCTGGGCCAGGCCAGGCCAGCTCAGGGCTCAGCTTGGATGTCCCAGCCTGGGCTGCCTCCCGGACAGCTGGCAGAAGCTCCATCTGGGCACTCCATCCGGTGGTGGCCACACAGGTGGCCCGGGAGCTCCAAGGCTGTCCCCAGGCCCACCTGGATGTCCGACATGAAGGCTCCAAGCAGCTCAGCTGCATCCCCTGGAGAGGAAGGGGGGCTGTCAACAGTGACAGCTGGGTGCTCTATTGGGGTCAAAGTGTGCCGAGTTACTGCCAAGCTATCCTGGTTCCCAGAAGTGATGTGTAGAACTTCCTGCTGCAAGGAGTGTGCCTATCTGCTACCTGGCCCCCCTCCATCCTCTCCCAGTTTCCCCCAGCTCCCTTCCAGAAAGCCAGGCTTTAAGCAGGAAGAGTGTTTCTCAGATGCTGTTCACTGGGTGCTGGGTGTGACCCAAGGCTCCACGCGCTGAGCTGGGTCCAGAAACCAGGAGTTTGGGGTGCAGAGAAGGCGCAAGACTGGGTTTAGCCTCATCAGAGCCAGATGCCCCTGGAGACCTGGACCTCCTGGGCCTCAGTCCTCCCACATCTGCCATGAGGATACTTGTGACTACCTCTCAGTGTTGACAGGAGGCACTAAAAGGGAAGGCGTTGTAGCAGTACTGGTGACTGCGATCCTAGCGCTCACGTCTGCCTTAGTCCCAGTGCTCCAGCCGCGCTGGGGCAGCTATTGAAAGAGAAACCAGATTTTAACATTATATGAAGAGACAACGTGGTGGAAGGTTAGCCCTGTCCAAGATACCCTGTGGACACAGCCTGACCTGGGTTCGGATATTGACTGTGCCACTTGCTGGCTGTATGATCCAGGATGAGCTCCTCAGCTTCCCTGAAGCTCAGTTTCTGCATCTGTAGAATGGGAATGAATAGCGATGCCCATCCCTTAGGGCTATGGTGAGGAGTCGATGAGACACACATAAAAGGGAAGGTGTGGATGAGGGGGCCATAAGCCCACTGAGAGGATGTAAAGCTCAACCCTATAGCAGCTCCTGTGGCAGAGGCTGGGGTTATGGAAATGAGCCCCCGTGGCTGTGTTAAATAAACCCCCAGAGAAGTCAGAGGCAGTGAGGAGGCAGGAAGCACTCAGTCCTAGACTAGGGATCCAGAGAAGGACAAAGAAAGGCAAATGCCTGGCCAGGGACATCTGAGGAGGCTTCCTGGAGGAGGGGATGTCTGAGCTAGTGTCAAGGATGGACAGGTTTGGCCACGAACGTGAAAGTCACATCCCAGGAGAGCAGCCAGCTGGGGCAAAGGCAGGGTTACCAATGTTTCTCTGCAGGCGTGGGAAGGACAAGCCACGTGCTTGAGTGATCACCCACTGCCTCCCCCACAGACCCCTGACTCCACCTCTCAGAGCCCTGAGCCTCCAGTCATGGGCACAGCCATTCTCTCTCTCACTCCAGGTCTTCAGACCCCTAGCAATGGGGATGCCCCCTTTCCTGGCATCACAGGCAAAGCAGGACAGTGGTGGCACATACCTGGTGGTATGGACCCTGTCCTTCTCCATGGGCCCCTGCTCTTCCTCCTCAGCATCATGGTTGCCAGCGCTGTAATTTGTAACTGTTTTCTGGTCATTTTTCTATGCAAATAATTTTTGAATGCACAAAATGGGGTTATGGTTTCCAAACTCTGACAACTTGCTTTTTCCTCTAAGGATACACATGCCATGAGCATTTTCCCAGGGAAGCAATACTCCAAATCACCATTTATTTAATTTATTTTATTTTGAGATGGAGTCTCATTCTGTCACCGAGGCTGGAGTGCGGTGGTTGCTCACTGCAACCTCTGCCTCCTGGGTTCAAACGATCCTCCTGCCTCAGCCTCCTCAGTAGCTGGGATTACAGGCATGTGCCACCAAGCCTGTTTTTTTTTTTTTTTTTTTTTTTTTTTTTTTTTTTTGAGATGGGGTCTTGCTCTGTCGCCCAGGCTGGAGTGCAGTGGTGTGATCTCAGCTCGCTGCAAGCTCCGCCTCCCAAGTTCACCCCATACTCCTGCCTCAGCCTCCCCAGTAGCTGGGACCACAGGCGCCTGCCACCACGCCTGGCTAATTTTTTGTATTTTTAATAGAGATGGGGTTTCCCCGTGTTAGCCAGGATGGTCTTGATCTCCTGACCTTGTGGTCCGCCCGCCTCAGCCTCCCAAAGTTCTGGAATTACAGGCGTGAGCCACTGCGCCCGGCCTACGCCCGGCTAATTTTTGTGTGTTTAGCAGAGACAGAGTTTCACCATGTTGGCCATGCTGGTCTTGAACTCCTGACCTCAGATGATCTGCCCGCCTTAGCCTCCCAAAGTGCTGGGATTACAGGTGTGAGCCACCACGCCTGGCCTCCAAATCACCATTTTAATGGCTGGGGGCGGGTGGTGGGGTGGGACGCCCCATGGCATAGATGGACTGCCATGAATTTAACCAAGTCTGTAATCTCAGCAAACATTTCTTCAGGAGGGTAAGATGTGCACAGCCAAGAGTACAAGGGTCCAGAGTCCTTTGGTTTTGTTTCTGACTCCACTTTTTTGTGTTTAAAGAGATGGGGTCTCACTATGTTGCCCAGGCTGACCTCACACTCCTGGGCTCAACTGATCCTCCTGCCTTGGCCTCTGGAGTAGGTGACTCTACTTCTTAGAGCTGTGTGACTCTGGACAAGTTACTCAACCTCTCTGTTTTTTCTTGGTTTCCTGAAAGATGAGAAACAGAGGAGCCCCTGCAGATGCCTAGTCATGAGACTCCCTTGAGATCTTGTGTGTGTGGTGCTTAATTAAGCGCAGCGCCCTGGAGACAGACAGGAGGTGCCACGTGGATGTGGTAAGGGGTATTGTTGCTGTTTGTTGTTGCTGTTTGGGCCAGGTGTTGATTTTACAGTCTGGAGAGTGAAGGGCTCATGCCAAGTGGCATGAATGTTCAGAGTGACCATGAGGGCTCAGTGAGACCTTGGTGCCTCTTCCCCTCCCTGCCCCCTTCCACGGAAAGCATCTGAGTCCCTTGCAGGGGGTAGGTCTCCAAATTCCCAGAACCATATGGGGCTGGTTGGCCTCACAGGCCAATTACACCAGTGTCCCAGGAGTCTAGAAAGACATTCTAGAAAGACACTCTCTGGGGAGAAAACCATACTGAAGTCTGCCCAAAATGCCACCATCACCCACCCCCTTCCTCTGGGTTCAGCACTGCCCTGTCCCTGGGTTCCCCTTTCCATGTTAAATTAATGCCCCAGAG
This sequence comes from Pongo abelii, assembly GCF_028885655.2. NCBI lineage: Eukaryota > Metazoa > Chordata > Mammalia > Primates > Hominidae > Pongo > Pongo abelii. The sequence goes on along the minus strand of NC_072003.2, from coordinate 12,514,816 downwards.
AGAGGCTCTGCAGACGGCCCCAGTGACGGCCACCACTGGAGAGAGAGACTCCCTGGATGGATGGACAGATGGAGGCAGCCCCAACTCCCCCACTCCCACGGGGCCCCAGCCAGAAAGCAAGAAAGCCCCTACCCAGCCTCCAACTGCTCAAAATCCCCAGCACCAAATTCCCCCAGCCTGGGGATCGCCAGGAGGGAGCCCTGAGTCCCCAGGGTTGGCCCCACCTCCCTTCCCCCAGGGGGCAGGTGCAGCCTGGCTCTGCTCTAGTGTCCCCTGGGCACTTCTGTTCCCAGACCAGGAGCCTCCCTCGGCCCCAAGCCTGGGCACCCCAAGGCTCTCCCAGGCTTGGGTGGCAGCATCCCTGGCTCTCCTTTCCAGGCTGCTCAGCCTCTCTGAGCCGTGATTTTTTGCAAAATAGGAATAATGGGACTATTAGATCGAATGACACATGAGATTGCCATTTTTGTGGGTCAAGATCAGACAGGCAATCAGCAATTTCCTATGGTTTCAGCAGACGGCTGCCTTCCGTAGGGAGCTGAGGACTAAATGAAGAAACAAATGAGCAGCCCTGGGCATGGAATTTGGCCCAACAGACTTTTCATTGTCATTCCTATTACTTATTGTGGTGGATGGGGCTACCCTTCTCCCACTTCAAGGATCACCAAGCCCTGCCACTCGGACAAGGCTCCCTCTGAGGCCAGAAAGGGGCCGGGGGCCCTTCCCGAGTCCTGCCCACAGCCCCTGACTCGCCAGGCTGGACACTCCTTGCTGAGACTTTTAACTGTCATTTCCCCTGAAAAGCCCTTAATCACCCTCTGCCTGGCCAGGGGGAGGAACTGGGAGCTGCAGGAGCTGCAGGCTGGCCTGCAGGAAGATGACTCAGGGGAATCCTTCGAGCCTCTTGGCACGATGTGGGGCAGTGATTAAGGGGGGCGTCACAGGTGTGCGCCATGTGTCCGTCACCTGACCGCTGAACTTTTTCTGAGCTGGAGCTGCTGGAAGCTGACTCAGGGGGTGGGCGTCTCCTGCCCTCCTTCCCCTCCCCAGGGCCAGGTTCCCTCTCTGTGGTGCTGGGAGGCAGGCCCTGAGCATTTCATTCATTGATTCATTTCTCTCATTTGTCCATTCATTGTCATCAGATCGATCAGTGGCTCACTTGTGTGACTCATCTGTGGGTCCGGCCCTTCATTCATTAGTAATAAACTCCATGACCATTAGCCCAGCCTGTCCTCTGAGCCAGCTGCCTTGTCAAGTGCGTTTTCTCATTCAGTCCTCTCAGTGCCCAGGAGGAAGAGCTATTATTACCCCCATTACATGGAGAGGAAAACTGAGGCACGGGAAAACTCAGTAACGCCCTGTGGAATCCGGATTCAAATCCAGACCTGCTGCTGTCTCTAGAAAAAAAAGTCACCATCCCCCAACGCTGTGCCTCCCCTTCTGTGTTCCTGTAGCCACGTGGCCAGGTAAAAGTTACCCAGGCCAGCCTCACCGCACCAGAGCAGGGACCTCAGCTCACCACCTGGGTCCAGCACAGGCTTCCTCCCCTTGACCCTGGGAGAGTTGAGTGTCTCTTTAGGCTACGTATGAGCCCCCAAACCTGAGTTCCATCCCCTATGGAAAGCCAAGCCTTCCCCTGCAGATCTCTAATTTCCAAGGACTTACATCCTCACAGCCTCTCCAGCCCCAGTCGCCCAAATGCGCGGAACTGAGCCGGTTTTCCTATAGTCCCACCTCTGCACATGGGCTCCCTCTGTTCTTCAATCCCGTGGATCCCAGCAGAAATGTCAGCTCTTCCATGTATCCCTCAAAACAAAACTCATGCTCCCAAGAGGCATTTGTGAGAAGTGGTGGTGACTGAGGATTTGGGGGTGTAAACGGGGAGGGGGTTTTGCAGCCACAGAGCTGCGATTTCATATTGACATCAGATCTATAAGCCACTCCAGCACAGACCACCCAGATGGACCTGCTGTGCCTGACGCTTTGTCTGTGGATTCTCCCGTGTGGTGGATTTTTCTGGTGGTTTCTAAGCTTTATTGTCAGCTCATCTTCAGCGGGGAGATTTGCTGTGTGTGCCTGTGCACGTTCAGGCTCCCACACCCCTCAAGACGAGACGTTTCCCAAAAGGGATGCGTTGAGTTTGAGTAATACTCCAGGGATTTCACCAGCTGGGGACCTGCATTCACACTGAATTCCCAGCATGAGATTCTAGCAACCCAGAGTAGAATCAACCCAGACCTCAGTCTCCCCTGCCCTGCCCCACCCCCACACTCCCAGGCTTAGTCTTTCAATTTCTTAGACTTCCCGCTATCCAGTCTCGGGCTGTTCCTAGGCTGGGCACAGGGTGATGTACCCTCCCATGGGATGGGGGAAGCCCTTCAGGGTCCTGCCTTCATACTGGGGTTTCTGTTCCTGCTCCCACAAAAGTCATAACCAGGGACCAAGTCCAATCTGAGTCCCTTTCCCCTTCCCCACCCCACCCTTCCACCTTGAGTTCCATTTTTATTATTGACCCCTAAATTTGCTTTTCTTTGAGCTTTTTATTTTTTACTTTTTTTATTTATGAGACAGAGTCTCTCTCTGTCACCCAGGCTGGAGTGCAGTGGCGTGATCTCGGCTCACTGCAATCTCCGCCTCCTAGGCTCAAGGAATTCTTGTACTTCAGCCTCTCGAGTAGCTGGGATTACAGATGCGCACCACTGTGCCTGGCTAATTTTTTGTATTTTTAGTAGAGATGGGGTTTTGCCATGTTGGCCAGGCTGGTTTTGAACTCCTGACCTCAAGTGACTCACCTGCCTCAGCCTCCCAAAGTGCCGGGATTACAGGTGTGAGCCACTGTGCCTGGCCTCTTTTGAGCTTTTTAAAAACATTTGTGGCCGGGAGTGGTGGCTCACACCTGTAATCCCAGCACTTTGGGAGGCCAAGGCAGGTGGATCATGAGGTCAGGAGTTCAAGACCAGCCTGGCCAAGATGGTGAAACCCTGTCTCTATTAAAAATACAGAAATTTGCTGGGTGTGGTGGCACGCACCTGTAATCCCAGCTACTCGGGAGACTCAGGCAGAGAATTGCTTAAACCCGGGACACGGAGGTTGTGGTGAGCCAAGATTGGCAACAAAGTGAGACTCCATCTCAAAAAAAAAAAAATTAATTAATTAATTAATAAATAAAATAAATAAATAAATTGCAATTATTTATTTAATTTTTAGAGACAGGGTCTTGCTCTGTTGTCCAGGCTGGAGCACAGTGGCACAATGACAGCTCACTGCAGCCTCCACCTCCTGGGCTCAAGTGATCCTTCTGCTTCAGCCTCCTGAGTAGCTGGGACCACAGGTGCGTGCCACCATGCCTGGCTAATTTTTTTGTTTTTTTGGATAGCGATGGGGTCTCGTTATGTTGCCCAGGCTCTTCTTAAACTCCTGGAATTGAGCCATCCTCCCAACTTGGTCTCCCAAAGTGCTGGGATTACAGGCATGAGGCACCAGACCCAGTGGGGGCTTATCAATAGATATTTTAAAATCAGTTTCATTGATCCTGTATTAACTAGCTCCCTGGAAACCTCACCAGGGCTTCCCACTGCTCTCAGGATCAAAACCTGGCTCCTTGGAGGCCTAGAGGCCCCACAAATCTCTTCATCATTTAATTTGCTTAATGCCAGGAAGGAAGTATTACTGTGTCCGAGGTGTGGATGAGGAAACTGAGGCATGGAGAAAGTGGTGATATCGAGGAGGGGCAGAGGAGCCCTGTCTGATGCAGGGTGGCGCGGGGGGAAAGGACACCTCAGAATCCAGGCCTCCTGCTCAGTCCATCCCCCTGGGTGCCAGTCCCCAAGCTGTCTGCTGTAGCCGAGGGGGTTGGGCCACACAGGAGCCACTGCCTGAGTCTGCCTAACCACTCCCTCCCTTCCCCAGAAGCAGACACGTGGTGAGACACACCTGGTCACTGGCACCTGTGACTGGCAAGTCAACACTGGGTGTGGCCCTTCCTTCTAGGAATAAGCTCCCTAGAGGTTTCCTTCACAGAAGTGGGCAGGGTCCTGCTCGTCACAGTCTGTCCCCCAGCCAGACAAAGGTCTCCAGGCCTGGCCTCAGCGCTCCCTAAGCCCACAGGGGACCCTGTCGTGGAGCTCCTCTGTATGCCCAGGCTGTGCAGGCATCCACGTTTTGGCAGTGAGGATGCAGGGTCAGCGATTGAGAGCCTGAGCTCTGAGGTCAGGGGGACTGAGTCCTAAGCATCTCTGGGATCTCGGGCAGTTTGCTTTCTCTCTCTGGCCCTTGGTTTCACCATCTGTACAATTGAGCCAATTGATAGCACCCACTTCATGGGGCACAGTGGGAGAGACAGAAACTGTAGGAAAAGCACTTGGTCCCTCTCCTCTCCTTTTTCCCCTCCCCTTCCCTCCCCTCCCCTCCCCTTTCCTTTTTCCTTCCCTCCCTCCTTCGTTCCTTCCCTTTCTTCCCTCCCTTCCCTCCCTTCCCTCCCTTCCCTTCCTCCCTTCCTCCCTTCCTTCCTTCCTTCCTTTCTTCTTTCCTTCCTTCCTTCTTTCCATTTTTTAAAAAAGACAGGGGCTTGCTCTGTTGCCCAGGCTGGAGTGTAGCAGTGCGATCACAGCTCACTGCAGCCTCTAACTCCTGGGCTTAAGCAATCCTCCCACCTCAGCCTGCTCAGTAGCTGAGAATACAGGCACACGCCACCCTGCCTGGCGAGTTTTGGTACTTTTTGTGGAGATGGGGGTTTTACCCAGGCTGGTCTCAAACTTCTGGGCTCAAGCGATCTGCCTGCCTTGGCGTATTTTTATGCTAACCTGCCTGGGTCTTGGGTTCTTTGTGAAGTGGGGGAACAACAGAGCCTGCTCCTAGGGTCGGAGGGCAGAAGGAGCTGATGGGTGGGAAATGCATGGAGCAGGGCCCACTGGTGTGGGACTGTGCAGGGCAGCTTCATTGTTTCTCTTCTCTCCCGACGCCCATTCCTGCTGATGGCCGGGACCCTGCTCTTGTCACTTAAAGGTCTCTTATGCTTTCACATAGTCTCTTTCTGGGTTCACTCTTTCGATTCGGGACTCCTGTTTTTGTTTTCTTCCCACCCCATCCCTTTCCCTAGGGGTGGCGTCCTAATGGGAGAGGGGTCTTCTGAGCCTCTGGTTGGCTCTGGGGCTGTGCCTGGCCTTGGGTGTCCTGGAGTGGAATCTGTCTGGCTGTGGCTGGTCCCACTGTGGCATTCATTCTGGGCAGCATGGTTCTCGGGATTGGGGCCTTCTGGAGTGTGGGAGACATTGCTAGATCCCCCAAGGTGTTCAGTTCTCTCCTCCTGGGCGTGTACCCCCTTGCAGGTCAGTGGGATCCTGGGCCTTGCTTTGCGGAGTGAAATGTGAGCAGAAGCAACCTGTGTCTTCCTGGGCTGTCATTTCAGAGCTGGTGGCTCCCTCCTCCAGGCTCCTTCCCCTTTGGGAAGCCCTGAAGCCTCATGTTGAGGGGGCAGCATTGTAAGAGCGTGAGGCCTCCATCAGCCTGGGAACCTGAGTGACTATAATGGGCTCGGTCCCTGCCACCCCATGCGGGACACGTGGTGGGCCCAGAACCATACCCCGGCTGTGCTGAGCCACTGTGAGTTGAGGCTTGACACTGCAGCACAACCTAGGCCGCCCTAACCAAGACACATAGACACCCAGGCCTCTCGCTGGTTCTGGGATTCCCAGGACCTGGATGCAGGGGGACTTCCGGCCTTTTCTACATGCCTCTCACAGGCCGTGGGTACTGGGTGGGCACAGTCTCAGGCCCACTCTCAGCCTGTGTGTTCACGGGTCGCCCCCAGTCCCACCAAGAAGCAGCTCACAGGCTCCTCTGATTTCCACTGCATCTGCCCACTCCCATCCTCTGTGGGCTTTCACAGCCCACACACCCAGGGTCCAGCCAGGGCTGCTGTCTTCCTTTCTTCACCTCCCCAGAACGGGAACTTCCCACACTCCCTACCTGGTATTAAAATGATCTTTGGCCAAGCGTGGTGGCTAACGCCTGTAATACCAGTAATTTGGGAGGCTGAGAGGGGTGGATCACCCGTGGTCAGGAGTTCGAGACCAGCCTGGCCAACATGGCGAAACCCCGTCTCTACTAAAAATACAAAAATTAGCAGGGTGTGGTGGCGGGCACTGTAGTCCTAGCTACTCGAGAGGCTAAGGTAGGAGAATCTCTTGAACCCAGGAGGCGGAGGCTGTAGTGAGCAAAGATTGTGCCACTGCACTCCAGCCTGGGTGGCAGACAGAGACTCCATCTCAAAAAAAAAAAAGAAAAAAAAAAAATCTGCAAGTCTCATCTCCTCTCTGGACTCAATGCGCCTCCAGGATTGTCCCACTTACCAGCTGTGTGACCTTGGGCAAGTTAACAAACCTCTCTGTGCCTCATTGTCTTCATCTGGAAAGACATAACATTGTTGGGAGAATTGAATATATTAATACACATAAGGCACTTAGTAAAGCAATGCCTTTTACTTGTATTGCTTATCTACTGCCACATAACAAATTACCACCAAAATTTAACAGCTTAAAATAATAAACATTCATGATTTTGCACTGTTTCTGAGGGTCAGAAGTCAGGGAGTGGTTTCTCCAGCCAGTTCTGGCTCAGCCTCTCCCATGAGGCTGCAGTTAGGATATGGGCAGCGGCTGCATCATCTGAAGGTTTGGCTGGGGCTGGAGGCTCTGCTTCTGAGATGGCTCACTCACCTGGCTGCTTGCTGGAGGCCTCAGCTCCTTGTCACATGGGTCTTCCCACAGGGCTGTTTGAGTGTCCTCATGACATGACAGCTGACTTCCCCCAGGGAAAGTGACCTGAGAGAGAGCAAAGAGGAGGCTGCAATGCCTTTTATATCCTAATCTTGGGTGTTACACATCATTGTTTCCACATCTATTCATTAGAATTGGGTGCAGTCTACACATAGAGGAAGGAAAGTTAAGCTCTATCTTTTGAAGGCAGGGGTGTCAAACAACTTGCGGACATATTTTAAAACCACTAAGTTGTCCAGGTGTGGTGGCTCATGCCTATAGGCCCAGCACTTTGGGAGATGGAGGTGGGAGGATTGCTTGAACTCAGGAGTTTGAGACCAGCCTGAGCAACATAGCCAGACCTCTTCTCTACTTAAAATACAAAATATTAGCCAGGTGTGGTGGTGCATGCCTGTAGTCCTAGCTACCTGGGAGGCTAAGGTGGGAGGATCACTTGAGCCCAGGAGCTCAAGGCTGCAGAGAGCCATGATCATGCCCCAGCACTCCAGTCTGGGCAACAGAGTGGTATCCTGTCTCAAAATAAAAATAAAAATAAAAATAAAAATAAAACCACCAAGCTGCTGAATCCACATGGGTTGTTGTTATTACTGCTAATCCTCTTGCTCCTTCCAAGGGGCTTGAGCACAGTAAGTACATAACGAATGCTTATTGAAAGTATGAATGGGCTGGGCATGGTGGCTCACGCCTGTAATCCGAACACTTTGGGAGGCTGAGGCGAGTGGATCACTTGAGGTCAGGAGTTTGAGATCAGCCTGGGAAACATGGTGAAACCCTATCTCTACTAAAAAATACAGAAATTAGCCGGGCATGGTGGTGCACACTTGTAATCCCAGCTATTCAGGAGAATAGCCCCTGCCCATATCCTAACTGCAGCCTCATGGGAGAGGCTGAGCCAGAACTGGCTGGAGAAACCACTCCCTGACTTCTGAGGCAGGAGAATCACTTAAACTCGGGAGGTGGAGGCTACAGTGAGCTGAGATCATGCCACTGCACTCCAGCTTGGGCAACAGAGCGAAACTCTGTCTGGGGGATAAAAAAAAAAAGGAAAGAATAAAAAGACAAAGAAAGTATGATTGCATGAATGGATGTGCGAGTGCAAAACATGAGCTAGAAGAGGGAGGAGAGGAGGCAGAAGGGAGGAAATGGTGTGAGGGTGAGGAGGGGCCGTGGGTTGTGCCTTCTGTGTTTGAGGCTTCAGGTCCTCTCCCTCCCTTGGCCTGGGGTCTGCCTAACCATCACCCTATCCCAGCCTGACCCCCAGGCTCCCGACCCTCTGAACCTCTGCCCTCCACCTGCCCCCTTGAGCTTGCTTTGGCACAAGACAGCCCCTGTTCTTGCTGTGGCTTCTGTGCCTCATAGTTCTAACATGGCTGCCCCAGCCCTATACATCACCTCCTTAGGAGAATAGATCCTGAGGGGGGAAATATCTTTCTCTTCCAGGATCTTTACTTTGTCAGGGAGGAAAATCTTTTCAGGAAGCTCTCCCCTCTCCATCCAAAATTCCCCTACTCCTTATATCTCACTGGGTAAAAGAAGGTCACATGCTCACCCCCTGGACTAATCACTGGAAGGAAAAGAGGATGGTGATGATTTCTCCCTTGGTGCTGGGCTCAGTGCCTGGTGTATAGAATGGGGCTCTGTGGGCAGAGACATGCATGTGGCTGCTGGGCAGGCACTGAGGGTGACTGCCCCCAAAAACCATGAGCAAAGGGCTACATGGGGCAGAGCTGATGGGCTCCCAACAACCCACAGAAGCCTGGACCTGCTTCCCCAGGGAGCTGAGGCTTGAGCAGGGCTTTGAAGGATGCATGAGTTCACCAGGCCCAAGAAATCGCCTGCAAAGGCTCTGAAACACAAAATAGCAAATGTCAAGGTAACGAAGAGCCTCTCAGAGGCTAAGATAGTTGAAAAGTAAACCAACAGTCCAACGATTAGACTGCCAGGCTAAGGGGCTCAGGTCTAACTTGTAGGCCATCCTTCTTCTAATTCAAGTCTTTAAAGTACCACTTCTGTGGTTTAACCATGGCTGAGCACCATTATTTAACTATTTAAAACCCAACACTTTTAAAAGGTAATTTCAACTTAAAAGTACATCCCACAACACTCTACAAGCAGAACACCAGCCCAGCTTGCCATAAATAGCAGGTAACTAAATAGATGCAATGAAAATAAAACAAGGCCAGTGCAGTGACTCACACCTATAATCCCAGCACTTTGGGAGGCCAAGGTAGGAGGATTGCTTGAGGCCAGGAGTTTGAGACCTGCCTGGGCAACATGGTGAGACCCTGTATGTACAAAAAAAATACAAAAGTTAGCCAGATGTGATGGTGTGCACCTCCCAGCTACTTGGGAGGCTGAGGTGGGAGAATCCCTTGAGCCTGGGAGGCAGCGGTTACAGTGAGCTTAGATTGCACCACTGTACTCCAGCCTTGGTGACAGAGTGAGATCCCATCTCCAAAAAGAAGAGGAAGAAGAAGGAAGAAGGAAGGAGGAGGAGGAGAAGAGGGGGAAGAGGAGGAGGAGGAGGAAGAAGAAAAAGAAGAAGAAGAAGGAGAAGGAGAAGGAGAAGGAGAAGGAGAAGAAGAACAAGAACAAGAAGAAGAAGAAGAGGAAGAGGAAGAGGAAGAGGAAGAAGAAGAAGAAAAAGAAGAGGAAGAGGAGGAGGAGGAGGAGGAAGAGGGAGGCAAAGAAGGAGAAGATGAGGAGGAGGAAGAGGTGGAGGATGAGGAAGAGGAAAAGATGATCATGATGATAATGACTGATGATGAAGATGATGAAAAGAAAGAAGAAGAGGAAGAGGATGAAGAGGAAGGGGAAGAGAGGAAGAGGAGAAAGAAGAAAAGTTATGATGCAGATGGGCCAGGCACCATGGCTCACACCTGTAATCCCAGCACTTTGAGAGACTGAGGCAGGTGGATCACCTCAGGTCAAGAGTTCAAGACCAGCCTGGCCAACATGATGAACCCCTATCTCTACTAAAAATACAAAAAACTAGCCAGTAGTGGTAGTACTTGCCTGTAATCCCAGCTACTCAGGAGGCTGAGGCAGGAGAATCACGTGAACCTGGGAGGCAGAGGTTGCAGTGAGCTGAAATCATGCCACTACACTCCAGCCTAGTTGACAGAGCCAGACTCCATCTAAAAAAAAAAAAAAGATGATGAAGATGATGCCAGGGAAGACAAAATGATGATGGTGATTTATGTTTGTGGAATAACAAAGGGTAGGCTTGGCTTTCAGAAAGCGTTTCTCACAATCACCTTCTCACAGCTGAAAAGCACAAGAGGAGGCTCTGTGAGTAGCCACTGAGCCTGGAGAGTCCTAGGTGGGTGGCTGGACCCTGCAATGGGGCTGCTTATGGGGCTGCCTGTCCAGAGACTGCGGCTCCCTACAGGCAGTGGTAGCTTCTGCAGCCCCCTGCCCAGCCTGGGACGATCCTGCCCAGAGGCTCATGGGACTGGAAGGCACCTCCCAGTAGCCACTCCCTGAAGCCAGAGACAAGGGCAACTGGTTTATTTACCAATCTTGTGGCACATCAAGGAGAAAAGGTCACTGTATGAGTGCCTGCTGGGGGCCAGCCACTCACAACCCCTCTTGGTGAACCTACACAGTAGGTGCTCAGTCAACATTTTTGTTTGTTTGTTTGTTTTTTGTTTTTTTAGACAAAGTGCCACTCTATCACCCAAGCTGGAGTGCAGCGACATGATCTCAGCTCCCTGCAACCTCCATTTCCTGCGTTCAGGCGATTCTCATGCCTCAGCCACCTGAGTAGCTGGGACTACAGATGCATGCCACCACACCCAGCTATTTTTTGTATTTTTAGTAGAGATGGGGTTTTGCCATGTTGGTCAGGCTGGTCTCAAACTCCTGGGCTCAAGTGATTCTCCCACCTCAGCCTCCCAAAAGTGCTGGGATTACAGGTGTGAGCCACCGTGCCCAGCTAAGTTTTGCTGGATAAATGTTCAAGTCCTGGGAGAAGCCAAGCCTTCCCTCTCCACCTGCTGAAGCCTCCTGGGGAGGGGCCCGAGGATGGGGCTTTCTAGTTCTCACCTCTTGTGACAGATGCCATCAAAGCCCAGGCAGATGGTGTGCTACGCCAATGGATTTTGGCAGCAGTTACCCTGAAAGGGCTGTTCCTGCTCAGGCAGATTGGCAGGAAAAGCCCCAAGTTAATAAGGTGTGGGAGATAAGCGGGTTCGAGAGAAGCCACTGATATTGGGCGGGCTCCAGGCTGTTCCTGCAAATCTGCAGGGCAACCCAAGGTGGGGGTGGGGTGGGGCAGGTGCCCTGCTGTGGCACCTGGAGCTGGCACAAGGCCTGCTCTGGCCCTGGTCACGGTGTGGGGTGGTGGCTCCTTCTGTCTTTGGCTGCCTGTCTCTGCTCTCTGAGAGGCAAAGGATGCCAGGCCCAGGGCACTGGACCAGGCTCGTGGACTCCTGCTCGAGGCACTGCCAACTTCAGATTTTAGGCCCAAGTCCCAGGGGGGACTTCGCTTCTGAGCCAGGTGGCCCTGGTTCAAGGGTTCACCATCTGTGAAATGGGGATAATAATAGCACCAGCATGGCAAAGTTACTGGGAGGATGAACTAAGATTAGGCATAGAAGCTGCTTAGCTAAGCCTGGCCTGGAGGAAGTGCCCATTAAGTGGGAGTTTTTGTTGCTATTTTAGCTGCAGCAACACTGCCTCATAGCTGTGTGACCCAGGATCAGTCACTCAGCCTCCCTGGACTGGGTCTCAGTTGCTGTTCTGTAAAGGAACATGATATTACTAGAAGGCTTCCCAGCATCTACAAGAGACTCAAAATATGCAGGCTGATTGAGGCTGGGAAGCTGGTGGGGGCCTCACCTGGGTCAGAGGAGACTCCAGCCTTGGAACATCAGACCTCCAGCTGGGATGGACTAGGGACAAGTGGAGGGAGGGGGGCCACTGGCCATGGGAATGTCGAGGATCAAGAGGGGAAATCTGAGGAGGCTTCTCGGAGGAGGTGAACTCTGAGCTGGGCTGTAAATCGGGAAAGATTTAAAATGTACAACATTTGGTGGTGGGGAGGCTGTGGTGAGATGGGCACTTGTGTACATCACTGGTGAGAGTGTCAGTGGTCCAATATTTTTGGAAAGCAATCTGGCAATTTGTAGCCAGAGTCTTAAGATGGTTTACCTTTCTATGATCTGGTAATTCCCATGCTCAGGACCTCTTCTAGGGAGGTAATATAAAATGTGGATAGACCAAGAGGGTGCATAGCTAGCCACAGGGATACATTCCCTGCAGCAGAACTTGTTACACACTTTAGAAATGGAGTTTCCACGGCCAGGCTCAGTGGCTCGCACCTGTAATCTCAGCACTTTGGGAGGCTGAGGTGGGCAAATTGCTTGAGCCCAGGAGTTTGAGACGAGTCAGGGCAACATGGGGAAACACCATCTCTACTAAAAATACAAAAATTAGCCGGGCATATTGGTGCACACCTGTAATCCCAGCTACTCGGGACACTGATGCAGGAGAATTGCTTGAACCCGGGAGGCAGAGGTTGCAGTGAGCTGAGATGGCACCACTGCACTCCTGCCTAGGCAACAGCATGAGACTCCATCTCAAAAAAAAAAAAAAAAAAAAAAAAAGGAGTTTCCAGGATCATGAAGAAATGATGAAGCATATCATGTCGTGTTGGGTCAAAAGCATGACATTAAATGACACACGCTGTGTTATTTCAATTCTAAAATGCATAGAAAAAAGACCAGAAAGAAATCTGCCAGGGTATCCACAAGAGTTGTCCTTTAGTGGTGAGATTATGGGAAATAGTTTTTCTAGACTTTGCCAAATTGCCAGGAGAGCTGTGCAGTCCTTTTGGCAACCAGTGGCAGCAACACAGCAAAACAGAAAAATGAAACCCGGCAAAGGAAGAGGTGATGGCAGCTCAGGTAGTCACCGGGCACACGGATAGTTCGTTTGGACACTTGTTGAGCCGCCGGCCTGGCCAGAGACCAAGAGCTGTCCTTTACCCGTCCTCTCCCTTGTGGCCAGTCCAACCAAACCTGTCAATTTTACCTGCTGAACATGTTGCAGGTCACCCACTTCAGCTGTGACCCGTCCCCACTGCCATGGGCTCCTCTTGATCACTCCTCACCTGCAGCTCCAGCCATCTTCTTGCCAGCCACATCCAGCCATGCAGTTTCTTTGCCTAAAACACTTCAGTGTGTGCCATCGCCATTGGTCCCTCGGCCAAGCTCTCCAGTGCAGCTTTGAAGGCCTCTGGGGGCTGCCCAGGCAGGCCCTCTGGGTATGGCACCGTCACGCTGTGTTCCTGCCTTTCTAGCTGGCTTCTTTACCATCTTCCATCTACGCCACGCCCAGCCTGGCCCAGGAGCTAGTGCTGCGGAGTGGAGCCAAAGAACAAACATGGGGATTGAATGAACAAGCGGAGTGGTTCCTACCATCCACTGGGGCGTGCAAATGGGGAGAGGGAACCCAGGGAACGACCCATTTTCCAGATGAGGAAATGGAGGCCTAAGAAGTTAGTCTCTGTGCCCTGTGTGCAGATGCCACAGCTGGGAAGTCATGGTCTGCCTGTCTGTTGTTAGATCCTGTCCTTTGTGAGGGCAATGGCTGTGTTCAGGTCACATCTGTGTCCCCAGGTTGCAGCCCAAGCAGGCACACGGGTGGAGGTGGAATGAGAGAGTGAGGAGGCCCTGGGTCTCGGCCCAAAGGGCAGCAACTTGAATATTTTTAGCTGCCTTCTTGGGGAGGGGACATGCGGGTAGCAGTGGGGAGTGCTCAGGAGGGTGGCCTCAGTTTACCCAGAGTGGCTGGGCTAATCAAATATTGAGCTCCCTGCACCTGACCCAGGGGTTGGGAAGGGCTATTGGAGGTGAAGGGGTCAGGGTAAGGAGAAAATACTGTACCAGCCACCGATCACCAGTCTGCCCCCAGGCCCAGGTGTTGGGGGAGCTAACAGAATGGGGAGCCCACACATGCCTAAAGACTGGTCAGTACTTCTATCCAGGTGGACAAGGGCCCAAGATCCTCACATGTGATTTTTAAAGAGAAGCCAGGAATCCAGGGGGATTTGTACCAGATCCTCGACGTTTAAAATCTTGGCTCAATGTTTCTTTTAAAAGCCTTTGATGTCCAAACAGAACACACAGGGCGGCTGCACTGGGCCCAGGGGCTGCCCATTTGTAACCTCTGGTTTGTGGGGTGTTGCTACGGTGTTTGGGGTCTGGTAGCGCCTCCCTGCATCCACTCCAGGTCCCCAGGCCCCCACCAGCCTTCCAGCCCATGTGCTGTCCGATTTTCTGTCCAAATGAGGAGCTCACTCAGGAGCCGTCTCAGCCACAGGCGAGGTAGCTGGGAGGAAGCAGGACCTTCATGGCATGGGACAGTCCTCAGCCAACAGGGCATGAGAGCTGGGGGATAAATGCCTGACCTCCTGCCCCTCCCAGGACCAGTCCCAAGACTCATCTATGCAGCTCTGCAGGGCGGCTCCAGAGAGGCTGAGTATCAAGTGCCCCCAGCAGTGTCTGGCGGTGACCAGGCCAGCTGTGCCCTGTCTACTGGCCTCCTGCCCTTCTCTCCCAGCTCCCACTCCAGCTTCCTGGGGCCACTACCCAAATAAACCAGCTGCACTGTGTCCTCCTTTCAGGCCTCTGCTGTCAGGGGTTCCCCAAACGAAAGCCATGAGATTTTGCTCATGGTAAAGAAAGAAAAATCCTTTGAGGTGTGACAAACGCCAGGAAAGAAATGGGTGGCAGCTGCTGATGGAGGAAAGCAGGGGTCTGATGTCAGAATAGTCCCTGGAAGTAACACTGATTCTGTGGACAGAGGATGGGTGCAGGTGCAGGGGTGGGGGAGGGGGCTGGAGGGAGGAAAGGCAGGTGCCAAGGTCCTGGGAGGGGAATAAGTTGAGGGGTCTTCCAGGATAGGGCAGAGGGCTCCTGTGCTGCAAGTGGTGGGGTGTGGCCAGGGTGGGCTGCAGAGGTGGGCTGGGCTGGCTTATTTTGTGTGCTGTATCAGTCAGGATTCTTCGGAGAAACAGAACCAACAGGAGATACAGATAGGTAGATAGGTAGGTAGGTATATAGATTTATAGGCTGGGCACTGTGGTTCATGCCTCTAATCCCAGCACTTTGGGAGCCTGAGGCAGGATGATCACTTGAGGCCAGGAGTTCAAGATCAGCCTGGGCAACATAGTGAGACAAAAAATAAAAATAAAAAAAAAAAATACCCGGTGTGCTGGTGCATGCCTGTAGTCCCAGCTGCTCGGGAGGCTGAGGGGGTAGGATCGCTTGAGCCTGGGAGTTTGAAGCTGCAGTGAGCTTTGATGGCAACACTGCACTCCAGCCTGGGTGACAGAGTGAGACCCTGTTTCTAAAATAAAATGAAATTAAAAATGAGATTTACAGATGCCCCTCGATTTACAATGAGACTACATCCCAATAAACCCATCCTAAGCTGAAAACAACTTTAGTACCTCGATAAACCTGTCACAAGGTTGAAAAATCATCAGTTGAACCCTTATAAGTTGGGGGCCATCTGTATTATGGGAATTGGCTCATGCAATTCTGGAGGCCAAGGGGTCCTAGAATCTGCTGTCTGCAAGCTGGGAGGCCCAGGAAAGCCAGTGGTGTCGTTCTAGTCCAAGCTGGAAGGCCTGAGAGCCAGGGCCTCTGATGTCCAAGGGCAGGCGAAGATGGACATCCGGGATCAAGCAGAAAGCAAATTTGAACTTTTTCCTCCTTGTTTTATTTGGGCCCTCAATGGATCGAATGGTGGCCGCCCACAGTGGTGAGGGCGATCTTCACTCAGTCTACTCGTTCAGATGCTACTCTCTCCCCCAGCCCCCCCTTTTTTTTTGAGATAGGGTCTCACTCTGTCACCCAGGCTGGAGTGCAGTGGCCAATCTCGGCTCACTGCAGACCTCCGCCTCCTGGGTTCAAGCGATTCTCGTGCCTCAGCCTCCTGGGTGGCTGGGACTACAGGTGCCCACCACCACACCCAGCTAATTTTTGTATTTTCGGTAGAGACAGGGTTTCACCGTGTTGGTCAGGTTGGTCTCGAACTCCCGACCTCAAGTGATCCACCCACCTCAGCCTCCCAAAGTGTTGGGATTACCAGCGTGAGCCACCGCGCCCGGCCTCAAATTCTACTCTCTTGCAGAAACACCCTCCCAGTCACACTTGGAAATCATGTCACGCCCGCTATCTGGGCACCCCTTAGCCCAGTCAGGCCGACACACAAACTGAATCATCACAGCTGCCCCTGAGGATCAGCTGGGGACCTTAAAAAATTCCAGGGCTCAGCTGTACCCCCCAGGTGCTGGCTTTGTACCTGAGGGGGTACATGTACCTGAGGGGGCCTGGGCCTGGGCTGAAGCCTGTTTTTCTGGCTGGGCCGTTGGTGAGACCCCCTGGCTGAAATTGCATGCGCCAGGCTGGGTACTGGTGCTTGATTTACCTGCCCCCACTTCATCCACACAAGCAAGGACCCTGCCAGAAAGGTTTCCATTTTACAGGTGAGGAAATTGAGCCTCATGTGGTTTCACCATGTACTCAAGGCCACAGGGATGGGGAGCGTTGGTGCAGGGACTTGAACCTCGTCAGCAACTCCAAAGCCTGCACTGCCGCCTACTCCACCCTGCTTGAGGTCTCGCTGGTCACTGAGATACCAGCAGCAGCTCGGTCTCAGCTCAGATACCTGTGGAGGGTTGGGGGACACAGAATTTCTGATGGTGGCAGAGGAAAGCCCTCAAACACTCCTACCTTTGGCAACCTGGCCTGGGCAAATTCTCCTGAAGATCTTTGGCTGGCCCTGGTAAGGCCTGGAAGACACCAGAGTGAGCACACATAGGGACAGGCTGAAAGTTAGGACCATGGGCATGGAGAACTGAATGGAATTCAGGCTTTAAGAATCTGGAACTGTATCCAAGAATGACTCCATCCATCCATCCATCCATCCATCCATCCATCCATCCATCCATCCATCCATCCAACATACATGCACAGAGAGCCCATGGGCCAGAGCCTGCACCCAGCTCCCAGAGAACAGGTGAAAATAAAACACAGTCGTTGCCTGTGGGTGAGTCTATTGGAGAGGGGGAACTGCAATAAGAATTGCAAGGCTGGGCGCTGTGACTCACGCCTCTCGTCTTAGTGCTTTGGGAGGCTGAGGCAGGAGGATTGCTTGAGCCTAGGAGTTTGAGATCAGCCTGCGCAAGTGAGACCTTGTCTCTATGAAAAAATTAATAAATTAACCGGGAGTGGCGGCATGTGCCTGTGGTCCCAGCTCTCTGGGAGGCTGAGGAAGGAGGATCGTCTGAGTCCAGGAGGTTGAGGCTGCAGTAAACTATGATCGCCCCACTGCTCTCCAGCCTTGGTGACAGAGCTTGATCCTGTCTCCAAAAGAAAAAAAAAAATATTCCACAGTTTACAACACACTGTGATGTGTGTGTGTCATAGTGGCATCTCTGATCTGGGATGACATTTAAGGGTACAAGGACTCAGACTTAAATACCTTAGTCCCAGAGTGAGCTGGTTCTTTTCTTCTGTCAGCATTTTTTTTTTTTTTTTTTTTTTTTTTGAGACAGGGTCTCACTCTGTTGCCCAGGCTGGTGTGCAATGGTGCGATCTCAGCTCACTGCAACCTCCACCTCCTGGGTTCAAGCGATTTTCCTGTTTCAGCCTCCTGAGTAGCTGGGACCACAGGCCTGGTTAATTTTTGTATTTTTAGTAGAGATGGGGTTTCACCGTGTTGGCCAGGCTGGTGTCGAACTCCTGACCTCAAGTGATCTGCCCACTTTAGCCTCCCAAAGTGCTGGGGTTATAGGCATGAGCCACCACGCCCGGCCTTTTAGCTCTTCTGATCCCATCACTGAGAAATCTTGGTTAGGCACCAATAGGCCTCCCCTATTAACGGCGCAGGCAAGGCTGGGCCCAGAGCCTGTGGCAGGCGCTAGGACCTGGCTAAAAATTTAATGATATGGATTTGCTTGTGCTGCATTTGTTTTTATATCTTTAATTTCTGGCAAGGGTAATGGGTTGAATGGTGAGCCCTTCTAAAAAGGTGTCCATGTCCTGAACCCAGTCCCTGTGAATGTGACGTTATTTGGAAATAGGGTTTTTGCAGAGGAAATGAAGGATCTTGAGTTAAGACCACCGTTGATCAGGGCGGGCCCTAAATCCAATGACTGCTGTCAAGAGAAAGGAGAGCGGGATTTGACACAGACACGGGGAAGGTGCTGTGGGGAGAGGCAGGGACTGGAGTGATTCACTCATGGGGTGAGGATCGCCAAGTGCCGGAGCCACCGGAGCTGGGAGAGAGGCAGGAGGCAGCTTCTCCCTCTAAGCCTCCAGGAGGAGCAGCCCTGCTGGCAGCTTGATTTTAGACTGCGGCCTGCAGAACTGTGGGAGAGTAAATATCTATTGTTTTAAGCTGCCCTGTTTGTGATCATTTGTCATGGCGGCCCTAGGAAATGAATGCTGCAGTGGTGCTGGTTTTTTGTTTCCAGTGAAAAGTCTCCTCTTAAAAAAATTGAATTTAAAG
Source organism: Pongo abelii (assembly GCF_028885655.2). Taxonomy (NCBI): domain Eukaryota; kingdom Metazoa; phylum Chordata; class Mammalia; order Primates; family Hominidae; genus Pongo; species Pongo abelii. The sequence continues at coordinate 12,496,517 of NC_072003.2, read as the reverse complement.
GGCAAACCAAGAGTCAAGGAAGCAAGGCCAGGTGTGGTGGCACTTGCCTGTAGGCCCAGCTACTCAGGAGACTGAGTTGGGAGGATTGCTTGAGTCTGGGAGATCTAGGCTGCAGTGAGCTGGGACCACACCAGGGCACTCCGGCCTGAGCAACGTAGCAAGACCCCATCTAAAAAAAAAAAAAAAAAAAAGGGCAAGGAAGCGACAGTGGAGGTGACAGGCAGGCTGCAGGCCTGTGTTCACAGGGCACATGCTGCCCTCTGGGAGGAAGTCAGACTGAGCCGGGCAGTGTCAGGACTGCAGGGACCGGGTAGAGCAGGCTAGGCCCCAGGGCAGGCGCACGGCCTGGGAACCCAGGTGGCTGGTCTCTAAGTGGGGTGGGTAGACCCAGGGCTGGAGCAGGGCCAGCAGCCCTGGGGCCTGTGGAGGGTAGGGAAGCTTCACACTGCCCATTGGGCAGCCTTAAGTGAATCCCCAGGAAGCCCCTTCACCCCATGGGTGATTCAGAACCAACTTTCCTTTGGAGAACAGCTCTTTAGACGTTAAGGGTTTTTTCCCAATGCCATGAAGTGCCACAGAGCAGCAGGACGTGGGGGAAGGGGGTTTCCAGCAGCTGGCTGGCCGGCAATCGGTCTTCCCCTAGAGGTCACCCGCAGGCAGGACACTACTACCTGCCCTTGCTGGCCCCGCCCTCCAGCTAGAGTCAGGACGCTCTGGGCCTGCTGGGCATATCCACTGGACCCTGCGAGGCTTCGCTTCATGGCTACCGAGTGGAACCCTCCCGAGGCCCTGGGGAAAACACTGACAGCAGCCAGTCTACACAGGTCACTTCCAACCGCAGAGCAGGGGATATACAGACATGCTCTGGGGGCACCAGAGACGTGGCCCCAGCCTCTCAACCAGCCCCAGGCGACCCCTGGGTTTGAACCTGGGCTGGGAATGCAAGGAGGGAGGAGCTGTCACCCAGCGGGTCTCAGATATGTAAATGACCACCAGGCCTGAGACCCGGGTGAGGCGGGCGCATGGGAGGGCAGCTCTGCCCTGGGCAGTGGCTTCCTCCTTCTGTTGGCATAACCCCAACCCTTGGCATGTGGTGGGGGAAGGGGGTTCCTCGTTCATTCTTTCTCGACTCAACTTGGTTTTCCTCTGAAGACCCGGAAGTTCCCTGCTGTTTCTGGGTAGGGTTTAAGCTGGATGGTGAGATTTTGAGAACCTGTGATCCCGTTTCCAGGGATTTCAGGGTTTCACGCTGGTGGACGTTGGTGTTTCCGAGTCACGTCCACCCCCGCGCTTCACCTCTGTCCTCGGTGGGGAGCCTTCCTGCTTCGCTCGACCCAGCCCGGCAACAATGAGGCTGCTCGCTACGCTTGTCCTGCGAGGTAGGGCTTGGCTGTCCCACTCCACAGATGCAGAGCCTGAGGCTTGGATGGGCAGCCACCTGCCCAACAGGGAAAAGATGCAGAATGTGGATCACGCTCCCTGTACCCGGCAGGGGTTGGGCGGGGACCCTTCCTAATGCTGCCAACTGCCCCTTAGCAGTTATTCCCGGGTTGTATGAGCCCCGACAACCTCTTAGGAACCTGGGGATGGGAAGGAACCTGGCGTGGCGAGGAGGGAGAGGGAGGGCCTCCAGCCACCACACCCCTGCCAAGCAGCCACGCCGGGATGAGGGGTCATTGGCTGGGAACCTTCCCTTGTGCCAGGCCACGGCCTCCTGCCACAGCCCCCAGGAGCAGCACGCTACATTCTTGGTAACTTTTTTCTCTTTTATTGCCAAGTTTAAATTTACAAGGAAGTTCCAGTTTTCATTTCCACCCTCGTGTTCAGTACCCACGAAGCATGAGTCACGCTGGCGAAAGCAGGTACTTCCCTAGAGCGGTCCCAAGGCTCAGAGGCATCGAGGTTTTCTAACCCTCGGTTCTCACTGGGACAAAAATTATTTACATATTTTTAGCTCAAGGAAACATAAGGAACTCATACAGTGTATGCCCAATGTCAAGATGACTACATTAAATGCTTCAGATTTATTTATTGCATCTAGACAAGAAGATCAAAATCAGTTCACCCCACGCCTTTTTTAAAAACGGTGCATCTCAGAGACCTTGGAGGAAACTAGCGCATGTCTGGCAGGGCTGCGCTTGTTCACCTGCCCCTTAGGTTGCTTGTGAACGCAAGCGTCTGGGTTGTGGGAGGCTGCCAAGGCTCCAGGAGAGGGACTGGGCTGGGACGGCGGCAGACGAGGGGCTGCTCACGGAGGCCCCTCCTCCCAATCCCACGCGATGGTGAAGGCTGGCCCTTCCTGCCTGGGGGAGCGCCTCAGCTGGCCCCATCTGACCTGCTGGGACAGGTACCTCGCACGTCCAGAAAGGGACGAGCACACCTCCACAACAACATTCAAAGCCAAGCTTTGGGAGTTCCTGCGGCCAGCCCTGCTCCCTGACTTGGCAAACCCAGCCGGAGGTGCACAGGGGAAGGGTGGACCAGGGCCTGGGCCATAACTCTAAATGCTCTCTGCAGGGACTCGGGGGGCGGGCCGGATGGGTCTGTGGGGGCTGACCTCACACCTCTGAGGCTATGACCTGAGTGTCAGAAGCCACAGCCCCCACTGTGGGCCTTCCCATACTCCTGGCTCTTCCTCTGGATGCCAGGGACCCAGCGTGTCCCGTCTGGACTGGCCTGTCTGGGAGCACCCCAGCTATGAGGTTTGCGGGAAGCTCCTGAAGACATAGCTCTGTCCACTGCCGCTGAGACCTGGGTGAGGTGGGGTCCTTTGAAGCCAAAATGGCTGGTGGCCTCCAATGGGCTCCCAGACCTCCTTACATACGCAAAGCTTCTGGGAGCCCCGGTTATAGGAAATCCTCACCCCACACACCTGGAGGTGTCCCCCAGAGGCAAGTCGCCAGCCCCAGCTGAAAGAGGCCCCTGAGAGTGACCCTGCAAGCCCGCATGGGGACTGCCCTTTTCCTGGCTAGGATGCAGGGTAGACGCTCTGCCCTGAGCAGTGTCTTTTATCCTCCGCTGGTCCTCCCGGACACCTTTTATCCTCCGCTGGTCCTCCTGGGCACCTTTTATCCTCCGCTGGTCCTCCCGGGCATGCTGTCCAGCCCTGACCAAGACCTCTCTCCTTCAGTGCTCAGTGGTTACAAGGCCAGCTGGAGCCCAGAGACTTCTGACAGCAGGCTGGTGGCCCACCCATGTGGCATGGAGTGAGCTGCAGGCTGTTCCTCCTGGTCACGCCCTGGGGCGGGCAGACACTTGCCTTCTCTAGTTTCTGCTGCCCCACAGACAGAGTCATTTCAAAACCAGAAGTGCATGTCTCAGGGGCTAGCCAGCTCCAGCTAGGGCCAGCTTGATCCTCTCCACCCCTCTTGCTCTTAAAAAATTAAGCAACACACAGGCTGCCTGCTGGGTGTGGCGTGTCCCGTCTCCTGATGCTGTGGTCCTCCCCATGATGGTCTTCCCCCCGCCCTACCCTGCCTTCCTTCTCTTCCAGGGATTCTGCAGATGGCCATGGTGGTCGCGGTTTGTCCTTCCTTGGGGTTTCTGCCCTTGTGGCCCCCTTTCTGAGCTGTGCCTTTTCTCTATTGAAGCAAAGGTCCTTGTACCTGCAGCCATGAAGGCTGGGTGGCACAGCTACCCAGAGGGCTTCTGATGACCCATGAAGGCTGGGTGGGCACAGCTACCCGGAGGGCTTCTGAGGACTGAGGCCTGTCCCCATGGGCGCCACTCCCTCTCCTTGGCAGGACTGTGTTTCCTTCATGAGGTTGAAAACTGCCCTCGGCAGGCCTTGTCGGGACAGCTGGCTTGGCCGAGGAGACAGAGACTATGTTCTTCTAAAATGCAGGTGGCAAAAGATCTCAGCGTGGCTCCCGAGACTACCCTATGGCCAGGCTCCAGCGGATACCTAACGCCCCTGGTGGGCACATCTGCTGGCAGGTCTGGAGGAAAGTTGTGGAAGGTCTCACCAGTGACCAGAGAGGTCAGGGGCCGCTGGCCCTGGTGGACTTGGGGAGGGTGGATCACGGCCTGGGCTGTGAGTGCTGTGTCCAGCTCCCGAGCTGGCTGAGTAGAAAGGAACATCTTGGGGGCTGTGTCTGATGCATCTGGGTCCTTGCTTGTACACACCCAGCCCGAATGGGGAAGGGAACCATGGGGTTTCCATTTTCAGACCAGCAGCAGTAGCAGAGAGGGAGAGTGACAGACTCAGAGCTCTGGGGACACCATGCCCTTGCAGCTGGAGGGGAACTGGCTCTGGGCCATCTCTCGGCACATGTGGGCACACACAGTCGAGTGGCAGGTGACGCTGAGGGTGTCTTCCTTTGAATTCCATCATGGCCACGGGGTCGGGAGTCTTCACGGTCCCAAGTGGTTCCTTCTTAGAGATGGTAACACTGAAGATGGTGCTGGAAGCTGTCTCTGTTTGGTTTTGGTGAAGAGAAATGAGGAAGCGTCCTGAGTGGGGAGCTGGCTACATTCTTCCTTTTCCTGGAGAAATCTTTCCATGATGGGAGGCCTCTTGGCTGCTATGGCAGAAAACCATTCAGCCCTCTCAGCTCTGTGTGTACCTGAGAATACATGTATCTCCCTTGTTTTTGTTTAAAAAATAATCTAAACTTTCCAGGAAGGTACTTCATTATTCCACAGGCTTGCAGAGTTACTGAGTAACAAAGAATCACTGAAATAAATGGAGAAAGCCACGCTAAGAACTCTAAAACAAAACATCAGGAAAGGTCCAGTGAAAACGATAATGAAATCTTAACTGTATTATTACACTTTTCACATGACATCAAACCTTAGTGTTGATGTTTTTGGACTTTTTTTAAATAGAAGTTTTAAAAATAAACGTTCACCTGCTGCCAAAAGCGGAAATAAATATCCAAAGGAGATGTTTATCTAAGTCTGCTTTTCTACAAATTTCTACGTACAGTGACCTGGTCCAATTCTTCTGCGCACACTGGGGCTGGTGACAGAGGAGCCATATGACAGAGGAAGAAAGAGGTGCCGGTGGGTCCTGCCACCCGGGGCTCAGAGACACGGAGCCCAGGCAGCTCCCTGAGTGGCCGGTGCAGTCATCTGCATTTGCCGTGGTGTCTCCGCTGGTCCCAGCCTGCACGTGAAGAGATGCAAAGTGAAAAAGGAATTCAAGGACAACATGGGGCTTCTTCCCATTCAAGGGAGCGCAGGGATAGGTGGTTGAGATGGCTGCTGGGGGCCGCAGAGAATGGTGGGTGCTCCCAGTGTGTCTTGCCAGTCAGCGGCACTGGGGTCCCTACCAGCGGGGCCACACATACAAAGGGAGGCCCCGGCACTGACTCAGTCCTCGGCAGTGCCCGCAGGCTCAGCACATGCAGCCTCTTCGCCCACGGGCTCTGTGCAGGCGGCAGCCGGCATGGACAGCGGGGGCATGCCGGTGAGGCTGCGGAGGCTGTGGGGGTCAACTGGGGGGACAAGGGTCAGCGACTCGACGCTCAGCGTGTCAGCCGTGTCCTCGCAGAGCAGGGAAATGGTAGGCTGCTGGGCAGGGACGAGGCTGGGGGACAGGCTGGCTGTCTCCACGGCTGTGCTCCTGGCCACGTTCTTGCTGGGCTTGGAGTCTGCTTCTGTTTCGTTGATGATTACCAACTGGTCAGGAAGGTGAGGCTTAGGCAGTTCTGGAGTCACGGGGGCATCTGAATTGGGGGAGAAAAAACAGAAACACACTGAGCCCTTGAGACACCACGTCCCACTGCGCCCTCTGCTCCCATCCTGAACCGCGGCCCTGGTGAGCTAGGTGGGAGGTGGCTGGCTGGCGTGAGGGCTCAGCGTGGCTCCACTCACTCCTTTTGGGGACACAGAACCTGCAAAATCCAGTCTGACCTAGGCCTGGGGAAAATGCAGCAGGGCCTAGGGTTACCCTGACTTGTGATATGACGGGAAAATTCAGGGCCTGTGCAAAATCAGCATGTGGGTTATGAAAGCACAGTTCCTGGGTGCAGAGACCCGCCTGACAGGCTTTATGTGTGGGCAAATCTCAGACCTGCCTGATGATAAATACTTGTTTAGGAAGTAAATGGGCTTGGGTGTGCTCGTAATATCAGGCCATTTCCAGAGTATACATTTGATGACATTTACCCAAGAGGGAACCCACTGCAATATTAAAAAAAAAAAAAAAGGAAATTCTGTAGAACTTTTCAGCTTGCAAAACCAAAACAAAACCTTGGCCTGTCTCCTCCTCCTCCTCCTCAAAGTGCTGAGCTAGCACCCACCAAGGGGCTGCTGTGGTTACTCAGGCCATTACTGTCCCGAGCTTCCCGGCAGGGGCCACTGAGAAACCACACCAGGATGAAGGCAGGTGAGGGTCCAATCAACACAGTTATTCTTGGAGCAGCAATTTCTTTCCTGGGTGCTTTTTTGTTTTTTGTTTGTTTGTTTTTTTTGGCGGAGTCTCACTCTGTTGCCCAGGCTGGAGTGCAGTGGCATGATCTTGGCTCACTGCAACTTCCACCTCCCGGGGTCAAGTGATTCTCGTGCCTCAGCCTCCCGAGTAGCTGGGATTACAGGCATCTGCCACCACATCCGGCTAATTTTTGTATTTTTGTAGAGATGAGGTTTCACCATGTTGGCCAGGCTGGTTTCAAACTCCTGACCTCAAGTGATCCGCCCACCTTGGCCTCCCAAAGTGCTGGGATTACAGGCATGAGCCACCGTGCCTGGCCCTTTTCAAAATCCTACAGACACATGCTGGCCCATCTGCCTTCCAATGATGAGTCTGCCTGAACAGAAACACCAGATGCAGCTAGAATTCATCGTGGAAAACATCTTCCGGCACTTCAGATGCCGGGTGTTTAAAAACGTTGAGAAGAAGACAGTGGGCATCCTGCTTGGAGGCAAATTCTCATTTGCACAGAGCTGGGGGTCCCCAAGCCATGGCGGGAGGTGCCGACGATGCCATATCGAGCTAAGAATCTGACAGCATCCTGGGGCCCGAAGCATGGTAGATTTTTTTTTTGTTCAACGTGATTCCAGTTTAGTTTTTTATTTTCTAAGTCAGGCCAAAATAAAACAGAACAGCGAACGCAACATAAAGCAAAATAATGGAAAAACAAAGAATGAAATAAAAGCAGGCAGCATACAGAAAGGGAAGAGGGAGAGGAAGAAAGCTCCCATCACGGAGCGAAAGCACGAGAGACAGACTGCATTTCAAAGCACACACCAGCATTTCTCCCCACAAGACTCTGGGCAAGATGAATTCTAAAAGGACACAATTCATTTCATTTCTTTTGTTTTTTTGAGACAGGGTCTCACTCTGTCACCCAGGCTGGAGTGCAGTGGCATGATCATAGCTCACTGCAGCCTCAACCTTCTGGACTCAAGTGATCCTCCTGCCTCGGCCTCCTGAGTAGCTGGGACTACAGGCCTGTGTCACCACACCTGGCTAATTTTTAAAATTTTTTGTAGAGACGGGGTCTCCTTACGTTGCCCAGGCTGGTCTGGAACTCCTGGGCTCAAGCAATCCTTCTGCTTTGGCTTCTTAAAGTGCTGGGATGTGCACAGGTGTGAGCCACTGTGCCCAGCCCAATTAATTTCTTCCTAAAGCCTTTTTTAAAAGAGAGAGAGAGAGAGATCTAGAGGAAACCATTGCATGAGGCTTTGGTCCTCGCTCTGGGAGGGTGGCAATGGGCATCGGTGAACACTAGTGGAAAAAGTGATTTGAGGTGTGATCTGAGCCCAGAAATGCTGAGTAAACGCTACATGCGAATTCTGGTTTCTTTGAATTTCAACTAATTTGCTCCATCCAGTTAGGATGGCTTGCGGTGCTGGGCTGGTTTCAGCTCAGGCATGTGCCCTGACCTAGCACCATCTGCCTGCTGTTCCTCAGAACTTGTGATACCCTGAGCAGTGCTCACCTGCTCTGGTGGCCTCTGCCCTTGCTTCAAATGGGCATGAGCAGATCTGTGACAAACTCACACACATGTGGATCCACACATAAATTTTGCTGCTGAGGAGGCAGTTTAGAAATGACTAATTCCCCAAATGGCACTGTCCTACCACCTGGAGACAAAGTAGCCAAGCGTTCCCTTCATGTTTTCTTAAAATTTCTATGTAAGTGTTTTCTCTCTTTGCTCAAGTCTGCATTTGCATGCAGATATTCAAAAAAGCTGGCCGACTTTGTTCCCTGCTCCTTAATGGGGTGTTTGGTTATGAGAATAATCAGGGATGTGGAAACCTTGTAGGCAAATATATCAAAAAGAGCAAACCAACTAACAAACAATAGCATGTGCACAGAACTGATTTCTTCTTCAGGAAAAGGACCAACAATTTTTATTAAAAGGGTTGGTTTCCCCCCTAAAAGTAGCCTCTTTTTAAATAGGGAAAAAATAACCTTCTTACCCATCACCTACGACATGGCCTTGTTGTTGTTGTTTAAGAACTGCTTCCTGAACTTGGTCTACAAGTGTATCCAACCAAGGCAGGTGAAAAAGAACTCTGCCAGGTTTTCACTGGGGGGAAAATTACCCAGTGAGGACACTTTTTTCTAGTCAAGTGCTGAGCTGCAAAAGTTACTGGTGAAGCCTTGGCTTCATGCCTGCTGGTGTTTTTGAACTCTAGGGCCACAAGTTGAGGCCAGGCCCAGGAAATGAGGGATTTGGAGAAAAGTCTGACTTCCTGGCCACAGGCTGGCGAGACAGAGCAGGGGGGGTAATGGGACATTCAGGAAGGCCAGATTTCCATAAGCAGTGGACAGACCTCCCGTGGCTGTGGCCAGTGAGGACTCCAAGGCAGCAGGTCCCCCACGTGCCTGGCCAGCACCTCAGAAACTGATCTGCAGGCCTACGGTGAGGCCTTAACACATCCTTGTCAAGCAAATGGTGACTTCCAGCAAAAACTTGGATTTGCTGTGCTGGGCTGGGAAAAGGTGGGGCTGAGTGTTGTGAGGAAGAAAAGGATGGTACCTGTAGAGCAAGTGGAGGGGCAAAGCTCAGAGAAAATACGATTTCAACACAAAAGAAGGCAAAGGCTCCCAGCAGACAAGCGCAACGGCCAACGGAGAAAAGCGCATCAGAAACCAGAGAAGAAGCGTCATAGGGGAGGCAGCAGGGATGGCCCCGACAGCGAGCCAGGCTGCTGGGTGGTGGCCCATGGACCAGCCTCACCGCTGTGTGGGTGCCACTCAGAAAGGGAGATGGTGGGGCCACATACATCCATGTGTCTATGAGGGAAATGGCTCTTGGCCTCAGGTCAAAATGGGACTGAATTTGCCACTTATCTTAGAGCAAGACCAGGGGAAGAAAGGAAAAAAGAAACGAGGAGACTTCTTGGTTGCTTTCTACAAATTCTCACTTTGCCAGCCAACTGCCGCCCAACCCCCATGGCCTAAACTGGGGGGACCCCTGGGGGACTTGGTGGGAGCATCTGCTTCTGGCCCGGGCCGAGCCTGACACTGGTGCGCACATCACAGAGAAGGACAGCGTTTCCAGGCTGTACAGGTCTGGCTCAGAAGGACTGTCGCGAAGGTCAAGGGCCGGGGATCTGGTCTTCACATGAGGTGAGGCCAGAAAGGGAGCAGGGAGATCCAGCTTTGGGGGAAAATGGGGAAGTGCCGCCTTGGCAAATGGCTCTGTGCTCAGGCCCAGCTTGGCCCACCTTGCCAGCGCGGACCCTGCCGACTGTGGAAATGCAGCGTGGCGAGTGGACGTCGCGGCCCGAGCGGCTCACAGGGGAGACCTGCCTGAATTGACTGTGCGTGAGGTGCCGTGGCAGCTGCCGTTCGGAGCACTAAACCCAGTGGCCGCCATGACTGTCGGCCTCCGACAGGCTGAACACTCGCCGGCGTCCTTTCCTGCCACTCCTGACTAGAGGGAAAACACAGCGACAGATCATAGAAAGCCTTTAACAATGGGACGGCAGAGGCGACATGGAGGGGACACAGAGCAGCAGTGGACGCTGAGCACTGACGAGGGGCGAGGGTCGTGGGGCAGTGCCCAGCATGGGCTTGTGGCCACCGGTGCATGGGGCGCTCGCCCCCCATGCAGAGAAGGACCCCCCATGCAACCCCCAGGATGAGGCAGGGTCAGGATCGCTCAGAACCAAATTGTTCACTCGTGCAACTTAATCGGGTTAAGGGCAGAGAAGGTGGGGTCCTGTTGGAAAGGAAAGATGGGTTCATCTGCAACATCTGGTCTCGGTCGGAAGCCTCAGGGGATGGAAGAACAGAATCATCTGTCAGTTTCAGACGTGGCCCAGGAGTTAGGACACGAAAACCCGGCATCCTCAGGACAGTGTGAGGAGGGCAGGGTGTGTGGCTGGAGGACTGGCGTCAAACCAGCTAAGTGAATCAAGCAGATTTCTGACCCCAAGTGAGGAGGTTCTTGCTGTCACACACTGACGCCAACAGCACAGCTCCAAGTCCTGAGAAAGCTCAGATGCTCGAGGCGCTCCATGAGCCTCTCCACGAACCTCTCCCTCACCCACCTATCTGAGCAGCGACTTGGTGACCTGTGCCTTTGAAAATCAAGACTGAACCACAGCAGGAGAGCTGAGACCAGGTGCCAGGTGGCCGAGTGGGGCTTCTAATTGGCTGAAATAAAAACGTCGGGAGCATCCCACTGTGAAGGGAGAAACCACACTCTCGGAGATGAAGGCGGGTGAGCACACAGCTTGAATGTGACGCCATAGAGCACTACAATGTGAAGGTCCTTAGATGCCATTGGACTATACACTGAAAAATGGCGAAAATGGTAAAGTTTATGTTACCTGTATGTTACAATAAAAAAGGATGATGCCACAGAGAAAATTGAGAAAAGGGAACATATCTTACTTGGGGTTTCTGTCCTTAAAACTCCAGTGGGACAGTGGTGACCGAGTTGAGTGGCATGTGGGTGGGTTTCAGGCCATCTGACTCTCAGTTGGCCCAAATGGGAGGTGTGGTGGGGTGAAGGGGGCTCTCTTGGACAGAGGCACAGGGGTGGGTCCGGATGGGAGGGAAGCCGGTGAAGCTCCCTGCACTGGGCCGTCAACAGCAGCCAGACCTGTCTTTCTTTCTATAAAACCTCAGGGGACAATCGAGGTGGCCACGACTTATAACCCAATGTGGTTTTGTTTGTTTGTTTGTTTTGAGACAGAGTCTCGCTCTGTTGCCCAGGCTGGAGTGCAGTGGCATGATCTCGGCTCACTGAAACCTCTGCCTCTGGGGTTCAAGCAATTCTTCTGCCTCAGCCTCCCGAGTAGCTGGGATTACAGACGCCTACCACCACGCCTGGCTAATTTTTGTATTTTTAGTAGAGATGGGGGTTCACCATGTTGGCCAGGCTGGTCTCGAACTCCTGACCTCACATGATCCACCCGCCTTGGCCTCCCAGAATGCTGGAAATACAGGCATGAGCCACCGCACTCGGCCCTTTTTGTTTTTTAAAAATGAATGTTTAATTACACCTACTATGTGCTCCTCCAAATTAAAAATAAATAAGCAGGCTGACATTCACGCTGTTGTCATTTTTGAACAAACAAACAGTTTTCTGTCTTCCCCAAGGTAGTTCACTTGGAATGTGTGTGAACTCCAACTAATCTGGAGCTCAGAGGTGTGAGTGGGCTGTTTAAGGAACTCACTGTAGGTTAGAGTTCTTATCTGAGGAGATGGTTTTCCTATCGGCATCTCACCCAGAGAGTGTGAGTGTGTGTATGTGACTGTGTGCATGTATGTGTGAGTGTGTGTATGTGCATGTGTGTGTGACCATGTACATACATTTGTATGTGTGTGACTGTGTGTGTGCATGTATGTGAATGTGGCTGTGTATTTATGTGAGTGTGACTGTGTAAGTCCATTTGTATATGTGTGACTGTGTGAGCATGTGCAGTGGCATGTGTGACTGTGTGCATGTATGTGTGTGTGATAGTGTGACTATGCATACACATTTGTAAGTGTGAGTGTGTATATGCCCTGGTATGTGTGTGATTGTGTATGTGTGGGAGTGTGACTATGCGTGCACATTTGTATGTGTGAGAGTGTATGTGTACTGGTGTGTGTGTGTGTGTGTGTGACTATGTGTGCACATTTGTATGTGTGTGTATGTGCCCGGGCATGTCTGTTACTGTGTATGTGTGGGAGTGTGACTATGCATGCACATTTGTATGTGTGGCTGTATGAACATGCGCAATGGCATGTGTGACTGTGTGTGTGCAGAAGTGTCACTGTGTGGGTGCACAGTGGTATTCCAGAAGATATTTCTAATGTTTTCCTGTGGCCCCACATGTGGTTCTAAAATTGGGACTTTTTTCACTTTCCCGCTGTATATTCTTTGCAAGTTCAGCTTCTCAAAACCATAAAATGTTTAAGGGGAAAAAATGCTGATTCCAACTGTGCAATTTTCTCACTAGGGGCTGGCTGAGGCCTGCCAGGCTAGCTCTGCTGGATGTGTGGGCAACAAGATGCCTGGCTCCTGGACACTTCGTGGGGAGGGTGTCGGGCTCTCCCCACAGAGCACCGGAGGATCTCACCGCACTTCTCAAAAGGACCGGCCATTAAAGTGTCCTGGGGCACAGTTGCTCGGGTCATCAGGGAGTTCAGTGTTGACTCTCCCTTTGGTCTGGGGCCAGCACTGAAAGAGCCCCTCTGGGGCACCCATAGCTCTGCCTCTGGCGTGCGAAGGGGGCTCAGAGGCAGGTGCTGCACACGGAGGGAGCCTCCGGGTGACCAGGGAGCCAGTGACCACTCGGGGCTGTCCCCTTCCCCCTTCCGGCTGAGAGGCCCTCGCCTGTACTGTGTCTGAAGCTACCGCTGGGCTATATGCCATGGCCCTGATGGGCATGGAGAATGTTCCTCAAAAGTGTCCTCCCCCAGCCCACGGCCCGTCTGCATTTGGGAAGACAGAATGTACAGGCAGACCCCAGGGAGGTGGGCAAAAGGAATCCACTGGTCTCTAGAAGACGTGGTTTCGGACCCTCGTGGACTCATGTGAGACCCAAAGGCCACCTTCCTCACGGACCAGGGCCTCGCCAACCCCTCGTCCCCCGGCTGTCATCTCCAGCGACGCCACCTCTGGGAGCCTCCCGCGCTGTTCTGCGTGGGCTGTCAGTACCTGCTGCACCTTTCCTTTGTCACAGTTTGTAACTGCACATGCGTCTGGGTGGCCACCTGATAGGCCTCAGCCACCCCGCCTACCTGCAAGATCATGCTTTTTGCCACATTGTATCCCGAATGCTGTGCACAGTAGGGACTTATCCTAATCCTGCCTGCTTAGAAAACAATAATTCAGTTAGACAGGAAGTGGGGTGCCCAAACCCAGGGAAGATAAGACGCAGGGAGATGAGCCACTAAGAGGATGGAAGGCCACGTGCGGGCCGGGTGGGTGGAGAGATCTCTTGGATCAGGTCTCAAGTCCACAAAACCAAGAGGACAGCCTGAGCCTAAATCCTGGGAGCCAGGCTGAGGTCCCCACGGGAAGGTAAGAACATGTTTGGGATAAATGTGGGGCATTTTCACACCCAGGCAGGAAATCTAAGGTCCCCTGAGCTGGACACAGGGTGGAGGCGGAAAACCCAATTGAGCATCAGCTGGTTTCACTGCCTCATGTGGGATGAACCCACGTGGGCTCCCTGGGGTCCACTTTGCTGCTGATTTTAGGAAAGCACCAGGCCTTCCTCCCACAGGGGTTCACACCACCCAGCCTTCTGCTGGCTGGGGTTGCACATGTTAGCAGGCCTTCACGAGTGGGGCCGTGACTTTTCACTTGGGCCCTAGAGCAGCCATGCACGTTGGAAGGAGAAACATACTTCACGGGCAGCCTCCAACCAGGATCCAGATCGGGGCCCGGGTCTCTGCGACACCCTAGAGGTGCCTGAGACAGTCTTGGAAACCACATTGGATATTCTGCTGGCATGGGCTTTAGGGCTGCCAAGGCTAGGCTTCAGATCCTGGCTCCTCTGCTGGCTAGCTGCATCCTCTGGGCCAAGCTGCACAGCCTTTCTGGGCCCCTGTGTTTTCTACTGTACAGTGTGAGGCGGAGTGTGGCAGGATTCAACAAGGGGACATCTGTGAAGTGCCTATAAGCATGGTGTCTGGCACAGGTGGGCTCTATTTCAGGAGGAGTGTCTACTGGGACGCCACACAGCAGGTGCACACTGAGAAGGCCCTGCCGCGGCTACAGCAGGAGCCTACGCTGATTGGTGGGTGCCTGGGCCACACCAACTGTCAAAACAGCATGAAGGTCACTCCCAGCTTTTAACAACATCCTTGAACAATTCAAGTGTTCAAAACCGTGGGCCAGAGCTATGGAAAACTGGGCCTGTCTCATCACTTGGGGGATGGCATATCTTGTGTACTTTCCCAGCCAAACACCTGGCCATGCAAAGTGTGCTTTCAGTGGCAAAGGAGGGCCAGGCGTGATGGCTCATGCCTGTAATGCCAGCACTTTGGGAGGCTAAGGTGGGTGGATCACTTGAGGTCAGTAGTTCAAGACCAGCCTGGCCAACACGGTGAGACCCCATCTCTACTAAAAATACAAAAGTTAGTTGGGCATGGTGGTGCGCACCTGTAATACCAGCTACTCAGGAGGCTGAGGTGAGAGAACTGCTTGAATCTGGGAGGTGGAGGTTGCAGTGAGCCGAGATTGCGACACTGCACTTCAGCCTGGGCAACTGAGCAACACTCTGTCTCAAAAAAACAAAACAAAACAAAAAACAAATCAACGGCAAAGAAGCCACTGGGGTTTGCTAGTTCTGACTTCAGAGGGTCTGGCAGCCACTCTCTACAAGGGGGAGCTTCCCGGACTCTGGGAGGCTCCATAATCACAGAGACGGGATCGACTCTGACTTAGCACTGTGCCCTCAAAAACTACTTTGAGGACAAGCTGCCCCTTGTAGGGGGCTGCAGCTGTCTTCTGCTGTCCAGGCTGAAGGCAGTGGGCGGTTAGGATGAATGAGCTTGGAGGAGAGGCCCTGGCCCACCCCACTGCCTGGCTGGCCCTCCAAGTATATCATCTCTGGTGGATCAGGGCCAGGTCCCTGGTGGGTGGAAAGTTGGGTGAGCGAGCCGTGCAGGGTGACCCTCCCTCATCAGAAGCCTGAATGCTGGGCCGCACTCTGAGCCAATGTCAAATCAAGCAACTGGCAGAAGGGCTCCTATCCCAACAAAGCTGTCTCCCTTCTCCTGTCCTTGGCTTTCTCGAGACTCTGTGGCTTGGTGGAACAGCAGGCAGATGTTGGAGCCATCTGGTTAGGCCCATCCCTATAAGGAACATGGGAAGCCCATATGCTTTGTTCTGGGTGGACTGGGAGGGAGATTGCAGGCTGGCCTGGAAGTCTGGCTTCAAGACAGGGAGGAGCTTGTGGGCTCTGATGAGCTCTCCTGCCAGGGATCAATAGCTGCATCCTGAGGCATCTGTAAGAGTAAAGCCCAGGCTGCCCACCGGGCACGGCCCTTCATCAGGTGAGCTGTCTCAGTGTCTGCAGAGCCAGACAGGCAGGCTGGGCCTCAGGCTTTTACTGTCATGCTGCATAAAGAATGGGGACCTACACACTTGTCTCCGCAGGCCTGCTGGGGACGCACCAAAGGGGAGCAGACACCTCGGAGGTCCTGACTCTCACTTATCGACTGGAACTGCCTGGCCACCTGACAGCCAAGTTAATAGCCACTGGATTTCTGAGATGAGAAGACATTACGCTGGTACCATGCAGGGGATGGTGGGGGTAGGGACAGAGGGGCTGAGGGAGGCCAAGAAAAATGAAACTAGCACACACTGCAGACACCAGGCCCTGGGAAAATGCAGAGTTGAAGCCTCAGGGGTCACATTCAGGTGGGCATCCATATACAGAAGCCCATTTTTGGTCATTTTTGATACTGTGGGTCTTTGCTGGTTTTAACTTTCGACAAAGAAGTATATGGCTGTTTGTTCACTTAGCTGTTGGCTGTACGTCCTTAAAAATGACAGAAAGGTGACCGCAGCTACAAGGGCAAGGAAGCTTTCATCCCCAGTGCAATGGTAAATATGTGCGTTAGGGTGCCCACGCAGACACAGAAGTGTGCACACACAGGCAGGAGGTGGACACGAACACAGGCACATGAACACACAACCCCGCATGCCCACCCCTGAGCAAGCATGAAACGGGATCAAGAGGGCTACTGAGGGTGCATCTTAGTTTCTGAAAGAAGCTCTGCTGGAGTTTCCCAGCTACAAGCCTGGCAACAGGGGTGGCATCTGCTTGGATGTGCAGCCAACCTTAAATTGGGCTCAGAAATAGCTCCGAAGGGGTGGTCATGTCCTGGAGCAGGTGCTGAGTGGAAGAGGATCTCTCAGTGAGGTGGCTGTGGGGTGACCTTCCTGCCTGTGACTCGTGAAGTCAATAGGAAATGGAGGTAACATTGTGTGTGGATGGGAGAGACACAGGTGGGTTGGGGTGCTCTGAGCCACAGGCATGAACTGAAAATGCAAAAGCTGGAGGTGCCCGAGAGAGAGGTGTAGGTGCCCAGGGAGATCTTGGCTCCTGGTGCTGAGAGGATGATGACCAAGGGCCCTCAACCTCCCTGGCTCTGCAGTGGCCCGTGTCCTCTTGCCATGATCCATCAATCCAGAACTTAATGAGCTGGGCCAGGTGCCCCTGAAATATGACGAGTGAGGGCTCTGGAGGGGAACTTGCAGGAACAGTGAAGGATACTGAGGATCCCCAGTCAGAGGTGCAGGCAGTTAGCGTGACCCCCTAGACTCTATGGCGGGAGGATGCTGCTGGGGCACAGAACATGCTGCTGGCTCAAGGCCATGGACGCTCATCCCTGCTCCCCTGGCTACAATATGGGGCCATGTTGTTCCAGATGCCTGGTGTCTGTACTCTCCCACATCTCACACAGTGAATAGCTCACGGCAGCCGAGAACGAGGAGCCGGGGCATGTCCCATTCCAGGCTGACTCCAGGGGCTCCCATTCACTCCCGGGTTCCCTCTGTGCCATGTCTGAAGTGGAGTAAGTTGAAGGATGGCAAGATACGACTTCATCACATCCTACCAAAGAGTGGCAAAGTGCGTGCCTACTCGAACAACTGGACCGCACCACATTTAAGGACAAAACTGGTATGTTACAGAAGAAAAAAAAAAAAATTAGCAGGAACACGATTCTTTTCCCAGACTGCAAACAATCCCCTCGGGAGACCCCTCCTTGTGACACCCAACACTGTGGAGGTGATGATGGGGTGGGTTTAGGTGCAGCCCGCCTGCTGCCCATCAGCTCTGCAGTCAGTGACGGCTTCAGTGGGGACCGGCCTGAAAAAGGAGCAATTCTTCCCCATCTGGGAGCTGACCCAGCCTGGGAGGGAACATCAAGTTAGAGG
This sequence comes from Pongo abelii, assembly GCF_028885655.2. Classification (NCBI taxonomy): domain Eukaryota; kingdom Metazoa; phylum Chordata; class Mammalia; order Primates; family Hominidae; genus Pongo; species Pongo abelii. The sequence continues at coordinate 12,479,223 of NC_072003.2, read as the reverse complement.
AATCTCTAGAGGCTTCATGTGCAGATCACCTGAGTGGCAGCATCCTTCAAGTGCTGTGACAAGGAGGACCTGGAGGTCAGGGGTTTTGGTAATGGCAAGGGATCGCGGGGTTCTCCAAATGTCCCCATATCACTGAGTCACGTGGCCAATACCTGCTGGACTCTGGGCTGTGGAGGGGGTGGAGGACGAGCTGGCGCCTCCTGAGTTGCAGTGGCTGGTGCTCCCGCTGCCGCTGGGGCTCCCGCTGGCGGAGGGTGGCGACTGTGAGGACAGGGACGGGGAGCTGTGCTGGTTTATGCACTGGGCCACGGCGAAGCCTGCAAGACAAAGTACCAGGTGACCAAGTGGAAGCAAAGAGCAGGCCTGGGGGTCTCAACGTCACGGTTCCGCTGAACAACCCAACCTCAGTTCCTTGAAAGTCCTGCTCTGTTCCCTGGAACAGGCTGACCTCACTGGTCGTGGCCCTGACCCAGCCACATTTTGAAGCTATTTCAAGGAAAAGGTTTATTACAGGTTTATTTCGAGGAACAGAGTACAACCAGCCACAGAGCTGAGTGTGGGGCCATGAGTCGTAAATCCGAGTGCTTGATACTGGCTCAGCAGCGTGCCAGCTGTGCCCTTGAAGAGGGACATGCAGCCTCATGGCAAGTTCACCCAGGGATGCTAGATGCCCTCATGGTAGAGTCTCAGGCCTCTGCTGATGGTGCCCAAGGAAGGGCACCGGACCCATGTTCTGAAGTCATACCCGGGGGACCCACACTCTGAAGTCACACCCGGGCAGGAGGACAGTGCCCTGGACGCTCCTTCCAGAGAATTTGCTCTGCCCTTGAGGTTCTAGGGAAGTCAGGTTCAGGAACAACGAAAGCCCTGGCAAAGAGCTAGTGATGATGGTCTCAAATGGCCCTCAGCATCTCCGGGACCTGGAGGTGGAGTCTGCCCGCACGTTTCTGCGGTAAACTGACCCAGCGGGGATGAATGAGCCCCTCATCTTGGAGACACTCAGACCTGGGTGCACCCCTGTTTCCCGCACAGAAGCACCAGACACATGAACAGCTATCGTGTTTCTCTTGAGTCTTTCCCAGCCACAACCTGGAGTATCACTACGTACTCCCACTGTTGTGGGAATAAAATGAAAGAACTATTATCACACCCCAGCACAGGGTGTGACGCATGGTGAGAGCTCAGTATACATGTTTGTTCTTTATGTTTTTTTGCGATAGGGTTTCACTCTGTTGCCCAGCCTGGAGTGCAGCGGTGTGATCTCAGCTCACTGCAGCCTTGAGCTCCCAGGCTCAAGTAATCTTCCCGCCTCAGCCTCCTGAGCAGCTGGGACTACAGGGATGTGCCACCATGCCCAACTAATTTTTTTTTTTTTTTTTTGTAGAGATGGGGGTCCCACTATATTGCCCAGGCTGGTCTTGAACTCCTGGACTCAAGTGATCCTCCAGCTTCAGCCTCCCAAAGTTCTGGGATTACAGGTGTGAGTCACCACACCTGGCCGATACATGTTCTTTACAATAAATCAAAGCCCCTTTTATCCAGCCCAGGAGCTCCTCTTCTGCTGGACATGTGCTTTTCTGCAGGCCACGACTTCAGCCCCTAGAAGCCAAGCAGGACCCATGGTGACGGTGCTTCGTAGCACAGAAGCAGCCCCAAATTGCGGTGGAGATATGGGGGGGCAACTCCTCCTTCCAGCTGAGAGAGGGGATCTCAACCCTCCTGGTCATTCCCCCAAGCCTTGCCACTCCTCAACCGAATGCATTCACCACAGCCAGCCCCGGGCCCCATTCATGCCACCCGCCCTGCCTGAACCTCACACGGTCCAGCTCTCTGCTGACGCTACTTCCAGAAGGCCCTCCAGGCCCTGACCTCACCTTTCTTGAAACTCAGGAAGGCTGCAGGGTATTAGCAGGGGTTAGCATCCTGCAACCTGCTGCCTGATTGGTAAGTAAAGTTTTACTGGAACAAGCCACGGTCCTTTGTTTACAGAGACTATGGCTGCTTTCTTGATCAGCGGCAGAGTTGAGCAGTTGCCATAGCGAGCACATGGCCTGCAAAGCCTAAAAGGCTTTTTTGGCAGGTTACCTGGCTCTAGACAGAAGCAGTGTGCCTATCTGGTGCAGGGGATGACACCCAGGTTATGGCACCAGGGAAGCCTGGGATTTAACCCTCCTCTGCTCACTTCCCAGCTGAGGGACCTTGGGCAAGTCCCTGACGTCCCTCAGCCTCCTTCCTTTCACCTACAGATGGGACCTGCGGTTCAACTTAGGGCTTAGCAGGACTCTTCTCCTGGCCATCTAGGAGGGGCTATTTCCACTCAAGTTCATGTGAAGCTGTTTTCGTCTAAAGGTCAGCTCCTTAAAAGGCAGGGGCCCTATTTATACCCCCAGTTAGGTTTTGGGGGTGACGTAACAAGCGCTGACTATAATGGCAAGTGCATGGGGCCCGGTGGGAGCAGGGTGAGTCTCCGAGTGAGGCAGTCATCCTGAGCACCAGCTCCTCTTGCGTGGAGGGTACTTCCTGCCCGCACCTACCGCAGAGGTCTGCTTGCGGAGAGAAAGGCAGGATGAATGTAGCTGGAGTTCTCAGGAAGAGGCACAATATGATATATTGTGTGTGTGTGTGTGTGTGTCGGGGGCCTGCTCAGATGAACTACGGCAAACATCCGGCAAATCCAAACACTGGGCAGGAAGATTCCTTGGGGACACTCAGCCGCAGCCTCATGGAACCAGTTTTATAGCTGCTCACTTCTTAATCACTTAGAGCGGTAAACCCTCCAGTTTACAAGCTGTTTACTTGCCTCGAAAATGAATTACCCCTTAACAAATCAAAACGTCAAGATGGCTTTTCCCGAGCTGCCTATTTATCAGCGCCATGAACAGAGGGCCAGCCAGTATAGTAACAGAGTTGGGATTACACCTTGTATGCTCCTGATAATGACCCCGGCTGGAATGGATCAACGACACGGCCGTTGCCAAGGTGGTCACAGGCCCATTTGAAGAAGACACGTCTTTTCTCTTGCCCTCTTTAAAGCCATGGTTTATTACAGCATCATACACCTGGTTTATTATCAAAAGACATCTGCAGTGGGACATGTAGGGTAGCAGATGAGAAGCTGGCACCGCAGTCAGGATGCTTAAATTCTTTTATTTTGGGAATGGGTTGGGATCAAGTCATAGATTGGCAGTAAAATCTGCATGCACTGAGTTAAACAAACAAACAAATCACCAACTACCGATCCCACCCATTTGCAGGGTCTAGCTGAGCAGAGGTTACTGAACACATCTCTCCCTCACCCGCTGCTACTAAAAATCCCACTTCCCTCCTTTCCACTCTCTCTCCCTTTGCCAGTGGCACTGAGACCAGAAAGCCACAGTGAGTTTTGTCTTTTTTTTTCCTTTATTTTGCTGGATGGCCAAGGCCCCCCACCTGCAATTTCAAGGGGTTTTTCCCCAAATCAAAGTGGCAACACATCAGAGAATCAGGAGGGCGCCGGGAAGAATTCAGGATGAACGTCCATGGCCAGAGCGCCCTGTCCTCTGGTTCCTGCTTCATCCCAGCCAGGCAGTCCTTGATGAACTAGCTTTGGCGGAGGTGCCGGAGGCTTTTGGTGTATGAATCAAACACACATGGGCTGCGAAGTACGTGCAAACACACAGACAAGCCAGAGATCGTGCGACAGGGGTGCAGGCAAACAGGCCTCCCTGAGATCCTCTCCAGTGATAACAGTCTTGGCTTTCCCTGGGTATGCTTCAAGGACAGCCTACAAAATGTGTAACAGAGGCTGCGTGGACCTTCACACCATCTGACCAACTCCACACCTGCAGCATCCTATGCTGCAGACGACACTGTGGCTGGATCCACATACCGAACTACAAGGATATTCAGCATATTGGTGTGTAGAACAAAGAACAGAAGATAGTTGATATGTCCAAGAACTGGGGAAAGGCTAAGTGAATTCTAATCCCTCTAGATGATGAAATTCCCTGCTGCCAACCAAGACGCTGGTAAGAGAAGATTAAGTGTCGGGGGAAATGCTCAAGATGGAGTCAACGAAAAAAGGTTAGAAAAAGCATGTCCCATATGTTTCCGCTCTTGTAAAAAGTTCATGCTCTCTTTCCCCCTTGTCCAGAGCAGAGAAAGCAGACTGGAGTATGGAAGCTGACGCAGTGAGAGAAGCAGGTAGTTGTATTGCAGTGAGTTTTGTTATTTTTTGTGCTTGTCTGAATTTTCCAAGACTCTTATTGTAAACCTTATTTTAAACCAAAAAGAGAAAAAAAAGGGAGGATGATGGAGGGAACACAAGCTGCCTGGGAACTGGATAGACTCAAGCTCCTGATCCTAACATCCTCCTGAGATCTGTTCTGCCCTCTGAAGCTCTCTCCCCCGGACTCAGCAAGAGCAGGGCCAGGCAGGCCACTCCAACAGTGGGGAGACCTATGCCCACGGTGAGACACATCCCCCACTTCCCAGGAGCCCCCAGTTTCATGGTGGGGGGCGCAGCCCAGAGTTTTCCTGTTGCCCTCTGGCCGTGTTCTTCTGCCAGTTATTTCGGGAAGATGAACTAATGAATAATGCTCTGGCATTTGTGAAGCACAAAAATACCACAAAAAGGTCAGTCTTCTATTTTTAGGCCCACTGATACAAGGAAAGCTGGGCTTGGAGTCAGAACCCCAGGTTTGAGTCCAAGCTCTGCCCAAACTGACTTCGAGACCTTGGACACGCCTCCCTCCTCCTCGTCTACGGGTCTTTAAGCTTTCCCCACCAATAATCACTTTATTATGTGATTCAAGATTCAGAGCCGGCCAGCAGCGGCCCAGGGGCTTGCACACGAGTTTCACTTTGCTTATTTACGTTATATGTGTGTTTGTTGGAGGTACCACAATGGACACGTCGGGAGCTTTTACGCACAGACCTGGATTTCTGGTTTCTTAAAAAATGAAAAGATCTGGCTTTATGGGGCCCCATTCCTGCAGGACAGCAACGGGAGAGAGATGAGCAGAGCTGGGTCCCTGCTCTTGCAACTTGCCTGGCCGTGTGGGCATTTTAGTTGATAATCTTTGCTCTTTATGCCTAGATTGTTGGTCAAATCCATAGGACTCAGGGAAGTTGGAACCCCCAGAGACCTTTTGAGTCAAGGCCCTCCTACAACTCCAGAATCACTGGGTGTGTGTAGGGGGAGTGGGGATGTGGAAATATGGCGATCTGCCTCTAGCAGCCTAGGTCGGTCCTCAGACCTCCTACCAAGAACCCCTTGCTCTCAACCTTTGCTAGGCTGTTCCCTCAGTCTGGAGTTCTCTTTTGCTTCTTTTCTGTCTTTACAAACCGCTGCCCCATTCTTCATGGCTTACACAGCTCAGCATTAGTCTGGGAGGAGTCTTTGCATAAGGTGGGGTTAACTATTCTCTCCCCTGTGCTTCTGCAGCAGCTCTGTCCAGCCTTGGGGCCTTGATGGCTGTGTAGGAGTCGGCCTACCTAAGTAGGGCATAAGAAATTTGACTGCAAAGATGTTTAGGTATTTAGTGTAATGATTATCATTACATTAACAGCTAGCACCCAGAATCCTCTAGGTTAAGAGGGTTTTGTTCACTTTATTGGGAAGGCTTAAAACAAAAAAGCAAAAGGAAGAGGGTTTTGGACGGTGTTCTTGATATTGTTAGCTGTCTCTCAGTAACAATTCTCCCTTTCGGTTGCAGGTACAGAACCCAGAAGCTAGTCGTGGCCAAGTGACTAAGTTGTGACCAGTGAGATAGAAATGAATGTGGCATGTGGGATTTCCTGGAAAGCTCTTTAAAAGGAAAGGGGGTATATCCTCCTCCATGCTGCTTCCTGGAAAATGGATGCGATGGCTGGAACTCCAGCAGCTGCCCTGAGCTATGAGGATGAATCACACATTAGGGACAGCAGAGCACTGAAAAGGAAGGAGCTTGGGTCCCTGACGTCTTTGTGTATCTCTTGACTACAAGGCTTCTTTTACCCGAGAGGGAAATTAACTTCCCCTTTGAGTTTATCTTTACTATGTAGTTGAACTTAATCTTAACTGATACAGTTAGGGAAAAAACTTTGTTAATGCAGGGATGTGAGTTAAGTCCCCTAGGGACAAGGGACGGGCTGGCTCCCAGGGTTTCTGGTGCAGAGAAAGCTGCCCTGTACCTGCTGGGTGGAATCTAGGTGTGGTGGGCTGAAGGGAAAGAGGGAAAGGGGCAAGTGAGGTGGGGAGGTGACCCGCCACCTAGGGTTTACGAAACACTTGGTCAACTCTTTCCCATGTGGTGCAAGTGGACTTTTTGGGTGGAAACCAGAGATGGGACTGAGTTTTTGTCTGGGTTCATACATGGTCACAGAGATTACACACAATGGTTAAGACCCAGAAAGAGCGAGGCCCGAGAGAGACTAAAGGGTGGGAAGGGCTTGGATGTGTGTAGGCACAAAAACTAGTGGGCTTGCACCAAAGGTTTTCTGAATCTCCAAAGGAGCAGGGAGGCCCCCCGACCTCTGTGGCCTGCCTGGAGTTGGTGCCACTTCACACATGGTAATTACTCTGAGGATACTGGCCATGTGACTAAAGTGCAACTATTTCAGGCTTAAAAAAAAAAATCCACCCTTGGAAGATGTGAAAACTACCTGAGCTTCTAGGGGATTCCACAGGGACCTTTTAGGGAGCTGAAAGGGAAGGAACCCAGTTGGCTTTGAATTCAATTTGGGGATTCTCCACTCTACTCAAAAGCACTAACCTTGCCCTGCAGCCTCATCCCCTACAGATGCGCTTACATACTACCTGTTTCCAGGAAGGGTTTGAGATGGCTTATGTTATATTTTAAAACCCAAGCCTAAATGCCATTGATACTAAATACTGAAAGCTACTAAAACAAAAAGTAAATAAGAGCCCGACAATAAAAGGTGAAAAGTTATAGCAGAAAGACTTCAAGCTACGGGAAGCTAATGTCACCATTTAACTCTGAGCTTCCTAGGAGCTAAGACCACAGGGAAAAAAACAGGCGACCTACACGACACACCAATTCACCCACAAGGTTTCTGTCCCATGAAACCCTCCTGGGGCATGTCTTTGAAAGCAGCTTCATGGGAGATACAGCTGCCTGACTGCAGATGGAACCTCATTCCTCAAAGATAATGCCCTATGACAGCCCTTTTCAAACATTTTTTCTAAATAGTGAAACTCCAATTTATACATGAGATGAAAATGGAACTGCTTAGGCTGGCATGGTGCCTTACCAAGGAGGGCCTTCCCCTCCCCTTTCTAGACGCTTCTGTGGATCCTACTTTTGAAAATCATAGACAGGGCAAGGCTGGCCAGCCGGATAATGTAATGAGGAGGGGCTGGAGGTAAAACACTGGTGGTCCTCTCTATCTGTCATCTGTTTCCCTTTATTTAAGAGACACATGCACACTGAGAAACCATTCTCTTCTATTAAAACAACAGTGCAGGCATGCTAATACATGCAGTCCATGGGACATTCAGCTTTTGTGCCAGGGAGATGGCAGGGCCTGGTAGAGACTGGGGCAAACCAGAAAGCACAGATTCCAGCTTCTTCTAACTGCTGCTGCATGACAACATCGGCCTCAGTATGGCCATAGTCTCCAGTTCTTCAAGAGAAGCTGGATATCTGGATTTTGACATAACACCTCCTGATTTTGAAAATGTTGACAGCTTCATTCATACTCCTTTTGAAAATTAAGAAGTGGGTAACCCCAAGCCAGCCAAGCCAGGCCATCTATCTTGTGAGCTGTTTGTATGCAACCAGAGGGGTATCCAGCCTCTGTTTTTTGTTTTTTTTTTTTTTTTTTCCCTGAGCTGGAGTCTTGCTCTTTCACCCAGGCTAGAGTGCAGTGGCACGATCTTGGCTCCCTGTAACCTCCGCCTCCCCAGGTTCAAGCGATTCTGCTGCCTCAGTCTCCCGAGTAGCTGGGACTACAGGCATGCACCACCATGCCCAGCTAATTTTTGTATTTTTAGTAGAGACGGGTCACCATGTTGGCCAGGCTGGCCTTGAACTCCTGACCTCAAGTGATCCTCTTCCCTCGGCCTCCCAAAGTCCTGGGATTACAGGCGTGAGCCACTGCTCCCGGTCTCCAGCCTCTGTTTTTAATCCCAGGGTGTCTGTCATACCTTGGGGCCTCCTTGACCAAACTCTGGAGATGGGGGGCTTTTGAGTCTGAGGTATGAGACTAAGACATTTAAGTCTCAGTTAGAGGTGTGTCAAAGAAGTCCAGTTTTCAATAGATCTCTTGTAGGAAAAAGCTCTAAGATTTGGACAGGAGAGCTGCCTGCCCTAAGAAAAACCTACACTTATTTATGGTTGTTGCAGATTGCAAAGCATAATATAAAACCCGCTGAGGGCTGATTCAGGAGAAGCAACCCGTGCATTTTCCACAGTCTCTGCTGTGAATGAGGACCATGAGGCGTGGGTGCCCTGAGCTTGCCTTTCATTAGTAAGTTCATTCCGAGGCTGCAGCTCAGGTTTCTGACGATGCAGTGTTCATATTTTCTCACCACCCATCACGATGCTGGGAAACAGTAAAAAAAATCAATCGGCCCTGTGACCTCGCACACAAACTGAAGACAGCAAGTGTGCATGGCCTTATTTCTCCCCTCGCCGGCTCCTTCCTTGGATCTGCCCTTTCACCTCCCAGTGCAGCCTGCCAGGTCCCTGGGGTGAGAGATGGGGGGCTGGGAGGTGACTAAGTCTGGGACTTCAGCTGCTGGTGGCTCTGGACAGACTGCGGCTTACTAGAAAGATCTGCAGGTGACATAGAACCTTCTTGTTCGTGCTTCTGACTCAAGAAGTGGCTCTGGATCCTACACCCTGGCAAGATGACAGCAACGCCCGAGGGCAGGCGGGGGCTACGAGCTACTCAGTGGGGGGCTACCCTAGGAAAGCCACCTTAGGAAGACAGGGCACAGGGCCCAAACTACCCACGGCTGCTCAAAGAGCATGGGTTGGGGGCTGAGGAAGGAGGGTTCAGATTCAAGTCTAGCAACAGCGCACCCACATGGGCCAGGTGAGGCCTGGGTCCTTGCCCGGGACTCCTCTTAGGAATCTACACAAAAACAAAAGAGAAACAAAAGCATCCACTGACATGTGGGCAGGGTTCAGATGGCAGTGACTCCAGGGGCCTGCAGGAGCCTTGGGGGCCCCCAGAAGTTCCCTCCCTCACTGCTAGGACCCTGAAGTTTGGGAAAGCTTCGGGTGTGTGCACAGAGACCCCCTTTTCAGTATCCCTTTAATAAGTCTCAGATGATTTACTGTTTCAGTGCACAAAACTCTGTGCTTTCGGGGCAATGAAGGACCTGCCCCCAAATGGTGATATCTGGTTTTCTTCCCGTGCACTGGTGCTGAAGAAGCCACTTCCAGTCCAGCCCAGGGTGCAGGTCTACACGTCAGGCACCTGGGGAAGGGATGTTCCTATGGCCTCTCTGGGCCAAGCCTGAGCCGCCACAATGGGCGACCCCCACATCACTGATCACTGACAAGGCTGCACCTCACAACGCTTAAAGACTTTTTATTTCTGGTTGCTTTTCAAGGGATAACATGTCCAACATACAAAAATAGCTGGGAACTTGCAGAACCTTTTAGCCTACAGCTCTTTATCCATGGATAAATCCTCTCAGATTTTAAACACTATCCTTGAAAACCTGCAGAAAAGAAAAAATGGTCTTTCAGTATCTTGCTTTCTCTCTGTCATTTCTGTCTTAATTGTGCCCTTAGAAATGTTTTTGCTGTCGGGTGAAGGTCTGCCTGTGAGGGCTGCCACCCATGGGAAGTGCCAAGTCTAATGCCCCTTTTGCTACTGGCAGGGGGTGGGGGGGGGCCCGCATTTGGGCTCTGTGAATGTGAGGAATGCGTGCATCTTACATGAGCACCTATCCAGGCCACAGAGGGTCGGCTGGCACATGGGGGACACAGGTGGACCAGATCTTGGAATCTCTCGCAGTGGTGCAACCTTGCTTTGGATTTCTAGAACTGGAGGTCGCCAGGGCTGGGCTTGATTCCCAAGGACCCAGTCCCTGCCTTGCCCAGCCCCTGCCCTCTTCCACTGGTATTACCGTCTGTAAATTAGCAAGCAAAGAGCTCCACAACAGTCTGTCAGCCAAGGCACTAGCAAGCTTGGGAGCGGCCATCTGGGCTGCCTCTCTACTGAGGCAGTCAGCAGGGCTGAAACGGCAGCAGGAGGAAGGCGGGTTAGACAGCACCCAGGAGACTCCCAGGCACAGGCGCTCACTGACCCCAGCTGGAGCAGAATCAGGAACGCACCAGGAGCAGGGTGGGTCATTATGGCCCTGCTTGCAAAGGATGGCCTCCCAAGGTTCTGGCTGGCCAAGGAGTGCCAGATTAGTTTTGTTTTTTTTTTTTTGAGATAGAGTCTCACTCTGTCGCCCAGGCTGGAGTGCAGTGGCACAATCCCGGCTCAGAGCAACCTCTGCCTCCCACATTCAAGTGATTCTCCTGCCTCAGCCTCCCAAGTAGCTGGGACTGCAGGTGTGCACCACCATGCTTGACTAATTTTTTTTGTTTTTGTATTTTCAGTAGAGATGGGTTTCATCATGTTGGCCAGGCTGGTCTCGAACTCCTGACCTCAGGTGATCCACCCGCCTTGGCCTCCCAAAGTGCTGAGATTACAGGCATGAGCCACCGTGCCCGGCCAGGAGCGCCAGATTCTTCCCCAGCAAGTCTCTTATCCCATCAGCCCCGTTTTGACCTTTTTGGCCAGAAGCAGGGAGGCTGTGCAGTGTGTATCCTGACACGTTTGGCCTGCTCCGGGTGTTCTAGGAGGCGGCACTGTACGAAGGGTCCAGGGAATTAGTCTTGATTCTTTGCAAAAGGCATGTGCAGTTGACACATACTTAGTATGCGCCCAAGGCAGACAGCAGCATGCCTGTGGACCCATTCCATTTGCTTGTGTTCGCCAGGACTCCAATTTTGCAGGGTGGGGTGGTTAACTTCTGCAGCTGGGCCACCTCACCAACGTCTCTCCTACCATGTGTTTTAACAGATTGGGGCTAGGCCAGACCGACGGCTGACGACGTTCTATGACACATCATCCACAACAAGAACTGAAGATACTATCTGGAACTATGTGAGTCAGATAGAATCAGGGAGTATGTGCGGAGCCACAGAAAGGCTGTGATGGATATCAGCACAGAACAAGCTTCAAAAACCCACAGCTGAGGTTGTTAAGGGGACAGGGCTCTGTCGACGTCTGCCCTGGCAGACCTGTGGGACATGGCTAACCAGACGGCTGGACATGAGCCTTCTGCTATCTGCAGGGGAGAAACCTTAAGAGCAGCTCTTTGGCTTTAGGCCTGTCACTTTTACTCTGGCTACAGGATACAGTGGTGAGGAGAGTACCGCAGCTCTGGGCATGTGACAGCAGGGGACCTGTTTACCCCATGAGCCTGTGTCCTCTAAAGCACTGTTGTCACTCTAAAGCAGAGTGACACCACCACACCTTACAGGGTTCGTGAGGATGAAAGCATTAATGCAATCAAAATGTTCAGGTAGCACTTGCTGTTTTGATTCCTCGGCTGCAATTTATGGTGCCTGGAACTTGGGCCCAATGAGGCAATAAACGGGATTTTCTTCTCTTTTTTTGGAGACAGGGTCTCACTCTGTCACCAAGCCTGGAGTGCAGTGGCATGATCCCAGCTCACTGCAGCCTCTTGACCTCGCCAGGCTCAGGTGATCCTCCCACCTCAGCCTCCCGCGTAGCTGGGACTACAGGTGCACACCACCACGCCTGGCTAATTTTTCTATTATTTGTAGAGGTGGGTTTTATTTATTTATTTATTTTTTTGAGATGGAGTCCTGCTCTGTTGCCCAGACTGGAGTGCAATGGCACGATCTCAGCTCACTACAACCTCCGACTCCCAGGTTCAAGTGATTCTCTTACCTCAGCCTCCCAAGTAGCTGGGATTATAGGCAACCGCCACCACACCTGGCTCATTTTTTTGTATTTTTAGTAGAAACGGGGTTTCACCATGTTGGCCAGGCTGGTCTCGAACTCCCGACCTCAGGTGATCCGCCCACCTCGGCCTCCCAAAGTGCTGGGATTACAGATGTGAGCCCCCACGCCTGTCCTGGGATTTTCATTTTCCTAAATGTCTTTAGACAAACGGGTATGTAGTAAAAGAAATGGCCCAGCTCTTTGGAGAAAAGAACGTGACACAAAACAAAAGTCTTCCTCACATTAGCTGTTATGACTGAAGGTTTTAGGAGTTAATAAAGTGAGACACGAGAGAGCCTTTCTAAAGGAACTTTAAATATCTAGGTTTAAGGGATTTATATGAAAATCGTTTATGAGAAAAATAAAGTTATTTTCATCTAGATTCTTAAAAATCTCATGTTACATTGCATTCAAGACACATGACTATTCTATTTGCATTTCTTTGATAGAGAGTTGAATGGATGAGCTTGAACCATATGCAACTGCCAATATTCAACTAACTTGACCTACAGAAACAGCCATTTCATATGGTTCAATCTACTCTAAGTTCATCCCTCTTAAAGATCCCTACCAGAATAACTCATGGAGGATGGGGATGGAGGGAACCAGAATAACTCATGGAGGATGGGGATGGAACAGCCAGCAGTGTATTCAAACAAATCAATGGCTTTCCCCAATTCTCCATTTCTCTTTGCCCTGTCTGCGCATGTGTGTGCAGTAGTGTGCGTGTCTACACACCAGTGTGTGTTCCTCTCTCCAGCTACATTCATCCTTTCATTTCCAAAATCGGTAGCTTCAACAAAATGCTTAGAAATAAGGTTGGCACTTATGGGGAGGTGTGTGTCTTCTTGACAGAAAACCCACAAAAAGGGGACTTATTAGGAACTGGAAGGGCTTCTCAAATGGGCTAGGTTGCTCTCTTTTCCCTTTGTTCCTCCTTACAAATGCTAAGCTAATGTGTCCAACATTAAAAATCACCCTGGCTATTCTGCATTTGTAGTTTTGACTTATTTTTTTAGTATTATTAATATTTCATCATAAAAGTATTGATTTCCTTTAACTAAGAGACTTTAAAGTTTACTGCATTCTTAAGCATGAGTTTATTACGTCTTGGGGCCAGATGTTTTTCCCTCCCCCAGAAGGAATGCTTTTCCTTCTCTATAATGTGTGTCAAGAAGAAAAGAGGAATTGATTCACAGAATTCTGCATTACAGGCAACTTTTAAGGAACGTATCTAGTATGTATACTCAGAGCGACGTTTCTTAAACACAACTGTATGTTTCATTGTTTAGCCTTTTTAATCTGTTAGAGGTAAGAACCAAAGCACAACATTTACGTTAAAATATGAGACAGTTTCAAAGAAGCAAATCTGGGAAAATTAAGACAACTCTGGACATGACCCTAAAGCTGTCAACTCCTCACAAGTGCTCCAGGGGTCATAAAAACCTTAGTTTCTATGTTGTCATCCTCTTCCTTCAAGAAAGGCAACAGAAAACGAGAAGGAGTCCTGCTGGTGCGGAGACTACCTAGAAAAGGCACCATTTCCCTTTCTACGTAAATCGCTGGTGTCAGATGCCAATTGCAGAGTTGGGGAAGGAAGGCTCCGTTTCACAGAACCCATCCAGGAAGCAGGCGGAGGGCAGTAACTGGCAAACAAACACGGCGCTCTGAAATGTTTAAATATTGAACATCCTTTCTCCTTCCTCTACATTTATTATTAACTTGGACCCACATCACTATGTGCATTGACTTCATTTCTTCCCAAGAATCCAAGACACAATGGACAATGCTCAGAGGCTGCGGGGTGGGGGTGGAGTGGAGATTTGGGTTTCTTTCTTCATACTTTCCGGTCAGCCCCACGGTTTTAGAGCCATGAATTCCTGGAAGCGTCTCAGCCTTTCAATGACCCCTGGCGCCCGAATGCAGATGATTAGTGCCCCAAATATTGACAGACTAGACTTTCTTCCCCTTTCACACAGGGGAGCAGTGTCAGAGGGAGGCTGGAGGAAAGATGCCGTCGCCACCTGACCGGTGAGATTGTGGGATCGTCATTAGGACAGGTGCTCTATTGTTTGGGACCACAGTGGTGCCCTTAGCTTTGACCAGGTAGAAACAATGCTCAGGATGCTGTGTGAATGCCACAGGGGACCTAGTTAAAACCAAACAAAACAACCCTATCCACAGACACCAGTAACTGATGTCTTTTGCTCAGCTTCTAGACAACAGAGGGGGTTGGCACTGGCCCTGCTCTGACAGGTGCAACCCACCAGACGTCAGCGTCCTGGACCAGCAGCTGAGCAAACACACAGCTTGGGTCCCCCGTCATTCCTCATGAAGATGAACATTTGGGATCAGAAATAGAAACCCCAAATCTCTCCAGAAAACAAGGCAGCACCTTTTCTTGGGAACAGATAAGGGTAGCAGGGTGGACCATCTGTCAGACCCATGCAGACACCAGCCACCCTCCTGCAGAGGGAAGATCTTGTGGGTGTGCTAGCAGGATGAGCTGGTTATGAGCATTCGTTTTTCCTGGGCTTTTAGTTGTTCAAGTGAAATTGTCCCAAATGACCGGCCTAAGGCTTCCACTTTCTTTTAAAAGACAGCACTACATTTGAGATCGATGTTTTCCCCTGAAATGCAAGCTAAATTTATCCTTCCGCGCATCCTGCTCTCTGGTCTCTGTGCTAAGCTGGCCCTTGCTGTGCTGAGTTAGGCGTCTGCTGTTCAATGCTGGTTCCTAGCCGGCAGTACGCAAGCACCTAGTTCTATCCTTTTGCTCATCACACACACAAAACCCCCTGGTTGTCTGAGAGATTCCTTTGCTGCCTCATTCTCTGTAGTTCCGTTAATTAAGCTCTCACTTCCCGGGTTCCTCACCCGTCTCCAGCTCTCAGAACTATCCTAAAAAGCTATCAAAAGTTGGCTCCATTTGAACAGCTCCAGAGAGCCCCTTCCCCAGCCAGCCCCCGCCCCCCGAAAGTGGCTGAGTACTCATTATTCGATTGCCTTTTGCAATAGTGAGCTGGTGCAGGGTGCCATGAGCTTAACGGACTGAACTAAATCAGAGAACTCGCTACTCTCTCCTGGGCTCGCTTGGCAAGCTGCCCTGTGAGTGAAATTACACTGATTGATTTAATGCCTGAGGCCCAGAGGGCCCAGTATTTCTGAAATCTCTATTCATCTATACAGATGCAAGAGTACATGCCCTAAACAGACATTTTGAGCTATGGTTTCTACTTTGCTATTAACCCGTAGACTCTCTCTCTTTTTGGCAGGAGTGAGAAATAAAAGAGTGACTTGATAGAAAGAACACCTGTGCACATGCTGGCAGAGGCGCACACGTATGTGCAGAGGACCTCAGCCTGGAGCACTGGGCAGGAGTCATCTGAGAGCCCAGGTGAATGAAGACAAGGGCCCAGGTGTGGCCAGGTGGGCATCCCCCTACTCTGCTTTCTGGAAGGCAACTTGGCAAGGTGCCACCTAGCGCCTGACAAATGGACAGCCCCCTTGACTCTAAGGAATGGTTTCTGGAGGAATAAGTGGAAATGTAGACCAAGATTTCTGAAAAAGGATGTTTGTCATAGGGTGATTCATAAGGTAGTAGAAACAACGTAAGTGGCCAGTATAAGTGGATTAAGTAAAATCTGGCAAATTCAGACTGTTTTGGGTTTCACTGTGTCCCCTTCAAATTCTTAGGTTGAAGTCCTAACCTCTAGTACCTCAGACTCAGAATGTGACCTGGTTTGGAAATGGGGTCGTTTTACAGATGCAATTAGTTAAGATGAGGTCATTAGGTTTGGTCCTAATCCAATATGACTGTGTCTCCTAAAAAATGAAAATTTGGACGCAGATTTTCACACGGGTAGAACATCATGTGAAGATGAAGGCAAGACTGGGGTGATATTTCTATGAGCCAAAAAGTAGCAAACATTGCCAGCAAAACACCAGAAGCCAAGGAGGGAGGCCTGGAGCAGAGTCCTCCTCACACCCCTCAGAGGAAACCAGCCCTGCCAATACCTTGATTTTGCACTTCTACCCTCCAGACCTGTGAGACGATCAATTTCTGCTGTTTATGCCACCCAGTTTGTGGGACTTTGTTATGGCCACCTCAGGAAACTAACACTCAGACAATGGACTATTATGCAGTCATCAAGAATGAAGTTTAGAAGAGGCATTTTACAGTACAGGGAAGTGCTTCTGACATGATGGCAATGTTGTGAAAACAAAACCTTGTGACTCAGCAGTTCTGCTTCTTGTACTGCACATGCACACAGAGAGAGGTGTGCCCAAGGATGCCCACTACGACGCTGCCTGGGATAGAAAAGACTAGGATGACTGAATCACTCAGCCAAAGAAACGCAAGTAGCCAAGCTTTGGAATACTACGCAGCCATGAAAAGGAATGTGTGAAATCTGTAAGTGCTAACACAGATTCCTGATTTACAGTAGTGTCTGAAAAGAGCAAGGTGCAGCAGGGTATACAGAATTATGATTTTATTTAAGGGAAGCCCAAACCTTAACACAATTACAGATCCATACATAACTCCTTATCCTAAACCTCTGTGGCCAGATATGTCTTGGAATTTAGAATCTTTAGGAGGTAAAAGGCCATGTAGGGCACACATAGGTATTATGTTACACTGTCAGCTGGGTCGTGAGCAGCTAAAACCAAACCCTGAATTTTTGCAGAAATGAAAACATAAACTCACAATTACTGGCATCAATGACTCTAATAAACCCGCCCATAAATACCTGAAGGCAGGTTTTGGTTTTGCCATCATACGAGTTAGGAAAAATATTTTGATTTTCAGAGCTGTTTGGGTTTCAGAATTGCAGAGAAGGGGTTGTGGCTCTGTTCTGTTCATCAGCTCTGGGCACATGTATGAAATGCAACTGCACAGAGAAGGGTCTGGAAAAATAAAAATAAGGCAAATGATGACTGAGGGATGTCTGAGGAAGGGTGGTAACTGATGGGGTGTTAAGTCGCACCTGCAATGTTGCAATTTTTTTTTTTTTTTTTTCAAGACATAATCTCACTTTGTCGCCCAGGCTGGAGTGAACTGGTGCGATCTTGGCTCACTGCAACTTCTGCCTCCCAGGTTCAAGCCGTTCTCATGTCTCAGCCTCCCAAGTAGCTGGGATTACCGGTGGGCACCATCACACCCAGCTATTTATTTTTAGTGGAGATGGGGTTTTGCCATGTTGCTCAGGCTGGTCTTGAACTCTTGAGCTCAGGCAATCTACCTGCCTCAGCATCCCAAAGTGTGAGATTACAGGCGTGAGCCACTGTGCCCAGCCTGATTTTTTCAAAAATCAACAATTAACTCATGTATTTTTTTTTTAAATGAGAGAAAGGGACAAAACAGGGAAGATAGAAGTGGAAAGTAAACAGAAACATTAACAATGCTTTCTTCTGGGTTGATAGGATTGTGATTTCTTCTTCCTGTAGCTTCTCAGTTTTCATTTATAATATTCTACGTTCATGTATTAATGCACAAAAATTAACACAACGGGTCTGCAGTAATAGCAAAACAGCTGACTGGTTCCATACATTCCTGTTATCAGCTCATCCCCAGGGCCTCAGTGACCCCGTGGGGTCAAGTCCCGCTGCCTGCCTGACTCACCACCACTGGTGACTTGTGCTCCGATGGCCCCACACCTCCCTGGCTTTGAAGCCCGGCCCCTCCCCGGCCTCGCTTACATACTGGCCACTTTGATTCACCATCTCTCTTTCTCCCTGTCCTTTATTTTTCTGCCCTCTTTGGCCTTTGATTGCTTTTTGGGAGTTTATCATATTGAACTTTTATCCCTTTCCAGGAAACTCTATTATTTTTTTCTTCCCTTTCACAATTAATAAATAATCATGAGAGCGCTTCTATGGATAGAAGTACATCCTGCCTCCTACACACAACTGCTGGAGCGTCTCTTTTGTGGCTCTTCTGGGCCTGAGCTGAGGGCACATCACCTGTTACAGGAGGGAGAGCATTCTGGTGCATCGCTGTGCTCGGAGAAAGGGTGCCAGCCATTGGCTCATTATTTGAGCTGCTCCTGGTCCTACAAGATGGCTGTGCTTTCCTGGCCATACAGGGGATGGAGCACTGGCCTGGGAGTCTAAAGGCTGGGGTATGGACAGGGAAACGGACGCGCATAATATAAGCTAAGAGGGTGGGCTTTGGGGGCAGACAGACATGGGTTCAAGCCACAGCCCTGATGCTGACTGGCTGTGTAATGGAAATTGTAGCCTTGAGCCTCCATTTCCCTGGCATAATATGGGGGAAATAATCCCTATGTCATACATCATTGTGAGGATTAAGTGAGAAGAGTACACACGACCTTGCTTGGCACAGTGTCTGATATGCAGTAATTGCTCAATAAACAGTACCTGTATTGTCAAGTTCTAGTGCCTCCAGACCTCCTCCACCAGGAGGAGGAGGTTTCTACCATACAAAAAGGCCACAACTAGCCCTAATTACGTCCAAGACATAACGTGTGGCATTTGGGATGACATTTTTAAAAGTCATTGGCATGAGTTGGACGTAGTTGCTGGCATACCATCTAGCAGCACCAGGAAATAAGTTCCGGAGCAACAAGCAGGTACTGGTCACCTGTTTTTCATCTCAAATCCACAACACGAACTACTCACCGCACTTCTAATGTTCACAGCAGTGATTCTAATACTTTCTTTCTTTCCCAGAAATCATGAATCTGAGGTCAGACCACAATCAACAGAGATTTCTGGAAAGGTATGAAATGCAAACTTATCTCATAATTTACAGGAAAGAAAAGGGAACAGGAGGCTATTTTACCAGTAAGAACAGAGTTTTTTTCTCAAAGTCAGAAAGAAATGGAAAAAAGGCACGTTTTAGGGAAGAGAAAGGGTGCCAGGTGAGTCTGGATTGCATCAAGGTTTCCAAATTATTCCAGAATGTGTTGCAGGTTCCAATTTCTTTTTTTACATTTGGACTGCTTTAAGGAAAATGTTACATAAATTGAACTATTTTATGATCAAAATGGGACACAAGTGAGATAATCTGGTCTTTACGTGCTGTCAGATGACAGCTTTGTGGCAGTCTGACAAGTTGAGAGCTGTATTTTTTAATACAACAGTTTCACTGAGATAGAATTCACATACTGTACAATGAATCCATTTAAAGTGCACAATTCATGGACTTTGGGTGGATTCACAGAGTTGTGCAACAACCTCCACAATCAATTTAGAACATTTTCATCCCCTACCTAAGAAGTTCTGAGTAGAGCTTGTAGCAGGGGATTACAAATACTTTACTCCTAACCCTGCTCTGTAGAACAACCTGGAACCTCGGCTTCAGAGAACCTTGCCCTCCAGGTTCTGTCGGCCATTCTCTTGCACGTGGTTCAAAACGTTTCATCTTCAAATCAGGCCCAAGTCCAAGAACTTTCCCTTTCCAAAGAATTCATCACAGGAAAATATCCCAGGTCAAATTCCTCCTTTTGTGCTAATGATGCGAGTAGTCAGGGCCACTGCAGGGCATGCTGGGCTGAATATCTACCTGGGATACAGCACTGGGGTCTCACCTCCCCTTATCTGCCCAGGGCGGAAATTGATGACAAAGGGGAATTCTGTGCCTAGCCAAACTGTTGACAGGTGTCACACGGGCAGCAACATATTCATTCCTTGGGGATTGGGCAGCCTGTGGGCTGAGACATCAATGCTCTCCTGTCTACGGCAACCCCTGTCTGGGACACAAGATTCTCAGCGCTCTTCCTCTCCCTCCTCCTCCCAGGTCAACATCCTTTCCTCAGAGAAGCCTTCCCAGACACTGGTCCGGGTCAGATCCCCTTACTGGACATTAACTCAGCATCTGCCAGTTCCCTGAGGGCACCAAACACGGTGGGAAGTTCTGGACTATCTAAGGTGTCCACAGTGCCCATGAGCTCCAAAGGGGCTGATCTGTTTTGTTTGACTGACCTCTGAGTCCCCAGTGAACAATGTTTAGCACACAGAAGGGGGGATTAAAGATCTGTTGGCTCCACCATCCATCCATCCCTCTCTCCCTCCCTCCCTCTCATCCATCTGTCCATCCACCCATCCATTCCTGTACATCTATCCATCTATCCACCCAGCAGCCACCTACCCATTTACCCATCTGCCAATCCATCTATCTATCCAGGCTTCTATCTATCCCTCTACACCAATCAATCTGCCTACCCATCCATCCCTCTCTACCCATCCATCAATCCCTCTGCATCCATCCATCCCCTCTCTCTCCCTCTACATCCATCCTTCTATAACCATCCATCCTTCTACATCCATCCCTCCCTCCCTCCCTCTACATCCGTTCATCCATCTATCCCCCTTTACCCATTTATCCCTCCTCTATATTCATCTATTTATTCATTCATCCCTCTATATCCAAATATCCATCCATCTATCCATTTATCCAGTACTTACCAAGCACTACCTATATGTCTAGTATAGCCCAGGACTTGGAAATTCAGCCGTAAACAAAACACACTGCCTGTTTTCCTGGAGCTTACAGTTTGATAATGGGATGGGACACGGCAGGGCCAGTCAAGGAATAGAAAATGTCAGGAGAGGCTGAGTGCTCTGAAGGAATGAGCAGGGCAGAGACCCCTGGAGTGCTGGGAGTGGGGACAGGGTTGCCATTACATAGGATATCTGGGAAGACCTTCTGAGATGGTGAGGTCTGAAGAATGATCTGAAGGAAGCAAGGACACAGCCACATAGGTACCCAGGGTGACTTCTCCAAACAGAGGCCACCCAGGTCAGGGCCCCCCAAATAGGAGCATACCTAGCAAGGTCAAGTCTGAGGAGAGGTCCCTTAAGTTGTCTTGGAGTGGGCCAAGGGGACCATGGCGGGGGTGAGGTTAGTGTCAGGAAGTGCAGAGGGCCCAAACTGTGTAAAACCTGGGGCTACTGTAAGGACTTTGGCTTTCATCTGAGTGATGGGAGCCAGTGAAGAATCTAAGTAAAGGAGACACTTGACCCGACTCACACCCTGAAAGGATCCTTGGTGCTAAGAATAGACCATAGAGGGCAAGGAGAGAAACAGTGGGGCTGACTTTAAAGCCACTGGCCCAGGCTTGGCCAAGGTCAGGAGTCAGCAAACAATGCCCTGCAGGCCAAATCCAACCACCTGCTGTTCTGCCAGCGAAGACTGATGGGGGCACAGCCCCACCCACTCGGTGACGTATCCTCTACGGCTGCTTTGGCTGCAATGGGAGAGGCTTGTTGCGACAGAGACCATATGGCCCTAAAAGCCTGACTCTCTGCTGCTTAAAGAAGTTACCCAGCCCTCTGCCCAGGAGACAGGTGTGGTGGTGAGAGGTCCTTGTCATGACTGCATCTCCCAGGTAGAGCTGACAGGCTTGGGGAGGGACTGGATGCAGGAGTGGGAGAGGCCGCGGATGACACTGGCTTTGGTCCTGGACTAATGGGTGGATTTGGGCTCCGGCTGTGTGACTCAAGGAAGTATTGTTGGCTGCCTCTTCTTTCCAGCTAAGTGTGGGTCATCATGCCCCACGCGTAGCCCGCCCTAAGGCCGGCCCCGTCAGTGACTGTTTTCCCACTCCAAGGGCTGTGTGTGGTCAGAGTAGAGTGGGACCTTCGCCCTCTGCTTGAAGCCCATCAGCTCTTCCCTGGGCCCTCCGACCAAGTCCAGGACAGGTAATCGGGAGCAGGGGCCATTCCCACGTGGCTTTATCTCCTGCTGACCCCCATCCTCAGGCTGCCTGCAGGACCCATGTGCACATGGTGGTTTTCACAGCCGGCTCATTCCCCTGCCGGGATGCACCACGTGAAACCTTTAAGACCTCCTTCCAGAGCTTTCCCTGCTCTAGGTCTGGTACAAAGGTGAGTTAGCCCCAGGACACCATGAACTCCATGAGGGCAGGGCCATCCAGAACCCATTTCCCAGTTCTTAGCACAGCCGTCCCCCAAGTGGATTTGCAGAAGGCATGACAAGCTTTGTGGAATTGGCCTCTCCTGAAACTGGGCTCAGCACACGAAACATCCCACTCCTATATCCAGAATCCCTCCTTCCCCAAGCACGCTAGAGCCACTGCTCCTACAGAAGAGAATGTCACCAATGGCCCTCTCTTCACTCTGACTTAACTGGGTTAGGCCTGGACGTTGGGCTTTTCTAAAAGCTTTCAAGGTGATTTTAAAAATGCACAGCTGGGGCCGAGGACCACAGGGCTGGGCTGGCTCAGGCCTGGGCCTCAAGCTGGGGAAGATCCTACAGGCGTGAGGACTCCGTACTTCCAAAAGAACCACGCCTCTGGGCACCTGGGCACTGTTAGGGCAGCCTGTAGGTCCCTTTCAGCTAAGGGGAGGGTGGCTTTTCTTTGCCGCTGTGGGGTTCCAGTTGAGTGGCTTCCTGATCACCTAGTTGGCTGTCCCACAGAAGTTGTGGAGGTACAGGACGGAGAATGAACACGGCTGTCTGCTTGGAGGAGCAAGGAGCTGACCCGAGGACTACGCTGAGCTGAGCAGGCTTCGTCACCCCTGGCAACAGGAGACTGAGGCCACTGTCCAGCTGCGGGCTGCAGGGACGCCCCAGGAGGATGGATGCTCACTCAGCTCCTTGCTCTCCTGGGATAGCATGATTTGCTCATTTGGGTGCAGTTCCCTACCAAGTTTCAGAGATGTATTCACTCTAAGGTGGATGAGGTAGCTTGAGAGATGACCAGCCTAGTAGTTTTCTGAGAAAGTCCCGAGCGACAGGGCTAGGAGGCACTCTCAAGGTGAGGTTCTGGGTTTGCAGATTTCAGGTCAATGACTTAGAATTATCCTCCAATGGGCTTGATAGTTACGGGGTTCTGATCCTTCTGGCAGGCCTCTGAGCCTTATCAGTAACAACACAGGACAGGGAATAAGAATAAAAAATGAGAACACAGAGCAGGAGGCCAGGGTCAGGCCAAGCCAGGATAGGACACTGGCTTTGTTGTGCACTAGCTGTGCAACTCCAGGTAAGTTATTTAACCACCCTGAGCCTCAGAAAACCTCAACTGCAAAATGAACATATGCCTACCTTTCCCCAGGGAGGTTCTGACGATGAGTTAATGAATGAATGGAAGATGCCTTTAACAGCTTCAAGTGCAGAAGGTGTCACGTCTATGGGGACCCAGGGGAGCCTACCCTGCCCTCACCCTGGGCGCCCCCGCACATGCTGTTCCCTATCCCGTCTGCTCTGAGGAACACTCGCACGATCTGCTGGACGGCAGACGCAGCTGACAGCAGTAGCTTCACTTAAGCCCTTTGTTTTCGGTTAAATGAAGGTTGCCAGGTAGAGGTTGCTAAGGGGAGGGTGCTAAGGGAAACTGCTATATAAGTGGCATGCTTTTTACAAGCAGCTGTGGTTTTCCCGTCCAGCCTGCTGCCACTGGACTGACCCTGTACATTAAGTCCTTGATGAACCCTATGTCCCATTTGCTGGCACCAGGTCTCTTCTTCAGCCTCTGGAAGCTGGTGCCATCCCTACTGAGGTCAATCGAGGACTGGCATGATATCTGCCCACTCATCTGCTCAAAGACGTCTTCCCCATCCCCACTAGACCAGCCAGGCTCTGTATTATACATGCATTAGTCATGGGTGTGATTACTTGAATGCTGTCTGTCACTCTCACAAGACTGCAAGCTCACCAGGTCACCAACCCCAAGCACAGGGCGTGGCACACAGTAGGTGCTCAATAAATGTTTACTGGGTAGGCCGGGCACAGTGGGTCATGCCTGTAATCCCTGCACTTTGGGAGGCCAAAGCCGGGTGGATCACCTGAAGTCAGAAGTTCGAGACCAGCCTGGCCAACATGGTGAAACCCCATTTCTACTAAAAATACAAAAATTAGCTGGGCGTGGTGGCAGGCGCCTGTAATCTCAGCTACTCGGAAGGCTGAGGCAGGAGAATCACTTGAACCAGGGGGGCGGAGGTTGCAGTGAGCTGAGATTGTGCCACTGCACTCCAGCCTGGGTGACAGAGCGAGACTCTGTCTCCAAAAAAAAAAAAGTTTATTGGAAAAAGGAATGAATAAAAAGACAAGCCACTGCTTTCCTCAGAAGCCTACCTCTGTAGATCCACGAAGACAATAAGCTAAAAAAGTCCCAAACTCACATCACTGAAGGGCTTAACTACACTCTTGACCAGACCCAGAACCTTCCAGAAAGATTCTAAATTTGCTCCTGACCAGCACACCTTAAATCT
Organism: Pongo abelii; assembly: GCF_028885655.2. NCBI lineage: Eukaryota > Metazoa > Chordata > Mammalia > Primates > Hominidae > Pongo > Pongo abelii. The sequence goes on along the minus strand of NC_072003.2, from coordinate 12,455,061 downwards.
CCACTGCAGAGGCTCCTGTGCCTGGGCTGCACCAGTGTGTACCACTGCAGGTCAGTGCCTTATTATGATTTTTAAAAGAGTTCTAGCTGAGAGCCAGCCAGGGCTGTGAAAAGCAGGAGAAAAAGCTGTTGACACATCACAACTATCGGGCAAATGCCACTTGGCTCATGAAGCCTAGACAGCTGCTTAGTGCCACGGGCCAAGCACAGGCATCTCCAGGCCTGCTTGATCACAGCGCTCTGACAGGCGTACCCAGGAGCCACGCATGTGAGGATGCAAGTATGATCACAGTGCCCCCAGCTTCCAACCACAGCTCCCCCAGGGCAAGGCCAAGAATTTTGTCAGGTTCCTGGGCCCTGAGGAGGATCCCTGGACACTGGACTGAGCAGACTGTGGGGGTCCGATGGCCTAGCAGTGGGTTTCAGCAACACCACCTACCACTGAGTGACTTCGGGCAAGTTACCTCACCTCTCTGGGCCTCAGCCTCCTCCCCCGGTAAGTAGGGAGAGTAACCACACCTTCCTCCCTGCTTGCTGTGAACCTGGGCTGTGGAGATACTTAGCCCAGTGCTGGCAGCTCGATGAGTCTCACAGAATGCTCTGTCAAATGTCCCCAGTGCCGGAGTCATTTAAACCTTTCAACCTCAGGACAGTGTGGGGACCAAGTGCAAAGCACACTACTGCTTCCTGTTGTGTGACCTGCGCTGGTCAGCTCACCTCTCAAGCCTCTCCCACCTCACTATGCTCTGAGGTTACTGAGATCACAAATGGGAAATGCTTTGCCTATCCCAAGCTGCTACACGATGTGCAGAGGCAGCTCCGTTCTCAGGAGCAGATCTGTCATAACCAGGCACCCTGTCCCCACCCCCATCACTGACCATGCTAGCCAAGGGCACCTCCCACATCCCATACCGTCCCTCACCCAGCTGCCCTGGTTTCTGGTGGGACCCCAGTGGCCCCGCACTGCTGTCTCCAATCCACTTCCCACCCGGTACGTGCAAGGAGCTTGGACAGACATGAGTCAGGTCCAGCCACTTCCTTGCTTCAGGGCCCTGAGGCCACCCAGAGCATGCATAATGAAACTCACATCTCTCCTTGCACCCCTCCAGATTCCCCACGGTCCCCAACAACCCAGTGCCCCCCCACACCCCGTGTTCTGGCTGCATGAACCCTGTGGGTGACTTGCCCTGTTGATGCCCCCACCACTTCAGTTATCCCCCTGGCCCCACGGTCATCCTTTTCCATGTCTGCCTCCCGTGAGTGAGCTGTCCTCTGCACGGGGGCCTAGGACGGGTGCAGGAGGCACTTGGTGTGCACTGGCTGGAAGAAGGAACCATGCCAGAGATGGTGCCCTCCATGGTGGCTCTAACAGGGCAGGTGCTCCGAAGTCCACCTGCCTGGTGCTGTCCATATGGCTGGCAGAGCCCAAAAGCACTAGCTAGAATACTTGGGAGGACCCTACGGAAAGGCCTGGAGGAGCCAGGCCAACTGCCCTGCAAGTGACTCCAGCCAGGGCCGTGAAGCTGGGAGTGCTGGCCTGCCACCCCTGCGCTTGCGACCTTGGGCAGGCAGCTCTATCCCTCTGAGCCCTGGCTCCCTCCTCAACAGCAGTGGCCATTATGACACTACGATAATGTGAAGCACTCACATGTAAAATGCTGGCGGAGCTAAGCTCCTGCTGTGTGAGGCAGGTCCTATCATCAGCCCCATTTGAAAGAAGGGGACACAGAGGCTCAGGAGCTTCACAGAACTTCCTGACGTCACAGAGTTGTCTAGGGGTAGGTGTGGATTTGAACCTGGGGGGTCTGGCTCCTGGTTGTGTGGCCCTAGCCTCTTGATTGCAATGGCTTTCTCGGCAGGGCTGTGGCACAGTTTAAACAACACAATGGCTTACACCTGGGCACAGCAGGTGCTCTGATGATGGTGGCTTTCAAGCTGCTCAAGTCCGGCAGCTTGAGCAAGCCTTTCAGGTGCCTCGAGTTGGGTCAGCACAAAGGGCCACTCTGTGGGACACGGTGGGGACAGGAGGACAGGCCAGATTCTGCATTTGTTCTTTGCTGGATGTGGAGAGAGGGCAGGATGGGAAAGCCGTGGCCTCCACCAGGCCGAGCACTGCTTCCAGATGCTAGACCACTGTGCTGAGCCCGTGGACATTTCCCTTGGGCTTCATGCTGGAAATCTGGCCAAAAAAAGAACGTTTTTCTCCCCAAATGCCCAAGACTTTGTAAATGTCAACTATTTCAGAGCATTTTCCGGGTTACTGAGTGGTGGTGGGGGTTTTTGAGGAAGGCTCATTTCATCCACACTGACTCTTCCTGCCACCCGGCCATCCCTGAGGTTCAACAGGATATCCGTGAGCCAGGAGGCTGGAGTGTGCCTGGAACCCAGCACTGGAGACCCAGCTGTGGGCCGGTGAGGTCATCGCCCTCAGAAAGCCACAACAAAGGGGCACATAGGTTACCCCAGAAGCTCTGCAGAGCCTTCAAATCGACTTAGCAGGAAAAGAAAGAACAAAGGACAAGAGGTAACTTTTGTTCTCAGGAAGCCGGTAGAAGAGGTAGAAGCAGCAGGCACCCTCTCCAGGGATGAACTTTGAGACTCTGGGCAGAGGACCTTGCTTTCTGACTCTTGCTTGCCCCAGCTATAAAAGTAGGACTAATAACTTTATACAATATTTACATACTTATCTCCTTATTTTGTGTAAAGCACCTAGCCCAGTGCCTAGCACATAGCTGGCATTCGATAAACAGGATTTTTATCCTGGGGCCTTAAATAAGTCTGTAAGGCTAGAAGTAGACCACATATGCCATAAGCCTGAATTTTACCAGCTAGCAAACATTTTCAGAGGAGTCACTGCACGTCACAGTCCAAACTTTGTAGTTCATACAGTTGAAGCATCTGCTCCCCAAATCACGCTGTGAATTTCTCACCCTCAACATGGAAAATGAGGAGGCGACTTTCGAGGACTGAGCTCACAGCAGGGAGTGACGGAGACAGTAAAACAATCCAGCAGCCAGGCTGATGGGTTTTGGAATGTGTTTTTGTGATTACTCTGAGGCTTCAGGAAGCAGGCTGTTTAAGTGTGAAGAGATGTTGCAAAACAGCCATTCCCATCACACTGGGATAATATTGACTTTTGGCCCTTTAGGAATTTGAGATGTTAAAAAAATAATACTGTGTGTGTTTTTGGAGAGAAGCACATTTATACTAAATGCCATGGCTGGACGGCTGCAAATAAAGAAAACTGTATTTTAGTCATGGGATTCTGGTTATAGAGAGAAAAGAAGTGTAGAAAGCTGTAACCTCAGCAGAGGTGCCAGGAGGTGGGAACCGAACTCACTGGTGTCTCCATCATGCCAAGCTTGGAGGTTCTGTCTGAGATGACAAGCCAAGCTATGAGTGGGCCAGCCCCTGGAGACCCCCACCAGTTCCGGGGGACCTTGCCAGTCACCACAACTCCTGAAGGCCTCCTGGACAGAACAAGACCCACAAGTCACAAGGACTGTTGGGTCAGAAGTTGGGATCATCGAGATGCCCTCCCTAGCTAAAATGCACAGAGAACATTCAGGGAGGGAAACCAAGGCTTCTTAAGATTTTGCCTTAAGCTAGCTCTGTGGCTTCCCACTCCCTCAGTCAAATTGGTCACCAAATCCTGTTAGTTTCCCAGCCTAGCTATTTCTGTTTTCACTTCATGGTTATTTACCCTGAGGAAACCCTTGCGCAAGGGCACTTGGAGATGCCTATTATTTGTTAAAGGACGAAAAACTGGCTACCGTCTAAACATCCATCAGTAGGGGACTGGCTCAATGAATAGTGGTTTGACCAGATGATCGCAGCAGTCAAAATCGAATGAGGGTGCGCCTGCGAACTAAAATGAAAAACACTCCAGGATATGCTGTTGAGTGAAAACAGTGGTCATTTAGGTTTTTTGAAAAAAGCAATATAATCCTATAGTACAAGTACAGTGGCAAATGGCCAGAAAAGTCCCAATGCACCCCAGCCTGTGGGACTTTTCTCATCCGCCCATGGGCATCACCTGACGCACAGCTGTGAGCGTGCAGTGAAGGGGCCAGAGGGTGTCTTGTGGCCCTCCCACTCCACCCTTCTCCTCTGCCCTTCCCAACTCCAGTCAATTAAAACCCAAGTCCATTTTGCCGCCCATGTCCCCTGATCTGTCTTAGAACCTTCAATGGCTTCCTGCTGCTTCTAGGATAAAATTCGAACCATGTGGCAAGCTCACAAAGCACTTTGCCATCGGGCCCTGCTGAGCTTCCCAGCTCTCTGTTCATCCCTACCCTGCAGCCACACCTTTGCATGTGCCCTGCCAGAAGCATCACAGAGCCTCACTAGCCGGCAAGACTTGCTCACAGTCCCTCCTCCTGATCCCAGGCTTCTCTGTAAGCCCTGTGCAGTGTTTATTTGATTCATCAAGGGCCTTAGTAAACGCTTGCTCAGCCAACCTTCCTTTTCCTGACCCTCGTCAACATGTTTGTCATGTCACTTCCTTGGAATTGTAAAAGTTCCTTTAAAAAATGCCAATTCTTCCCCTACCCCAATTCTTCTCCACCAGGCAGTCCTGTCTCCTGGCCCCCAGGAGCTGCCGTGCTTTGAAGAGGCCCATCAGGGGCATGAAGGAAAGGGCCACGTGGAAAATCGAATGGCTTCTGCCTGTCTCTGAGGCACCATTATTGCTGCATCTCTGTCTTTTGATTCAGTTGGTTTTTCCCATTCTTAGTGGGTCCTCACGAACTAACTCTCCTTCCCACCAACTGTGCACTCGGCAATACTGCTTATTTGCATTTCCCTTTTTTTTGAGAGGGAGTCTCGCTCTGTTACCCAGGCTGGAGTGCAGTGGTGCGATCTTGGCTCACTGCAACCTCCGCCTTCCAGGTTCAAGCAATTCTCCCGCCTCAGCCTCCTGAGTAGCTGGGACTAGAGGCACACACCATCACGCCCAGCTACTTTTTGTATTTTTAGTAGAGATGGGATTTCACCATGTTGGCATTTCACTTTTTTTTTTTTTTTTAGATGGCATCTCGCTCTGTCACCCAGGCTAGTCTCGAACTCCTGACCTCAGGTGATCCACTCGTCTCGGCCTCCCAAAGTGCTGGGATTAAAGGTGTGAGCCACCACACCCAGCTGGCATTTCATTTTCTTGGATCCCAAAGACACTCTAATTCTTGGGAAGTGGGAAAGTGGTTCCCAAACCTTGTTCCAGGGGTTATCTTTGAGCTAGTCAGAGAAATTTTAAGGCAAAAATCAAATCAAGGTGGACTTTTATCAACTTACATACAGAATTTAGGGCTAGGAATTTTTCGTTTCTCGGTTTTCTGCCATAAAGGGGCCTTCACACCTTGGCATCTGCTATCACTTGTCTGTTAATGAGAACTTGCGGTTGATAAAACAAATGATTCAGAAGCAAAAAATAAATACCAACAGAAAAGGCTTAGGATGTTTCCTTGGGTGATTTTATGGACTTTTCCTTTAGATACAGACTTGAGACACAGATGCAAGTCATGCTCTCTGATGACTTCTGTGCTCTTGGTTCATACGATGGAGTAGAATACAGCAAGAGTATGTTGGGTTCCCAAAGCACACCTGATTTCCAGGTATTCTGCTTCTGAATACACTTCAGAACGGAGGGCATGGCAGTTCATGGAGTGGAAAGCAGGGAGCCCTGGCTGGCCACTTGTGAGCTGGGTGACACTGGGTCCTGAGGAATTACACTAGCTTCCCAGAGCTGTTGTGAGACTCCATGGGGACTGCCTGGCTCAGGTGGGTGCAGTGCCAATGATGGCAGTCAGCACCCCAGGGGACAGGATGTGTGCCGGGCTGGAGGCCCAATTTGTGCTCTTCTCCAGCCCTGGCTCAGCCTCTGAGAGCTGTGGGGCCTCAGGCAGATTACAGGGCCTCTTCTGCGTGAGGAGGAAAATTCTGCCTGCTCTATTACACCCCGGTGTTTTATCAACACGCAGGGAAAGTCTTTGTGAAAGAGCAACTCTGTGCCACTGCAGCATGTCTTTGTTATTGACAGCAGAAGGGCTACCGTATTCGTAATTTTGTTCATGCTAACTGATTAATCTGTAGAAAAGGAACCTATTTTCTGGGGTCCCAAGGCTCAGCCCTTAACTAACTAACTAACAACAACAACAACAACATGGCAAGAGCAGCTAACTTTTGCTGCATGTTTTGTATGTGTTAGGCATCGTTCTAGGCACTCAGGTGAATGAACTCATTTTATGTCACAAGAGCCTAATGAGGGGACACTTTTATCCCATTTTTTGTTTTTTGGTTGTGGTACACATAACAAAATCTACCATCTGAGCCATTAGTAAGAGTACAGTTCAGTTGTTAAGTCCACTCACATTGTTGAGCATCACGCCTGTTTCTTATATGAATAAACTGAGATCCAACAAGGTGAGCTAACTGGGTCAAGGCCACCTAACAAGTTTCCCGTGAAGGTGGAAGGCTGGGACTTGGGCCCACACTCTTTGGCTTGTGCTGGGTGCCTTCATTCTGCTGCTTCTCACCTGGGCAAATACTCTACTGCTGGGAAAAGAAACCCCACTGTGAATGAACGGAAAAACAATGAAAAAAAGGATGCTGGAATTGATCATGGACACCCTGGGGTGGGAAGATTTGGTAAGTTCGATCTTTTCTTGGTGTTTTCCAGTCTTTTCTGACTGTTATGCACTAAATGTGCTTGACTAGGAGGCTGGAGGATGAGGCTGGAGAGCTCTATCCTATGTGTGGGGCCAGGCCCGTGCTGGTGAGCACACAGGGTGTGCGGCCAAGCCACCTGCTCTGCCACTGACACTGGCCTGTGCTGTGCTGCTGGCAAGGCTGCCCTGCTGTGGGTCCACCCGAGCCTACAGAACATTCTAAGGCGTAGCCCAGGTCAAATGGCAGATTGCATATGGGGTTTGTTCTTTCCCCCCATCTACTGCACGGGCTTCTCTATTAGCAACCAGGGAGTATTCCCTGCCATCTGACACACTCTTATGACCAGAAGGCTCCTGGGCATACAGATGCTTTGGCAGTCCGAGCTAGGTAATGACCCCGAAGAGTGAAGCAACACTCAGTTCTTTGGAACTCTCTTCTTCCCCTCCCTCCACCTCCCAGAAAAGCGTCTGGGCAAGATGGCTGGCCCTGCCTACTGTGTCCATATTTAGCAAGAGAGGGCTCCCTATGGCAAGTGCTACTGTGTCTATTGGGAAAGTGTCTTTGGGGGGCATGTTGTGAGTGGGGAAACCTTGCAGGCCCGGATCCGAGAACTTGGTTCCTTCTCTGGCTGTGTGAGCCCAGCTCCAGATTCCCGAAGGCTCTCGCTCTCCACAGCTGCTCTGGAGCCCTGAAAAGAGGCTTGGCAAACAGGCAACCCCTTGGACTCAGCTCAGGGCTGATTTTTGAGTAGGATCTGTTCCCCACACCCCTGCTCCACCACTTGAAGGCTGATCTCTTAGAGGCAATTACCAGAAAGCTTTGAAAGGGGCTCAAATCCTGCTGCTTTTGTTCAGGCAGGATTTTGAAGTCATCTTTCTGCTTTTTGTTCATGCACACCAGGGACAAACCTGTGCAGGAACAAGCCCTGCACTGCTAGCCTGGTTTGGAAGTGGTGGTCTCAGGACAGAGCATCTTTCTGCATTGCTGCTTTGCAGGTTTGTCCTTGAGACACTGGAAGTGGGTCTTGGGGCACGAGGATGTGGGCGTATGCCAGGGTGGATGACGGAAGAGGAGAGTAGGGAACATTCTGTCTAGACCAGGGGCATCCCTTGAGGACCCTCTCTAAGGACGGCCTATCCTACAGATCTCTGATATTCTGAGACAGGCGGAGCTGCCATGTGAAGTAGCTCAGTCATTGCAGGTTGAGCAATCCAAATTTGAAAATCCAAAATCCAAAACTTTTTGAGTGTCGACATGACACTCAAAAGAAATGCCCATCGGAGCATTTCAGATTTCAGATTTTTAGATTAGTGAAGCTAAACCAGTAAGTATAATGCCAATATTCCAAAATCCCCCCAAATCCAAAATTCAAAACACTCATGGTTCCAAGCATCTTGGATAAGGAATATTCAACTTGCACCAATGCCAGCCTTGAAGCAAATGGGATTTAGAGGCAGGAAGGGGAGGTACAGATCTCAGCATATCTCATGTGAGCTCTGCAGTCTTGCTTTGAGCCTCAGTTTCCTATCCGTGAGGCAGAGCAAGTGATACCAGCTTCCAGGGTGGTCGGGAGGATAGAATTCACGCATATAAGGTGCCCGACATGGTTAATTCTTCCAAATTATAGCTCACACTTCCAGAAATAGATGCAAATTTTTCTGTCTAAAATATGCTTAGAGTTGGAGCCGACAACGTAGTTTCGTCTGGTACCAGTGAGGCCTTAGGTGGCTGCTGTTAGCCCCTTATTTCAAAAAAAAAAAAAAAAAAAATCAGAAAAGGGGAATTTACATTAGCTATGAATTAAAAGTTGGTTCACCATGCTGGTGGGACTCAGGGTCTGACACTGGAGGAAGGGTATCTGGTGTGACCTTGGGTAGGCCACTTTCTGACCTGCAGAAAGGGAAAATGGTAACATCTTCCTTCTGAGGGCTGTTGGGAAGCTCGAATAAGAATAACGCATAAAGTGCTTAGCAGCCCAATAAATTTTGCTTTAAAAAAGTTCTCAGGGTAGGAATCAAGTTTCCATAGCTCACGGACCCGCCTCACTAACCTGCTGGCCCAAGTCTCTAAGCAGTGAGCTGAAGGCTGGGAAAGGGTTAAGACCGGGCTGGAGAAGCTGGAGGAAGCCCCAGGTCCTTCTTCCTGTGTGACTCCAGAAAGGGTATTTTTTGCCTTCGGGAGCTGCAAGGAGAGAACTGGCTCCAGCTTTATAATCAGAAACAAGAAAAATAAGAGGACTAAAAAATTAGTTCCTGGAAAATGCCACCATGAGATGACATTAGCACCTAGGACGTTATCCTCAGGGGAGGTCTGAACTGATGTCTATGAATGAAACATCGATTTTCTTTTTGCCTTTTTGGATGGTGGTCGGAGGCTTTGCGGTCAGCTCAGTTGGCTCGTAGCGCACTGTCATCTCTGCATTCTTCCTAAGTTACTCAGCTGCCAAGGGCTGCCTCTGGAACGGGCTAGGCTTTTCCACGGAACTATTAAGTGCTCTGAGTCACGTGACCAACCCTGCCGGTTTAGGCGCTTTTGATAGATAAAGATAATACCGGTGAAAAGCAAGGCATGGCCCAGATACTCAGGAGAGTTAAGTGTTTTTTTTTTGTTTTTGTTTTTTTTGAGACAGAGTCTCACTCTGTCACCCAGGCTAGAGTGCAATGGCAAGATCTCAGCTCACTGCAACCTCCACCTCCCGGGTTCAAGTGATTCTCCTGCCTCAGCCTCCCGAGTAGCTGGGACTACAGGTGCCCGCCACCACACTGGGCTAATTTTTGTACTTTTAGTAGGGATGAGGTTTCGCCATGTTGGCCAGGCTAGTCTCGAACTCCTGACCTCAGGTGATACAGGGGAGTTAAATATCTACCACAAGACAGCTGGAGCCCCAAACCCAGTAGGAAGCTGGGACAGGAAGTGAATAAAGTCCAGCTTAGCCCTTAAGGGATGAAGTCCAACTTGCCAGCTCACACCCAAACCACCACCAACTGGCACCGGGTACCAGACCTGAGTAAGACAGAAATGCCCTGGCCTTAGGGGTTTATAGTCTGTTGGGAAAACAAGACTGAACAATTCCTCCAGCCCCATCCTCTGTCCCCCAGCCTCCCATCCACCAATCCATCCATCCGCCCACACATCGGCATTCACTGAGCAACTACTTCATAGGCATCAATCAGCACTGTCAAGGACAAGACAAACGAGGTCCCCCACAACCCTGCACCCACCCCCTGGCCAAGTGCCTTCCATTCTAGTGCAGGATAGTGTCAGAGAACAAGGAATACAAGAGGCAATTTCAGCTAAAGCTAAGGACTATGAAGACCATGGGAAAACAGTCTGGTAATTCCTCAGAAAGTTAGATTGTCACATGACCTACTTTCTACTCCTAGGTATATACCGGAAATAACTGAAAACAAAACAGGCGTTCAAACAAAAGCTTGTGCACGGATGTTCACAGCAGCCCATTCACAATAGCCAAAAGGCAGACACAGCCCAAATGCGCATTGATGGATGAAGGTGGAAGCAAAACAACGTCTGTCCATATAATGCGTATTATTCAGCTAAAAGAAGGATACGTGCACCTTGAAAACATGACGCAAACTGAAAGAAGCCAGGCATGAAAGGCCATGGATTGTATGATTGATATGAAATACTAGGTATTCTAGTATCTAGTATTGATATGAAAGACTAGGTAAATCTATAGAGACAGAAAGCAGATTAGTGGATGCCAGCGGCTGGAGAGAGGAGGGGGATGAGGGATGACTACTTAATGGCTATGGGGTTTTCTTTTGAGGGGATGGAAATGTTTTGGAACTAGAGGAGGGGATGACGGCACAATATTGTGAAGGTACTAAATGCCACTGAATTGTTCACTTTCAAGTGGTTAGTTTTATGTTGTGTTAAATTTCACCTCAATTAAAAACAAGCTGCCGTGCAGAGAACTAGGGTGACCTGGGCACTCAGGGAAGGTCCCTTTTTGAGGTATTGGAGCAGAGCCCTGAGTGCTGAGAAGGAACCAGCCATGCAGAGGGCTCCAGGCGGAGGGAAGCGCGAAAACAGAGGCCCTGAAATGGGACGCACTTGGCCCCGGTGAGACACAGCCAGCCAGCCAGTGCGGCTGAAGGGCTGGATTGTGTCAATTGCAGAGAGCCGAGGGGAGAGGGCTGGGAGCTGATCCCAGAAGAGGGCAGGGGCCAGACTTCATGGGACCATGGGGCCACAGAGAGGGGCTGGTGACAGGAGGGGCTGGGGGGTTTTAAGGAGAGAGCAGCGGAAGAGGCAGAGAAGTCCCTGTCCCGGAGTGAACAGGCTGGTGGGGAACGGCAGATGGTAAACCAGGTGGGAACAGGTCACTTTTTTGTCATGTCACTAAGCCCTCATCTGCAAGGGCCAGGAGATGTCAACCTGCCTGGCTGCTCCTCTGAGCTGTGTGTTCTGCCAGCCCTTCCCACACCCGCCAACCCACCAGGGTAACACCTGTAAGCAGCTCCGGTCCCCTGCGGCCTCCTGAAGCAGCCTCTGGGCCGGTAGGAGCCCAGAGTGAGGAGCAAGGCTGTTCTGGGAGGCCGTAGCCCCTGATGACACCCCTGGGTCATTTCTGGGGAACAGCTTCTGCTCTGGGGTCTGCTGGTCCACTTGGAGTTTATGGAAAGGGTGGCCTTGCAGGCAAGTTTTGGACACCCTGCCCATCATGACAGATGCTATCTCTAGAAGCAGCTGTTGCTATGGGCCAGGTCCATGAGGCACTAACCACAGCAACATGGCACCTCAAAGCCACAGAGAGCTCAGGCTAGAGTCTAGGCCTGGCCATGCCTGCCCACCCCCACATACTGGCCACCACCGACCCCCCTCCTTGGCCAGGTGCATGCACAATCCCTCATGAAGCTGAACATTCTGTGAGGGTGAGAGCCATCAACATAAAACCAGCCAATAAATAGAACTTGGAATTTTTTTTTTCTAAGCCAAATGGAAGAAGAAAAATACACCAAAGTGGCTAGTCACCTATTAGCCCTGATTTATACACTACTTTAATATCTCCTCCAAGAAAATGAAAGGCATATTTTCATCAAATATAATCGTTTATAGCTTCTAAAGGGGAGACAAACTGCTCTATGACAATTACCTGGGCCCGCAGATAAAATCGGAAGATGTGTCCTAATAAAACACCCTCGTCTGGCAGCCACCCCGAGGCATGCAGCCAGAGTTGTTTTCTTCCTTGTGAATCATTATCCAGGCAGAAGCAAGGACTCCATGCGCTCTGCGGCTTATGGGGAGGGGCACCATTGCAGAGGGTGAGAAGTGGTCACGCCCCAGCGCCCACGGGCCCTTGATGGCAGTGGTGAGATGTCATAGTATCAGAGGCCAACCCGGGCCAGGTTTCTGATGACCGAATCTCCCTCCACTGCCCAGCTCCCCCTCTGTCACTACTCTGTGGCTTCTGTAAAACTCTGAGTAGGACGAGGGTGGTGAAATTCAGTTGAAATTTAGCAACCAACCTAAATCTGTCACCTGGGTACATGGTCCTTAGACACACATCTTGCTCTCTTGGTGACAGAAATTTAGCTGAGGGATGCTGCTTAAGGTCTTCTGGGTTCTTAGTTCCTTTGTGTTCCCTTGTCAAAGTGCCATGGACTAAACCACCAAGTATCTAGGGCCCCAGAGGGACTTTCCTCGTCTTCCCGTGTTCAAAGAAGGAAGAAGGCCTTTGATGGGCTCTGTTCCAAGGCTGAACAGATAACAAATGCAGGCTCATTCTTCACTCAACAATACTGAGTACGGGCACAGAGCTAGGCGCTGAGATACAGGGTGAACAGCACAAAGGTTCCCACGCAGGCAACCCTCTCTGCAGGGGAGAAAGACTATGACCAGGCACACAAAGGCATCAGCCAGGTAAGGAACCTCAGTTCTGTGGATAAACAGAACCAGGCCAGGCTGGGCGCGGTGGCTCACGCCTGTAATCCCAGCACTTTGGGAGGCTGAGGTGGGCGGATCACAAGGTCAGGAGATCAAGACCATCCTGGCTAACACAGTGAAACCCCGTCTCTACTAAAAATACAAAAAATTAGCTGGGCGTGGTGGTGGGCGCCTGTAGTCCCAGCTACTCGGGAGGCTGAGGCAGGAGGATGGCGTGAACCCGGGAGGCGGAGCATGCAGTGAGCCAAGACTGTGCCACTGCACTCCAGCCAGGGCGACAGAGCGAGACTCCATCTCAAAAAAAAAAAAAAAAAAAAGGAACCAGGCCAATGCAGTGGAGGGAGGGGGCAACCCTAGCCAGGAGCTGATCTGAAAAGGCCTCTGAAGAGGCGGCACACAGACTAAGCTTGAGCCGTTAGCGGGAGGCAGCTACACCAACATCTGGGGACAGACATCCAGTGCAAGGCCCTGAGGCAGGGAAGGCCGCAGTGATTCACAGGAGTGGGTCTCAAAGTGTGGTCTGGAAATCCTTGCTTTCATAAAAATAGTAAGACATTTTTCTTTTATGTTCGTTCTCCCAGGGGTGTACTGAGGACTTTTCCAGAGGCCACAGCATGCATGCTACCACAACAGACAGAAAACAGAAGCAAAGAGGAGAATCCAGATGTCTTCGATTAAGCCAGGCATTAACGAGACTTGCAGAAATGTGCACAATGAATTTTTTTTGTATGTTTTGGAAAACAGAGTTATTGTTCATAGAAAACTATGTTAGTTATGAATATATGCAGTGGGTTTATTCAATAAGTATATATTAAAAGCATTTCTTAGTTTTAATTTCTAATGTCATAAATATCTATAAATATAATCTATCTAAATGAAAGCTCTTTAAGTTCTGTAATACTTTTGAAGCGCATAAACAAACACGTGGGTGCTGAGGCTAAAACTCTGAGAAATGCTGGCTTAGAGAAGCAGCAGGGGCTGGCAAGGCTGGGGTTGGGGCTAGAGTGAGCTTGGGGTTGGGGGAACTTCATCTGAGAGGCCAGTTGGGGCCGGATCTCACAGCCACCACCCAAGATCAGAAGGAGAGATGTGGATTTTGTTCTAAGTGCAACAGGAAACTTCCAAAAAGCTGGAGGCAGGGGTATGACGTCATCTGATTTAAGTACTAGAAGGATCCCACTGGCTGAATGGAATCTGGGGATCCTGAGAAGCCTTCTGTTGCAATCTTGGGAGATCTGGGAGAGGAGATCTCGGATCTCAGTATTTTCTGGGGGCCAAGCAGGCTGGTGGGTGTGGGAGCAGGGTGAAAGTTTTAAGAATGATTCCAAAGTGCTGAATGGCTGCTGCTGTGGGGGAGCCTGACTACTGAGATGGGGGTGGGAGCAGCCTATGCTCCCACCATGCCAAGGCTCTTCAGGACACAGCTCTGGGGCCAAGCCAAGGCGGGAGGGCAGCGAGGCCTCCGTCTTTGCGGGGCTGCTGCGATAAATAAGAATGTCTCCATCTCACTCCTCACAGCTGAGTGGCACTTCCAGGGGCAGTCAGGGGAGACACAGCCAAGGGGTGGATGCTGCCTTCAGCAGCCACCTCTGACTTGCTGTTGTCCCAGTTGGCACAGCCTCACGCTTGCTGGCCCTGGGACCAGCAACAGGATATGGGGCATCCCAGCTGTGCCAACCACCCTGCCAGGCAGGCCCAGGTTCTGGAGCCGGGCCACACTCCTAGCATTTGATGTTCTCACCCACCGCTGGAAGGCCAGGCCGGGTAGAAGAGGTAAGCAATAAGCCATCCTAAAGCATTCTGCAAACAGAGAAATGATCATGTAGATGCTGAAGAATGGGCCGCTTGGCTCTATTTATTTACTTACATTCTACCTTGTTCCAAAAGGGATCGGAGCAGAAATAAGGCCTGGGCTTTTCTCCTTAACCAGTAAGTTCTGAAAGTGAAAGACGCCTCAATGACCCTAAAGAAGACATTTCTTCCCAGGTCAATTTGTACTTAGTTAACTTAGACTCAGTCACACTTTATATTTACTTAGCAATCACGGCTACAGAACACGAAGTAACCTGCAGAATTTTTTAAGCAAAGAATCCTCCAGACCCTGAAACAGGCAGAATCATCTCACATTTCGTCACTGAAAACAGGTGGTGCCACAATCAGTCTCTCAGCCTAAGATTACTTTTTTCTTTTCTTTTTGAGACAGGGTCTCACTGTTGCCCAGGCTGGAGTGCAATGGTACAATCATAGCTCACTGCAGCGTCAACCTCCTGGGCTCAAGTGACCCTCCCACCTCAGCCTCCTGAGTGTAGCTGAGACCACAGGTGCACACCACCATGCCCGGCTAATTTTTTATTTATACTAGAGACAATGTCTCACTGTGTTGCCCAAGCTGGTCTCGAACTCCTGGGCTCAAGCAATCCGCCTGTCTTAGCCTCCCAAAGTGATAGGATTACTGGCATGAGCTGCCATGCCCAGCCCTAAGACTGGTTTTAAGAGAGAAACCAATCACAAGCTGTGGGTGGCAGAGTGAATTGGTGTACTGTTTTTCTAGAGTTCACATTGGGACTACATATATCAAGATTAAAAACCTTCCCCTTTGGCAAATTCACTGCTAGGAATTTATCACACAGACATGCGAGATTTGCACAATTACACGAAGACACCCTAAGGATGCTCACTGTGACACTGTAAGAGCAAAACACTGGAAATGACCCAAATACGAAACAGCAAAAAAGATTTTTTTGCCCATCCATATGACAAAATACCATATAACAGTTAAGGAGAATTAGGTTGATTTATACGTGTTAATGTGTGACACTTTCTATTAAGGAAGAAGCAGCAAGGTACGGCATCAGACATACGGTATACCCCATGTGTAAAAAACAAACAGACGCATGACATACAAAGAAATATTTCTGGAAAGCCAGGCAAGAAACTATTAACAATAGTTACTTCTGAAGCAAAGTAGACTTATTTTTCATTTGATCATCTCCTGTCTGGATTTTAAAAAATCATATGCCTACAGTATATACATATAAATAATGAATTCATCAAATCAAACAATGAAACTAAAATAAATCACGTGGGGGAACCAGGACTCGGGTTTTGAGCAGGTTCATATGGCTGCGTTTTGTTCTTAAATCAATAACTGCTTTTGAAAACATTTCACTACACTTGCAACTTAAGTTTGAAGCCCTATGTGGGGAGGGGTTAAGTTGTGAGAGAGAGCTTGGCCAGCGCTCTAAACTTTCGCAATCAAAAGAAAGGCTCTCTTTCGAGGGATAGGGGTGCATACGGATTTACTTAAAGCAGACATGTCAGAACAGGAAGGGGAGAACTCGGTCTTCTGGAGAAGTGGTCCTTTCCACTCTGACAAATCAACAATGAACTTTCCATTCAAGTTTCTGTTTTGGGAGGAGCGGAGGAGGAGGGTTAGAGATGAGCTGTGGCAAAAGTGGGAGGAGACGCCCTCATATGGAAGGAGTGGACAGCTGACCTGTGGGCAGCATGGCCTTCTTCTGAAGTCTCACTTCTTCAGGGGGTTGTAACCAGAACCAAACACACTCTCTCTTTCTAGTCATCTTACATGGAGAAGGAAATTACTCTCCCACAACTTCATCACTAATCATTTAAATGTTTCCAAGAAATTTCCAAGAAAATTCTTAGTCAATTCTGGGAAGTTCTTCCACATACCCAACAAATCTCTGGAAAACCAAACCAAACACTAAAGGGAAAGCCAAAATTTATTTTGGGGGCTGTGTTTAATCTTGCGCTGCACTTTGATAAATTCTAAGAAGCTGGTGCTGCCAGCCGACAGGGCTTCTGAGAGAGGAAAGGCAGCTCACACAGGCTCCACAGAGAGAAAGACCTTGAACGCCCACCATGATGAACGAGCTGTAGCGCAGGACGGGGGGCTGGCTCACCTGGCACCTTGTCCACTGATGCAAACACGGAGCGCTGCACTGTGGGGTCACTGCTGCCCCGGCGCCCCTGGTCGTAGAAGCGGAAAGGCAGGTGCTGAGTGGAGGTGGAGGAGCCGAGTCCAAACCCCAGGACTTCAGTGGTGGGCTGGATTGGGAGGTCCAGGAGGGCTACGGTCAAACAATAGCATGGTTCACTCTGAGCATGTGGGATAGAGGGGGGTGGTGAGAATTTGGGGGGGGGGGACATTGTAGTGGCTGTGGCCCTGCCAGGCGCATCACTTGGTAGACGCCAAGTGGGCGGCAGGCAGCCTTGAGCTGGAGAGACCAGTGGAACATCAAAGATCCCACTGAGGCTCAAGGCACAAGCGGATGCCAAGTGAGGGCTTCGGGCCAAGGTTGAGACCAAGGAGAAAGGGGTTTGAGCCCGGGCTCCTCGAGTGGAATGGATGCTGCGTCAATTTCCACTTTGGATTCTCAGCTTCCACATGTAAAGGACCCTGACAAAGGCTGTTTCAGACACCAAGCGACTGGGGCCGAGTCTGCCCAGAGAGTTCACACATATATGTGTGTATGCATATCTGCACATGTGGAGGAGCATGTGAAAATATGTATGTGCATGTACATGTGTAACTATGAGTGGGTGTTTATCTGTCTCAGCCACTATCCTCCCTTCCATAAATAGATCTCCCAATATATCCATTTGGAGGGGCTTTTTAAAATCAATTTAAGAAATACCCAAGGCGTTAGTTCTAACAGCCACTTTACAGCATAATTCTCAATTTTCAAATGAAGTATTTGGCCTTCATGCCAGCTGTGAGAAATTGCTTTACATGAAGAAAAAAAAACCTCTCTGAAAATGAATCTTAAAAGAAAGGGCTGAATGATTTAAGTCACTTTGCACATTACAAAATGCTTCAGTAATGATTCTGTAGGCCAAGTTTCAGCTAAGTGAGAAATGAGACGGGGACGACAACGTGGGACGCGGGCCTGTGCAAATCAGCACAGTAAATCATCGCATCGGTAACGCCCAGAAACTGGCCCTCTGAGGGTTTACTTTGAGACAGGGTCTCACTCTGTCTCCTAAGATGGAGTGCAGTGGTGCAGTCATGGCTCACTGTAACCTCCACCTCCCAGGCTCAAGTGATCCTCCTGCTTCAGCCTCCTGAATAGCTGGGACTACAGGCATATGCCACCATGCCTGGCTCATTTTTCTATTTTTTTTGTAGAGACAGGGTCTTGCCATGTTTCCCAGGCTGGTCTCGAATTCCTGGGCGCAAGTGAGTCACCCGCCTTGGCCTCCCAAAGTGCTGAGATTAAAGACATGAACCACCGTGCCTGGTCAAGGGCTTATTTTAAAGTTATACCTTGAGAAAGCACCCCCACATCCCCAGGTAGGCTTAAAATCCTCTCAGCAGCCACCAGGATGACCACTGGTGCCTGAACTGAATGGCACTGGATTATCTTGAGAAAGACTGTTTGTAATTTTAGGTGGTGACAGCATGCCTTCCCCCCACGCCCAGGAGAAGGCCTTGCCTTCCTGCCCAATGAACGCATCTCCCTCATTTCTGTGACTTTCCTTCTAAGAAATCTTGGCCTTCCTAACACTGGGCAGTGTTGGGCTTTCTCAGAAATTCACCGCAATCCCTGTGAAATGTAAAATGACTTCCTTCCAAGGGTTCCAGCCTTTCACCAAGCAGGGCTGCCTCTTATAAGAACTGGGAAGGGGAAGGAGGAAGGCGTAAGTTTAGAGTAGGAAGTTCTGCCTGTGGGTTCTGCCTGTGTGACTTTGGGCAAGTCCCTGAGCCTCAGTTTCCTACTCTGTAAAATGGGCAGAGCAGGCCCTACGGAACTCCAGAGTTGTTTTAAGGATCGGAGGTGGTAGAGTAATATCAAAGCACTTTGTTAACATATGCTTGAGAATTTCAGTGTGAAGGGCTGACAAGAGTGGTCCCACACTGACGTCTACTTATTGCTGGCCTCCTGCCTGCTAGGGAGGGCTCCTCTTCTCTTCCATGCAGCCCTAGAAACTGACCAGAAACCAAATACCCAGGAAATGGGACTTCTTCGTATTTGTATAAAACAATTCCTGAATCATAGGTGTCTTCTTCTATGCTATGCGGGTTCTCAAGGTCAGTGTGAGAACTATAAACAGCCCTGCCCCACCAAGTGCTCAGAGGATGCCCTGCCAGGGTCCGGCCACTCACCAGCTATTCTCTGCATCTTCATGCGCCTTGCCTGGATGCGGCCTTTGGCCAGGCGCTGCTTGGCGATGATACAGCGGATGTGGTCTGAGAAGATGAAGGTGGCCTGGAGGATGGGGAAGGGCTTGGAATGGGGGCTGGACGCAGGCTTGTGGATGGTGATGTTCAGGGCACGGCTGTCGTCCTCCACGCCAGTCACCTGCATGTCCTGCACAGTGAGAAGTAAAGGAAAAGGCATTCGTTGGGTTTGGGAGGAGGGTCGCTAGGAGCTGTGGCATCATGAGGCATCTAGAAAGAGGTCTCCAAAATCAACTGCTTTTGATCTAAGACTGACAGCCTCCCAAGTCCAACAGAGTCATGGACGGGCACAAGGCAGACCAGGCAAAGTGGGAGAAGACAGTGTGGGAGGAGGCACAGAGTACCCCAAAGGAGCGGATGCCGGTGGTGGTGGCTGGTGCCTGTTTTCCATGAGGACTTGGGTCAGCTCATGAATAACAGCATACCCCCACAAGCCTCTTCAAGGGGCCACAGGTAACACGACAGGCAAACTCTTACTTCTGAGAAGCCGGGGATAATGAACCAAAATTACTATTACCATCTGGCATGATCTTAGATATAGTCGCTCATCTACTCATCAATTTCTTCCTTACTTCTTCTAAGAAGGGGACATCATTGGCAACCATTTGTATGTCTTTGAGAAACTTCTGGTCCCCAAAGGGAAAAGCTAATCCTGAGAAAGGGACAGGGGCTGGGCACGGTGGCTCACGCCTATAATTCCAGCACTTTGGGAGGCCGAGGTGGATGGATCACGAGGTGAGGAGTTCGAGCCCAGCCTGGCCAAGAGGGTGAAACCCAGTCTGTACTAAAAACACAAAAATTAGCCAAGCATGGTGGCGTGCGCTTGTAGTTCCAGCTACTCAAGAGGCTAAGGCAGGAGAATCGCTTGAACCCGGGAGGCAGAGGTTGCAGTGAGCCGAAATCTAACCAGTGCACTCCAGCCTGGGCAACAGAGTGAGACTCTGTCTCAAAAAAAAAAAAAAAAAAAAAAAAAGAAAGGGATAGGGAAGGTCATTGAGCAGATATTTGAAGGAAGCTGTGTTTCAAAGGTGGAGAAGAAATGAACATGTAGCAAAATATAATAAAGACAAACCAGTCTAAAACCTCAGAACGGACTCTGCATAGAGAATCTGCCCCCATGAAGGTTTGAGGTGATCTGATATAAAAGCCTGAGAGGGGATGAACACAAAAGTCAGAAATGTTAAAGGAGGTGGGAACAACGTTGGAAAAGGCTCACAGAGGAAGACGGTTGCGGTTCTCAGGCATTACATTTGGCACGGGCTCTTTGGAGATAACACCCCCATCAAAACGCGGCAGTAAGATCAGATGAGGTATTCCGCATTTAAAGCAGGGAGTGTGGTATAGTAAAGACCTGACAAATAGCACCCATTGGAAGACGGCCAAAAAAAAAAAGGTTTATGTGGCTTTCATTGTCTGATAGAAGACACATATTAATTCTTCAGGGGAGGAAAACACTTGCCTGACACTAAATTCTAAAGGAAATTAATAATAAGCCTAGATAAAGCCTAGATAGATAAGCATAAGTCACTTAATGGACAATGTCTTACATGGAGTGTTTTTTTAAATGAAAGATTCTTCTATAGTTGTTTCTCACATCACACTTTGTAAAAGACACTTTTACATTAGAAAGATCCTGAAGAAGAGGAGGTTGGGGAAGAGGCTGTAACAGCAGCTTCAAGTATGTGGGTGGTTCTCGCAGAGAGCAGGACACAGACAGCAGGTCAGGCTGTGGCGAGGCAGAGGTGGGGCGGCCTGAGCAAGGCAATTCCAGAAACCAGGGCTGGCTGGCAAAGAAATGGACTGCCTTGAAGTAGGGCAAAGCTCAGGCCTGAAGTGTCGGCTGGACATCCAGGGACAAGGGGTATGGCAGAGGGGCGAGCTGGGAGGCTGCTTTCAACCCTTCTGATTCTTTGCTTTATTCACTCAAAGAGCTGCTACTAGTCACCTATCACGTCGACAAACTTTTTTTTTTTTTTTTTTTTTGAGACAGGGTCTCACTCTGCCACCCAGGCTGGAGTGCAGTGGCACGATCTGAGCTCACTGCAACCTCTGCCTCCTGGGTTCAAGCGATTCTCGTGTCTCAGCCTCCTGGGTAGCTGGGATTACAGGCGCCTGCCACCATGCCCAGCCAATTTTTGTATTTTTAGTAGAGACGGGGTTTCACCATGTTGGCCAGGCTGGTCTCGAACTCCTGACCTCAAGTGATCCACCTGACTTGGCCCCCCAAAGTGCTGGGATTACAGACATGAGCCACCACGTCTGGCCCACGTTGGCAAACATTAAAAACAAAAAAGAAACAAAAAATCCCCAAAACCCAAGCCCCAGCTTGGTACTTGGCAAGTTAGAGCCTAGCTCTGCTGGAGTGACGTTCAGCGGAAGGGAATTCTCAAAAATGCCAGTGGCAACAATCATTTTAGAGTGGTATTTGGCAGTGTCGACTAACACTTAAAATTAGTACATCCCAGCTTCTTGGTATCTGCCTAGGGAAACCTTGCCCAAGTGCATAAAGAAGTAAGAGTGATTCCGTTCATGGCAGCACCATCTGGAAAGTCAGAAAACTGGAAATAGCCGACAGGGCACGGGTTAAATACGCCTTGCTATAGTCACACAGCAGTGAAAAAGAATACCAGGAGGTCTGCGTGTACTAACGTGGCTGGCTTTCCATGACATACTATTGATATTGAATGAAAAAAGCAAAGTTTAGAACATATTCAATGTGATATCATAAAAAACACGCACACACACTCTCAAGTATATGTATATAATTTTTAAAAATAGTACATGTAGTTACATTTATATATGCATTTGGCAGAAAAACAGATCTGGAAAGGTCACAATGATAATGAAGATTATCTCTTGTGGAGGGGAGGTGTAAGAATTGCGGGTTTTGGTCAAAGAGGACTTTGCTCTTAACTGTGCATTTATGTGATATTTTAGCTTTTTTCGGGGTGACAATTTGTTCACATATACCTTGTATAATATCATTAGAAATTAATGATAAAGATGATAATTGTGTGTGGGGTGTGTGTGTGTTTGTAGCCAACTGAAAAGAGATTCCAGAGCTCCTGGCCATCTTACCTGCAATAGGCCTGCAAACTTGACCACTCCCCAGCCAAGCCTGGACACATCAGGCTCCACCAAACTCATCTGGTAAATATCCACAGCCAGGAATCGCTGGACCATGCCGCCATCCTTGGTGATCACTGTACATGCAATCAAGTCGCTGTTATCTGGGAGGAGGAAGGTGAGAAGAGAATGAGGCACAGTCTGGCTGCCCAGGGTGATGGAGACACCAAAGCTGACTCTCATTCTACCAGGAGCAGAGCACAGTGGTTAGAGTCCAGGCCTAGTGTCACACAGACCCAGGTCTGAGTCCCTTCTCTGACAGTTATGCCGGGAAAGTTTCTTTGCCTCTCTGGACCTCAGATCTCTCATCTGGATAATAAAGATAATGCCCACTCCCTCAAACTGCTACTAGTCAGGACTGATATAAAGCACATAAAGTACATAAAGCATCTGGCCAATGTTTACTGCATGTTAGGTGCTCAAACCGTAGCTTAAAAACAACCAGCATGGCTGGGTGCCGTGGCTCACGCCTGCAATCCCAGCACTTTGGCAGGCCGAGACAGGTGAATCACCTGAGGTAAGGAGTTAGAGATCAGACTGGCCAACATGGTGAAATCCCGTTCTCTACTAAAACCACAAAAGATTAGCTGGGTGTGGTGGTGGGCATCTGTAATCCCAGCTACTTGGGAGGCTGAGGCAGGAGAAATGCTTGAACCTGGGAGGTGGAGGTTGCAGTGAGCCAAGATCGCACCTCTGCACTCCAGCCTGGGCAATAAGAGCAAAAACTCTGTCTCAAACAAAACAAAACAAAACAAAACAAAACAACAACAAAACAATCAGCAATCCAAGAAAGAAACTGAAGATGACACAAACAAATGGAGAAACATCCAACGCTCATGGATCACAAGAAATGGTATCATTAAAGTGACCATGCTACCCAAGGTGATCTACACATTCAATGCAATTCCTATCAAAATACCAACATCATTTTTCACAGTATTAGAAAAAAAAATCCTAAAATTCATATGGCACCAAAAAAGAGCCCAAATAGCCAAAGCAAACCTGAGCAAAAAGAGCAAAGCTAGGCCAGGTGTTGGTGGCTCACACCTGTAATTCCAGCACTTTGGGAGTCCGAGGAGGGAGGATCGCTTGAGCTCAGCAGTTAGAGACTAGCCTGCGCAACATGGCAAAACCCCATCTCTACAATAAATGCAAAAAATTAGTTGAGTGTGGTGGCCCACACCTGTAGTCTCAGCCACTCAGGAGGCTCAGGTGGGAGGATGGCTTGAGCCCAGGGGGGTTCAAGGCTGCAATGAGCCATGATCATGCCACTGCACTCCAGCCTGGGTGACAGAGACCTGGTCTCAAAACAAACAAAAAAAGAGCAAAGCTGGAAGCATCACACTACCTGACTTCAAATTACAAGGCTGTAATAACCAACACAGCATGGTACTGGCATAAAAATAGACATATAGGCTGGGTGCTGTGGCTCATGCCTGTAATTCCAGCACTCTGGGATGCCGAGATGGGCAGATCACTTGACGTCAGGACTTACAAGGCCAACTTGGCCAATGTGGTGAAACATTGTCTCTACCAAAAAATAAAAAAAATTAGCTGAGCGTGGTGGTGTGTGCCTGTAGTCCCAGCTACTTGGGAGGCTGAGGTGGAGAACTGCTTGAACCTGAGAGGCGAAGTTGCAGTGAGCCAAAACCGCACCACAGCACTTCAGCCTGGGTGACAGAATGAGACCCTGTCTCAAAAAATAACAAAAAGAAAAACACACGGACCAACAGAACAGAATAGAGAGCCCAGAAATAAAGCCACATATTTACAGTCAAGTGATCTTCAACAAAACTGATAAGAACATATACTGGGGAAAGAACACCATCTTCAATAAATGGTGCTGGGAAAATGGGATAGTCATATGCAGAAGAATGAAACTGGACCCCTCTTTCTCACTGTATACAAAAACCAACTCAAGATGGACTAAGGACTTAAATGTAAGACCTAGAACTATAAAAATCCTAGAAGAAAATCTGGGGAAAACTCTCTGGACATTGGTCTGTGCAAAGAATGTATAACTAAGACCTCAAAAGCACAGGCAACAAAGCCAAAAATAGACAAATGGAACTTACTTAAACCAAGAACCTCAGTAACATTTCAGTGCTTCTTTAAAGACTAATGGCAGTTTACAGTTGTGATGGTTAAACTGAGTTCACCTAATTAAGTAAAGACAGTAAAGCAAGAGTCCCCTGAGCCATGACAGAATCACCAAGCCCTCAACTCAAGGTATGACAATTTAAATTCAAGCCCTGCACTAGACGTTGTATGTGGATGGGCATTGGATGTGTACGGCACTTGGCCCTTCAGAACCAGTTTCCCCATTTGTAAAATGAGAATTACGTCCCTTATCTTGAATTGTTTGGTGTGTTAAAGAGAAAAGGCGGGAAAAGCATGGGGTCTTGTGCATGGGAGTCCTCTGCATATGCTAGGTTCCTTCTCTTACTTGAAAGTTGTCCCCAGCTGGGTGCAGTGGCTTGTGCCTGTAATCCCAACAGTTTGGGACGCCGAGGTGGGAGGATTGCTTGAGCCCAGGAGTTCAAGACCAGCCTGGGCAACATAGTGAGACCCTGTCTCTACAAAAAGCAGAAAAAAAACTAGCCTCCCAGCTACTTAGGAGGCTGATGCGGGAGGATTGCTTGAGCTCAGGAGGTAGAGGCTGCAGTGAGCCATCAGTGTACCACTGCACTGTAGCCTAGGTGACAAAAGCGATACCCTCTCTAAAAAAAAAAAAAAAGAAAAGAAAAAGAAAGTTATCCCCAAATTCAGTGTCTAATTGAATGCCTACCCTTGACTTGGAAATCACCAGAGTAACATATGACCATTAGATCTACGGTCTACTGGTGTACGCAATCCTCTGCCACTTATGTTTTAAACGAGAGAGCTCAGTCCGGAAACAACCTAAATGTCCCCATACAGGAGAACTATTTGAGTACAATTTTTTCCCACCAGATGCAAAATTATATACCCATTTAAAAATTGTTTAACCAAACTGTGGACAGTGGTTACCCATGAGGAGCGAAGTGAGAATTTGGGGTAGGAGTGTGTGAGTGTGGGAGAAGTATTAAGGAGAGAACTTTCATTTTTACTCTATGTCCCACTCTACTGTTTAAAATTATTTTAAAATGAGAAAAGCATTCAAGACATACTTTTGAAACACATATAATAAGCCCAAGTTAAAAATCATGTTTTACAAATAATTGAAATGACTGTGGAAAACATTATAATTTTAAATGAAAGAGGATAAAAATGTTATTACCATGAGTTTGATATGTTTAAAAAAAAGTATCACTACAAAGAAATACTAGTACAGAGAAAATGTGCCAAAATATTAACAGAAGTCTCTGATTAGAAGAGGGTAGGTGAGATGTTTTGTTGTTTCTTCACAGTTTTATTAAAGTATAATTTACATACCATAAACTTCACCTATTTTAAGTATACAGTTTACCTATTTTGAGTATACGGTTTGAGTTTTAGTAATTTTTTTCTTTTTTTGAGCATAGTACCCAACAGTTTTTCAACCCTTGTCACCCCCCTGCCTTTGGCAGTACACAGTGTCTATCACTGCCATCTTTATGTCCATGAGTATCCAATGTTTAGCTCCCACTTATAAGTGAGAACATATGGTATTTGGTTTTCTCTTCCCACATTAATTCGCTTTGGCTGCCAGCTGCATCCATGTTGCTTCAAAGGACATGAGTTTGTTCTTTTTTATGGCTGTGTAGTATTCCATAGTGTATATGTACTACATTTTCTTCATTCAGTCCACCATTAATGGGCACCTGCGTTGACTCCATGAGTTTGCTATTTTGGATAGTGCTGAGTTTTAGTACATTTACAGCTATGTATTACTACATCCCAGTTGTGGAATACTTCCATCACCCCAATAGGTTCTGTTGGGAGCACTTTAACCAGATATGTGGCTCAACTTTACTGGGGGAGGAGAAGGGTGACATGGGTGTTATCAATTTTGGCCAAAACACACGATAACAAACTTGGGCTTATGCATTCTCCAAGGATTTCCCCCCTCTCCTTTTCCAGTTTTCATCCTGATCTAAAAGCCTAGGTAAATTTCTCTTTCCTTTCTCGGGTAACCCCCAGCAACATACCCCTCGGTTCAATCCTCCGACAGTGTAACCTGTCTGAGATTCTGGTTTTGTGTGGATGTCACCCAGTTGGTCCTCTCGGTCTTTACAGGCCTCGTGTTTCCCTCTATTCTCTCTAGCACATGACCCCCGAAGTCAGCCAGGTACCCCCACAGCAAATCCCAGCACCAGATAGGCTTTATTGAATTTGTACCTTTTTTTTTTTCTTTTCTTTTTTTTTTTAGACAGTCTTGCTCTGTTGCACAGGCTGGAGTACAGTGGCACGATCTCAGCTCAATGCAACCTCTGCCTCCACGTTCAAGTGATTCTCCTGCCTCAGCCTCCCTAACAGCTAGGATTACAGGCACCCACCACCACGCCTGGCTATTTTTTTTTTTATTTTTAGTAGAGACAGGGTTTCACCATGTTGGCCAGGCTGGTCTCGAACTCCTAGCCTCAAGTGATCCGCCTGCCTTGACCTCCCAAAGTGCTGGGATTACAGGCATGAGCTACCACATCTGGCCCAGTTGTACTTTCTTATTATCTACAGAAAGAATCTTCTTTCCTTTCCCAACAGTCCAGCAGGGTATTTGAAAATATTTTTTTAAAAATATATTTTAGGGCTGGGCACAGTGGCTCATGCCTGTAATCTCAGCACTGTGGGAGGCCGAGGTGGGAGGATTGCTTGAGCCCAAGAGTTCATCCTGGGCAACATAGTGAGACCCTGTCTTTAAAAAAAATTAAAACATGTATGTTTTAATATATTATGAAATGTATTATATTAACATAAAATGTACAACAGTATGTATATCTTATGATGAATTTTTAGTTCCATACTGGATGATTCTCTAGATGACTAGTCTTCTACATTATTAAAAAAGGAAGTCATCATATTCATTCTTATAAACATTTTCTTTGTGGTAGGTAGGGTTTGTTTTCTTTACTCAATACTTAAAACAGGCCGGGTGTGGTGGCTCATGCCTATAATCCCAGCACTTTTGAAGACTGAGATGGGTGGATCACTTGAGCCCAGGAGTTCCACACTGGCCTGTGCAACATGGCAAAACCTCACCTCTACTAAAAGTAGAAAAATCAACTGGCTGTAGTGGCATGTGCCTGTAGTCCCAGCTACTCAGGAGGCTGAGGCAGGAGGATCACTTGAGCCCAGGGAGGTTGAGGCTATAGAGAGCCGTGATCACACCACTGCACTCCGGTCTGGGTGACAGAGTGATGAGCCCTGTCTCAAAACAAACAAACAAAACTTAAAGCATTTTCTGAAGGGGAATCTTTTAAAAAATACTCTTTAAAAATGGAACAAAAACAATAAACATGTTCTTTCCTTTCTTTCTCTTTCTGTCCTCCTTCCCCCTCCTCTCCTTTCCCTTTCCTCACTCTACACGGGACAACTTGACTACCTTCTGTTTTCACATTCACAAAAGAAGTTCATCTGAGAGTTTGATATGGGAAAACGGACACAGTCGTATGTGTCACTGTCAATGGGGTTTGTCCCAGGCAGTGTGACTCCCTCATAGAGCCTGGCTGCCTGAGGGGCTTCAGCGGAAGAAAGACCTGCCATCTCCACCACAAAGAACAAAAAAGGAAGGATAAAACCCCAGAACGGAACAGCTTTCAGAAATGTAATTGAGACATCAAAGCCCTGTGAGAACACAGTGAGAGATTTCATAAGAAAACTAAAATGCGGCCACACCAGTGAGACAGGAAGGATCCCAGGGAGGGAGCTCTCACTTTTCAGAGGCTGTGGGGCAGTTAAGGAGAAATGAAGCAGCTTCTACAGATTACAAGCAAATGCCATCCGCAAGGGAGACCAAGGAATTGCGGGTTTTCGGTGACTCCTTTGTGGGCCCCTCCGGTAGCATTTTAGGGAACTCCTGTACCCTGCCCTAGTCCTCGGCTGCTCCACACCCTGGCTGTGGAGCCCTAGGGGACACAGGCTAGTCACCTTGGGACTCCCATGGGGTCTTGGGTCGAGGAGACATCCAGGAGAGAATTGCTGAATGGAATCGAACTCGGCCCACCCTCTAAAGCCTCTGCCTGCAGGCTTCATGTGTACGTTTGGGAGCCAGCAGGAGTATGCTGAATGCTAAGGTACCATGGGAAGGACTTGGTGGCAGACGGCTCTGTTGTGGTATGTGGCAGCCTCCCTGCCTGACACTCAGGAGTGGCCACGGCAAGGAGAGGCCAGTGCATGTGATAGGTGACATGAGGCTGCCTGGTCATCCATCCACCATCCCCAGATCTCACTGCCCATCGAATCTCCAATTCTACAGGGGTGGGGCTTAGGATTCTATTAAGAAAATTATCAGAAGACAATGATCAGATCAATTATCCATGTGATTTAAGAGGCCAAAGATACAGTAGTAAACGTGAAAGATTTGCATAGGCCATTCACAGATGAGGGGAAGGGAGCAGCCAGGAATGGGGATTGCCAACACACACACACACACACACACACACATGCGCGCACACACACACACGGCCATCCTTGTGGGAAATCAGGAAACAAATCAAAATACCATCTTCTGCCCATAGGACTGGCAAGAATAAACATGTCTGATAACATCAGGTGTAATGAGGATGCAGAGAAACTGGCATTTCTCAAAAGCTGCTAGTGGGAGAATAAATTAGCATAGCTGTTTTGAAGGACAAATTAGCATTATTTATTAAAACCGAAAGTTTCACATTCTATGACCTAACAATTGGTATGTTCCCAAGAAAAACACTCACACGCGTGGGCTAAGAGACTGTGAAGAGTCAATTTTCCAGCAAGAAGGGAAAGCCTAACTAAAATGTGTTTATTCCTTCTGTGTAACACCAAGGAGCAATGACATGGAATGAATTCGCCCTCCAGAGAGTTCAAGAGAGCCAAGTCTCAAGAACATACTGATGAGTAGAAAAAGAAGCTCCAAGGTGATTTCAGTTTTTTTCTTTGTTTTTTTTTCTTTGAGACAGGGTCTCACTCTGTCACCCAGGCTGGAGTACAGGGGAGCGATCATGGCTTACTGCAGCCTCGGCCTCCCAGGCTCGAGTGATCCTCTCACCTCAGGCTCCCAAGTTACTGGGACTAAAGGCACGCACCATCCATGCCCAGCTAATTTTTTCTTTTTTGTAGAGATGGGGTTGTGCCATGTTGCCCAGGCTGGTCTTGAACTCCTGGCTCAAGGGATCCTCCCATCTCAGCCTCCCAAAGTTCTAGAATTACAGGCTGATTTTAGTTTTTACACACTGCTCTGATTTTCTAAAGGGAAAATAGGTATGTTATTTGCACACTTAAAATTGAATAAAGAAATAAGTGAGTCTCTTTCCACAGCTTTACACAAAGGGACTCAGGTCTTTATGAGGCCCAGCCAGGGTTGGGGAGCAGCACTAGGCCAAGCTGCTGGCCAGCCGGGCTCTGCCTGATCATGCAGATGATAGACAATCACTGAGAACCAGGTGACGGCGCGAAGCCAAGAGCTCTCTGCCAGCACCCTTGGGACATAGCTGTGGATGTTTCCAAGTGTGAGTTCTTCTCACAGTCAGACCTGTGAGTTCAAGAGCTCTGGTGTCCAGCTCAGCTCACATGTGCAGGTGCACAGTCTGGTGCCTACTGGGGCCAGGCTCTGTACTAGGCACTAAGTACCTATACTGAGAATGAGGCTTGGCCCCCACCAAGAAGAGTTCAGGGCCCAGGTGGAAGGCTAAGGACCATGAAAGGCTGTGCAAACCAAGCCTCCATTCTGGGGAGGAACCAGGCCCCACAGGCAAAAGGTAGGATGGCAGATGTCTCCATCTTCCCCAGGACCTTGAAGGTATGGCATGCCTCCTAGCGGAAACTTGTTCCAAGGAAAGGTGACATAGCCTTCCTACTCCCAGGCACTACCTTTTATTTTTCTTTGGGGAGGGGAGAAAATTTGCTGCATGTCGTATGTATGTATGTATGTATGTATGTATGTATGTATGTATTGACTGAGATAGGTCTGTCGCCCAGGCGGACTGCAATGGTGCAATCATAGCTTACTGCAGCCTCAAACTCCTGTGCCCAAGCGATCCTCCTGCCTCAGCCTTCTAAGTAGCTAGGACTACAGGTGTGCCATCATGCCTGGGTAATCTTTTTTTTTTTTTTGTAGAGATAGGATCTTGCTATGTTGTCCAGCCTGGTCTCAAACTCCTGGTATCAAGTGGTCCTCCTGCCTTGGCCTCCCAAAGTGCTGGGATTATAGGTGTGAGCCACCACACCTGACCCATTCTATTTTATTTGAAAATATTAAACTTATCAACCACTTTCACTAGATAACACATTCCTAGGTTCCCATTTTAAAAGGTATAAAAGCTTTTTTACGGTGGATAATAAGTGTCTCCTGTCCCCCTCTGCAGAGGCAACCACTGCACGGGCTCTTGTTGCCTGGCCACTGTGCATTTTCAAGCACTCAGGGGGCTATGTTCTCCTCTCCATTTCCTTTCTTAAATGGTGGCATGCCACCCACACTGCCTACATTGTGCTTTTGACACTTCCTGATGGCACATCGGCACTGAGACACTCCTTGTGATTTTTCATAGCTGCATTCTCTCCCACGGTAAGGGGAACTCTACACCATTTAACAGTTCTCCAACTGGCAGACATTCATAGTGTTTAGAAGCTTTTGCTACAACATTCAAAGGAACATTCTTATTCATACGCGCATGCGAGAGTAAATTTATAGCAGCAAAGGAGAGCTTATGCTTAATTTTTCTAAAACATTTGTATTCTATTAAAATAAATTTCAGAAGGAAACTTCATATCATTACCATGAATGGAAAAACAGAATTACTTACAATCATTAAGGTAAACATGAAAACTGACAAGAGAAGAAAAGACCATTTATTAAATTACAGCCTAATGCCTGCTCTTTTGATAAAAAGAGGAAATCTGAGTTACAGAGGTTCTAAGACAAACTAGTCTGAATCTGAGACCTTCTCCTTGGTGTAACAGCACAGACTAGAGGGGCACTGAAATGGATTTTCTTACGGACTATACTTTCCAGAGATGGCCACAGCAATATTTCTTACCTACATGTTCTTCTTACAGTGTGACTTTGACTCTCCTCCCATCAAGTGGTGGGGTCTACCCTTCTCCTTGAACCTGAGTGGGCCTCAGTGATTGTCTAGACCAAAAGAGTACCAATGGAAGTGATGCTTTGTGATTTCTGAGGCAAGGTCATAAAAATGCTCTTGGAACCTATCCACCACATTGTGAGGAAGCCCAAGTAGCCATGGAGACACCCACAGAGAGAAACCAAGGTCCAGGCCCACAGCCAGCTCCCAGTCCATACACTCCAGCTGATGCCATGTGGAGCAGAGTTATTCCCATTGATCCCTGGGCAAATTATACATTTGCTAGCAAAATGAATTCCCATAGTTGTTTTAAGCCATGAAGTTAATTTAAGTGGGTGGTTACTCAGCAATAGATAATTGTGATGGTAATTTAATTTAGTGCTACATCCAGGCACATCTAAAATTCTAAAATTCTTTCAGTACCACCAGGAAGCTACATGCTGCATCTCAGAAGACTGGCCTAGAGAAACAACTCAAGATTGGCTGTTTTGGGGACCTTGGAAGATCCTGCAAGTATTTATTAGAATGAAGGGAAACTAGTACAACCATTTCCCAACACAACTTTAAGATGCTGGGAAGGAAGAGGAGAAAAGGAAAAAGCATGAAAGAAAAAGCATGCTGTTACCACGAAGAGCAGTATCATGGCAAATTGGGCTTTAGCGCTGTGGAGACTGGGTTTAAAGCCTAGCTCTGCCAGTTATTAAACTGTGTGACCCTGGGCAGATCACCTCCCTTTTCTGAGTCTCAGGTTTCTGCCTTATAAGAAGAACACTTAACCACCTGCAGGACTGTCCAGGGTATCTGGGAGGGGCATGGGGCTGTGCCCAGCATGCATCACAGATGCAAGCTATGGTGGTCATTGTCAGAAGTGGTCGTAGTGTTCTCCCACCACAAGTCAAATTGCTCGGAAGTGCCATGACATTTCTGGAGCCATGACTCTCTCGTTGGAACCCTTCTGCCTAAGATAGTCATGTTTTCTGAATGCAAACTCTTGACTAAATTAGTCTCTTCAGAGGGAGAAAATGAATCATGGTTTTCGATTGTTTTTCAGCATTCCTGTAAGGTCATGGAATATGCAAGATACACAGGCCCCCAGGCTCTGCAGTGAGGCCTCCCCTGACCCCTCATCCCTGGCTGCTCCCCTAGTCCCTCTCTACATTTCCCCAATCCCCAGCCCCACCCTAGTGCCTGTCATTCTTGATCGTGTTGAAGCATCCCTGTCCAGACTGTAAGTTCCCAAAACAATGGGTCCTGACCGGTATCACTAGCTGCTGTACCCGCTGGAGGGGGTCTGGGCAATGGATGGTGCTGAAGAAGTATTTGTGGATGGGATGGAAGGAAGCTATTGTCTTTTGGTGCTCCCATTTGGAGGCCAGGGACTTCTCAATCAACTGTTCTTTTAGCTCTTGAGCTGAAGCCTTCCCCCACAGCCCCCTCTGACAGACTGTAGCTCATTACTGAGCGATAAATGGGGCTGACTGACTTTTGCTGTATTTAAATAATCCCTTCACAATAAAATATGGATGCCAATCCATAATTTAATTCTTGGCATTGGTGGCTCCAACTGCATTTAGAATGGAAGTCTTTTTCCTTACAGGGGGATCTCCAGGCCAGCAGAATTCCAAGGCTTTGAAAGCCAATAGCCTGTTTTAGGCCACAGCTGGAGTTTAAATTAGCAATTCAGTAAACATTAGCAAATCTTTCAAGCACGTGCGGTTAATCAGACGTCAGGAGGGGCTGAGGAACAGGGAACACTGATCCCCTGAGGGAAAGGCAGGCTCACCCTGGCATTCCAAGAGCAGAGTCCACAGCTGATGGGAGACCTGGAGGGCCCGCGGCTGCACCTGTGAGGGAGGGGCTGTGGTCTTGGCCCCTCCATACACCCATTCAGCCTGACTTGTTTCTATGCCAGAGTCTGCGCTGGTACCAGGGATTGGGAGGGGGAACTGCAGTGGCCTGTGGGTGGTGCAGGGAGGGCAAAAAACACTGAGCATTGCTGGCTTTCACCGGAGTTGGGGATGCAGCACCATTCCAGGCTTTGGTTCTCTAAAGCCATTTACTGAAAGATTATCAGGGCTGAGTAAGGTGGCTCATACCTGTAATCCCATTACTTTGGGAGGCCAAGGCGGGAGGATTACTTGAGCCCAGGAGCTCAAGACCAGACTGGGCAACATAGCAAGACCCCTTCTTTACAAATAATAAAAAAATTAGCTGGGTGTGGTGGCGCACACCTGTGGTCCCAGGCTGAGGTGGGAAGATCGCTTGAGCCTGGGAGTTCCAGGTTGCACTGGGTCATTATCGCACCACTGCACCACTGCCTGGGTGACAGAGTGAGACTTCATCTTAAAAAAAAAAAAAAAAAAAAAAAAAGTCAGCGCTGTTTTGAATCAATGCCCCTGCTCCGTTTTTTTTTTTTTTTTTTTTTTGAGACAGTCTCACTCTGTCGCCCAGTCTGGAGTGCAGTGGCGTGATCTCAGCTCACTGCAAGCTCCGCCTCCCGGGTTCATGCCATTCTCCTGCCTCAGCCTCCCGAGTAGCTGGGACTACAGGCGCCCGCCACCACGCCTGGCTAATTTTTTTGTATTTTTAGTAGAGATGGGGTTTCACCATGTTAGCCAGGATAGTCTCGATCTCCCGACCTCTTGATCCACCTGTCTCGGCCTCCCAAAGTGCTGGGATTACAGATGTGAGCCACTGCGCCCGGCCTGCTCCCAGTAGTTTTATCAATGACAACGGCTGCTGGCACCAAGACCAACCTGTATAAAGTGCTTTTATATGCCAAGCCCCAAGTTTCCACTTGACATGGTCCCAGATCCTATGAGGTGGACACAAACTGCGGCAGGCCAAGTGACTTCCCCAATGACACAAACTGATGAGTGACATTTGTGGCTGAGGGATGCAGCCAGATGGCCATGTGAACTTCACACCCTCCTGAACAAGCTGATCAAAACCTGGCATTCTAGTCCCCCGGGTGAGGCCAGAGAGAAGATCACTCATCTGCCTCACAGCCTGGTGCCCCCTCCACCTGGGCTAGCTGCTGAGGGTGGGAGATGCTGGCTGGTTCTGGCAAGGGGACAGTCAAATGATGTGAGCTCTCAACAGACAAGCCCTGAGGGTTTAACTCCCTGGTGGCCAAGGACCTGAAGCCACCTCCATGCTCCTGGACTGCCTTGGCAAGGTCCCCCTTTCACAGGGCACTTGGTGGCCCCTTCGAGCAGCAGACCTAGTTCCTTCTTTGGCTTAGGAAATGCTGTCTCTCTTCCACCCTTGAGAGTTTCTCTTCCTGGCATGCAGTGGAGACTGAAGTGGGTGTCTGCCCCTTGGGCTCTTTTCAGATGCTAGAATCCATCAGTTAGCAAGACGGGTCAGCAGCCTGCCCTCATGGTGCTTCAGATCAGCAGAAGGATGGCTGCCCTTCCAAGCTGCTGGACACTTGGGGCATCAGCCTCTGTGGGATGGAGATGGTTCTTTGTGGCACAGAATTACATTGGTGACTTGAGGGAAAATCAGCCTCGCATGCCTCCCTGATGACAGAATGCAGCTGCAGGAGGGGCCTTGGCCACCACAACTGCACCGCTGGGGAGTACCTGGTGAGTCACGGCTCACTGCAGGGTGGAGGGGAGAGGAAGCCTAAGTGGTCCGAGGGGTCAATCAACAGCCCAGGAGGACAGTGCAATGCATCTCTCCCAGGTCACCACCCTGTCAGAATCCACTGAAAACTGAAAACAGCAGCCATTCTGGGGCATAAACAAATCACGTTTCCTTGGGAGCTAACTTGAGTGCTTTGAAAAGGAAGCCAGTGCTGATTCCAGCAGAGCTGGAGTGACAAGGAACTGGGCCTGGTAAATTCTACAGATCACCTGAAGGAGGCAGAACAGCGTGGTAGGACACCTGGACCTTCCTGAGCCTCGACTAACTCCAGTGGGGGACTTCATAATCCACGACACTTTCAAGACGAAAGAAGGGCTGAGACTGTTCCCACCGAGGGTGTGAACTAGCACACTCAGTTAGGTTGGCTGCTTCTCTTGACAGTCAAATCAGTCCTTTGAAGAAAATTAAGTAACCATTTCTCCATCAACCCAGCAACAGCTTATGGGTTATTTGCTGCAAGTAGCAATCAATTACTTTTTTCTTCTTTGTGGCTCCCTAAAGCATTCCTTCCCAGCATGAAAAGGGGGCAGTTGTGAAGTGTGATATT
The DNA here is from genome assembly GCF_028885655.2 of Pongo abelii. NCBI lineage: Eukaryota > Metazoa > Chordata > Mammalia > Primates > Hominidae > Pongo > Pongo abelii. The sequence continues at coordinate 12,419,790 of NC_072003.2, read as the reverse complement.
TCCTAGATGGAGAGTGGGTCTTGGCACCTTTCTACTGCCAGGCCTATGAGCCGCACCCTCTAACATGAAGAGGAAAAAAAAATGTACTGGTGGCGTTTCTGGGATTTGTAAAGGAAACCAGCAATGAGGTATGTAGATAATGGGGTATTTGTTGAAATTCAGTTACCCGGGGAAACTGGGACCTACTGCTTGGTTTTAAGGTTTGAGCTGTGATCACTGGGCCTCCCGCTACAGGTGCCACACTGATGTCCTGGCCTCGGCCGCCTCTCCACACCCCTCTGCCCACACCACCAAGAGTAACCAGCAGAGCACTGTTAAGAAAACTCTTGTGTTCTCCTAACACATTCCAGCTCCACTTCCCCACCCAGAAGCACCGGTCTCAATGCAGGGGAAGCTGTGCAGGGGAATAGTCCCAAGCCAGGCCTGGGGCCAAGTGCCTGGAGTTGAGCGGTAACTCTGCCACCTTCCAGCTGTGGTGACCCTGGCCATGTGACTTTGCTTCAGTTGTCTCATCTACAGGCAGGGGGTAATAAAATAATTTTATAGCTCTACTTCATGATATGCAAGCCGGAGTATTTGGGGAGAAGGGTACTGAGGTCTGCAATTTACTTTGAAATAAATTTTTAAAAAGATTCACTTCCTTACCTATAAGGAAAAATATCTTAAAAAACAAAAAAAAAAGAAGCCAGGTGTGGTGGCGTGCAACTATAGTCCCACAACTCAGGAGGCTGAGGCAGGAGGATTGCTTGAGGCCAGGAGTTTGAGGCTACAGCACCAAGACTAAGCCTGTAAACTCCAGCTTGGTTAACACAGCCAGAGCTATTCTAGCCTGGGAAACATAGCAATACCCCATCTTTAAAAAAAAAAAAAAAAAAAAAAAAAAAAAAAAAAAAAAAAAGATTGGGCTGGGTGTGGTGGCTCACACCTGTAATCCTAGCTGCTTGGGAGGCCGAAGTGGGAAGATCACTTGGGCCCAGGAGTTCGAGGCTGCAGTGAGCTATGATCAAAACACTGCACTCCAGCCTGGGTGACAGAGACCCTAACTCTCCCCCACAAAAAAGTTTGGTGGAAAAAGTAGATATGTGATAAGACAAGTAGACAAGTATGAGGGTGTTCACTATACAATTCTTTCAACTTGGTTGTATGCTTGAAAGGTTTCAAAATAAAATTTTTGGGGGGAAAATGGACTTCCTAGGGTTGTTGTGAAGTTCAGGCAAATTACAACAGGTTTGACACAAGGTGACTGGTCAGTATGCAGAATCTGCACTCAAATTATTAGTTTTCTGGCCTCCTTTACATCACTTTTGTGTGATGACTACAGGATCCTATCATTGTGAAAATCCATTTCGTTCCCAAGTTGAATAGCAAGGATTTGAATGGAAAAAGTTTGGATGGAGCCCTCTGTAGGACTCTTTCTAGAATCTCTTAACTCTGCAGAATCTTCATGTCTCCCAGTGTACTCAAGGCCACTGAGGACACTGTATCAATGCTCACTTTACAGATAGAGGTGGATAAATCTGTCACTGGCTCACTCAGCAACTATCTGAGCAGTGACTGTGTGAAGGGTTGGCTGTCTTTGTGACTGGTACACGGCCCAGGAGCAATAACTAACTGAAAGTGCCATTTTCAGGCAGGGAGCTGAAGGCTTGGGGAGGCTGGGTGCCTCAACCTCAGGTACTCACAGGCTGGGGGAAGTGCTAGCTTTGGGCTCAGCTCTGTCTGCTTCCAAAGGTGGGGTTTTCCACAGCTACTTCCTTTCTCTCAGTGTGAAAGGCACATGCCATGTCTAGTAAAATGAGGTGACTGGTTTTCACAAAGCGGCCAAGAAAACCGATTGTGTGTCTTCATCTTTCCCCCGTGTCAAATTTTAAGACTCTTCTTGGGAGAATGGAGGACGAGAATTTTACCCTCCTTGTTCCCATGTGTCCAGAACATGTATGGGGGCAGCCTCTCTGACTGCTGAAGTCTACTTAAGGATGAGCAACTTGCAAAAGCTTCACTCCTTGTTCCCCTTCTTCAATATGTGCAGTTCACAGCTTGACGACTTGGTGAAAACATAATTACCAGAAACCGAGTCCAAGGGAGCAGCAGTTCCAAGTACAGTCTGGCACATCCCCTTATCAAGTGACACCCAGCTGCCAGAGACACGATCTCATCTTATAATGCATTGGTGACCACACTTATCTCTGCTCTCGGAATGCCACATTTGCATAGTACATTGCATAATTTCCTCTCTGAAAATGGCCCTGTTTAGCATGAGTAAATAAAGTTACCTAACTGTGAGGCAGCTGAATGGAATACTTGAGATTTCCAAGAAAATATCTGAATACTTTTAAGCTCATTATGCAGCCAGATAAAGTCACAGGGAATCTAGGTTCACGCAGCTCCTCTTCCCTGCTGTTCAGCAGCCCGGCAGCCCAGGAACAAGGGTATCCTGGTCTTCGGAAGCCCTCTGTGATGGCTCTGCTCTGGACCTTCCACAGGATGTGGTCAGGGTCTCTCTACTCCCTTCGTGCCTGGGGCTACTGTGTGTCGGGTCCTGGGCTACAGGGATGAAGAAGGCAGATGCATCCTTACACTGGGTGACCCTTCAGAGGCTGTTTCCTTATCTGAAAAATGAGGACACCCCTACTTTGTAGGAATGCTGTTGGGAACAAATAAGCTGGGGTGCAGAGAGGGCTTGTGATTTTTCTCCACCTTTGTGGCGTAGACCCACCTCTCCTTCCTCCCTCTGGAGAGAAGTTCTTGAAGATGGGGCTACATCTTCTCTTTCCCTTGGATTTCCTCTGTAAGGCACCTCATCAGAAAAGTACACAAGGGTATTCCAGAGAGCAGATCTTGGCCCAGGGTATTCTCCTTCCTTAGGGGGTGAGGTCCCAAGGCAGAGAACATAGTCTAGAAAGTATGTTAAAACCTCTAGGATATGCTGGGTGTGGTGGCACACACCTGTAATCCCATCTCTTTGGGAGGCTGAGGTAGGAGGATTGCTTGAGCTCAGAGTTTGAAAACAGCCTGGGCAATATAGTGAGACCCCATCTCTATGACTTCTAGGGAGATATTTTTATTAAAAAATAAAAATTAGCCTGGCATGGTGGCACATGGCTGTAGTCCCAGGTACTTGGAAGGCTGAGGCAGGAGGACTGCTTGAGCCCAGGAGGCAGAGGTTGCAGTAACCTGAGATTGCACCACTGTACTCCAGCCTGGGTGACAGAGTGAGACCTTGTCTCAAAAAAACCCCCCCAAAACAAAACTCACCTCTGGGATCTATATTACTAACACTGCTAGAGAAGGCATCTGTGGGTGCCACACACACATCTGTGGGGGATCCTGGTACCCACAGATGCTGGCCAGACCTCAAGGAGCTCTTCTGGTCAAATGGATCTGAGCCTGGCATTCAAGGCTCTTCTAAGCAAGGAGGCATTCTCTCCTGCTAACATCCAACCCAGATTCTCTTCTGACACAGGCCAGTTGTGGGGAAGAAAAGGCTTCATAGATGGAACCGGTACACCCATTCATCACTGCTTCAGACTTTTCATTCAAACATTTCTGGGGGTGCTGGACTCTGCTTGGCAAAGAGGACCACAGAGATGGGTAAGACTTGTCCCTCAGGGGTTCCTGTCTAGCATGGGAGCCCAAAGAAGTGACAATTACATGCCATGTGACAAGAGCCACAGCAGGGGAAGACCAGGAGGATGTAGACTGCTGGAAGAGAGGCCATGACACAGCCCAAGGGTCAGAGAAGGCTTCTTGCAGGAGGTGATTTATTTTTATTTTTTTGAGACGGAGTCTCGTTGTGTTGCCCAGGCTGGAGTGCAATGGCGCGATCTTGGCTTATTGCAACCTCCACCTCCCAGATTCAAGTGATTCCCCTGTCTCAGCCTCCTGAGTAGCTGGGACAACAGGCATGCGCCATCATGCCTGGCTAATTTTTGTATTTTCAGTAGACACAGGGTTTCACCATGTTGGCCAGGCTGGTCTCAAACCCCTGATCTCAGGTGATCCGCCCACCTCAGCCTCCCAAAGTGCTGGGATTACAGGCATGAGCCCTGTGCCCAGTCAGGAGGTAATGTTTTAAGTTGAATCTTGAAAGAAGCCCAGCAATGGGCCAAGCAGAGGTGGAGAGCAGCGCCACTGGGCCTCTCTGGGGGGACTGCCGGCTCCTCCCCAGCATATTCCTGGATCTGACCTTTGTGGGCCCAGCACTAGCCTCCCATTTTCCACCAAACCTCTGGGGTTTGAGGCTCTTCACCTCATTTCCGCCAGAAGGTCTGGGGAGCATTCACTTGCCCATCTCTCAGGCCCTCCCTCTGTGTCTGTCCCTGAGTTTCAGCCTCCAGGGACAGTTCAGCCTTGTGGTGAAGGCACAGTGAGGACCAGGCCGCCTGCTGCTTTAGACTGAGCTCTGCCCCTTACCAGTGTGGGACCTCGGCTTGTTGCCGTCTCCCCTCTGGCCCTCAGGTACCTCATCAGCAAATAGAGGTGATATTAACAATACTGTCCCTATAGTGTTACTATGAAAACTCAATGATGTTTGTAAGGTGCTAGGATAGTGCCTGGCACTTAGGAGTAATAGCAGCTCTCTGAGTTCCACCCAGCAAGAACCAGCAGGGTTAGGTGGGGAGAACACTGAGCTGAGGTGGAGAAGGGGCCTGGGTCTGATGCCCAGTGGGGCCACTTACTAGGCTGTGGGCCTCAGTCAGGGCAACTGACCTTTCCAGGTGGACCTCAGCTTCCTTGTCACTCAAATGAAGTGGCTGGGACTAAACCACATGCCTCTTTTCTGATGGGAAAGAATGTCTAAATTTCATACCAGGGGACACATTTATAGCCGTTTGGCAGAAATTAGTTCACAGAGTGAATGCTTACCGGCATAGCAGTCTGATTTTTAATTAGCTTGTGGGAATTCAATATACTTCAAACATTAACAGTAAAATATAGGAGACCTCTGGTGGAGACAAGCTGTACCTTTGGACTTAAACAAAAGCTGTATACCTCACAAACCAAATTCCCTGCTTTACGTTTTTAATCTTTTGTGTTCAAACGGATTACCAATAAACTTTTGGCAGCAGAGCAACATTCTCAAAGCATGTGATTTAAGTGAAACACAATCTTATCAGCACAACTGTGTGTAATACAATACCACACCCCCAATCAGATGGCCTTATTTAAACTATGTTTCAGCCATGGTAAAAATGGAGAATCTCAACTATTTTTCCCTCTGAGTTTTTAATTCTTTTAAAAATGAATGAGGCGCAGTGGCTCACACCTATAATCCCAACACTTTGGGAGGCCGAGGTAGACAGATTGCTCAAGCCCAAGAGTTTGAGACCAGCCTGGGCAACATGGCAAGACCGTGTCCCTACAAAAAAAAAAAAAAAAAAAATGCAAAAATTATCTGGATGTGGTGGTGTGCACCTGTGGTCCCAGCTACTTGGGAGGCTGAGGTGGGAGGATCACTTGAGCCCAGGGAGGTCAAAGCTACAGTGACCATAATTGCATCACTGCACTCCAACCTGGGGAACAGAAGGATACCGTTTCAAAAAAAAAAAAAGAAAGAAAAGAAAAAAATGAACTTGTACATGAACTACTTATGAAATTCATGAAGGGCAAATTAAAAAAGGGAGCTCCATTCATTCAAGAAACTTTTATGGAGTACCTTCTAGAACATTAGTTCTATGAGGGCAAGGATTTTTGTCATTTTTGTTCGCTGCTCATGGCCAGGCACACGGGATGTGCTCACTAGACGTCTGTGGAGAGGAGGGATGCCTACCTTGGACATCCAAGGTGTTGGAAAGACAAGATAAAAGGCTCAGTCCCTGCTCTGCAGGACCTCACGGCCCAGTAGGGAGAAAACAGAATGAACAAGACACGCAGAGTGTGACACACAGAGTGCGACAGTCAAGGACGTGCAGGGAAGGGGCATGTACCATGGGCCAGAGGCAGGAGGGAACATGGTGAGTTTGGGAAACTCCTGTCCTTTGTTGGGGCTGGGATATGAGGAAGAGGGCAGTGAGGACTGTTGGGGGTGAGGCTGCGGAGGGTGGGGACCCATCAGCAAGGATGGCTTATTAAAGCCACACCTAGGACTATAAATAGTTGCCCAGGAACTGGGGACACTAGGAAGATCACTGCGAGAACTAAAGGTTTTTGCCTATGATTATTCAGTGAAATGTAACTCAGGCCCTTAATTGGAAGTTTATAATTAAGACCTGGACTGGAACTTAAAATATAACACGAAGAAAGAGTTTACTAAGCATATTAAAAAAAATAACATGACATTTGTTCCTTTGTTTATTAATTCATCAAACACTTACTGTGTATCTACTATGGGCCAAGCACAGTACCAGGTACTAGGGCTGCAGGGGTGAAAATGAAGGTCTGGCCCTCGTGCAGCCACAGTCTGAACAGACAGACCATAAAGCAGTAACTGAAAGAAATCTACGAGTATAAACTGTGCCAGCACAACGGGAAGGTATATTCAACCTGTTACAGACTTTGTTTAAAAGTTCATCTGCAAACCCTGCAAATAAACTCTTTAAAAGTTCCAGCCATTTGCAAACATATACCCATGCTAATTTCAGATACTAACAGTTACAGTGTAATATTTAATAAGCATCTGACACTGAGCTAAGCACTCAAAACCACCCAGCCCAGGCAGTGCCATTATCTGCACATTACACATGAGAAAGCTGAGACCCTGAGAGGGTCAGTAACTGACTTGAGGTTGTGCTGCTAACGTTATCTTCCGGGAGGTCAATTCCCCGGACCCCAAGCAGGAAATGCCCAAGTGAGTCAGGTCCAAGCCCCTCTATGTGCTTGAAACCAAACCCCGATCTTGTAAAAAGATTCTCTGGGCCACATTAAGTTAGTGAAATCTGGACCAGAAGGGTAAACCACATTTGGCTGCCTGTGCTAAGAAAGAGATCAGCAGCTTTCAGAGCAGGAGCAGGGGTGACTTCACTTTGGCCGGGCCGTGTGCGTATCACCGCCTTCAGCTGCGCTTGCTAATTTCTTGGCACAGGAAATCCACCAGCAGGCGGAGAAAGGGAAAGGTGAAAGAGAGACAGGAGATTTTGGCAGGACCGTAGGAGGGCATGATAGGTGGTGAGAAAGCCCAGGCTCCAAGTTGCTGAGTCCCCCGCAGTCTTACCTCCCTGTTAAGGTATGACTGGCTCTGAAACTCCTGCACCTTCTTGAGCTTGATGCACAGAGGCAAGTTCAGAGCTAGGAAGCCATGGATTGAATTTTTTTAGGCAAAAGGTAAGAAAATAGTCAGGTTGTCCAATAGTAAATAAGTGTGTCATAGGCAGAGCCACCGTGGTCAGACACTTGGCAGGGGTGTAGAGCCTGTGTACCCAGTCAGCCGTGCCTCCAAACCCCAGGTGCAACTCTGGCTAGATAGGTAAGAATCACAATCCCCACTGTCTCTGCTTCCTGCCACATGCTCGACACTTAAACACAGCGCAGGCTCTGGGCCTCTACTTTCCCATCTGTAAACAGGGGTGAAAATAGCACGTGGGTCCCAGGCAGGGATGAATGAAAGCAGAGAGCAAGTGCCCAGTCCACACCTCTGTTACTGTTACCATTCTCACTTTGCCCCATCCTCGCACCTGGGTGAGGAGGTAGCCACACAAATCTGGGCTTTCAGTCACAGACAAGGACGCCTGGGCCCCAGCAGGGTTGACAGCATGCAGCCACACACTACAAAGTGACGGAGCTGGGATCCTGAAAGACTCCAAACCCATGCCTTTCTTGTTTCCTGATTTTACCCAACCTGCTAGACAGCGCTGCTGCCCAAAAGGACTTTCTGCATTGATGGAAATGTCCTACGACCATGCTGTCTAGTACAGAGCCACCACACATGTGGCTATTTGCATTTCAATTAAAATTAAATACAATTAAACATCCTTTTTCCGTTGTCTTGCTATCCACGACTGAGCACTTGAAATGTGGTTTGACAGTGGAATAGAAACGTTTATTTAACCTTAATTTTCATTAATGTAGATTTAGACAGCCACAAGTGGCTACTGTGTTGGACAGCGAAGGGTTAGAGGGAAGAAAACGAGACCCTGCCCACTGTGTGGGACCGTGGGAAACAGCTCTGCTCCACGTCTGCCGATGAGCCGTGCATGAGAATGACCTGTCCCGGCAAACCCGGGTGGCATGAAGCAGCCTGGCCCAGGGCCTTGGAGCTCCCTGACCTGGAAGGAATGGGGCGCTCTGGCCACATGTACTCTTGGCTCTTGGCTCACTCAGCCTGGGGGTTATAACTCCCATCCCTCACCTTCGCCGCCACGCTCTCTGCAGAGCACACAGAAAGCCCGTTCCCACACAGCTCTCTCTCCGTGTCACAGAGCGAGTAGGTATGATCAATGGGCATGGGGTGCCACAGGTCTCACTGCTGGAAGGGATTCCTCATGGGTCACCTGCCTTCCTCCACCCTGGCCTCTGAGGATGTGCAGGGTCTGACTTGCGCACTGCCTGGGCATCTCTCTGTCCTGGCCCCCACATAGGACTGGGCCCAGTGGAGGGACGGGAAAGGCTCTTGAACAAAGGAGTTGAAAAGTTACTCCCACACAAAGCACTTGGGCGAGAATGTGCAGGCAACTAAAAAGGCTGAAGCTCACACACAGCGTCTTGGGAGAGATCCAGGGTTCCTCGAAGGGAGGCCCATTGGCAGCCTGGGGCACCTGGTACTGGGACAAAGTGCAGATTTCAGGACTCTAGCCCCACCAGGCTGGTTCTCAGGGTGCAAGGCCCTGGAGGGTCTATGGACAAGTGGTTTGGAGACTTGTTAGATCCCAAATACCATTATGGATGGCCACACTAAGGCCCTCACGCTCAGCTCTTAGGAAGCCACAGCTGGGACCCCACGTCTCCTTACTGAGGAGGCTGACAGTTCTTCAAGGTGGAGGGGACTCAGCAGCAACACTAAACAGGCTGAGATGCAAATACCTGGTAGCAGTTTAGAAGAAAAGGCTACCTGCCACTTGGTCCCCTGTCCCTTTCTGCATCCTCGGCGTGCACAGGCATGCATTCTCAGTACACAGGCTCACATGGCCATTCCTCGGAGATGGGGCTGAGCAGGATCTGACTTCTGTGTCTCCATCTTCTGGCTTTTCTGTTGAGGAGTGGGCACTGAGAACTCATTGTTTGCCACCATGCTAGTGCGTGCTGCAGAGGCCTCGGTTAATCCTTAGAGAGGTGGCTCCCAAACTCTACTGCATGTAGGATCACCCGGGATCACTGAAAACAGATGCTGGCTCCTGCCCCCAGGTAGTCTGATTTAATTGGTGTGGGGTGTGACCTGGGCACTGGGAGCCTTAAAGCTCTCCAAGTGATTCTACCACACAGCCAAGTCTACATACCACTTGGCCTTCTGGCATCATTTGTGGGAGGCAGACCTCCCTACACCCGTCCCCCATGGGCCAGGTGAGGAGACAAACCTGCCCAAGGTCAGGTGGAGTCTGATCATAGGTTTGTGCTCCTGCTATTATAATGCAAGGAACTCACAGCCCATGGATAATTGAAAAACAAAGCAAAGCACAAAATGCTTTTCCTTATCTCACTCTGAGACACTGGGGCAAGATGTTTCAGGCCATTCATAAAACAGATGTAAACCAATGGGGCCAAAAAGCTGCTGGATTTTTCACACGCAGGGAAAGCTCACTGAAAAAAACACCAGTAAATACGGAGGCTGTAATGCAACCCCAGGACTGATGGATTGCTCATAACATCCCCGGGAGTTAATGAGAACAGCCCTGAACTCAGTTCTGTGTCAGTGCTCTTTGCCATTAATGATTCAGGTAAAGAAGGAAGTAAAATAATAGGGCAGGGAAGGAAATTAATTGAACTAAGCCTTTTAAAAATATTTCTGATGCATCAAATTCTAATGAAAGATTAACACACACACAATGGAAATATTAAAAGGCACTTACAGAGGCCCCCAAAACACAGAGAAACAAACCTGCCAAGGGCAAGGGAGCTGATTAAATCTTTCAGATAAGAAAATTGGTAAGGGATGTGAGGCATTTACTCACAGTTGTGAATTTTCATCAGGAAAACAGCCCCTGGTTACTCACCCAGCTGCTCACACTGGGACAGCCTTCCTGGAGGGCAACTTAGCAATTGGCAAAGTCTTTCAGCTGGGCATGTCCTTTAACCTGTTCTAGAATTTCAGGTTATGGCCGTTCTCATGGTTGGGTGTAGAGATTCAGCTACAGGGAAGTTCAAACTCGGGGTGGGGAGGACTTAAAAAGGGAAAAATTCACAGATACAGGGAAACTAAATCTTGGTAGGCCCTCATGGTGGCACGTTATACAGTCAGTTTTTAAAAAATGCTGTTAAAATGATGGTTCCTAAACTTTAGTCATTTCCTGACCATCCTAAGGATTTTTTCCTAGTTGTACCACCTGTACCATTTATGCGATGTTTTCTTTGGATTATGTCCCTCCCTCTGTATTGAAATTTATAAGGAAAATTTCATTTACATCAACGCAAAATCAGCATCATCTTTCATAGAAGACATAATTACCTACATGGACAAAATATTCCTACATTTGCCAACCAAAAATTGCCTCAGGCACCACCTCTAGAAAAGTCTTGATAGACACACAGCTTGGTGATGCAAGGACAAGGCACCCCCCCAAGGCCTGGAGTGAAAAATGAAGGTCATCGAACAGCGTGCACAGGGTGACCTGATTTTTGTAAAATGAATGCATGTGGTTATCTTTGGGGTATGGTATGGTTACAAGTGTTTTTTAAATGCTTGTTTCTCTTTTCTTAATTTTCTACAGTGAATAGATAATACTTTTGTAATCAGAAAATAAATTTAGAAAACTTTCAATGGTCTGTATTCCTCCCGTGGGTCTCTGTGTGCTTCTTGGGACACAGGTCTGGAAGAAAACATACCCACTGTGACTGTGGTTATCCAGGGAAGTGGGATGAGCGGGGTGGAAATTACTTACTTTTTATTTTATTTTACTTTTTGAGACAGGGTCTCACTCTGTCACCCAGGCTGGAGTGCAGTGATGCCATCACAGCTCACTATAGGCTTGACTTCCTGGACTCAAATGATCCTCCCACTTCAGCCTCCTGAGCAGCTGGGACTATAGATGAACACCACAACACCCAGCTACATAAATTTTTTTTTTTTTTTTTTTTTAGAGATGGGGTCTTGCTATATTGCCCAGTCTGGTCTCCAACTCCTGGGCTCAAGTGATCCCCCACAACCCTCGCCTCAGCCTCCCAAAGTAACCAAGATTACAGGCGTGAGCCATGGTATCTGGCCTTAGTTTTGTTTTCTTACAAGGACAAGGTATTTGCATAGTATTTGTGTAATTAAAAGGTAATGGCTGGGTGTGATGGTGTGCACCTGCAGTCCTAGCTACTTGGGAGGCTGAAGTGGGAAGACAGCTTGAACCCAGGAGTTTGAGTCCATTAACTTCCAAAGTGAAGGTCTCATTTGGTGCCAATTTTATGCTACAGCTATGCTTCTAGCTCCTTTTTTTTTCTTTTTGAGACAGAGTTTCGCTATGTCACCCAGGGTGGAGTGCAGTGGTACGATCTCAGCTCATAACAACCTCTGCCTCCTGGGTTCAAGTGATTCTCTTGCCTCAGGCTCCCAAGTAGCTGGGATTACAGGCACCTGCCACCATGCCCAGCTAATTTTTGTATTTTTAGTAGAGATGGGGTTTTATCATGTTGGCCAGGCTGGTCTCGGACTCCTGATCTCAGGTGATCTGCCTGCCTCGGCCTCCCAAAGTGCTGGGATTATAGGCGTGAGCCATCGTGCCCGGCTATAGCTCCTGTCTTACTCAACTGTCCAGAGCACTGTGGCAAACCTCAGCTATGCTGACTGCCTGGACTCTGTTCCTGGAGTGGTCATTCCCAACATACAGACCAGAGCTGGCCCATGGACAGAATGTCAGGACTGATCAAGGTGAAAATGGGGAGGTGGGGGGAGCCCTGCACCCAGAGTCAGATGTGCCAGGCTGCTATGAGGGCCTTTCCAGCCGTCACCCCTGCACAGGCTTTTTTCTTGTTCATCTTCTCTCTCCTTTCTTTCTTCTCTCTGGTTCTTGCTCTAAAGCACAACCTAGAAAAGGCAGGCTTTCCACGTTCCATAACATTACCGCCCACTTTTTCCTGCTATTTACATCAAAGATCCCAAGCTCACACATTTGAAACAGAATGTCATTTAAAAGACTACCCACTTAAAAAAAAAAAGAAAAAAAAAAGATTAGCAACTGTTCAAATAAGAAACAAGTCATGGAAAATGTGACTTTCATTCTAGTTCTGCTTGATCACACCTGCTAAGAAGAAAGTAGAAACTTCAAACGCATCTCGGGTACTGAGGGAGCCCAGAGCTGCAAAAGGTTAAGTGCTTTATCGGGGATCATCCAGTAGTAGGAAACTTTTTCCATTATGTGCTTAAAGGCCCATGGCCCCTTTAAATAGCCCCCTACTACTTCATGATAACTATAACTTGATTCATTCTATAGGCTTTATTGATTTAAATGTGATTCATGTAAAATTCATGGCAACCATGCAAACCTAATTTTTCACATTTGAGCTACATTAGAAACTACATGGCAGAGGCAGGAGGGAAATGAGAGAAGGCATATTTGGGCAGTGGGGCCAAGGCAGGCATGCAGGGCCCCACAGGAAAAAAGGGAGAGATTTTTCTAAAGAACTCAGATGCCAAAAGAGACATACAAGGTCAGTTCTTAAGAAGGGAGCTTGCCTGATGTGGCCTGGAAAAAGTTGTAGGGGGGAGGTGGTGCCTGTAAATGCTTCAAACTTCAGAGGCAAGGCGTTCTGTGGCTCTCAGCTGCCCCACCTCTGAGCAGCTGGAGCCAAGAGGGCCCGTTAAGCCACAAGAGCACTTCTGCCTCCTCCCACAAACCTCGCATCTGTAGATGAAGCCGGCTCTGGCCTCCAGAAGGTTTACTGCAATCACACCTTAGGGCTGGAAACTTATCAGGCTTGGCCTGCCCAGGACAGGCACAGAGCTTCTGGGTCAAGCCTCTGGAACCCCTGACTCATGTTACCCTTCAGTTTCCCCTTTGAGCCCCTGGAGCCTTCATCTTTGGTCACCTGAAGGTGACACAGCAAGGTGGTTCATTAGGACCTTGCTAATGGGAAGGGGCCCTGAACAACTGGGAAGTACCCTGGAGGAAAGGTTGAGACCAGGGCATCATTTAGAGGAATGGGGTCAGTCCTGCTTCCTAATGCCACAGTTACAAAAGAAGGCAGAAATTAACCACCATGGCTTCTACAAGCGCGTGATAGGACCTGCCTGTCGTCCAAAGGCCCTTGTCACCCCTCCACCCCAACAGGCTAGGAAGCCTGCCCCATCCCTGAACACACTGTGGCTTGGGTCACTGTCCTGTCACTTGGGGTGAATGAGAGACATGTTCCACCAGCTGCCGCCTCCAGTCTTGCTACCTCATCCCTGCTAACTGTGCCATGGAAGTGGGCTTCCTGGAGCTGCTCCCAGCCCACTTTCCTGTCCTTCAGCAGGGCCCCTTCTCTGCACTGCCACACCCTCATATCGTGGCTCGCCTTCTACCTCCTCTTGCTCAGTCTTGTACAGGCCCTGCCCTCTTCCACCTGTGCTGTGCCCAGGGTGCATCTGCCCACCCTTGGTGCCTGGCTGATATTTACTTCTTCAAAAATACGCCCACTTTGCTTTAAGACAGATTCATTTGGTGGCTCCTCAGTGCCACGCAGTATAGATATGAACAGAAAGGTGACCAGTCACTGCCCACCTTCCAACCCTTGAGTCTGAGCAGAATCACTGAAGTGTCCAGCAGGGCATGCTCCTGGCGTGTACACTGGAAGCCTGTTTGTTCCTTTGCCTGAGTGCCACAGGAAGTGTCAGCCAGGGTTTAGGAGGCCTTGAAGCACTTTTTGAGTCCTAGACTCATACTCACTGGGATGAATATGGCCGTGGTAACCGCACTGGCTCAGGAAAAGTGGCTTTGTTCTCCAAATGTCCCAACTCCAGGGCCCAGGCTCACTGTGAGGGATGGCAGGGATGGGCCACTCCAGTGAAGCCGAGTGCCTTTCTCTCTCTCGCTCTGCTGTGCTGAGCAGGTCTAGTTGAACTCATAAGAGATGAGGGTGAGCCCCGAAAGCACCATGAGAAGGGGGTACAAAGGCTGTAGGAGCCAGCAGGGAAGTGGAGGTGGTGGTGGGTACAGGAGGGGGAGACCCCTGAGATGGGTCTGGACAGATAGCCCAGGTAAGGACGCTCCTGACCTCAACTCCTCCCTGCTCCACGGGGGCCTCGACACTGGGGTAGGGGGAGTTTCCTGCCTCCTGGCCTGTCTCCCACTAGACTGGGGACAGTCGTGATGATGAGGATAATGACAGTCAGCATGCATTGAGGATTCTATTATGGATCAAACGCTTGTTAGTATATTTAATTGTCACGACCACCCTGTTTTATAGAACAGGAAACTGAGGCCCACAGAGTTTCAGAAGCTCGGCCAAAGTCATACAGCTCATAGACAACAGACCCAGTCCTCAAACCCTGATAGATTCTGACTCCAGAGCACCTACTCTCACCATTGTGCCATGACCAAAAGGAAGGAAGGAACGAAAAGTTTTTGGGACAAGAACTGAAATCAGTTATGTTCAAATCTGTATTTGCAAAAACGTTCAAGGAAATGCTGGAAATGCCTGCAAGCCAGGGATTGGTTTAAGCATGGGCTTTTTTGTGTGTGTCTTTGTTTTTGTTTTTGAGACACAGCCAGGCTGGAGTGCAATGGTATGATCTTGGCTCACTGGAACCTCCTGGGAGGCTGTGATCCTCCCACCTCAGCCTCCCAAGTAGTCCCGAGTAGCTGGGACTACAGGCTCCCACCACCACACCTGGCATGTTTTTTTTGTGTGTGTGTGTTTGTTTTTGTTTGTTTGTTTTTTGAGACAGGTCTTACTCTATCGCCCAGACTGGAGTGCAGTGGCATGATCTTGGCTCACTTCAGTCTTGACCTGATGGGCTCAAGCGATCCTCCCACCTCAGCTTCCCAAGTAGCTTGTACTACAGGTGTATACCACCACACTTGGCTAGTTTTTCATTTTTGTAGAGATGGGGTTTTGCCATGTTGCCCAGGCTGGTCTCGAACTCCTGACCTCAAGTGATCTGTCCACCTGCCTCCCAAAGTGCTGGATAAATTACAGGCGTGAGCCACTGTGCTTGGCCTAAGTGTGTTTTTAAGGAGCTTGTTTTCTGTCGATAATGGAGGGCTCCTGCACATTGAGTCCAAGCAGACCCTACAGTGAGAGGGCAGCCGACGGGGAAGCCTTCTGAGGAAGCAAACCCGTGGCAGTCCCAGGGTGTCAGAACACCCCTGCTGAGTACCTGTTACTTAAGCATAACTTTCCTGCAAAGAAAAGTGGGGTAACTTACCAGGGGGAGCTCAGGCATCAAGTTCAGCTACTTGTGGGTTACCAGAAAGCCTAGCAGATCATCTGCAGCCTGAGTCATGGAACTTGAGCTTACACCTATCAGAGGCCTGCTGTGTTTCAGGCATCCTGCTCAAAGCTTTCCTGACAATTTTCCTCATTTTTCAGATGAAGGAAACCTGAGGCTCAGGTTAAGCCATGTGCTGAAGTCACCTGGTTGGCAAGCAGCAGAGGTAGCTTGAATGCTGGCGGTCAGCCTCTGGGGAGGACCCATTTACCCGCTAACTCTACCCATCTCCGAGCCAGCGCCCTTTCCTGTGCAGTGCCAGCCCCTCAGGACAGCCCTGCAGAGGTGGGGGAGGCCTGAGACTCAGTAGGTGCACAAGGCTGTCAGGGCACACAGCCCCACCCGCCCTAAGAGGTGAATCACAGCCTTCAGAGCATGCTCTTGCCTCTACCTGCTGCCTTTCAGGCGCCACTGGGGCCAGACCTGGGGGCACCCACCACAAAGTAAGGCTTCTTCATCAAGTGGCCGATACTGAATAGGCCTGTGAGCTTTTAGTGAAAGCCACACACAACTTCCCTTTTACCCTTTGAAATAAGTGATATCATTTTCAACACCAGCTATCCATCTCCTGTGTCTTTTAATAGAAGCAGCTCATGGTGTGAGTTGGGGTAGATATAAACACAGGAGGGAAAACTGCTTACCTCACGTCTTTACTGAGAAAGGAGATTAGGTGCTTTAAAGGCAAAATCCTGGCTAGGCTTGGTGGCTCATGCCTGTAATCCCAACATCTTGGGAGGCCAAGGTGGGCGGGGTGCTTGAGCCCAGAAGTTTAAGACTAGCCTGGGCAACATAGTGAGACCTCATCTCAAAAAATTAAAATAGGCTGGGCGCAGTGGCTCATGCCTGTAATCCCAGCACTTTGGGAGGCTGAGGTGGGTGGATTACTTGAGGTCAGGAGTTCAAGACGAGCCTGGCCAACAAGGCGAGAAACCCTATCTCTACTAAAAATACCAAAAATAAAATAAAATAAAATAAAAATTAGCTAGGTATGGTAGCGCATGCCTGTAATCCCAGCTACTTGGGAGGCTGAGGCAGGAGAATCACTTGAACCAGGGAGGGAGAGGTTGCAGCGAGCCAAGATCACACCACTGCACTCCAGCCTGAACAACAGAGCGAGACTCCCTCTCAAAAACTAACTAACTAAAATAAAATAGAAACAAAAATCCAGAGAGCCTCCTAAAACACTGGACTGTAGATTCTCTGGACCTCCAGGCAGGATGTTAGGTAAGCGGGGAGTTGCGGAGAAATGTAATAGGAAAGTGGTCCACTGTGAAGGCTTCACACAGAGGCTCCCAGGCAATGCTGCAGATAGCCATCAACATCACTCCGCTGCCTGAGGACATCTGGTATGGAAGAACTCCAGCTGGGTTGTCCCTGGTCCCTTTCCTGACAATGGCCCCTAAGAATCATTCCATGAATCCACAAACACAGGAAAGTAACAGCCCATTCTTAAGCTCTTCTTCAACCCAAGAATTTCAAAGTGAAATTCTGACCACACTTGAGGTCCAGAGTTCGAGACCAGACTGGGCAACATAGCGAGTCTCTGTTTCTATTTTTTAAAAAAGTGAATGTCTGACAGCTCACTCCCATGACTGACGCAGCCTGGTCATATGACGCAGGTCCCCCTTCTGCGGTTCTTCCAGAGAACCAGAAAGCAGGGGACGCATGATTCTATGCAATGGAGTGTTTGGTGGAGAACTAAATAAGCAAGCATATTTCTGGGACTATTTTAAAATAAACAATGACCAAGCAGAGTTAGGAATGTCTAAACAGATATTCTGAGTCTAAAGGACGGTGGAGGTTTGAGAGAACACAGCTGTGTGGCCTCCAAACACACATGAAGAAGGCAGGAATTCCAACCGCTGGAAGCATTTTCTGGCACCTCTTTGATGAGCAGAGACAGGGATGGAAAAAACGGAGCAGAGCACAGGGTTGATTGGTTTGGACCGGTGCCTGGCGGTGGCTGGGTGGGCCAGCCCATGCTGCAAGTCATGCCTAGCATCCCTCAGTAGGCTGCCCTGTCATTCTTACCGATGCCATTTCCTGAGTCGGGCCCTTCCCTGGCCACCTGGGATATATGGAAGGAGGAATTCCCATAGCCACTTCTGACCAGGCGACCAGGTGGACATGCTCAGCAGATGGGTAAGCTTCTGCTCGTCATGCTGCCACAGATGACAAAGACCAAGAGGGGCCAGTGTGGGACAGAGGGGAGGAACAGGCATTTCCCTGTGCTGTTGGCAGGAGGTTTGATGGGCAGCTTCTTTTATGGAGGGCAATTTGAGCAATTTCACAGCTAGGACTCCCTCCTGCCAAAGTGCTGTGTTTGTGAACTGAGTTGCTAAAAGGCTGACCCTCAGGGTTCTGTGACATGGACAATTGGACACAGCCAATGCATATCAACAAGGGTGATGCACAAGGGATGGTCCCTCGGGTGCTTCCATTTAATGCAATGATGGCAGATAAGCCCACCCCCATACCCTGATGCCCTGACACAGGAAAACCCCATTTTAAAGTGCCAAAACCAAGTGCAGAACAAGATGTCCACGGTCCCATTCATGTAAAAACTACTGCTACTGTCATTCATTTAGTAAAAATTTAGTGGGTGCCTACTAAGTGCCAGGCCTGTGGCTGGGCTGGAGTGACCGTAGTGAACAAGACAGCCCGAGGCTATCCACCCAGAGGAATACGTATGTGTGCAGGTGCGAAGAGCTTGGTCCAGAAGGACACCCTCCCCCTCCCCTCAACGGAGGCTGGGAGTTCCTGCTGGAGAGGCAGTTGGCCTAGGGGGAAGGGGGGTACTGTGGGTGGCTGGGGAAATGGCAGGGCACTTTCACTTTTTACTCTACACACTGCATTGTTTGAGCCTTTTACAATGTGAATATGTTTCTGTATTACTTGGTAGCCTAACAAGTATGCCTTTAAACAACAAAAGGAAAACCTGAAATTACTAACTCAAAGGCAGGACCCCCACCTGACTCAGCACAGGATGGCGCCCACTCAATGGGTAAGTGATGGGTACAGATGGCAATAAGTAAGCCAATTTTCCAGCCAATGCTAAGGTTTTGATCTGGCAAACTTCTGGGTCCTGTGAAAAGAGCAGGGGTGCCAAGCACTGCCTCTAGCTGCACATCACAGCCCTCTCTGGAGAAGCTCTCCGCCCATGGCTGGGGGCCTGGTGCACTTCCCGCCCGAGGCTGTGCACCAGAGGGCACAAATCCCACTCCCTGAGAGCACCAAGCTTCCCACCCAGGGGTCACCATGGGCCTTCCTTGGTGGCCCTCTTTGGGTGTGAGAAATACACCAAGGTCTTTCTGGGCCCATCCCCATCGAGGCTCTTACCCACACCCAGCTGAAGATGGTACACGGATAATGGCCTGGAAGCATCAGCCATAGCACCTGAAGCAGAAACATTTCAGATACCCTGGCGGATGGCAGACTGCCTCCCACCTGGCAGGGATGAGCTGGTTCTGTGGAGTCCTAGCTGTGGATGCTTGGGCTGGTCATGTGACCTCTCGGAGCCTCTGGTCTCAAAAGCATGAAACAAAGTTGTTACCTGCTGCAGAAGTGCAGGAGGATTCTGGAGGATTTCTTTCATCTGATTCAGCAAGGGCCCAGTCAAGCACCTGGCACAGGGCAAGGCCACATGTGTGATCCGCCATGAGGGACTGGGGCTGTCAGCGCAGAGGCCCCTTTCGAGACAGAGAGCCCCCAGCTGACAGAAAGCTTTAACACGGTGTTCTGTATGGAAACAGGATCTGAAGGTAGCAAGAGCTCTAAAACTCTCAGGCTGCAGAGGCTTCAAAGGCTCTCAGACTTGTCCCAAGAGCTCCCAGGTGGAGGAGCCCAGGGCGGCTGCACAGCGGGGGAGCTCTGACCAGCTTCTTGGACACTTCCTGCCCCAAACTGGCTAGGCCTCCCCTCTCAGCCACCTTGTGTGGAAGCAGCACAATGACCTGGCCAGCGACCTGGGCAAGTCCCCTCCTCCTCTCTGGGCCTCGGTGTACCCACGTAAAAGGTGACCGATGAGCTTGGGAACAGATGCAGAATCTGTCCAGCACAGCTGCAGCCATTCCTGGTGATTGTGAGAAATAATTCATATCTGATTCTCTGCCCTCCTGGAAGAAGTGCTGGTGAGGCAGGTATAGAACTTCCTTGCCTGGGGCCAAAAAGAACCTGGGGTTGAATCCTACTTTTACTTGAATACTACTTTTACTCAAACACAGGGCTTAACCCAGCCTTCTAAACCAATGGTCTGCCAAGCAAAATCTGTCCACATTTAATATCTATAGGTAGCATAAAAAGACAAGTAGTAGTTTAGGTTCATTCCACAAATTTAAAATTACAATACCGAATATTAAATGTGGTTTGTTAACTGCCTCACTCTCCCTGTGCTGTATGACGAAAAGTCCAGCCTAACACCTGGGGAGGCAGGGCTTCCTCCTGGACGTGAGAGTGGGCCTGGCTCTTGGGACCGGTCCAGGTGAGGCTCTGTGGGCAGGCAGGGGTCTCAGGGGAGCCTTAACAAGTCCACCTTGCGTGCAGACTATGGGGAGCAGCAGGTGGGGGATGGGGGTGGGGACAGAGACCTAAGATGGTTTTAGATGGCACCTATGTGAATGGTTTCTAATTTTATCTCATCCTCTATTTAGCTTCAGATGTTGTGAGAAAATACATATTTACTTTATGGATCTCCTGATTTCATGGGTTTAGGTTTGGACTAGCTTAACTTACTTCATCTTGCCCTGACAGGGATAAATTGTGAGTAGATTCAAAGAAAATTACTAAGTAAGTGATCACAAGGTTGGTTCTCTGAAACGGCAAACATCTCAGGTGGTGCTGGAGGGCCTCCCCCTGGGGATTCCTGGTGCCCAGACACAGAACTGCCTCTGTCGAGCTGAGGTGACATGAACTGAATTGAAGGAGATGGGATAGCACTAACTTAAAAGATGACACCAGGCTCTGGAAAGGCAGGAACTGGGCATAAATGTCTCGGCTCTCAATCACCTGAGGTCAAGAGTTTGAGATCAGCCTGGACAACATGGTGAAACACCATCTCTACTAAAAATATAAAAATTAGCCAGGTGTGGTGGCAGGCGCCTGTAATCCCAGCTACTTGGGAGGCTGAGGCAGGAGAATCGCTTAAACCCGGGAGGCGGAGGTTGCAGTGTGCCGAGACAGTGCCACTGCACTCCAGCCTGGGCAACAAGAGCGAAACTCCGTCTCAAAACAAACAAACAAACAAACAAAAGAACGTCTTGGCTCTCACCATCCCCATCTGAATTCCACTTTGGCTGTCCTTAACAGGAAATTATCTACCAGTGAGGTACTATCTGAAGCCTTACCATATGGCAAAGCAGTGTTAAAACAACATGGATCGCATCACTGAATCCTCATAATAATCCCACAGTAAGGGGGAAATAGTTCCTAGCCCCATTTTTCAGATGAGGTGGAGGAATTTGTCCAGGTCACAGAGGTAGCGAGTGGGGATCTTGAGCCAGGTGGGGTGGCCTCAGGCCTGTGCTCCTCCCCACCAGCCCCATGGCCTCCACTGTCAGCCCAGGGCATGAGCCCAGGGCCCTCCTTGAGCCTCATCCTTGGTCCAGTGCTTGTGTGCACACCCCAGAAGCCAAGGAAGCCAAAGTTCCCTGGAAAGAATCATCAAAACAAGCCTAACTACCACAACAAAGGCAATAACAGTAACAATGCACTTTCAACAAACAGTGGCTCTGTGCTCCACACACTTCATCCTCACCGCCTCCCTGTGAAGCGGCTATTACTTAGGATTCTCCCTACTTCCCAGAGGACTAGCCAAAGACCCGAGAGGCCTTCAAGTCACTTCCCACAGGTACTGATATGGTTTGGATGTTTGTCCCCGCCCAATCTCAGGTTGAAATGGGATTCCCAGCCAGGCACAGTGGCTCACGCCTGTAATCCCAGCTCTCTGGAAGGCTGAGGT
This sequence comes from Pongo abelii, assembly GCF_028885655.2. Lineage (NCBI taxonomy): Eukaryota > Metazoa > Chordata > Mammalia > Primates > Hominidae > Pongo > Pongo abelii. The sequence goes on along the minus strand of NC_072003.2, from coordinate 12,398,353 downwards.
GGGAGGGTCACTTAAGCCCAGGGGTTTGACTAGCCTGGGCAACAAGGTGAAACCCTTTCTCTACAAAAAATACAAAAATGAGCTGGGTGTGGTGGCGCACACCTGTGGTCCCAGCTACTCACATACAACACTTGGGACCAGAGTCCCACACAGTGGGATGAAGCCACTCAGATCCAGACAGGAGGCTGTTCTTGGCTCTGGAGACCCAAGGCTACCACAGGACAATAACAACTGCCAAGCATTTATAACACATGGCACTGTCTTCAGCCATTTCAAATGCATTTTCTCACCAAACCCTCCTATGTTATGTTGTTGGGCCTTATCATCTCCATTTTACAGCTGAAGAAACAGACACTCAGAAAGATGAAGAGGACAGCCAAGGCCTCACGTGCGTGACAAAGCTGGGTCCTGGCCGAGTCTGCCTGCTTGCCAGCGTGCTGCCCCAGCACCTCCACGGGCACTCAACCTGAAGCAAGCGTGCTTTCTCCTTCACTAACCCATCCTGCCATCTGTTTCTTGTAAGCCACAGATGTGCCCTCTGACCATCCAATTAAGGCCTGTGGAGTGAAAATGGGCCTGTCACATTCTTCTCTGACAGCCAGGCTGAAAGCCCCCTTCCCGTGATCCTCCTGGAACCCAGGGCGGGGGCTTCGTGGCCTCATCTGTAAATGAGTCCAGTGCTTGGTGCTGGCCGAGAAGGGTGGCACAGAGGTGCCTTTCAACCCTTCAGACAACGACAGGCTCCTGGGGAAGAGGGGCTTCTGGTGCTGGCTCCCTTCCCCCAGGCCTGACAAAGACTCCGACTCTCTCTCTGCAAAAGGGCTGCTGATTTATATCCAGGGCCAAGGAGAGGCCTCCCCAAACTCAGCGCCCTCATGGGCCATGAGTTATTCCAGCCTGCTTGCAGCCATCTGGCCATGGGCCCTTTCTGCCTTCAGAATTGATGGCACCATATTAATTTTCCTCGAGGTAAATCACCACCCAGCCCCGGCTGCCTCTTTCTTCACAGTGTCTTCGAGAGGCGCTGAACAAGGGCAGGCTTTTCAGGGGAATGGAAGGGGCACCAGGTGGAACGTGAATGATTTACTAGATATTCTGACATATCGATTGACCTTTCCAGTTTAAAACTGCCTCCCTCCATGGTGGAGATGACTCATATAGCTAGTGAGTTCAGAAGACTAATGCTGGGCCTGTGAATTAAGTCTTGATCTTATTCCAACTTCTCTGTGGAGAAAGAGACCCATGCAAAGTGTGTCAGATGTCTGTCAGACCAGGAGGTTTACAGGCTTCCTCTAGGACCCTGGAGTCATGGTCTATTTTTGGAAAACAAGGCCAATGTCCTCATTTATGGGCTCCGACCCTAACCCACTCGCATTTCCATTCATTCATATCTGGCCCGTCTTCACTGAGTACCTATTACGCTGTGGGCCCTGGGATCCAACTTTGAACAAGAGTTGGGGTTTCTGTCCCCAAGCAGCTTGGTACCCACATGAACCAAAGAACCACACAAAAATAGAAAATCACACACAGTGGGAAATGCCATGAACAGAGAGAGATCTGGCAGTCAGGGAAGATTTTGCTGGGAAGTGAGCTGTCTGCAGAGTTGAAGGTGTCAGGGAGTTGGCCAAACACAGGGGACCATGGTGGCAGGAATAAGCATTCCAAGCAGAGGGATGCACCTGTATGAAGGCCCAGAGCTGAAGGGGACACACTCAGCAGGCAGGGGACTAAAAGGGGTGGTATGGGTACATCCCAGAGCCAGGCCGCGGGGCTGGAGAGAGGGCTCAGCGTGGTCCTGCTGGGGCCCATAGGGCTTGGGCTTGGACTCTGCTGGTGGAGAGAAAACCAGCAATGAGGGCTGGCACAGAGGCTGGGCTGTGTTCCCCCAGGTCCCCAACCTCCCGGACAAGGTGAAAAGCTGGTTTCCATTCCGGGTAGAACACACACAGGCAAGGGGAGACCACAGCCATCCCCTTGAGCCCTGGAAGACAGACTCTCCATGTCAGGTCCCCCTGGGCCAGCCTCCCTGCCTTCCAGCAGACAGGGGAGCGCCACAGGCAGCAGGAGGCTGGAAGTGGAGGGTTTGCCCCAGTTCAGGAGAGGACTGGGGCTTAGGGCCAGGGCCACCTGTTTATTCTGGGCTCCTTTAGCCCAAATCAGTTTTGGAGGAAACTGGCAGATATCATTACATGGGCTGAGGAAGGAAAGAAAAATGGTTGGGTGATGCTAGGATGGAGTGAGAGGAGGTGAGGCTTAGGAGGACACCGAGGGCTCTGGAGCTGAGTGGCCCTGGGGTCAGGTGCTACCTGGGCCCCTCCCACATGGGGCCTCGACACATAAATCCTCAGTGCCTGGCACATGATGAGCTGCCTTGGCCAGGCACAGTGGCTCCCTCCTGTAATCCTAGCACTTTGGGAGTCCAGGTGGAAGGACTGCTTGAGCCCAGGAGTTTAAGACTAGCCTGGGCAAAATGGCAAAATACTGTCTCTACAAAAAATCAAAAAAATTATCCAGGCGTGGTGGTGTCCACCTATAGGCCCAGCTACTTAGGAAGCTGAGGTGGGAGGATTGCTTGAGCCCAGGAGTTTGATGCTGTAGTGAGCCATGTTTGTGCCACTGCACTCCAGCCTGGGCAACAGAGCAAGACCCTGTCTCAAACAACAACAACAACAACAATAAAAAAACAAACAACAACAACAAAACAAACAAAACCTCAATCCCCCTACATGGTGAGCTGCTGATGAGGGGCAGCTCTTATTAAGCAAACCTCCTTGGCTGGCTGTGGGTCTGCAGGACTTCTCAGAGCCTTTGTCTGGGCTCTCCAGGGGTCAGTGTTGTTGCAGGGGCTGGGGCTGAGGGTAAACCACAGATCTATGGGAGGAAGAGCTGCAACCTTAAACTTAGATGGGGAGCTCCCACTCTCCCTAACTGGGTGGAGAAGCTGTTCATGCACAGCTGGGCTCCCACAATCTCCAGTGCTGAATATAACCCCACGCCCACACACAACTAAACAAAACTAGGGTACAGATTTGCCAAATACGGAAGTTTTAAAATTTTATATTCAGGGCAGGCAGGACTTCTACCTCAAGCCAGCTGTGAGTCTTAGGCCTTAAAGGAAGAAAGCATTCCTTTCCTTCCAGAAGAGAGAGGTGGAGGAGAGGGAGCACCAGCTTAGCTTGATCCCCAAGGCTGAGCTGGCCCAGGAGGCAGCAGGGCCTCCGTAAACGGCTGCTGAACGAATGCACAGCCGCTCCGGCTGCCTTTACACACCACCCGTTCCCAATTCACCAGTAAACCCACTGGGATATAAGCCTCATCAAGTCTTACTTGTAGCCCCAAGTTTTAACCCAAAAGAGTTCCTGTCTTCGGTGTCACCCAACATCAAGAGTTGGGGTGGGCTGGCTCCTGTTTTCAAGAGAAACACTTTCCTCACAGCAGGAAGAGAATTGAAAGACCGGACCCTGGGTCTTCTGGCAAGGAACAGCCTCAATGGGGAAGTGGCAGCCACCTGGGAGCCCTAGGGCTCTGGCCCTGCAGTGGTGAGGAACTGTCCTCGAGCAGATCTGCACTTCTACAGAGCACGCCGTTGCGATTTCCCACATGTACAGGTGTACATACACATATGCACACACTCACGTGTGCACACAGTTTCTAAGGTTATTTTGGGTTTGTTTTTTAACAAGAGCCATCAAAATCAAGGGAGACATGCGCGAACCTTCACAGAACTTCAATTCTCAGACATATACTTGAGGCCTGAATCAGAAAGTTTTCCCATCACAGTCGACAATATATATATATATATATTTTTAGACGGATTCTCACTCTGTCGCCCAGGCTGGAGTGCAGTAGTGCCATCTCGGCTCACTGCAACCTCTGCCTCCCAAGCTCAAGCGATCCTCCCACCTCAACCTCCCAAGTAGCTGGGACTACAGGTGCATGCCACCACACCTGGCTACTTTTGTTCTCATTTATTGAAAAAACAAAAAGGCACATTTATTTCATTTCATTTAAAAACCAACCACTTTAGTCAAGAACTAGCGTTCTGCAGCGGACCATTTAATGACTGGAACTCTCTAATCCTTTCCTGGAGAAAGGCCTCTTTCAAAAGCCAACTTGGGCTTTTGGTTAAAATTCTTCCTGGCTCAAATTGGCTGGAGAGAACCCCCATGCTCTCCTGGCTTGGAACTGCTGTCCTGTAAGAAATGATAGGGCCCTACGGCTTGAGGAATCCAGGGAGTGGGTACCTTGTGACTAGGTGGGGAGGGGAGTGGAGGGGTCAGATGGCCATAGAGGAGGATGTTTGAGCCTTTTAGGGCAAAAAGGAAAGGAGAGCTTGGGGAGACGCGAGCCAGGGCTACCTGGAGGAGCCCTACCTGGAGGCACCACAGCAGCAAGGACATGGGTGGATGGAGAAGACGGGCAAGAAGGGCAGGATGTGGCTGGGTGCCCAGGACAGAGAAGGCCACCTGGGAACATCAGCGGGCTCAGACCAGGGGCATCCTAGAGATGGGAGTAGAGTGGAGAGGGGGCTGAGGGAAGGATTTTAACTTGTACTACCAAAGTGGGGCTCTTTTGTCCAGACAAAAGGACAAAAGATTGCTGTTTCTGAGACCCAGGGGCCCACTGGGCATGCCTCCACCCTGCACTGGGGCTGCAAGGTCAGAGGGATCTGCCAAGGACAGGGCAGGAGCCCTGGCCATACAACTGAAGAGCCTTTGAGGGGTAGCTGTCCCCTGCCTGTTCACCTGCTTAGTTCTCTAGGCTTCCTCAATTGCAGCGTGTCCCACAGAGCCTCTGCCTACCCTTCCAGCCCCATCTGCTGCCAGTTTCTGCATCCCACCTGGGGTGGCTGTAATAGTCCCCAAAGATGCCCATGCCCTAATCCCTGGAACCTGCGAACATGCTACCTTACAAAAGGGATTTCACGGGTGTGACTGAATCAAAGAGCCTGAGCTGGGGGAGCTTATCTTGGATTACCTGGACAGGCCCAATCTAATCAGAAGGCGTTCTAAAAGTGAAAGAGTGAGGCAGATGAGGAGGTGAGAGTGATGAAGTGCGAGAAGGACTCATCCTGCCACTGCTGGCTTTGAGGATGGAGGGAGGGGCCATAAGCCAAAGCACAGGCAACCTTTAGAATCCAGAAAAGGCAAGAAAACAGATTCTCCCCAGAGCTTTCAGGAAGGACCAACACCTAGACTTTAGCCCAGTGAGACCCGTGGCAGACTTCTGACCTCCAGAGCTGTAAGAGAATAACTGGGTGTTGTAGAAATGTGTAGCAGCAGCCATAGGGAATGAATGGACCGCCCAATGTTCCAGACACAGGCTACTGACCTGGTAGCCAAACATACCTGTGTGTCTTCACTGCAGATGCCCCCTCTGCCTGGAAGGCCCCTCCCCAGGTTGTCTGCTGCTGCACACTGGCTCAGAACAACCCTTGACTCAAAGGCTCGGAAGCCCAGAAGCAATTCTTGTCCCTGTTTACCACCCACCCCCAGCAAGGGCCCAACTACTCTGTATTCTTCTTCTTGATCCTGCAGTTTCCAGCAGAGCACCTGCACCCACCTGCTGAAGTGCATCACTGCGCTAGATGCCTGAAGGGAGGAGGGCTCTGTCTTGTCCTTGTGTTTCTGATGGCTAGCACAATGCTTGCCACTCAGCAAATGATGGATGGACGCGCACGGGAGTGGGTGAGGAAACACTCGGAGTCCCTGCCTACAGTCAAGTGTGCAATCTGCAGTCTGGATCTTGCGTTTCTGGTGGGAAATAGATGGGATCTATTATGGTTACTGTGCTATGACAGGAACAGGATGCCATGATAGGAAGGGAAGCCGTTGAGGCCAGGGGCCCTGGGAGACCTCAGGAAGTGGCAAGAGGGGCTGCATCAATCTAATCTGGAACCTTCTGCTAGACACTGCTTGGGACTCACATTTCCCAGAGTCTGCCAGCATGGCTCATGAGACTGGAGGCAGTAAAGGGAAGGCAGCCCAGCAGGGAACAGTGAAAGCTGTAGATGTTCATCAGTTTTGCTGCTCTGGAGAATGCAAACCATAGCTGGGAGAGAGTTGAGTTTTTGAGAAACCAGTTAAAGGCTAAAGGTTAACCGGAGTCATTTAAATGACATGCATATTTCCTGGCTTTGCACAGCTCTGGAAAACCCCAACTGCATTTAGAAAAATGCAAAGTGTATTATAAAATTCAAAGGCCAGGGTATAGGTAGTAAAAAGAAAAAAAGATAACTGCAAAAAGATAATGTGGATGCGCCAAGTTGAAAAACCAGGAAGTTGCATGTGGCTTTTCTACATGAGAATTTGGCAGGAAAAGGAAAGAAAGGCTATCTCACCTTGAACCTTGTATAAAAAATGGTGGCATCCCAGTCAGTCCAAAGGCTGCAGGGAAGATGGGATGAGAACTTTTAGCTCTTAATTATTAGCAAATGACTAAAAAGTTGTGAGGACTGGGGGAGGCCAGCTCAGCCCCATCAACTTCTGAGCCTCCATGGTCTGGCTGTCTGACTCTGGCCTGGACAGTCTCTGCTCCTAAGGCATTTTTATGACTGCCTGAAACAAAACAGGCCATTTCCAAGACTGGCACTGGTTCAGGACAACCACGAGAGATAGGGATGGCTGGAGTTTCAGTGCTGCAGGAAGTTGCAAGTTCTGCAAGGGAATCTCCTGCCTAGCCCATGCAAGTGATTATACACAAAGCCAAGCACAGAATGGGTTCAGCTACCTTCTGAACACACATGTAGCTGTGTGTGGGGCTGCAGGGCTGCAGGGCTGGGGACCGTCCAGGAGGCCCAACCTATTACGCAGGCCCTTCCTCTCAAGACAGGTGCCCAAGGCTCGAGAGAGCAAGTGATTTGTCTTCAAATCAGGTAGAGGCACACTGTATGCAAGGTTAACTTCCATAAACTCAATTACACGCATTCAGGCAAGCGGAGAGGAGAGGGAGAGAAGCGTAAACAACTTAAATACCACAGGCCTCTCTGGCTGCCAGACCCATGATGCAACCTTAGGGGCAGATGGGAATCTGCCTCCCTCACGGGCTTGGCTCTTCCTGCCTATCACTTGAGCGCCCCTCAAAGTGCCCAGCATGATTCTCCCTGGTAAAGAAACCAGGAATTCATCTGACGTGGCCAACCTCTTCCTCTAAAACCTGCTGAACGACAGGGTCTACTGCAGCCCTGCAGTTCAGACTGGCTGTGCCGGACCCACTCCTCATTAAGAAATGTCATTGTCCCATGAGGGATCTGTGAGGGTGACTGGGACGGCAGGTGGTTTCCACCTAAGAAACTGACTTTGGAACTTAGAGAGGTGTGACTGCTGTACCATGCCACCAAAGCCAGCCTTCCTGATGGCATCTGGCTGATTAGCAGGTGCGCAAGGAGAGTTCCTAGAGGGAACCAAAATTCATGGAAAGCAGCAAAGCAGACATTGAGTGCTGAGTTCCAGAACATTCCTCACTCTGTCTAACCCCATGGTTCTCAACACTGGCTATGCAATGGAATCCTTTAGGGAGCATTTGAAAATACAGATGCCAGGGCCCCACCCCGGAGCCAGTGACTCAGAACCTTCTGGAGTGGGGTCTGGGTACAGATTGTTTTCAAAGTCCTGCCGGGCCAGAAACCACAGGCCTTCGCACCACCCACCCTCATGCTTGGCTACAGCCCTGTCCTGGCCTGGCCTAGGAGCAAATCAGATGCCCCTAGAGCGGTTCCCCTGTGGCAAACACATTTTCACATCTATTTTCAGGCAGGTCAAAGTAAAAATGAAAATTTATGCTTCTACATGTCCCAAGCTCAGTATTCTGTACATTTCTCTTCACACACACACACACACACAGGTATTTTTTTTTTTGTAGAGATGGAGTTTCACCATGTTGGCCAGGCTAGTCTTAACTCGTAGCCTCAAGTGATCCGCCTGCCTCGGCCTCCCAAAGTGCTGGGATTACCAGCGTGAGCCACCGCGCCTAGCCATAGTCTGTACATTTCTTAAAAGTTTAGAAGTTATGAACAACATTTGACACTCATTTGAAAAATCTGTCCAGGCCGCCTGCAGCACCACGCATTGTGCTGGTCACCAGCAATACAGAGACCCTCACACCCTCCACCAGAGTTCTTAAGTCTTAAATCAGGATTTTGCGCTTTTTGTTTCTGACAGGGTCTCACGTTGTCCCCTAGGCTGAAGTGCAGTGGCTCGATCATAGCTCACTACAGCCTCAATCTCCCCAGGTTTCAAGTGATCCTCCCGCCTCAACCTCCCAAGTAGCTGAAACTACAGGCACATGCCACTATGCCTGACTAATGTTTTTTCTTTTCTTTTTTTTGAGATGGAGTCTCACTCTGTCACCCAGGCTGGAGTGCAGTGGCACAATCTTGGCTCACTGCAACCTCCACCTCCCTGGTTCAAGCAATTCCCCTGCCTCAGTCTCCTGAGTAACTGGGATTACGGGCGCATACCACCACATCCAGCTAATTTTTTTGTATTTTTAGTAGAGAAAGGGTTTCACCACGTTGGTCAGATTGGTCTCCAACTCCTGATCTCAGGCAATCTGCTCGCCTCAGCCTCCCAAAGTGCTGGGATTACAGGAATGAGCCACCACGCCCGACCTTTTCATTTTTAGTAGAGAAAACATCTCTCCATGTTGCCTCGGCTGGTCTTGAACTCCTAGGCTCAAGTGATCCTCCCGCCTCGGCCTCCCAAAGTCCTGGGATTACAGGCCTGAGCCACCGTGCCGGCCCTGCTCTTTGTTTTTAAATAAAGAGATTCTAATGATCAGTCCTTGTGATTTCAGGTGCTTCCTAAGCCTCAACTTTAATGGGTATTTAGGATTCAAGGTGACAACACTTTTCAGCATTTCTGCCTAATCTGAAAAGAACCCATCTCCCTCCTACAAGAGGGTAGGAGGAAGTGCTGCTCCATTCTTCCTGATTCCTGTTCTCCCCAGCAGGCCGTGGGGTGGGCTGGAGAGTGTGGATTGGCTGAGGGCAGGGTGGACCCAGTCAGTGGCTGGGCCAGACTCTGGGGCAATTGGCAGGCCAGCTTCCTGGGCTGGGAGAGGTGATATATAGGGGAGATGGCCTTCTCCTGACTTACACCTTCCTTAAAGGTCGTGCTGTCTGTCACTGGTTCAGAGATTTGTTTTGGGTGTTCTGTGGTTGATCAGATATCAGAGCCAGAAGGCAACCCTCCCCTCCTGAGGCCTGAGCAGTCACCGGATCCTGTGTCAAATCTGGTGGCTGGGTTCACTGGGGAAGGTGGGCGTGTGATGCAGGGGAACCCAGCAGCTTCAGGGTGAGGAGCTGTGTGTAGGTGGAGCCCCAGACAGCTCACAGAGTGGGCTGGAGCGAGGGATGTCTTGAAACTCAACGTTAATCCTCAACCCCACTCCCCCCACGAATTCCTGTTTTCTGTGGCGGCTCTTACTGCCCTCCCCTCCCCGTCAGCCAGATGTTGTCAAGGAGGCTGGCTTTGGCAGCCCTGTGGGGCAGAGTGGGGGTTTTGGGGCACCCTGAAGCCGGTGGCCCAAGGTGGAAATCTCTCGAGCTCCGTATGACTGGGCTAACACAGTGAGGAGCAGATGGGGGGCACACATGGTACAGTGAGCTGACGCCACAATGGGAAGCCAGGACCACTGAAGGGTCTGACGTCTATTTAAAAGGATTCTACTGGCTGTTGCTGTGGAAAGGGCAGAGGAGGAAGCTGACCCCCTAGTCCCAGTTTCTAGAGTCCCCACCAGCTGCAGGGGGAGCTAAAGGCAGTGAGACGGAGCTGGGTTCTCTATCTATGTGATGCTTAAGCTGGCAGGATTTGCTAAGAGCTTGATCACAGGGATGAGAAGAAACAAGGATATTCCAAGGTTTGGCTGAATAACTAGAGTGATCATTTCTTGACAGAGGAGTAGTGGGGTTTGGATGAGAAACCCAAAAACCAGCTTCTTTGCCAGGGCTCGTCAACTGGGCTCTATCAAGACGCCAGGCACCGTGCTAAACGCTGATAGGCAGCGTCTCATCCTCCTGACATCTCATCCTCCAAAGCACCTCATCCTCCCCTTGGTCAAAAAACATGCCAAGGCCAGGCGCAGGGGCTCACACCTGTAATCCCAGCACTTTGGGAGGCTGAGGCAAGAGGACCGCTTGAGCCCAGGAGTTTGAGACCAGGCAGGGCAACACAACAAGACTCCATCTCTATAAAACATTTAAAAATTAGCTGGACATGGTAGCACATGCCTGTGGTCCCAGCTACTCTAGAGGCTAAGGTGGGAGGAGCCCTTGAGCCCCGGGCTTCAAGGTTGCAGAGAGCTATGATTATGCCACGCACTCCAGCCAAAGCAACAGAGTGACACCATGTCTCAAAACACACACACACACGCACACACACACACACGCATCCAAGGTCACAGTGCTGGGCCGGGACTCAACTGCCAGCAGGACCCCTGCTCCTCCCTGGAAGCCCTCTGGTGCAGCTGCACCCAAAAGCTGTCCACATCCCAAGGGATGATGTGCCTCGGAAGTTACTGCTTTTTGAGCAAATCTAAGCCACTAAGTCCCTTCCTATGTGAGAAATCAAAACCATGGTCCCATTTCCAAATGTGTGGGAAGGATTGGTATTCTGAAAAAGTATTTCAATTGTAGAGTGCCTTCAGCAGAAACAATATAGATATTTTTTCTTGAGATAGGGTCTTGCTCGATTGCCCAGGCTGGAGTGCAGTGGTGCACTCACTGCTAATTTTTAAAAAAATTTTTGTAGAGACAGGGTCTCACTATGCTGCCCAGGCTGGTCTCCAACTCCTGGGCTTAAGCAATCCTCCCACCTCAGCCTCCCAAAGTGCTGGGATTATAGGCATGAGCCACTGTGCCTGGCTTAAAAACAGTGATTTTAATAGGCAAAAAAAGCTCAAACAGTCTCTACTACTCAAATGCCTCATTTCTCTAATGCATAGAATTGAATCTAGAAATCCTGCTTTGTAGAGGAAAAAAGAATAATTTGTGTGTGTGTGTTTTTCAGAAGAACTGTCCTACAGCCACTTCGATACATCACCAACAAAAGAGGGCACAGTCATTAGGTGACCTTGTGATCTCAGCAGAACATGTCTCTCTAATGTGGCTCAATTATGATTTTAAGTTTATAAAACAGGGAAAGATTACAGGAATATACATTAAACCACATCAATGAATGCTACTGAGAAAAAAAAATAGGTCCAGCAGACAGGTACCAATCAAATAATCAATACACAGGAAACAGCTACATCACCCTCTCCTTTAAAAGAACCAAATAATGCTGCAATTGGATTTACTTAAAAATTTTCCACTTGAACAAAACTGACAGCTCTATTATAATCACATTTCCAGTCAGTTTATAAGATACAAATTTCATTTCTCCATATTTCTACTTCATTTCTGAAAAGTGGCCAGCAACATTATTCATCAAGTACACAGGGAAGAAGTTTAATTCACAGAGGGGAAACATTGTGAATTCCATGTTTTCCGTTTCCTTAGAGAATTGATGGTTTAACTGAAACTTGATTTTTTTCCCAATCTGTCAAGTTCAGGGTGCCTGTCTCAAAGTGGGGTAAGGAAAAAGAAAAAGAAAAAGAAAAAAGAAAAAGAAAGAAAAGAAAAGAGGAAGCATTTTAGCCCTTAGAGAGGTTAAATAATTTGGGGTAGCTCAACCGTTGAAATCAAAACAATCTACATTTTTAGAAAATGCCAAGATGGGTTTAAGATACTTGGTATATTTCATTAGAGGGGGAAAAAAGTCTGCAGTGGGAACCTGACTATTCAAATGTATGGTAATGATGAACAAACATCATTTTTCTAACTCACAATCCAACTGCCTGAAATTACTCAAGATGAGATTTGGAAATGCTACTTCTATGTTAATGAAAGTCCTTCAGTGTTTATGAATAATTACAGTGACTGCGAAAGCTTTAATCAGTTCAATCCAAGAAGCCTTCAGTGTCTACTACGTGCCAGGCCCTACGGATATACAAAGCGGTAAGTGCACGTCTGAAATGTGCACAAGGCACGTGAAGCAGGAGGAAGGAGGCTGGGAGGGCCATCCAGGCAGGGGCGACAAGGGCAGGCAGGCTGTGTCTAGGAGCCTGTGAGCAGCCTGGGCACCGCACGGGCAGATGCAGCAAGACATATGGCAGAAGAGGAGTGTCGTGGGTAGCTTGGGCCGCTGCACTGCGGGGATCTGAGAGTTTACAAGCAGGGACATGATGGCGGGTTAGGCACCTTTTACACACTGGGCATCAGGGTGGATGAAGCAGTGTGGGGCAAGGCCATGGGCTGGGATAGAATGGGGGAGATACTGGGCAGGGGAGAGGTGTGGAGAGGCCAGACCAGGGATGGGGCAGAGCTGTGGAGTCCAGCGAGCTGATGATCCCCCGATCATGAGGGTGGAGGAGGGTCAGGAGTGATTCCAAGTCAGCAGGGCGGGTGATGAGCAGCTGCTCCATTAAATGTCTACCTGTGGAGCGACCCCATGAGGACTGAGGACTGCGCTTCCTTTAAAGACAAAACACGGGGCCCCAGGGGTGGGGGCAGAGAACAGGCCAAAGTGCCACAAAACCATACTCGCCTTGCAATCCAACTCTTTGAATGCCATGTACATACTTGCCTCTCGGGTTTCATGTTAACATTAGTTCACTTCAGAGTCAGCACTAAGCAAACCACTTCTCCGGGGCCCCATGCCTGGATGCTTGAACTAAATTGCCCCCAAGGAGCCATCTCGGTCTGATTCAAGTCCCCACCCCATCCTGTGGTTTCAGCTCTTCAATCAGACGGCACCCACTTTCCTGAAAGTCATCTTTCCAAGAACCTTATCATCTAGTTAACAAGCCTGTGTCACCTCCTCTGCTTTTCAATGTGTCCCCTGGACAGAAGCAGTCACGAGGCTGTGCTTTGTTAGGATTCCTACAAAGAACCCTCCAAAGAGAACAGACATATTTCAGTGCCCAATATGCAGTCAAGAGGAAGAATTGTAATGACTGTTTCTATTACAAACACCTGTGTACACTTAGTGTGATGCTGAGTATTTCTGATGGACTTTTCTCTTTTAATCTACAGAACAGTCCTGAGGTAGGCACTATTAGACCCACTTTACAGATGAGGAAGAAAGGCTCAGAGAGGTTAACTAATTTGTCCAAGGTCATACAGCAGGAATTAAAACCCAGGCTTTTCTAAGTCTGGGGCTCCAGTTCCTAAACATTATACTCCCCATCTATTAAATGTTGGATTTTCAAGGACTGGATTATCTCTCTCTCTCTTGTCCCTTCCTTTTTATTTTGAAGATTTTCAAACTCTCATAAAAGTTTAAAGAATAGAATAGGCCAGCTGTGGCAGCTCACACCTGTAATCCCAGCACATTGGGAAGCCGAGGTAGGAGGATCACGTGAGGCCAGGAGTTGGAGACTAGCCTGGGCAACATAGCGAGACTCCATCTCCACAAAAAATAAAAAAATAGGCAGGCATGGTGGCACATGCCTGTAGTCCCAGATACTACAGGCTGAGGTGGGAGGATCGCTTGAGGCCAGGAGTTCGAGGCTGCAGTGAGCCAAGACTGTGCCACTGCACTCTAGCCTAGGGGACAGAACGAGATCCTATCTCAAAAAGAAACAACAGTGTAACAGACAAACATCTACCCTTCACCTTGATTCGTCACTTGTTGACAGTGGGCTGCATTTGTCTGCTCTCTCATTATACCCGCACACACACACAGTTTTATCTTCTGAATCAGTCCAACATTATAGGCATCAGACACTTTACCCCTACACACTTCAGCCCATACTTCCTAAGAACAAGAACATACTCCCACAGAACCACAATGGCATTATCACACTCAAGAAATGTAATATTAGCCAGGCCAGGGGTTCTGCCTGTAGTCCCAGCTACTCAGGAGGCTGAAGTAGGATTGCTTGAGCCCAGGAGTTCAAGACCAGCCTGGTAAACACAGTGAAATCTCATCTTAAAAAAAAAAAAAAAAAATCAGCCAGGTGTGGTGGTGCACATCTGTAGTCCCAGCTACTCAAGAGGCTAAGGTGGGATGATCACTTGAGCCCAGGAGTTTCAGGTTGCAATACTGCACTCCAGCCTGGGTAACAGAGCAAGATCCCGTCTCTTAAAAAAAAAAAAAAAAAAAAAAAAGAAATGTAATATTGACCTCCATTACATTACTCAATCACAATCCATATGCAAATGTCTTCAGTTTGCAGAAAAATGTCCTTTAAGGCTACTTTTCCCCCTCAATCCAAGATCAATCCAGGCTGACAACTGTCATGTCACTTTGTTTCAATTATCTAGAAACAGTACCCCTTTACCTTCCTCCCCCTCTTTTTTGGTCTTCCACAACATTTACATTCTTGAAAAACTCAGGTCGGCTGTCTTCTAGAATGTTCCGCATTCTGGATTTGTTTTTCATTGTCTTTCTCATTTATGCCACTCATTTTCAGTAGGATGAGAGGCACATGACAATGCCTGGGCCATCAGCAAAATAAGCCAACACAGAGAATTTTCCAGAACTGACAGACAGGACCACAAAACTAGTACTGGTTTTACAAGAGAAAGAAATCAATGAGCTCACATTTTCACAAACTGACAGTCAAACCGCATACTTGCTTGGGGAGCTTCATAATACTTTTGCTGGAAACGAATCTCCAGGCAATCCGATGAAAACAGCCAGGGACTTCCACTCTGCCTAAAAGCTCTTGTCTGCAAAGAAGCTGAGGCGAAGCATGCAGAATGCTAGGAAGTTGGATCCTGCATAATCTTTATGATATTCACATTCATCCGCAAATGAAGAATAAACAAACAGGGCGATGTGGTCAGGATTTCAAACATGGAACAAGAATTTGGGGTATGGTTTTTGTGTGTGATTTTTCATGGGCCTCGTGGTGCCCTCCAGTGTACTTGTTCTAGGGAACAAGTGGTTTGCAGGCTGGGGTTGGTAAGAAGGCACAGTCAGAGCAAAGACTCTGAGGTAGGTACCTGCCAGGTGTGTTTGAAGAAGAGCAAGGAAGCAGAGACAGGGAGGTGGTGTCAGATGATAAGCCTCAGGGTAAAGGTCTCTGTTTTTTATTCAGATTAGGATGGGAGCCCACTTTGAACAAATGAAGAACATGATCTAGCTTCTAGTTTAAAAGGAAGACCGTTCATGCTGCTCAGAATAAACTCTAGGGGACAAAGCAGAAGCAAGTGACTGGGCAAGAGACTATTGCAATAATTCAGGTAAAAGATAATGGCTCAGGCTGGTCTTGAACTCCTGAGCTCAAGTGATCTTCCCACTTCAGCCTCCCAAAGTGCTGAGATTACAGGTGTGAGTCACCACATCCAGCCCTAGAACAATTTCAAAGGTAAGGCTAGTGAGCCTCACAAGCATGAAGACTCTGGGGAAGATTACAAAGATGATTACTCCAATGATGCCAGCGGTTGCAAAATCAAATGTCAACAAGATCCAGGCGGCAGCACACGGGTGAGCACAGGCCCTGTCTACAGGCCCCTGCACCCTGGCCTCCATCCCAAAGAAGCAGCTGGGGCTGGGGAGGCACTCGGTTTGCAAATGGTGGCAATCAATTCCATTAAAAGGAATAATACAAAGTCCTTCTCTGTTAGAGAGAGGTATTTCTAGATGTAATAACACGATGTCTTGATGTCTTCCATTTGCTTTAATACACTGTATGGGTGGGTGGTGTAATTTAAATAGACAGATTGGAAGGGCAGATAAAATAAAACTTAGCTAAATGGTAAAAACTGTTGAAGCTGAGGGCTGGGTATATGGAGATTCATGATGCTATTTTCTCTAGAAATCGACTGTTTTTTCTAGTTCCTCCCCTCTTCCCTTCCCTCCCTTCCCCTTTCTTCCTCCAATCCCTACTTCCCTTCAACTTCCTTCCACTTTCCTCCCTCCCTTCCTCTCTCTCTTCCTTCCCACCCCAGCCCCCCATCACTCCAGCAGATGTGGCACACGTGGCTGCCAGTTCCTGACCTCTGCCCTCTGCCACTCTCCTCTCTAGTGAAAAACAAAACAGGCTTCACTTTAAGCATGACCAGTTTGCCTCTTTCCTGAGTGGTGACCACATCTTTGATGCTCCCCAGGAGAAGCCACCTTTTATGCTGGAGCTCGGCTGTCACACCCAGCCGAGAGACCTGCTGCTGGTCAGCAAGCACTTGGGGTGGCTTCTGGGGAATATCCTTTACGCTGTTGTTTCTTACTGAAGTGTGACAAGGGCAGTGAATACACTTTATGCCACCTCCTTCCTGCTGTGTGGCGATAGCACTCCTTTAAGCCTACCAGACCACATCGAGTCAGGTAAATGATGAGCAGTCCCTAACATATCTCCCCAAGTCAGCTTTCTCAATTTCATCAGGGAGACAAAAACATGCCCAGCTTCCAGTCATGCAGCAAGCAAGAATGGCTTCACCTGTCCTTCACCTGTATTTTGTATACAGAAGGCATTTGGTCAGATTGCACAGTAGGGTGATTTTCCCCTGCAATGGAAGGTGAGGAGAAACTCCAGCATTTACAATCCCTCCCTCAAAAAAAAAAAAAAAAAAAAAAAAGGAACGAAAAGAAAAAAAACAAATAAACCAACAACACAGGCATATCTTATCCTAGTACCACGTGCTTCCATAATCCCTAGTATTTTCTGAATGTCGCCGTCCTTAGCAAAAGACATAATTTGCAATCAGGCTGGGCAAAGACAAACAGCCATTACTTTCTTAATGGCCAACTACCCAAAAAGGCTCAGTTAAGTGATCTCAACTAGCAATCTCATCAATTGAAATTGATAAGTGAAAAACTTTTAACCTTTATTCCAGCAGGCCATTCCTAGGAGGAGGAGGGAAGGAATGTGAACTCCCAGCATAAAATTTAATTCCATTTCACGGATGCAAACATTCTTGCTGCCCTGATGAACTGCCCTCCCCCACTGCCCTCCCCTACCCCCCCCAAAGCAAGCTCTTTCTCTCCTTGAATCAAATCAGAGAAAGACTGGTTTATGATTCTTTGCAGCCAACTTGATCAATTTAAGCCCTTAGAGAAATTCCTGTGGCCATTTCTCAAGGGCAAAAGGGCCAAAGGAGTTGGGCAGCAGGCAGAGAGGTGTCACAGCTGCTTTATTCTTCCAAGAAAGGGAAAGATAAAACATAAACGAGGCCAGAAAAAGAAACTAGACAACCAGGTAACACACAATACTCATTCACTGAGAACCCGTACATGTCACGCGGCATGCTATGCTCTTCACACGCATGACCTCCTGTAATACTGACTACAGTTTGCTGAGTACAGTTACACAGTAGGCACTATGCTTGGTCACGTGATATTTCATATTCTATTTCATTCAATCCTGAAAACAACTCTGTACTTTAAGAAAGACCATCTCGTTTTACAGGAGAGGAAACGGAGGCTGTGGGGGTCTAGTCATTTGTTCAAGGGAATACAAAGCAGGGTCTAGATCACAACTCTATAGTTGTGTCAAAACTCATTGAATTATACACTAACGCTTGAGGAATTTTTTTGTATGTAAATTATATCTTAATAAAGCTGATTTAAAACAGCAACAACAGTGCTACAGAGAGTGGCCCTGTGCTGTTTCTGCCCACCCAGCCACCATCCCTTCTTTGGTGGTTTTCCTTTGAGAGCCGCCTCTTCCCTCTCTCAGGTGATGGGGGTTCAAAAGGAACTGGCCCTCCCTCCCAGCTCCAGGGCTGGGCATGCGACCCCAGCTTAGACAATCAGTGAGTCACATTCCTCTGACCACTGGCTGGTTCAGGGATGGTCACGTGGCCCAAGCTAGGCCAATAACACCTCTACCCCAGACTTTAGAGAATTAAAGGGAAAGAGAAGCTTCTCTTTCCATCAGGGCTGTGCAGCTGGCTCAACAAATCTTGGGGCTGCTGAAGGCCATCTTGCCACTACCTGATGAGATCCCTCCTGAGGATGAACAGAGGAAAGCAGAGTTGAGAGATGGAGGAGGGCAGCTTCCTGATGACACTGTCTGAGCACCCGGATCCAGCCATGCCTGAAGGTAGCTTACTCCTGGACTTCCCAGTGACATCAGCCAATTTCCCTTTCTTTTCCTTAAGCTGGCCTAAGTTGGGTTTTCTGTCTCTTATAACCAAAGACTCCTAATATACCACAATGCCGTTAAGAAACAGAAAACCATGCTGCTCATTAGTGTGCCTGTGCCCTGTAGCAAATGGAGGGAAGAGAAAGCTATACAAATACGAGAGGGGTTTCAGGAACATAGTCAGGCTTTATGCCCATCGTCTCCTTTAAAGCTGAGCCTCATGCTGCAGATGAGAACAATGAGGCACTACACAGCGGAACAAGTAGCTCAAGGTTACGGACTGAGCACATGGTTCTCCAGCCTCCAAAGCCTTCATCCTTACCTAAACACTGGTGATTTGCTTTTTACAAGTTTCTTTAGCAGCAGAACCCTTTTATCATTGGAATCATATAGAAAATGCTTAATATATAAAACCAACCAAACTGATGCCACTATGTTTATAGGGAGGACAGGAACCCTGGAGTTTGTTCACCCTTGCTTGAGCCCCCAGTTGCTCTGCAGAGACTTTTTAGAGAACCAGCTGGTTGTGAAAGCAGAACCCTCAAACTGATCTCAGAGAACCCGGGGGCCTTGTCTTCAAAACCTGCATGGGACATGCACACCGCTGGCTCAAGGTCACAGCTCAACGATAGTACAAAATGTAGGTTGCACACTGACCCTCCCAGTGGCGTGTGAATCAGCAGAGTGGTGTCCCATGTCCCATGTCCCCCAGCCCGCTGCTGTGACTCAGAGCAGCCAACTCACTCAGATCCAGGACATCATCGGTCTTGATCAGGTCCTCCTCCCGAGTCAGCGGCAACTGTGTCTCAGGCTCCCCTCGCAATTGCAGTGATAGGGAACGCAGCATGAAGAATACCCGAATGGCCTGGACCAACAGTTCAGAGAGCAGAGAAGAGTGAGATTGCAGAGTCATTTCAGTGAGATGCCCCACATCAAGAAATGACACAATGACTCTCTATTAAAAAAGAAAGAAACGCAATAAAGCCCACGTCTTCGGGTGTTGTGATTCTGGTACGTGCTTTTATAACAAGACAGAAAAAAAAAATCAAAGGGGGAGGAGCCTGTTTTCAGTTAGCCACAGGTTCAGGTTTGGGTTACTTTACCTGAACTGAGCACCTGCCATCTGCCAGGACCTTGTCCCCAAGTATCAGGTCACCTTCATAATATCCCTGCCCAGCAGTCAGCCCCATTTCACTGACCAGGCAGCTGAGACCTAAGAAGGTGAAGTGACCTGCCCAGGCCATGCTTCTAGCAAGGGTCTGTCCCAACCAAACCAGCATGGGCTCTGGAAAACCCAATTACTCCAAAAGCGTTTCAAGGTACTACCTACTGAATACAGGGGTGGGGCAGACAGAAGAGGGTGAAATGAAATGCCTGTGGGCTGCAGGGCCTGAGACCTGAGGAAAATCCTACTCCTGGGTGAGTCTCTTCAACTCCCGGTCCCTTGGTCTTACGACAGGGGGTGTGCTGCTGACGGGGCAGAGACCTCGCACCTGGCAGGTGGGCAGTGACCTTGATTTCCTGAATGCCCCGCAGGCTTTCCCAGCCAGCAGACCAGGGGCAGAGGCGGATCCACCAGCAGCGGGATTCCTGGCCCATAGAAGTGGTGTCTGGTCAGAATAGCGTGGCCACCAGGTACTTTCAGAGAGCAGAAACAAAGCAGAGTCCCAGCAGCTGGAGGAGTGTGTGCAGAAAGTAGCCTCCAGTCCCAGGACAGGCTTGCCCACCAACCAGAGCCAGGAAGCAGAGGGGCAGTCCATAGAAAAGGCCACCTGCAGGCCTCTCTCCCTGAGGCACAGCTGCTGGGCCTGACTGAGGGTGCAGTGCCCGATGGGGACAGCTCCAGAGTCAGACACATGAGGTCTACATCGGATTCCCAGCTCCACTAGGCTGGGCAAGTCCTCTGACTTCTGTGAGCTTCCTTCCCTCATCTGTAAAATGGCCATGATAGCTCGCATGCCTGCTAGGAGGTTCTGAGATAACGCAGGAGGGAAAGCAGCCAGCACAGTGGGGTGGGGGGGACAAATCACTGTCACCACTAGGGAGCTGCAAAGGCGAATCCCAGTGCGCCTTTGGGTCTTCTTGTTTATGGCTCTGAAGGCTGCAGTCTGGACCTAGGTGAGGGGAGGTGCCCTCTATACAGCAGTGTGCCTCCCAAAACTAGAAAGGGGCCAAATTACTGTTTGCAAAGAGGTGCACTCACACTGCCTCCTCACACCCCAGGCAATGAGGAGCTGGTCAGCCTGCTTACACCCAGTGTTGCCTTGCGCCCTAACCAGTGGGAGACCTTGGAGCAATTTCCTAATGTTGGAACTGGAAGAGCAGTCCTATCTCCTGGCCCTATGCTAAGGTAGTGCAGTCCTCTGTAAACTATAAAGCACTGGAGAAAGATCAGCTCTTATGTTACAATGATGATGATGGTGGTGGTAGCATTCGTATCTGATTGTCAACAGTTTTTAAAAGTACAGTCTTCATAAAGACATCTGTAACAATCAGAAGAAAAAGAAGTGTAGTTCCATTAAAAATTCAAAACAACTTCTATTTATTTTACTTCTGTTTTACAGGTGCTTACCTATGGGGTGGCAGGAACTGTGGGCACCTTATTGTAACCTGAAGATTTTATGGACGAAGAAACAGAGCTGAGAGGGGCAGAGTTATTTCCGCTCACACGTCTGCTAAGTGGCTGAGCTGGTTGTGAACTCAGGAACGTATGACACGTGTGTCACTTAACCAAGTGCACCAGGAAACTTAAACATCCATGGCAGCTCAAGTACAGAAAGCCCAAGATGTGGGTGGTCACTTGAAATGTTTGGCCGCTTGAGCTCTCAAATAAGGAGTCATGACCACGAGGATGAGGAAGAAAGGAAAATGCCCATCAACCAGGTCCAAGTCAAGGAGACGCTCATTTCTGTGCCCAAACGCCCGTTCCTCTCGGGGTTCTGAAGGCAAATAGCTCATGCAGGACCAGAGCAGGTGGATGAGAAAATAGAAACGTGTGGCTTTCTGCAGCCCACCACTCTGAAAAACTATAACCTTCCAATAAATACTTTAAAAGTTCAGAATTTGGCTCCCAATATAGGCCAATATCTGCTTTTGCCTTGCAAACAACACATGGATAATAACAATCATCATCATAAATATAAAACAGAATATAAAACACATACAGTCGGCTCTCTGTATCCATGGGTTCCATATCTGTGGATTCAACCAACTGTAGATCAAAAATATTAAAAAAAAAAAAAAAAGGGTTGCATCTGTACTCAACTTGTACAGACTTTTTTCCTCATTATTCCCTAATCAATACAGTATAACAAACTATTTACACAGCATTACATTGTACTCGGTATTATAAGTAATCTAGAGACGATTTAAAGTCTACAGGAGGATGTGCATAGGTTATATGCAAACACTATGCCGTTTATATAAGGGACTCGAGCATCTGTGGATTTTGGTATCCTTGGGGGAGTCCTAAAACCAATTCCCCATGGATACCGAGGGATGACTGTACAATAAAATCCCTCAATGTTTTTCCTGGTTCCTGTCCCAACTGCTAAGAGAAGGAAGGACACATGAGAAGCCATGCCCATGAATGTGAGGAGGGCTGATTCCCACAGAGCAGGAAGCTCCACTCGAGGCAAAACCTGGGCTCCCATGGGGGTAGGGGGGTTATAAGGGCCAGGTAGGCACATTGGGCAGCCCCACAACTCTGTAAATTCACAAAAGAAATCTAAAATATGAGCATAAGAGCCATAAAATTCACCCCCACCACACCCAGAACAATAACCACTCTCTGATTCCCCATGGCCTGCTGGGTACTATGCCAGCTGTACGGTGTTGTCTCATTTAAGCTTTTAATGACCCTGCATGGTTCCTATTTTACAGATGGGGAAACCAAAGCCGAGCAATGACAGGCAGCCTGCCCAAGGTCACTCAGTGAATAACTAGATTCCAAGCTCTGTGTTCTTCCAACCACACTCCTTGACCTCCAAAAGATTTAAGGCTTGGGACCCAGGGTTTTATTGAGTGCTTTTCTTTGCTAAATAAAGATGCAAATTTAAAAGTATTATTAAAAAGGAAAAATAAATTATTATTCTTTCAGATTCTTCCATAGAATATCAGGAAGGACTGACCCAGGAAGAACAAGGTTAGATTTTGAAAAGGATGACAGCTGACCAAGCTCAAATATAAAGAGATTTCTCCAGTTTCTTTGCTTCAATGAGTCTGGAAGCAAACTCTGGCAAACTCAATGTCACCGGGGAATCAGTCCAATGAGCAGGGGAAGGTGGGTGGCTCTGTAGTCAGACACACTGGGGCTTGGTAATCACATGAAGTGCCCAAGCCCAGGCTTGTGCTCTGGAAATGGGGCACCCACCATGCAGGTACAACGGGATGCACCGGTGATGTGCTGAGCCTAGGAGCTGGCCTGGAACAAAGGCTTGGTTTTCACCCTCCTGCTTCCTTGCTGCATGTGCAAGCTGCCTAGTTTAGGCGGCAGTCGCTCAGGTTAGAAGCCCACTGAGGCCATGTAGCTGTGAAAGTCAGTCATTCTTAAAAGAGTGCCGAAGCAGTTTAATGTGGGCACAACCCATCGGGAAAGCAATTTGGCAATATGCAGAGAGTCATGAAAAAAACACATTCATACCCTTTGAACCAGAAATTCCGCTTCTGGGAACTTATCCTAAAGAAATAATTCAAAAGAAAGAAAAACACTGTATTCGTGAAGCTGCTCATTATAGTTTAGTTGAAAATAATGTAATACTGGGAGCAACCAAAATGTCTACTTGCAAGAAAATGCCAGATAAACCTTTATGAGGCCACAAGAAATCAGACTTATTTAAACTATGACAACATGAAAAACTTCTTGTGCTACGACGAAAAGAAAGAAAAAGAAGGGATGAAAGCAAGACCATGGTACACTCTTTTTACAGACAAAGATAGGAGGAGCACAAAAGATGTCTAAGTACTGTTTGTTTAGGGTGATGAAATCATGGGAAATTCTTTCCCCTTTACTTTTGAAATTGTATGAGATGTTATTGTATTTTCTTTAATGTATAATACACATCAAAAAAATAAAGCAAAATATTCTATTTCCTCAAGGCCAATAGTGATAAACACAAAAACTGCTTGTGGTTTTACAAAGGAACAGGGAAACAATGTGGGGACAAATAAAACCTTGTGCAAATATGGGTGTTTCATAACCGCTTCCAAGATGACTATATACAGATGGCTAGTGGCTTAAACTTGGATTTTGATACTCACCAAAAAATCCTATTCCTAACTCTTTCTTCTCTGGCATTAAGCTTCGGTAGATTTAGATCATGAAAGACCCTATTTCTTTCCCACCTTACATACTAGACTGCTCCATTTCTGTTCAGACAATGGTTCCTGAGCACTTACTGTCTGCCAGGCCCTGGGCTTGTCACTTCACAGCCACGCTCGTCTACTCTGGGCAACAGCTGAGAGGCAAGACCCACGAGGGACCTGAGGTTCCGGGAGGGTGAGTGGCTCGCTCAAGGTCATGCAGCTGGAGTTGGGATGTGACCCGCGGTTGGTCTGACTGACACCACTGTTTTCCTTCTTCACCGCTTCTCTCAGGTCCCCCTACATGTGGGGTGGGTCCAGCCTAAGCCCAAAGTTCTGCTCCAATGTTCTCACTGGACCCCAACAGCTCCAGTGACCTTCATTCCAACATGAATTTTCCTTCTCAGCTGGCATGGCTCAGTGCCCCCCTTGCTGTTTTGGTCTTATTTTATATTATTTGCTCACCGTTCTAGTCTTGCATCTTACTCAAAGCCTGACACCTAGAATATGTTCAACAACTACGTTGAAAGAAAGAATAAGTGATGTGGTTTTTAAAATGCAAGAGGGGGCTGGGCATGGTGGCTCATGCCTGTAATCCCAGCAATAGGGGAGGCTGAGGCAGGTGGATCACCTGAGTTCAGGAGTTTGCGAGCAGCCTAGCCAACAGATTGGGGAAACCCAGTCTCTACTAAAAATACAAAAAAAATTAAAAAATCAGCTGGGCGTGGTGACTCATGCTACTCTAGAGGCTGAGGCAGGAGAATCACTTGAACCTAGGAGGAGCAGGTTGCAGTGAGCCGAGATCATGCCACTGCACCCCAGCATGGGTGACAGACTGAGACTCGTCTCAAAAAAAAAAAAAGCAAGAGGGAAAACGGCGTTATCGTGAGATGCCTCCCCACTGCCTGCAAAGCGCTGCCACCATCCTCTCCTGTAGCTGCGCCCCTGCCCCTCCCTCCCTTACTATGCTCCTTGAACATGCCACACTTGGTGGCATCTCAGGGACCGGACGTGTGCTGTTCCCTGTTTGGAAAGTGCCTCCTTTATCACTTTAACCTTCCTGGCTCCTCCTCGTGCTCCAGGTTTCAGCTCAGATGTCACCTCTGCAGAGCAGCTCTTCCGATCACTCTATCTGCAGGAGGACTGCTCCTCAGCCCCCGGCTACGGCATGCTATTTCTTTCCTCCAGAGCTCTGACTGTGGGTTGATACCAAACTTGCTATTCTCTTACTTGTTAATAAACTTTACCTCTCTAGGTAAAAAGAGTGGTCCAGAAGGCAGGGACGTGTGCTCGCTCATTTCTTCACCCCCAAGGCTAACACAGTATTTGGCACATAGCAAGAATCTAGCAGCTCTTTGATGAATCTATGAATATTTAGGAATGATTTGCCAGGAAGAATTGTTTGAACCTCTTTGACAAGTCCTTAAGGAAAATAAAGGATGGAGTTTCTAAAAAGGATCAGCCTCCTTTAAAAAGTCTACTTGGTAGGGGGGGGGAAAAAAAAAAGAAAAGAAAGAAAACCTTTGAATCCAAAGGGGTAGCTTGGAATGTTCTTTGGATACAAGCAAAAAACTTGTAACGAACCACATAAGCCCTCAATTGCTTGCTAAACCATGTAACTTCCGTTAGCTCAAATTCAAAGCACATTGGTGTGTTCTGATTTCTGAAGTGGGCTTGAGGAGCTAAGCTTCTGGGTGATTCCAGATGGCTCCCTTGCAACAGGAACCGTAGTGAGATGAGTGGCCAAAGCTACCCTTCAGAAAGAAATTCTTAAAGTCACAAAGGAAGCTTTTCTAAAGTGGATGCCTTGGCTTTGAGGTAGCCTGGCCTCTTTTATATCATTCTGCTACCCAGGGACCCTGGGAGGACTTGAGAGTTGCTTTTGGAAATTGTCAGACAGGCAAAGAGACTCTAGGGAAGCTGAGATATTCTTTATCTGTGCTTCAGCCAGCCACTGGGCTGTGCATCCTATCCAGGACAAGGGAGGTGGGCAGCACAGCCCTGGGAACCTGCAACTATGTGACATGTGAGGGGCAAAAAGACTATCACCAAGACCTGCCATTGGCTTGCTGCTGAGTCCTCACAATAACTCTGGAAAGGCAGGCACATTTTACTTGACAGATGAAGAGACAGTAGCTCAGAGTAGACAAGAAGCAACCTCCCTTCCGCCACATGCCTGACACACTCGCCCCTGCATTTCTCCCATCTCTCGCTTGTGGATCAGGACCATCTGTCCCAGCCCAGCAGGGCATGAGGTCATGAAACAGTGTGAAGAGGTGACAGCCAAGGTTCCCAAGGGGCTCCAAGGCATGATCTGGCTCCTGCCAGCACCCCCAGCCTCATCACATCCCACTGTGGGCTCCAGCAGCAATCACCGCCATGTTGGTGCCAGAATGTGCCACCTGTCTCGGGGCCTGTGCCTCCCTATCTGACATCTGTCCCACTTCCTGCTCCAGGTGGGATTAGTGACCTGATCTAATGCTGCTTGAATAACGGCCTGAGCCACATGGCCTGCCACTGTCTCTTCCCACTTTGACCTCTAGGCTCTGATTTCTTCAGCACTGGGGCTGTGTTTTTGATGTCCCAGTGTCCCGAGCAGAGCCAGCAGATCTGAAGAAGGCAGTGTGGGAAGCAGTGGGTCAGAATGCCTAAGAGTCTAGGTTCTGGGGCCACATTGCCTGGGCTGACTGGTGGCTCAGCTACTCACTAGCTGGGTGACCTTGAGCAAATCACTGGACCTCTCCATCCATCAATTTCTTCCTCTGTGGACAGGGCATGGTGGTTCACATCTGTAATCCCAGCACTTTGAGAGGCCGAGGTAGGCGGATCGCTTGAGTCCAGGAGTTCAAGACCAGCCTGGGCAACATGGCAAAACCCCATCTCTATAAAAAATACAAAAATTAGCCGAGTGTGGTGGGCACACACACCTGTAATCCCAGCTACCCAGGAGGCTGAGGTGGGAGGATCACTTGACCCCAGGGGGGCAGAGTGCGTTGCAGTGAGCCAAGATGGCACCACTGCACTCCAACCTGGGTGACAGAGCAGGACGCTGTCTCGAAAAAAAAAAAAAAAATTCTTCCTCTGTCAAATGGGGATAATAATAGCACCAATCTCCTAGGATGGTTATAGAATTTAACGAGGAAATCCACATAAAGAACCGATTTGAGTTGATCTACTTCATAACAGAGGCTATGTGTTCATAGAAGTGGTAAGAACAACTCTGATGAACTGTGAACCAAAAGGTAGAGTGTGGGCTGGGTGTGGTGGTACACGTCTGTAATTTCAGCACTTTGGGAGGCCAAGGCAGGAGGATGGCTTGAGGCCAGGAGTTCAAGACTAACTTGGGTAACTTAGCAAGACTTCATCTCTATAAAACATTTAAAAATTAGCTAGGTGTGGTGGCTTGTGCCTGTAGTTCCAGCTACCGACGCCGAGGTGGGAGGATGGCTGGAGCCCGGGAGTTTGAGGCTCCAGTGAGCTATGATCACACCACTGCACTCCAGGGTGGATCACAGCTCACTGCAGCCTCCAAAAACAAAAACAAAAACAAAAAAACACAACAACAACAACAACAAAAAGGCAAAGTGGAATCCAGAGCAGCAGTACTCAGCGTTCAGTACTCTGGACCTTCTGGCTCAGGGGCGTGGGGGGATCTCTCAGGTGGGGCCTTCTTGGCACAGGATGCTGTAGCCCTGGCTGGGGGTGAGCACGTCAGCATCATGAAGCAACACATACACATCTGTCAGAACTAGTCCTCCAGTGAAAGCTGATGCCAGGATGTCCAGTGCAAACACTGCCACCCACAAACAGAATCGTGTGCCTGGCTGGGAGGATGTGGAAGGAAGGCGTCAGTGGTCCGGACAGGGTGGGTCCTGCGGTGAGGCTTGTGGGTTTGGTCAGACAGTTGGAAATGTGGATTGAATCAAGACACATGGGTCCCACTTCCTCTGCACCCCCAGGCCTCCGAGGTAGAACCACCAGCTGCAGGGAGGAAGGTTCAGACTCCTCGTGTCTGAGGTGCAAATGACAGGTCATTCCTGTTTTGCAAAATCCAAAAGTGAAACACCTCTGTCACACACGAATTAACTCAGATGATACAGGCTGACAGGGGGAGCTGTGTGCAATGAATTCCTCTAAACTATCCACAAATACTCATGTCTCCAGGGAATGATATTCTAGGAAAAGGTGATGGTGCTTTCTAAGAAAGAAACTCTGATCTTACCCGGGAGATAAAATACCATGAACACCCCTGCGGACGCTGCTTCCTAGAGTGCCTGCTTCGGAAAAAAAGGGTTGATAACGGAAGCACACACTGCAGCTGGTTCTGAGAACTAATCTTTTCACACATTATCTCTCCTGCAGGCTGGTGAGATTCACGTTTAATCTGACTGTGTCCCAAGTCAAATTTGACTGTGTCCCAAGATCAGGTAGATGCCTTAACATTGCACTATCTCTGGGGGTCCTGAGACCGCTGGGCTACAACCTCACCTGCACTGGGTGTACCGTGCTCACCCCCCACAGTTCACAGAAACCTGGCCCCACTGCCTTCCACTGAGCTCAGGGCTTGAGTCTGTCTGTACTGGTGAAGGCTACCTCTCTGCAGCCAACATTGGGTGCCAGATTCAACGGAATGCCAAACCCCACTTTCCAAAGGGCAACACGCCTTGGAAAGTCATGCCTGGGGGCAAGTGGGTACTCTCTATCCACTGTCTAAGCTGTGTTGAGGGCAGGCTCTTGACTTTGACAAAGCAGCCCTTTCCTCCCTGGTCTGGGAGTGGTTCTGGAGAACAGTGGCCCAGGAGATGACAGGTCCTGCGCTCACTCACCCGCCGGGTCTTCTCTACATCGCCACATGGCAGCCGCTTCACGAAGTCAATGCCCGTCAGTGGTGTGCCTGTTGGGGGCAGCAGGATGGAGGCGTCCATCATGAGATATTCCACGTTCATAGGCTTCATCTAGAAGAGACATTACAGGAAACCTCAAAGCAGGTCCCTTACTTGGAAGGAGGAAGGGGCCGTGGGAGGTTACACAGGCCCCTCGCCTTCACCCGTATTTAGTAAATGTAAATGAGTGATCTAAACCCTGGATTTAGATTGAACTAAAGCATGGAGGCAGCCAGATAAGGGAGCAATATGCCTTTTGGTTTTCTAAATTGCAGATTTTTCCTTTTATTGAAGCAGCAGCTCAGACTCTTGAGAAATTGCATCCTTGCTGTGAAAAGCTTGCTCCTCTTCGCATTCCCTCTCCACCTCAGCAGGGACAGGGATTCTCAGTAAGAGGCCAGGTATGCTTTATCCCTGTGGGTGCAAGCCCGTCTGCCACCTGCTTCCTCCTCTCTGTCCTTCCAGTGATGATAACAGCTGTGGTGATGGCAGCTTCTGTTTAACGAGAGCTGATTCCGCCGCAGGCTGTGACCTAAGGGCTTTTGAGGAGCTGCTTCCCACTTTGCTGATGAGGGAACACAGTCTCAGAGAAGCAGAAAAATGGATCCAAGGTCACTCAGCTGGTGGGTGGCAGAGCCGAGACATGAGCCCAGGCCTGTCTTGCTCCAGGGCCTCTGGGATTCCCACCCTAGGACCAATGTTTCCCCTTCCTTCCTTGTCCCCTTCATATCTTACCTGAGATAATATAACACAATTATTTTTGGAGCATCTACTAAGTGCCAGGCACATGCTGGGATCACCTCCTGCTGGACGGCAGGTGCTGGTGGGCCCATCATGAAAGGGACACTGAGCTCAGAGGAGGAAAGGCGCATGCCCACGGCCACTGGGCCAGAGCTGACTGCCTCTTTCCACACCACCTCTGCGAAGCCTTCTTTGATGACTAAGACATAGGGTGACATCCCCTCCCTGCCACCTCTCCCAGATCTCTGCTGCATCAGTAGTAATCAATGCACACGTGCTGGTGAACACTAACACTTCATTTCCCTGGCTTCACAGAGGAAGGGTAAGCTTTCTGCAGAATTCATTTTACTCTTTCAAACATCACAAGCTTTCCTTGTGTCTTCTCTTTTCAGAAAGTGGGCTTCAAACATACCACTTTCCCCCTCCTGCTAGGTAAAGCTGACTACATAGGGCAGGGATGTAGGCAGGGCCCAGCGGCCCAGACACTTGGTGCTATGGTTTGAACGTGTCCCCCAAAGTTCATGTGTAGGAAATTTAATCCCCAGTGTGACAGTGCTGAGAGGTAGGGCCTAACAAGACGGGATTAGGTCTCACGAATGGAGTAATGTTGTTATCGTAGGTGTGGCTCAATAATAGTGAGAGTGAGTTTGTTATAAGAGTGAGTTCTGTTCCCTCTTGCTCTGTCTTGCCCCTCTGCATTCCACCATCGGATGACGTGGCAAGAAGGCCGTCGCCAAATGCTGGCACCTGATATTGGACTTCCCAGCCTCCAGAACTGTAAGAAATTTCTTTTCTTTATAAATTAAGTCTGTGGTATTCTGTTATAGCTGCAGAAAACATACTGAGACACCCGGTGAACAGGCCAGGGGGCCAAGGAGCCACTTGGTGCATGCTGCTTGTGTTTTTCTTTTGGACACTTTAAGTACTTTCCTCCAGGAGCCTGAGGTCCCTCCCTCCAAATCCTCTATCCCAGCAGGGGTGGCAGCTCCTGCCTCACTCATTCACTTGCAGCTCCCTTCCCCTCTACTCCTGCTGCCCCCTACAACCTTCCCAATGAACCCCTCAAGCCTGCTGGGAGCAGAGCTAGGCCATCACCTCACTGAACCTTTTGCATTAAACCAGAGGCAATAAGGGAAATGAAGGAAAGGTCACAAGTCATGGTCTGACTTTGGTACAGCAGCTGGCCTTGGAGGGCCTGTCCCCACCCCCTTCCACTCCGAAGCTGCATTCCTGAAGGCTGAGGACTGATTTTCAGATACAGAGCAAGGGCGTGGCACCTTTGTATTTCTCTGGAATGCCAGGCATTGTATAGGACACACAATACATGCTTGATTAAAACAAACAAACAAACAAATAAAACCCGGGAAGCTCCCCGTGGTGGGAGGGGGAGGAAGTATTTGTTGTGTATGGACCCATGAGGCCTCTTATTGGCTATTTCATATACAGCCTGGGCGGCTCTGAGGTAGGGATCCCCCACCTTATGGATTTTTAAAAAAAAAATTGCCAGGCACGGTGGCTCACGCCTGTAATCCCAGCACTTTCGGAGGCTGAGGCAGGCGGATCACGAGGTCAGGGGTTTGAGACCAGCCTGGCCAACATGGTGAAACCCCGTCTCTACTAAAAATACAAAAAATAGCTGGGTGTAGTAGTGGGCACCTGTAATCCCAGCTACTCGGGAGGCTGAGGCAGGAGAATTGCTTGAACCCAGGAGGCAGAGGTTGCAGTGAGCCGAGAACGCACTACTGCACTCCAGCCTGGGTGACAGAGAAAAACTCTGTCTCCAAAAAAAAAAAGAAAAAAATCAAGGCTCAGAATTTCAGCAATGCACTCAAGGTTGCATTGTCAAAAGCAGACACTGAGCAGGGGTTTAAGAGCCCAAGCTTTCCCACATGGTCAAATGCCATAGGAGCCTGACATTTCCAAACAGGAAACCAAACTGTAGGGAATGACATTGCAGGAGGATATCTCAGGGCTAAGAGAAAATGGCAAATGACAACTGAATCCCTTCCACCCTAATGAATGGTCTGAAGGGTGGAAGACTGAGCTTCTCTCGAAGGGGCTGGAGGAATGATGAGGGGCTGTGGATGCGCAGCCCATGGAGGCCTGGCACAGGGTGCTGCTGGGGTGTTTCTGGAGATGACTTATGCCAATTTACACCTTTCCCCTGAAAAGCCTCCACGGCAGCCTCAAACATGCAGTGACAAAGGACGTGGTGAGGGCCCGGCTGTCCAGATTCCTAGGGAATGGGCTGCGAAGCCAAGGAGCCAATTAGTGCATGCTGCCTTTTTCTTTTTGACACTTAAAACACTTCGGTTTATTATAAACTTCCCAAATCACACATGCTTTGGTGCGTAATATCCACAAGAAGGATCATTTATCACATACTTATGGAGTACCTAGCGAAGGGCAGGTGCTGGGATAACAGAGACAAACGTGCAAAGCAGAGAAAGCTGGGATCTTCTGAACCCATGGCTTCCCGCGATTCTGCCTGCGGGAGGAGGAAGGAAGCCCATGTGCTGACACTGCAGACTGGAGGGAGAGCTGCATGCTGAAACATTCCAGTGGAGCAGCAAACAGGGAGGCAGGGACATAATACACGGAGAAGCATGGAGGATGGGGGGCTGGGCTGTCCTCCTCTAGAAGCCTGGCTCTGCCACTCACCGGCCGGGCAGACTTGGGTACATCACTAGACTCTGACTCAGTTTCCTCATTGGCAAGTGATATGGTTTGGCTCTGTGTCCCCACCCAAATCGCACCTTGAATGGTGAGACACATGAGAATCCCCACGTGTCAAGGGCGGAACCATGTGGCGGTAACTGAATCATGGGGGCAGTTTCCCTTATACTGTTCTCATGATTGTGAGTGAGTTCTCATGAGATCCGATGGTTTTCTAAGGGTCTGGCATTTTTTCTCCTTGCACTAATTCTCTCTCCTGTCACCCTGTGAAGAGGTGCCTTCCACCATGATCATAAGTTTCCTGAGGCCTCCCCAGCAATGTGGAACTGTGAGTCAATTAAACCTCTTTTCTTTATAAATTACCCAGTCTTGGGTATTTCTGCATAGCAGTAAGAGAACAGACTAATTCAGCAAGAAAGGGACAATGGCAGTAGCTATTACCGTTGGTTGGTGTGAGGATGAAGAGATATAATCTGTACAGCATGCTATATACATCCAGCACAGAGTAAGTCCTCAATAAAATGATACTGCCCCCCAAATTACTATTCATAGCAGAGAATCGTCCTGATTCATCAGACACCTCCCATCTTAGAGGGAGTGAATATAATCTGAAATTTTAACAGTGGTGGGGATCACAAGACACCATTCTAAATCTGCTTCCCCATCAATCTCTGCTATTTGGTCACAAAGCCCTAAGTCAAAAAACTCCCTCTGGGATGGGCAGGGTGAGCTTGGCAGGGACAGAGGCACACGCCAGCCCAAGTGTGTCCCAGCCCCTCACTTACTGTCATGCTCCTGTACTCATCTTCAAACATGTCCAAAAAAATGTCTTCTCCCTAAAAAGAAAGGAAGGGAGGGAAGAGGAGATTATTCATATTTTTTTCCATAAACAACAGAGTATTATAAACTCTAGTTTGTGGCTTTAGAGGCCATCTGTTTCTCATTAGTGAGTTCTCGTAAATCACCAGGAAGTAAAATGCATATGTGAACACAAACACACACGCTCAAATGACATACCAAATATCAAATTGCACTATTCAAAATGTTCTCCTTCCTTTTTAAGTATATGGAGTTAGAATTCTTCTGTCAAAGCAGTTAATTAAAAAAAAAATACTACTATGTAGGATTAAAATATAGTAAAGGCTAATATTTCAAGTGTTTAACATCATCTATTTTGTCGAGAATGGCTGGAGAAATGGACAATCCTGTTTAAGTTACCATATTAAAGATACGAGGCTCCACACCTCTGGAAGGAAGAGTATAATTAAATAAGTTTAACATTACAATTACATGGCTTGTTTCATTTGTTTTTGAGGAGTGCTTTTGGGGTTATGTTGTTCCTCAGGGTCATGACTGCCTGGGAGGGCCCCTTCAGAACAGCATGGTGGGCATAATCTTGGCTCTGATACACATAACCAAATCCAGCTTTACACCTCTCGCCTCCTTGTTCCACTGCAAGAATGGCATGTCTGTCTAGGGTATTGTGAAGACGAAATGAGTTAATGCACATGAAATGCGAGGAGGCACAGAACCTGTCACTCAGTCGGGGTTGGGTCAGTGTGAGTACTCACTGTCATATAATCTCTACTGGACAATGACCCTTAGAACTGCTGCATCTCTCTCACAAGTTCTGAATGAGACACACACACACACACACACACACACGACAATGACTCTTAGAACTGCTGCATCTCTCTCACAAGTTCTGAATGAGACACACACACACACACACACACACACACGACAATGACCCTTAGAACTGCTGCATCTCTCACAAGTTCTGAATGAGACACACACACACACACACACACACCCACCCCCACACTTGGGGTGGGAAAGGGAATAGATCCTTTTTAGGTTTTTTCAGTTGTCAGAACTACAACTAAATTTGAATATTCTTGTGTGACATAACTACCACCACCGGGAAAGACAATTCCTGAAAACACTAAAAGATGCTGAGAAATTATACTTACGGTATAATAAATGTTATGGGATAAAAGAAAGAAAAATCTGGGTTGGAAGAAGGGATCCAGAATTTAAATAAAGCTCTCCTTTTGTGAATAATAAAGAATAACCCTCTGAGAAAATGCCTACCTGTATGTCTTTTTGTTTTTGCAATCCAAAAGCTTTCTAGGGGACATAAACTTAGGGCAGTTATACTGGAAAGAGGTTCAAAGATGACTAATGCAACCCTGAGGTTTCTGCTTTCTTGTGGGCTTTGCTAGTGGGGGTGCATCCTCACTTGGAGGCCAAGTGTGGTTTGGGATGTTCTAAGGGGAAAGTGGGATTTCCTCCTCAGTGTGTAGGGGCCCACGACGGTGCCACCCTTGTCTGGGTATGTCCACTACTGCAGCTGGATGGGATCATCTGAGCCTGGCAAGGTCGATCTCCAAATCATATAACCTCATTTTATCTCAACAAACACTGACAATAATGCAGTCGCTTAAAACTATTCCTGCAAAGAAACAGCAGCTTAAAGAGGGCTCGAATAATGAAAGTACAGGGGACAACAAGGAAATGGCAGTGTTGCCACCTTCCCCCTGTAGGAGGATCTTCATCAGCCACGTTAAGAGGGGAAACCATCACTCGCAGGATCTGCAGAGACCTGATCCGGATGCCAGCAAACTAGAAAATGACTATTTGACCTATGGATTAATCCATCATGGCTGATGAGTGATGAGCCTTCCCTGAAAGACACAAGAGGCTGGCAAGGCCTGAGTGTTTCTGCTCCCCACCACTCCCCACCATTCAAATTCATATGTTGAAATCCTAATTCCCAAGGTGATGGGATTAGTAGGTAGGGCCTTTGGGAGGTAATGACGTCATCCAGTAAGATGGTGCCATCTATGAGAAAGTGAGCCTTCACCAGATATCAAATCTGCCTTGATCTTAGACTTCCCAGCCTCCAAAGCTGACAGAAGTAAATTTTTATCTTTTCTTTTCTTTTTTTTTTTTTTTGAGATGGAGTCTTGCCTGTCACCCAGGCTGGAGTGCAGTGGCGCGATCTCAGCTCACTGCAAGCTCCGCCTCCCCAGTTCATGCCATCCTCCCACCTCAGCCTCCCAAGGAGCTGGGACTATAGGCACCCGCCACCATGCCAGGCTAATTTTTTCTGTATTTTTTTAGTAGAGACAGGGTTTCACCATGTTAGCCAGAATGGTCTCGATCTCCTGACCTTGTGATCCGCCTGCCGCGGCCTCCCAAAGTGCTGGAATTGATTACAGGCATGAGCCACCATGTCCGGCCCAGAAGTAAATTTCTATTGTTTATAAGCTATCCAGTTTATGGTGTTTTGTTTTAGCTTCCCAAATGGACTAAAACATATGCCTTAAAAGCTAAAACAAGACCATGGCAATTAGATTTTTTTTTTTTTTTTTTTGAGATGGAGTTTTCGCTCTTGTTGCCTAGGATGGAGGGCAATGGCGCTATCTTGGCTCACCGCAATCTCCGCCTCCTGGGTTCAAGTGATTCTCCTGCCTCAGCCTCCCGAGTAGCTGCGATTACAGGCATGCGCCACCACGCCTAATTTTGTATTTTTAGTAGAGACGGGGTTTCTCCATGTTGGCCAGGCTGCTCTTAAACTCCCGACCTCAGGTGATCCACCCACCTCGGCCTCCCAAAGTGCTGGGATTACAGGCATGAGCCACCACGCCTGGCCACAATTAGATATTTATAAAACCATCTGGAACCTGAAGACAAAGCTCTGCAAATTTTTCAGATACTGAAAGTCATGGTGGCACTTTACAAACTCTCAATAAACGTAATAAAGGTTTAGAAGCCTGTATAAGGTTTCTTAGCACATACGAATATAAATAATATACATGTATATGGTTCATAAATTCATATGTAATTCATAAGTAATTTTATATGTGTAAGCATATATAACTTATGAACATAAGTGCATCATATATAATTTACTTATATGTGTTTATACGTACGTAGTTCATAATTTACATATAATTATTCCCAAATAACCAAATCCATGTATTACTGAGAAACAAATTATCATATACTGGGGCTGAGTCCTCAAAAATTTTACTGATAAGACAGCATGGACAGAAAAGTTTAGATATTGCTGCTCTAGAGACTATAAATTGAGCATTTTTATTCAGTAATTATAGGCATAAAAAATAACTGAAGACATATAACGTTTATCTGCATAGAACCAGACACCACACTCCTGCTTCTACAAGACACACCATGCTGCTGTCCATCTGTGCTCTGCCAATTACCTTATAAAAATGTCGTACAAGGTGAACACTTTCTTCTCTCGCACCCTGTTAAAAGAGAAGGAAGGTGTGAAGGAGGCGGATCTCATATAGGTGAGCAAGTCGAGCAAACTACAAATTCTAAAACATGAGTGTGTATAAAACAGATCTGGACTAATATCCTTGAAGTATAAAATGGTTTTTTTTTTTTTTTTCCCCTTTTGTTGAGATGGAGTCTTGTTCTGTCTCCCAGGCTGGAGTGCATGGAGTGCAGTGGTGTGATCTTGGCTCAGTGCAACCTCCGCCTCCCAGGTTCAAGTGATTCTCCTGTCTCAACCTCCCAAGTAGCTGGTATTACAGGCACCCATCACCATGCCTGGCTAATTTTTGTATTGTTAGTAGAGATGGGGTTTCACCATGTTGGCCAGGCTGGTCTCAAACTCCTGACCTCAAGTGATCTGCCCGCCTTGGCCTCCCAAAGTGCTGGGATTACAGACATGAGCCACTGTGCCTGGCCTATAAAATAGTTCTTAATGAGAGAGAGAGGAAAAGAGACAGAGCTCAAAATGAAAATGGGGAAAGGATAGGTAATTAGATTGTAATGGCATGAGAAGCTAATATACAGTTAATTGGGGGAAAATGGGTTATAAAATATGGCCATCATGACTCCTTTTTTATTTTACTTTTCCAAGACAGTCTCAATCTGTGGCCCAGGCTGGAGTGCGGTGGTACAATCATAGCTCACCGCAGTCTCAAACTCCTGGGTTCAAGCAATCTTCCAGCTTCAGCCTTCTGAGTAGCTGGGGTTACAGGCATGTCCTGGCTAATTTTTTTTGTTTTTTTAGAGATAGGGTCTCACTATGTTGTCCAGACTACTCTCAAATTCTTGGCCTCAAGTGATCCTTTCACCTCAGCTTCCCAAAATGTTGAGAGATAGGGTCTCACTATGTTGTCCAGACTACTCTCAAATTCTTGGCCTCAAGTGATCCTCTCACCTCAGCTTCCCAAAATGTTGGAATTACACGCATGAGCCACTGCACTTGGCCCAACTACATTTGTATAAGACAAAAAATTTATTTATAAGTGTGTCTGTATATATATATATATATACACAAACATATATACATACTTATAAATGAATTTTCATTTACATATGTAAATAGATGTTTCATTTACATATGTAAATAGATGTTTCATTTACATATATTCACGTGTACATATTTACACATTACATATGTAAATATATGTAGTGTATAATATTTACATATTGTATATGTAAATATACTTTATGTATATAATTATTTGCTTATATAATACTTAAATATATTATTTACATATATAATATGTGTGTGTGTATGCATAGACACAGCCAAAACGTCAACTATAGTTGTTACTTTTACCTTTGTACTTACTAAATTTTCTGAAATAAACAGAAAATAAGAGGTACCATAAAAGCCACTGAAAATTTAATGTATATTTTAAGCACAAAAACCATAATCAATGTGTGTATGTGTGTTAATGTGTTTGTATGTGCAAAAAAACTTTTGTAATACCAAAGAAAAAATTCAGAAATCCTGAGGACAAATACAGAACCAAATAATTGCAACAGAAACTACTAAAACTCAATTAAGTGGACTCTTCAGCGAGTCTCAGCCGAAAGGAAGTCCCTGCTGAATAAGTAGGTTGGAGTGGGGTCTCAAGAGAGCAGCCCCTGCTGCTTCTAGCTGGTGACCGATGACACCACGGGCCAGGGCTCCTATCTGGATGCCAGCAGCTTCCCTCCTGTCCTCCTGTCCCTCTCCCTTGGCCCACAGGAAGGAGGAGGGGAGAGGGCGTTACCTCCAGGCAGGCCAGGTGCACGTCCTTCATGATGCAGCCAGCACTCGTCAGGACTTGCTGCTTCAGAAGCAGGCAGCTCAGCTCCAGCGTCGCCAGCCGGATCCTCCCATCTGCAGAGCACACCAGGGTAAGCCTTGCACGCCCAGGGTGGGGCGCCCTTAAACCCAAGACTCCTGCCTATCCACGTTGAGGTTAGCAGGTCAGATGACAGACCAACTGCTCATGGCTCCCAACATCCAGTGGGGACACAGAGGGAACCCCCCATGCCCAAACCATTCCCCATCAGTTAGAATTCAATGTTCTCCATCAAAACTACCTATACCAAATACTTCCCTCAAGTCCCTTTACTGACAGGGTGCAGGAAAAAGAGGGTGACTAAACACTGTTGAGGCCTGGAAAGTGGCCCTGCACCCCCACTTCCTTTAGAGAGCCGCCAGTCCCACTCTGGGTCATGTGATTTGGGTGGAGCTGGTCCTCCTTCCCCCTTCTAGGGTTGGGCACATCACCTGGCCAATTGGGGTGCTCCATATTCCGTTGGTCCCAGTGACTAGGTAAGAACCAGGCAAGGGAGCCAGTCAGAGCCAGTACGGCTCAACCTCACAATTTGCTGGAACTGCTGGGTTAAGAGAAATTCTCCTTGTGCTGGGCTGAGCAGAGGACCGTGGTGACGCCCTGAGGGGCACAAGCATTATAATCTACACCGGCCACCTCTTCACCCTTGCCAGCATTTTTAATCTTTGTAAAGTATTCTGCAAATATCACTTCGAGATCTCTCTTCCAACTAGACTGTTCAAATCTAAGTGTCTCCCGTAGAGTAAGTCTAGAGTCTCAGTGGAGAAGGGGCTAGCTGGAGGGGCTGGCATTTGTCTCGTCAACCCAGAAGATGGCAGAGGCCAAAGGTAGAAAAATACTGTTTAAGCCCCTGGATCCAGCTTTGCCTGAAGCCAGGCCTCAGCAGACTTTATAAGCTAACACAGCTTTGTCTGTTTGTATTGTTTAAGCCAGAGTGAGTCGGGTTTCTGTCAAGAGCAAGAGAGCTCCAACACAGCTTACTTACTATGCTATTACTTACTTACTACTGTGAGCCAGGCACAGTGCCGAGCACTTTATATAGCTCCTGAAAGAATCTCTATGAAAACCTATTGCAATGAGTGCTCGAAAGATTGAGGCTTAGAAAAGTGAAGTGACTTGTCCAAAGTCTCATAGCTGGGTAATGGTAGACTGCAGGTGCTCAGAATGCCAAAACCCGCATCTGGCATCTCTCCGAAAAGCATCTGTAACTGACTCAAGGACAACTGCTCTTATGCAAACTCCTCTGTGGGTCTTTCAAGTTTATTTCTGGTGAAAGGTCCCACTGTGGAGAGGAGGAGGTCTTCAGGCTATGCCTCTAAGGCCTTAGAAACATCAGAGACCACGATAGGTCATTGGGAAAAAACTAAAGGCAGATATACCCCTCTGCCCACCTCCCTGCCTGTCCCTTTGTTAATGCCTTGTAAGTCAGGTGAAAATAGGTGAGAAAAGGGGCTCTGCCTAAAAAATGAAAAAGCAGGCTGGGCGCGGTGGCTCACGCTTGTAATCCCAGCACTTTGGGAGGCCGAGGTGGGTGGATCATGAGGTCAGGAGTTCGAGACCAGTCTGGCCAACATAGTGAAATCCTGTCTCAACTAAAAACATAAAAAATTAGCTGGGTGCGGTAACGTGCACCTGTAATCCCAGCTACTCAGGAGGCTGAGGCAGAAGAATCGCGTGAACCTGGGACGCAGAGGTTGCGGTGAGCAGAGATCACTCCATTATACTCCAGCCCAGGTGACAGTGCGAGACTCCGTCTCAAAAAAAAAAAAAAAAGAAAAGAAAAGAAAAAGCGCTATCACAAAAAACAGGTCTTCCCAAACATAATACAAGCCCCAGGGATGACCAAGGACTGGGTGGTCTCGGCTCCATCGGCTCTCCTGGCCCCACCCCACTTAGCCCCAGCACTAGCGTAACCTCTCTTCAGCTGCCTCGTCCAAGTGACTTTTTCTTCAAGTGCATTCTCACTCCTGTTTCCATACCTACCCACAACTGTTGCTGGTAACAAAACTCTGTCTCCTACGTCTACTGGCCCTTTAAACCTTCGAACGTTCTCCCCTTGCTCCACTCTCAGCTTAGTTCTTTCTCATAATATCACCCTGGACCACCCAGAGATAGGGAGGTGGGGGCGACAAACATTGACAATCTCAGCAAAAGAAGGGCGGGGTGTGGAAGGAGAAGAAAGATGGTTACCAAGTGGCAGGGGGTGGGATGGCAAAAGGAGACCCAGAGCTAAAGACACAGTCCCAGCAGGCAGGAGGGCTGGCCCAGGATGCAGGGGTTGAGAGGCAGACGGAGAGGCTGGGATGGGCCCAGATTCTCAGAAGGCTCAGGCCTAGCACCCAGGGCTCAGGCTCCCAGTGGGGTCTGCTCCCTACAACTGCGTGGCCCTGTGGACAGACAACACCCCAAGTGGGCACCTGGCTGGGCAGCGTTGTTCATGATCCTGATGAGTCTTTCAGCCAGTGGGTGGTTGTAGGTGGTCTTCTCGGCCGCATTTGGCACAGGGAGCTGGATTCGCTCTAATTTTTCAGGATCCATGCCTGGAACAGAGGAGAAGGATGTAAGTGGAGGCCTCCTGACTACCCGACCTCCTCATACTGAAAGGTCCTGTAGAGTGGGGTTTCCTCAACTTCAGCCACATATGTTCCCTCTTGGTGATTTCTTTTCCTTTTTCTTTTTTTTAGTTTTTAGTAGAGACAGGGTTTTGTCATGTTTCCCAGGCTGGACTTGAACTCCTGGGCTTCCCCAAGTGCTGGGCCTCCCAAATTGCTGGGATTACCATTGTGAGCCACTGCGCCTGTCCCCTCTTGGCAACTGCTATCATGACTGGTTGCTGTTGGTGCCATAACTTATCGCAGAGCTCTCCATAAACTGAACTTACATAAATGTATTAAAACATACATTTTCTATTTCTTATAAATAGGAAATCAGGATTGATGCAATAATTGCCAGTAATAATTTTTAAAAATCAAAAAATGTTTTTACATTCTAGCCAATGACTTTTGACTGCCTACTCATGGTGGCCCAAGGCCTGATCTTTGTTAAAAAGGGAGGTTGGCAGGTACTTAATAGTGTTGGAGAGAAGCTAGCCCCAAATGGTGACATTCTCCCAGACATAGGGAAGGGAGCAGAAAAAGGGGACACCATCCCATAGCACAATTCACTGCCACTGTGTGCCAGGTCTGAGGGCCACCTGAGGCCACTCCCATATTATACACCTTCTATGCTTGGGGAAACCCAGGTCTAGAGAAAGACAGACTAGACACGAAGGAAATACAGTCATCCCCAACAATAGTGCCCTCAAGCTTTTAACGACAAACTCAAAAGCTGGGCCCCACCCTCAACACATGTAGGAGGAATCAAATTCTGAGCCAGGTGAGGCAGAGGCCACCCCTGCCCCTGAGGGTGACATTTGCAGAAAGACACTAAACTAAGACTTTCTTACAGAAAGGTGCACATATTAGGATGGCACAAAAGTAATTGCAGTTTTTGCCATTAAAAGCAATTGGAAAACCGCAATTACTTTTGTGCCAACCTAATAAAATGACACCAATACAGCAGAGATCTATCATTAAGAGGCAAGGGAATCATTTTTCCTCCAGTGAAAATTCAACAATTCTTCCTGCCAAAACTAACAGCATTTGAAAGATAAAAGATGAGATGGGGGTGGGGAAGGTAAGTGGGAAAGGAAAGAAGGAACAGGCAAGTGTGTGACTTTGAGCCCTGTTGTCATTTCTCCTAAAGCAGCACACAGGACCTGCAGTGACAGAAGACCTGTTAGGGCTACTAGAACAGTCCCTGCCTGGAGTAAGAGGTCTTCAAACCCCTTATCTGCTCATCTGACGTGGCTCTTGAAAAATACGCTTACAGAAACAAATATTTTGCTTGATCCAAGCTTGGAGAACTGAATGGATTATTTGTGCTTGGAAAACGTCTTTTCCTGTTACTCTACAAAAGGGGGAAAGGTGGCACTTCTCGGAACTCTTGAAATACGGTCCCTTGAGTACCAGATGACGCTTCATTTAGAACCTTGACAAAATAGTGGAAGATAGCACTGAACAGCTGATTGTCTGGATTCTAAGTAACTCCTGCACATGCACATTGATGT
Organism: Pongo abelii; assembly: GCF_028885655.2. Classification (NCBI taxonomy): domain Eukaryota; kingdom Metazoa; phylum Chordata; class Mammalia; order Primates; family Hominidae; genus Pongo; species Pongo abelii. The sequence goes on along the minus strand of NC_072003.2, from coordinate 12,356,456 downwards.
AATAAGCCATAACAATATATCTTGCTTTTCTGAATTCCTTCCAGCTCCCAGAAAGAGGCTAAGTCATACCAAGGAGATGACCTGGGTGAGGGATGGCCTAAAGGCTTGAGTAGGGTAGTAGTCTCTCTCATGCCCCAAAACGCCCCACAATTGTGGGTTTCCTCAAAAAATTTGATTGCAGTGAAAATTTAATTTGTGGCTTCTGTATCCCATGTTAATGCTAAATGTGTAACTCTGAAGGATTCTGGCTTATTGAATGGCAAGAAGAATGTCAATTGAATCTTTTTGGCATTTGTTTTTTCCAGAGATGTTAACACTGTCCTAACATCTCTCTACTCGTTAATTTCTGGCCCTTTGAGAACTGCCAGTCAGTGGTTCTGGGGTTGGGGGTGGGGAATAAAAGCTCCTCTGCGTCCCAGGTGCATTGCCCAACTTTATAACCCACCAGCAATCACTCCACTTTAGAGAGGACAGCAGAAAGGGCCTGGCTGCTCGCTCCTTCTAGAATGGGGCAGTGGCCACAGAACCACGGAAAGAGGCAAACTAGGACCAGGCCTTGAATTTCCACAGAGAGGTCCATTTTGTTTCTTTCCTATCATTGCCCCTCCATCTCCTTAGAATTTGTGGACAATGAGGAAATCTGGGGCAAGCTCTTTTCTTGCCAGGAAGAAAAGCGTCCCAAGATGATTTCGACTTTTCTCAACTCTCCATGACGGGAAGGTCCCAGAGGATAGAAACACTTCTCTCTGTACCAGATTCCAAGTCCAGCCCTTTCCTTTCGTGAGCAAGTTAAGGCCCAGAGTTGTTATGTTGTTTCCCCAAGGTCACAGAGCAAGTTAGAGACACAGCTCAAACCACCTTCAGATGATCCCGAAGGTGGGTCGGGTCCAGATGGGAAAGGGTGGCAGCACCCACACAGCCAGTCCACCAGGAGCACGCAGGGGGCCCGTCCTCTCGGGCTGACAACAGCCACCCCTCTGTGTCTCTGGGCTCACCCTCTCCTAGGGGGCAGCTGGGTACAGCAGGAATGAGAAGCCTAGCGGTGGGGTGCAGGAGGAACTTTGTTTTGATACTTTACCTCTTTGAACCTCAGTTTCCTCACCTGTGAAGTGGCAATAATTATGGTAACTACCCGCCCCACGACTGCTGTCAGGATCGAAAGAGAAAAAGCACTGTCACAGGCCAACAACTTTATCTCTCATTATTATGCACAAATGGGAATTTTTAGTTTGAGCACTGCTTAATGCATGGATGAGAATTTTTAGTTTGAGCATGACTTGATGTGTTTCCTTACCATTCGTGTTATAAAAGGAAAGTTAGGCTGGGCACGGTGGCTCACCTTTTTAATCCCAGCACTTTGGGAGGCCGAGGTGGGCAGATCACCTGAGGTCAGGAGTTTGAGATCAGCCTGGCCAACGTGGTGAAACCCCGTCTCTACTAACAATACAAAAATTAGCTGGGTGTGGTGGCACATGCCTGTAGTATCAGCTACTCGAGAGGCTCAGAAACGAGAATTGCTTGAACCCAGGAGGCGGAGGTTGCAGTGGGCTGAGACTGCACCACTGCAGTCCAGCCTGGGTGACAGAGCGAGACTCTTGTCTCAAAAAAAAAAAAAAAAAAAAAAAAAAAGGAAAATTAGAACAAAACAACAAAAGGATAAAACCTAACAAGAGCTAAATCAAGCTACAGACAGCCCAAAAGAGGCATGCTGAGCTGCTGGGGGCCCCTCTCAGGGGGCGAGCTGCTCAGGTTGGATCCTAAAGGATGAATAGGAGTTTGCCTTGAACTGGACAGGGAGGGCCAGGACTTGCCAAACCAAGGTGGGACTGCAGGGAGTGGAGCAGAGCCACGGAGGTCTGTGGGGGAGAGCCGGGGAGGGGGTGATGAGGTGGAGGATGGGGGAAGGGACAGGCAAGGCTTCGTGCCAGGATCCTGGAGGGTGATGCAGTGGAGGGGCCCAGGAGAGGCAGCTAGCGGGCCGTGACATGATCTGGTTGTGTCCTGGCTGACTAGGGTGGTTCCATTCCCCTGGCTGCTCCAAGTGGTCTCCATGCTTCCGGCCCTTTCCCCCAAACTGACCTGCTACTGCCATGCAGTCCATGTGAGGTAGATTTTACCACCAGCCCTGGGAGGCAGAGAGCAGAGGTGATTCCACACAGCACATGGCAACACTATATAACAGAAACCCCTCTGAACATCTCCCTTCTTTCCCCAAAGCTCCTTCTGGGCCAAGGGCCCCATTCTCTCTCCCCGCTCTTTTTCCCACCATGGCCTTTAAAATGCTCTCTGTGACTCCGAACTATCAAGTGTTTTCAAGGAGGCCTTATCATTTACCAAAATAGTCAAAACAAACAAACAACAACAAAATCACCAGTCTCTCTGGGGAAGGACAGAGTGTCTTTGGAAGGAAGGAGGAGAGGATTCTGCTAAGATGACAAGATTGCCTTCCCATGGTAAGCCCTGAAGAAATGGTGACCATCAGCCAGGCATATGATGTGGAATGCTTCATTTCATCCTCATGACATTCCATGAAGTGGCTAATATTATTTCCATTTTATCGATGAGGAAGCTGAGGCTCAAAAAAGACATGAACCTTGCCTGAGGTCATGTGGAGAGTGGAAAGCCCAGGCCTGAATGCAGCCATGTGGCTCTTATCTCCCTCCTGTCTGCCGTGTCCCATGATCCCTGCTGGTTCATGCTCTTTCCCTCCACCTTCCCAAGCTATGTATGTCATGTGATCTAGCGGTGTTCTTGGCACATACACAACAGTCCATACATTTTTGCTGAATTAATTTTTTAAAAAGTTAAGTAGTTTTGATCAAATTTCGGGCAGAAGATTAGACAAATCTCAAAATGAAGGGGAAACATACATAAAATAGAAGCCACCATATGACAGCTGTGCAGAAAAGCCCAACCATCACCCACACACAAAACATGCTAGACAGAAATACGACACTGTCAGCAGTTGGTTATCTTAAGGTGGTACAATCAAAGGCAAGTGAAAAAGCAACTTATTCTCATTTTTGTTTTCTATAACAATCAATGCATGACCATCACTGTACTTAGGATGGCATTTAATTTGTGGCGAACATTAGATTTAGGTTTAAGCCTCCTGCCTGAAACAACCTGGTGGCTGATGGTTCTGAGTGACTAAGGTCAATGCCACCGTGTAACAGGGGCGTGCATGTGAAAGGTAAGATGGCTCCTGTGTGCAAGGACACACACACAAACACACACACACACTCACACACAGACACTCATACACACACACATGCATACCCCATGGGTTTTGGTCACAGAAAGGCAGGTTTTGCTGCAAACCCAATAGCTTCTTTGCCAGTCATTTCCCTCTGACAGAAATAAACACTGTGGATAATATATTATCCTATTTGCTTCAACTCGTAAGTGCCTTGTGACAGACAAGTTCCAAAGAAACCCTGCTGCACTTCACGGGAGCACTAGCTCATTCTGGCTTCCAGCAGACCACATGTTCCCCGCTCCACCCACAGCCCTGCCTTAGGGGTCAGAGACTGAGCTGCCCACCGAGTCAGAACGGGTGTCCCCTGTCCACAGGGGTGGAGGGCGGAGCTCTCAACTAACTCATTCAAAGAATCCAAAACAGAAGGGAAGGGTATGGCCCCACAGTGTCAGTAACTCTTACTAAGCTTCCTTCTCAGTTCTGATATCTGGATTCTTCACCCTTAGTAGTAGCCCCCATTCAGGGTAAAGATGGAAAAGACCCAGACCAAAGATGCATAAGAATAATTAGACAGATCTGGATAAAGAGACCATGAGAACAGCAGGTAAACAAGGTTCAAACTTTTCAAAAACGTCTTTTGACCACACAAGGTCTCCTTGGCTGCAGTCACACAAGTATTACCAGCTTTGGAAGACTATAGACCAAAGATTTCGAAAGCTAACCAGATGTTGGGCCGATTTCCAATGTACTTCCAATTCTGGTTATGTGTCAGCCAAGATCCAAACTGACGTTGTGCAAGTTCTCTGCATGGCAAAAGCTTCCCTTTAGCCTATTACCTTTCAACCTTTTCCATATCTCTCATCCATGTTCCATTAACTTCTCAGCAAAACAAAACACAAAACACAAAGAGCCCAAGACTCCTTCTTCCTGGGTAAACAATGACAAATGGAGTGGCAGGAGTAGAAGGCTGGTCACTGAACTGGGGAACCTTCAAGATACAAAAGCTGTAAAACTCACCCCCATCCCTCCACCTCTGGCCCAGGACTCAGCAGACTTGATAGAAGAGCGAAGGCTGCATTTTCTATTACAGAAACAAACCAGAATTCATTATGTGGCCCAACTGAATCACAACAAGTGCCTGCCGCCAACCGGTCAACCCTTTCCACTGTGGGATATTCATTTCGGTGCAGCATCTAATCTATTATGATTTACTGGAAGGCCTGAGATCACATTTGGTTTTTATTAACGTGGCTTTTATGTTAAAATTGTCTATGAGGAAAAAATCTATGAGAAAGAGACCAGGTCACTTGGGGGCCTGATTTTGGGGGGTAAGGATCTGGAAAAGTGAGGCTGAAGGTCAAGTGCAGCCTGACCAGCTGCTGCGTAACCAAAAACCAATCACTCAACCAACCTCCACCAGCAAAGCCCCACCAAATGCAGACTCTGTGCTCAGAGGCCAGGACTGAGCATAAACCAGGTGGCAGCTCCCCCACCAGGCAGCTTCCCCAGGCACCTGGACCTCGGGGCACCGGACTTGAACTTTTCAGTTTCTTCTCCAAACCTACTCCAAGGCCCATGCTCGTTAGTTCTGGAAATGGCACTGCTGTTTGTCACACAAGGAAAGGAGTCAGGAACCTGAGCCTTACCCAGGCTCCTCCCTTCATGCCCCCTCCTTTCAAATCAATCAGAACCCCTCGCCCCTAGCCTAGTAACTCTCCTTGTCTCCTCATCCTAGTAAATGTACCCCCACCATTGCTCAAGCCAAATCGCAGGGGTCATCTGACTCGTCCCTTTCACTCGACCCCTACATCCAATCCATCAGCACGTCCTGGCTCTAGCGCTGAAATAATCACAAGTCCTTCCAGTTTCCTCCACTCCCCAGCCAGCAGCCTAATCCAATCCACATTATCTCGCCTGGACGACTGCAACAGCTTCTTAGCAAGTCTCTCGGTGTTCCCTCCTGCAACTCATCCCCACCCCCAGTCATCTACTTTCCATCTGGTAGCCAACGTTTCTTTTAAAAACTTCCATCTGACCACATCACCGTCCTACTTAAAAATTCTGTAGGGGTTTCCCACTGCACTTGGAAAAAAAATGGCAATTCCTTTTCAGGGCCTTCAAGGCCTTTTATGACCTGGCCCCTGCCTGCCTGGCCAGCCTCACCTTGGCCCACTTTCTGCTCCTACCCACCCCGGGGCCTCTGTACATGCTGCTCCCTTCGCCTGGAGCACTCTTGCCCCAGGTCTTTGCAGAGCTGGCTCCTTTTCACTCTCTGGGCTGTGGCTCTGCTGGTCCTTCCTCAGAGGAGCCCTCCCCGACCACCCTGACTAGCACCTAGTAACCCCTGCAGCACAACCACTGGGGCTTCCTCATCACTCCACCCTGTTCATTTCCTTCTACCATTTGTCACAGTCACAATTAGTCTTCTTGTTCCCTTCAGTGAGACTCATCTGGGCTTGTTTGAGTGCCTATGACAGGGCCTTGCCCTAGCAAGTGCTCAGCAAGTATCTGCTGAATGATAAGAAAGCCTCTCGGTTTCACCTCTCATCCCTCCCACCCGCTGGCTGAATTACTGCAAACCCGTTCTGAGAGGTGCAGAGTGGGTCAGCTCACTAACTGACCAACTGCCCCCCAGCAGCCCCACACGGCTCACAGGAACACAGTTCAGTTGCTGCCTGTGCCACCCCCTGCAGACTGGCTCCAGATGCCTGCCTCTCGGGACACCCTGCTGCCTTGGACATGCTGCCGCTCACCCTGGGGAACGGGCAGTGATCCGACGGATATGCCACAGGCTCTCATCCCCCTTCTTCCTCTGCCCTCTACCATAGCTCGGGTGTCCTCAGGAAACGGGTCCTCACTCCTGCGGGCAGAGTCCACGTTCACCACCAGGCAAGTGACCCTCTCTTGTGCTGGCTGACAGCCTCCTCGTAGGACTTTTCTGCCCAAGAATGACTGATGCTTTCTTGGGCAAGGGCCTGGGTTGGTCTGCCTGGAGTTTGTAGTCCCCATGTTGAGCACACTGCCTGGCACACAGCCGGTGCTCCACATGCATTTGCTGAATAACTAATTACATGAGGAAATTCATCAGAAACTGCAAGGCTATTCCTCCTGATCACTTAAGCCTCCAAGAGGCCTCTCCTGATTGCTCAGGCAGATGTAGTACCCTGTACCCTCAGCCTGCCCCACCACATTACCTACTTTTATTTTCACTGTGGCACTTCTCGCTACATGGGATTATTTTACTTGGTTACTAGTTTACTGTCTGTCTCCTCTAAGAGAATCCAGATTCCATGAAAGCATTTGTTTGGTTCACCAATGCATCCCCAATACTGACTGATCCCAGTGCCTGGCATCTAACAGGGGCTTACAAAATATTTGTTGGAAGAATGAATGAATCAATACATGAATAGCATTAGCAGAAAATGGAAGAAGGAATTCAATTTCCTTGAGTATACAGTTCTACTCTTCCAAGAAGAAATTCCCAAGAAAAAGAGGTAGGATGCGGGAACACAGGTGAGTGGTCTCTCCAGCACATAAGGTGGATGAAGGTGCACAGCAGCACATCTGGTAAGCCATGGCGTCTCTGCTCCCCGTAAAGGTCAGGGCTGCAGGGAGGAAGCCCATGGAGAACGCCAGTCACCCAGAAGATGAGGAGCTTGCCCACTGTCCCATGGAGCCTGGCATCTAAACCACACAGACAGCACCTTCTTTGCTGAAGCCCTGAGCTACAGGCTGCCAGGAAGAGATGGCTTTGGGGACGTGCCACATAGCTGAGCAGCAACCAATCAGCAAACTCTGGCTGAGCACTGACTGAGTGCCAGGCGGTAGGCTGGGTACTGCAGGGAGCACATGGTTTCTGCCTTCCAAGGCCTAGCAGTCCAGAATGGGAGAGAAAAAATACAGAGAAAAGGAGGCATTAAAAAGTGCTGCAGGAACTTCATGGAGATTAAAAAACATCTGGTCTTCCCAAGATGTTGTTATGAAAATGAAAAGACATGCCACAGACTTGGGGGAAATCATGGCTAAATGCCTCTGATAAAGGACTTGCATTCAAAATACATAAAGAACTCTCGAGGCTGAGGCGGGTGTATCACTTGAGGTCAGGAGTTCGAGACCAGTCTGGCCAACATGGCGAAAGCCCATCTCTACTAAAAATACAAAAATCAGCCGGGCGTGGTGGTGCACACCTGTAGTCCCAGCTACTCAGGAGGCTGAGGCAGGAGAATTGCTTGAACCTGGGAGGCGAAGGCTGTAGTGAGGCAAGATTGCACCATTGCATTCTGGCCTGGGCAACAGAGTGAGACTCCGTCTTAAAAGAAACAAAACAAAAAAACCCAAAAGTCTCGAAACACAACAATTTTTTTACTCAACTCAATTTAAAAAATGGGCTAAGGATTCGAAAAGACTCTTCACTAATGAAGACATGTATGGCAAAAGAAACACATGAAAAGACGTTCAATGTCATTAGGGAAAGGCAATTTAAGATCATAAGATACCACTGCAAACCTATTAGAATGGTGAAAACTAAAAAGGTGACCACACCAAATGTTGGAAAGGAAGTAAAGGAACTAGAACTCTTGTACACTGGTGATGGGATTAAAATTATACACGCATCTTGGAAAACAGTTTGGCAGTATCTTAAAATAAAAGCAAACATACACATATCTCCCATAATTATATGGGAACTATGATTCAGCCATTCCATTCCTAGGTATTTATCCAAGAGAAAAGAATGTATATGCTCATACAACTCTCTGTATGGGCATACATTGTATGGGGCCACACAAATGCTCACAGCAGCTTTGTTTGTAATAGTCCAAAACTGGAAACAACCCAAATTTCCATTAACAGATGAATGAATAAACTGTGGTATGTTCATACAACGGAATGTTACTCAGCAAGAAGAAATGAACTACAGATACACATAACATCGTGATGGATCTCAAAATAATTATGTGGATTGAAAGAAGCCACATGAAGAGGAGTACATGTTGCATGACTCTGTTTATACAAAATTTTAGAAAGTGCAAACTAATCTAGAATGACAGGAAGCAGATTGGTGTTACGTGGGGAGAGGGGTGTGGGAAGCAAGGGAGGGGCATGAGGAAATGTTTGGGATGCTGGATTATACACCGTCTTGATCATGGTGATGATTTCATGGGTATTCACATATGTCAAAACATCAAATTGTGCACCTTAAATATGTGCAGTTTATTGTTTATCAATTAGACTTCAATCAAACTTTTTCTTTAAAGGTGCTATGCTTCTGGCCAAGATGGACTGAATTTATCCTTCTAATTCAGGCAACTTAGAAAGCAAGACAATATATACAAAACAATGGTTATCAGACTCTGGATGAACAGGCAGCATACGAGAGAGATCCCTGAGAGAGAGAAGCACAAAGGTGGTAGCCCAGTGATTGCTCCAGCTTGCTATCCAGTGAGAGTATTCAGGCCTCAGCACAGGGACACAAAACCCAAAGACTGTGGTTCTCTCAGAGAAGGCAGAGTCTGGAGTTCAGGGAGATCAAGGGGTTAAAATTCATGGACAAGAGAAATGAAGAGAGAGCTGCAAAGAGAGAGCTCAGACATGTGCAGAGGGTTCCATTAGAACCTTGCTGTGCTCTGGTCTGTGTATGCACATGAAGAAAGGGAAAGACCTGCCAGAATGAAGCCTGTGGAGCAATTTCTGGAGCTCATACACGGCTGGCCAGTGTGGAGAGACCACCTCACCATGGGACACAGTAGAGTCTCAGAAGGGTAATGTCTCAGTAGTAGGGCGAAGTTAGTCCTAAACTAAAGGCTGTCTGGACCAGCTCTCACAGAGCTTAAAAGCAAGCCTCAAAAAAGGATCAAACCAACTCCAATTAACTGAACCATCAGCCCAAAAATATTTACAGGAAGAATCCAGCATCCAACTGTGTAAAAACCACAGTAACTGTCAACCAATCAAAAATGACCAGACATGCAAAAAATGGGGGAAGGAATCCAAAAGCAGGAGAAAAATCAATAAGAGAAACACAGCTAGAAATTATACACCTGACAAAACACAAGAAATCAAAAGGGAAATTGTATAAAATTTTAAGCTGAATGAACTTCATATGTTAAAATTTACTGGATGCAGGTAAAGCAGTGCTTACAGGAAAATTTATAGCATTAAAGTCATAGAGAAGAAAGGTTTAAAAATCAACAACTGGAAAGGGAATAGCCTGAGGGATATTTTTCTGATAATGAAACTGTACTATCTCCTGATTATGTGGTGTTCACACCTATTCATACATGTCCCAAAATTCACAGAATACAAAAATGAGTTAATTTTATGGTGTGTTAGTTTAAAAAAATAAGCTGATTTGCTTGAAAAATTAATGATCAAAGCTTCCTACAATGATTAAAATCAATAATTAAAGCTTCTTTTTTTTTTCCACAGCAGAGACAAGTGAACATCTATTTTTATGCCTTTCTTCCTATGTGTATTTCAAGTCTTTTTCAAAACAAGGCCCCAGGACTCTCCAGATTCAATTATGTCCTTGGGCTTCGTCGACTGCTGCAGGAGTCTTAGCGAGCCTTGTACAAATGCTAGAGTGACTCATTTATCAACATTAAACCCTAGGATAGATGCAACAGAGCAGGACTCCTTCCTCCATGGAATGTGCCGATTTCAGACGACGCAGCACCCAATGTAGAAAACGCTGGAATTTTTCCTTGGAACTAGACTGTAATGAGAGATGCTTGACATGAACATAAGCTACTGTCTTTTCTTTTCTTTTTTTTTGAGACGGAGTTTCGCTTGTTGCCCAGGCTGGAGTGCAATGGCGTGATCTCAGCTCACTGCAACTTCTGCCTCCCAGGTTTGAGCGATTCTCCTGCTTCAGCCTCCTGAGTAGCTGGGATTACAGCACGTGCCACCATGCCTGACTAATTTTTGTAATTTTAGTAGAGACGGCATTTCTCCATGTTGGTCAGGCTGGTCTCGAACTCCCAACCTCAGGTGATCGCCCACCTCAGCCTCCCAAAGTGTTGGGGTGTTGGGATTACGGGCGTGAACCACCACGCCCGGCCAGCTACTGTCTTTTCTTTGACCCTTCCTTTCCGGTTTTTGAAGATAGAGCAGGAAATAATCTTCTCTGAAGATACTTGATAAAAATTCCGAAAACAACAAAACACATGCTTCTACTTCATTGATAAAAAATTTACCGTAGTTTGGCACCTGGGTCTAGTTCAGCTGGCGGATCAGCTGATTGATGCGTGCACCCCGATAGCCAGGTGTGCCCATCTCCTTGAGGAAGCCCACTCTATTTGTGGTAGCATGATGGGCCACTGAGAGGTGGAAAGGGCGCAAGAACCATGAGATCTCCTGGAAATGCTTCCCTGGGAAGGCAATTTCATGAATGAGGTCTTCGAAGCAAATGATGCCAAACTTCCCCAGGTGCTCCTCAATCACTGTGTTGTCTGTCAGAGGGATGGTCTTATTCTTGACCTTGGCTTGTCCACGTTTCAAAATGAGTTCTCGGACAGACTTCAGGTTTGGAAATCCCCCGGTCACATAAGGTTCCACTATACGCAGCATTTTTAGATTCTGGGGGGTGACTTTTACAAAGACACCACTAAAAATTTTCTTTAGGCGAAGTCTTGCAATGGTTCTCTGCACCAGTAAACTCACGCCATCAATCCTTTCGATGCGTACAACAAAGGCCAAGGAATGTTTATCTGGCAATTCCAAGGCATGAGGTTTCACTTCTAGTCGTCTGAGATGCACCTTGTCACGTTTCTGCCGCCAGGAATCATGTAGGAATGATTCCAGTTGCTTAAACCTGAGCCCTTTTCCTTTCTTCTGCTCCTTCTTTGCCAAAAGTTCCTGCTTTACCTGGGTGGCTTTGAGGGCTTGATAAGCCTTCCTCTTTTTCAGGAGATTTTCTGGAACCAAAGGGATTTTTCTTTGCTCTTGCTCCGCCATCTTTCCAGTGGTGCACTACTGATCATGTGCAACCCCACCACATGGGGAAGACACCACAAGCTCTGTTTACTTGACCATAGAGACGTCTGTTCTAGCTCACGCTGGAGGACCCAGTCAGCGTTCACTTAGCTGCAGTGAGCCGTTGAGGTCCTGCTAACCCTGATTCCTGCCAAAAGTTGCACTGCTTCCAGGGTTTTTAGAGCCTGTGTCATTTTTAAAACCCAGCCCTTTTCTTGTAAGTTACAGTTTCATCACAAGCAGCTTGGCTGTGGACAATAAAGTGCTTCCCACAGTACCTAAACCTTCTTTATAAGAAGTTATAAAACAAAAAGTAAATTAAATTGGAAGCAGCAGAAGGTAAAAAAAAAACCAAACAAACATAAGAACAGAAATCAATAAAATCAAAAACAGCAGAACAACAGAGGGTAGCAATAAAATTAATAATCCTCTAGCCAAAATGATTAGGGAAAAAAATGAACACCTAGATTATTAATACCATGAATCAGAGAGGGACCATCACTACAGATCCTACAGATATTAAAAAGATAATAAAGGAATATCATAAAGTTTATACCAATAAATTTGACAGTTCAGATGAAATGACAAATTCCTTGAAAGACACAGGTTACCAAAGCTCACTCAAGAAGAAATACATAACCTTAAAAAGCCCTACACCTACTGAAGAAATTGAGTGGTTAAAAACCTTCCATCAAAGACAACTCCATATTCAGATGGCTTCACTGGTTTAAGGAACATTTAAAGAAGAAATAATACTACAAAAATTCCTCCAGAAAATCAAGGAGGAGAGAATATTTCTCAATTCATTCTATAAGGTGAGCATAACCCTGATAGCAAAACCAGACAAGAGAATTACAAGAAGACTACAGACCAGTATCAGTCATGAACATAGATGCAAAAATCCTTAATATCTATGATTTGCTATGATTTGCTCACACATTGATAAAAAAGAATGGCAGTTCTCTATGGATGTGAACTCATGTGCTGAAATATGATGATATGAGCAGAGCAAGGTAGAAAGCACAATATGGGTATCTCCATTTACAGCTAAGTGGGCAGTCATACAAATAAAACCATATATACTCCTACTTGGGTTTGTTTGGCTATCTTTAAAAAGACACAAGAGAAACCAGTAGCAGAAACTGCCTTTGAAGAGGAGAGCTGGGGTCAAAGGTGGGAGATTTTTTTTCACTATATACTCTTCTGCCACCAATCAACTTATTTATCATGATTAATGATTTAAGAACACATAAACTTAGTTATATCATTCATGTTCTAATGCCTCTAGCCATAGGCTATCTTAGTTAAACCCAACTCTATCTACTCCCCAATAAGCTTATAAAAAACCTACTAAAACATCACTTGATTTTTTTACTATGCCAAGCCTAGCTCTTGGCAGGGGTTAGAAGGAATATTCCTGAATTCTTCTTTGAAGAGATTCTGATGTGGAGGTTTCAGAACATGCCGATGTCAAGCCAGGTGAGGCAAACAACAGTAACTATTCCCAGGGGTCGGCAGCAAGGCGGTGAATGAATGAATCCTGACAAAACCTGTCGACCCCATGGGAGTTTGATCCTGGCCAAGCAGCCTTAATAGGGGAAGCCAGAGAACCACACCTTTCTTCAGAAAGGAAACCTACGCTTCCACAAAGTCCACCCAGGGTCTATTTCAGCTCTGAACCCAGAATAAGAACCCCAAGTGTTATAAATAGCAAAACCAAGATTACAATTTGACTGATTTCAGTTCTGATGTTAGGAAAGAGGTCGGATGCTAAGTCAGTTGTAAATCAAGAGGTCAAAAGAAAACCACAGGGTGAATATAGTCATCCTGGGTTAGGCAGTCAAGCCACCTTCCTCCATATTGCCTGAATAACCAATTCCTGTGGCTTCAGTTGGTAGAAAAGCACCTGAGAAATTCTAACGAAGCTAAAGAGGAGCGGGAGTCAAAACCAAAAAGGACCACCAAAACCAGAAAGGAAATTCTGTACAGAGAGCACCTTTCTTTGTCCTCCATGCAGCAGACGGGAAGGATGCTATGCGTCTGCAGGGCCCAGCGAGGAAGTCAGGCAAGGCAAGGGTGCTTACCTTTATTATGAGACATGGCATAGAGGAGGCAGAGCACGAACAGGGCATGGTAATCATCATCTGGGCTGTCCAGCGCATGGTACACCATATCCAGGAAGGGTCTGGAAAAGAGGAGGGGCATCTATGAGCCTCATGGTGCACATGGGTGAACACCTCCCCTCTCTAACCTGCACATGGGGTGCTAGCTGCGTTTGACACAGCTCTTTAGGCCACAACTCTGTGCCTGGTCCAGCACCACGCACTGAGGACACAGACAAATGAGAGACAGGCTCTGCCTGGGAAAGGTGCTATCCAGAGGGGAACCTGACCAAGGAACAGACTGCTTGCTTAGTCACACAACAATCATTCACCAGGTATTCCAGACACAGGGAATCAATTATACAAACTCCCCACACCAAAGCTCCCGTGTCAGCTGGTAGAGACAGAACAAATAGACATCAACGCAAAGTGATGTGTGTCACAAGCCAATGAAGAAAACGGGACAGTGTGATGTCACACAAGGCACAAACAACAATCCAAACAAGTTCAAGAACATGAGCCCTAGTGCCAGACTGGCCGGGTTCAAATTCTAATTCTGCCTCTTCTTAGCTTTTTATTCAGCAAACCCTTGGGCAAGTCACATAAAACCTCTCTATTTCCCCATCTGTATGGGGTGGAGTCCAACCTTGCAGGATTATTGTGAGGATTCAAGTGCAATGAAGACTGAAAAGCATTTAGCACAGGGCCAGGCACTGTGGACGGTGCCAATGCATGGGAGCTGCTATTTGATTTCTATTTTTAATATATCAAGGGCACTACTTCATGATTTCACTTTGGCAGGGTCCTGACCCAGCAATTTCTCAGGCCGACTTTCTCTGACTGCGAAGAATCGATAGTGAGGTCTCTCACCTCTGATGCTTTGTGGGTGAGATCTGTAGAGAGGCTGCAAATATCGGAAACGGCACATCCCAAATGCTGCCTTTCCAGGTGAAGGGCCTCACAGAAAAATACTCTTCAACACCGGGAGAATAGAATATGCACAGGTCTGGCCCACAGGCCAGAGGCTCTGATCCACAGACTGTCTGTGGCTGCCCCCTCTGAATGCCAGGCTGAGGTCAAGAGAAAAGAGCACCTTCATGAGTGACCAAGGGCACATTTAATTTCTGGAAGGACACCCAAGCTCCAATGAACATTGGATGCCTATGGGGAGTGAAAGGTGACTGTGGAGAAACAGGGAGTGTTCACTATATAACCTTTGACACAGTTTTGAATTTTTGACTCTATACATGTATCTCTAACACAAAATATTTCATTGAAAAATGCAAAAAAAAAAGTAGGAAAAATGTACTTGTCATAACATTTCAAACACACACATGACACACAAAAACTAAAAAAAAAAAAAAGAAAATCTTAAAGGGGACATTTATGTTCCATCCCCATTTCTCCACAGCCCCAGATAGGGCACCACCTTTCAGATGTGTTAACAGTTTTGCCATGTGTAGATTTGGGTTTTGAAAGCCTCCAGCAATAACACTTTCAAACTTAGGAGTAGGATAACATTTTCTTGTAAATCAGCTGCTTGAAATTTGGATTATATTTTCATTTGGGAATAATATGAATAACCAAATGCCAATAGCTGGGTGGGTACCATCTTTTATGAGATGAAGTATCATAAAACCATTAAGCGTTTTGTTTACACAGGGTAGAATAAGGTGAAAAGTTTGCTTGGGAGTTGATATTAGATGGAAAAAAAGGAGGAATACAAAATTATAGACACAATACGGTCCAAGCTTCTGGGAGAAGGGAGGGTGAAATTCCCAGAAAGTTCACATTGGAAAAAAAAAAAAACTGGTAAAAAATAACCAGAATGGTAGTCCCACTGACTTTGAATGCTAGCAATGAAGACTTTTTTCCCCCTCTTTACGCTTTTCAAGATTTTGCATACTTTCATAATTTTAAACTTTTTTTTTAAGAAAAGAAACAATGTTTTGAAAGCTTTAAGTTTCTTAGGCCTATATATATATATATATATATATATATATATATATATATATATATATATTTTTTTTTTTTTGAGATGGAATCTCGCTCTGTTGCCCAGGCTGGAGTGCAGTGGCGTGATCTTGGCTCACTGCAAGCTCCGCCTCCTGGGTTCATGCCATTCTCCTGCCTCAGCCTCCTGAGTAGCTGGAACCACAGGCACCCGCCACCACGCCCAGCTAATTTTTTGTATTTTTAGTAGAGATGGGGTTTCACTGTGTTAGCCAGGATGGTCTTGATCTCCTGACCTCGTGATCTGCCCACCTTGGCCTCCCAAAGTGCTGGGATTACAGGCGTGAGCCACTGCGCCCTGCCCCAGTGCAGATAGAGCCCATAATATATGGGGAATATAAAAACAGTCTGTTTTTTACCATGCTGCTTCTTGGGGCAAGTGGACCAATGACAAAATCCAATTCACAGCCTAGAGAACAAACGGCCACCTTCCCTCCCACTCCCTGCCTCCCCACCTCCCTGCCAGGAAGTGGGGGCACAGAGGGCACTGGCAGTTTCTTACAAACTGCAACTTGATACCCTAACAAAGGAGAAAGCCGCTCTCCACCTGGGTCAGTCTCTATCCCGGCATTCAGTCTCAGAGTCTAGCAGAGATCTGGCCCAGAGGTTCCCAGGCCTGCATGCGGCCTAACTCAAGGCAAGTGAATCAGCTTCCATTAGAAGCCATGTGCTTCAAGATGCCCAAAGTTAAGAAACAATCTCAATCAACTCTAAGAAAACCCTTCTCTTCATCAAAATTCAGAAAAAAAGAAGTCATCAACCCCAATATTCAAACATAACATTTGGGTCTGTTTTTTTAACCCTTTTTTTGGTGATGGGAGGAATACATGGGTGTTTTTCTTCCATTAGCTAAGCTACAGTATTACCATACTATGAAAAGTATGTTCTCTGTTTCCATTTATCAAATCCTAAGGAACTGAACACATCATGACAGTATTCACCTAAAAGCAGCAGCTGATATTCTTTGAGAGAGAGTCTCATTCTGTTGCCCAGGCTGGAGTGCAGTGGTGCAATCATAGTGCATTGCAGCCTTGACATCTCTGGCTTAAGCAATCTCCCATCTCAGCCTCTCAAGTAGCCGGGACTACAGGCACCTGCCACCACGCCCGACTAATTTTTTAATTTTTTTGTAAAGATGGGGTCTCACTATGTGACTAGGCCAGTCACAAACTCCTGGGTTCAAGTGATCCTCCCGCTGTGGCCTCCCAAAGTGCTGGGATTTCAGGTGTGAACAACCATGCCTGGCCTGATCGTCTATTAAGCAGATACCTCTTCCTTTGTTTAAGCACCACCCCACTACTGGTTATTTGGGGCTCTTCTAATTATTTATAGTCTAAAGAATGTTGTGCCAAGCTTGTCCCCAACCTTCTGTGTTTAGAATTACTTCCTTATTTTTCAGAGCTTTGGGAGTTACATTTTTTGCTGTGAAGCAAAATCTAAAAGGTCTTTGTACTCCATTGTTTTTTTATTTAGCAAAAACTAAAAATGGCTCCCTTGCACATCTGATAAAAATTAATCCCATCTGTGAAGTCATTGAAACATTTGCCAAGCAAAGAGACAAATAAGATGTGGAGGAAAAAAATTAGTGGAATTCACATCTTCACTTGAAGTTGGATTACTAAAGAGGATGGGGGGCCGTGTGTATTTCCACCACCCCTCCCTAGGGGCTGAGGAAGTGAATGCCTCGCAGGCTGACAGAGAAATCCTGGTGTGGTGCATTTATGAACAGGAAGGTAGTGCTAATCAGGAGGCTGTTGAAGGGGTCTGTGCAGTGGGACTGCGAGACAAGGAAATAACTCTGAAATGAGGAAGCCCAGCTACCAGCTCCCAGCATACGCTGAGAGTAGCCTTCCCTCCAATCCCATCGTGGAGGGGCTGGTGCTATGGCAAGGTTCCAGGAAATGTGGGGTCACCCAGGCTTAAGAAGATGTAGCTACAGATGGCCATTGATGAAATGAACAATCAGGCCAAAAGTCAAAGGTGGATGGCAGCCCCAACTCATGCGGCCGAGTCAAGAGGGCAGGCCCTATAGATGCGGTATGTGTACGTGTGTGCGGGGCAGGGAATGAACCAGGCAGGGAGATCCAAGCCCAGCTACTGAGGGGATCCTTCCTCGGAGCAGCAGAGCATTTCTAGGAGCAGCCAGTGTGAAGCAACCCATATCCTTTAGACAGAGCCAAGCTCCAAAGTGCCAGGAGTGGGGCAGGGAGAGTTGCGCTATCCTGGCGAATCTCTTTGCAAGGGAGTGAGCATTACAGTGCTGAGTGATGGCTCTGCCTCCATGCCTCCGGGTGGCCAGAGCTGGAGAAGCAGGGAAAGAAAGGGAGGCAGCATGGTCGGGCTGAGGGACAGAAGAGGCTCTGGCCCTAGGGCTCAACCTCCCCACTGAGCCCTCTCCTCCTCCCTGAGAGAGCATTCAGCATCGGCCTCTCGGGCAGCTACCTGCTCCACTGCGCGCTCTCGGAGCAGGTGGCGGCGGCGCTCTTCTCCTCGTCCGTGGTGTTCTGCTCCTGCACAGAGGTGCTGGCGGCCAGCTCTGAGAGCTTGCTACGCTCCATGATCACCATCTCGATCTCTGGAAGCCAAAATGGAGACTGGGATGAGTCCAGACAGCTTTTCAGCCCTAGATTTATACACATGCTCATGTTGGAGAATAAATATGCATAAATGACTCCAAACACATCAAGCACATGTCCGACAGCAGTGACCTGAACACCAGCGACACACTGGGGTGGAAATAAGACCGAGGCCAGAGCCTCTCTTTCCATTCATCACGGCAACACCAAGAAACGTGTTCCTGTCTTTGACAACAAAACACAAATTGCAATTATTTATTCTATTTCAAGAGTTTAAAATGGTCTTTACTTTATTGATACCACATTTCCTTCCCAAAGGATTTGAGGCAGCTGAGAAGATATGATACGTGGTTGATAAACATAATCAACCTCACTGACAATATTCTAAAGCTCCTTACATTTTTTTTTTTTTTTTTTTTTGAGACGGAGTCTTGCTCTTGTCACCCAGGCTGGAGGGCAGTGGCGTGATCTCAGCTCACTGCTACCTCCGCCTCCAGGGTTCAAGTGATTCTCCTGTCTCAGCCTCCTGAGTAGCTAGGATTACAGGTGCCCGACACCACACCCAGCTAATTTTTGTATTTTTAGTAGATACAGGGTTTCGCCACGTTGGCCAGGCTGCTCTCGAACTCCTGACCTCAGGTGATCCGCCCACCTCGGCCTCGCAAAGTGTTGGGATTACAGGCGTCAGCCACTGTGCCTGGCCTAAAGCTGCTTACATTTTTAATAGAAAGCTCTGATGTGACTGAAGCCTTTTGTTTTCCTCTTCTACATACAACTTCCGGAAGGCAGAGAGAGATTAGGAACCTCATTTTTTCTCCCCATTAAACAAGGGTAACCTGTAGCAATCAACTTAAGCATGGTGTGCATTTTTATTTTTCAGAAAAAGTTATGAACCACCAAAGAAAACATCTTGAATTAAAGATGGATGAGGGTTGGGCTTTATGGTGTCCCCATCAGCGTTCTTGGCTGTGTGGGCGTGGACTTTCAAACAGTCAGCCCTCGGAACTCAGAGTTCACATCTTTTTCCCCACCTTTGGGAGACATACAGGGGGTTAAAAGAGATGACAAAATGTGAACCTGCACTTCTGTTTCCAGAGGGATGTGAACACATACCTTGGGCTCAGACACAGCCTCTGCCATGCTCTCCCTCCCCCCTGGGTCATGCAGGGACCTCTGCCACCTCTTCTGCCACCCTAGTGTATTCTCCACACAAACCCAAGCGATTTTAATGAAATTAGCTCATGTCACTCCTCTGTTCAAAACTCCCAGTGCCTACCCATCACTCTCAAGATGAAATCCAAACACACGGCCTGGCCCCGGTCCACCTCTGACCTTACCTCCCGGCCATCCCTGCCTGGCTGGCTCACGCTGCTCCAGCTGTGCTGGGCTTCTCACTATCTCTTGAACGTCCCAAGCTTGTCTCTATTTTTTTTTTTTTTTTTTTCTGGGATGGAGTCTTGCTCTGTCACCCAGGCTGGAGTGCAGTAGCATGATCTCGGCTCACTGCAAGCTCCGCCTCCCGGGTTCACGCTGCCATTCTCCTGCCTCAACCTCCTGAGTAGCTGGGACTACAGGCGCCCACCACTACACCCAGCTAATCTTTTGTATTTTTATTACAGACAGAGTTTCACCGTGTTAGCCAGGATGGTCTCCATCTCCTGACCTCAGGATCCACCCGTCTCGGCCTCCCAAAGTGCTGGGATTACAGGCGTGAGCTACCGCGCCTGGCCCAAGCTTGTTTCTATCCAAGGATCTTTACACAGTAATTTCCTCTGCCTGGAAGGCTCTCACACCAGGTCTCTCCCAGCCAGGTGTGACCGGGATGCATCATTCAAGGCTCAGCTCACATGTTGCCTCCATGGAGACATCTTCCTGGATGCCCTCTTTACCTGTTTTGTTTTTGTTTTTGTTTTTTGAGACAGGGTCTTGCTCTGTCACCCAGGCTAGAGTGCAGTGGTGTGATCATGGCTCACTGTAGCCTTGACCACCTGGGCTCCCGAGTAGCTAGGAACATAGGTACATGCCACCACACCCAGCTAATTTTTTAATTTTTGTAGAGATGGGGTCTCACTGTGTTGCCCAGGCTGGTCTCAAACTTCTGAGCTCAAATGATCCTCTCACCTTGGCCTCCCAAAGTGCTGGGATTATAGGCGTGAGCCACTGCACCGGCCTTCACCTGCCTTTTTTTTTTTTATACCTCTTTAAAAATTATTATTAACTAAACTAAACTCTACACTTTTGGCAGATTTCATTAGTTTTTCTCAATGTCTTTTTTCTGTTCCAGGATCCCTTTTACATTGAGTCCTCATTCTTAGGTTCCTCTGGATGTGACGTTTCTCAGACTGTCCTTGCTTGTGATGACCTGGACATTTTGAGGAGTACTAGTCAGGCATTCTCGAGAGTCCATCAATCTGGGTTTGTCCAATGTCTTTCTGCTATTTAGACTGGGGTTACAGGTTTTGAGGAGGAGGACCCCAGAGGGGAAATCCCCTTCTCATCACATCCTATCAGGGCACATACTATCAATATGACATAACTGTTGATGTTAATCTCCAATACTTGGCCAAGCTAACGTTCATCAGCTTTCGCCACTGTGAAGTCACTTTTCCTCCTCCTTCCATACCATACTCTGTGGAAGAAAGTCAGTAAACACAGGCCACACTTAGAGAATGGGGTATTAGGTTCTGAAACCTCTTTGCATATCTCCATAAATTATTCGGCATTCTTCTGTAGAGGAGATTTGTCCTTCCTCCCCCTTATCTTGATTTTACTTAATAATAATAGCATTTATTGCAACTTGGCTCTTACATTCTCTATTGTTTTGCTTCTTTACTGTCTGCCTTCCTCCACTAGAACAGGGGTTTTGTAGCTGTCTTATGTGTCTTGTTCTCCACTGTCTAATCCAGTGTCTGGCACAGAGTAGGCACACAGTAAGTATCTCTTGAAGTGATAAATGAATGACTGCTCTAGCCCAACACGAGATGTTTTGGCAGCAGGTCCGGGTGGCAATGATTCATGGTGGCTGCGATCTGAGGCGGGGTGGGCCAATCCCCGACAAAGTCTGTGATCAACGTGGGCACAAAGTGTTCTCGTGGGGAGATATCTCATGCCCCATGATATATCTCCCCAGACTGTTAGGCATGACTGTACCTGCAGGCACCCCTTGGCATGGAGGAGCACCCCCTCCCCCATATTCACATGGGCCCTGGCCCTATGTGAGCCACTCCCACCATCCTCCTTCCCACCCATCTGATCTGAAGTCAGATGCCAAAGATCAGAGTCTCCCACAGGGTGGGTCCCATCACACAGGTGGCGGCCAACAGTGCTTTCTAAGTGGTGTGTGGACAAATGCTTTGTTTGCATAGTTTTGTACTTATTTCATTGTGCATAGGAAGAAAATTCTAGCTGCACAGAAAGCCTCCTGTGGATATTAGTGCTTAGAATAAGGCTAAATTTTGGGAAAAAACCAAGTGAATCAATTCAAAGAAAGCTATCCAGTAAACAGCAGAGCAAACAGTACACAGATATGGCCAAGAGCTGGAATGTGGGCTGGGTGTGGAGGCTTATGCCTGTAATCCTAGCATTTTGGGAGGCCGAGGCAGGAGGATCCCTTGAGGTCAGGAGTTCAAGATCAGCCTGGCCAACATGGTGAAACCTATCACAAAAATTAGCCGGGTGTGGTGGCGGGCACCTGTAATCCCAACTACTCGGGAGGCTGAGGCATGAGAATCGCTTGAACCCAGGAGGTGGGGGTTGCAGTGAGCCAAGATTGGGCCACTGCTCTCCAGCCTGGGTGACAGAGTGAGACTCTGTTTCAAAAAAAAAAAAAAAAGAAAAGAAAAAGTAAAAAAAAGAGCTCGAATGTGGTGCAGACTGCTGTCTGGGAAACATTACCCTTTCCTTTCTCCCATATTCACCTCCACCAGCCTCCTTCAGACACCTAGTGCCTTTCAACTACCCTGGTCATCTCCAAAGTGGGTATGGACCTCAGTGGGCATGCAAGATGATTCCCTAGGCAGGTCTTTCAATGCTTCTCATCTTTTAAAATCTATTTTGTTTTATACTGTCCATAATACTAGCACGATCATATGATATATAATTTATAATAAATTTTTACACATATTTGGGAGATGTATGCTTAAATGTCATATGTATATGTTTGCTTGTGTTTACTAACAAGGCTTGCCATCAGACATCTGAAGACTCCCAAGCAAGCCTGTGAGGCCAGCCTCCTCCTCGTCTCCCAGCCTCTGGCCTCTGTCCTGTGAGGCAGAGGACGTGGCATAGGCCCACCTCCCCTACAGCTGCAAGTTCTCCTTCCCCAGGCTCAGCTCTGCCCTGCTTGGTTGACACAGTGGGAACTCAGCTCCAAGTACTTCCTAAGGTTACAGGGCCAAGCCCCAGTGCCCTGGCCTGGAGGCCAAGCTTTGTGACGTAGTTGTCCCCTTTCTGGCTTAATCTCGTTGGACACCAGAAGAATTCCAGAGCAGAGAAGAGGGTGAAGACAATTCAGCACCAGGCTCATCCGACTTTTTTTTTTTAAGCAGCTGAATACTAATTTGAAGGACAATTTTCCAGGGCATCCCACCAGAGTCAGCAGATGAGCGCAGAGCTGCTCCAGGAAAGGGTGGAGGGCATCAAATGCCTCTGACTGCTGTGGGCTCCCTCGTGTACTCCACAGAGGCCCCTTTCTGGAATTCTATGCCTTCACACAAAAGTGCTTGAAAACCACCAGCTGGTCCAACCCTGGATATTGAATATGAGTGCACAGAAACCCAGAAGTGCAATGACTCTTAACACAACTGGAAATGCAGCAGCAAAGCCAGGACCGCTCCCCCTTCCTCAGCCCCAACCCCCATGTCACATCTTGGCGCAGAACCAGGCCCACATGCGCCTCTCCACACAAAATGGGATTTCCAAACCCTGGCTGTGACACCTGTGCCCGCTGCTGCACCTCACAGTCCTCATCCAGCTAGCACAGCTGTAGAGTGAGTGGCTCTCCTTAATTTTCTAGATGAATGCAGATCAGATCTTCAAATGTCAAGGAAAGGTTTCTTGCTCTTCTTTTTGATAGTTTTATCCAAACAACCCTTATAGATACTGAAACAACCCTTATAGGTCTGCCAATTCCCTGAAGCTCTATGCAAAGTGCTACGTGGGCATGGGACCAGTTGGTAGCAGGTTTCTGGGGGAAAGGGCTCCCCAGATTCTCACTGCTCTAAAGTGAGTACCATCTTTAGAAGAGGATATCAAAGAGGACTTGACCTCTCCTGATGATCAGGGTCACAGGGAACCCCCTCATAGTGCTACACCTGAAGTTGGCATGGTTTTGTGCCACTCCGGGCCCCAACTCCAGTTGTCCCTGCTGTCACTGGCCAGCCTCCCTCCCAAGGTGCAGGCGCCACACTGCTGCCACCAAGGAAAGCAGCTCAGTAGGCTATGTGGATACAGAGTTCCACCTATGGTCCCCAAGGCTGGGACTGAGGCACTGAGGCTGGATTCCCAGGGTACTCTGACTGAACCTCAGTTATGATACTATTTGGAGTTTGAAGGGACTGAAGCAATAGTTTAGCCCATTTTGCTCAAACTTCAGTTATTTGTTTGCTTTTATGATTTCTGTCATGTCTCTGTGTTACCTGTACTTTCATTTTATTTGAACTATTACTTTTTTTTTTCACTTAAATACAGCTTAAAAGGAAAGTTTAAATCACCATTATACTCTACAACCTAGCAGCCCACTTGTAGGTATTTCTCCGCAAGACACACTTCTGGAAGTATGAAAATGCACACGCACAAGGATATTTACCGTAGTATTATTTGCAATTACAAAATACTGGAAACTACCTAAATGCCCAGGCATAACAGACCGATGGAATCAACTATGGTACATACACACAGCGAAGCTGTGAAAAGGAATGAAGAAGATCTGAGAACTGATACGGAGTAATTTCCGGAGATGTTGCTAACTGGAAGGAACACATATGCTACCCTGTATGTAAGAAAGGAAAAGAAGAAAACATACACAAATCTGCTTATTTTTATAGAAAGAAACACAGGAAGGAGACTTCAGTACACAATCAAGTTGGTTATCTATAAGAGATGGCAGGAATGAAATAAAAGGATGTGGAAGGGAGGAAGGATACTTCAGTTTGCTAATATTCCATGCATTTTTAAAATGAAATTTAAATCAATGAGAATGAGAAGGAAGAAGCCTAAACTGGAAATTTTAAAAAAGAATCCAAATTTCTTATTCTTCTTATTTTTTTTGAGACAGAGTCTCACTCTGTTGCCCAGGCTGGAGTGCAGTGGTATGATCTCAGCTCACTACAACTTCTGCCTCCCAAGTTCAAGCAATTCTCCTGCCTCAGCCTCCCAAGTAGCTAGGATTACAGGTGTGTGCCACCATGCCTGGCTCATTTTTGTATTTTTATTTATTTATTTATTTATTTATTTTTGAGACAGAGTCTCACTCCATCGCCTAGGCTGGAGTGCAGTGGCGTGATCCTGGCTCACTGCAACCTCTGCCTCCCGATCTAACGGGGTTCTCCAGCCTCAGCCTCCCAAATAGCTGGGACTACAGGTACGCATCACCATGCCTGGCTAATTTTTTTGTATTTTTAGTAGAGACAGGGCTCCACCATGTTGGTCAGGCTGGTCTTGAACTCCTGACCTCAAATGATCTGCCTGCCTTGGCCTCCCAAAGTGCTGGGATTACAGGTGTGAGCCAGCACACCTGGCCTCATTTTTGTATTTTTAGCACAGATGGGGTTTTACCATGTTGGCCAGGCTGGTCTCAAACTCTTGACTTCAAATGATCCGCCCACCTCAGCCTCCCAAAGTGGTGGGATTACAGGTGTGAGCCACCATGCCTGGCCTGAATCCAAATTTATTTTAAACGAATACCAAATCCACTCTGAATGGGGAAAGGAAGGATGCTCAGACTAATCCAAGTAGCTTATAAACACAATACAGCAGATCTTTGAATAACATCATTTCATTCAACATTGTTGCATTATAACATGGATGAGGATAAAAAGAAAAAAACTGATTCCCAGTCCCGGCCACTGTCTATGTGGAGTCTGCATGTTCTCGCCATGTCTGCATGGGTTTTTGCCATGTATTCTGGTTTCCTCCCTCATCCCAGAGATGTACATGTTAGGTTCCCTGGCATGTCTATACAGGCGCAGTCTGAGTGAGTGTGGGCGCATGTGAGTTTGCCCTGTGACACGATGGTGCCCTGTCCAGAGCTGGCTCCCATCTGGCGTCCTGAGGTACCCAGGCTCCGGTCATACAAGATCCTAAACTGGAAATATGCGAGTTGGAAAATAAATGAATACAAATGATTGTCAAATAACAATTCATAAAGTAGACAATAATGCAAATGCATGACAATAAATGATGTGGTATGAAAGCATTCAGCAAGCCTACCAGATTTGTGATTGTTTTTGAACCTCGTGCAGGCAGGAGATGCTCCTTATGATTTTTCACTTTGCAAACATTTATTCCTTGATTTAACCCACCACCACCATGACTGCTGTTCATTCATTAATTCACCAAAAATTGGGTAAGTAATTATCTTACGTGTTTTCATAAATCTTTTTTTTTTTTTGAGACGGAGCCTCACTCTGTTGCCCAGGCTGGACTGCAGTGGCGTGATCTCGGCTCACCACAAGCTCTGCCTCCCGGGTTCACGCCATTCTCCTGCCTCAGCCTCCCGAGTAGCTGGGACTACAGGCACGTGCCATTCCGCCTGGCTAATTTTTTGTAGTTTTAGTAGAGACAGGGTTTCACCATATTAGCCAGGATCGTCTCGATCTCCTGACCTCATGATCCGCCCACCTTGGCCTCCCAAAGCGCTGGGATTACAGGCGTAAGCCACCACGCCTGGCCCATAAATCTTTCTTAAGTGTATGTACAGCTCACATTTATTTCAATGTTTAATGCTACGAGAGTTTTGGGCCTTTACTTAGAAGTTAGATATGTTTTCGTGACCAGAAGTATGCCACATGAACTTAACTCCTGTTGATATCAACTCACCTATGGTAAAATTGGTTTCTTTATACATCATTTCCCTTAAGGTCACAGTTTCTAAGAACCTATCCATGATGTTAAGTGAGGACTTAGTGTGCTCAGCTATATATCCTCTATTTGGGGATAAGTAAAGTATTGGGGTAGGCATGGGGGAGGGAAAATTGCAAAAACATCCTGAACTGCTTTTTAAGCAATAAACAACTCTAAGTGAAGCAATTCTGAAGCTTTTAGATGCATTATAGGATTGGGCAAATCAGTGAGTAGATGTTGTTAAGAGTCAGGGCTCTCAGTGTACAAGAAGAAACATGCAAATCTAAGATGGGAGAGGACAAGAAAAGAAACCCTGTAAATTCACTGGAATTGGAGGTACTGGTATGAACATATGATTTCTAAAATACGTGTGTGTACGCATGTTTATATGTATGTATATGGAGGCACGTATAAATGTACACTTTGTATATGTACATACATAGATTTCCTAGCTTTGTCCGCTGAAAGGGCCAAACTGCAAAGATACCTCAGTAGCGATGAGAACATCCAGTGCCCAAATCGTGGCCTCTAATACCCCTGCCCATGGACAGGAGCCAGAGAAATGGTTAATTCCAGGGACAGGCAGAGGAGGTACTAGATGAACACAGAACACCATGTTATGCCAGAAAATGTAAGGGACTGCTCAAAAAATCACCTGGCAAGCACATGACAGCCAGCTTGAAAGGGTTCCTGCAGGCCAACTCTGGGACAATTTAAGCACCAAAATAATTAAATACAGTAATGCACTATAAACCATTAGAAAACTGGAATCCATGAGTCCACCCCAATAAGAGATAAATAAATAAATGAGAAGAAGGGAAAGGTCTTGCTTACAACAGAATGCCAAGGGCTGACTTTTAAACACAGAGAGAATGCTGAGGGTGGAAAATCATCTTTTCTGCCCATCATGGTAGTGACTGAACCAGGCAAGAATCATCAACAAATGCCAAATCTAAGGGGGAATTTTAACAAGGGGCTGAATATCTGTAGGATCCAAAGTGTCTCCCTGTGGACTGCTCATTAGTTGGGAAGAAAAGGAAGGTCATTACACAATACAGAAACTGGGCAACACCTTAGTCATGTGACCAAAATGAACATCACCCAAGAGGGACAGAAGGACATCATGTGCCTCCAGATGTGACACCCTGAGAAGTGCATGACATCACCCATGCTGTGTTCCAGCCAAGAATGCATAACCTCAGTCTAATCACAAGGACACATCACACAAAGAAAAAATGAAGGACGTTTTATTAGAACAAAAAAAGGAGGAGGTTCTGTATTCCTCAAAAAGAAGTCAATGTTGCAAAAGAGAAAGAGACGGTGGAAATGTTCCAGAGTAAAGGAGGCTGGAGGCGTGACAATGGAAGGCACCACCCACCTCTGGATTGGACCTTGCACTGGAGGAGAGAATATGCTAGAAAGACATTATTAGGCCAATACAACAGGAACACAGCAGGAGAACACTATGAATTTGAGAGCTGTGCTGTGCTCATGAATGAGAACACCTTAATCTTAGCAAATGCTCATGAAGCTTCAGGAGGAAAGGGGCACGATGAATGTGTGTGGGGTGTGTGGGGCGGGTGTGCAGACAGAAAATACAATAGGAAAGCAAATGGTATGAAATGTTACAGGGGGAAACTGGATAAAGGGTAAACAGGTGTTCTTTATACAATTTTTGGTTTTGCAACTTTTGTAAATTTGAAATTATTTTCAAATAAAAAGTTTGGGAAAATTACCATGAGCATAAAACCAGTATAAATAGAAAGCAACTATAAAAATATACATGACGAATAAACAAAAAGGTGCTAGGGCCTGTTGTGTGCATTGAGAAAGGGAGATGAAAGAATACCTCATTCATAAACATAAATGAGGTATTCAAGTACTAAATACCTGTCACAGCAAATATGCAGGCTCCCCCCACCCACCCTATCCCCTGCCCTGGAGATAATCATTTAGAATTAGAGCTCTTGCACCATCTTCTTTTTTTTAAGAAAAAAGGTCTCACTCTGTCACCCCGGCTGGAGTGTGTGGCACGATCACAGTTCACTGTAGCCTCAACCTCCCAGGCTCAAGGGATCCTTCCACCTTAGCCTCCAGAGTAGCTGGGACTACAGGCATGCACCACTGTGACTGGCTAGTTTTTTATTTTTTGTACAGACAGGGGTCTCCCTATGTTGCCTGGCTGGTCTTGAACTTCTGGACTCAGGTGATCCTCTTGTGTTGGCCTCCCGAAGTGCTGGGATTACAGGTGTGAGCCACTGCGCCTGGCCACCATATTCTTTAAGGCTCTCCCTGTACCATCTAAAACCATCTCTATATTCTGCAGTGGGAGAAATACTTATGTACCCTCAACTCTGCATGTTAAGGCAGGGGAAACTGAAGTACCAAGGCATTAGGCGATGGGTCTCTGCCCCAGGCCGCTGTGGGCTCCCTTCTTTGCACTGCCCCCTTGAGTTGTGGAAATGAGTGCCTGCACAGTATCAGTTCCCATGCCAGGCACCAAGGCCCGTCATCTCCAACACTCCAGCGCCTTGCCTTGTAGGTGGTACAGCCCCATCACACAACTGAAGTTTCCAGCCTCTGGGAGATGAGTAATGTGATTACCATCTCACAGCTCATGAGGCTGCAAAGCTGGGAGCAGGAACTCAAATCTCCAACTCATTTTGCTTTGGCCAGTACCACCCAGACCCTCTGCAGCCTCTATCAATTCTAAAAAAGCCTCAAAGGCAGGAATGGATTTGTATACCCATGTTTATAGCGGCATTATTCCCAATAGCCAAAAGTGGAAGCAATCCAAGTGTCCATCAACAGAGGAGTGGATAAAGAAATGTAGTTCAGCCATATAATGGAATTATTATTCAGCCTAAAAAAAAGAAAGAGAAGGAAATCCCAGCACATGCTACAACATGAATGAACCTTGAAGACTTTATGCTAAGTGATGCAAGCCAGGAACAAAAGACAATACTGTATCATTCCATTTGAATAAACGACCTAGAGCAGTCAAACCCATAAAGACAGAACATCAAAGGGTGGGGTGGGGAGTTATTCAATGGGCACAGTTTTGGTTTTACAAGATGAAAAATGAAAAGAGTTCTGGAGACAGATGGTGGTGATGGTTATACAACATGAATGTACTTTTTTTTTTTTTTTTGAGACAGAGTCTCCCTGTGCCGCCCAGGCTGGAGTGCAGTGGCACGATCTCGGATCACTGCGAGCTCCGCCTCCCGGGTTCACGCCATTCTCCTGCCTCAGCCTCCTGAGTAGCCGGGACTACAGGCGCCCGCCACCACGCCTGGCTAATTTTTTTTTTTTTTTTTTTTTTTAGTAGAGACGGGGTTTCACCGTGTTGGCCAGGATGGTCTCGATCTCCTGACCTTGTGATCCGCCCACCTCGGCCTCCCAAAGTGCTGGGATTATAGGCATGAACCACCGCACCCGGCTGAATGTACTTAACACTACTGAAATGTGCACTTAGAAATGATTCAGATGGTAAATTTTATGTTATACGTATTTTACCATAAGTTTGAAAAAAAGAAAAAAAAAAAAAACGGAGCAGGAAAGGCCACATCTTTCCACTTGTTGTCCAAGTAGTGCCTGTGTGGGGAGGCACTGGTGTGGGCCAGGAGAGTCCTGAGGGCCCTCAGCACCCAAGGACGTCCACTTCTGCCTCTCCAAATGACAGCTCTGGCCAGATCCTTGAGCTTCCCTGATACTCTGACACACTCATTTTTCAAATTACAGCAATAATTTAACAACTCGCCCGGGGTGATGCCCATTCGAATCTGATTAATATTTGGTAAATGAAGTGCTTTTCAGGGAAATGGCAGGCATGGCCTCCCAATAGTCTTTGACTTCACAAATTCAAGGATTTTCTCAATTGCCCTCTGTGTTCCATATTCCAGCGATCACAGCAAGGACAGACTGAAAAAAGAGGGCAAGAGGGGAATAAGAAGACCTTCAAAGGAAGGCTAAGGGGAAAGATGCCTGGCTGGTTACCTAGGATATAAGGTACAGCCTGCATGTAATTGGCTGGCTTTTTAGCAGAATTTCAAGAAGCAAACAGCCCCTGACAATGACGGAGAGTGTGTGCGCTAAGTGCTCTAAGTACTGGGGGCAGCCCTTCCTTTGTTTATTATCTTCTACTGCCCAGCAGGAGATTGAGTTGAGAACAGTTTTCGGGAAGTTGCTCTTCAGAGGCTTTGTCCTAATTCACCTCTAATCCTCCTCCTTATCCCAGTTAAGCCCATCTGAAAAGCTGATAGCCCCACAACATCTCTCTACTGCAGCGCATGGGCCTGCTGATCCTTCTTCTCCCTCTCTTCCCACCATTACACACACACACACACACACAAACACACTCTCACACACATACTGACCTGCACACTCACTAGGCCCACTTACTAGCTGTAGAAATTAACAGAGAAACAGGTCCCACAGAAACGTGTTTGGTGCCCAAGCAGAGGTCATGCAACCACACTCAAATTGCTGTTCGAGCGCCTCACTCTGCCCTCCACCTTGGCCAGGATTCGTAGAAAGCTCCTGTGTCACATGCTGAACGCTACAGTGTTGGTGTTCTCATTTATAACAATCTGAGGCCCAGGCATTAGGAAGTCCCCTCTATAGGTGGAGAAGTGCAGAGAGGGCAATTACTTGCCCAGAGCCACACAGCTGTTCAGGGGCAGAGCTGGGATTCAGATCTCAACTCTCCGATAGTCAGTCCCTGGCTTGCCCCAACCAACACACTGCCAGGCCTGGGGCTGGCTCTAATTTTGAAAGAGGAGCTGGAAATGAGGCCAGGTTTCATCTCATTTCAGTAGAGACTTCCAAAAGAAAAAGAAAAAGGCAAAGATGGGTCTCTAAACTCCCAGGTACCCTCTCAAACGCAGCTAACCTGGCAGGTTCAAAGGCCTATCCTCTTTACTCCATGCCCCTGCTGGAATTTCAACAAATGAGTAAGCTTTGAAGGTCAGGCTAGGCAATTACTTTTTCCATAGGCAAAAAACAGTAGTCTAGCCCTATTTTTAGATAAGGAGTTTGAAGGATTCAGTCCCTCGGATATGCTTATTAAGTTACTGCTCTAAGTAAATTCCAAAACAGATAACTGTCCTTTCAGACTCAAGGGCAAGCTAAAAAAAAAAGCACGTACCCTAGGAAGTCTGCCTTCCTGGGCAGAGTGAATGCTTCTTTGCCTACAGGGACGATGACATCCTTCTTCTTTTAGTATTTAATTTCTGCAAATTTAGGGGCCCTGTGATTTCTTGGTTGCAGAATGAGACACCCATTACTTCGGACCTGAGGCAGAGCACATTCCTCTGTAGACTTCAGAAGGGAGTGGATGGGTCAGGGGTGCATATTCATTTCACACAACTTCCTTGTCTGAGCTTAAATCTGGAGGAGGTGTGAATTCTGGGTGCTGCATTTATAAAAAATAACAACAACAACAAAAAAACACACACTAATGCCATATCCAAATCGGGTCATGGCAAAACTGTGCCTTGTGACCACACACCTTTTTTACTCCTGTATTTTCCCCCTGTCTTTTAAAGTCAAAATTTCACTACTAAAATGGGATTGGCAGGGTACGCAGAGGCAGAGTGTCGGCAGCTCTTTCCTTAAGAGTCACCATGTCCATCTGTCGACAAGTCCATGGATCTAGGGACAATGAAAGGAGCTTCTAGAGAAGAAATAATGTGGAAGAGAAAACAGCCACATGTCTATCTCAAAATAGGATGGCAGAAGATGGCCTTGAGAGAGAAGGGGAGTACCCAGAAATACAGTGTGACTTTCTAGGGGGGAAATCTGCTATTTCTGCTGGCCCAGCATCCATGCCCCTTGCTTCTGATAAATGCATCTCATTTTTTACTGAGGGAGCCACTGTAGCGTAGATTTGTCATGCGGGCCTCGCCAATCGGTCCAGAATATCTGTGGGGGTGGGGGGTGGACCCAAGCCAGGCCCACAGTACCCACAAGCATTGGCCCCAGGACTTCAGTGGCAGCCACTGGGAAGGAGAAGCCCCCTCTCCACTTGCTGGCCAAGCTGGCAGGATGTGAGCGCACCTGGGCCCAGTCCTGTCCAAGCTTCCCAGGAACATGAACAATAAGCACCCTCTTTGCTTAAGCCAGTCTGAGTTGGATTTCTAAATCTTGCAATCACAAGTATCAACATATCTCCACTTAAAAAAAAAAGAGTCATCATGTGAATTATGTTTCCTATATTCAGAAATTTCCAGACAGGGACAATGAGGTCCAGAGCTTCAAGAGGCCATCGAAGACACACAATAAACCTAGATACTGAGACATGACGGCGAGTCAGATCTCGCATCTTCTAGGCACCGCCCAGCATCTACACTGCTCTCTGGTAGGCAATGTGAATGACGAAATGTGCCTGACACCCTTCCGACTCACAGGAATTAACAGCTGTGCAGTTTCATCCAAACACACATACAGTCTAAGGAGAGAACACCCACCAACTGCACCTTCACATTTACAAATAATCAAGAGAGCAAATATATAATTCAGAAAGCTCCAGAATACAAGTGCTGTTGCCCGGCAGGACCGGTCTATGAAAGTTGTATTTATTTATGGTGAGCTGACTGACAAAATGACAGATCCATCATATTTTGAAATGACTAATGTGCTCAAGAAATTAGGAGGGCACCAAAATTGCACAGGCGGTCACTGACAGCCACGTGTGACTGAGCCCTGAAGCACCAACTGTTCAAGCAAAACCTCTGGGGAGATTCCTGGGTCCTGTGTGGCACGATCTGGCTGAGTAACCCCCTTGAAAACAGGCTTTTGGAGGTGGCAGAAATTCGTTCCCTTGTACCCTGCCCAGGGCAGCCAGGCACAGCTTCCAGGAGCCCCTACTCTAATTCAAGCAGTTCAAGCTGAAACAGCAGCCTGCAGAACTGGCCTGAAGCCCCTGTGTGCCAGGACTGGGCTGGCTGGCTGACTAATTTGATCGTGATTTTGGGGCTAAGCCTGTCTGATCCACACCACTGTTAGTCACAGCTGAGGCCTGGTTAGAGAGCATCCTTAAAAGGACTGGAACGAAAGAGGTAGCATCTTTCCAAAACAAAATCGATGAGAACACAATGCACAAAATGAGGTGAAGATGTCCATTTCTCCCCCAGTATGGCAACAGAACAACTAAACCTAGGGATTAGGCAGACATTTTTCTTCTGCATTAACAACAAAATAAGCAGAATGACCCCAATAAGCAAATTAGCATGGCTTACCTTGTGTTTGGCCCTCCCCTCCCCACCACAGTGATATTTATTGGCAAAGGCTTCCCAGGCCAAAAATGAATTCCTAAACCAAAATGCCTACTGCACACTTTAAACAGAAATAAGAGGAGGCTGGAGATCTCAACCTTAAAAAGAGGTCTGGGTGGCACCAGAGAGACATTTTGGTGACACTTGTTGAAATGTGATCATGGTATTCACTGACAACTGCCAAGAAAGTCATGATAGAGCAAGCAAGGTGGTGGCGGGGGCGTTCTTTGGCTGCAGAATCTCAGGCAACTCCCAAAAGCAAATGAGCTCCCAGTCACTGAACGAGTGGCTCTGTGTTACAGCTTCAGATGCCCTGGACTGGGAAGCTCACGCAGTCCTTGCTGATAGGGCTGTGGAGAGCTGGCTTCAGAGCAGCCACTGTGAGCCCAAGGCCCAGGAGGAGGGCTCACAGGAAGTGTTCCCCACACCCACAGAGACTGCAGCCAGACTGCTGAGGAGATGCCAAGTTCATTCCAGAAGGCCTGGCCAGATCTTCCTGAGAAGAGCCCCAGTTCCACTTCTACCAAGTATCAGGCTCCCCATCACTTCCCACTGCCCCCAGCCCCAGTACCCAGGACCACGGGCAGAGACCCCAGCTGTGTGGCTATGAGCCTGGCCCATGACGCAAGCAACAGGGCAGTTCCATTCTGCTTAATCCAAGAGTAAATGATCTCCAATTCAAGAAGGTTTTAGCATCTCAACGAGAGGGAGGTGAAAAATCGACCAGAATTCCCAACAAGGGCAAAAGGAGGAATGAATGATTTTGCTTACAGAGCACATACGTACTACACATGAGTGCACCTCATTCTAAACAGACAGGACTTAAAAAACCTTAATGTAAGAATTGAGGGAGTTATATCTGATTTTTCAGTATTTTAAAAATACTAAATACTTTTTTTTTTTTTTTTGTAGAGACAGGGTCTCGTCGTGTTGGCGAGGCTGGTCTCAAGCTCCTGGGCTCAAGCGATCCTCCCACCTTGGCCTCCCAAAGTGCTGGGATGAAGGTGTGAGCCACTGCACTCGGCCTACAAGCATATCATTTCATTAAATCCTCTTTCTTCCCACAGTGCACAGGACGCAAATCATAACCCCAGGTTATTGGGAATAATTATATCAGTAATAAGGAAAAAGATAATAATAATTCCATGCTGCTCCTACTGTCATAATAATGACGAACACTTCTGCAGCATCGAACCCTTTGCAGCATTTAGAATGGGCCAGGCACTGTTTGGAGCACATTGCACATATTCACTCATTTAATTCTTGTATCAACACTATAGAGCAGGTACTATTTGTTACCCTCCTTTAATAGGTGAGGAAACCTGGCCCCAGGTCACCCATCCCATGAGGGTGGGACTTGTCCTGAACCTGCATATGACATACACCTACAGCAGCCTCCGAGTGGCAGGGCTGTATAGAATGAGGTATGCCAGTGTG
The DNA here is from genome assembly GCF_028885655.2 of Pongo abelii. Taxonomy (NCBI): domain Eukaryota; kingdom Metazoa; phylum Chordata; class Mammalia; order Primates; family Hominidae; genus Pongo; species Pongo abelii. Next base: position 12,321,823 of record NC_072003.2, on the reverse strand, counting down.
AGGAAGGAACCGAATCACTGGCTGGACACTGTGGGGAGCAGAAGTCGGGATGGAGAGGGCACAGGTGGCAGCCTCACTGGCGGGCTGGCTGGCGGCGCAGGCGCAGGGTGGCGTTCACGGGGACACTCACCTTCACTCTCCCCACTCGTCTTGATGCCTTTTGAACCACCCTCTGTACCTTTAGCCTTCTCGGCGTCTTCTTGGGCATCCTCGGTGGGCCCTTTCTCCTCATCTTCTTCTTCCCCAACGTTTTTGTAGTTGGGTCTCTTTTGCACCCGCCTCTTGCCCTTGTGCTTGTTCATCTCAAGGGACCGCTCGAGTGTCTCGGTGGGTTTAATGAAGCACCGAATGCTGGGCTTGGCCTAGGAAAGTCCAACGAAGGCAACAGGTGAAATTGAACACTGGAATGCTGCTGGATGCTATCAAGTTGCCCAAAAGTTTCTGTCCTTAGAAACTCATCTCCAAAAGAAACCATTATATCATAAGATAGCTGCACTTGCATGCTTACTGCGGGGCTATTCACAATAGCAAAGACATGGAATCAGCCTAAGTGTCCACCAACAGAGGACTAGATAAAGAAAATGACGTGTATACACACGATGGCATAGTATTCAGCCCTAAAAAAGAAGGAAATCATGTCTTTTGCAGCAACATGGGGACGATTATCTTAAGTGAAATAACTCAGACACTTACTGCATATTCTCATAAGCAGGAGCTAAATAACACGTGCACATGGCAGCAGAGTGTGGGATGATGGACAATGAGACTGGGAGGGGTGGTGGAGTTGGAGGGGGTGGATGATGGGAGGGTGTTTGGTGGGTCCAGTGCGCATTACTCCAGTGATGGATGCAATGAAGGTCCTGACTTCACCACAATGCAATACATCAATGTGGCAACACTGCCCTTTTACCCCATGAATACAGACAATAAAAACATATTTTAATAAAGAGAAATTAATCTCCAAAACAAATGCCACCTCCAGATTTATTATTATGCCCATTATTAACATCATCATTAAACAATCAAAACAACAGTGCCAGCTACCATTTACTGTCTACTGCCCTAAGTCAGAAATGGTGCACTTTACCAGCAGCAGCTCTATACTCCCCAAATATTAGCTGTTTGTGTAAGGAAAACTTCTGATGAACACTTCTGTGGTACTTTCTTATGTGTCAGATGCTGTTCTCAGGCTCTGACTATATGATCTCACTTGAACTTTACAGCAACTCCATGAGATATTACTGTGTCATCCTCATTTTACAGGTGAAGAAATTGAAGCACAGAGACAGAAAAAGATCTGCCCGAGGTCACACAGCCAGGATGTGGCAGAGCCGGGATTCAAAACCACGTACCAGCCACACAAGCTGTGTCTTAGCTACAGCCCACTGATATTATTATTAATTTTAACCCAAATAAGTTCATTTTAAACAAAACTATCACTACAGGCAATGGAACACTAGTGTGCCTTGCTATTATATTAAAGATAAATAACCAGAAAGAAAAAGCCAGGTGTAGTGGGTGTTGTCAAATCCTGGCTCTCATTAGAAAGGGAGCCTAGTATCAGCAATAAGTCAAAGATCAGCTCGCCCCAAAGGACGAAGTTCTTCCTTTAAAAAGTCAGAGATGGCCGGGTGTGGTGGCTCACCTCTCTAATCCCAGCACTTTGCGGGGCTGAGGTGGGAGGGATTGCTTGAGGCTGGGAGGTCAAGGCTTCAGTGAGCGAGATCGTGCCGCTACACTACAGCCTGGGCAACAGAATGAGGCCAGTGTCAACCGTGGCTCATGCTTCATATTGGTATATCTCAGTCTTTATAACAACCATAGTATATAGGAATTATCAGTCCCATTTTTATCGTTGAGAAAATAGAGGAGCAGAAAGGTTAAATAACTTGCCCAATGTCACAAAGCTGCTGAGCTGGAGTCAGAATTTGAATTGGGGCTTATTGGGGCTTGCCAATTCCAAAGCTCACACTCTTCCTAAAAGAGCAGTGTTTCACCAGGAGCTAAAACTTAATTCTACATTTAATGCTCTTTAAAGAGGAAGGCCAGGCACATGGCTCACACCTGTAATCCCAGCAATTTGGGAGACCAAGCTGGGAGGATCACTTGAGCCAAGGATTTCAAGACCAGCCTGGGCAACATGGCAAAACCCCATCTCTACAAAAAATAGAAAAATTAGCTGGGCATGGTGGCATGCCCATGTAGTCCCAGCTACTCGAGAGGCTGAGGTAGGAGGATCGCTCGAGCCCAGGAGGCAGAGGTTGCAGTGAGCCAACATGGCGCCACTGCACTCTAGCCCGGGCGACAGAGTGAGATCTTGTCTCAAAAAAGAAAAGAAAAAAAAAAAAAGAGTATAGACATGCAAACAGAAAGGCGCAAAAGACAGAAGAAAATTGATTTGTTTAGGGCAGGATTTTGAAGTGTTTTTCTCTTACCAGAGTCTGAATAATGTTCAGACATCATTTTGTCATTTAAAAAAAGTTTTAAAATAAACTTTTCCATTATCTTGTTATAGATTATCCATCTGAATTTACCCCAAACGACCACCAAATTATATGCTGGGGGACACCGTACCTTGCCAATAAAAGGAAATGTGCTCAAGGAACACAGATTAATTTCAATAACGCTCAAAACAAAACCTAATTGAAAGGTGAATTAGCATCCAAATACAAACATTAATTTTTATTTGCCCACTGTGCATTATTCAACCACAAAAAAATGACATATAAATTGCTGCATGATTCTACTGTCCAGGAAACGCAGATAGCGTATTACAGACGCCAATAACCGAGGGCCCCCAGATGGGAGCGTTCTGAGAATGCACTGCTAGACAGACAGCATCCATCAGAGCCCACTTAGGATGCTGGGTGATCGAATGCAGCCTAGTCGCCCTCTCATCTTCTCCTGAAGCATCCAAACCCAGGAAGTTAGCTTCCTCCCATCACTGCCAATTCCTAGTGAATTTCAGAACCGGCCACACAGCAATCAAAGCTTTCAGAAACAGAAAATAGAGACCAAGCGCAGAGCAAAACGTCCCCTAGTTTGAAATTAAGAGCAGAAATTCACACAGAGACAGAGACAGAAACCCTCCCTAAGCTCTGTGTGGACTCAGATGTACAGAACAAACTGACAGAACTGACGAAGTGAAATAAAGTGCTCAGCGCCTGGGGCTGGCCAAAGTGGTCTGAACCCCAACCCAGCTGGCCCGTCCTAGGCCTCAGGTTCCTGTTCTAAAACATGGAGAGTAATTCTGGCCCCCTAGAACCAAAGGAACCCATGGATATAAAGTTCATTCAGAGGCCGGGCATGGTGGCTCACGCCTGTAATCCCAGCACTTTGGGAGGCCCAGGCAGATGGATCACCTGAGGTCAGGAATTCAAGACCAGCCTGGCCAATATAGAGAAACCCCGTTTCTACTAAAAATACAAAAAATTAGCCAGGTGTGGTGGTGGGCGCTTGTGATCCCAGCTACTTGGGAGGCTGAGGCAAGAGAATCGATTGAACCTGGGAGGCGGAGGTTGAAGTAAACCAAGATCAAAACACTGCACTCCAGCCTGGGCGCAACAAAGTGAGACTCCGTCTCAAAATAAATAAATAAGTAATAAAGTTCCTTCAGAGAGTGCCGAAACAGCAGACATCCAACACAAAACATTATCTTCTTTTCCTGCCTACATCTAAAAAAAGAAAAAAAAATCAGCTGCAAGAATGAATTTTAAAACTTTCCAAAGGGATCTGCTTTTCTCAGTGATCAGGTGTCTGGTGTGGGAGGGCACGCTTACTGGGGAAATTTCAAACCTTTATAACACGACCTTCCAGTAAACAACTGGAAATAACCTAAATGTCCATCGATAGGGGAGTTGTTAGGTAATTATAATCTGTTTGTCCAAAGGGTGGGAATCTAAGAAGACTGGGGCCTTTTTATTCCTAGATAAACTTATGCAGACTCAGCACCAGGATGAAAAAGTAGGAACGGAGTACACAGGAGGGTCCCTTTCAGGTAAAGCTTTTCAAAGGCTATACATGATGGTATAAACACGACTTTTCCTGGAAAGATGCCTAAGAATGTATTGGCATCTTGGGGGAATAAAAAAAAAGCAGTGGCACTGTGTACACACCCACACAAGCACACTTTTTAAATTTTATACCTTTTGGTTTGAGATTTCTAATCATGAACATATATTAACTTTATTTTAAACATTCAGCTGGGTGTGGAGCTCATGTCTATAATCCCAGCACTTTGGGAGGCTGAGATGGGAGGATTGCTTGAGCCCAGTAGTTCAAGACCAGCTGGGGCTACACAGTGAGACCCTGTCTCTAAACATATAAATATATATAACACAAATTCAGCAGGGGTCATTTGGACATTGGGACTAAGGACTATTTTTGCTCCCTTTGATTCCATATTTTAAAAACCTGTTTTTTGTTGGTTTTTTTCTGAAAGCTAATACCAAAACATCACAGCATGCAGAGGCTGGTAGAATTTGGCTTGGAAATGTGGGCAGAGATTTGTGACCATTTCTGTTGCTCCTGTCACCCTCCTTCTGGCTGCCAGCCTCCAAGGATGCTCCAGTCTGAAGACCCTAGGAGAAGGGCCCCTGTCCCTCCTCTCGCCACTGTGCTCTCATCTCTACCCCACGGTGCCTGGATCAGAGCAGGGGTGGACAGGCTACTGCTGAGTGAGCTCATGGCTGTAGGAATGAACGTTTGTACCAGGCTGTACCCAAAGGGCAAGACAGAATGATGAAAAAAGGAGAAGAAGGAGAAGGGCGGGAAAGAAGGGGAAAAAAGCCAAACATTCTCAGGAGCTAAACGTAGCACAATGAAAGAGCAAGCTCACCTAAACTAACCAGAAGTGGAAAAGCCCACTTCAGAGTAAGAAATCACAAGGCGTTTGGGTTGATTTTCTCATAAAGAAAGTACACAACACATGCCCCAGGGAAAAGTATTCTGCAAAGAAGGTCTACGTGTCTCAAATGCCCCAGGTTTAGGTTTCACCACGTGCTCATCTTCCAGGTGCCTGAGGCTGGGCTGCAGGAGGAGCATGAAGGGAAGGATCCTCTTTGCTGACTGCAGTGAAACACAACGGAGCCCCGAGCTCTGCAGCTGAATATTTGGGCTGGCTTCTGGGGTCAGGGCCAGTTGACAGTCAGCAATGACATTTTAGAGATGCCCCGGGGCCTAACTACTCCCTAAACATCTGCACCTGCCTGCTGGTTAATGATGTCTTCCATCAGCCTTGAATCCCTTCACCTGAGGCTTTGGTCCTCGCTTTTTCAAAAGTCAAATACTTTGGGAAAGGTGAATCCCCAGGGGTCAGTCTTTCAGGGAATGGAGGAATCTGCGTGCAGAAACTCTGCAAAGGGCAGCAACGGGATGGGAGGGAGGATGGAAACAACCAAAGACTGGGTGCCTGAGTGAAGGAGAGGAGACGCATGGCTGAGAAGACAGATGTCAAACAGAACATGTTCCACCAGGTGTGGGTACAGCAGCTTACAAAGATCTGGACACAGGTTGCACATGAAAAAGCAAGTTGCAATCAATCAATTAATGATTCAGTTTATGGTTAAAATAAAACCAAAACTATAGGGCTGAAACATATGTGTATATCGTGTATTCCTGGGTTGATACTTACATGAAAATACACAGAGAAAGGTCTGGAAGGATATACAAACTGAGAACAGTGGTTCCCTCTGAGGAAGATACTGAGGTTGGAGGAACTTACACTTTCTGCTCTACCTGCTTCTACATCATTCAGTTGTTTTATTACCAGCACTATTTAAATATTACCAGCACTAGAAAATTTTATTACCAGCACAAGAAAATATTACCAGCACTATTTAAATGTAAAGAACATCTTTACAAAATGCATTAATGCCACTGAACTGAACACTTAAGAATAGTTAAGAGAGCGAATTTTATGTTTATTTTATCACAATTAAAAAAACTTTGAAAAGGCAAGTTTAGAAGTTAGGATGGTGATTCTCTTGGGTGGGGTGGAGGTATGGGTTACAAACTGAGGAGGGGCTTTATGGGAATACCAGAAATGTTTTCCATCTTGACTCGAATTATACATGAATATAATCATGTGTACAGAATCATCAAGCAGTACATCTAAGATTACTAAACTTTTATGTACTTTATTGTATTTATGTGATTCCTCAATTTAAAAAGTTTCCCAGGCTGGGCGCAGTGGCTCATGCCTGTAATCCCAAGATTTGGGGAGGCTAAGGCAGGAGGATCACTTGAGCCCAGAAGTTCAAGATGAGCCCAGGAAGCGTGGTGAGAACTTGTCTCTACAAAAAATACAAAATTTAGCTGGGTATGGTGGTGCATGCCTGTAGACCCAGCTACGTGGGAGGCTGAGGCAGGAAGATCACTTGAGCCCAGGAGGTTGAGGCTGCAGTGAGCTGTGGTTGTGCCACTGCACTCCAGCCTGGGTGACACAGCAAGACCCTGTCTCAAAAGCAAACAAACAAAAAACACCAAAAAGTTTACCAAGAGGATTTTCAATGAAGTCGGATTGCTGTAATGCTCTAAATACAAGGTAGGACAAAGTGAACAGGCAGGAGAGCTGGATTCATCGACCACTGATGAAACGAGGGGGACTCAGGTAAGAGCAGGAAGCCACAGTCTACCCCTCTTAGAGCCCACAGTCCACCCCAGACAGGTGAATCCTGGTGAGTCCTGCATTTATTGCCACATGGCCTGTGCAGACGCTGGAAGAGAAGAGGTTCACACAAGAGTGATGGGGCCGCAGAGGAAGGGAGGGAAAATGCGCCAGGGCTGGGAGGCATAGGGGGAGCTTAGGAGGGCTTGATAGAGGAGGAAATGACTGATACAAGTCTTGGATGTCAACAAGACTTCCGCAGCATGCTCAGGAAGGAGAGAATAGTAGGAAAGCCAGCTCAGAGCCCAGCAGGAGCCAGCTTGCTAGGTGTGCCCAGAAGCCACTCACCTTTTATTTCTGCTAAGGCCTAGGTCACCTGGGGCTGGTGCTTGGTGACAGTGGTGGTACCCTTGGACCCAAGGTGCTTGGCCAGCTCCCCAGGTAGGGGCAGATGCACAGCCGCTGGACTTTGCAGGAAGTCAGGGCAGTGGTCCCAGGCCAGCCAGTAGCCTCTCAGTCAGGCGCTAGCCTGTGCTGCTCACAAAGGGGTTCTTCACGCCCACAGCCTCAGAAGAGACATCAGATGCCTTGACTCAATGCCCTATAGATGCAACATGTTGAGTGGGTTTCTCATCTATTCTCACTGAATAGATATTCAGTGGTGCAGCAGGGAGGGGAGAAAGCAGTGGTTGGCGAGTGACCAGGAAAGGGGATGTAAGGGCACCAGGCAGCCTGCCCAGGGAAGAATCTTGGTTGAACACGAAGGAAAGAAAGAGAGACTGGTGGCCAGAGGCATCAAGTAAGGGAAGGAGAGATTCCAGGGCCTAGGATTCTGTCTGAATCTATCAAAGCTGTTGTGATAATCAAGCTAAGAAGACCCTTCCAGGCTCTCCGAGGCCGAGCCTACTCACCCTCTGAGGATGCTTCCTCAAACAGCTCTGCTAAGCGATTTGAGAAGTAGGAGAAAGGTTTTCCCCTTAAGAAAGGAGGCAGGCCATGTTGACTAACAAAAAACATGCCCAGGCAGACCTGGCCCCAAGTCTGAGACCCACTTGCTACTAGCCAAGCGACCCTGACCACAGGAGCCTCAGTTCCTCATCTGTAAAACACAGACAAGAGTAGCTCCATATCACACGCCGCCATGGGGTAGTGTGGGATCCAACAGGCAAAACGCCTGGCGCAAGGGGGCACCAGAGAAATTTTCATTGCCCTTTAACCCCCTGGCAAATAGATCACGAGGATGGAAGAGAGGGCAGGAGAGGGGCTTTTAAGGAACAGTCAAGTTCTGTGCTTTAAACTTGACTTCCAAGCTCCTAGCAACTTACTGCTCGCTGGCCTTCTGGTTTGTTAGTGGGCTAGACTCAGCCTCCCCAACATGCTCCTGGGCCCCTGGCTAACCTTCCCCATCTCTGGCCTCAGGGGCCAGTACTGGCAAGGTACAGAGCAAGGTACAAAGCCAGGGTGGGATTCAGAGGCCCAGGGTCCCATCCACCATGGTTTGAGTCCTGGCTCCACTGCTTCCTACCTTCTCCTCTACAGGTCTCAGTTGCCACAGCCATCAATGGGCATCATATTAGCATCTCCCCAACAGTGCTGCTGAGAGGTGCCAAGAGATGGCACACTCTTGTTACTCTTTCCAGGTAATAACAGCCATCCTGAATACTCAGTGAACACTTAAAATGTGCCCAGCATGGCTCTGAACACTTTATATACATTGTCTTGGTTTATCCTACAAATAACCAAATGGGGCAAGGAACTACACAGGTGAGGACCTTGCCCAAGGTCACCCACTAGTGAGAGGCAGAGGCAGGATTTGAACCCAGGAAGAATCTAGCTCCAGTGCCCAGGTGCATAACCTTCCTGCCACATGGCTCAAACACCATTCCCTTCCATATGCATTTGCTGCACCTCCCAACGCTGGGCCAGCCTCCAGGGAGCACTGATGTAAAGACTAGGCCATGCCGATGTCACACTAATCAGAGAAACAGTAGCTCTTTGCAACAAAAATGCGGTGACAGTTTATACATCACTCAACAGGTGGCCCTCTGGCCTGACAATTATATGGTTGTCTATAATGTGACTCTTTTCACTATTTTTTTTTGAGACAGGGTCTTACTTTGTCACCCAGGCTGGAGTGCAGTGGTGCGATCTGAGCTCACTGCAACCTCCGTCTCCCAGGTTCAAGCGATTCTCCAGCCTCAGCCTCCCACGTAGCTGGGACCATAGACACACACATCTTTTCACATTTTTATCCGACATACACAGAGACAAAAAGTCAAACGAGGTCACACCCACTGTAACCAACAGCACTGTAGCACATGGCTTGGCCATTGGCTGAAAAAGGAAGCCGGGTGATGAGTGCAGCAGACTGAACCTGTTCTCATCCAGAAAGAGGTGATTGGCAAGCAAGCACCAGATGGGTGATGTACCCCAGGGTGATGTATAGACATATGCCTTACTCGCCAATCCAGGAGCCGCGTGGAGCTGTGGAACCAAAGCCCAAACACGCATGAAGAATGCACAGCTGCAACATCAGTGAGGTGACTTGATGGCACTGCCGAAATGTAAAGGAGAAAATGAACGCTATGGAGTGGGGAACATGCAAAGGCAGCAGGCTGCTTCCATTAACAAGGAGAACATGGCATTCTTCTCCACGAATTACCAGTTATCAAGGGTGTTGCAGCTGCAGAGGCATAAAGCAAGGAAATGTCCATCTCTCAGGAATTGGAACAGACTCACAGCACTCACAGGCCTCTTGCAGCCGCGTGCTCAGCACTTGACGCTGAGATGAGGAGCAGGCAACGTCAAGACGGTGCTGCAATTTCTTCTTGGAAAGTGACCTCTGGCGTGTCACTAAGTCTGTAGAGGGCCAGCCTCCTCCCCCTTGCCTTCCCCATCCCAGGTCATCTTCTCTGTCCCTCTCAATGCCAAGCAGCATGTCTGGCACTGTCTCTGGCATTCAATCAAGAGGGAATGCTTGTGGGATGAATTAATTGCAAGATCCTCACGAGCATTGAACAGGCCTCTTCAATCACACAAAATGAGGCATCTCACACCCTTACCAAAACAATGACAAACCAAGCACTTATTTGGTATTTCTTTGGAAAGAGTATTTTACTATATTTTGAAAAAGATAAACTGTGAAACATTGGTTATTCTGTTACTCAAAACAGCCCAAAATGCTACACTGCCCTGACATCTCATGCCAAACTGGAAAACATAATTGCAAGTGGTGATAAAAAGACATGGAAAAGAAACAGTGTGAGATTTGGGGCTAGTCACCTGCAATCCCAAAGGAACAATCACTAAACCTCTGGGAACCTTTGCTTCCTCATGGGGAGCATGGGACAATAACACCACCTCGCTCTCTTTCATTATGAGCGTGAAATGAGATGTTCAATGAGACAAACAAGTAAGCTTGCCTTCTTTTCTTTCTTTTTTAGAAAGAGTCTCACTCTGTTGCCCAGACTGGAGTGCAGCAGTGCGATCATGGCTCACTGCAACCTCCACCTCCCAGGCTCAAGAGATTGTCCCACCTCAGCCTCCTGAGTAGCTGGGACTACAGGTACGCATCACCACACCTGGTTAATTTTTGTATTTTTTGAAGAGACAGGGTCTTACCATGTTGTTTAGGCTAGCCTCAAGTGATCTGCCCACACTGGCCTCCCAAAGTGCTGGGATTACAGGCATGAACCACCAAGCCCCGCCAGGTTCATCTTCTATAAAACGAAAACCGTCCCTCTCTTCCACCAACCCAGGAAATTTCTTGAATACTGGCCTCTCTCCTGATCCCATATACACCCAACTCCTTTCCACAGAGGTCTCTGACTCACCGTTTTTCATGTTTTGGCCATGCCCCCCGACCCCACCCCTCAACTCTCAGCAGGCCTAGCTCCCTGACCTCAGTTCTAAATATTAGGCTCCCTCCTTAGGGGGGCTTCCCTCATCACACCTCCCAAAGTTGCTTCTATTTCCTTCCCATATCCAAATCTTAAATTTGTGAGGATGAGCTGGCTTACTGTCTATCCCCCACAAATAGATCATCAGGGAAGGGACAGACGTCTTGTTCATTCACAGCACCTGCCTGCAACTTGTAGGGGCTCAACAATTACTCGCGGCAGAGAGTGCACAAGGGTAAGTATGGCAGCCAGCCTCTGCCTCACAGATGGAGCACATTCTGCTCATGTCAGAAAATGACCCACCCAGAACTCAAGTGTCACCCAGCACAATATTATTTGAGTCAATAAAGCCATTTAATGTTATCTTTTTATTTTTTAATGGATGCATTATCATTGTACATGGTTATGGGGTACAATTTGATGTTTTAATATATGTGTACCTCATGTAATGATCACATCAGGGTACTTAGTATATCCATCACCTCATTTATCATTTCTTTGCAGTGAGAACATTCAAAAACCTCTCTTCTAGCATGATCTCACTCACTTGTGGAATCTAAACAAAGTTGATCTCACAGAAGTAGAGAGGAGAACAGTGGTTACAGGAGACTGGGCAGGGAGGGGATGCAGGGATGCGGATGGGGAAGATGGGAAGAGGTTGGTCAACAGGTACAAAGTTCCAATTAGACAGGAGGAGTGAGATCTGGTGTTCTATTGCACAGAAGGGTGACTGTGGTTAACAGTAAGGTATTGTATTTTTTCTTCTCTTTGCCCATGAGACTAACAAATTTGTCCCCGTGCATATCTGGAGGCTACCAGGAAGCTGTACTGAGGCCAGGTTATAAGCAACGCAGCAAGTGGTCAGCAGGCAATCAATTTCAGGCCAGCCAGGATCTGCTACTTAACTGGCCTCAGAACTCTAGGGAAACTCCCACTCATTAATCACCTCCAGGGATGAGAGCTGCACTGCCCTCAGGCATGAAACGAATGACTCACACCACCACCCCACTGTTGTGAACTCTGCTGGAATGCCCAGAAAGGGCAGGGGTCTCTGAGGAGTGAGGAAAATGCCCCCTTCTTGCTCACGTGCAGCCCCCAGGCTCCCATCAGGCAAAGCATCACGCAGCAAAACCAGTTTCAAGGACTCTGACACTGCCCAAGACTGGATGTCCACCGCTCATTAGAGATATGTGTTTGATTCCCGTACTGAGACTTGTCACATCAAGACAATCAACGTTGACTGCAGGAACCATGCTAAACATGGGGACACAAAGACAAAGAGGTTCCAGTCTCCTTCCACAGCAACTCCTGAGTCCTCCAATGGCACACAGGTGCCAATGTGCCTCGGACACTTGTTCTCTCCAACATCATCTCCTACTTCCCATCCCCTTGCCACATTGCCCTTTGCTGTTCCTCCAACACACTAGGCACCATCCCACCGCAGGGCCTTTGCACTGGCTGTTCTTTGTTTTTTTTTTTTTTTTGAGACGGAGTCTTGTTCTGTCGCCCAGGCTGGAGTGCAGTGGCACGATCTCCACTCACTGCAAGCTCCGCCTCCCAGGTTCACGATGTTCTTTATGACCAAAATGCTCTTCCTCCAGATACCAACATGACTCACTCTCTTGCTTCCTTTGAGTCTGTGCTTCCACCTCACCTTCCCAACAAGGCCAACCCCAGCCACCTTACTGAGAACCGTAACACTCCAGCCTCCGAGCACTGCCCATGTCCATCCTCTGCTTCACTACTGTTTTCCCAGGGCTTCTCACATCTAACGTGCCCTGATGTTACTATTTGCTTTATTGTTCCTCTGTCTCTCTGCATGACACCCAAGTTCCTGGAGGTCAAGGTTTTTGTTTTGTTCACTGGGTATATATCTCCAGGGCCTAGAACAGTGCCTGGCACACGGCAGATACCCAATAATTATCTGCTGAATATCTGAATAAATAATACTGACCTGGCTTCAGGTAACTCAAAATCAGGTTAAAAATCACAAATATCCAAAGAGGCTAGCCCACTCATGAAAACTAACAATGCCACAGGGGGCAGAGGCCAGAAGTGGCGCATACCTCATTTGTCTGTCTTCACCCTCAATTTTCTGATTTTAATTGAAACCCAGAAGAAGTCACCAATGGCCCGATACAACCAGAAAAGGTCCCCATTCTACATGGAGCTGCCTCCAGCCTTGTGGCTGCCCCAAGCCCATTCTGTGTCACACTGCAGGACAGATATCGAAAAGCCAGCTAGGGTCTGAGTCACGAGGCTTCTTCCCCATCTGCCTCCTGCTCCCATCCCTGCCCACTGCGCCCACTCCATTGTTACTAGTTGGCTTCTCCAGGATGTAGCAATGAAGGCACTTGCCCCTTCTCTGGCTAGCTGGCCCAAGGCCAAAACCCCGGGCCTTTGGTCACAGTAGCCTGCGGCCCTGGCTAAAGGCTGCTCCCTTCTCAAGTACTAAGGGACATTGAGACCCTCCTCAGTCGTCCAGCCCACCTTCTGCCCCAGGAAACAGGGAGAGGCAACTGTTTCTCAGACAACGATACGCTCCTTAGTACTGGACCCCATGTTGCACTCTGGATTTTGATTATATCAAATCCTCTTAAGCACAGACCAGAGCTGCCACATTTAATAGTTCGGTGGGCAAGAATGGCACCTCAGAGCTGTAACTGCAGTGAGGGATTAGGGGATAGATCTCAATGGCAAAGCCAAAAGGGAGAATACACACCAAGTTCTAATTCCCTTGTGGGAATGTTTGCGATGGGTCAATTAAGGCCCTTAATTTATAGAAGTCTATCTTTACCCTTTGATATTCACAATCAACCTTCTCCCAGAAGCCTATTAGCATTTTCAGGAAGAAGAATGTGTGCGCCTTGGAACCAGCACTGATTAGCTGGGGGATCATGAGTACAGTCAGGGTCACTAAAAGACTCAGGAACTCTAATCCTGGCCGGAAGAGGTGCTATCCTGACTGATGCATTCAGCACATGGGCGACTCGGCTGACATCGGATACAAGTTTGAGTTGTAAAGAAAGCCCTGCAGCAGCGACCAGGGGAGCTAAGTCAATGATTAATGCTCTGAATCTGCAAACACACAACCCAGAGAAGCAAGGCTGCTACTTTCCTAGCCACTGGCTCCACACACCATATCCTGGTGGAGTATCCGGCTGGGCAGAGAGTCCTGCTACTAGAAGTGACAGGTGTCCAGAGAATCATCTGGAAACCATCCTAACTGCTAAACTGGTATCTACAGACAGACTGTCAATGTCCTTATGTGGAGATAAGCAAACCTATTCTGCCCCAGAATCCTCAGACCCTGACTTCACAACCTGCCAACCATATGAACCCACATTAGCAGTTAAATATTTATACTTTCCAGCTGGGTGTGATGGCTCATGCCTGTAATCCCAGCACTTTGCGAGGCCAAGGTGGGTGAATTGCTTGAGCCCAGGAGTTCAAGACCAGCTTGGGTAACATGGCGAAACCCCATCTTCACAAAAAAAAAAAAAAAAAAAAAAAGCAAAAGTTATCAAGGCACAGTGGCATGTGCCTGTAGTCCCAGCTACTCAGGAGGCTGAGGTGGGAGGATCATTTGACCTGGGGGTGCTGAGGCTGCAGTGAGCTGGGATCACACCACTGCTCTACAGACTGGGCAACAAAGGGAGATCCTGTCTCAAAAAAAAAAAAAAAAAAACAACGACAACAGTATTTGCACTTTCCAGAAATTAAATCCGGGTCTGGCTGAATGGAGAGCACAGTATACACACAGAGGGCTTCACCTACCATCACTCAATGGCAATGGCTAACACTGGTGTTGCTTCACCATCACTGTTATTACTAACACTTTTCCCTCTGTGCCTTGGTGTCTGCTCAAAAGCCACCTCCCTGAAGGGCACATGGTGTCTGTTTCCACATTCGTCAGTCCAGAGACAGCTCGTAAGCCCAGGGAAGGAGGTCCCAGGTAGGAGGTGGAAGGTCACTGCGCAGCCTTAGGAACTAAGGTCATTATAATGATAACATCTAATATTTATGCACTTGCTGTGTACATAAAAAGGCTTTGGAGTAAGCACTTTACATGGCACTTAATTCTCATCATAAACCCATGTTTGCTATTCTCACTGGAGAGGTAAGAAACTGAGGCCCGGGAACACCTAGTAAAATCAGGGACCAGGATTTGAGGAGCCCAGGGAAACTGGTTACAGCACCCACTCCACGAAGCTGCCTCTGGAGGTGGAACACAGAACAGCACCAAAAGCAGCCGACTGCAAACCCAGCCACTGAGGCAAAGAGAAGGCGGCATTCAAGGGGCAGGCTAGGAAGTGACTTCTGCTCTGAGAGTCATTACAAGAATGTCACGAGAGCCCTTGTGACTCTGCTACCACTTAACCCACTGAGTCATTCATTCCTGCACTGAACACCTCCTGGGCATCTCTGGCAAGCCCCATGATGGCACAGGTGGCACAGGCATCTCCGAGACATGGTCCCTGTCCTCATGGGAGGAGGGAAGCCCAGGGAGGGCAGGGGTCAGGTCATTCCAGTGCACCACCACATCCCTCATCTCTCAGCACAAGTACACAACAGATGGCTGCTGAAGGAATGGATGAATAGATGAATAAATGAATGAATGCAAAAATGAAGGAAACCATTCCACAGAAACCCAAGAGGAAAAAAAAGTCCTTTAAAAAAAGTACCTACGAGTAATGATGCATATCCCAAATTCTAATCTATATGTTCATTCTGCAAAAACAACGAGATGTTAGCAGTTTCAGAATTAGTGTTGTCCTACTCGATTTCCCCACACAAGAAACACTATCTGCTCTGCATTCGAATTATAGCAAGAATTAGTCCTTAGCAGGAACCATATGATTTTAATGCACAGATGAATTTCAATTAGACATCCATCTAACCATGCTGATGTGTTTTCCATTTAACCCTAAATTACAGTCCTTTCAAATAACTGTGATCTCCCCTCTGCGTCTCTCTCTTCAATTTTGGTTTGGTTTTGTGAAAGGTCTGCTGGTAAAAATGAGGCAATACCAGTAACTTATCTACAAATTACGGGAAGGAGAAAGTAGGTTAAAAAAGACCAAGAAACTTAAAACAAGTATGATCAAACCACATCCGAGTTGGGCAGGAAACAATAGGAGTCTGTTCTCGCTCATAGGGAAGGAAGGTAAATCGTACCAGGACTATTATCAAACAAGTCACAGAAGGAATTCAGTCTGTGCTCTTCCCAAACCTGAATGATAGTCATCAGATTACAACCAACTTCAACTTCACACTGAGAGAAAGGTAGTAACTGGAAGCAGAAAGCCGACACATGTGGGCTGGCAATTCTCTCCACACTACAGAGTCTCATTTTCAGTTCAGGTGTCCACCACAACTGGCTTACATCCCAAAGGCAGTTTGTGTGTCTCTCACAAGGGAGGTGAGACCTTCATCCTAAGAAGACGCCATATCAGGAGAGAGGACAGATCTCCTAAACACTTCCCCTGACTAAATGGTTCAACTACGGCCAGTGTCCTAAACTGAGAGGTTGCCAGTAACCTGCAATTTGCTTTTGCTCAAACATAAATCCTATGTATCACTGTCAATATCCTGCTTGTGAGGTTGTACTAGAGTTTTGCAAGATGTTACCACTGGGGGAAACTGAGGAAGATCTCTCTGTATTATTTGTTACAACTACATGCAAATCTATAATTATCTCAGTAAAAAATTTCAATTAAGAAAAAAACTGCATAAAAGCCGGGTGCAGTGGCTCACACCTGTAATCCCAGAACACTGGGAGACTAAGACGGGCAGATCACTTGAGGCCAGAAGTTCAAGACCAGCCTGGCCAACATGGTAAAATCCCATCTCTACTAAAAATACAAACAAAATTAGCTGGGTGTTGTGGTGCATGCCTGTAGTCCCAGCTACTCGGGAGGCTGAGGCACGAGAATCACTTGAACCCTGGACACAGAGGTTGCAGTGAGCCGAGATCATGCCACTGTACTCCAGCCTGGGTGACAGAGCCAGACTCTGTCAAAAACAAAACAAAACAAAACAAAACACACCAAAAAAAATCAAAAAAACTAAAACTGCATAATGATGGATAAATGGATAAAGAAAGAAAAAGAAAATGTGGTATATTTCTTGGTGTACACACACACACACACTCAGCCTTAAAGAAATAAATTCTGATACATGCGACAGCATGGATGAATCTTGAGGACATTACGTTAAGTGAAATGAGCCAGTGACAAAGACAAATCCTGCACGATTCTACTTATATGAGGTATCTAAAATTGTCAAACTAATGCAGAGAGGAGAATGGTGATTGCTGGGGCTGGGGAGATGGAGAGTTGTTGTCCAATGGGTATGAAGTATCAGTCATGCAGGTGACTCTACAGAGCAATGGATAGCACATTGTACTTCTGAAGTTTCAGTATGCAAGATAAATGAGATCTAGAAATCTGCTGAACGATGCAGTGCCTACACTCAACAATAATGTTAACTATACAAATAAAAATGTGTTAAAAGGGTAGATCTCATGTTGTGTTCTTATCACAATTCTAAAAATGCTGCAGGCCGGCTCATGCCTGTAATCTCAGCACTTTGGGAGGCCGAGGAGGGCGGATCACGAGGTCAGGAGATTGAGACCATCCTGGCTAACACAGTGAAACCCTGTCTCTACTAAAAACACAAAAAATTAGCCGGGTGTGGGGGCAGGCGCCTGTAGTCCCAGCTACTTGGGAGGCTGAGGCAGGAGAACGGTGTGAACCCGGGAGACAGAGCTTGCAGTGAGCTGAGATCATGCCGCTGTACTCCAGCCTGGGCAACAGAGCGAGACTCAGTCTCAAAAAAAAAAAAAAAAAAAAAAAAAAAAAAAAAAAAAAAAAAAAATGCTGCAGGCCAGGTGCAGTGTCTCACACTTGTAATCCCAGCACTTTGGGAGGCCAAGGCAGGCAGATCACTTGAGCTCAGGAGTTCAAGAGCAGCCCGGCCAACATGGTGAAACCCCATCTCTACTAAAAATACAAAAACTAGCTGGGCGTGGTGGCACATGCCTGTAATCCCAGCTACTTGGGAGGCTGATGCTTGAACCCGGAGGCAGAGGCTGCAGTGAGCCAAGATCATGCCACTGCACTCCAGCCTGGGCAACAGAGACTCCGTCTCAAAATAAATAAATAAATAAATAAATATAAATAAATAAACAATGCTGCAAACCCCAGAGCCCAGCAATCTCTGGTTTCATCTCTTAGAATGACAAGTCTAGCTTCAGCACTGCAGAGGGTATCTTACAGTAAGACAATCTGAGATGAAGCCACAGCAGCTGTCTTCCGGCCTGGAAATCATGCAACCAAAAAAAAAAAAAAAAAAAAGTCCCGAGGGACCCAGTACATCTCCAGTTGCTATTAACATATTAACATCAATGTAGTCCCAGTTAGCAGTGGGCAGGTTTCACGGTAAACACACCTCATCTGATGGGGGCAGGCTCTGCGAAGCTTCCTGTAGAAACGTGCATTGACGGGGACCAGATCTTCTGACTGTTGGAGAAGATTCCAAAAATCTGGACTTTTCTTCCTAAATTTTAATGTCGGCAATTCAGAAAATTTTCTTTTAAACACTGCACAGACCAAACCAAATGAGTCTGGTGGCCAGTTTGCAACCCAGCAGGCACTTGATGGGCACTTTATATATACCTTTTTTTTTTTTTTGAGATGGAGTCTTGCTCTGTCACCCAGGCTGGAGTGCGGTGGCGCAATCTTGGCTCACTGCAAGCTCCGCCTCCTGGGTTCACGCCATTCTCCTGCCTCAGCCTCCTGAGTAGCTGGGACCACAGGCACCTGCCACCATGCCTGGCCAATTTTTTTGTATTTTTAGTAGAGACGGGGTTTCACCGTGTTAGCCAGGATGGTCTCGATCTCCTGACCTCATGATCCGCCCGTCTAGGCCTCCCAAAGTGCTGGGATTACAGGGGTGAGCCACCGTGCCCAGTGGGCACTTTATATTTTGCCCCCATCTCCATCAGCTCTCTAGAGCAGGGCTTGCGCTGCCTGTTTTCTAAACGGAGTAAAACAACCTGCCCGAAGACCAGGTGGCTGGCGGGGCACTCGGCACCTCTAGCTGAAGGCCCTGCTGGTTCTGCTAACTCAGCCTTCCGTGACTTACATTCATTTAGCAAACGCTAGTTTAAAAAAGTTGCAGAGAAATATCTAGGGCCCCATAAACTCTGAGTCAGCTGTACATTTGCCAGACCGTGTGTTGTCATGAGATGGACCACTAGGAAAATCTTTAACACATCACCCCTGTCACCTCTAGGCCAAATCCTCTCACCAAACACTTCTTCCCTTTAGAGCACTTATAAGAGTTAAGACAGTGAGTTATTTGCATATCTGATCCATGTCCACCTCTCTACTGTACTGTAAAGCTCGAATATGGCACAGACTATTTATGACATTGTGTATCCCCAGAACTAGCCTGATACTTGGCCCAAAGAAAGAGCTTCATCAACACTGCTGAATGAATCAAGAAAGGGATAGGCCAGACAGGGGCCATGAAAAGGCCCCATTCAACTCAGCTGAACTAATGCCACCACCACTAACAAGGACAGAGTTTCTGGGAAGCTTTTCAGAGGCGCTAATGCTCCCCTGAATAACAAAATGACCTGGCCAGACCATCATACACCAAAACCAGCGGGAGGGCAGGGGCCTCTTGTAATTGTACTCCATGCAGTGGTGGCCTTTCATCCACAGGGTCACATTCCACCCATTCATGTAGGTGGGGCAGCAAATCTACTACCCCAGGGCGAGCTGGCCCTTTTACCAGCCTGGCCACTGCCTGAGCACCTGGCTGCAGAGAGGAAACCTTTATGAAACAGGCCTTGTATAAAACGCACTATGCTCATCTCACTTACCCACTCTAAGCTCCTTATGGCAGGGATCTCACCTGTCACTAAATCAGCTGCAGCCTGGCCTCCGCCTAAGTGAGATGGGCATTTGTGCAGCCCAGACTGCAGCTGATTCAGTGACAGGTGAGATCCCTGCCATAAGGAGCTTAGAGAGGGTAAGACCTTTGAAAAGGGGGAACCAGGTGTATCAGGAACCAGACTGTAGGTACAGTAAAGGCACAGGTTCAAAGGCACAAATGTTGGACATGCTGGGGGAAAAGCAAGTCAGATCAGGATTAAGGCAGCTGGAGCTCAGGACATGTGAGCAGGATCTGAGGGATGACAGCAGAGATATACAGAGGACAAGATGGGAAAGCTTCAAGAGAAGTCACAACACTGGCCGTCAGGTGTTTTCCCTCAGCAGTGTACCAAATGGAACTCCAAGGCTCCTTCCTGCAGACCACAAACATGCTACTTAGTCCAAAGCTTGATGATCATTTAAAACTAGAGATTACACATAACAATGTGGATTTCCTGCTTCTCTAGAAACATGAAAAAACCTAGTAATCCTACATCCATATTCCTGCAGAACAGCAGCAGCCTGGGGTGGAACAGGAGCTGCTCGCCAAGGTGGCATACACTCTCCAATTTGCCACACCCCTCGCCACTCTCTACTGCCCTCACCTGGGGCCTGAGTCATTCATGGATGTTCATCGCCCAACTTCTGTAGACATTGGTTCCTCTGATAAGGCATTTTCTCACTGTGTCCCGATAACAGTGTCTCACAGATATGCAACCTAAGGCCCGGAGTGGTACAATTCCATGTTTAAGAACACACAATCAATCAAATCCAGGTGGTACCTGATCCCAGCTTCTCTTGGGTATGCAATCAAGACTCTGATTAGGTTCACTGAATCCCAGACCAGCTTATGCACCATCACTGCTATATACTCAGAATGTTAGTTTCTGATTTTAGAGAAACACACAGATTAGCAAAATGAGCAATGGTTTCCTATTAAGATCAAACAGTCCCAAAGCTAATGACTTACAGAACTTCTCTGAACATCCTGTTCAGTCTTAGCGTACATCTCAGACAGATCACCATTCAGAATGACTTCAGCTAACGAGTTCACCAGCGGTGCATGATGTATAATTAAGAAGACCTGGCGGAAAAAAAAGAAATGGGATTTGCATGAAAGTGTGCGGTATTTTCAACCTCTTGCTTCCTGGATCAGAAGCGACCAGGCTGGGCTACCTAAGTCCTGTATTAAGCAGCAATTCCTACGATGCAAAATTCAAAGAATGAGCCATAGGAAGCAGGACTCGGTTCCACTCTTGTAAGGTCAGTCTCTCCTTCAGACTGTTGCCTATTTGGCTGGCTGCTCTTCCTCGGAAGGAAGTGCATTAATGTGAGACTGTCCCTCATGGCTGGGTGAAGCCAAATCCGGCTGAAGTGGAGCAATGCGGGAAAGAACAGCCAAACCAGCACACTCCTTCCTTTCCACGGGCATTTTAGTGTCAAATTTGATTATGAGAAGACTAGAAGGTACTGTCCCAATACTTTAGTGATACAAGAAGAAGGGGCCGGAGAGTTTTGTTCCCATCAAGGACTTGGCAGAGGGTTGGCTACACAGAGATTCCATCACGGGAAGGAGCTCTGACCCTGTGGTGGGTTTTAGCACACGGGGATTCCACAGCATCATCAGTAGGTATGTGAACTACGGGGCTGAAAATCACACGAGACAGGCAAACCCAGCTGGGCCAGGATGCAAAATCAGAGAGCTGGCTCTGGGCTAAGCTGGCCCTGCTCCCACACCTGTTGCCCAATGTTCAGAGGACCAGCTTTAAGAATCAGGGTATTCAAAACTGTCTTGCAAAGCTGGCCTAGACACGCCTGCTATTTTGTTTTAAAATGTAAAGGCAAGAGGGTATAGCACAGGGTGTGGCTTATCTACCATTTGCATATAAAAGCGTGTGCATGTTTGTATTTGCTTATTTACATATGCATAGGCCAGGGTTTCTCAATCTTGGCACTACTGACACTTTGGGCTGTAACTGAGTATTGAGGGAGGCTGTCCCAGACACTGCAGGCTGGTTAGCAGCATCCCTGACCTCCACCCACTAGATGTCAGTAGCACCCCAGCCTCAGTCATGACAACTGAATGCATCTCCCCAGACATTGCCAGGTATCCCCTGAGGGGCAAAATCGCCCCTAGTTGAGAACCCCTGACAGATGTCTCTGTTAGGACATATGAGAACCCTGTAACCCTAATTGTCTCTGGGGATAGAAGTCATGAGCCCGAACAAAACTAGAATAGAAACCCGGTTTTTACCTGTTTGAACTTTTTAACTTTAAAAAACGTTGTCTAAAAAAAATTATTTTTTAAAAAGTGAAGGCAAAAATCAACACAGGCTGCCTCTGGGGAGTGCGGTTGGGTGCCCAGGGTATAGAACGAGAGACTTTTCACATGCCATGTTTTGTACTGTTTGAACAAGGGGAATATATTATTCCAACAAATATATAGAATTCAAATTAGATAAAAGGTACACGCAGAATGGCCATGTGGCACCTCCCTATAGAAGACTGCATCTTTTAAAAAAATACTGGGAACCTTTTCTATCACAGAGACCACATAGTATGATTCAATGAGTTAACCCATGTCCAAGGCTTGGCAGGCCCTTAAATGTCAGCAATGATGACTTTTCTCACCTCCCTTACGGCCGAATTACTGCCACACATCACTCTACCAACAATACAAAACACCACTGTGGTCAATCATTCTCAAATATCTATTACGTACCTTGTATGAACGCGGCCTTAACTGATCATTTATTCCTTCTTTTCAGTCCACAAGCATTCAGTGAGCACCTACAAAGGCCCCCCTGAACAAAGCAACCAATTCCTACCTGTGGACACACACAGTGCTCATTTTCCTGGCTCTGAACCCGAAAAAGACGGAGGGTGAGTAACTGTAGGGTACCTGGAAGCACGTGCAGGCCAGACTCAAAAAGCTGGGCCCAGCTGCCCACACCACACTCTGTTAGCAGTTTGGTTTTAGGAGGACAGCATCACCTGTCACATCAAATTAACGTCATCCATGAAAATTTTCATGGTTTTCTAGCTATGCTTGTAAAATAATTTGCAAGTATGCAATGATTTTATATTGAGGTAGGGGCTTTCAGGACACAGGATTTATACCTGACTTTAGGTTTTTCACACTTTTAGGTCACATTTTCATTAAGCTAAATAAAAATGCATGGGGAAACAGGGCTTTAGGTTGTTTATCTTTAAAAGGGATCTATTACTCAAGTTTGAGGAACAACGAATTACAAGCTATGTTTTCTGTGAGATACTGAAACAAGTAATTGGGTGCATGGGCTACTGGTCCTTTACTAAGCAAACCGGCGAGGGAGGAGTCTCAGAGAAAAGGCCTAACTCTCTCCACTGACGTTCCCGCTGTGGGCGGTTGGCGGCCATGCTCTCTGGAAGAGACCCTGCCTGGGCAATGCTCCAACAGCTGAAGGGTCCTGAGGATGCTTTCCATATGATTCCTGGGGCTGAGAACTGGCTTGCTTGGGTCCTGTTGGACTCCCAGAATCCCAAGCAGGAGATGCCGGCAGACTTGGAAAGAGGCAGCAGAAAAAAGCTGCCAGGAGAGGCTGGGGTTTGTGCTCAGCGCTGTCGTACAGAGCGGCATTCAGACAGAGTTGGCCCTGTGCAGAGCTCTGAGCAAACAGAGCCCCAGAATAGGACTCTGGGCTGTGAGTGATGGTCAGGACATGTCCGGATTGGCCTACCTGCCGGGGAAGAGGTGGCCTCTGAACCTCTCCTCTTGGGCCAAAAAGACAAAGCCCCGCCCCAAATTCAAAACAGCTGGGGATCAAGTTAGAAGGACAGTTCCTCATCAAAGCAAATAAATACCTGTGCCATTGAAAAAGCGGAAACAGAGTTCTGGGTAAATGCTGGACTACTTAATAGTCTAATCAGATGCCCTGAGAGTCTGGACTGCTTGTAATAAAAATATTTTTAAAGTTATGTAACTGGGTCGCCATGGAGTTTTTCCCTTCTTGTAAATATTACATAATTACACGAAGGAAACACACTTGTTTAAGGAGAGGAGGGAGACAAATTGGCTCAAGACACAAATCTGAGAGCTAAGGTTGCTACAAGATCCCTTCCACAAGGTAATCTGGAAACTAGAACTGCGATAAAGCCCTTTAACAATAGACTCATTTCAGGAAGTTTGTTACACCCAGGTTGCTACGTGTATACACGCTGTGGGTTCTGCAGTGTGGGGCTTCATTCAAAGCTGCAGGAGGAAAAGCGCTGCAGCCCACATTTCCAGGGCATTTCAAGCACTCCTCAGTTGTTTTGGAAGCCTCAGTCTTTATGGTAAAAATCAACTACACAAGTTAGGTTTGGTTTATTTTTCATTTCTCTTTGGATTTCCACCTCCTACCATGAAAAAGATACACACTACCTCTATTTAGTACCTGGAAAACAGCCCCCTTTTTTTTTTTGCTGTTATTTTACTTCAGCATGGGGGACACAGAGAAGATGGGGTGATAAGGCCTGCGAATTTTCTTCAAGGCAGTGGCACGCCAAGGGACCCCAAATGTAGTGGGGACATTGGTGAACGATCAAGCATACCTGTGACAGAAGATAAAGAGACAC
Source organism: Pongo abelii (assembly GCF_028885655.2). Classification (NCBI taxonomy): domain Eukaryota; kingdom Metazoa; phylum Chordata; class Mammalia; order Primates; family Hominidae; genus Pongo; species Pongo abelii. The sequence goes on along the minus strand of NC_072003.2, from coordinate 12,297,776 downwards.
CGGCAGGCTAATTTTCGGCCGTTCTCCTCCCTAGTGGGGGGTGGCAGGAGAGAGAGAGAGATCAGGTCACACAAGTGAGCAGCACAAAATACACAAAGCCAAAAGCCTTCTGTGTGAACAAAGGCGTCCTTTCCCACTGACTTCCTCCACGGCCCTAGGGCTGTCCTTTCCTGGTGCTACTCAAAAGTCCACTCCGCAAAATCCCACTCAATACTGTTTGCAAGGCCACTATTTTTCCATCTGAGAAACTTTTCACCATTACTCACGGATGAGAGGCTGACCCACGAGAACTTGCTCCTTAAGTTACCAAGCACGTTCATTTGCACCAGCTGGGGCACTGGACGCCCCGGCAGGAGAGGCCTCCAGGAGGCCCGTTCTTGGGAAGTTATTTTCAAAGCATGGGGGAGGAGGTTTAGGGCACTCTGGCCTTGGAAAAGCCCCTCGTTTATACTGAATTTCAAGATGCTCCATTTCACACCCACCCTGTTAGAGAAGAATCGTTAGGCCCTCATTTTGCAGCCGAAGAAATGGGCTCAGGTTCACTGCTTTAGGTCACAGAATTAGGAAAGGGAAGAGGCAGAATTGGAATCCAGGTCTGAACACTCCAATTCTCATACTTTGTCTCTGCCTCCCAGAGCTGCCTCTGGTAAAGCTAAGGAGCTTATTCACTTTTATAGTCTTCTCACACACACACTCTGTCTCTGTCTCGCTCAGGAAATAAGAGGAAAGGAAAGGAAAACCAGCGTGCTTTGAAAGGAATCTCCCTTGGGCTCAAAGCCTCAGTCCCGGCCGGGTGCCGTGGCTCATGCCTGTAATCCCAGCACTCTGGGAGGCCGAGGCAGGCGTATCACCTGAGATCAGGAGTTTGAGACCAGACTGGCCAACATGGTGAAACCCCGTTTCTACTAAAAATACATTTTCTTTTATTTACTCATCTGTAGTGAGAATCCTCAAAACTCCATCCCCTTGGGGCACCTCTGCATGGTGACCAGCTGGCTCTGTCCTGCCTCCTGCCGAGGCCCCTTTACCTCCAGAGGAACTGCACAGAGGCCTCCCCTCCAGAAGCAGCATTCCTCAAGGGCGGGCCCTGAGAACCAGCAGCACAGAATCAGAATCACCTGAGGGACAGGTGAGACATGCAGATTCCTGGTCCTACCCCGGAGCAACAGAACCAGAATCCCTGAGACTGCGAGAGCAACTGAGGCCCTGAATGTTACCCGCAGTCATCCCCACAGGCCTCTGGGGCCTGCTAACAGTGGACAGTAACCACCCTGGGACCATTCCCTGAGTGTGCTCCATTCCTTCCCTCCATGCTGCGCAAGTTCTGTCGCTGTCTGCATCTTCTCCAAATCAGTGGGTTCTGGCAACTACCAGAAAAAGTTACCGGGGAGGAGAACACTTCAGTGAAGGATGCACAGAAACCAAAACCCTACATTTGTAGATGTTTCCTGTTTCCTCCTGATGTCAGTAATCTTTTCTCATTCACTTTTATGGTCTTCTCACACACACACTCTATCTCTGTCACAGGAAATAAGAGGAAAGGAAAGGAAAGCCAGCGTGCTTTGAAAGGAATCTCCCTTGGGCTCAAAACCTCAGTTCTGGCTGTAATCCCAGCACTTTGGAAGGCCTAGGCAGGTGTATCACCTGAGGTCAGGAGTTTGAGACCAGCCTGACCAACATGGTGAAATGCCGTCTCTTCCAAAAAGTACTAAAATTAGTCAGGCATGGTGGTATGCACCTGTAATCCCAGCTACTCAGGAGGCGGAGGCAGGAGAATTACTTGAATTCAGGAGGCGGAGGTTGCAGTGAGCCAAGATCGCACCACTGCACTCCAGCCTGGGTAAAAGAGCAAAACTCTGTCTTTAAAAAAAACAAAAAACAAAAAAACCCCTCAGTCCTGATTTGCAATGCTCAGCTCCATTCCAGGGGACTGGGGACTATTCTTCCCCACTTGTGATGGCCTTCAGCCAGCGGGAGCCATGGGGCTGGACCCACCTTGTCCTGGTTCTCCAATGAGTACACGTAGAGGGGCAGGAAGAGCCTGTTGAGCAGGTGGTCCGTGAGCACATCGTTGAGGAACTCACAGTTGATGATCAGGATGTCATTGAGATAGTGCAGGTGGTCTAGGTGCTCTGCCACCAGATCACTCAGTTTCCCCCGATTCCGGTGCCTGCCAGGAGAAATGACCACCTCAGCCTGGAGGCCAACACTAGGAGCCTTTGAGCCTAACATCAATGGCCTGAGACTTAAGTCACTGGGGGTTCATCCATATATTTGAGTTAGTCTCAACAGACAATTATCCTGGCCCCTACCGGGGAGATACACAAGGGAAAATGGGCAGGTTTACTGCAATCAATTTCAGGGGACTGCTGGGTTCTCCCAGAATGAAATAAATGAAGCAAAATGCTGCTAAACTCTTCCAGCAAGCCACTGCATAAGTACAGCTACTAGCCACTGTGGCAAGATCCCCTGGCTCCCCAGATAAGCAGCACTAATGGAGCAATAAATCCACTGTAATTAAAATGCTCCAGAGGAGTTCTAAAGAGAAAAGCAGGCCTCCACAGCCGTGGCCACCCCAGTGGCCCTGACGACAGGCAGACATAGAGCAAAGACACGACACACCTCCCCCAGGCCCCTGCCCTGGAGGTCTCCGTCTCCCTGCAGTTAGTGACAGCATGCTAGGGGTGGGGGGCCAGGGGGTAATGTCTCTTGGGTGGTGTCAGTCTCACACTCCAGAAACAGCTGGTGGGGATGCTTTCACCACCCCCAAAGCAGTATGCAGCAAATGCTAGCTAGGCATTTTGTTTGTTTTGTTATTATTACCCAACTGATAGATGATCATTTTTGACAACAGCAAATTAAAATATAAAAGCAAATAGAATTCAAAGTCTCAAATCCACCACTAACAGATATCCACTATTAACATTTTGGGACTTATAACCCTAATGTCTTTTTTCTACGTTTTTACCTCTCCTAGTAGTAGTCACATCTAAAATACAGATTCTATCCGTCTAACTGTATATACATTTCTATCCATCTAACTGTATATACTTGAAAAAAAAAGGTAAAAACAAGATCAATTCTGCTTCTTTTACATAATTCTGGATAATTATTCCTTTTATTTATGTATTATTATTTTTTGAGACAGAGTCTTGTTTTGTCACCTAGGCTGGAGTGCTGTGGCATGAGCACAGCTCATTACAGCCTCAACCTCCCAGGTTCAAGGGATCCTCCCACCTCAGCCTCCAAAGTATCTCAGATTACAGGCACCTGCCACCATGCCCAACTATTTTTTAAAATTTTTTGTAGAGGGTGGAGGGGTCTTACCATGTTGCCCACGCTGGTCTCAAACTCCTGGACTCAAGTGATCCTTCTGCCTCGGCCTCCCAAAGTGGTAGGATTACAGGCATGAGCCACTATGCCCAGCCAATTATTTCTTATACTTCAACAAGATATTTTAGCTGGGTGCAGTGGCTCACGTCTGTAATCCCAGCACTTTGGGAGGCCAAGGCAGGCAGATTGCTTTAGGTCAGGAGTTCGAGACCAGCCTGGCCAACATGGTGAAACCCGTCTCTACTAAAAATATTAAAAAAAAAAAAAAAAAAAAATTAGCCAGGTGTGGTGGCATGCACCTGCAGTCCCAGCTATTCAGGGGGCTGAGGCATAAGAATCACTTGAATCTTGGAGGTGGGTTGCAGTGAGCCAAGATTGCACTACTGCACTCCAGTCTGGGCAACAGAGCAAGACTCCATGTCAAAAAAGAAAAGAAAAAAGATATTTGGTAAATATTTATAGCAAATACATGTTGTAAAGCCTAATAGTATAATGAATGTCTATGAACCCACCGTGCGCCTGAGACCTAGAACATATGCACAATGTTTTGCACTTTTCTCCCACTTAATAAGATACTTTGGAACATTTTCTCTAATGGTATATTTAAAGTGCCTCACTTTTTAATACTTTGGTTTAAAAAATATCAAAGTAATATATGCAGCTAGGTTTAAAACTCAAATAGCATTGATAAGCTGATAATGAAAAAGAGCAGCTCCTGGCCCAGGCTCGCCTCCTCCACTATTTTTTGTTTTCTTTGAGACAGTGTCTTGCTCTGTCACCCAGGCTGGAGCGCAGTGGTGCGATCTCAGCTCACTGCAACCTCCACCTCCTGGGTTCAAGCAATTCTCTTGCCTTGGCCTCCCTAGTAGCTGGGATTACAGGGGTGCACTACCATGTCTGGCTAATTTTTGTATTTTTAGTAGAGATGGGGCCAGGCTGGTCTTCAACTCCTGGCCTCAAGTGATCTGCCCACCTCAGCCTCCGAAAGTGCTGGGATTACAGGTGTGAGCCACCACACCCAGCCCTCCTCTACTTCTCACTGTCCAGAGGCAGTTACTTGTTTCTGCAGACAGTTCCTCCCATATTTCTAGAAAATCTGCATGGACTTCTATTTTGCAGTTGAGCCATTTTAGGTATTATCTATCGACCTCCTGTTATGACAGAACTCTTTCATTCTCTCTGCCCCTTCCCCACAAGTAGTTATCAGTAATTGGGGTTGATGTCATAACATTCGCTGTGGAGCCAAGTAGAGGACTATGATTTCATTTCCTTGCTTGTATAACTTTGTTCTTTCTACAGTTAAGTGTCTCATTATGTCTCGCATTCGTGACTGTTTAAATATAGAAGGCTTCTAGCTTTCCCAATTGCTCCGTTGGGCCTGCCCTGGTCCGTTTAACATCCTGACCCCATCTAGGTGCACCTCTCGCTAGTCCTGGGCAAAGCTGTCACCCTGGAGCAGTGGTTCTCAAGTGAGGGTGATTTTGCCTTAAAGGGGACATTTGGCAATGTCTGGGGACATTTTTGGTTGGTATGACTGGGGAGGGGTGCTACTGGCATCTAGCAGGTAGAGAGGCTGGTGATGTTACTAAAAATCCTACAACGCACAGGACAGCCCCCCCAACAATGGTACCCAGTTCAAGAGGTCAATAGAGCCAAGGGAAAGAAATCCTGCTCTGGAACTTCTAATCATCCCTCTGAGGACAAAAGCACCATCCTAATCTCTTTTTTAAAAGAGATTTATTGAAGTATAATTCACATACCATAACATTCAATTATTTAAAGTACACAGTGTAATGGTTTTTGGTAGAGTCACAGAGTTGCCTGACCATGATCACAGTCAATTTTAGAACATTGTTATCCCCCCTGCAAAAAAAAGCCCCTTATGGCCAGGTACAGTAGCTCACGCCTGTAATCCTAGCACTTCTGGGAGGCCCAGGTGGGCGGATCATGAGGTCAGGAGTTCAAGACTAGCCTAGCCAACATGGTGAAACCCTGTCTCTACTAAAAATACAAAAATTAGCCAGGCTTGGTGGTGAATGCCTGTAATCCCAGCTACTCCAGAGGCTGAGGCAGAAGAATCACTTGAATCCAGGAGGCGGAGGTGCAGTGAGCCAAGATTGCACCACTGCACTCCAGCCTGGGTGACACAGCAAGACCCTGTCTCAAAAAAAAAAAAAAAGCAAAAAAAAAAAAAAGCAAGCAGCCCCTTACTTGGCCGGACGTGTGGCTCATACCTGTAATCCTAGCACTTTGGGAGGCCAAGACAGGAGGATTGCTTGAGCCCCGGAATGCAAGATCGGCCTGGGCAACATGGCGAAACCCCATCTTTACTAAAAATCAAAAAAATTAGCTGGGCATGGTGGCATAGGCCTGGTGGTCTTAGCTACCTGGGAGGCTGAGGCGAGAGGAATGCTTAAACCTAGGAGGTCGAGGCTGCAGTGAGCCATGATCACCCCACTGCTCTCCAGCCTGGGTGACAGAGCAATACTCTGTCTCAAAAAAGAAAAAAAAGCCCTATACTCATTAGCAGTTGCTTCCTACGTCCCCACACAACATCCTAGCCCTAGGAAACCACCAATCTACTTTCTGCCCCTATAGATTCACCTATTCTGGACATTTCACAAGGCATAATGCTTTTGAGGTTCATCTACGCCACACCAAGTGTCAGCGCTTCATTCCTTTTTATCGCCAAACACTATTCCATCATACAGACAGACTACATTTTGTTAATACATTCATCAGCTGACAGAGCCCCTTGACCTTCTCACCAGCTGCCTAGCAGCCCCATCTATGGCTGTACTGAATTGATTTACCCCCGCTGCTCTGGGATGCGTCTGAGTTGTTTCCAGCATTTCATTATTACAAATAGGTGAGCAGGACCTTTTAGAGTACGGAAGTCCATGCTCTGCCTACACAGAGGTAGGGAAGTGCTGTTCTTGAGTTTATTTTTCCTTGATGAAAACAGAATTCTCCCGTAACCACCCTGTCTATCTACTGAGTGGCCCTGGGGGTGTCACTTACTCCTCATCAGTCTGCACGCAGTCATCAAGTTCGATCACATGGCTCCCGATGAACCAGACCAAATTGGAGAAGTAAGGAACAGCAGTTTTATCTCGGATGTAGTGCAGCATGGCCTGGTTATCCACTGAGAAAATTCACAGAAGAAAAAAAAAGTCAAGCTACCAAAAATAACTTGGGGAAGATTAAAAAAAAAACAAAAACAAAGCAAAACCCAAAAACCACAATGAAAAAGCCCTCTGCTATAATCTGAAATTGTCTGTCTTTCCTGGAAATACTTAAAAATGCTTATCTTATTCATAAAACTATAGTCATCAAGGCAGTTCTTATGATATTTTATATTTAAAAATAAATTAGTTGGGCTAAACATTAATGGTGCATGGGAGAGCCAGTTATCAGTAGCAGACTGAGCTAGACTACACTGAGAATTACACCATTCTCAAGCAAGGTATTTACATATAAGGGTAGATTAAGAAAGCAGAAAACCAGAGGTTAATAACTTACATGACACTGGAATAAGGAACACAGGAATCGTCATTGAAGGAAAAGCAAAAAACAGACAACAGTTAACAGGGTTAGGACCTGGGAAGGTAAGAGAGCTGCTCAGAGGGAGAGAGACTAGGGCGGGAGGCATCTGCACAGAGAGAGAAAGTTAGAAGGAGACAGGAGAAAACAGAGCAGGAGGCAGCAGAACCAACTGTGGCTTGGACCAGGGTCACAATCTTAGAAGCCTGCCAGGTTGGCTAGTTGCCAGAGGTCCACCGTGTGACCTGGGAGCATGGGCCTTGACCCCAAAGGGGCAGCTGCTTCTGTGCCAGCTGACACCCCCCCAACTGCAGGACTGTGGGCCTCGACTAGCCAAATCTACATCTTCAAGGTGCAAATCCAGATTATAATGGAAGATCTCCCAATTTTTAAATACTGGCAACTACATATTTTTTTAAAAACTAAGCCAATTAAAACATGTCTGATGGCTGGATATGGCCCACAGGTCCTCAGTTTGCGACCCCTGGGTGGGTCCAGTTGGGCTCTTAGAAAGGTTCTTAAATTTAATGTAAGCCCAGTGCTAGGCTGGAGTGAGTCCCTGAGAAGCCCCCACCCTCACTAGGGAGTAATAACATTTTGGCTCATGAAAGTCAAAGCCCTTTCATCCCTGAGAAAATAGTCCCATCTCCACTGTGGTGACTCCGGGGAAAATAACCCAGGCATTAGGCGGAGAACTTCCAAGCATCGCCTTGGAAGGGCAATTCCAGTTCAGGAAACTTGTGGCCAGGCAGCCTTTGTGTCAGTGCAGCGGAGAGTGGGGGAATGGCTTTTTCCCTGGGGCAATGTTTTGGGCATTAAGAACATCTTGAGGGAAAGGAGGAATTGTTAGTGCTGGGCTTTGCAGCTTGTTGGGAATACAACATTGCCCCCTGCTGTTCACAATGTGACATGTTTTTATATATTACTTAAAAGTCAAATTATCCCTTAGCTGTATTAAAGTATATTTCACAAGCCAAGACACAAAAATTTAAATGACACATTAAAAAGACAACTTTGTTTTCTCAAATTCTAAAACATAGCCACTCTGAATCCCACACGTGCCTGAGGGACATCATACTTCTATGTAGCAGCATGAGCAAGACTTCGACACGCCTGGAGAAGGCAAGGATTTCCATGAGCGACCAGCTAAATGCTAGGGGATTCCAAGTTTTTCATGAGAGAAGCTGCCACGGCTCATCATCAGTGCGCTCCCTCGTGACAATCGGAGAACCGTACGCACACACACGGGAGTGAGCACTTGCTGCCAAGTCAGAAATCAGCCGAGACACAAGCCCATGAGGACACTTACCTTTATAGACATTCAAAGTTATGGTTCTTACAGCAATTCTAACCATGCTTTCAGGGTGGTTGAAAAACTTGATGGCTTCTGTGTACAGGGCAAAGTCATTGGTGTGCTAAAACAAAAGAAATAACGAAAACAAATTACAAGCCCATAAGCCAGGCCTGGCCCCACCCCAACTCTCTGAATTCCATCAGAGACTTCAGAAAAAGACAAAAAGAAAAAAAAAAAAAAGTTGCCAATGTGAACCGTAAGTCAGTGGTTCATTCCCCATGGGGAGTGTAGAAAGGGACAGCAAGGCAAAGCCACAGAAGAGACAGAAGAGTCCAAGCCCGTGTGGTGTGCACACCCATAGTACCAGCTACTTGGGAGGCTGAGGTGGGAGGTTGGCTTGAGCCCAGGAGTTGGAGGCTGCAGTGAGATGTGATCGTGCCACTGCACGCCAGGCTGGGCAACAGAGCAAGACCCTGTCTCAAAAAAAGAAAAAAGAAAAAAGAGCAGTAGTAGTGGTAATAGTAGTAATCACTGATTGATTGGCTGGGAGTGGTGGCTCATGCCCAGAATCCCAGCACTTTGGGAGGCCAACAAGGGAGGATCGCTTGAGGTCAGGAGTTTTGAGACCAGCCTGGGCAATGTGACAAGACCTCATCTCTACTTTAAAAATTATAATTAAAAAAAAAATGAGTCCAGATAATGTCAGACCTGGGTTCATGGCCCATTCTTCCACTTCTCACCTGTGTAATGCAGTTTCCTAAACCCCTGAACCCCTGTTTCTACATCTACAACATCTACTTTATGGTTCCCAGATTAAATGACAGCATTGCTGGTCTTGCGCTTATCCCAGCACCTGACACCTAAGAAGTACTCAGTGGGATGCAGGGAAACATGAGGGGAAGCCTGGGGGAACCTTCTGAGAAAGTTTTCTTTGGAAGTTAAAAAGGGACACAAGAAGGGAAGTGATCTCATCGGGCATTTTGGCAGTGACAGCCACCCTGTGACCATGAGGGGTTGACCCTGAGGATGGATGCCAACTGTAGAGTCAGCAGAGCAGCAAGATGAGAAAGCCTGGGTCCTCGCTGATACGGTTGAACCACAGGATGAACCAGTCCCAGCATGGCCAGTGCCTGGGCCTTTTGGTATGGGTGATACATTGACCCTATTGTTCAAACCCCTTTTAGGTGTGAGGACAGGAGCAATTTATTTATTTAAGTTGTTTATTTTAATAATTCTCCCAAAGAATGTCAGGGACATTATCTTATCAACAATAGCAACGTCTATGATTTTAGGGAGCTACGTACATACTAGGCACTTTGAAGACATCATCTCATTTAATTCAACCCCTAATAACCCTACAAGATGTATATTCTTATTCCCATTTCTCAGATGAGGAAACTGAGGTTCAGAAAGGGACTGGGACTTCCTTAAGGTGACACAGCAGGGAAGTGACAAAACCAGCCCTGACTGGAGTTCCTGTTTTTCCCACAGGGCAACACTTCCCCAAGACACCATCTGGACATGTCTCCTCTCTACCAAGTATAAAGCTATCAGAACAAACTGAATTTTACATTAACAATGGAAAGTCTGGCCAGGTGCCATGGCTCACGCCTGTAATCCTAACACTTTGGGAGGCCAAGGTAGGAGGATCGCTTGTGCCCCGGAAGTTCAAGACCAACCTGGGAAACATAGTAAGACCCTGTCTCTACAAAGAATTACATTTTTTTAAATAGAAAGGTAACTTATTTAATTAAAAAAAATTTTTATGCATGCCAAAGTCAAAAGTGTTGCCGTGAAAATCATAACAAGCATATAAGAGCTTTGTAAAGAGACACAAGACCATCCAGATATAAGGCGCCGCCATAAAAAAAAAAAAAAAAAAGCCACTTGTGGCTTTACACCCACAGATGCCCCTCTGACAATTACTTACCTCATTATAAAAGAAATGGACAGTGTGGTTGTTGAGTTTTAACGAAAGTGTTTTCAGGAACGATATATAATAGGCCATAATCTCCTCATCAGAAAAGTCAAATTTATGAACGATGATAGAATTTACATAGTTATTTGAGAGCAAATAATCTAGAGGGAGAAAAAAACAAAACAAGTTAACTCATGCTGGAGGAAAGATAAGCCAGGTAACAAGCAGATGACCACGTTAATGTACTTGAATCAGGTAAGCCTCTGGGTTGCTGGGATTAAACACACTAACTGGGAAGAGCTTAACTTTTAACCAGTAAAGAGATCATCTTTGACGCACAGTCACCAGGAAGTTCAAAGGCATCACCAGAGAACAGCCCTTCCCCCGCCCCCACACCAAATAGAAAAAAGATACTCCAACATTTTCTTTTCATTGATGGCAAAGTTCAACAAAGAGCTGGGAGTAGGGGGAGATTAGCTGGTGTGTGGGCATTTTCACAAACCACCCACGGATGAGGGTAAAAAGCTGCCCCCTTCTGCCATCACAAATCACATCATCAACTCTGAAGGCCACAACAGGCCACACTAGGGTTTTTTTCCTCCTTATATAGCAACATGATTTCATAAAGGTCCCTTTCTGCTGAATCCCTACTACATGCCGGCCACTGGGCTGAGTGCTTTACATGACCATTAACCATCACATGATCCTGCTCATTCTTCCCATTTTGCAGATGAGCAAAAACGTCTCGGAGATGTTAACTTACCCGTGCACAGAGACAGTCACAAAGAAGGGATTCAAACTTAGGTCCGATGTCAGAGTTTGTCATGCATTATGGGGGCCCAACAACGAAAACTGGGTGATGAGCGCGCAAGGGCACTGGGGTCAAGTGCCCCAGGGAGCTGGGGAATGGGAAGAGCAACCCCATTCCCTAGCTCCCAGTGCCTGGCCCTGCAGAAATGCAAGCCAGTATGGCGAGGGCTTTCAACAGTGAAGAGAGGCAAAACCAGATTCCAACACTGCATCTCCTGATCCTGACATGTTTGCCACTGAAATAAACTAGCTTTTAAAGCTGTGCTGGCTGGCAAAAACATGTCTATCAGCCAGCTGCAGCCTATGGCCTGCAGCACGATATCTCAGTGTTGGGCCCTTGCCAGGCATATTTCCCTCTGTGTTCTTACCAGCCACCCTGCAAGGCAGGCACTGCTGTCCCATCGCCTGTCCTTTGGAATGTTGTGTGAGCGCTGCACCAGCTCACCTGCCCGGCCCCCAGGACGGCTAAAGGCAGAACACGATTGACACCTGCTGGGGGTATGGTTTGGAGCGTCGCTACTCAGAGTCTTGTCCTCAGATGGGCAGCACAGCAACCCTGGAGCTTGTCAGACCTGCAGGATCTTGGGCCCCGGCCCTGCGCCACGGAGTCAGAATCTCCAGGGGTGGGCTCAGCACTCTGCATGTGAGAAGTGCGCAGGGCTCCCCATGCGTGCTCGTGTTTGGGAAGCTCTGGGTTCAATAGTGGACTTGGACTGGCCTGCTTGTGTCCACATCTCGCCCCTGCCACTTCCTAGCTGTGCTGTGACCTTGGGCAGACTGCTGACCCTCCCCACGCCCCAGTTTCATGAAGCCAAAACTCCCTCATGAAGTTGTGGTAAGGGTTAATGGAGAAAATGCATAGGAAGCACTCAGGACAGTAGCAGTAGTCACTGATTCACTGGCTGTGTGAATGGACAGCATGGGCCGCAATGCAAGCACTCGATAATGTTAACTGCCATTCTTCTTCTTCTTATTACTATTATTTGGAGATTCAAAATCTCAGCTTTAGCCAGGTGTGATGGTGTGCACCTGTGGTCCCAGCTTGAGCCCAGGAGTTCAAGGCTGCAGTGAGCCATGATCGTATCACTGGAGACTAGCCTAGGCGACAGGGTGAGACCTGTCTCTAAAAACAAAACAAACAAAGAAAATCTCTACCATATTCCAGGACTGAAAACAGCTGCTCTTGGGTGAAGAGGAAATAAACCATTAAGTTATTTGGAGCCGTCGAGGTACCTAACTGAGGTCGATCAAAGTATTACTCAACAGTCTGTTGGGAATCATCAAAAACACCACAAAGAGGAATCTGGGAGCCAGGGATCGTGACGGAAGCCACAGTGTGGGCCTGTGGCATGGTCCTCCTTGGAAGTCAGTTCTCCAGGAAAGCCACTGCATTCAGAAAAGCCATTGGGCACTCTGAGTGGGCATGGCAGACAGGCTGTGTGGTCTGTAGTCTTAGAAGAGCGGTTTTCAAAATCTCCTGCTCATAACAACTACTGAGGCAGTGCTTGGGAATCCCTCCAAGCAAGGAGTCAATGGGTCTAAGGCAGAATCTTAGGAATCTTAATGTTTTTTAAGATGGGGTTATGTATATCACAAATCCTAAGTGGACAGCTTGACATATGTGGAAATATACATACACGTACGTGTATGATATGGTTTGGCTATGTCCCCAACTAAGTCGCATCTTGAATTGTAGTTCCCATAATCCCCACGTGTTGTGGGAGGGATCAGGTGGAGACAATTGAATCATGGGGGTGGTTTCCCCCATCCTGTTCTGGTGATAATGAGTTTTCATGAGATGTGATGGTTTTATAAGGGGCTTCCCCCTTTGCTGAGCACTCATTCTTCTCCTTGCTGCTGCCATGTGAAGAAGGATGTGTCTGCTTCCCCTTCTGCCATGATTGTAAGTTTCCTGAGGCCTCCCCAGCAGTGCTGAGTTGTAAGTCAATTAAACCTCTTTCCCTTATAAATTATCCAGCCTCAGGTATATCTATGTATAAAACACATACATACATAACCCTAAGTGCCCAGCATGATGAATTTTTACATATACACACAGTGTAAGCACCATATGACATTCCCAGCTCTCCAGAAGGCTTCCTCATGCCCCTGCCCAGTCAGTACCCGCTACCCCAATGCAACCCTTATTCTGCTTCTAGCACATTAGACTCATTTTGCCTGTCCATGAACCTCATCTAATGGAAGCAGACAGTACGCACACTTCCTATGTCTGGCCCCTTTCGCTTATTACCACATCTGAGGGCTTTCCAGGTTGCTGTGTATGCAATGGTAGTAGTTCATTCCTTTTTTCCTTTTCCTTTTTCTTTTCTTTTTTGCTATATAGTATTACATTCTCTGAATAGTCCACAGTTTATTTATCCACCTGGAGACTAACATGGGTATCGTGTCACCCAGGTGATTCTGATACCCAGAGCACTTCTTTTTCTTTCTGTGTCATTCTGGCTCTTGCTGGGGGAGAAGTAGGGAGGGGTAATGGGCTGGCAGGATAAGGAGCTGTTGGGGTGTCTTACTGAGCCCTGCTGTGACTGGTTAGTGGCTTCCAGACCACCAGCAGCACAGACACCATACTGGAAGCTTCAGATGTGCAACTGTGAGTCTCTCAGCTGTACCCTGGAGCTGGAAAAGTGACAGGCTCCCTCCACTCCCCAGCAGGGACTTTTCCAGGGCCTCCAAGAGATGACTCTGTGGGTGGTGGGGGGCCACCATAGGACAGTTGGAGGCACCTCTGTTATCAGGCTGGGATTTTTCCACTACCCCCTCACTATGTGGCTGACTTTCTGTGGTGTCCTTTTCTAATAAACCCGGGAGCCTGTACGTAATCTCAGTCTCTCGGGACTCTGTCACTTAGGTCACTAACCCCAACAGGCAACAGGTGCATTTGTGAAATGGCTGCTTGTAATAGTGAAAAGCTGGAAACCACCTAAATGCCCGTGGTCAGGTTAAATAGATTATAGCACAACAAGCTGCCACTCCTAAACCAAATCAGGCAGGGTTACAGAACGGGACAATAAGATCTAAGATACACTGGGAAGGTGGGAAAAAGAAAAGCAAACAGCAGAATGGCTGGTGCACAATGGATTGTTAGGGTTGAACTCTACAGAAAGTTGACTTTACATTTTTCTAACATTTGGCTTTCTGTTGTTTAACAATGAGGACATTTTTTCTTCTGTGATTAGAAAATTAAAATAAAAGCAAAGGTCGTCTATCTTCCTCACCCCTTACAAATCCAAGTTCTGTAAACGTGCAATGATTTCTACCCTTTTTGCTGGGCTTATAAAAGCACTGTGGTGAAGGGGCTATAAAGCCAGGGGCGTCTGCCTGGGTTTCCCACAGCAGGGCACTCTTTTTGGTGCCAGGACAAGAAAAGCCACGCATACTGCATGATCTCACTTACAGGGAGAATCTAAGACAGTCAAATTCATAGCAGCAGAGAGTCAAAGGGTGCTTACCAGGGACTGGGGAGGAGGGAAATGGGGAGACGCTGATCAAAGGGTACCATGCACGATGAGTAAGTTCTGGAGCTCTCATGTACAGCACAGTGACTACAGGTCATCCTACTGTGTTACAGACTTGAAATCTGCTAACAGATCTACTGCATATTTTCATCACACAATGTGCACACACAAACCTCCCCCCATACAAATGTGAGGTGATGGATATGTTAATTCACTTGATTGCCGTGATTATTTCACAATGTACACATTTTTTTGTGTATATGTATATATTGAATCAAGTTGTACACATTAAATATATACAATTTTTAAAAGCCATATAATTCAGAGAAACACTCTAAAAGCCGTAAGTTTTGATTGCCCCACCCCCATCTCAATCCAGTCACTCCATGCCTAGCTGGACTTTGAGAGGCTTCCCAGGGCAGGGACACTGAGGGTGATGTTGCCTTAAAGGATAAAATCGACACCATGGCCATGTCCCATCTGCCAGACCCTGTGCCTCGCTCTCAACACCTGCTCTCACGCTCACGCCCAGCCACTCTATGCCGTAGCCACTGTGCTCTCCTCTTGACAGATGCACCAACAGCAGCTCGGAGCCTTCACTGTCCAGGCACATGCAGGGAGCGAGTGTGGGGCAGAACTGGGCCTGGGACCTGGTTCAGTCTGAGTCGAGGGCCTGTGCCACTGAGCTGGATCTTCCCCTCAGAGCTTTCAGAAACCGCAGTCATTTCATATCCAGTGAAACAGGCGCTGGTAACAAGGGAAACCATTTAGGGAGACAGGAGTCGGCCCACATTTGTCAACTTGCGGTCACTGGGAAGCATAAGGCGTCTCTGAGGCAGCAGCACCACCTAGCGGCGGCTGCGAGAGCCATCACTCAGCAGCCCTTTCTCCTCTCCCTCTTGGCCAGAGGAATGCCACCATCTCTACCTCTTTCTGCCCACTGCAGACTTTTCTCAGACCTGTCCTGGGGACTTAGAGCCTGCCTCTGATATAGACATTTGGCCACTTGTCCCTCACTTCTGGTGGGCAGGGCCAGGGCTTGGTGAAGTCACCTTGGAATAACAAAGCTAACGGTCTAGCATGGAGGATTAGGAACCAAACCAGGGTTTCTCAGCCTCAGCACTGGGGACAATTTGGGCTGGGTAATTCCCTGTTGTGGGGAGCCTGTCCTTAGCAGCACCCCCACCCTCTACCCACTAGATGTCAGCAGCACCCCCAAGAATGTTTATAGATGATGGCAAATGTCCCCTCACTGAAGACCACTTAGCTAATCGTCTGGGATGAAACCCCTTCTCTATTCTGGCTTTGCTAGAGCTGGCGCCTGGGTGTTAAAATGAAAGCACTGACGACACCTGCCTCTCAGGGGTGGTTATTACGGATGACGAAACTGAGGCTTAGTGACGGCAGGTAAGAAGTTCGGAGTCACCCACTCACTAGCTGGGTGAAGGGACTGAAGCAGGAGGGTTGGTACCAATGCACACACCCTTGCCTGCCCTCTGGCCGAGGTCTTCCCTGTCTTACTTCTTCCAGTGCTTATTCCGTTGGCTGATGATTCAGCGACCCCAACTCTTTAACAGCAAGTCATAAAGAAGAAATGCAAACACCCCCAGCATCATCGGCAGAGGGGAACCCTCTCATAGTACCCACCACACAGAAACAAACACAGGGTTAGGGACTAAACTATGTCCCCCTCAGGTTCCTACATTGAAGCTCTAACCCGCATTGTGGCTGTATTTGAAGACAGGGCCTTTGGCGAGGTAATTAAGGTTAATGAGGTCATAAGGGTGGGGGCTCTCATCCAGTAGGACTGGCGTTCCCATAGAAGGAGGAAGAGACACCAGCTAGCACTCTCTCTATCTCTCTTCACTCACACACAGATGAAAGGCCATGCACAGCAAGAGGGTGGCCATCTGCAAGCCAGGAAGAGAGCCCTCACTAGAAACCAACCCTGATGGCAACCTGATCTTGAACATTTTTTTTTTGTTGGAGACAAGGTCTTGCTCTGTCACTCAGGCTGGAGTGCAGTGGCACAATCATGGCTCACTGCAACCTTGACTTCCTTGACTTAAGCAATCTTCCTGCCTCAGCCTCCTGAGTAGCTGGGACTACAGGTGCACACCACCACACCCAGCTAATTTTCATGGTTTTTTGTAGAGACGGGGTTTAACCTTGTTGTCCAGGCTGTTCTCAAACTCCTGAGCTCAAGTGATCTGCCCACCTTGGCCTCCTAAGGTGCTGCGGTTACAGGGATGAGATACCATGCCTGGCCAATCTTGGACTTCAACGCTCCAGAACAGTGAGAAAACAAATCTCTATTGTTTAACCCACTCAGTCTATGGTATTTTGTTAGGATAGCCTGAGCCGACTAACAGTAAGCACAGACACAGAAAACCATGCTAGACTTCATCCTGCTAGATGCACAGCAGTACAGAGGCAAATACTAAGGAATGTCCTTACAAAGTGAGGTCTCGTGACTGATATTCTCAAAGAGGATGTTCAAGGTCTGCAGCAGCTGAACGCACACATAACGGCCCGACTTTTGCCGCAAGATGTTCAAGAAGAAAACAAACATATTCTTCTCCAGGAAGAAGCTGGGGAGAGAATGGAAAAGCATCAATGGCTTGCTTCCACATGTGGAACAGAAATTATTATCTGGTTTCATTCACAACACAAGTATTAGATTCACCCGTCTCCCCCAAGGTATCTGCACAGGTCATGCTACCCATTGTCACCCGCCACAACTGGAATTCCCAGCAAAGGAATAAGATAATTCTGAGTATTAAATGAGTTTTAGACCTGGGCACAGTGGCTCATGCCTGCAATCCCAGTACTTTGGGAGGCTGAGGCAGGATGATCGCTTCAGGCCAGTTCAAGACCCAGCCTGGGCAAAATAACGAGACCCCTGCCTCTACAGAGAAGAAAAAAAAAATTAGGCGGTGGTGCATGCCTGAAGTGCCAGCTATTCAGGAGGCTAAGGTGGGAGGATCGCTTGAGCCCAGGAGTTCAAGGCTGCAGTGAGATATGATCAGGCCACTGCACTCCAGCCTGGCTGACAGAGCCAAAAAAAAAAAAAAAAAAGAAAGAAAGAAAAAAAAAATTTCCCAAAAAACTTTACCCCTATAGTTTTCTTCCCCTTAACTGCCAGTTTAATCATGAGAAAAGTGAGACAAACCCAGTTTGGGGGACATTCCACAGAAGACCTGGCCAGCATTTCTCAAAACTTTCAGGGTCGTAAAAACAACAGAAGACTAAAAAAGAGTCATGGAATAGAGGAGGCTGGGGAGATATGACAACCAAATGTACTGTGGTTCCCAAATTATCAAGTTCTAGGGGAAAATAACTAGAAAGAAATACACAGGTACTGATGTGGTGGAGAAACCCTACTAACCCATCCCTAGGTGTGTTTCTGCCTTTCTCCTTGTGGATAGGATACTTGTCTTTACACAGCCTAGCGGCACTGGCTTCTGCGGGTACACGTTGGCTCTTTCAGTCTTGAAAAGGAAACAGACCATCCAGTGCCTTTCTTTAAAGGAAGAGAATGACGTTTCTAGTTATGTGTTCTTGTACTCAAGCTAACACCAGATAATCTTGCATCTGGGACACTTGGAAGAAATGAGGTGTGCCTGCGGGCTGACTCAGTTGTGGGTGCCTCTCTGTCCTCGTCTGGCATCTCCACAGTGGTGAGGTCATGGGCTTGGAACTTACTCAGTGCTGCCTGATTCTGTCTGAATCCATGAATGGGTAAATGAAAAAATTTAAATGGCCTAAAAAAGACCCTTACAATCTTCTCCAACTCGGAGGCCCATCTGCCTGTAAATGCCATTCATGTTGACCTCCAGAGTATTTCTGTCATTTGGCCTATTTTTGTCTAACTTCAGTTCAAGTTGCATAAATCAGTGACTCCTAAGGGCCACCAGCAAACTCACTGCCGCACTGTGACCAACTTGGGAACTTGTTAAAATGCCTGTACCTAGATCTTGCCCCAGGGATTGACTCAGCAGGTCTAGCATAAAATCCATGAACCTAGATTTTTTAAAACTCCATAGGGGAGTGGGCAACTCGTTGGGAAAAAAGGGTGATTGTAGGACTGGAACATTTTACAGTACCAGGAAGTAAGAAGTGCTCAAAAAACAAAAGGAAGAGAGCATGTCAAGGGGACACGAGAACCAGCCTGAAAGAGCTCCTAATAGCCAAAGCTGAAACAACTTGAGCACTAACATAACAACATACTGAATTATAGCCCAAAGTATAAATAAACATCCACGAGTCCATATTAATATAAGCAAATGACTGCATAAATAAATGAGAGAGAAGAGATTAATCTTCCATGCAGAAGAATTTCAAATAATACATGTAGATACTGCCCCCTTCTAGAAGGTAGACCTTAACCCCCAGCCCCTCATCATGAAAAGGTGGAGTAGACTTGGTAACTCTCTTCTAAAGAACAGTGTGGGGAAAGGAGAAGAGAGTAGCTTTATAGTAGAGAAACCTGGCAGACAGCACCTTAACCAGGTGATAAAGGTAACATCTCCAGGATGTCATGTGGACATTGTGAATGCCTTGTGATGATGGCATGAGAGGGGCACTTTACTCTTATAGCTTTCTTCCCCTTAACTGCCAGTTTAATCATGAGAAAAACATGAGACAAACCCAGATTGGGGGACATTCCACAGGAGACCTGGCCAGCATTTCTCAAAACTTTCAGAGTGGCAAAAACAACGGAAGTCTAAAAAAGAGTCACAGATCAGAGGAGGCTGGGGAGATACGACAACCAAATGTACTGTGGGAACATGGATGGGATCCTAGGACAGAAAGGAGATATTAATGAAAAACTAGCAAAATCCAAATGGGGACTGAAGTTGACTCAATCATACTGTACCAATGTCAGTTTCTTAGTTTTGCCCAATGCACGCTAGTAATGTAAGACACTTACAATGGGAACATTCTATACTATCTTTGAAACTTTTTTATAAATCTAAAATTATTCCAAAATTTTAAAATGTAGTAAAAACAAAATTTTCTTAGGGACTTTGTTGGATAACTGTTTAACAATCATGGAGACCCTAAGAGCTCAGCAGCTTTTCTAAGATGACAGATGGACAGGGTGTCATCTTAGGACCTAGAATGACAGGTCCATTCTAAGCAGGGTGCAGTAGCTCATGCCTGTAATCCCAGCACGTTGGGAGGCTGAGGAGGAAGAATCATTTGAGCTCAGGAGTTTGAGACCAGCCCTGGCAACACAGCAAGACCCTGTCTCTAAAAAAAAAAATAAGTCCATTCTAGTCAAGGGGGACACAGTTTCTAATCTTTAACCCAAGGGCCTTTTTCATTTCCAAAAAGATATTTAAAAAAAAAAAAATTCCAGCTGGGCCCGGTGGCTCATGCCTGTAATCCCAGCACTTAGGGAGCCTGAGGTGGGTGGATCACCTGAGGTTAGGAGTTTGAGACCAGCCTGGCCAACATGGCGAAACACCGTCTCTATTAAAAATACAAAAATTAGCCCCGCGTGGTGGTGCGTGCCTGTAATCCCAACTACTCGAGAGGTTGAGGTAGGAGAATTGCTTGAACCTGGGAGGCAGAGGTTGCAGTGAGCTGGGATCGCGCCAATGCACTCCAGCCTGGATGACACAGCTAGACTCCATCTCACAAAACAAAACAAAACAAAATTCCCCATGGATCCTTAAAGGAAGCTAGGTCTGTATATAAACACAACTTCATTACTCACATGTTCTGCTTTGGAGATCATAGCCAGTGTTTACAGGTTTGCATTTTAAAGAGTTTGCATCTCCACAAGTAGCTTTATTGGATAACCTTACTGATGAAAATATAAATCTATCCTGAACCTATATTGAGGAACTTGCTCAGTGCTGCCTAATTCTGTCTGAATCCATGAAAGGGTAATATCCTTCTTGTTCGGATATCTAATAAGAAACCAGGTTAAAAATAGAACACCTCTACTTTTCAAAAATGAGTTTTAAAAGTGGCCTCAATATTTATAATACACACACACACACACACACACACCCGTGTCTGGTGGTTGTCATAACCCAGTCCCAAATCCTTCTGCACTAAGACATCAAGGCAGATCTGTAAGGGAGGTAGTTCACAGTTAACAGCCCTTGTTTTTTTTTTTTGAGACATGGTCTCACTCTGTCACCCAGGCTGGAGTGCAGTGGCAAGATCATGGCTCATTGCAGCCTGGACCTCCTGGGCTCAGACAATCCTTCCACCTCAACCTTCTGAGTAGCTGGGACCACAGGCACACACAACCATGTATGACTAATTTTTTAATTATACGTAGAGACAGGGTCTCTGTATGCTGCCCAGGCTGGTCTCAAACTCCTGGGCTCAAGCGATCCTCCTGCCTCAGCCTCCCAAAGCGCTGGGATTACAGGTGTGAGCCACCGCGCCTGGCGGCCCTTGCTTTTTAACTGTCCAGTGAGGCATGTCTGTCTTTATCATTTGCTATCATTGATTCCTGTACCAGGCACTAGACAAAGAGAACTTTTTCTCTCTCCTTTAAAGGTAAAGAAACTGAAGCTTAGGGAGCTGAAGAGCCTGGCTGAGGACTGCTCACCTAGGAAGTACGCGAGTCGGGGGAACCCCTCACAGATTCTGGGTGTGTGTCACTTTTCCGCCACTTACCAGCTATGTGACCTTGAGTAAAAAAGGGGACACCAACAGGGACTCTACCACGGGGTGGGTGGGAAACTTAGCTGGATTGTCTCATCAGGAGCTCAGCCCTGTGCCTGGTCATCAGTAAACATGGTAACTGGGAGCCCTCAGTGACTCTCCCAGGGCACAGGCCTTCTGTTCATGTCAAATCTAACCACCAGACATGTTCTCCTTCCTTTGGGAAAATAATCAGACACAACCTGGAGGAAAATTACCCATGACATTTTCAGGTTTTCTAGAGACACTCATTTCCATAACTTCCCCATTTTTGGCTTGCATTTCTATAGTGCTTCAAGGGCATTTTTTTTTTTTTTTTTTTAACAGCTAGACAGAGATAGATATCTAGGCAAGATCAAATTAGCGTCAAATCCTGACATCATCTGGAATGACTCATGGTATACATTTAGAAAAACATTCAAAGAAGAATAATAAAAAAACAGCAATCATTAGAAACCCTTACTCAAATACAGAGCTGTCATTTTGATCTCCCCAGATCAGGATCTCAGTGATGGAACGGATGGTCTCCACTAGCAGGTTCCGGTTCTGTTCTGTGACTGTGGTGTTTTTGGTCAGAACGTGGTACAGATACCTGAGAGAAATGAGAGAAAAGGAAATTAAAGGTTACCAACTGAAATGCAAGCCAAGTTCAATGACCATTAGCAATATTTTGGAGACAATACAGCAATGCTTTTTCAGGTTTGGGCAATGCAATTTCCCATTCAGATTAGATGTAACTCACAACCCAAGAAAAATAGCAGACAATGCTTTGAAGGGTTAAACCAAGGACACACCAACCCAGACTGAGACAAGAAAATTGTCAAACCCTTGAAGTCAACTACTCTTAAACTGCAGTGTGCAAGTGAATCACCCGGAGAACTGAATCAAGTGGGGGCTCCTGGAGCCCCCTCGGAGATTCAGATTCAGCAGGACTGAGAGAAGAGCAAGTAGCCCTCTGTTTCACATGCTCCCCGTGATGTTGATGCCTTCAGAGCAAGTGGGGACATACAGCTCAGGCTGGATGCCTAACACGGGAACTGCAGCCAGGCTAATGTTGAGGTTTAGAGAGATGGAGCCACAGCTTAGGAAGGCTGGGTCCCAGAGCAGTTGCTGGGACAAAAATCACATGCAATTCCCCTTGGAATGCTCACAATCCCTCTCAAGTGCAGTGAGCCCATCAGAACTTATGGCTCAAATGATCTGGGTGGTTTGCAGCCCAAGGGCAATGGTCTTATTTGCTGAGAAGACATTGTTAAATTCACTGAGTTAAATGGGCTGGCTGGGAGCGGTGGCTCATGCCTGTAATCCCAGTGCTTTGGGAGGCCAAGGCGGGTGGATCGCCTGAGGTCAGGAGCTCAAGACCAGCCTGGTCAACATGGCGAAACCCCGTCTCTACTAAAAATACAAAAATTAGCTGGGCGTGGTGGCAGAAGTCTGTAATCCCAGCTACTCCGGAAGCTGAGGCAGGGAGAATTGCTTGAACCTGGGAGGTGGAGGTTGCAGTGAGCTGAGATCGCACCATTGCACTCCAGCCTGAGTGACACAGCGAGACTCTAAATAAATAAATAAATAAATAAATAAATAAATAAGGGCTGGAGAGGCTCTGGTGCTGTACTTCATCTACCCAAACAGGCCTGAATGCCAGGTGCTGGAGCAGAGACAGGTAGACACCATCCAGTCCTCAAGGACTCTTTGCTGGTGGGGGAGACCAAAAGAATCACCAAGGCCAGTCCTGAGCAGTGCGGGGACCAGAAGCCTGGCTGGATGCCCTGGGAGTGCCACCGGGCACAGCTTTTAAGACGGTTTCTCCAGGGCCCAGAGCCCCAGGTAACTTCACCTGTCAAGGGAGCTCAGGCTTGAGAAGGAAAAGCAGACACTAAGAGGAAGTGACTCAGGAAAAGTGCCCTCCCCTCCTGATTTCTTTTATGGCCTACTTCAGTTTTCAGGGCTAGGGGTCTGGTGAGAGCAAGGAAGGAAAGGTCTAGACAGGATTGTCCCATCTATAATCTCTAAAAACGGGTAAGACATAAAGAGGAAGCAGCTTGAAGATGAAACAATAAAGAACAATCTGCTATTTAAAGCGGCTAGGGTTTATTTATGAATACTGTTACTGTTTGTTATGCCTTAAAGACCTAGTATAATCAAGCATTTAATTAATTTATTAGAAATTGCATGTAATTTTTAATATGCAGTAATTAGAAGAGCCCTCAAAAAACACAAATCCTCAACCATTTGTACCCAAATCTACCAATGAGGCTGCAGGAGGGGGCATGGGCCCAGTTTCCCTCTATAATTAGGTAACTCAAACAGCACTTGAACCACCCTGGGATGAATCATTGGAGGACCCACTGCCAAATCTACATCTTCATCTTGCCTCAAGTGCATCTTCCCCAAGAGTTTCAAACAGCAGAGTTTTCCAAATTGCAGTGCCCAGGCATCCTGCATCAGAATCACCTTTGTAAGTTGTCCCAGACCCACTGAATTGGACTTTTGGTGCAGGGCCCCAATCCCACTGAAGTTTGACAGTCACCGCACCACTCCAGCTGTGGCCATCATTGACACTCTCCACGCAGGCCCCCATGTGCCCGACACCCTGCCAGTGACAAGACATTGTTGGCAATGTGGGAGAAGGGCAGATTCTCCCTCCTCTCTTCTGTGTACATCTATTAGCATCACACATCATACTCCTGGTCAATGAGAGACGGTGGCTTAGGTGGGTGGGTCTGCTCTGAAGATCCCCAACAAGAGGAAATTTTAAATTCTTTAGGACCACATGACTTCAATTGATGGGGCTTTCTGCTTAGAATGCCCTTGCTGTCCTTTTCAACCAGCAAACTCTTACTTACATTTCAAAACCCAGCTCGGGCATCTCTTGGTAAAGCTTTCCCTATGCCCCCCTCCCAGGTGGATTTAATTGTTCCCTCCTCACTGGCACCTCTGTACCCACACATACTTGCTACCGCACAGCCCACCCTCATGTGCAAAGATCTGCCTCCCTTACGAGACCTGAGCTCCTCAAGGTCAGCACCATCACCTTATTGATCTTGGTGACCCCAATACACTCCAAATGTCTGACACACAGCAGGTGTTCAATAAATGCTGAATGGGGCAGGGGATGGTCTTTGTAAACATAACAGATCAAAGCATACATGACTGAACATAGCCAGGGATCCAAATGCCAGACATGGCAAGTGACAGCACAGAGCTCTGGTCAGGCTTTGGAGTCAGGCTTTGGAGTCCGGCAGACAGACTTGGGCTTGACCTTTGGCCCTGCCACCTCCTAACTGTGGCCTCGGACAAGGTGCTTCACCTCTCTGCAGCTCAGATTCTACACAGTGGTGGGAACAGTCAAGGCTTCCTCACTGGGTTGTTCCAGAGAGGCAACGTGACCATGCACAGAAAGAGCCAAGCACAGCGCCTGGCACAGAGCAAGGGCTCAACAGAAGCAGGCTTGGCTGCCATGGTGACTAGATTATGGTCATTGTGGTGGGGGCCGTTATTCACATTATTACTACGTTATCCAAGGAATATTCCAGGAAGGTAGAAAAGAGATCGGGCTAGATTCAAACAGGGAAAGAGGGCTTCAGGGGAGGAGTTGTGATGGGAAGGTTCAGCGAAACCAGAGCAGGAAGTAGAGAAAGTCTGGTATTTCCTGAGAGGCACTAGAGTATATGGTTAATTACAAACACTGGTATAATTAGAACATAGGGTTAATCAGAGACTCTGGAATGCCTGGGTCTGAGAACACCTCCATCACTTATTAGCTGGGTGATCCTGAGCAGGTTACTTTCCCTCTGTGCACCTCAGTTATCTCACGTGTAAAATGTAAACAGCAATGGTACCTGAATACTTTAGTATCTACCTATTTTGGGGGTGTTGAGAGATAACAGATAACTAACTCGGCAGTTATTATGTATGATACAAGTGCTAGCTATTGTTATTGTTGCCCTCATTAAATAATTTCTGGGGGAAAAAGTCCTAGTAACTACCAGAAGGCCCTTATAGACAGACAGGGCAGGGCGGTAAGTCCTGAAAAAAAAGATTCTAGGAGCCCCCATGTGCCTGGTTCTCTGCGAGGGCCTCATGTGACCTACAGACTCACAGTAAGCTGAAGATGTGCACACTGTTGCCACTGCACAGGACAAGACAGCAAGTGAGGTTTGGCAACGTTCAGTAGCTCGCCCTCAGACCTGTGGCCGGGAAGCAGGGTCTGAGAATTCCATTTGTTTCTTGGCCTCTCAGTACTTGGTGTTCTTTGCCCTGGTCGGTGGCGCCATCTGTTGGGTATGTAGTGATATTGCGCGGGGGCTTTCTTGCAGTAGCGAAGCTGGGTGCCTGTTCATATATGTTTATGGACTGTTTGAATATCTTCTCTTGTGAGGTGCCTGTGCAAGTCTTTTGCCCATTTTTTTTTTTTTTTTTGAGACGGAGTATTGCTCTGTCACCCAGGCTGGAGTGCAGTGGTGCAATCTCCACTCACTGCAAGCTCTGCCTCCTGGGTTCACGCCATTCCCCTGCCTCAGCCTTCCAAATAGCTGGGACTACAGGCGGCCGCCAGCACGCTCGGCTAATTGTTTTGTATTTTTAGTAGACACGGGGTTTCACCGTGTTAGCCGGGATGGTCTCGATCTCTTGACCTTGTGATCCACGTACCTCACCCTCCCGAAGTGTTGGGATTACAGGCGTGAGCCACCGCACCTAGCCTGCCCATTTTAAAAATTAGGCTGTGTGGCTTTTTCTTGCTTGTTTGGTAGAGTTCTTTATATCCTCTGACCACAAACACTTTACTGGAGATAAATATGGCAAATACTTTCTCTGATGGTGGCTTACCTTTTCGTTCCCTTTATACTGGGTCTTTAGATGAGTAGAGGTTCTTAATTTTAATGTAGTTCAATTTATTAATCTTTCCCTTGGACGGTGTTTCTTGTATCAAGCTTAAGAGGTTCTTACCTACCCCAAGGTTATAAGGAAATGCTTTTTACTTCTAACAAAGTTACTGTTTTACTCTTCACGTTTTGACTTTGAGTACATCTGGAACTGATTTCTGTGTATGATATGAGGTACTGGCCAAAATTAATTTTTTCTATATGGAAATCTACTTGACCCAGCACCATTTACAGAAAAAGCCCTCACTTCTCTACTGCACTCCAGCACCATCATTGTCATTAATCAGGTGACTACCCATGTGGGTCTCATTCTGGATACTCCAGTTTCATTGATCTATTTGTCTATCCTTGTATCAAGACCACACTGTCTGATTACTGCAGTTTTACAGTAAATCTTGCCATATGGTAATTAAGTCTTCCAACTTCTTTCCTTCTGTTTTTCAATATTGGCTATTCTTGGCCCTTTTAATTTCCACATACATTTAAAAATCACCTTCTTCATTTCCACAAAAATTCCTGCTAAAATTTCCTTAGATTTGCCCTACATCTATGGCTAAATTTGGAGAGAACTGACATATTTACAATAGTATAACATTCTGATATTTACAGCATTTGTTTCCACGCTCACTTGACAGGAGTCTTGCAGATTTATTGTTAGAGTTGCTCCTAGGTAGTCGATTTTTTTAATGCTATTGTAAATGATGTTGTTTGAAATATTCATTTTCTAAACATCTTTTGCTGGTATATAGAAATACCCAGTAGACTGCAAGCTCCAAAGCTCAATGGGGGTTACAACTTCACCTTGCTCATCTTTCTGTCCCACAATGCCCTAGCACACCGTTTTACACAATGTTTTAGGAAGAGATGCTCAATATACATTTGCTTGAATGTAATGGGGGGAAAGGCTGAACGGATTAAGATTTAATGTTTTAATGGTGTATTTAATTCCAGGGCTTTGGAAGATTAGGTAATTCAACCACCTCAGAGATATAAACATTTTAATAACTTTTTGTTGTTATTGTCGTCTTTTGAGATGGAGTCTTGCTCTGTCGTCAGGCTGGAGTGCAGTGGTGTGATCTCGGCTCACTGCAGCCTCCGCCTCTTAGGTTCAAGCGATTATCCTACCTCAGCTTCCCAGGTAGCTGAGTTTATAGGCGCAGGCCACCACGTCCAGCTAATTTTTGTACTTTTAGTAGAGATGGGGTTTAGCCACGTTGGCCAGGCTGGTCTTCAAGTGATCTGCCTGCCTCGGCTTCCCAAAGTGCTGGGATTACAGGCGTGAGCCAACTCACCCAGCCCATTTTAATAAAACCTTCTGATTATAAATGTAACATTCACTTTAGAGAAGTTGGAAACTTTGACAACAATGAAAGAGAAATGGCAACCGTGGTGCCTAGAGATGACTGCTGCTGGAGTTGCAATCTATTTCCTTGGGTCTTTTTCTTTGCTATGGATATTTACATAATTGAGGTCATGTTGCATTATCCATTTCAGTGCCAATCTTATTTCCCACCTCAGCTAAAACAAAAGCACTTTTTTTGGTTATTGACAACTGTTTGCAAATATCTGTAATGGCTACACAGTATGACATTGAAAGGACAAGCACAGTAGCAACTCTTTTGAAGGGCATTAAGACTCCTAATTATGTAAGTGATAACAATGTAGCTATGACCATCTTTGTATGCAAAGCTGTGTCTTTATCTCAGAAAAGATTCAAAGGACAGAATAATTACCTTGCCACTTAATGGCAGCAAATTAAAATGTTTCTCTTACAAAGATAACCACTGTTACAATGATAACGTTTTTTCTCAAACTATGTATCTACCTCAGTAAAACAGTTGAAGCTTCCTATTACTGCCAGTCTCTGTCTGAGTGCTTCGTTTAATCCCAGAAACAATCGACCCTTTGGGGATGATGCTCTGGGAGCTGAGGCACCTGCCCAGGGCCCTGGTGCAGCACAGGAGGTGCCTAGGTTAGAACCAGGCAGACTGAACTTCACACCCCGTGATTATAACCCTTCTAGGACTACAGAAATGCAAACAATGAAGTAAGCAACAATTTTATTGGCCAAGAATTTACATGAGGTTATGAATGCCTAACATACAAAAAATAAAATAAAATAAATTTAAAAAACCACCAAATAGATAAACCAAAAAGGCATGAAAAAACTATGAGATCTTATGGGAAGTCCTTATAAAGGGCTCTAACTCCCATTTGTCTGGAAAAGAGCCAGTATTCTCATATCCCCAACAGGAGCTATGCAGATGCAGTCTCAATATGCGAGCTTTGCCTGTTAGCTAACTCTCCAACGACAGATGAGCTTCATAGTTTGAAATGCCTGGAGAAGAGAAATGGCAGCCAACACACTCGAGGTGCATCACCAAGGATGATAGACGTAAACAAATCTCGCCTCAATAGCCTCTGCTTTCTCAAGAGTCACTAATTTCACAGGTTAAACCACTACAGTTAATAAAGCCCCATCTCCTTCAAAAATTAGCAATTCAGTCCATTTCAGAGACAGGAATACTAGGTCCAAGTTCATTTCAGTGACAGCATTTTCTGCACGTGCTATGCCTTGCACCATAATGTGCTTATTAGGATGCTCCTCTTTCAAGATTTTGAAATGTATATTTGCAAGCTGGGGCATGAGAAAGGATAAGCAGAATGATAGGGGGTCTGGGGTTTAGAAATTTACCCCCCAATGTCCACACAGCTCCAAATAACAATGTCTCAGGTGTGGTAGAGGGATGGGAGACACAGAGCCTGTGTCTGTCTGGCCTGTTCAGCACTCGGGCAGAGGCCCTGCAGACGTTCCCCAGTGTGTCCCACTCTGTGCCCTGAAAACCACCATCTGGTCAGTGTTCAGCCTTCCGGCCAGCAGGACGAGGAGAAGCTTCACGCAGGGTGGAATCGGGCTAGAGGATTAGAGAAGGTGTTCACAGGCTGTGCTTCCCCTGGTGAATCATCCCCCAAAGATGTCAAACAGGGCCGGCAAGTGAGGCTGGGCCGGGGATGTGTAGGGTATAGGCAGGGCTTTTAGCCCTAGAGAAAGTCATGGCTCTGGCACAGGTGCTGTGACTAAACTGGGGAGAACAAGCAGTTGTTGGGAAAAGACTGGCCTTTTCTGAAAACAGAGGTCTGCCTCTCGTTCATCCCGTGACAAATATTTGTTGATTGCTTACTATCTGCTACATCCTGTGCTGGCATCCCAGTACCCAGCTGAACAAGCCATACAGGCTTTCATGATGCTTATGTTCAAATTGGGAGAAAACAACAAAAAGATAAGTAACAAATGAAGACAATGTCTGATAGGCCAAAGGACAGGAACCCCAGCCAGCTTCCTGAGGGTCTAACTCAAGGCCGAGATGAAACTTTAAGAACGCAGAGGAGCTAACAGCCGACCCACTCTTTGGCGATAAGAAGTATATAATAATGTGTTAACTGTGTGGGATAGTGTGAACAGGCACAGGAGAAGTTAGAGAAGACAGCAAAACTCTTGTTGGCTGAAGTCACCAGGGCAATTTTTAGGGAAGAACTGGCATTTTCGGGATAGAGCTAGGGATTTGGATGGGCAGACAGAAAAGAGCAGGGGAGCTCAAGCGGGCAGGCGAGGTATGTGTGTGAGTGGACCACCAACAGGAGATACGCCTGGATGACAGCAGCTGCTACCATAACTCACCAGGGTACGGCAGCAGTGCCCCTGCTCCCGGCCCCACCAACACATGTGGAGGCCCACCTCCAGTCTGCCCCTCCTCCAATCCTTTCTGCCAGCTTCAGCCAGACCACAGCCTTTCTGTGGTTAAAAAACCTTCAGTGGCTCCCTACTGTTCTCACTCATAGTCTGAATTCCTTAAAGTAATTTACAGGGCCCCAGGGAACCTGGCCTCTGGAGACTCTCCCAAGCATGGCTCTGACCTTGGGTCCTCACTTCCTCTTCGCCCAATGAACACTCCCCTGCTGAACCACGTGAGTTCTGCCAAAGTGCACTGCTCCCCTTGCCCCACTAGGCTTTCTCAAATGCCTTTTCCCCTGCTTGAAACATCCTTCCTTCCACCTAACACCCCGCTGCCTGGTAACAACTACTCACCCCGTTTGTCTCCGTTTAAACAGCGTCTGCCTACCAAGGATGTTCCTAACTCCCTGTGCTCCCAAACTAGATGGTGGGAAGGCCCGGAAGAACTTAGATGTGACATAGTGGGAGCCTAAGACCCATAATGTGTGGCATGGTGAAGACGATATTTTAAGAAAATCAACATGGCAATATTGTACCCCAAGCTCTAACACTGTCAGTGCCACCTTAGCCAAAACTTGAAAGCACCAAGAGTAGGTGTGCGTCTGTCTACCTGCCATGGATCCATTCCCCGCCTTCTTTGGGCAATAACCCCTGATTCTCCCATGGGGAACCACCCTTTTCTCTCATTCTCTTCCACTAGCTTGAGTGGAGCTCATCCCACTCTTGCTCCAGGGGAGGGAATATGAGTGAGGAATGGCCAATCAGATCCCCCTATACCTTTGGCCAGAGTGACAGTTCAGGGGTGGCATGAAACCTTGTTGGTCCAGGGATACTCAATCCTGGACTTCTGCTGGCAATATTGAGAAAACAAGCTCTCTTTTTCCCCAGGAATGCTAAGCTGATATGATTTAAGCCTGCAGCCTGCCTGAAAATGACACCAACAGGAAAAAGGTAGAGCTGAAAGGCGGAAAAAGGCCGATTCCTGACGGCTCCAAACACCTGGATTCAGCCATGGTTTAGCGGGGACAGACCATTCAGTGAAAGGAGCTATTCAATCCATTTGAGGCTTAAGGCAATTCTAGCTGGGTTTCTGTCACCGGAACAAAAAATCTTGACCCCCACACAAAGTGGACCAGAATGAAGGCCACAATACAAAAACGACCAATTTCTACCAGCCGCAGACCTGCAGTCCCTGGTAAAGATGATGTTTCAGTAGCAATCAAATGATTCCATCACTCAGGCTTCCGCTTGGTGGTGGACATTTGTCAGTCAATGTCACAGATTGCCACTAATCTGGACAATAAACCACCCACAGTGTGTAGCAAATAACCTCTTGACTACTTCAATCTGCCTGAGCTAAATCACTAACTCAGTTCAGTAGACAGAGACCACAGGTATGAAGTTTTCTACCATTTAGCAAACGTAAAACCCTAACAGGAAAATTCCTTTCCAGTTTGCAAGCTGGGAGTGTTACAAAGAATAATGAAGCTAAAAACAGTTTCCAGCTCTCTGTGCTATCTTTTCAATCTTTCTGTAAATCTCAAACTGTTCTAAAAAAGTAAAGTCTAGGCTGGGTGCAGTGGCTCACACCTGTAATCCCAGCACTTTGGGAGGTGGAGGTGGGCAGATCACAAGGTCATGAGATCGAGACCATCCTGGCTAACACAGTGAAACCCTGTCTCTATTAAAAATACAAAAAATTAGCCGGGCGTGGTGGTGGGCGCCTGTAGTCCCAGCTACTCTGGAGGCTGAGGCAAGAGAATGGCGTGAACCCGGGAGGCGGAGCTTGCAGTGAGCCGAGATCGCGCCACTGCACTCCAGCCTGGGCAACAGAGCAAGACTCTATCTCAAAAAAAAAAAAAAAAAAAAAAAAAGAGGAGGGTTTCCAGATGCCTTGTGTACTTAAAAAATAATAATAATAAAGAAATAAATTCTTTTAACTATCTTAAACTTTCCCTCTCCACCCATTCTGCCCTAGGTCAAAAAAAGAGTGTATTAAGAACTGTCACTTGTCACTGGTAGGGTGACCAGTTTATACTAGTTTGTCCAGGACTTTCCCAGTTTTAGCACTGAAACTCCCATATCCCAGGAAACCCCTCAGCCCAGGCAAACCAGGACGGTTGGTCACCCGAAGTGTCAGATAAATCCCAAGCCCCTTCCTACTTCCAGCCTTGTTTCCACAGCTATCAGCCCCAACCTGTACATGCCACAAAGCCCCCAGGGTCCTGGTCACAGTGCTCCGCCTCCTGCCCCTGCTGTTCCCCCATGGTGGCTTCTGTTCGTTCTTGGAGAACCCGCACTGGTGTTGTCTCCTCCAGAAAGCTCCCAAGAAGGGTTCCCACAGAACCCTGGGTCCATGGCGATCTCAGCACTTGTCACACTGTACAGTCACTGGCTCTACAGCTGTCTCCCCCACCAGCCTGCAAACTCCCGCAGGGAATGAGCTGTTCTGTACCCAAGACCCAAGATGTTTACTAACAGAGCCAAATGCAGAGTGGCACAAGCCCCAGGGTGGGCACCAGCTGTTTACAGAACTCTTTTCCAAGTCACTGGGGGATCTTCTAACCCCCCCACCAATACACAAATCTCAGGTTCTTGCGGCTGTAATATGGATTAAGCTGATCTGCCCGACTCAGGGCAGGCAACTCGGATTTCCAAAGAAGCATCCGATAGACATGTGATCTAAACAATGAACCCAGGCAGTTCCCAGGATACTGCAAAGGAACCAGAGACCGTTCACCATTCCCTGCTGGCTGGCAAAGATGCCCCATTGGCGATGAGACTTAGCCAAGTCAAAGGTGTTCTCAAAAGACTTATCGGGAAGTTTTATTCAGAAAGACAGTATAATGAGCACAAGTTCGGGAGTCAAATCCTGCCTCTGGCACCCTTCAGCTGCTGACACCTTGGGGCAAGTCACTGAAGCCCCTTGAACCTTAGTTTCCACTTCCGTAAAATGGAAACAATAATGGTTCCTGTAACTCACAGACTTGTGAGGACTAAGGGAAATAACACACAGGAAGTCCTTAGCAAATACCTGGTACAGAATAACGCATTCGATAAATTAATAAATTAAGGTAATTTAAAAGGGCTAGAGTTAAGCAGAGTTAGGTGAGAGCCTGGAGGTACCTGGATGCCGGCAGGAGGCCCAACCTCCTCTGGATAACTCCCCTCCCCTCCTCAGCCACCTCCGCCCACTCGATAAATTCCTGAAATCCTTCAACCACTCCCTTTCCCGGCCAGCTGCCCTCCCATCTAAGATCCCTGCCTCCCTACCCACCCCAGACTTGTCCTGGGCCTCTTTCCTCCTCTTGTCTTCTCTCACCACCTCCTGCTCTAAAAGTGCCCCTCACCACATAGTGAACCCTCCTGCTCCCCACTCTTCAAGACTCACAAACGTTTACTAAATGCTTCTCCATGCTAGAAAGGTCACAGCTGAGAACTGCAGCCCTGCCACTACCCCTATCCCACTCCCGGGGACACATGAGAAGTCCCTATCTAATTCCCTCCCACCAAGCCTTTCCACGGCCCCGTCTCCCTTCCACTACTTCCCACCATATCCCTAACCCTATCCTCCTTCTTTCCCATTAGTAGTCTCAGGATCTCCTTCTGGAAACCTGCCTATTTCTTGACACTGAAGGTTTGTCTACTCCCCTCTTCAGCATCCCCGCCATTTCCCTCTCTAAAGCCTTTGCCTTCATACAGATCTCTATTTTTCATCATCCTCCACACCTGCCCCCAAATCCTGCGTCTTGACCTGCATGCTCTTCACCTCTCCCCAATTCAATCATTCATTTTTCCACTCTTTAAGTAAGCAGAGAGCAGTACTAGATGCTGGGAATACAACTGTGAACAAACCAAGCAGTCTGTGCCCTCGTGAAGTGCCAGTTTAACAGGAGACAGAAAATAAGTATAAATAAAAAATAAAGAATAATTGCAGAGAGTGGAGAAGCACTCAATGAAAGCAAGAGAAAGATGTGATGGATAGGAACTAGGATGGGGGGAGCACATTTAGGTAGGGTGGTCTGGGAAGGCCTCGCTGAGCTGATAATAAACACAGCTACCACTACTGGCCGCCTACTGTGTAACTACTGGGTCAGTCACCTTCCATTTCCATTACAATGTTCACGATCCCCATTTGCAAATGAGGATCTGGAGGCTCAGAGAGGTGAAGTAATTTGCCCAAGGTCACACAGCCAGTAAATGGTGGTGTCAGGATTTGAACGCAGGTGTGGCTGCAAAGCCAGCCTCTTAATTTCTGCACTCCTGGTCCCAAGACCCTATTTGCCACCTGTCCTCCCCCAGAGCTGTAGAGTCATTCTCTCCTCAGAGGTCTCTATTTTTCATCATCCTCCCCACTCGCCCCAAAATCCTGGGTCTCAGCGTGCATGCCCCCAGCTTAGACTCCCCTCGGAAAATAATCTGTTCTTTTATAATAATTAATGCCGTTTATTGAGCAATTGTACGTGTTCTGAGCTTAACATTCATTCTCTTATCCAACCAACCCTCAACACAATGGCAGGAAGCAGGTGCTGTCACTCTACTCTTTTTATAAGTGGGGAACCTGAGGCCTACATTCACACAGATAGATTCGGACCCAGATCTGCCCGACTCCAGGACCCAGGCCTTTGACCCCCTAGGCTGTTCAGTTTAAGAAGTACCCCGCCAGGAAACTTGGTGGACACCGTCAAGAACAAAGTCTGTGTCCATAAACTGAAATCGCATCCTCTCGCTTTACAGGTGGGGTTACGGAGACTCTTAGATATTAAGCGACTTGTCCAAGGTCACACAGCCAAGAGCGACGGGGTCAGGGTTCGAACCCAGGCGCCCTGACTCCCGAGCCCTCGCTCTTAACCACTACACGGGCTTCCCCGGGCGCCCTTTGCCGCCGCTCTCACGTTTCCTAGAGCCCCGACCCGGAGCTCGGCGCCCCCGTCCCCTTGTCCAGCCCCGCGGCCTCCCGCTACGCCCCCCACACTCACTTGAGGTGGTCCAAGGAGTGGATGTTGCGGGAAGACTTGCCATGGCCCCCGCCCACCCAGCTCCGCGAGCGGCCAAACATGTCGGCGGCCCCGACCCGTCTCTCGTCTCACGGTCTCATGCCCGACCAGCAGAGCGGCCCAGCGCCCACGGCGGTAGCACAAGCGGAGGATGCGGCGGCGGAGGTTGTGGAGGAACCGCCAGCCGCCTTCCTCCCCGGCCCACAGCCCAGCCCTGACATTCAGCCGGAACCGGCCGTTCGACCGCCGCGCTTTACGGCCGCCGCCGCATGGGGCGCTGGGAAATGCAGTTCTCCCGCGAGGCCTTCGGCGGCAGGACTCTGCGAACGGACTACAAGGCCCGGCATGCATCGCGCAAAAGCGGGCCTACGGCCATCCAGAAAAGGCGGGGCGAGAGGAGGAGCGACCGCAGAAGCGTCCGGGTGGGCGGGAGTTGGAAGCTTTGGGCGCAGTCCCCGGAGAGGGAATCGGCGAAGATGGGTCAAGGAAAGTCACCACTGTAGTAACAATTACTAGATTTATAATAAGAATAAGAATAGTATTGGATGGTGTATACTATGCAAAGCCACTGTCCTAAGGGCTTTACATATTAAGGTATTTAATTTTCACAACCATCCTATGAATTGGTTACTATTATCAAACCTATTTTATCATCACGGAAACGGAGTCACTGAGAGGTTGACTTACCCAAGATCATGCAGTTAATAAGTGGCAAAACCAGGGTTCATATCCACGCACGCACCCTTATTTTTCATTCGCTTTATAAACCAAAACGGCACTAAATAGATAACAACCTTATTTGTCCTGACAGCCTTTTTCTTTTTCCACTTCAATTAAGTGTGTGTCTGTGTCAGTGTGTGTGTGTGTGTGTGTGTGTGTGTTGGAAAAGCCCGGAAGCAACAATGCACCAAACTGAACATTTTGTACTTCCAGAGGAGTCCTCTGGTCTTCACCCAGAATCCATGCTATTTACCAAAGTATCACGTTAAAATGAAAAAGGAAACACCCAACTTTTTGCATGAGCCAGAATATACCTAACTTCTCCCCTGGATTAGAAGTGGTAAGTTCAGTGTGGGCAAGACTTCTGAAGTTTACCATCCATTCATTCATTCAGTCACTTCTATATATCAACCTTATTAAAGGTCCACTGTGTCCCATTAACTCTGCTCAAGAAAGAATTGGGCCAGAGGCCAATGTTCTCCCCAGTGCCTAGCACAAGGTTTGGCACATAGCAAGTGTTTAACAAATATTGGTAGAGTGCATGAATAAGTAAGGTTTGTCTCACCTTCAGCAGTTGGAGAAATGGATAAGAGTGGAGAGTTAATGGTTTGTCCTGTAATTCATATAGAGTGGGGCAAGACAAAGTTATGGAGCAAAAAAGAACAGGATCTGGCCTCCAAAGAAACACACCCAGGCTCAGAAATGTAGGATCCCTGGGCTCGTATTTTTCATCTGTAAAAAGTACGCACATACATACTACACTGCCTTGTATGCCTCCGATTAAGCAATGCATGTAAAATACTCAGCTTAGTGTGGCCTGAGATTTAAAGGTTTCTTGAACTGCTTTGGAAGGCTTTTTGGGCGAGATCATGTTTTCCTGAAAGACATGCAACGGTTACCCAAAAGCAGGGGAACCAGTGGGTGGGAGAGACTCACTTTTCTGTGTACTTCACGGTTGTTTGAATGTTTAGCCATGTGCATTATTGCTTTTAAACATGATTTACAAAGTAAAAAGAAACAAAAAGCAACCTTATGGTTGAAGATCTGAACTACCTCGGAATCTCTTTATTCAGGTGTTCCTTAACTCTAGGATTCAGGTTCTCTAGTGGGCAGACCTTCCAGCAACCAGAGTTTGGAGAAGCGAAGGAGACACTGGTGGATCTCCACCATGAAAATTGGCGCTTTGGGAATGTCCAAAATTTCCAGGGCAACCGTCCGTCGCCCCTCCCCGACCCCGCCTCCTTTTAAAGGAGAAACGGAGTCCCAAAGAGGCACGCAGCAAGGTGCAGCGGAAGCCCGCGTTTCCTTCGGCTTTTGCGGCCTTAGCATTATGTCTAGGTTTGAACTGTGTTCAGTCTCTTTTCCCTCCCCCTATTCGATACGCAGAGCGAATTCGATTTGAGATCTGAGGGTAGACCCGAAACAGGACAGCAACTCAGACGCTAGCGCCCCGAGGGGCGGAGCGAAGCAGTACCCGCCCCCTGGCGGCCGAGGCCAATCAGCGTGGGCGTTGAGCCGGCCAATTAGCGCGTGCAGGGGAAGGCCTGCCAATGAGCTCGGGGCTGCTCGGGAGGCGGAGCTCCGAGCGCGACCGGGAGGGCTACGCGGCGGCCGCAGCCATGGGCTCTGGGCCTGCGGGGGCGCGGTGGGGGTGCGAGGACCTGCGGGGCCGGGCGGGAGAGACGGCTGCCGGGACCCGCCCTAGACACTGAGCCGCGGTGGGATCCCCGCTGGCTCTGCGAGGCCCTGCGAGCGCCAGGGAGGCGCCTCGACGGAGCGGGGCAGCCCCCGGCCACTTCAGGGGGGCCCGCTTCGCCGCCCGGGCGGTCGAGAGGGCCTTGGGGGCACATCTCGGGGTGCGGTGACCCGCCTGGCGCATTTCGGGGGTCGGGGCGCGTTTGCCAGGGGACATCTGGAGCCCGGCCCTGCTTCTGTCGGGCTCCAGGGTACCCCTGGATGGCTGCGCTGTGCCCTCGCCGGCCGCCCGGGCGCCGCAGCGGCTGAGTTCGCCGGGATCGCCGGGCCGCCGCCGCCCTTGCCACCCGCTGCATGCTCGGCGCCCGGGTCGCGGCCCACCTGGACGCACTGGGCCCCCTGGTCCCCTACGTGCCGCCGCCGCTGCTGCCCTCTATGTTCTACGTGGGCCTGTTCTTCGTCAATGTGCTGATCCTGTACTACGCCTTCCTCATGGAGTACATCGTTCTCAACGTGGGCCTCGTCTTCCTGCCCGAGGACATGGACCAGGCGCTCGTGGACCTCGGCGTGCTCTCCGACCCCGGCTCGGGCCTTTACGATGCTGACTCGGAGCTCGACGTCTTTGATGGGTACTTGGAGTAGGGTCTCGACTGCCGTTCCCCTCTTCCCTCCACGATCCGCAACCCACTCCCTGGACCAGCCGCCCAGATCATACCGCCGCAGCTGGTTGGGGGCACCATCTGGACGGGGATGGTTCCCCAGGAGGAGACCCTCCCCTGCCTCCGAGGCCTGTAAGTGCCCTCTCTGAACAGGATGAGGGCGGGTTGGGGCGCTGGCAAGGGAGAGGGAGGCATCCCCAGGCCGGATACACACCCCTCCTTCAGGCTTCTCCTCTGTTCACCTCCTCCAGGTCTAACTGGATGCCAGGAATGGCCAGACTCCTCTTAAGCCCTTCGTTTGGGCTGGAAAGCTTCCCCCAGCAAAGGGGACAGCTGGTGAAAAGGAAGGGGACCCCGAGAGTAAGTTACATTTGGGGTAGCCCTGTGACTTACACCCCAAAGCTTATGGAAAAAGCCTTCGCTCCCAAATCCATTTGAGGCAGAGCTGTCAGCTCCTCCCCCATCCTCATCCTGGCTTGATGATGACCTTGGCTTTTGGGGGATTCTTGCTCGTCCCAGAAGGATAAAGATTTAGGGGTGTCAGAAGACACAGGGAGCCAGGCATGAATCACCTTTGTACTGTGGCCCTTGGGGTGGCTGGGTGGGGATTAAGTGCAGGGGCTCCAGGCCAAGGCTGTGAGAGGAGAAATCGCAAGCAAAGAAGCCCGTACTTCCTTTTGGCCTTGGGTTTGCTGTTTTGGAGTCAGGTTTCAGGGTGCCCCAGCTCATCAGTTCTGCAGCTCAGAACTGCAGGGGCTGCCAGTTTTGTAGGCTCCCTTCATAGAACAGGCAGGCAGGGAGCTGGTGCTAGGGCTCACTTTGTCTGCAGTGTTTGCAAGCACTCAGGGGGCTCTTAGGTCCTCGGGAGAAGGGACCACAGGGTCATTGCACTGAGATGGTCGAGTCCTGTCTTTGGGGCTGTGACGAGGGAGCTTTGCATCCAGCATCCAGCCCACTGTGTATGTGAGAGGTAGGGAAATGAAGGTCCAGGAAGGAGTAAGACTTGGTCATAGTCACAAGGAAGAGAGGCAGCTGGACTCAATGAGAGAGAACACATGAGCCAGACAAGCTGTCAGGCAGCCGCCAGGTCTGGTGAGGGTCACAGGGCAGGCAGGAATGCCTTGGCTCAGCCCCTGAGGCTGGACAATAGTGGAGTGTCACTGGGCACAGGGTCTAAGTGGCAATGAAGAGGGGATGCTGAGATATGGTGGGCAAGGGCTCCTTTAGGAAAATGGACACTAATGCCATTCACCCCAAGCGGGCTGAGTCCACCCGCCTCCTGCATTGCCTGGCTTTGCCAAGACAACCACAGGCAGAGGGTGTCTTAGTTCAGGCTGCACTAACAGAACACCATAGGCTGGGGGACTTAAACATTTACTTCTTACTGTTCTTATAAGGGCACTAATCCCATCCATGAAGGCTCTGCCTTCATGACCTAATCACCTCCCTAAGGCCTCACCCCACAATACCATCATTTGGGATCAGGGTTTCGACATACGAAGTTTGAGGAGACACAAACATTGAGTCCGTTGCAGATGGTGGTACAGGGTGGGGTAGGACCTACTGACAGCATAGCTGGGGGCAGAGGGCTCTCCTAATGGGTTCACAGTGAGATTTCTTTGAAGAAAGCGTCAGTTGAGCTCAGTAAGATCTTAGCAAGAACCAAGTGCCAGGGGGAGTGTGTGCCAGGTGCTCTGCACACCTCCCCTGCCTGCCTGCCTGCCATCCATCCGTCCACTCTTTTACAGAACAAATGCTTGTTTGTTCAGTACAGTGCCTGGTGAGTGAACACAGTGAACAAGACAGACCCATCCTTGGCCCTTTGGCACTTGGTGAGGAAGACTAGTAGGAACCGAAACAAGAGAATCAGATTTTTTCAGAACTATGAAGGCAGGCAAGAAGGACATGAGCTTCCCTGTTGTGTTCACTGCCATGTCCTCAGCACTTAAAACTGTGCCTGGCATCTAGTAGATGGTCTCTGTAGGTGTAGACATGGAGTGAAACAGAAGTGAAACGGTAGAATAGAGATGGTGGGCTGCTTTAGCTGAGGGGTCAGAGAAAGCCTCTCTAAGGAGATGATGCTTTTGAGCTGAGCCTTAATTTGATAGAAGGATCTGGAGAAAAGCAGTCCAGGCTGAGGGAACCAGTAGTGCTAAGACCTTCAGGTGAGAGAGAGTTGATTTTTCCAGCAACCAAAAGGAGGCCCGTGTGGCTGGAGAACAGCCCCAGGAGAGGTCAGTGAGGTGGCTGGGAGTCATACCGTGGAGGACCTGGAAGGCCATAGCCAAGAGCAGTGGAAAGCCATTGGAAGGGTCTAGGCAGGAGATGACACAATCCCATTCCCATTTTGCAAAAATGACTCTGGCAATTGTGGACAGAATGAGCTGAGGGGTAAGAGGGGAAGCAGGGCCACCACCTCGGATGCTGTTAGTTGTCCAGGCCGGAGGTGACAGAGGCTTGGATGAGGGGAGTTTAGTGAAGATAGAGAAACATGAACAGACTGAGAACAACTCTCGAAAGTAGAACCTATGGAATCCATTCAAAATCTGTACTGAGCATTGATTCTATCGCACTCCTGGGTGTAGGCCCTTTGCACATGCACTCTCTCATTCAACAGACTTTGACCGTGCCTGCTCTTCTTCCAGGCCATGTGCTAAGGCCCTGCGATCCCAAGATAAATCCCTGTCTCCAAGCTAAGCATTTGACTTTGAAGCAGCGTAACTTGGTGAAGAACGTCTTATTTTATCTCTTTACCACATCAACAGAAACACTTCCCCTTCCAAATGAAAACATTGGCATATTCTGAACTAAAAACTGAATCCCAAATGCTTCGACATATTTTGCAGCAAACGCTGTTTAAGCAGAAACACCAGGAAGTATCTCTCAGGGACACCCTTGCAAAGCTCTCGGGGCGTCAGGGCCTGACCCTGGGAAGTGGGGAGGCCTGGAGAAGTGGTGGAAGCCATGCACAGCCTTCCTTCCTCCCCACCCTCAAATCCAAGTGAAGGAGGCCTTGCCCTCAAGTGCCGAGGAAGCTCAGAACCCCAGGGTATGAGAGGGGTGGCTAGCAGCAGGGAAGCCGCCAGGAAAGGCCTCAAGATGATCTGACCGAGCCTCATCTCCAGGCCCCTTTCCATAGGCAGGGGAACGCCGGTAGTCAGTCCTGCTCTTTCTCAGCCATTCTCCTGTGGTCACATGTGTTCCCCACACGCCAATCCAGGAAACAGTGACTAAGGGCGTGGAGCATGTCACGCAGTGGGGCCCAGGATGAATCTCAAGATGAACAGGTGCACCCACTTTTGCTGCCGCTTTTTTTTTCTCTTATGTGTGGACCCACATAATTCAGTTCCTCAAACATTTGCTGAGCACCTACTTGAGGAGGCAGTATTAGGGTCATGGTTAAGAGCCAGGGCCCTGGGTTCACATCCCAGGGTAGCTGTGACCTTGGGCATGCTGCTTAACCTCCCTGTACTTTGGTTTCCTCTTCTAGAAGATGGAAATAATGAAAATCTCCCTTGTTGTGAGGATTAAGTGATATATACATAAAGCACTTAGACCTCCTTGTATGTAGTAAGAGATGTATTAATATTAACCACTCATATTCATAGTCAGATACAATGGAAAGCGTGTTATACCCATGCCCTTGCGAATGTACAAACCTGCACCTGTACTCGTGCAAGAATATTTGTATCCCATGAGCAGAAGAGGATAGGCTGCCTGAGTGTCAGGGAGGTCCAGGTCTAGCCTAGCTGGGGGAGACTTCCCACTCTGCCTTCCCAGCCCCAGGACCCTTAGGAGACCTTTCTTGCTGCCCTGTGGTCCCCAAGGCACCAGAACCCTGGAGAGCTGGTTCTGTGGTTTTCCTAGGGTGTTAATTGTTGCCCAGGAGCAGGGAATGGGGAATCGGGAGCTCCCTCCTTCCCAGAAGAAAGGGCCGCAGTGGCTGGCTTGGGAGCCAGGGAGAGTCCTCATGTCCCAGCAGTTCTGGTGCAGAGGCAGCTCAGTTGGATTATTCATCCTGGTTCCTAATGAAAGTGAAAGCTGCTGGTACCTGCCAGCCCTCTCTTGGCACACAGCGAGCTGAAAATGCAGAGACTGGAGAACATTGCCACCAGAGTCGGCTTGTCCTGGTGCAGCTCAGATTTGGAACTGAGGGTTATCAGACGCATTGGTCTATCTTATTCCAGGATTTCCTAGGCTTCAGTTATCTCCCAACTAGGAACCACAGCTGCTTCTTCCTAACCTGGTCCCTCCTTGCCAATTTGTGGCCTGTGCTATCAGCAGAACGCCTGTGCTGGACATATAGCTGCCCAGGTCAGAAACCCAAACCTTCCGCAGGGACACAGTCAGATTCAAGTTATGGGAGATCCCACAGCCAGGGGTCAGGGCGGATGCAGGAAACCAGGCCAGGAAGCTGTGGCTGTCATCTAAGCAAGAGACAGACAATGGTGACACAGGGAGGCAAGTATACCCCCAGGCCTGGCCACCTCTCCAGCTCTGCTCCTGACATGAGGCTCACCTAGAAGGTCCTTGGCCACAGGGTACATTGGTGCCAGCTGCGTCTTCAGACAGGAGAAAATCCCAGTATGTGTCTCAAGACAGTGAGATGTCAAGGGCCCCGCTCTCTTAGCCCCGAATTATACAAACTGGAGATTTCAGCCAAGAAACAGGCAGGGTCTGCCCCACTTACAGCTCATGTGTCTGTTTTGCTGAACTAAGAAAGTGAGGGCTTCTCTCAATTTGGATATTCATATTTCTGGTTTATCTGCTAGCTTTCCTCCCAGAACTTTTGAAAGCATACTCTGCTTTTGGGAAACCTAAGATCACAATAAAAGTGGCAGATCTCTTTATCCCCGTCTCACAAATAAACAGAGGCACAGAATGGGGAAGTGGAGGCCGAGGGAATAAAGCCAAGTAAGACTGCCAGCCCGGTTCCCTGGCCACAGCACTGAGGGTTTGAGGGGTGCCTCCAGTGAGGGCTCCCCATCCCCGACCTTGGAACACCAGCTCATAGTTTCTGCCAGGCCTGTTTCATACGCACTCTTGCAACTTTTTCCTGAATTAAAAACAAACAAACAAACAAACAAAAACCTCTGTTATGAAATAATTTCACACTTACAGAAAAGTTGCAAGAGCACGAAGAATGCCCACCCAAATTCACCAGTTGCACCAATTAGCCCTTTGCTCACGTACACATGCATGCACTTCCCTCTGTATATGCATGCCTGTGTATATGCACACACGTGTATATGTGTAATTTTCATAAGCATTTGAAAATGAGTTCATTATGCACGTTTACTCCTAAATAATTCAGTGTTTATTTCCTTAGAACAAGGACAAATTTGCATAACCACAGTAGGGTTGTGAAAATCAGCAAATCTAATATTGATACACTATACAATCCTATGACCAATCTCATCTACAACTTTATTCAAATTTTATGGAGGCTGAGGTGGAAGGATCACTTGAGTTTGAAACCAGCCTGGGCAACATAGTGGGACCCTGTCTCTACAAAAAGTAGGAAAAAAAAAAATAGTG
Organism: Pongo abelii; assembly: GCF_028885655.2. NCBI lineage: Eukaryota > Metazoa > Chordata > Mammalia > Primates > Hominidae > Pongo > Pongo abelii. The sequence continues at coordinate 12,254,502 of NC_072003.2, read as the reverse complement.
AGGTGTTGTGGTACATGCCCATAGTCCCAGTTACTCGGAAGGCTCAGGCAGGAGGATCGCTTGAGTCCGGGAGTTCAAGGCTGCAGCAAGTTATTATTGCACCACTGCACTCCAGCCTGGGCGACTGAGCAAGACCCTGTCTCAAAAAGAAAAAAAAAAAAATTGTCCCAATAGTGTCCCTTAACAATAAAAAGGGGAGAGTTGAGGTCCAGGATGCAATCCCAGATGAGCTTTTGCATTAATTTCGAGCCTTCTTCAGTCTGGATCAGCTCCTCAGTCTGTCTTTATCTCTTGTGACATTGACATATTAGAAGAGTACAACGCTGGTGTTTTGTAAACTGTCTGTCAATTTGGGTTTGTCTGATGGTTATACTCGAGATTAGATTCAGATGAGGCATTCTTGGCAGGAATATTGCAGAAGTGAGTGTGTGTCTTCAGTGCATCTTATCGAGAGGCACATGTCATCTGTTCCCTTTCTGGCGATGTTAACTTTGATCAGTTGGTGAAGGTGGTGTCTGCCAGGTCTCTCTGCTGTTAAGTTACTATTATTCCCTTTATAATTTGCAGTTTAAGATGAAATACACTAGTTTTAGTGCTTCATCTGTAAAACTACTTTTTTATGTGAATTTATTTTTTAAAAAATGTCTGTCACTAAAGAGAAAATCATCATCATTTGGCATGGATAAAAACACTAACTGCCAAAGTCATTAACTTTTGGCCAAATACCAAAGCCAGCTAAAGACACAGGGCCTTGGCCTGCTCTCTTTGTTAAAAAGAGATTAACAACTGTCAGGTGATAAACATAAGATATACCAGCACCAAACTGAACTTTCTCCTCTAAATAATCATAACGATTGACCAAAAACTGAAAAGCAAATTGCTTGCTCACTATATGTGATTCCTTGTTACTTAGGGTCACCTCCGTGTAACCTCTAAAATTGTTGCTGACATGCTTTGCAGTTGGACACATTTTGGTTTAAATCCCAGCTCCACCAACACCTCAGACTTCATCTTCTAAGCCTCGGTTTCCTTCTCTGTAAAACAGGGATAATAGCAGCACCTGCCTAAGGGCTTGTGCAAATTAGATTGGGATAGTGAATGATGTATAGTCGGTGCTTGCTTAATGAATGACGTGGTCAGTGTCAATGGCGTGTCAGACCCTGAAGGGGCTCTAGCCCAGGAAGCCTTCCCTCTTTCCTTGGGTGCCCTTCCTCCTGAGGACTGGTTACCAAGGAGGGTGTGTCTGTGTGGGCACCCTTTGAAGTAGCCCAAGGGCGGTGATAATTGGTACCCAGTGAGTTCCCAGATGATGCTGGTGCCCTCACAGCTGCCATTCCAGGCCCCAAGCTTGGAGTGGCGGGGAACTCCCTCCAGGGTAAGGCTTCATTCCTGGGAGTCCCTCCTGGCAAGGGGCTTGGCTGGGTGGTTAAAAATAACTGCCTCTCCCACATCTCCATCACTTGCCCCAAGCATCACCCTGTGAAGCTGCCAAGGAGCGTTCCATTAGACAAGGGAGGAAACTGAGGCTTGCAGAAGTTCGATGACTCACCTCAGATACCCATCTATGAGATGGCAGCATTGGGCTCCTGGCCACACTGTCCTGATGCTTCCCCCAGTGAGGTGGTCTGCTGGAGGCGTCCCAGGGCGGCAGTGAATACACAGCAGCAGATCAGATCGGCTTTCAGGGCCCTGACACCCCCTGAATACCTACTGCTTTGCCCTTTTGACTGACACCAGGCTCAGTTGTACAGGCCAAGGGTATCAATCTAGACTTCCTGGTTCCATTTTCATTGTATTTTTAGCATTGCCTTCTGTGTATGACAAATTCTACTGCTTTGGGTGTTATATAGTGACATAAATGATCTTATTAAAAAATTGGAATTTAAAAAGTACGTTGGTTTAAAATACTAAGTATATAATAGTCCAGGTGGTTCTTGGATGTGGCAGGACCTGGAGGAAGGCACTAGGCAAGTGCTGCCCTTCCAGAGGCCTCAGGGAGTCTTGGGTGTGATGAGCTGGAGGCACATGGTAGACCAGGCATCTTCACAAAGCCCGCTGCTGATCAGCTTTGGCAGCCAACGTGCAAATCTGAAGTCAGGTTTGAGAAAGTGGCCATCATTTCTCTGTGATGTTGGCTTTCCTCAGGGACATGGACCTGTGCAGAGACAGGCAACTTCTCCTTTGCTGTCTGTCTCCTTCCAGCCACCAGGAGATGGCCAGACCCCAGCCATGCCTTCATCCAGAGATAAGGTAGAGACCCTCCTGCTACATAGCCTGTCATCAGCGTGGAGTATCAGAATGGCTGCGTGAGTAGGGGAGGGTGACATCTGTCTTTAGCCACTTTAATTGATTGTTTGGTACATGGAGAAAGGAATGAGCAATGGGTTTCTAGAAGGCAAGGTCTTTGAAGGAGGAAAAGTGATGCTGCTTTCAGAAGGCCCCCAGCCTTGAGAAGGTTCCCTGCCAGTATTGGTTTCTACCTGGGAACAGGTGGGGCTAAGGAGGGAAGGAACCACCACGTACTGATGCCTCATGTGTGCTGGGTATTGTCAGGCACTCCATGGACACAAACAGCCCAATGCGGTGGGCACTGTCCCCTTTTCCAGATGAGGAAACTGGCCCAGAGAGGGTGGGTGACTTGTCTGAGGTCACACAGCCAGGAAGGGGCAGAACCACAATCAGTGCAGACAGGCTAAATGCAGATCTCACACCCTTTGCCCTGAGGAGCAGGACAGCAGGCAGCTGAACTCCAGGAAAGAATCCCCTTCTACCACTTTCAGAGCCTAGCCCACCAGTGCCCGTAAAACGCCAGGGCCATCTTCTTACTTAAGCCACATCCTGAACCAGGCAGCTTCTCTGCAGAGTTATTGAGCTAAGACATTGCTTCACGAAGGGGATCTAGTACCCAACTGTCATTCTGACTACAGAAACCAGCCAGCCAGCCACGTCCTCTGTCCAGCTCTGAGGAATGGCTGGAATGAAAGGTTACAGTTTCAGAAAGGGGGAAAAAATCTAGTGGCTGATAACTTGTCTGCTGTGCTCTAATGATGTCAGAAGGTTGTAGAACCTGCTGCCCTGGGTTCTATAAGCTGCAGCTCTGGGGTGCTTTTCAGCCTGGGGCTCTTGATGCCTTAGAACAAACTTGTTCAATCAGCCGTGCGGCCTGTAGGCTGCATACAGCTCAGGACGCCTTTGACTGTGGCCCAACACAGATTCATAAACTTTCTTAAAATGTTATGAGATTTTAGCCTGGCCAACATGGTGAAACCCCATCTCTACTAAAAATACATAAATTAGCCAGGCATGGTGGCATGTGCCTGTAGTCCCAGCTACTCAGGAGGCTGAGGCACGAGAATTACTTGAACCTGGAACTGCAGTGAGCCAAGATCATGCCACTGCACTCCAGCCTGGGTGACAAAGCAAGACCCTGTCTCAAAAAAAAAAAAAAAAAAAGGAAAAAAAAAAGAACTTTTTTTTGGTTTATTTGTGTTTTGTTTTTGTTTTGCGATTTTTTTTTTTTTTTTTTAGCTCATGAGCTATCATTAGTGTATTTTATATGTGGCCCAAGACAGTTCTTCCATTGTGGCCCAGGGAAGCCAAAAGATTGGATACCCCTGTCTTAGAGAAAAGGGATGAACCTGCAGTGCCGAGTGGTTTCCGCTTTGGGGTCAGGCCACGGGGGTTCAAATCCTGGCTCTGCCATTTATGAGCTGTGTGGCCTTGCATAGCTTGCTTAACCTCTCTGAGCTCCATGTGAAATGCAGGGATAATGGTCCTACTTGGCCCTACCTCCTAGAGTTGTTTTTGAGGAATAAGTGAGTTAAGACATGAGTTAGAGTAGTGCAAGGTGAACACGAAGTAAATGCTTCATAAATGTCAAGTGTCACAATTTTCATTTAGGGTTTGCCAAGGCTGCCATTGCAAGACACAGGATCGGAGGGGTTGATCTCTAATAGCCAAAGTGGGTGACAGATGAGAATTGAACTGTGTCCCAGAACATCCTCCAGCCCTACATATAGAAGCCTGGGGTCACCTCCCTGTCCTCGACTCACTGTGTGACTTCAGGCAGAGGTCACCACCCTCTCTGGGCCCTTTCATTCTCTGCTATGGACTGAGTGGGACCAGCTTGGATCAAAGCCCTCAAACCTCATACAACACTGTCAGCAGCTTTTCCTGTATCTGCCTGTTACCTGAACTATTAACAGTTTTCTTTAAATTGGCTCCTTTTAAAGTGAAATGTTTTGAAAAAAGAAACTTTTGTGTTTTTTGGAGACAGAGTCTCACTCTGTCACCTAGGCTATAGTGCAGTGGCATGATCTCAGCTCACTGCAACCTCCGCCTCCCTAGCTCAAGCTATTGTCCTGCCTCAGCCTCCCGAGTAGCTGGGACTACAGGCGACTGCCACCATGCCTGGCTAATTTTGTATTTTTGTTTGTTTGTTTTTAGTAGAGACGGGGTTTCGCCATGTTGGCCAGACTAGTCTTGACCTCAATTCACCATGTTGGCCAGGCTGGTCTCAAACTCCTGACCTCAGTTCGCCATGTTGGCCAGGCTGGTCTCAAACTCCTGACCTCAATTCGCCATGTTGGCCAGGCTGGCCTCAAACTCCTGACCTCAAGTGATCTACCCACCTTAGCCTCCCAAAGTGTTGGGATTACAGGCGCGAGCCACTTTGAAAACAAAAACTATATTACTACCAGAAATGGAAACTTGGCATCATTTGCTATAAATAGAAGGTAACCCTACAGATAAACACAATGAAAACAGGAGTGTTAGTAAATTCTACGTGTAGCCCATTCAGACTGGAGATCTGCACACAAGAGGGCAGCTACAGCCAGACTAGCGCCTGGCTGAGACTGTTGGGGATGCTGTTTGTGGTCACAGGATTGGGAGAGGAGTGAGGTCCTCACCGCATAATTCCATCTTCTCTTTGTTTGTTTTTTTCTGAGACAGGGTCTCTGTCATACAGGCTGGGTGCAGGGGTACAGTCATAGTTCACTGCAGCCTTGAACTGCTGGGCTCACACAATCCTCCTGCCTCAGCCTTCCAAGTAGCTGAGACTACACCATGCCTGGCTAATTTTCAAATTTTTTATAGAGACAGAGTCTCACTGTGTTGCCCAGGCTGGTCTCAAACTCCTGGCCTCAAGTGATCCTCCCACCCCAGCCTCCCAAAGTGCTGGGATTACAAGCATGAACCACTCTATCCAGCTGATTCCATGTTCTCTAACACCCCATCCACACAAATCTGAGATGGGCTCAAGGATGACCACAGGCCTTGGAGATCTCTGCATTGAGCATCTGTGCGGCTGAATCTGAGTAAAGGATTCCGCTTCAGGCTGCTGGCCAGCAGGTGTCTCAGGAGCAGGCTGGTGGAGGGCAGCTATGGGAAGACATTAGCTCTGCCTGCACTTACAGCCGGGGGACCAAGCAGGCTCTGGAGGCAGAGAAAGGCCTCAGCAAAGAAGGGCAGGTCGACCTGCAAGGAAGAGTGAGTGGAGGGAATGGGGCGAGGCACCCACAGCCTCTGCTAAGGTCTCATGGCACTTAGCAGGGTCCTCAGCCTCTGCTAAGAGCTCAGGAAATGGTACCTGCTCTCATTCAGACCGTTTCCATCGTTATTACCAAGCCAGTGCCAGCTTTGCCTCTCATAGCTGTGCGTTTTTAGGCAGGTTATTTGGCTTCTCTGAACCTCAATTTCTTATCCTATAAAATGATAAGAATCTCAGTTTCTTATCTTATACGATGCATGGGTCTCAATGGAAACAGTTCCGCCCCCTTAGGTCAACCTTGGAAATAGGGTAGGAGGGCATTTTTAGTTGTTCCAGTGGCCAGGGGTGCTACTGGCATTTAGTGGCCTGGAGCCAGGGATGCTGCTAAATACTCAGTGCCCAGAACAGCCACCCCACATCCAAGAATTGTCCTACCCCAAATGTCAATAGCACCCTGTCAAACAACAATACATGTCACATGTTTAACACACAAGTTCTGCGAGATGTTCAGTGAAGTTTGTGGAAGGGATAGTGAGCTGGCAGATGAGACTTGGAATCAGAGCAGGGCTTGAGGGGGCTGCAGAGTGGTTGGGCATGGGAACACGAGGTGCTGCAGAGACACTGGCACACAGCTAGGCACACAGAGAGGCAGTGGGAAATGGGGACGTGCCAGGGGGCCAGGCCACGGAGATGATGCTGCATCCTGGAAGAAAGAGCCAAGTGGGGCTGCTGAGTAACTTGGCTGTGGCTAGTGCCTTCCTGTAGGTTGCAAAGCATTTTTCCGGGCAAGGTGGGATGTGTTGCCAAGCCCTGCCCACTACCCAGCGCTGGCTCAGCTGGCCCAGAGCTGCAAGTCAGCCCTCAGACCCTGGGTGACTCCTGAGCAGGCTGCACCAGCATCCCCCTCCTCCCTCCCAATAAACAGGACAGTCCTTCCTCTCCCGTGTGACATTGTGCTGGTTCTCCAGCCCAGGGTCTCTGAGAAATTAGGCAAATTCATTAAAAAGGGTTTTATATTTGCAGAAAGACATTTTCAGCCTGAGTCTGGGGCTCCCAGTGGTTCCCTAAATTTGAGGGATAGAGGAAGGCTTCCCTGCCCCATCCCAAACCTCCCGAGCCTGGTGGATTGGTCCCTGTCCCCAGTCAACCTGGTGGCAGGGTGGGGCTTCCATGCTAGTAACCCCCCTTTTTCCTTCTTGTTAGGCCTGCTCCCCTCAAAAGCTTCGTGCCAACAGAGAGGTTCCTGTTTGGACCCAGGAGAGTGGAAGAGAGATTGGGACTGACTGCTGAGGTTGGGAAGGCACCTGCTCCCAGAGAAGGGGGAACGCAAGGGGCGTCCCAAGACCTCATCTGCCTGCAGCGTCACACCGATGGCCTGGCCTTGGCTTCTGATTATTTGCAACTGCGATGGATGTTTACAGGAACCCAGCCAGAGTTTGCCTCCCTGCACTTCATCCCGGAGCGCACCTGCTTCCCCCACTTCACCTTCAGAGAGGACACTTCAAACTGCGGACACACACAAAAGCGACTCCCAGCTCCGTTTGATGTGAGTTGAGCCTTCAGGCCAGCTGGGTTTAGCCCGAGGCTGGTCTTAGATGCAGCGACTGTTTCAGGGAGTGACTCAGAAGAAAAAGAAGCTAAGGAAGCTGTTGGGGGGCTGAGGGTGGGATTCTCGCTTCTTCATTTCAGGTTACTCATTCTTCAGCAAGTTGGCAAAACAGACATCATGCTGGTGAGTGCCACGTTACTCCCCCGGCTGGAAATGCTTTTCTGAAAGTATGAGTGTTGTGCCTACTTAATTCTGATAAACCTGTTTAAGCAATACTTAGGAGGCTGACTTCTTTGGATTAAAACAATGTATGCAACTCCAACCCCTGGGGCCCTGCCTTTTTTTTTTTTTAACTTTGAGATTCGGGAAAGGAGTTCTAGGCAGAACCTTGTGGCTGACAAACAGCAGAACATCAGGGCCTCCCAAGTTGGAGATCCAGTGGGGTTCAGAGAGTCTGCCCCAGTCGGGCTGGCGTGAAAGTCCCAGGCTGGCCCTCCCCACTCCACAAGCCAGGGACAGCGTTTGGGGTGTGGTGGGAAAAGCCTGAAGGCCAAGCTGGAAACCAGGCCTGAATCCCATAGAAGTGGGCATGGATATCCCCTGTGCCAGGCACATGGTAGACCTTCATTAAAGATAGGGGGGAAGGGCTTGGCACGGTGGCTCATACCTGTAATCCCAGCACTTTGGGAGGCCGAGGCGGGCAGATCACTTGAGGTCAGGAGTTTGAGACCAGCCTGGCCACCATGGTGAAACCCCATCTCTACTAAAAATACAAAAAAATTAGCCAGGTGTAGTGGCGCACACCTATAGTCCCAGCTACTCGGGAGGCTGAGGCAGGAGAATTGCTTGAACCCAGGGAGGCAGAGGTTGCAGTGAGTTGAGATCACGCCACTGCACTCTAGCCTGGGCAACAGAGCAAGAGAAGGATTAAATGAGTGGAATTGGGTCAGCTTGTAGTTTCACGGAATACTAGTAGTAATTCTCTCCAGTTTGCAGAGCACTTGATTTCAAAGCACCTTCACATACACACCAAGTGAAGCAGGGTACAAATGACTGACCCCTTTCTACAGGTGAGGAGACTGAGGTGTGGGAGAGTACAGGCGGCAGAACTCTCGCGGGAGACAGTTGTAGCACCACTTGCCCTCATGTGATGCTAAAGAAAGAAAAGCTACGAAATCTGAAAAGAAGACATTTGAGAGGCCCAAGGAAAAAGGTGAGCGTGAGGAGGGAGACATTTGCATGCAGAGAGAGGCCTGAGAGGAAGAGTGACCATTTGGAAGGTGCGCGGACTTACAGTCCACTGGACGTGGAATTGCACCATCATGCCCTGATTCCTCCAAGCAGCGCTTTACTACCTGACAAATGGGGTTCAGGGGCACTTCCAGCACACTGTGCCTTTGCCTGCAGAGAGGTCCTCCAAAGAAGTCAGAAGTCCATTCCTTTGTAGGAGTGTGACTATAAGTATTGCTTAGATCTGTGACACGGGGTCAGTAATTTATCCACATCTTATGATGACTGTGCATTAACTACAAAAAGGTGCCCCTCTGGGTTAAAAGGCTCCACACCAGGACTCCCAGCTTGGCAAGCAGAACCCAGACTGGTTTGCAGCCCCCATGTTCCCCCTTGTCCAGGTGCCTTTGTGCAGTGTACAGACTGGCCAACCTCACCTGGCAGCCCTGTCCAGAGTTTTTTTAATTTGCTAAAATATAAGACTCACCAGGGCAGGAACATCTTATTCATGACTGTGCACTCAGTACGTATTTGTAGAATGAATGAAACAGGTGAGGATTATTTGTTCATTTTATGTTATTGAGCACCTATTATACACAGGCGCCTTGCTGGGTGCAGAGGGCACAACAGTGTACAAAGCAAGATGTTTCCCGCCCTCCTGGAGCTCATGTCCTAGGACAAGAGCAGACTGCATAAATAAGTGAAAAAGATAAACTAGTGATGGGGTTGCAGAGTGGGGCAAGTCCTGAAGGATGAGAAATCGGCCATATGGAGAGCTGGGAGGAACATTCCAGCCAGAGGCAAGAATGAAACACAGATATATGTAATAATGACAGCCAAGATGTTATTGAGCCTAATTCTCAACCTATTAGCTCACCACACCTTCACATAATCCTATAAAAAAGGTGCTGTGGTTATGCTCATTTTACAAATGAGGAGACTGAGGCACAGAGAACTAGCTTGCATAAGTAAGTGGTAAGGAGGGCGTTGAGCCCAGGCAACATTGTTCTAGACTCTCTGCCATTCGCCCCTAGACTCTTATCCCTCTTGGGTAGGAGTTTAGCACAGTGTCTGGCACACAGTTGTCACTTATTGAGCTAATACTTTCTGAGCACTTTGAATTTCCCTTGCACTGTGATAAGGGCTTTGCATGTATCAGCTCATTAAATAAACAGTAGTGGCTGGGTGCGGTGGCTCACACCTGTAATCCCAGCACTTTGGGAGGCCAAGGCAGGCAGATTACCTGAGGTCAGGAGTTTGAGATCAGCCTGGCCAACATGGTGAAATTCCAGCTCTACTAAAAATACAAAAATTAGCCAGGCGTGGTGGTGCATGCCTGTAATCCCAGCTACTTGGAAGGCTGAGGTGGGAGAATCTCTTGAACCCAGGAGGCAGAGGTTGCAGTGAGCCGAGATCACGCCACCGCACTCCAGTGTGGGCAACAAGAGTGAAAACTCTGTCTCAAAAAAATAAAATAAAATAATAATAAACAGTAGCTATCATTAACAAATCGTTACTGTGAATAACTGCAGGCTCTGACCTCATTTCATCATCACACAGACCAAAAGCAGTGGTTCAGACCAAAAACCTGGCACACGGCACAGTGGATGATCAGAGCACACCTCAGTGCTCACTCCTGTAGCTCCACACACAGGAGGCCCATGGCCTCTGTAGAGTCTACAAGTGCAGGGATCCCTTGCAGGGTGACACCTGAGCTATTTACAAGCTGAACCTGGATGGCAGCACCTGATACCCTTTGCAGCTGGTTCGAGGCAGGAGGTGCTTGCCTGTCTGCAAAGATCATCAACCATGAAGCCAAGTCTGGATCCCTCAGACTCTCTTGACACCCAACTCTCACTTGCTGGGGAGACGAGCAGAGCTTGGGAATCAGGCTGATCCTGTGGGCTTTGGGGCTGGTGAGCTAGAGCTGAACAGGCAGCTCCCACTGCCACCAGGAGTAAGCTAAGCTGTCTTGAATTGGGGCTTCTGAGCAGACTATGCCCGAGTGAAAAGCAACAGTCGTACCGGCAGCTCCCTGGGTAGAAAGCGGAGCTGCCAAGTCCCTTTCCGGCTCACTGCAGCCAAGGTGGGACTCCATCTCCGCTAAAAACCAGCTCACTCCCAGAACAGAGCTGTGTGTCAGAGGCAGAGGCAAACATTCCCCTTGGTACAGCTTTTGGTGCTTCAACCTTTCTCATCCCCAAACAATGAATTTTCCACTGAATTATAGGAAGCCACAAAGAAAAGTCCTCTCAGAAAAGAGGACTTGAGCCAAGGTGGGCTGTGGTGTGTGCGCGTGTGTGTGTGTATGTGTGTGTACATGCACACACGTGCATGTGCATATGTGGTGAAAGGAGGGTGGGTAGGAGAGTAGCAATCCTTGTCACACTGGCCAACAAAATATGGCAGAAGTAGGCTGGGTGCGGTGGTTCACACCTGTAATCCTAGCACTTTGGGAGGCTGAGGCAGGAGAATCACTTGAGGCCAGGAGTTCAAGACCTGCCTGGGCAACATAGTGAGACCCTGGCTCTACAAAAATAAAACTAAAGATTAGCTGGGCTTGGTGAGTCACCCCTATATTCCCAGCCATTCGGGAGGCTGAGGTGGGAGGATCACTTGAGCCCAGGATGTTGAGGCTGCAGTGAGCCGTGATCATACCACTGCATTCCAGACTGGGCGACAGAGCAAGACCCTGCCTCATATATATATATATGTGTGGCAGAAGTAATACTGTGTGACTTCTCGGGCTAGGTTATGAAAAGTGGTCTCTCTCTATCCCCTCCTCTCTCTCTTTTTCTCTCTCTTTTTGGGACACCGTCCAACCTAGCCACCATGCTATGAGGAAGCCCAACTAGCCCACATGGAGGGGTCCCAGCCAACTATTCCTTAGTGGAACCGAGGCCCCCAGCCAACAGCCAGCATTGCCTTGCAGACATACAGGAGAACGAGTCTTCAGGTGACCACAGCCCAACCCTCAAGCTGCCCCACCTGACACAGAGTAGGACAGAAGGAGCTGTCCCCGCTGAGCCTTGCTCAAATGACAGATATGTGAGCAGAATAAATGTGAGTGTTGTTTTAAGCCACTATGATTTGGGGTGGCTTGTTACATATTAGATAACCAGAGCAGTGGGTACCCCAAAATGGTAACAGGGTATGAACTCAAACCCTGGACCTGCCTGTGACGTTAAAGAGACATTTATAATGTAGTGAAAAAAGACACAGGAAATGAAGTTGTGCTTCCAGTCTGTTCCCCTCTCACCGCCCCATTAGTGTCCCATTAGCTGTTTCCCTGCTGAGGGCCAGTGCATCTGGCCAGGCCTAGCTTTGGCCTTGGCCAACAAAGTCAGTGCATTGAGTCCCACAGACAAAAGCAGCTGCCACAGAAGCCCAGCCTGTTGTAATCTGGGGAATTAGCAGGCTGGGAGTTGCCCATCAGTGTCTTCTGAGTGCCCGGTGTGCCCTGTCAAGGTATCTGGTCGGAGAGCAGGCTGGAGAAGTACTTTCTCTGTGGCCGGGTGCCGTGGCTCACGCCTGTAATCCCACCACTTTGGGAGGCTGAGGTGGGCGGATCACCTGAGTTCAAGAGTTTGAGACCAGCCTGGCCAACATGGCAAAACCCTGTCTCTACTAAAAATTAAAAAATTAGCCAGACGTGATGGTGGGTGCCTGTAGTCCCAGCTACTCGGGAGGCTGAAGCAGGAGAATCGCTTGAACCCAAGAGGCGGAGGTTGCGGTGAGCCCACATCGCACCACTGCATTCCAGCCTGGGTAACAGTGAGACTCTGTCTAAAAATAAAAAAAAAAGAAGTACTTTCTCCCCAGCGTGGCAGGGGACTGGGCAGGCAGAATGGGGCTGCCTCTGTCACTCGCTCTGGCCTGGCCGTGGCTGTCCGCAATGTCCTTCAGAGAAGGCCTCAGGGCTCCTGGGTGGACCGCAGCTGCCACCAGGCATCCACCCAACTGGGCGCTAAAGGAACCTGGAGCTGGGCCTGTGTCTGTTAGCAGAGCAAGACGTGGTTCATTCCACAGCCAGGCAGGGGCCAACCCTGAACCAGCAGGGGCCAGGTGCCAGGATGCTGAGGCTCAGGGGATACAGCCTGGAGAAGAGCTGTGTCCACAAGTACCTAGTTCAAGGTCCAGCGTGGTTAGTGTCCTCAGAGAACAGGCTGTAGAGGGAGGAGCCAGGAGAGGGGGTTTAGCCAGGACACTCTAGGAGGGGCAGCTTGACACCTGGGAAGGGTGCTATCGAGATGGGGGGATGGGAGGGGCAGTGGGAATGCAGCACAGTGCGGGGAGCACAGGGCTGGGGGACAGCGATCTTCATAGTGAGGGGCAGGAGACTTGTCAAGCAAGTTCATCTGAGACAAACCCAGAGCATCAGGGCAGCCACCAAGCCAAAACAGCAGCTGGGAAGGCGTGGAGTCCCCAAAGGAAGCTCTTCCAAGCGCTGAGGCTGTGGGATGTGGATGGCCAACTTTCCTGTCCTCTGGTCTCTAAGCCTGACCACAGGGACCAAGCTCGCAAAGCCTGGAGGACAGCTCCACCGAGCCCAGGCTGGAGATGGGGGGAACGTCTCTGATGACGCATGCGTCCAAGGGTGGTGGCCCAGCCCCACCTGTGTCCCGCCCACATTTTATTAATGCCACCTTCCCAAGGACACTGCCCCCAACCCACTGCGGCTCTCCCCTCCCAAGCCCACCCTGGTTACCCTGTCCAGAGCACAGCTGGGATCATCTCAGGCTGATCCGTGAATCCTGTTGTTGCAGGTGTTCCTGGACACTGAATGGGATGGTGGGCGTCCACATCCTGCAAGCGGGGATGGGACACAGGGCCAAGTTAGAGGAGAGAGGGCGGCCTGGGGCCCCAATGACAGCTGCCCCCAAATCCCTCCTTCCACCCAGCCTAGAACCTTGGGGACTTTTCCCCTGGCAAGATACCGACCGCTGTGGGTCATGGGGAAAAGGAGAAGCCTAGGAGGCCCGAGATACCTTTATGGTTCTGCAGCTGACTTGCTGTGTGACCCCAGAAAGGTTAGTTAACTGCTCTGTGCTTTATTTTCCTCATCTGTGAGATGGGTCTTGTAAGACCCACCCTGTGCGTCTTAGAAGAGGTGAGTGATTGTGGAGATAAAAGTGCTTTGAAAGAATATAAAGTAACCAGTATTGGACATCATGGTGACTTAATAAAATATAAACTTGAACCATATGAAATTGCCAATTTTACAGGTCAAAAATGGGTGGATGTCAGCAATTTCATATGGTTCAGCCTAAGATAGCATTTATTGAGCATTTTTGTGTGCCAGCTACTGTTGTTATAAGAGCTTTATAGGGCTTGATTAGTTTAAGCCTCACAAAACCTCTTGGGTGGATATTATTACCATCCCCACTTTACAGATGAAGAAGCTGAGGCCAGAGGGGGAAGTGTCTGCTCACCCAGGGTTGCAGATTGGTGAAGGGAAGAGCATGATTTGAGCTCTGGGGTCACACTGGGCCACACGCCTGGGGAGTGAGTTGTTCTCCACCCACCAGGGTTGCCTGGACTTACGCCAGCGTCTCCACATGAGGACACCTCCGAAGGCTGGCAGCGAGCTGCTGGGCCCCGGCAGCCGTGAACTTGTTGTACTGGACACTGGCAAGAGAAACTCACCTTGGGGCTTGGCCCTTGGGACTCCCCAGCTCCAGACCAAGGCCACCCCCACATCCAGCTCTTCCAGGACACCAGAGAGAGACCCTCAGTGTCTCCCACCCCGGGCTGAGCCACCCATCGCCCAGACTCCCACACTCACTCCATCACCCGGAGGGACACCATGTCCGGAAGCACACGAGCCAGGCTCTCGGCTCCCACGTCGCAGATGCAGTTATTGTACAAGCTGTCGGAAACAGAGGCCAGGGGGAGGGATTGGAGGCCCGTGCATGGTCAGCCTTCCAGAAGCCAGCACCCCTAGATTCCAGAAAAAGCCTGGTCCCACCATCCCTGGGGGAAGGAACCAATATTTATTGCACAACAGAGCGTGGCATTGTGCCAAGTGCTTACATAGACCATTGGGATGGTTCCCATTTTCCAGATATGAAAATAGAGGCTAGGAATGAATAAGTGACTTGCTCAGAGTTTCTTTCCCCAGGTCCCACTAGTCCTCTTGTTCAGGGCTGTGGTGATTGCTTCTAGGGTCTCGGTGTCCCCTGCAGCCTGGAGGTCAGCCCCATGGGAGTCAACACCTACTGGGATTATTGCCCCATTTTAAAGACAGGCAAACCGAGACCGAGAGAGTTGAGACCACTTCTCTGTGGTCAAACAGTGAGCCCAGGAAAACAGCAGGACTAAAAGGAAGTCATTTCTTGCCTTACTGTGTGGAAACTCTCAGGAGAACAACTTCCCAAGTTCAAATCCCAGCTGTGCCTCTTACTGCCTATGTGACCTTGGGCAAGCTACTCAACTCTTCTGAGACTCAGTTTGCCCATCTGTAAAATGGGCATGATAGAGTCATTGTGGGGAGGAGTAAATGAATCAATGCTGGTATAACATTTAGAATATGCCTTGGTGCCTAGAATGAACTAAATGTTAGCTATGGTTCTGACTATCTCACGGGAACATTGGTTGAGGGTCACATGAGTTAACATAGAGGGCGTGACCAGCACTGGGGGCAGGAAGAGAAAAAGCCAGTCACTGGGCCAGCTCCAGTTTCTGCGGTGTATTCACAACCAGCATTAGTAGCAGTGAAAATAGAATGATGAGTGTCACTGATGCCAACTTCGGCTGTTTACTCGACACCAAGCAGCCTTTTAACAGGCCAGGTGCAGTATGATTTCAGGGCCATGACTTTGCCGTGATTCAGCCTTAGAGCTCCCTTGCAGGGCTGCATATAAAAGCAGCAGGTGCAGTGGCTCACGCCTATAATCCTAACACTTTGGGAGGCCGAGGCAGGTGGATCACCTAAGGTCAGGAGTTTGAGACCAGCCTGACCAACATGGTGAAACCCCGTCTCTACTAAAAATACAAAATTAGCCGGGTGTGATGGCACATGCCTATAATCCCAGCTACTCGGGAGGCTGAGGCAGGAGAATTGCTTGAACCCTGGAGGCAGAGTTGCAGTGAACTGAGATTGCACTCCAGCCTTGGCAATAACAAAACTGTCTCGAAAAAAAAGAAAAAAAATGAAAGCAGCAGGTTTACACTGCTGCCAAGTGGATTCAGGCTAAATAAACTCATATCACAGGTCGGCCGGTACCAGTGCAGAAACTAGATGGGGGTTTTGCAATCTGTGAACGCTGGAGACCCTTCCTCCACCCCACAGGGAGAGTAATCTGACCATATTTCATCGATGCCGAGACATACATGTCACCATTTGAATATCACTGAGATCAGGATGTGTCTTATAACCAATAGCGTGTCACAGTTTGCATTTTGGCCTTATATTGGGGTCTTACAATGGATGGCATCTTAGATTCCATGAAATATGATGTTTCTTAAAGGGTAAATCAGGCTGGGCATGGTGGCTCACACCCGTAATCCCAGCACTTTGGAAGGCTGAGGTGGGTGGATCACTTGGGCCCAGGATTTCAAGACCAGTCTCGGCCACATGGCGAAACCCTGTCTCTCCTGAAAACACAAAAATAGCCTGGTGTGGTGGAGGGCGTCTGTAATCCCAGCTACTTGGGAGGCTGAGGCATGAGAATCACTTGAACCCAGGAGGCAGTGCTTGCAGTGAGCTGAGATCATGCCAATGCACCTTAGCCTGGGTGATAAAGTGAGACTTGGTCTCAAAAAGAAAAGAAAGTGTAAATCAGATCAAGTGTCACCTTCCCGAGCCCACCTACTTTTCCATTCACACTGAAAAAACTGCAAATACCTCTTGTGACCCACAAGGGCCTCCCTGTGTGATCTGGATCCCCCTGACCTTGCCTACCTCCACCATTGCCCAGCCTCTGTCCCTCATTCACTACACACAGCCACAGCGGCCCTTCTGACCCTCAAAACCCAGCCCCTTTTCCCACTTAGGGCCTTTGCACCTGCTCTTCTTTCTTCCTAGAGTCCTTTTCCCCTAGAGCTTCCCACAGAAGAATCATCTCCCCAGAAGTCCTGTACCCTCCTGGGGCTTGTTAGTTTCCTTCCCAGCGTGAATCACTGTTTTACAATATTTTATTTATGTATGTGCCTAATTCCTACTATGCAAAGAAACTCAAAAGCAAGAACGACATCTCTCTAGTTCATATTTGTATCTCTAGTTTTTAGCACAACTATGAACCAGACAGATTCTATTTTTGCTTTTGAGTTTCTTTGCATAGCAAGAAGTAAGCACCTACATAAATAAAATATTGTAAAACAGTGATAGTGCTGGGAAGAAATTAATAAGTCTCAGGAGGGTACAGGACCCAGTTACTTGGGAGGCTGAGGTGGGTGGTTCGCTTGAGTCCAGGTAGTCGAGGCTGTAGTGAGCCATCATTGCACCCCTGCACTACAGCCTGGGTGAGACCCCATCTCCAAATAAATAAATAAATAAATAAATAAATAAAGGTGGCCGGGCATGGTGGCTCACGCCTGTAATCCTAGTACTCACTTTGGGAGGCCGAGGCGGGTGGATCACCTGAGATCAGGAGCTTGAGACCAGCCTGGCCAACATGGCGAAACCCCGTCTCTACTAAAAATATAAAAACTAGCTGGACGTGGTGGTGGGTGCCTATAATCCCAGCTACTCGGAACAATGAGGCAGGAGAATCACTTGAACCTGGGGGGCAGAAGTTGCAGTGAGCTGAGATCACACCACTTCACTCCAGCCTGGGTGACAGAGCGAGACTCCATCTCAAAAACAAAAATTAAAAAAATTAAAAATAAATAAATAATAAGGGACCAAATGCCATCTTTCCTGGGAATCTGACTCTGGCTGTCCGCAGTAAGTGAAGAGCTCTGGCAAAGAGGAGAGCAGTTTCTCCCAGTCTGTCGAGTGAGAAGAGCTGGTAATGCTGAGTTGGATGACTGAGGCTCTGGTCCAAGCTCAGTCCTCTGATTATCTCTGGGACCACACCAGGGCCTGGCTGGAAGTCACTCAAAAGCAGGAGGTGCTATGCCAAGGCCTACCAGAAGGTGGCAGTGAAACAGTGACCGGCATGTAAGTGATAAGGCCGGCAAAAGCTGCCGTGCGTGGTTAGCCTTCCAGAAGCCACCACCCCTAGGTTCCAGAAAAAGCCTGGTCCCGCCATCCCTGGGGGAAAAGGACCAATATTTATTGCACAACACAACCTGGCATTGTGACAAGTGCTTACATAGACCATTAGGATGGTTCCCATTTTCCAGGTAAGAAAACAGGGGCTAGGAATGAATAAGTGACTTGCCCAGAGTTTCTTTCCCCAGGTCCTGCTAATCCTTTTGTTCAGGGCTGTGGTGATTGCTTCTAGGGTCTCAGTGTCCCCTGCAGCCAGCACGGTATGGGTTCCCTGCACTCTGCAGCCCGCCAGCTCAGCACCTGACCAGTAGCCGGGGCCCCACTCACCTTAGCCTGAGCAGGGATGCAGCGAGTGAAGGCAGGGCCTCGGCGAGTTTGTAGGCACCCAGGTCAGTGATGTTGTTCTGGGACAGGCTGTGGGGACACAGTGAGGGGGAGGGCTCAGGACCAAACTTGCATGCCTCCCTTTGACCTCAAGGAGAGTTCTGGGTCATAGGCTGTGAATGGCGCTGTCGACAGACTTAAGCTACCTCTCGGTAAATAAGAGGATACTGTTAGGTCCTGTGGCCAAGTGGGAGGGCAGGGATGAGGAGGTGGATGGGAGGGAGAGCGCACCCTCCTGCCTCCACCTGTCCTGTGATTTTACAACATCTCCTCTTTTCCCTCCATGCCACTTTTCAGCACTACAATGAAATAAGTGTTGGCATTATTTGTTTAATGGCTGTGTAATCCTTTCTGCCGGGTTGTGGGCTTCATATGGAGCAGGGCTGTGTCTGTTTTGCTCATTACTGTATCCCTGTGCCTAGAGCACTGCTAGGCACATAGTAGGTGCTCAATAAATACTTAAGTGGGGTGGTGGGTAAGAAAGGGGGGGAGGGAAGGACTAAGGAGAAGAAATCTAGCTTACAGTGTTACCTAGGACACTAGAAATTACTGGAGAAGTCCCACGGTCCTACAATTAGGGAAATTGCTAAGTAAATTCCAGTAAATTATTTGGCCATCCTAAGACCTTGGTTGTGAGGGGGAGTGTGGGAAGATTTTGATATCCTCTAGGTTCAGTAAAAAATCATGTTGACCTGGGTGTGGTGGCTCATGCCGGTAATCCCAGCACTTTGGGAGGGTGAGGTGGGCGGATCACTTGAGGTCAGGAGTTCAAGACCAGCCTGACCAACCTGGTGAAACCCTGTCTCTACTAAAAATACAAAAATTAGTTGGGTGTGGTGGTGCATGCCTGTAATTCCAGCTACTTGGGAGGCTGAGGTGGGAGAATTGCTTGAACCCAGGAGGTGAAGTTTGCAATAAGCAGATCATACCACTGACTGCAGCCTGGGCTACAGAGCGAGACTCCGTCTCAAAAAAAAAGAAAAAAATAAAAAATCCGATTGAACCAGGCACGGTGACTCATGCTTGTAATCCCAGTACTTTGGGAGGCAGAGGCGGGAGGATGGCTTGAGGTCAGAAGTTCAAGACCAGCCTGGTCAACATGGTGAAACCACATCTCTACAAAAAAATACAAAAATTAGAGAGACGTGGTGGCATGCACCTGTCCCAGCTACTCAGAAGGTTGAGATGGGAGGATTGCTTGAGCCTAGGAGATTGAAGCTGCAGTGAGCCATGATTACACCAGTGCACTCCACCCTGGGTGACAGAGTGAGACCTTGTCTGAAAAAAAGAAAAAAATCACATTGATCCTCCTGTAACTTATCCATCTCCAACTTTCCAGAGCCCAGAACAGTTTTTAAAAAGTTTTACTGTTTTGATAATAATGCTTTATTGATAAATCCTAATCTGTCTCTCCTATTTAACCCCTAGTATAATTTTCTGTCACCAAACATTATTTTCATTACTGTATACTTTATAATTACTGACTTGTTTACTTGTTCATTGTGTCTCCTCACTAGAATTTAAGATTCCTGAGATCAGGGGATTTATTTGTTTTGTTTAAAGCTGGGTCTCCAGGGCCTAGAAAGGTGCCTGCACGTAGTAGGTCCTCCTTAAATATTTGTTGATTAAATTAACAAATGGTTGGGTAATTAATAAGGAAATGACTGCATGAGTGAATAGATGAATCATTGAACGGAAGGATGAATGGCTGATTGAATAGGTGAATGAGTGAATGAATGAATGAATGAATGAATGGATGAATCCACTGGGGCTGGGCATGGTAAGTCACACCTATAATCCCAGAACTTTGGGAAGCTGAGGTGAGGAGATTCTTTGAGGCCAGGAGTTCAAGGCTGCAGAGCTATGATCATAGCACTATATTCTAGCCTGGGTGACACAGCGAGCCCTTGTCTAAAAAAACAAATTTAAATTAATTTTTAAAAAGTCAGCTGGACTTTGGGGGCCAGATTCAGCAGGAAGGGCAGGCCCAGCTCACTCACTTGAGGGTTTCCAAGGACTTCAGCTGGGGGAAGGTGGCTGAGAGCTGCGAGACACCCTCGTCCCCGATCTTGTTCTCACTCAGCGCATCCAGGCTGCAGGTGGAATCAGATGGGGGCCATCAGCTAGCATCTGGGGGCCATCTGACCCTTCCCGTCCCAGCGTAGGCCTCCTCAGCCCTGGCACCTCCCTTCCCACCCCCCAGCTCTAATACACCATAGGCAGCCGGCACACTCCTGAGCTTTTCAGACCAGGACTTCATCACCTGGGGGCTCCAACCAGCCAGCCAGAGGGCAAAGTCTAACTCCTGATGGACTTGAATCCCTGTTTAGCTTCTTAGGAACTAAGCCCCTGAGGCTTGGCAACTTTCTTAACCTCCATTGTAAAGTAGGACTATGCTCCCCAACCCCTCCCCAGCTGAATTGCTGAGAGCAACAAATGAGGTTGTGAGGAAAGGAGTTTCAAAGGTCACGAAAGGCTCTACAACTTTTTTTATCATTGGGGATTCCCATCTGATGTGGAGTCATCTCATCACTCATGTGCCAGCCACATTGAGGATGCAGTAGGTGGAAGAGAGAAAAAATGGGACAAAGTGAGGGCTTTTCTCTCTGCATGTGCCTTGGGGGCAGGATTTGGGGTTGTCAAAACCCAGAGGTTGCTAGGCACTGTAGCATGCACCTGTGGTCCCAACTACTCAGGAGACTGAGGCAGGAGGACCACTTGAGCCCAGGAATTCGAGGCTGCAGTGAGCTATGATCACAGCACTGCACCCAGATGTTGAGAGGAAGGGGTCCCAGAGTCTATACTCACTCCAGATGCTGCAGGGAGGAAAAGGCCGTGAGGATCTGCACCAGTTTGGGGAAAGTCTGGGGGCCTGAGATGGGGCCCAGCCTAGGAGGCAAAGAGCAAGAGTAAGACCTCCAGTCACAGTCACAGCCCCTCATTCAGCCCCAGGGTGGGGCAGAGACAAGGCACAGAAGTCAGGTCCTGTCTGAGGCCCCTCCTCTTCCCTTCCACCCCAGCCTCTTAGGTCCCTGCAACCCTTCCACGTAGGACTCCAATCTTTTCTGCTTGGGGTAGATTTCATAGCCCCCCATAAGAGGCCCCATGAGGCTGGGAACAGTGGCTCATGTCTGTAATTCCAGCATTTTGGGAGGCCAAGGTAAGAGGACTGCTTGAGCCCAGGATTTCAAGACCAGGTTGGGCAACATAGTGAGACTCAGTCTCTACAAAAAATACAATAATTAGCCGAGTGTGGTGGTGTGTCCTGTGGTCTCAGCTTCTTGGGAGGCTGAGGTGGAAGGATTGCTTGAGCCCAGGAGGTGGAGGATGCAGTGAGCCATGATCACACCACTGCACTCCAGCCTGGGTAAGAGTGAGACCCTGTCTCAAAAAAAAAAAAAAAACAAAAAAAAGAAAAAGACGTAAGTTGGGCTCCCAGCTTGGGGCTCCCCAGCTTTTGTCTCTAAGAAGGGAGCCAGTTCTTACTCTTCCCAGCGTCCACAGATACCCTTCTCCCTCCCCAGCCTGGGGAAGGGGTCCTGCAATGCCAGCTGAGGACCACCACCAGTGGTAAACCAGGTGGTTGACTAATATGCCTTTGCATTTTAATAACAAAAGGAACCATTTGTGGAGCATTTATTATAAGCCAGGGACATGCTAGGCCCTTCCCTCGGCCTAGATCTTATTTACTCCTCAAGACTCTGAGCTATGGGCTCTTAACTCCATTTTACATATAGGGAAACAGGCACTAGGAGATCAAATAGCTCACACAGGGTCACACAGCCTGGATCAACATTTAGACCAGACTTCAAGGGGATGAGAAAAATAAGGACAAAGAAGGGCCATTTAGTTTAAAAATATGGTTAAATGCATTCCATATAAAGAGCTGTCTTTTATTCTGCAATTATGTCCCTTGAACTTTTTCAATATTAAAATGATCATTCTCTGGTAAAATTATGGTGCCAGCAGTGGGTATTTTGTTGTTATTTGTTTGTTTGAATGAGCATCCTTGATAAAAATTAAAAAACAGTAACCGCGCACGGTCACTTGAATTCATACTGAAATGTTCTCGGCCTCTGAAATCCTGAAGTCTGAGAACACTGGCCTCAGCAAAAGGCCACAGGATCAGAGTTTGACTCCAGGATCTGGCATTTGGCTCCCTGCTAAAGGCCCTGGCAAATCCCTTCACCCGTAAGTCTTGATCTCCTCAAATATTTCACCCCAATCTTATGGGGTTCTTGGATTAAGGCATTCATTGTTAAATATTGACCACTTGCCTACTATGTGCCAGGCCCAGGGAGGAAAGCTGTGGGCCAAACAGACAAAAATCCTTGCCTTCTGGGTGCTGACATTCCAGTGGGGAAGACAGACAGATAATTAAAGAAATTGGAAAGCAAGCCGATGTCTGAGACAATGAATCATATAGAAAGGTACAGTGGTGAGGGGGATGGAGTTTTTTTTTTTTAACCGTGAGGGGGATGGAGTTTTATTTATTTATTTATTTATTATTATTATTATTATTATTATTTTTGAGATGGGGTCTCACTCTGTCATCCAAGCTGGACTGCAGTGGCACGATCTCAGCTCACTGCAACTTCCACCTCCCGGTTTCAAGGGATTCTCCTGCCTCAGCCTCCCAAGTAGCTGTTACTACAGGCACCTGCCACCATGCCCAGCTAATTTTTTTTGTATTTTTAGTAGAGACAGGGTTTCACTATGTTGGCCAGGCTGGTCTCGAGCTCCTGGCCTTGTGATCCACCTGCCTCGGCCTCCCAAAGTGCTGGGATTACAGGCATAAGCCACTGCGCCTGGCCAGAGTTTTATTTTTAACTGTGAGGGTCAGAAAAGGCCTCAATGAGGCCGGGCGTGGTGGCTCACGCGTGTAATCCCAGCACTATGGGAGGCCGAGGTGGGGGGATCACGAGGTCAGGAGATTGAGACCATCCTGGCTAACACGGTGAAACCCCGTCTCTACTAAAAATACAAAAAATTAGCCAGGCGTGGTGGCATGTGCCTGCAGTCCCAGCTACTCGGGAGGCTGAGGCAAGAGAATCACTTGAACTTGGGAGGAGGAGGTTGCAGTGAGTCGAGATTGTGCCACTGCACTCCAGCCTGGGTGACAGAGCGAGACTCCATCTCAAAAAAAGAAAAAGAAAAAGAAAAAAAGAAAGAGAGAAAGAAAGGAGGGAAAGAAAGGAAGGAAGGAAGGAAGGAAGAAAGAGGGAAAGAAGAAAAGAAAAGGCCTCACTGAGTAAAGACCAGAGGAGGTGAAGGCATGAGCCGTGCAGATATCTGGGGAGAAGCATTCCAGGCAGAGGGCACAGCCAGTGCAAAGGCCTGGAGGCAGAAGCATGCCTAGGAGGTTGAAAACCAGCAAGGAGGCGCTGTGGCTGGAATGGAGAGAGCACCCAGCGAGTGTAGGGGATAAGGGTGAACAGGTGAGTGGGGACTGAACTGGGGAAGGACTCTGTGTACAAACGAAGTCCCTGTAGGGTTTTGAGTGGCTAAGCACCCTGATTTGACAGATAAGGTCTACAGGGTGCCTGGCACAGTAGAAGCCTGAGAAAATGCCAGAAAGTCTTTTCCTTCCTTCCTTCCTTCCTCAGAACCTCCTTGGGGGCTTCCGGTCTCCAGGTGGCTGATCACCCGGCCCTAGGCTGTTCCACCCCACGGCCGCTGTTCCCCAGAGCGCAGTTCCGATCTTGAACTAGGGGCTTTTTTAGCTGAAAATAATTTAAGGCCAGAAAGGGCCCTCAGTTATTGTTTTCAGACATTTCCCCTTTTCAGCATCATTTTTACCTCTGGACAAATTCAGCACCTTGTCTCTGTTCAAAACAAGAGACACTGGCTTTTTTCTGGGCACAGGGGAGCAGTGATCAGGGAGAGCTGATAGCTTGTGGGTGACCAGCTGGGGGACCATGGGCAAGTCACTTAACCTCACCAGGCCTCAGTCTCCTCATCTGTAAACTGGGGAAGATGATGACTGTCTGTCTTACACAGTAGCTCTTGAGATTAATGAGATTATATATAAAATGCACTGAATTACAGGCTGGGCATGGTGGCTTACGCCTGTAATCCCAGCACTTTGGGAGGCTGAGGTGGGAGGAACATCTGAGGCCAGGAGTTCAAGACCAGCCTGGCCAACATGGTGAAAGCCCGTCTCTACTAAAAATACAAAAATTGGCCAGGCGTAGTGGTGTGCACCTGTAATCCCAGCTACTCGGGAGGCTGAGGCAGGAGAATTGCTTGAACCGGGAGGTGGAGATTGCAGTAAGCCAAGATCACACCACTGCATTCCAGCCTGGGCGACAGAGCAAGACCCCATCTCCAAAAAAAAAAAAAAAAAAAAAAAAAAGCACTGAATATACCACAGGCATAACAACTCTTTCCTAATCATTAGATGATCTAGACCTCTACCAAGGAACAAACATTCATTTAGCTTTTTCTGTGGAAAGAGCTTAGGGCCAGGCTGACCTGACTTTTATGACTTTGGATAAACAATTTAAAGTCTCTTGTTCTCAGCGTTGCCATTTGTACAATGGGGAGATGATGACAATGCCTGTAGAGGAGGGTCCCCTGAGATAATTGAGATGGAAGGTGAGTTGCAAATTTAAAAGCCTGTTCTGGCCAGGTGCGGGAGCTCACACCTGTAATCCTAGCACTTTGGGAGGCTGAGGTGGGAGGATTGCTTGAGCCCAGGAGCTCGAGACCAGACTGGGCAACATGGTGAAACCCTGTCTCTACAAAAAATACAAAAATTAGCCGGGTGGGGCATGCCTGTAGTCCCAGCTACTAGGGAGGCTGAGGTGGGAGGATCACTTGAGCCCAGGGAAGTTGAGGCTGTGGTGAGCTGTAATTGTGCCACTGAACTCCAGCCTGAGAGACAGAGTAAGACTCTGCCCCAAGAAAGAAAAGAGAAGAAAAGGAAAGGAAAGGGAAGGAAAAAGAAGGAAGGAAGGGAAGGGAAGGAAGGGAAGGAAGGGAAGGAAGGAAAGAGAAAGAAAGAGAATGGAAAGAAAGAGAAAGGAGAGAAAGGAAAGAAGGAAAGAAAGAGAGAGATAGGGAGGGAGGAAGGAAGGAAGAGAGAGAGAGAAAGAAAGAAACAAAGAGAAAGAAAAAGAAAAAAGAAAGAAAAGAAATGGGAAGGAGGGAGGGAGGGAAGGAAGGAAGGAGGAAGGGAGGGAAGGAAAGAAAAGGAAGGGAAAGGAAAGAAAGAGGAAATAGAAAGAAAGAAGAAAGAAAGAAGAAGAAAGAAAGAAGAAGAAAGGAAAGAAAGAAAGAAAAGCTATATTCTGACAGATCTAAATATAACAATTATTGTGCTTTCTTGGGGCCCATGTATGGTGGGCTGCCCCTCCTCAGTGACCCAGACACAACTGGACTCCCTAGAGCCCTGCCTAGGTCTCCATGTCTGTCACCCCAGCAGCACTGCCTAGGGTGTTGGCCCCCAGCCCTGGCCGCACATAGAGCGACCAACTGTCCCAGTTTGCCTGGGACTGAGGGGCTTCTTGGGATGCAAGATTTTCAGTTCTCAAACCAGGATAGTCCCAGGCAAGTAGGGTTGCTTTTTCATCCTAGCTGCACGTCAAAAGCTCCTGGGAATCCTTCAAAATGGGGGAAAGATTCTCCCCGGGGAGGCAATCCCTTGGCTGTGGAAGTAAACAAGCTCAGGCACAAGGGACGTTGTGCAGTTCCTGGCCACAGGAGGGGAAAGGACTCCATAGTCATAGTGGCATCCTCCTACGGAAGGTTGGGGACACATTGGGCCTTTTCTGATCCCTGGCCGAATTATAATTCCTGGAAAGCCTTTCTTACTCCCCTCTCCCCACTCAGCTCATTCCTTATTCTCACTGAAGCTTCAATGCAGATATCACCTCCTCCAGGAAGTCCCCCTGACCTCCTCCAGAGGGGAGTTGATTAGACTGTCAGCTCATTGAGGACAGCAGCCTCAGTCATTCAAGTGCTCAATACGTCTGTTGAATGAGTGATGGTAATGACCATGTTAACCAGCAAACGGGTCCATTAGCTTCAAATCTGAGAACCTCCAGCATTTGCCCACACTGGTCACTTTCCAGCTGCTGGAAGCTATTTCCAAAGTGGTGGACAAGAGGGTAAGAATGATCCTGGAGATCGATCTCCATTCAGGTGGTACAAGCCCAGCTAATGCTGCAGGGGAAACCTTGCGCAGACCCACAAGACAATCCACCCTTTTGCTTACGCAAACTCCAGTTTCTTTAGGTCCCGAACAGCAGGGAGCTCCCCAGCTGTGTCTTCCGAGGAACTTCTCGTCCTGGAGAGAACAGGCAATGTTAGGGGGAGCAGGCACTGCTGTCGCTGAGCCCTTACCCAGGGGTCCCATGATGGCTGCCCCAGTGCCCAAATTCCCCAGGGGGATTGCTTTCCTTGGGGCAATTGCTGTCCCCCTCAAAAAAAGAGATCTCTCTGGGTGCCGTGCCTCATGACTGTAGTCCCCGCACTTTAGGAGGCTGAGGCAGGAGGATTGCTTGAGGCCAGGAGTTCGAAACCAGTCTGGGCAACATAGCAAGATCCCTGTGTCTACAAAAACTTAAAAAATCATCCGGTGTGTTGATGTGCACCTATAATCCCAGCTACTTGGTAGACTGACGCACGAGAATCACTTGAGCTCAGGAGTTCTGAAGCTACAGTAAACTATGATCGCACTACTGTACTCTAGCCTGGTAGACACAGCGAGACCCTGTCTTTAAGAAATAATAAAAATAAAAATAAAAGATCTCAGGACTGTGTCTTTCATGGAAATGAGCCTCAGATTAGGCACTTACCAGTACCTATCCCAGACAGCACTTAAGAGGTGCTCCAACAATGTGTGATGAAGGAATGAATGAAAGACGGTTAACTTGTTCTGTAATCAAGTTTTGTCTGCCTTCTGGACCTTAGCTCTGCCATCTATAAATTCGGGACAACAGTTGACCTAAATGCCTCAAAGGGTGGCAGTAGGTGTCACTTCTGTTACTAGATGCACAAGGCATCCTTGTTAACTCCTAGAAGGGGAGAGGTTCTCCATGGCTTTAGCTAAGACTTGGGCACATGATGGCAGGTTTTGAATGCAGCAAAGTTTTCAATTCTGGAGGCTCCGCCTGGGCAGCGAGTGCAGTGAGAGACTCTGGGTAGCCATTGCCCAGAAAGAGGGCGTGGGGTGTCCCAGAGGACAGGGAGCACTGGAAATGCCCATGACAAACTTGAGAATGGGTCCTACATGTCCTCAACTTGCATGGCGTGAACCACCTCCCATCCGCCTCTCCCCTCACCTCTGAGTCTGCACAAGCTTTCCCAGGTCTTCCACATCCTTCAGGGACTTGGCTTTGAAAGGCTCAATGGTGAACTTCTCCTCTGCTGCCTGAAGTAGCTTGGTCTCCCCATGCTGCCGCAGGGACTCCCACAGCACCACTGTGTCACTCAAGGCAGCCCTGTGGAGGGAGGGCCTCAGACCCAGGCACGGTGACCAGGCTAGACCTTAATGGAACGGCAGCTCCATGAAGGGTCCTCCTACCTATTAAAATACTTTCTTTCCTTAGCTCAACCTCTACCTTTCCCAGAAAGCCTTCCATGACCACTCCAGCATTTATTGATTCCTACTTTCTCACAACTCGCACAGTGGTTTTCTTTCCCTTTTTGCTTCGGCTACCAGGAAGCTCACGGCTAAATTATTGGCACAATTATGTAGGACCTTACAGCTTGGGTAAAGTATGTTTAGGGGGAAATATGGAAGCAATCCTCTGGAGATTAAGCTGAAATGCTCAAGCGGATTGCAGACCGACTTAATGAAACCAAATTAAGGAATTTAGACTTCATCCTGACAGTAGTGGAGTGTCCCTGAAGGATTGTAAGCAGGGATGGGATACAATCAGATTCAAGTTCTGAGAAGATTGGTCTGGTTGCTGAATATAAAATGGAGTGGAAGAGGAGAGAATGGAGGCAGAGAGTCCAAGGGGAGGCCATGGCTTTACTCTTAGCATAAGAAAACGGTGGCTTGCTCAGGAGGTGGAAAGAATAAAACAAATTTGAGCCCAGGTCAGTCTCAGATTCTAGACATATCCCAGTGACTGGCACATGGCCGGCCTTCAAATATTGATTGGGAGAATGCCATTGCCTCTCACTTGCTGTGTGGCAAGTGGCTGCCCCTCTCTGAGCCTCAACATCCTCAACTTAAAAATGGAGAGAATCCATTCTGCCCCACCCGGCTGCTCTGCATACTAAAAGAGCCCCCACAGAGCACTGGGCTTGGCACCAAGACCGCAGTTAACGCCCAACACAAGGGTGCCTCTTCCCCAAGCCCCTCGCCCCACCTGAAACGGGTGACACAGCTGAGTCCCACGAGGCTCCCCAATCCAGAGGGGCAAATGCCAGTGCTGCGGAGGTCCAGGGAGAAGTCTCGGCCCGCCGCCTCCAAGGCCTTGCCCAGTACATGTGCATCAGGAGGCGTGAGACGGGTGCCCAGAAAAGAGAGGCGGGCGGGGAGCTCCTGCACCACGTGCTGCCAAATTCCAGCCTCCTCGGCCTCGTGGGCGCAGTGCAGCAGCTCCAGCAGCTGCCGCGCCCGCAGTGTCCCCGGCTGCAGCCGCTTCAGGTACCTCGCAAGCACCTTCTGCTTCCTGTCCGCCAAGGCAGTCGCCGATGGCCCGACTAGGGCTCCCAGGCAGCGGGCGCGAGGCTGGAAGATCAGCCCGGCTAGAAAGCGTGGCACGCCCTCCAGCCAGTTGTCATAGGGCCTCTTCTTCCTTGGGGTCAATGCTAGATACTGAGGGAGCTCCTTGTCCTTGATTTCGCCACTCAGAGCCAGCCACAGGGCCCCCAGGAAGCATTGCAGGAGGAAGCTGGGGAAGGCCAGCTCGGACTCTGAGGCCCCTGGTGGGTGTTGGACTAAGCCTTTGGCCATCGCCCAGGTCCT
This sequence comes from Pongo abelii, assembly GCF_028885655.2. Lineage (NCBI taxonomy): Eukaryota > Metazoa > Chordata > Mammalia > Primates > Hominidae > Pongo > Pongo abelii. The sequence continues at coordinate 12,225,764 of NC_072003.2, read as the reverse complement.
CACGTCTGCGGATGGGAACTGGTCCTCTTGTAGGGTACTTTGGTGTCTGCGGCCCAGCTCCCAGGCCAGCTTGGCCAGCTCTGCCAGGGCCCCGGGGGGGCTGTTGAGGGCTGCACGGCCCAGCAGGCCGACATAGAGTCCCGTGAGCGTGGAGGGCAGCTTGGCGTCCTCCCCAAGCTCCAGCAGGGCCTCTGAGAGCTGGCACACTGCCCGGCACAAAGTAGGGCTGTGGCTGTGACTGAGAAGAAGTGGCCGGTCCCGGAGGAGCGTCAGGGCTCTGTCTTGGTGCTCGGTCATCCCTGAGCTCTCAAAGTAGCGCATCACGTAGGCCTGGGCCTGCTCCATGGAGAAGCCGGACAGCTCAAATAGGGCGTCGGCCTTGCTCAGGCTCTGGACCAGGCGGCCCCGGGGCCGGGCTGTGAGGAGGAGGGTGCAACCTCGGAGCAGCTTCTTCTGGAAAAGGCCGGCCAGCAGCCCCCGGAGGGAGCAGGGCTCCGCCGGTGCCGGTCCGCACGTGCTGTGCAGGAAGCCATCTTGCGCTTCCAGCTCCTCGAAGGCGTCTAGGATGAGCAGAACGCGGTCAGGTCTCTTCAAGATGTGGCTGAAAACCTCATCGGCCGCCACGAGTGGCTGTGGGCCCAGGGAGAAGAGCAGATCCTGCAGGCCATAGGCATCCCCCGGACGGTTCAAGCAGTGGCAGGGGACAGAGAAGACAAAGTCGTACTGGGGAAGCCGGCCACAAGCCCAGGCCCGGCTCACTGCCCCAGCCCAATAGCTCTTGCCCTGACCAGCTTTGCCCAGCACAGCAATCACTCGTGTCTCACGCGGCCGCCGGTGCTCCTTGTCAGCCAACAGCACCTCAGCCAGTCCTCCTTGGGCCAGCTGCCGTTCTGCCCAGTCCGGGGTGGCCAGTTCCCGCTCCAGGCTCTTGCTGCTGCTCCTCTCCAGCCTGGCCCGCACCAGATCCACCTCCACCAGGATGCCATCGCGGCCTGCGGGCTGGGCCCCATACGTGTCCTGCAGTGAGCGGTAGAACTGCTCCACTGGCTCTGCAAAGGCCAGGGGCGTGTCAGGGTGGGGGTATGCGAGAGGCAGGGCCAGGGCCAGCCACCACAAGGCCAGCACTGCCACCATCATTTGCATCTGTTCCCCACACAGTTTGTTTGTTTGTTTTGTTTTGTTTTGAGACAGGGTCTGGCTTTTTTGCCCAGGCTGGAATGCAGTGGTGTGATCACAGCTTGCTGCAACCTCAACCCCCTGGGCTCATGCGATCCTCCTGACTCCACCTCCCAAGTAGCTGGGACCACAGACATGTGACACCATGCCCAGATAATTTTTTGATTTTTTTGTAGAGATGGGGTCTCACTATGTTGCCCAGGCTGGAGTGCAGTGGCACAATCATGGCCCACTGCAGCCTCAACCTCGCAGGCTCAAGCAATCCTTCCACCTCAGCCTCCTGAGTAGCTGGGACTACAGGCGCCCACTGCCACGCCTGGCTAATTTTTCTTTTTTGTTTTTTTGTGGAGATAAGTTCTCACTATTTTGCCCAGGCTGGTCTTGAACTCCTGGGCTCAAGCAATCCTTCCGCCTTTGCCTCCCAAAGTGCTGGGATTACAGGTGTGAGCCACCACATCTGGCCCCCGTACAGTCTTCATCAACTGCTTCATTCAGTCACCCACTCATTCATTAGTTCACTCATTTCCACACCCATTCCTTCACTCATCCTCTCTCTTGCTTATCTGTCCACTCCTTTTAGACCTTTTCTCTCTCTCTCTCTTTTTTTTTTTTTTTGAGATGGATCCTGCTCTGTCGCCCAGGCTGGAGTGCACTGGTGCAATCTCAGCTCACGGCAACCTCCACCTCCTGGGTTTAAGCGATTCTCCTGCCTCAGCCTCCCAAGTAGCTGGGATTACAGGCACCCACTACCACGTCCGGCTAATTTTTGTACTCTTAATGGAGACGGGGTTTCACTATGTTGGCCAGGCTGATCTCGAACTCTTGACCTCAGGTGATCCACCCGTCTTGGCCTCCCAAAGTGCTGGGATTATAGGTGTAAGCCACGATGCATGGCTACCTTTTCTCATTCCTTCATTTACTCACTAACCTTTTTCTTCGCTTGATCACTACTCACTCACCATGGGGAGCTCATGGGAGGGAGTGTTAAGAGTTAAGACAGTGGAGCCCACGTGTCTGGGTTCAAATCCCGGCTCTACCACTGGTTGGAGCAATTCTGAGCATGCTATACATCCCACCATGCCTCAGTAGCCTCATCTGGAAAATGGGGATAATATTGGGATTGTGTGAGACGTTAATGATTTAACATACCTAACATGCTTAGACCAGTATGTGAGAGTAAGCATTTAGTAATTTAGTAATTCTCCTGTTCACTGGTTTATTCTCACTTTCCATTGCTCCTATCCTCATCAACTTCTCACTTCATCCACTCACTCACTTCATCATTCGCTTGCCCCTCATTCATTCTCTCAGCCTGAAAATGAAATGTCAACACCCAGTGCAGGCTTGTTGCAGGGCAATAAATATTATTTGAGGGAGTGGTGGAGTGAATGGTGAAATGATGGCATCATCAAATAAGTGAATGAATGAATGAGTAAATAAATGAGTGTGTGAGCCAACAAAAAAGGGATTGAATAAGTGTCAAGTGAATGAGTGATGTGAAGCCAGATTTGGGCTTCCATCTCCAGCACCAAGGGCAGAGAGATCCCGCACCACTCACCAGGCCATTTTGGAAGCTTGTTGGAGACCTCTCCAGCTGCCTGGCATTGGGTGGGGGACGTCTTGTGCTCTGGAGATGGAGAAGCAGGTGCCAGATTTAGGGTGAGGGTTACCCCTGGGGACTCCCCTCCCTCTGGGCCACTTAGTCATTACAGCCTTCATGGGCTGAGTTTCCCAAGACGGAGGTTATAAGATAGCGGCCTGAGGCTGTATCTAACTCAAAGATGTCTTTCTTTGGCCAACTGTACTTTCAAAATTTTCACTCATGTTTAAAAAAAAAAAAATCACAATATCAGACTGGGTGCAGTGGCTCATGCCTGTAATCCCAGCACTTTGGGAGGCCGAGGCAGGTGGATCACTTGAGATCAGGAGTTCAAGACCAGCCTGGCCAACATGGTAAAACTTGTCTCTACTGAAATTACAGAAATTAGCCGGGTGTGATGGTGCACACCTGTAATTGCAGCTGCTCTGGAGGCTGAGGCAGGAGAATCACTTGAACCTGTAGGGCAGAGGTTGCAGTGAGCTGAGATCGCACCACTGCACTCTAGCCTGGGCAACAGAGCGAGACTCCATCTCAACAATAAATAAATAATAAAATAAAAATTAAAAATCACAATATCTATGTAAAAATCAGGGTTTTCAGCTTCAAAAGATCTGACCACATTGTCTGGCTTTTCTGCTGGGTAACAAGCAGCTGAAGGCTGATGGCTGTATTTGGATGGGATGTGGATTCTCTAGCTGTCCATTCCCCCACAACCATGCCTCCACTCCCTGGAGACCCTCCCTGTCCTGACTGACACCTAAACATGACCTGTTGTCCCTACAGGCAGCTTTGCTTGTGGATCTTATTTGAGACAATTCCTTCCCCAGGGCCTCGATCCTGCTTCTAGTACCTCTCACAGGCCCTGAGGGTCCTTACCTGTCATGTTTGCTCGGGAGGTCAGGGCAGGTTCAGGCATGCTGGGCAGGTCAGTGGCTGATGGAGCAAAGGGGCTGGTGGAGCCTGGCCGGTCTGGAGATGTTGGGAGGCCGTGGACAGTGAGTCCACTGGGAGGGGGTACTTGGCTGGCCTGGGGCACCTCACCTACATTGGGGGTGGAGAAGGGTGTGAGAATAACGAGGTATTGATTCCAGAAACGCACTTGGGTCACCCCTACTCCAAACCGGGCTGTGGAGCTCAGGAAGTCTGGAGAGAAGAGAGAACTTCCAAAGGAAGATATTTCAGGACAGAGCTGAGGAAAGAGCTCTGGAGTTACATCTAGCTCCTGGAACCTTGCTTTTCCAATCTGTGAAATGGGTGCAATTAGCTCATAAGGAGCTTAGGGCAGGTACTACTATTGAACTCTCCCTACTGTGTGGTCAGTGCTCATTTTCCTAGATATCAGGAACTGCTTCTCTGCCTCTGAGATACCAGTGCGTTATACTGAAACTGTCACGCAACCATGAACGGATGCTCTGGACTTGAGTGGAAGCATCCTCCTGGCCTCATCCCTGAGAGCCCAAACATACCTTCCCTGGGACAATTCACAACCCCTCAGTGTGGTGGGTCAGTAGGGACCATTTTACTGATTAGGAAACAAGACAAATCAGAGAAAGCTATGCAAGGATGCACACCAAACTATTCACATCAGTATACTAAAAGAGTGAGAGAGACAATGAATTCTTGTAAACATCACTTATCATTAGCTTATTAATGGGCATGTATTGAGGTTGCAATGTAAAAACACAAACATTTAAAAAAAAAAAAAAGGAAAAACTAAGGGTCAGAAGGGGAAAGCAACATATGGAAGGCCACACAACCACTCTTGGTCGTGCACCCAGACTGCCTCAGGAATCTCTGCTCCTCTGCTTTGATTTTTTGGGAAATAAGGACAGAGAAAGTTGTGCTGGGGAGGGAGGATCATGAGAAGGTGCTAGGGCACCACTGCCAAGTGCATGGAGTATGGGGAGGATGAGGTCAGGGAGTCGTCAGGTAGGAGGGAGAGGTGGTCGGGGAGCCAGGCCCTGCACTCACCATGGTAGATGAATATACTGGAGACCTCTGTTCCAGCCCCAGAGATTTGCCAGAGCCCATGGGGCAGAGTGGAGATGGTGGGGACAAACTGGATGGGTCCCTCAGGGAGATTCAGGCAGCTCAACGAGGAACTGGAGGAAGGTACTGCAAGAGACAAAGGCAGCGAGGTGGGATCTTGCATAGCACCTGTGTTTGCGATTCTGCTTTTGCTTATTTGATTAATGTCTGACCCCCCTAAAGGGCCCTAATTTCCCTAAGAGCAGTAGCTGTTTCCGTCCCGCCCTGATGGAATTCTTAGCACCCAGCAGAACAGTTGGCACACAGAAGGGGCTCCATGAAGAGCTGATGAATGAATAAGGCTGGCAGGTGAATGCCCTAATTGGTGGAGATTCGCTCCTAATCCTCGCACGAATGTGTTTCCTTCTGAGGCGTGTTCTCTGCCAGGGATTGAGCTGATGGGGTCCCCAAGGATAAAACTGGCTGGGGCAGAGGTGAGTGACACTGATAGGGTTGGGGAGGGGTGAGGTCCAGTTCTTGACAGTCCCTGCCTTAGTGTCAACTCCTTATCCACCTCCCAAGAGGGAGAAAGCCCACCATCTCCAAGCTCCCTAACATACTGGGAATCTGGTCGGTTTTCTCCAGGTGCGTCTGGCCGGAGGCTGGCTCCTGGTTGAACAGCGCAGACAATGGCAGGCAGGGCAGGGTGGAGGAGTTGCTCACTGGTCCCACTAGGAGACTGCCAGTCACCACAGTGGGGGGCTCAGCTGTGAGGAAGGGGGCTGTGTTAGAGGCTGGGTGCTTGGAGGGGCCTGCCTGGGATGGGGAGGGCCCCAGGGTGGCATGGATGTCTCTCTTGACAGAGGAAATGCTTGTCATATTCCCAGCCCTGGCTGCAGCTGTGTTGATCAGCAACTGCTCTGTGCCAGGCAGTCCCCCAGTCCTCTACTTGTGACTTGGCTCTGAGAGCTATGCTGAGCAGGACCCTAGGGCCTCCACAAGGAGAGCTGGGGCAGAATAGAACCTATGAACAAGCTGTTAGCTCCAAGCCCCTACCATCTTCCACAAATAGTCGTGAGTCCCTCAGGGGACTCTAAGGGGCCCCAAGCTCTCAGGCTCTACCCAAAGAAGGGCAGGGGCTGCACCATGCACCGTCCCCATCAGACTTGGGCCAGGAGTTCAATCTCTTCCATCCCCTCCCCAAGGCATCCACCCCTCCCAACCCCAGCCCACCTGCCCTGCTCACCTGGCTTCCAGTGCTTCAGGTCTGCCGGAAGCTCCTCTGGGAAGGCTGCAGAGAGAACATGTGATCAGCTGCCCCAGGGAGAGGATGTCCCAAGCCAGAAGGGGCTCAGGACTCTAGCAGGCTATATGCCTTAACTTCAAGGCTGGGAAGTGGTCTTGGGGGTCCCTTTTCCTCCCCTTCCTCTAACCATTCCAACCCCAGCTCCTTGGCTTGAACCCAAACCCCATCTCAAACCACCCCAGGCAGTGCAGCAGCAGAAGAGGCTGAGTCACAAATGGGGACACAACATAGGTTTGAGCCAAAAAACAAAACAAAACAAAACAAAGCAACCTGCTTTTGAATCCCTTCCTAGCTGTGTGCCTTTGCAATGCAGCTTCTCTAAACCTTTGATCTCACATCTATGAAATGGGGGTGGTGGTTCCTACATTGCAGGAGTATGCCAGAAATCAGTGAGTGAGTATCAAGCACTCACAGCAACAGATTAAAAGCCTACGTGTCCCTTAGCAAGGAGCTGCTTAAACAAATTATAGTTCATCTACCCAACAAAACACCGCATGGCCTTAAAAGAAAGGATGCTGAAGTACACGAGGGGAAGTGTAAATCTGCAATTTACATTTGAAATGTACATTGAAATGTACCAAAAATATAATGAATAGGTGGGTGGATGGATAGAGGGATGGACAGATGAATAGAGATGTGATAAGATGAATAAAACCCAACATTAATTGTAGAATCAAAATGGTACATAGTGGGTATATAGACCTTCATAGCACCATTCTTTCACCTTTATTGTATCTTGAAAACTTTTTTTTTTTTTTTGAAATGGAGTCTAGCTCTGTTGCCCAGGCTGGAGTGCAGTGGCTCAGTCTTGGCTCACTGCAACCTCTGCTTCTTAGGTTCAAGCGATTCTCCTGCCCTAGCCTACCCAGTAGATGGGATTACAGGCATTCGCCACCATGCCTGGCTAATTTTTGTATTTTTAGTAGAGATGGGGTTTCACTATGTTGCCCAGGCTGGTCTCAAACTCCTGACCTCAGGTGATCTGCCAGCCTTGGCCTCCCAAAGTGCTGGGATTACAGATGTGAGCCACCACGCCTGGCCGAAAACTTTCACAATAAAATCTTGGGGGGAAATATTTATCAAATGAAAACATAAAGAAGAACAACAAGAAAAGAAAGAAAATAAAGAAGTTGCTGAAGATAGGACCATGTCCTCTCCCTCAATAATATGGAATGTGACCTCCCAGACAGGGAGTAATGAAGTAAATGAAGAAAGCAAAGTGCAGAATAGTGTAAATAAAATGTGGCTATTTGCGTGCAAAATTAAAGCAAATACAGGAGCTCGCTTTGTTTCTGACAAGGCAAAAAGGAAGCTGGTCACATAGGTTGACTAAGATAGGAGCAAAACTGAGGGACTACGGAACAGGAGTGGGAGGGAGATTTTTTTTTCACTGAATATTCTTTTGGTTGTTGTTGTTTGAGACAGAGTCTTACTCTGTCACCCAGGCTGGAGTGCAGTGGCGTGATCTTAGCTCACTGCAACCTCCACCTCCTGGGTTCAAGCGATTCTCCTGCCTCAGCCTCCTGAGTAGCTGGGATTACAGGCGTGCACCACCACACTCGGCTGATTTTTGTATTTTTTGGTAAAGACGCGGTTTCACCATGTTGGCCAGGCAGGTGTCAAACTCCTGACCTCAAGTGATCCGTCCCCCTTGGCCTCCCAAACTGCTGGGTTTACAAGTGTGAACCACTGTGCCCAGCCTTCACTGAATATTCTTTGCACTTTTAAAATTCTCATACCCTGTGTGCGATTCACCTGTTTAAAAACTAAATAAGTAGATACAGGGCTTACACATGGTCAGACCCATAATAAGTACTCAGTTAACTGTTACACCCATTTTACAGATGTTTTCATTCAACAGATATCTATTGAGGTGCTACTGCATACCAGGCACTGCACTAGATGCTGGGGAAGCAGTCATGAGCAAGAAAGACAGGGTCCCTGTCCTCACAGTGGGAGAGCAAGGCATAAAATATGTCCAGATGGTAATGAGTGCTAAACTGCAAGGAAAAAGACACACAAGGTGAGAATAACTGAGCTAATCTACATGGAAGGATGGTCAGAGAAGGGTTCCAGGAGGAGGTGACAGTTTAGCCAAGACCAGAAAGATTCAAAGGAGTCAGCCATGGGAAGAACTGGGGGAAGGGCATTCCAGGTAGAGACTACAGCAAATGCAAAGGCCTCGAGGCTTGAAAGGGCACATGGGTTACAGGAGTGGAGAAGCTGGTGTTGGCTGAAGCGCGGTGTCTCATAGTGGGTTTGGAGAGGGAGGAAGGGCCATAAAGGCCTTGTGGCAGGTATTTTGTAGCCATTGGAGGGTTATCAGGACCATGAAATAATCAGATGTACATTTTAAGGCTACTGTTGCCTTTTAAAGGGCCTCCCAACCAGACAGGACTTAGCGAGGGAAGCAAGTTGGAGCCACAGCAGGCTTTGGAGTCAAGGAAAGGCCAGGTCTCAAGCAAGGCTAGGTTGGATCAGGGAGGGGCTCACTCACGTCTTTTCTGACTTTTCTGCCCAACTTCTGCTGGCATCTCCATACTCTCACCAATCACTTCATCCGGTCCTATGTGCTCTACTTTGAGAAAAACCAGAGACCAACTCACACAATCAATGGAAGCCCAAGGTGAGTCTCTATTGTCCCCACCTTGGGGAGAGGGGTCTGACTGCCCATCAGTGAATGGTCATCAGGTATTAGGGCGCCCCCCAAGGAACAAGGCAGGAAATGCAGGCTGAGCCAAGACCTCCCCACCCACCACAAACTTACTGAAAATGTCTTTGCTCAGGCCCTCCAGCTGGGAGTCCTGGAACACATACTGGTCCAGTTCCGCTGCCCAGACAAGGAAAAGCGAAGTCAATCAACAAGGTCTCACCGAAGGCCTACTGTGTGCCAGGCCTCGGGCTGGGGACCCTCTGGGCCTGGCACACAGTGGGGGCTCAAGAAATGTTTGTTGAATGAATGAATGATCAAACAAATGAATGAACACTGACACTCCAGGGGCCCTTAATCTAATCAAAAGGGTGAGGTATGTATCCATGAAAATTTATCTACTGCTACAAAGAAGAACAAGGCAGAATGGCAGAGTTACTGCAGGATTTGAGTTCAAATTCCACCTCTACTTTCCACTAGCCCTACTAGCTGTGCAATCTTGGGCTAGTTACTTAACCACTCTGGGCCTCCATTTCCTCATCTGTGTAAGATGAATAAATAATGCCTACTACCCAGGAATCGATGGTGATAATTAGAGGTTCTACATCTAGAGCATCCAACACAGTAGCTGGTATACAGTAGGCACTCAATAAATAGTGGTAACTATATAAAGGGGTACATGGCTCGGAGCCCTTGGAATATAGGCACCATGACATGAGGTCCGAGAAAAAAAGTGTATAGTGGGATAGGGCAATCAGGGAAGGCTTCCTGGAGGAAGGGATCCTGGAACCAGGCCTTGAAAGATGGGGCAGAGTCTGGGAGAAGGAGAACAGATAGCTTCCTGGGTCATAGTGACAGAGTGAGGAAAGATGTTCAGAGTATGTTTAGGAAACCCCGAGAGATAGGTGACGGTGGTAGAAGTTTCATGCTGGGGAGAGTTAGGACTTGATTTTATAAGCAATGGGGAGCCATAGAAGGCTTCTGAGCTGAGGAATGGAATGATGGCTATAATGAAGGTTGTGAAAATGAAGATGATAATAATAATGGTGATAATAATGACAATGGTGGTTGTGGGGTAGTACCTAACATCTACTGAATGCTTACTCTTTGCAAATTCCTTTTCTAAATGCTTTACACATTGTAACTTATTCAGTCTTACAACCATCCCATGAAGGTGGGTGTGATTATTATCTCCATTTTACACATTTGGAAGCTAAGGTCATATTTCAGGATGCTGCAAAAGAATACTTGCCCAGGCCTGGGCTTCACCTTCCAGAAGCAGAGAGAAAACCCACAGACTTGAGCAGACTTGGGCGAAGCTGCCTGTTATGACGTGAATGTTTGTCTTCTCCAAAACTCACGTATAAATGTAATCCCCTATGTGGCAGTATTGAGAGGTGGGGCCTTTAAGAGGTGATTGGGGCTCTTCCCTGATGAATGGGTTAATCCGTTCCTGGATTAGTGGATAAACAGGTTAATAAATTAATGGGTTGTCGTGGGAGTAAGACTAGTGGTTTTATGAGAAGAGGAAGAGAGACTATCACACCGAAACCTCTTGCCTCGTGATGCTCCACACTGCCTTGGGACTCTGCAGAGAGTCCTCAACAGCAAGAAGGCCCTCACCAGATGCAGCCCCTAACCTTGGACTTCTCAGCCTCCATAACTGTAAAAAATAATTTTTTTCTTTATAAATTACTCAGTGTCAGGTATGTTGTTTTAAGCAACAAAAAATGGACTAACACACAGCCTCACCTACTTGCTTAGACAGCTTTCACTGCCTGTGGAGATGCCACTAAGGGGGGGAAAAACACCCAAATCCTACGACACGCCCAAATCCTTAATGACTGCCTCCAGTTGTGAGGAAATGTGAATGTCCTCAGCCCCAATCACTTCTGCTTCCCCCATGTGAATCCCCAGGAAGGGAAGGAAGCAGTCAAACTCTCAGTTCTGTAATTTCTGAGATATGAACAATTACTAGTCCCCTCTATTTTCTTCTTTGGTATGATTTTCAATAAACTGTGCTCTGGGGAAAAATTGGCCACATTTGGATCAAGCACAGAACTGCCGAATGCTGCTGTTCCTGGGTTGCCAGGAAAAAGACCACTAAGAAGAGTTTTGCAGGTTGTTCACTGCACATGGGTGCCCAAGCCAACAGGGAAAATGGGGGCAGGAGTCTGGCTTGCACTTTGCTAGCCAAGCATTTACTTCCTGGTAGGGGCTGCATCCTCCAGAAAAAGGCCACTTTTTTCTATTTCAGCATAGGCTCTGTATGAGGTGGTGGTGATGCTGGTGAGAAGGGATTCTCTATCCCACTTCTCTCCCCCAAAAAACAAACCACTAGCAGCAACACCACCACCACCTCTCCCCAAGAGTCCTGCCCTTATCTGAAAGCTGTAGCTCTTCTTAAGGCTACAGATTAGCTTCTCTGCATAAGCCTTAGCAAATCTTCCAACCCCAGACACTTTCTTTTTTTGTGGTTAAAAATGGGGACTTTGAAATGAGAAAGACCTAGGTTAGAATTTGAGATCTGCGCATTACTATCTTTAATGCAAACTTGGGTAGGTCGTTTCACCTCTCTAAACCTCAATTTCCTCGTTTGTAAAAGACAGAAACTGATATTATGTATTTCCTTTGTTGTTGTAAGGATTCCAGATGATAATGTATGGACAACAATGAGTATACTATGAGTATCCAGTAAATGCTAGTTATTACAAATACTAGAGTAGCTTGGCTAAGGAGCTGGGAGGAAAAGGGAAAGAGGTGTATGGTATGGGCTTTGTAGAAAGGATGGACAGAAGAGCAAGAAGCAGAAATGCGTATAGAAATGGAAGTAGAGGATGTAAACATGAGATTTTGTTTTCTTGGTGGTCACTAGTGAAGGGGCCTATTTCCCCCACTGGCCTCCATCTCCCCGCTCTTCCCTGGAGTCTCCACTCCTCCAGCCATTGCTATGCATCCCCCTTGCAATGATTTCTGTGGGAGGGGCCTGACGTGGCTCATGATGAATGGGTGATATTGACAAGTGGCAGCAAAAAACCCTTGCCCTTGATTGTTCTTTCCTGGGCTCAGGTGCTTCCTCACCGATATTGGCATAAGCCTCCCTGGTCTCTTCATCGCCTTCTATGTCACACAACAGCCTGCTGAACTGGTCACAGTTGATGGTGTCTGTGTCGGGTTCTGGGAGGAAAAGTCCCTTGGATGAAGAAGGAAATTTCTGGAAAGAGGGCTGGTGGGGAAGGAGGGAGAGGCGGGGCAGGGCTGGGAGATCATCCGCATGTGAAGAGAGCGTCCCACAGACGTGGGAGCTGTCTGTGGTGCTGACGGGAGCACAGGGGCCAGAATTTCCTCTGATCGCCGTCTCTACAGCAAGCTGAGGGGTGGGGGATACCGGAAGAGACGAGAGGGAGGAGGGCCCACCTGAGTAGAGCTCAATCTCTTCTTCTCCAGCCAGGTCCATCTGGTCGTAGAAGTGGTAGAGGCACAAGGGGTCAGCATCGCTGTTAAGGAGCTCCAGGTAGCCGCCTTCTAGCGGCCCCACCTCCATGATGGCACACTGTGAGCTGCCTGGGAGGGAAGACAATGCTCAGTCACCTCACAGGGTGTTGGAAAGAGGCAGAGAATTGACACCTACAACAACTCCCAGCTGGTGAGGGCTGGGGATGCGAGGAGTGAATAAAAGCGCTCATTCAGCACCTCTTATATGCTCAGGGTGGTGGAGAGAGGAAGCCACATTCCCTTCCTCCAAGGAACTTACAACCATATGAGAAGATACCCAGGAGGTAGAAAAGGGAACTGGAAAGTGTGGATTCCATCAATCTCACACCAGAGAGTCAGGAGACCCGTCCCACATTTGGCAATGCCATGAGTGGTAACAGCTAAGATTTATAAAGCACCTCCTATATGCCAGGCACATGAGCTGGCACATTTAATACTCATATCAGCAACCATGCAAGGAAGGTATTACTATTATCCTCACTTTGCCTATGAGAAAACCGAGGCTCAGAGAGGTGAAGTGATTTATGTAAGGAAACCCATGTCCAAGTGGAACCAAGATTTGAACCCAGACAGTCTGACTGAAGCCCTGCATTTAACCGCAATGCTCTACTGCTTTAGGTGGACTTGAGCAAGTCTCTGCTCCTTTCTGTGCCTCAGTTTCCTAATATGTAAACTGAAGGAGTCTGAGCAGATTCTAAGATTTCCTCATTGTTTGTTGAAGGGCATATTAAATACTTTTAACATTATTACATTTAATCTTTAAACAATCCCAGATGTGGATACCTCAAATATCCTGACATGATCATTATACATTCTATGCATGTAATAAATATTCACATGTACCCCATAAATATGTATCATATCACGTATTAATAAAACAAAAGAAAACAAGAAAAACCAGATATATCCGCACAAAAACCTATACACAAATGTTCACAGAAGGGTAATTCAAAATAGCCAAAATATAAAAACAGCCCAAATATCCACCAAAAAATAAATGGATAAACAAAATGTAGCTATCTGTACAATAAAGTATTCCACCATTAAAGGGAGAAAGCACTGATACATGCTGGAACATGGATGAACCTTTAAAAAAATGCTAAGTGAAGAAGCCGGACACAAAGGGTCACATATTGTATGATTCTATTTATTTGAAATGACCAAAACAGGCAAATCCATGGAGATGGAAAGTAGAAGGGGCGGGGCATGGTGGCTCATGCCTGAAATCCCAGCACTTTGGGAGGCTGAGACAGGAGAATTGCTTGACCCCAGGTGTTCAAGACCAGCCTGGGCAACATAGCAAAAGCCTATCTCTATTAATTTATTTTTAAGAAAGAAAGCGTATTAGTGGTTGCCTAGGGCTTGGCGGAGAGGGATTTTGGAAGGAAATGGGGAACAACTGCTGATAGGTCTGGAGTTTCTTTAGGGGGTGATGAAACGTGCTAAAATTGACTGTGGGGATGGGAGATGGTCACACAACTCTCTGAGTATTCCCAAAAGAACATTGAACTGTACTTTTTTTTTTTTTTAAGACGGAGTCTCTGTCACCCAGGCTGGAGTGCAGGGGCGCAATCTTGGCTCACTGCAACCTCTGCCTCCCAGGTTCAAGCCATTCTTCTGCCTCAGCCTCCTGAGCAGCTGGGATTACAGGCGCCCACCACCACACCCAGCTAATTTTTGCATTTTTAGTAGAGACAGCATTTCACCATTTTGGCCAGGCTGCTCTCAAACTCCTGACCTCAAGTGATCCGCCTGTCTCCTCGGCCTCCCAAAGTGCTGGGATTACAGACGTGAACTGTATTTTTTAAGTGGGCAAATTGTATATGTGAATTACATCTCAATAAAGCTGTTAAAACCTGGGAAGTAAGCATTATTGTCTCCACTGGCAGATGAAGAACTTCAGACCCAGAGAAGAAAAGCAGCTTCCTCAAGATCATGCAGCTCTTGCTGGGGAAAGCCTAGCTGAAGGCTCATGTGTGTGGCTCCAAGGCCCCTGCCAGGATCCGTGGTTCAGGTCCATGTTTCCATGGTATATTCATTTCCCAGGGCTGCTGAAACAAGGTACCAGCATCCAGGTAGCTCAGAACAACAGCACTTTTTCTCTCATGGTTCTGGAGGCCAGAAGTTGAAGTCAAGGTGTCAGCAGGGCCACCCTCCCTCTGGAGGCTCAAGGGGAGAACCCTTCCTTGCCTCCTCTAGCTGCTGGGAACTATTGGTGATCCTTGACTTGTGGTCTTGTGGCTGCATCACTCTAAACTCAGCTTTAGTGGCCACATCACCTACTCCTCATGTAGCAAGTCTCTTTCTCTTATAAAGACACTTGTCATTGGATTTAGGACCCACCTAGATAATCCAGGATGATGTCATTTCAAGATCTTTAATTCTTTTTTTCACTTCTTTTGAGACAGAGGCTTGTTCTGTTGCCCAGACTGGAATGCAGTGGCGCTATATTGGCTCACTGCAACCTCCACCTCCCGGTTCAAGCGATTCTCCTGCCTCAGTCTCCTGATATCTGGGATTACAGGTGCTCACCACCATGACCAGCTAATTTTTGTATTTTTAGTAGAAATGGGGTTTTGCCATGTTGGCCACGCTGGTCTTGAACTCCTGACCTCAGGTGATCCTCCAATCTCAGCTTCCCAAAGTGCTGGGATTACAGGCATGAGCCACTGCACCCAGCCCCTTAACTTAATTCTATCTGCAAAGACCCTTTTCCCAAATAAAGTCACACTGACAGGTTCCAGGGATTTGATATGGACATATCTTTTGGGGGGCCACCTTTCAACCCATTGCACATGACATGCAGATGAAGGCTGGAAAGAAACAGAGGGAGCTTCCTGGAGGAGGTAAGAGAAGAGCTGGCCCTGAAGCCGGAGGACAAGAGGGAGCCTCCTACTGCCCTATTCTGGGCCCAGAAGAGAATACATTGAAGGGTAAGCTCATGAGAAAAGACACACTCAACTTGCCACCCCATTCCAGAGACTCATTTTCTTTTTTTTTTTTCTTTTGAGACGGAGTCTTACTCTGTCGCCCAGGCTGGAGTGCAGTGGCGCAATCTTGGCTCACTGCAACCTCTGCCTCCCGGGTTCAAGCAATTCTCCTGCTTCAACCTCCCAAGTAGCTTGCTTTACAGGCACCCACCACCATGCCTGGCTAATTTTTTTATTTTTAGTAAAGATGAGGTTTCACCATGTTGGTCACGCTGGTTTCAAACTCCCGACCTCAGGTGATCCGCCCCCCTTGGCCTCCGAAAGTGCTGGGATTACAGGTGTGAGCCACCACACCCGGCCCAGAGACCCATTTTCTTTCACTCATCCACAGCTCTCACTGCCTGTGGAGAGGCTCAGCACAGACCCCTGGATGTCACAGAGAATGATCTTTCCAGTCCAAGCTGGGGCACTTGTTCATGACGGTTGAGTGGGGGCTGCAGGAACCCAAACATAACCGGCTTGCAGCGAGATCCCAGCCAACCATGACTAGAGGAAGCAGAACTGAAAGATGGGGCCACCACCCTTTTCCTGGAGCAGGGCCAAAGCTGGGAGATGGTTGGGGGTGGGACGCTCCACCTCTCCCAGCCCCTTGGTCAGGGACACAGGCACGAAATCTGTTCTCTCAGAGCAGTGAGAAAAGACACCTTTGCCCCAGCTCCTGCCTGCTGCCCGCCTCCCATTCCACCTACGCTCTTTATTGAGAACCTACATTGCAGCAATCTGTCTCCTCTTTGAGGCAGTGTGATCTCATGACAAGAGCTCCAGACTGACCCTAGTAACTCCATGAATGAGTTGTGTGACTTTGGACTTTGGACCTTATCTGTAAAAGCATTCCATATCTATAAAATATCTATAAGATAATTCCATATCTATAAAATAATAAGTTACCCAAACTCAGTTTTCTCACAGGGCATTGGGTCTGCCAGGGACCTTCAAGCTTGACCTCTTTCCTTCACTCTGCAGAAGATAAGACTGAGACCCTGGGAAGGACATGACTTGCACAAGACCTCATAGCCTGTCGGTGGCTGCCCCTGCTCCTGCTCCCCCACTCCCCCTGCCAAGACTCCCAGGCTGGTGCTCTTTCCTCCCAATCAAAATGTTCCCAATGAAATGATCACCCTTGTCCTATCTGGGCCCAAGCATAGAGACACAGGTCATATCACAGATGGGGGATGGTGGGAGGGACTGCAGGGAGGAGCCTGGAGACATTTAGCCCACCCCCACTTATTGATGAGCTCTGCTTCAAACTCTGGATGACACTGCTGTGTGGTTAAGCACACAGTCAGAGAAATTGAGAAGGGAAAGAAGGCAAGTATCGTGAGCTTTGGGGTAAAATTTACCAACTTTGAGACTACCCCTACCAACCAACACACTGTAACCTGGGCAAGTTCATTTTTTAAACCACTTGGAGCCTCAGTTTCCATATCTATAAAATGTCAATAATAATTGGCAACTCATAAGGATTAGGGGAGTTAAGTCACATGGAGCCCTTAGAAATGGGACTGGCAATCAGTAAGTGCTGAATGAACAGAAGTTTAAGGCAGCACAACTTCTATATGGTGAGTATAATATGTGTGATGACCATCATTATTAGTTTGCTTCTTACCTCTGTGAGAGTGACAAAGGGACCCTTTCCCTTCCATTTCTTCTGAGGTCAAACTTTGTGAAGCCGAGCTTTCTGTTCTTTTGCATAAAGGGACCCTGCAGACTTCATAGGAACAAGAAAGGCCCCACAGGCCGGGCATGGTGGCTCACATCTGTAGAAATTCCAGCACTTTGGGAGTCAGAGGCAGGAGGATCACCTGAGTCCAGGAGTTTGAGACCAGCCTGGGCAACATGGTGAAGCCCTATCTCTACAAATAACACAAAACTTAGCTGGGCGTGATGACGTGTATCTGTAGACCCAGCTACTCAGGAGGCTGAGGTGGGAGGATCGCTTGAGCCTGGGGAGGTCAAGGCTGCAGTGAACTGAGATTGCACCATTGCACTCCAGCCTGGGTGATAGAGCCAGACTGTGTCTCAGAAAAAAAAAAAAAAAGGCCCCCACAGCCAGCAGGGCAGCTTGGATGGTCTGGCCACGCCCCCCATCACCACCACTGAGAAGTTGCCTGGGCAAAAAGTCACCAGAGGGCCTAAGATCTGCGTCACTGGCTCAACCTGGACAAGAAGAAACCCCCTCCCGGAAGCCCCCAATACACATTTCAGCGCCCCACTTCCTGCTTCCCTAAGACGGAAGCCTGCACCTTAAACACTTCCTCTTGGGTGATCAAGGATTTGCAGCTCACAATGGACTTCTGCCTCCATCCCCCGCACCATCTGAGTTCCCAAAAAGCTCTGGGGAGAAGGCAGGGTAGAGTGTTATGCCCATTTAAGCTTAGAGGAGGTTCACCCGCCTCAGTGAAATGGCTTATCCAAGGTCACGTGGTGTAGGAAATTGCATCTGAATTCTGGCTGTGATGCCTTAGCCAAGTCACTTGACCCTCTGAACATCAGTTTTCCCAACATTAGATCTGGAGAATGAAGATTGCCTTGCAGCCCACCACTTTGGGAGGCCGAGGCAGGCAGATCACTTGAGGTCAGGAGTTTGAGACCAGCCTGGGCAACGTGGTGAAATCCCATCTCTACTAAAAATACAAAATTAGCCAGGCATGGTGGTGTGCTTCTGTAATCCCAGCTACTTGGGAGGCTGAGGCAGGAGAATTGCTTGAACCTGGGAGGCGGAGGCTGCAGTGAACCAAGTCTGCGCCACTGCACTCCAGCCTGGGTGACAAAGTGAGATACCATCTCAAAAAAAAAAAAAAGATTGTTCTGCAGGATCATCAGAAAGCCAAGGGGAGTTCTGTGTGGGGTGCCAGCTATGTGGGAAGCCTACAGTCAAAGGCAGCCCATTACATTAGAGGGTGTCAAAGCTGAAACTCAGGCCCAAGACTCTAGGTTTCCCCACAACGCCACAGCTGCCTCCCAGTCACACCAAGATCTACTTGAATCTTGGCATGGGACCTTCCTCTATCCCCAGAGCCAAGTTTCCCATGTCTATAGATGCTTAGGAAGTGCTTCAAAGGCCCCTTCATTGGACTGTTTCTCCAACCCACATTGCCAGAGCGGGATGGAGGGAAAATATGGCCCTGATCATCCCATGGCAGGAGAGAGAGCCCTTCAGCTCTCCCTGAGGGCAGGGACCGCATCCCTCTAGCTCAACTCCTCCCAGCTCTCAGCATGTTTCTGCGCATGGCAGCCTCTCTTCATCTGTGGCAATGATACAGAACTACAATTCACAGTGCCCAGCAAGTGCCAGGTACCAAATGACATGACTCATAGGCATTACCCCATTTGGTCTAACTTACACATCAGCTATTTGTATTCCTGTTTTTCAGATGAAGAGACAGGCTCAGAGAGATTAGTGAGCTGAGATTTGAACCAAACTACCCATCTCCAAAGCCTCAGCCCACTCTACAGCCTTTTTGAACTGCTCTTGGCCCCCCACCACCCCGGCGAGGGAAGGCGTGGGTGGCAAGACAATTTCTCCTTTTGAGGAGCCATCTGAGGGCAGGGCAGAGGTGCGGTCTGTGTCTTTTTGGTAAATGGGCAGTATTTTTAGAAGGTCCTCTTTGAAACTGTGCTTCCCCCTGGGCCACCACCTTCCGCATCCAACTCGAGAAAATATTCTCGATCTTTTTGCCATCAAAAGTCCTTTTTGGGGTTCATTTTCGTCCCTTCACACTGCATGCAGGATTTGAAAGGCTAAGTGTAGACACTAAACAGGTGTCTGAAATAACAATTCATTTCTCTCTCCCCCAAGGGAAATCAAGTGTTGCCGGAATGTTCTAACTCAGACTTAAACTATCTGAAGATCAGTGCACGCATCTCTTCTGTGCACAGCATAACGTTCCATCTCAGCTGGTGGGAGATGAATGGGAGCTCAGATGGTGAGCTTTGGGGTGAAATTTCCCAACTTTGAGATTATCCCTACCTACCAACGCACTACAATCTGGGCAAGTTCATTTTTTAAACCACTTGGAGCCTCAGTTTCCTTATCTGTAAAGTGGGGAATAATAATAATTGGCAACTCATAGGATCAGGGGAGTTAAGTTGCATGGAGCCCTTAAAAAGGGGACTGGTGACCAGCAAGTGCTGAATGAACAGTAGCTTAAGGCAGCACATCTTCCTCATGGTGAGAACAATATGTGTGATGGCCATTTTTATTACTAGTTTGCTTCTTACTTCTGTGAGAGTGACCAGGGGAGATTTCTTTGTGTCTGGGGCTGTGCTAGATGCCTTGCATTTACTATTCTGTTTCAACTGTTAACGGCAACTCTGGGAGACTGGTGTTATTATAGCCATTTTACGGACGCAGGCGCTGAGATCATGTCCAGTTCGTTAGATGTTTTCTTCCCAGAGGAGGGGAGTCTATCTTTGAGGGTCTAAGGAGGCACTGCAAGGGAGAAAGAGGCTCTTTCGCTACCCCTAAAAGCTTCCAGCACTGCTCTGAACTGTGATTAAAGAGCATGAGAAGGAGGCCAGGGGTGGCGGCTCACGCCTATAATCCCAGCACTTTGAGAGGCCGAGGCTGGTGGATTACTTGAGGTCACGAGTTCAAGACCAGCCTGACCAACATGGTGAAACCCCGTCTCCACAAAAATACAAAAATTAGCTGGGCGTGGTGGTGGGTGCCTGTAATCTCAGCTACTTGGGAGGCTAAGCCAGGAAAATTGCTTGAACCTGGGATGCAGAGGTTACATTGAGCTGAGATCACGCCACTGCACTCCAGCCTGGGCGACAGAGCAAGACTCTGTCTCAGAGGAAAAAAAAAAAAAAGCATGAGAAGGAATACTTCCCTACTCTTGCCCACGAACTTCTCCTCCTGAGGAATAATGGGAAGACCTCTGAACTGTGTGCCTAGAGACATGGTTTGAGTTTCTGCTCTGCCTTTGATCCTGAGTACATTACCTTAGCCCTCTGAGCCTCCGTTTCAATGAGTGTTGGAGCCCCTTCAATAGAGTCTTTTTGAGATTCTGATTCCTCATTGCCTGGCAGTCTTCTCCTTTTCCTTTCCCCCAAGGCCCCCCAACACTAACCTGCTCCCCAACAGCATGACAAGCTGCTTCCGGGAGCCAAATGGTGTTGGGAAACCAGGGGCCTAGGAATCCCTATCTACCGCGACCAGACCCCAAACAGCTTCTTTGTGGGGGTAATAGCTCAAATGAGTTCCGCTTTTGCTCATGCACCCTGTAGTCCTCCAGATAAACTCTAAGAAAGGTCTCTCACTTTTCCCCTCTAAAGCTGTAAAACAATGATTTACAGAGCACCCCATAAGAAAGTCACCAAGCTCAGTTCCTTATGGGCCCCAAAGAGGTTTACCACACAGTCCCTGCCAAAGAGGCTTGCAATGTAGACCCAGATGATATTTTAGGAGAGTGACAAAACATAACAATAGCATAGTGGTTAAGGGTGCAGGCTCTGGGTTCAAATCTCAGTTCCCCACTTGCTGTGTGACCTTGCAAACGTTACTCAACCTCTCTGAGTCACAGAATCGACTGCATTTTGTTGGCACAGTGCTTACCTCACTGGGTTGTTGTGACTTGCCTAAAGTGACTTACCAACTAAGTGGTACTAAGGTGTAAACTCCAAAAATAAAACAGCAAGTTGCCACTTGATACTGTACAACTGGCAAAAGTTAGACATCTGGGAAATGCCAAGTGTTGGTTATGTGGGTTTGTGGGAATGTAGATGGATGGGGCCACTCTGGAGAACGACCTGGCATCATGTAGAATATCTAAGGATATGTAGATCCTACCACCTGGCAATTCAGCTCTTGGGTCTATATATCCCGAAGAAATGCTCCCACAACTCCCCAGGAGAAACCATCTGAGGATGGTTACTGCTGTGTTATTTGTGGTGACAGAGAGTTGGAGGTCACCTAGGTGTCCATCACTGGGGGTGTGGACAGGTGAAAAGTAACCACTGCACTCCATAGAGAACAATGTCCGTGATTAGAAGCAAAGACCAAATGCATCAGAAGCAAGGCAAGCAGATCCTAATAACATAGTACGGAATGCAAAAGTAAGAAACTGTGGCCGGGCGCGGTGACTCACACCTGTAATTCCAGCACTTTGGGAGGCCGAGGCGGGTGGATCACCTAAAGTCAGGAGTTTGAGACCAGCCTGGCTAAGATGGTAAAACCCCATCTCTACTAAAAATAGAAAAATCAGCCTGGGTGACAGAGTGAGACTCCATCTAAAAAAAAAAAAAAAAAAAAAAAAAAAAGGCAAAACATGTTTTATAAGAGCACATACAAACAGAAGGATACCCCTGAAACGCATTAGAATGGGCACCCAGTATGGGAAATAGGGACATTAATGAAGAGAAAACCCTCATGTGAACCAAAGATCATAGTGTACCATGACCTGGGCTGCCCTGGGCAGTTAATCGAAGGTTTAAAGGCCCAAGGGTTGAAAAGAAAAGAAACAAAGGAGGATTCATGGGGTGAGGTTAGTACCTCTGTGGCTCACCAATAGGGCCTGCACAGAGCCTGGTACCTACAGATGTTCACAAAGAAACAAACCTCTGCTCTTGCCAACCCGTAGGCTGTCTGGGGATGGCTTGATTTGTGCCCAAGAGCCCAGGGTCCTCGGGAAGAGATAAGAACATGCTGGACTTGGAGTAGAATGGGGGAGGAGCTGGATGTAGAGGAAGAAGCCCCTTGCTCTCCAGCCTGCTGTTTGCAAACCAAGTGTAGATATCCCAGGAGAATGAGACAGAGAGAGGACTTAGGAGAAACGACTGGTCTCACTCAAGACTTTCACTTCCTGGAGTGGCACGAGGAGGTCACAGGAGACGGAGAGGAAACTAAGGCATGTAGCAACACTGCAACGCTCAGGGGCTTATGGGCCTGGAAACAGTTGCAGGATCTGATCATTTGTCCTCAAGGCAGGGAGAATGGAAGACGTGTGTGCATGTGCGTGCATGCATGTGTATGCATGTATATGTGTGTATTGGGGGCAGGAGGTCAGATGAGCTTCATGTCAGGAGAGGTCTGGAAATATTGCTATTGGTTGGCTCTAAATCCCCTTTCTGACCTGCAAACTCCTCAGCTGTGCCACAGGGGCTTGGCTGCAAAATCAAAAGTTGAATCCAGTCGATAGGCCTATTTGTTTTGTTTCCCAAGCCAATATAACTGTGTGTGTATGTGTGTGTGTAAATTACCATCACAATGTCTCTATATAGAGTACACAAAATTGTTACCAGAGGCCCCACTACTACCTATTGCCTTCTGCCTGGACACATTTTACATCATTATGGCCCCTTTGGTATTTGGATTTGCCACCCTTGGCTTGGAGGCCATGTAGGTCCCAAGATAATGGTTTGGGAGGGATGGGTGACTGGGGCAAGGAAAGGCAGGATTCAATTCTGTCCTGTCCTGCAATGGAATTGAGGTGCACATTACAGTCTTTTTCTACAGAGGGTCTTGGAGGGGACTGGCCCTGGGTACCCAAACAGGCCAGTTCCACACAGAGAAGGAGCAGGAAGCACTAAAGTTGCAGCATCTGGGGTGTTGGGTGCACTTTCCCAGCTCTGCTGCCAGCTCAGATGGAAAGGTGATTAAGAGGTAAGCTGTCTGAGATCACACCTGTAATCCCAGCACTTTGGGAGGCTGAGGAGGGAGGATGACTTGAGGCCAGGAGTTTGAGACCAGCCTGGGCAACATAGTGAAACCCCATCTCTTCAGAAATAAAAGATACAAAAATTAGCTGGGTGTGGTGGAGTGCCCTTGTAGTCTCGGCTACTTGGGAGGCTGAGGCAGGAGGATGGCTTGAGCTCAGGAGCTTGAGGCTGCAGTGAGCAATGACTGTACCACTGCACTCCAACCTGGGCAACAGAGTGAGACCTTGTCTCATAAATGAATGGATGAATGAATGAATGAAAGAATGGTAAGCTCTCTGGGAACTGCGGGGATGCAAAGAGCTGCTCCCTGCTGACACCTGCCTGCTGCTCCTTTTTGCCATCCCAATTCCAGCGCCCTTGAATGGATTTCCATTGCAGCTCCCTGCCCTTTGCGTTTGAACCAACCAGCCTCTGGCAAACAAAGTAACTTCAGAGCAGGAAAGTTGAAAACAAAGAAAAATTGGCTTCAATCCCTAGCCAAAGGGCTTCTCAGCAGTTGGAGGCAGGTTAAAGAAAGAAGGACCAGCTCAGTCATGGAAATGGCGGTGTTTACAATAGCCTGGTGGGATGCAATTGACCCAGGAGTCATGAGACCTGAGATCTGGGCACAGCTCTGCTTCTGAGAGGCTGTGTGACTTTGGGCAAGCCTGTTCCCCTCTCCGGTCCCCAGGGCCCTCATCTGTTAAATAAGAGGGTCACACAAGAGCAGTGGTTTTCAGATGAACTTTTACATGGATCCTAAATTCCTGAACAGGTGAAGAGAGAGCGCTGTGGTTAAACAGGATTGCCAGAGGCTCCATGACTCCCTATTGCCTTCTGCCCGGACACATTTCTCATCATTATGGCCTTTTTGGTTCTTGGGTTTGACATCTGTGGCTTAGAGGCCCTTTTCAGTTCCCTTCTAGCTCTGACTTCTGGAAAGATGATGGCTTGGAAGGGATGGGTTATTGGGGCAGGGAGAGGCAGGATTCAATTCTGTCCTTGAAACCTCTCTTGCCTAAAATAAGCTGTACAGAGTACAATTTAAAAACACAGCTCAGCCTGGGCGTGGTGGCTCATGCCTGTAATCCTAGGACTTTGGGATGCCGAGGTGGGTGGATCAGATCACTTGAGCCCAGGAGTTCCAGAGCAGCATGGTCATCCAGGCAAAACCCTGTCTCTACAAAAAATACAAAAATTAGCTGGCCGTGGTGGTGTCCATCTGTAGTCCCAGCTACTCAGAAGGCTGAGGTGGGACGATCACTTGAGCCTGGAGAGGTCGTCAAGGCTGCAGTGAGCTGTGGTTGTGCCACCGCACTCCAGCCTGGGTGACAGAGTGAGACCCTGTCTCAAAAATAAATAAATACATGAAAATAATTAAAAAAAATAGAACACAATTCCACCAAGTGAAAGAAGCCAATCTGAAGAGGCTACATACCGTATGACTCCAGCTATTTCTCTGAAAAAGGCAAAATGATGGAGATAAAAAGGTCGGGGGTTGCCCGGGGTTATGGGGGAGAGAGGGAGGGATGAATAGACAGAGCATGGGGACTTTTCAGGGAGTGAAATGAGTCTGTGTGATACTATAATGTCGTATACATTACTTAGTATATCTGTCCAAACCCACAGAATCTACAACACCAAGAGTAAACCCTCATGTAAACAAACCATGGACCTTGGGTAATAATGATGCGTCAATGTAGGTTCATTGATTAGAACAAATGTATCAGTCTGGTGCTGAGTCTTCATCATGGGGGAGGCTATGCCTGTATAGGAGGACGGGGGTAGATGAGGGATGTGAAGGTCTAGCTTCCTTGCTGCCCCAGCTTGAGTGCTCCCTATGGGATTAGCTAAGACCTCTGTTGTGACTGCATTGCACCTCAACTCCTGCTGCTTCCCAACCCTGCTTTCTTCCCTTTTCCTTTGGGTGTTCCCTCCTGTGAATGTCCCCAGTAAACCTCCTATATGCAAATCTCCATCTCCTACTTGGCTTCTCAGACAATCTGACCTGAGACAACTCACTTCTATTTTTCCTCCAAGAGGGGCCTGGAAATCCTACAGAACCCCATAAAAGACACCACAGATGCCCCCTCTGAAAGTTCAGGCAAGCCACCTATCTTCTCTGGGTCCCGATTGAGGACACTGACCTCATAACAACTTGGAAAATCTTAAAACTCAAATGAGCCATCATCTCCAGCTTGTGCATTTGCCAGTAAAGGGTAAAGTTATTGTCGGTGAGGGGCCTGGTGGTCCCAGGATGACAATGAAGATGAGCTGTATGAGCTGCAGCCAGGAGACCTTCAGTCTCTGTCCAGAATGCAGGGTTGGGATAAGAGTTCCCTTCCCCGCTTGCCTGGTCTGTCCCAGCTCCAGATAGCCTCCCCTCTGCGTGCCACTCCTAACTGCAGTCAATGACCTGGAAAGGAGTCCAACGAGTTTTTCCTGGAAGGGAACCTGACCCTGGTGCTGGGGTAGGGGGTGGAGTGATGAGGATCTTGTGACTGCAGTTAGCAAAGCCAGGCCCCACACTCCAGTCCTGACCCATCCGGCTCTACTTAACACAGTCCCCTCCCCCCAGCACTCTGCTGGGTGCTGGAGACCCCAGGATGAACCATGAGCCAGTCCTGCTTGCTGAGATCTGACTACGGAGTCCAGCCATTGGCAGGCTTGGCTGTGAGTAAGAATTACCTGGGAAGGGTGTTAAAAACACAGCATCCTGGGCCTCACCCCCAGTGGCTTTATTCAGGGAGTCTGCAGCCGGGCCCAGGAATCTGTATTTTCTTTCATTTTTTTTAGATGGAGTTTCACTCTTGTTACCCAGGCTGCAGTGCAATGGCATGATCTCGGCTCACCGCAATCTCCGCCTCCCGGGTTCAGGCGATTCTCCTGCCCCAGCCTCCCGAGTAGCTGGGATTACAGGCATGCACCACCACACCCGGCTAATTTTCTATTTTTAGGAGAGACAGGGTTTTACCATGTTGCCCAGGCTGGTCTTGATCTCCTGACCCCAGGTGATCCGCCGACCTCAGCCTCCCAAAGTGCTGGGGTTACAGGTATGAGCCACTATGCCCGGCCTGGAATCTGTATTTTCAAAAATTTATTTTTATTAATGTATGTATTTTTTTTCCTAAAAAAAGATCTTGCTCTGTTGCCCAGGCTGGTCTCAAGCCATCATCCTGCCTTGACCTCCCAAGGTGCTGGAATTACAGGCATGAGCCACTGCACCAGACCCCTTTCTTAATTCTTATATCTTTCCTTCCTGAAGTCTCTCAGCTGCCCTCTGCTGCCATGCCCTTGGTCTAGCAGTCACCAGACCCTCAGCCTAGATTTTACAACAGCTTCCAGGTCTTTCTTCTCATCCAGTTTCCCAAACTGCAGGCATTCGTCTTCCATCTTTACAATTTTTGGGGTCATATTGACATATCACCTGTTCTACAATTTACCTTAGTATTTGTCTTAAATTAACTTTTTAAAGAAACTTAAATAGACCGATGTTAAAAGAAAGCTTTCTAGAGTTGCAAGCAGGGAGTAAGACAGACATTTGACCACCCATGTACCTAGCAACATTATTCACAATAGCCAAGAGGTAGGAACAACCCAAGTGTCTATCAGCAAATGAATGGATGAACAAAATATGGGATATCCACATATTAGAATACTATTCCGCCATAGAAAGGAATTACACATGGCACGACATGGATGAACCTGGAAGACATTATGCTAAGTGAAAGAAGCCAGGCACAAAAAGACAAATACCATGTAATTCTATTTATAGGCAGTGTCTAGAGTAGCCCAAAACATAGAGACAGGAAGTCGGAGTTACCACGAGCTGGGTGGAAGGGGCAGTGGGGAGTTATTGCTTATTGGGTAGAGTTTCAGTTTGGGAGGATGAAAAAGTTCTGGAGATGGATGGTAGCGGGGGTTGCACAATAGTTTGAAATATTTAATGCCACTGAATTGTACATTTGAAAGTGGTTAAAATGGTAAATTTTATGTTATATGTATTTTACCATGATTTTACAAAAAGAAAACTTTTTTCCGTGTATAAATGGAAAAGCAAAACCAAACCAACAGTATCACTTGTGGTTGAAAAAGAAACAATGTTACTAAAATAATGTCAGCTTCTCTACCACTTTGTTAAAAAGAAATCTTAGCAAGCATTAGGGCACTGTCAAACATCAGAGAAAATCAGAGACTTTGTCCTTGATGTCAGAAGGATTGAAGGAATCTGAAAAGTATCTATATCCTTCCTATGAGAATCGGTGGTAACTAATGCCCCTTTCTGAACTGTCTATTGACTGTGTGTGTCTTGGTCTTTGGAAACCTCCCATCTGCCTATGCTTTCCTCTCTGACTTTTTTCTCTCTCTCTCTCTTTTTTTTTTTCCTGAGACAGTCTTGCTCTGTTGCCCAGGCTGGAGCGCAGTGGTGCAATCTCGGCTCTTGGGTAACCTCCACCTCTCAGGTAACCTCCGCCTCTTGGGTTCAAGTGATTCTCGTGCCTCAGCCGCCCAAGTAGTTGAGATTACAGGTGTGCACCACCATGCCCGGCTAAAACACAAAAAAGTGTTTTACTAGAGATGGGGTTTCTCCATGTTGCCCAGGCTGGTCTTGAACTCCTGGCCTCAAGCAATCCATCCACCTCGGCCTCCCAAAGTGCTGGGATTACAGGTGTGAACCACTGTGCCCGGCCCCTCTTTGATCTTTCTAAACAATCCCTTTAGGATCTATAATAATTATTCCCAATGTGTGAATATTATTTGGTGGTTTTCTAAAGTGCTTTTTCTGTACACGTCAGACATCATCAAGCAAGCTCTCATGTTTTATCCATTTTACAGATGAACCTCAGAGAGAGGAAATCACTTGTCAGTGTGACTCAAGGCAAATCTGAGGCTAAGTTCAGAAGCTTCCTACCTCCCTCCAGCCACTTCCCTGATTGCCTAGAACTGATTCAGAGTTTCCTTGGGTTAATTTTCTGATTCTGCTCTTCTCAAGGTATCTGAAGCTAGGAAATGAAACCAAGCCCCAGCCATCAGACAGACTGGGTATCAACAGGTTTCTCTCTGACTGCCTGGGACCTGCCCTGCATTTGTGGAGGTTCACATCTGCTTGCTGCACTGGACTGGGCTCTCAGTAGACCAGGGTTCAAATCCTGCCTCTGCAAACTGCTTGATATGTGGCGTTAAGCAAAACAAAACAAAACACCTCCTGGTACTCCTTTTCTGATAGAGGTTTTGTAACAGGGAGAGAGTAAAGAGATGAGACCACATCAGCGCCTCCCAGTGTCTCTGCCTTCGGGGTCTTTTGCACCACAAACGAACATTGGAGTCACCTGGGATAGATGGTTTAACCCGCAGGGTCTCAGCCTCACCCCAGGCCTAGCCAACGGGACCTGGGGGTGAGCCCGGGAACCTGCATCCTGAACAGGTTGATCATCTCAGGTGATGTTCATGTGTGGGGAGCCTGGGATTCCCCGCTCAGTCATCTCCGAAGACCCTGCCTCCAGACGTTCTGAGATTGTTGGAGACCAGGTCATCACCTAAGGGAGCCGGGGGTTTGTAAGGTGATCATTTGTTGGAGTCAAGTTCCTTTGGCTCCTCTTTCTCCAAGAGGAAGAGTACCTGTTTCCTTAATCTCACTCCGGAGAAGTATTTATTTATTTTTTCTTTGGAGTGGAGAGCAGAAACGGAAGACTTCCTGCCAAAGTTAGAAACTCCAGGCTGCGACTGGGGAGAGAGCCATGCCTTGAACTTCTAGGCTTTTGCCACCTCTCCTGTGCCACCTAGGGTGGAGAGGGGCGTGGGACTGAGGAGGACCGCGGCTTTCAAGAGTTCCAGACTAAGCTAAGCGTGGTGGCTCCGATTCCGGCTTTCCTGGACCCCAGGGAGACCCAATCTCCCACTCCCATTCCGGCATTCGCACGCTGGCTTTCCGGGGCCCTTTAGCCTCTCTCCTTAGAGGGTGTGACTTAGGGCCCCAAAGCGAGATAGAGAAGTGAGAGATCAAGAAATCAGTTCAGTCCGGGGGACCCCTCTCCCACCCCTCCCAACAACACACACCTTCGCCAAGATGTTCAATGAGAGTTGAGGACTTCTCCCATCCTGTGGTTAAAGGTTTGGCTCCCTACTGCCTCCCTGCGCAGGGCCCCCGCCTGGAGAGCCCAATACCCAAGATTCCAGAGTTAGAGAAGGAATATGACCCAACAGGGAAACCGAAGCTCAGAGAACGGCGGCCCTGGTCAAAGGTCTGGCGTACAAGAAGGGCGCGCACCTCTGCAGGATACCGGGCGCGCGGAGTCGGCCAAGGGTGGCCGGGGGCGTGTGTCTGCTCCGCGCTCCCCGTCTGCGCTCCGGCTTCTCTGCAGAAGCTGCCGCCAGGCTTTCCTGCCACCCGCCCACGGCCCGGGAGCTCTGGGCACAGCAAGCCAAGCTCCGGGTTCCCCGGCTCCCGGTTCCCGCGCAGAGTCGTTCCAGGGATGCTGGCAACGAGGTGTTTCCCGGGCCTACATTTTTCATATTCCATCCCCCCTCTTCCCAGACTTGCTGTGTGAACTTGAGCAAGTAGCTGACAGTCTCGGAGCCTCGATTCTCAGCCCGGCCTTAGGGGCTACAGAGGAGACTTTGGTCACCTACCGCTGTTCCCCCGGCTCCCGCGCGCGCTGCTGGTGGCCTCTCCCTCCCGCCAGCTCTGGGGCCGCGGCAAGTCTGTGGCAGCTCGTCCCCTGGTCATCCTACCTCCCCGCCTCCCCGCAGTTCTTTTTCCCTTTCACTTTCTTTCTGCAGCACCGGGCTCGGGCCGGGCTGTGGAGCAACCAGGCACCTACTGTGGCCACCACGTGCTTTATCAGAAGTGGCATCCCAACTGCCTGAGCCATCCAAGAGGTCCCTGCCTCCAGTCAGCTCCTCACAGTGGCCAGCCCCACTTAGGGGAGAGTCCCAGGCCCGGGCCAGGAGCCAGGAGCTAGGGAGCCACTTGGGCAAGTGATCTGCAAGTCCTGGGTTGCAGGGAGCTTGTCCCCACCCCTGGGTGGGTCTGTGTTTCTCTCCAACTCAGTCCAACCGTGAAAGTGGCAAACCACCTCCCAGGGCACATGGCCCCTGAGATGAGCTAACTGAGCTATTCACTCCTCTGATGCTGGCCCTAGGGAGGAAGAGAAAATCCCTCAGGTATCTTCCATGGATGGAAAACCTGTGTTCCCATGGCCACACCCCTAGCTGTGGCAAGAGCCCTGCCCGTCCTTTTCAGAGGTCTTGGATTCCTGCTGGGTCCTCCGGGGCATGAGACCTTGAGGTGGTCACTTTCCCTTTTTTTCAGGCCTGAATTTCCTCATCTGGAATTGAGGGAGGGGGCAAAGTCACCTCTGACTTGTCCCCCTCAAACACTTTCCTGTAGCAACTTACAGCTGCACCCAACCACATCGGCAGACCTGTCATCGGTCTCTGGGTTCAGAGCAAACCATACATTTCAGGGGAGTCTGAGAAAAGGGGTACCACCCCTTTAACCATCCAACAACAGCAATGCCAATAAAATTGAGCTCCTATGATGATATCCAATTCCTACAAAATACTGGACACTGTGCTAAGTCCCTCATCATTACCCTTTCATACAGGCTTTCCCACAGGTCCATTGTACACTCTAGGAAAAGTGACTCGAGAATGTAAACAACTTCTTCAGGGGCACACCCTTCCCAGCCAACGGTGTAGCTGCCATGCTGCCTTCAGAGCTGGTGCCAGGTGTCTGCGCTGTGCTCTTCCCACCATCTGTCCCCCTGTCCCCTGCCCCTTTTCAAACAACACCATTTGGAAACTGGGGGGAGGGCAGCATCTGCCAGCTCTCCCCAGCTGCCGAGGGCTCGACAGCTACACCTCAAGGCTGACTCCAATTTTGGTTTCCCTGCTTCTCTGGGGATGGAGTAGAGTCTGGCAGAGGTCCCGTCCTGCAGAGGCACCCCTCAGTATTTACCCAAAGGGAGGCGAGAGGACCTTGCTGTGGGCCAAGCGAGGCCTGCATGCTGAGAGTTAATGACACACTGCCCAAAAGTCTGACTTCTAGAACCTTCCGGTGCTGGTACAGGGTTCACACTCCAGACACCTGGCTGACCTGAAGCTTCCGTCCGGTGGAAGGAAACAGACAACTCTTTCACATCTTCCAATGGCCTGCCCCGGCAGGACACAGACTCTTGTTCCCATCCTCACCCCCATCCCTAATTCAGAATGGTTTCTCTGTTTATCTGGAATGGCAGGACCAGCTGAGACCGCACTCTAAATTAAGATGCTTTCCCGGCCCTTTTACCTTGGGGCTCTGACAGGTAGGACCCAGCAGGGCGTGGAGCCAGGCAACGCATGGTGTAGGAATCCCAGCCAGGCAACAGCTCCCGGAGTCTGGTAGCCCCTCCTCGTGCCCTCAGCTTCCCCAAGGATGCCTTCGGATGCCCAGCTCAGAAGCACACAGCCTCATCACTAGCCTCATCACTAACTAGTCACCAGTCGGGAGCCCGCCAAGCTAAGCCAACACGCAAAGAAACAAGTGAGGGACCATCAAAAAACTCTCCCTGCAAGGTGGCCCCAAGCGGTCAGATTTCTGTTTCTGAACACCCTGTAATTTTCCCACACTCCCTTAAGCCCTCCCCACACCTCTGAAATTAATTTCAGTTCCTTACTGTGGATTGAATTTGGTGAAGACAGAAAGTTGCACAGAAAGTCTGTTGGGGGAACCTTCAACACTCTGACATTCAGAAATGATGATCACAATGGAACCGCACTGGTGCCAGCTGCCAATATCTGCCACCTTCTGCAGGATGGGGCCAGTATCGTAGCCCCCCCCAAATGCCTCAAGACAAGCTGAGAGCCTCTGCTGGGGACTTCTTAGATGCTGCTCCCCTCTACCATGCTCACCCCCCACACCAAATTGCCCTGAACTTCCCTGGAGATCATAAGTGGCCCACCTGTCATTTTCATCCCAAGACATTGGACTAAAACATAAACTATACCTAAAAGAGTGTTAACCCAAATATGGTACCCTTGTAGTCAGATGGTTTGGGATGACTCGCCAGTGTGATGCTAAATAATACTGACTCCCACAGGGAGAAAGTTAGTGTCTTTTCCAGTCTCTGCCCATCCTCCTGATGGCATCAAGGACGAAGTCTCAGCTTGGTGAGAACATGTCTTTAACACCTCTTCTAATATATGATCACTCCATTTTCTAGAAAGCAGCTCTCTAGCCTCAGAGCCTTCTACAGTCAACAGTATCTTGCTAAAATCTAACATCACTTTGCTTTCTTGTTAAATGGTTACCTCCTCTTTTTGCCATTTTTTTCCCTTTATAATGGGACGTAAAGTTTTATTTGAATATAAAGTAGATGGCTGGGCCAGGTGGCTCGTGCCTGTAATTCCAACATTTCGGGAGGCCAAAGCAGGAGGATTGCTTGAAGCCAGGAGTTGGAGGCCAGCCTGGGCAACATAGTGACACCCTATGTCTACAAATTGTTGGGGGTTTTTTTGTTTGTTTTTGTTTTTTTTTAGACGGAGTTTCACTCTTATTGCCAGGCTAGAGTACAATGGCATGATCTTGGCTCACTGCAACCTCCACCTCCCGGGTTCCAGGTTCAACTGATTCTCCTGCCTCAGCCTCCCGAGTAGCTGGGATTACAGGCACCCGCCACTATGTCCAGCTAATTTTTCTTTTCTTTTCTTTTTTTTTTTTTTTTTTTTTTGAGATGGAGTCTCGCTCTTTCACCCAGGCCGGACTGCAGTGGCACTATCTTGGCTCACTGCAAGCTCTGCCTCCTGGGTTCACGCCATTCTCCTACATCCAGCTAATTTTTCTACAAGCGATTTTTAAAAAATTAGCCAGGTATGATGGTGCACACCTATAGTCCCAGCTACTCTGGAGGCTGAGGTGGGAGGATCGAGTGTGCCCAGGAGTTGGAGGCTGCAGTGAGCTATGATCATGACACACACTCCAGCCTGAGCAACAGAGTGAGATCCTGCCTCTCCTAAAGAAAAAGAAAAGAAAGATGAGTAAAAAAGGTGAGTGGTTAAAAAAAACCCTGTCATAAATAATAGTAAAGTGTTTGTAGAAAACACAAAAATGAGGAAGGTGGTACTGAAATGAAGGTTTGGAAACATGACTTGTGTGCCTCATGCATTTTTTCTGAAAGAGCACTGGACACGGAACTTACTAGCAGGTGTGTGACCTTGGCCTCTTTACTTCCTCTCTGTGGTCCTCAGTTTCCCCATGTGTGAAATGAGGATGATGCCCTTCTTTGTAAGGCGATTACTTTGAAGCCTTCACTGTTTTCAGAAGTCCTCAGGTGAGGAGTTGGGTAGAAATTGACAAATAAGAAATGCTGAGTCAATTTGAAACAGCCTTGCTTAGTGGGGCTAACAAACGGACATGGTGAATGTCAGAAATTCTAAGAAGGGCCAGGCACAGTGACTCATGCCTGTAATCCTAGTACTTTGGGAGGCTGAGGTGGGCAGATCATTTGAGGTCAGGAGTTGAAGACCAGCCTGGCCAACATGGCAAAATCCTGTCTCTACTAAAAATACAAAAATTAGCCTGGGCGTGATGGTGCGTATGCTACTCGGGAGGCTGAGGGATGAGAATCACATGAACCGGGGAGGTAGAGGTTGCAGTGAGCTTGGATCGTGCCACTGCACTCAAGCCTGGGTGACAGAGCGAGACTCAGTCTCAAAAAAAAGAAAAAAAAAAAAAGAAAGAAATTCTAAGAAGTCTCATTATCCTATGACCTGGTGCCACGGGAGAGGCGCCTCTGACTGCTCAGCTGTCTCGAGGTCCCATATGGGGGTCCCTTTAGGTTCTCAGAGACAGCTGGTTCTGATGTCCCCCCATCCCACCCTCAGACCGATGGCCAAGGCAGCTTTGGAACTTAGAATGGGCCAGTCAGGACTACCATCTCTCACCTGGATGGCCGCAGCTGCCTGGTACATCTTCCCTGTACTAGAGGTTCGTTTCAGTACCACCTTCCTCATCTACATCTTCCCTGACTCCTCCAGACCCAGGTCTTGTCCACAAGACCTGAACCTGACCATGCCTGTGTCGGTGCAGGTCTCTGAGCAGAGCAAGTGACACCCGTCAACCTGTGTGTTTGACTGATGGCAGAGGATGCACTTTGGCACCCGAAGGCACCAGGGTAGAGAGGCTACAGATGAGTGGCAGTGGTACCCAGCCAGGAGCTGAGGTGCACCTGAATTTCAGCAGTGGCAGGTGAGGGTGTGGGGATGGAGAGGGAGGGGGCAGGATGTCTCAGAGGCAGAATGACAACCTCTGGCACTGAGTGAATGGGGGCAAAGAGCAGGAGGAGGAGTGAAGCCCATCACAGGCTTCCTCTCTGTTGAAACACCTGCATCCTTGTTCCTGCCTCTTAAAGACTCCTGCAGGCCGGGCACGGTGGCTCACGTCTGTAATCTCAGCACTTTAGGAGACTGAGGCAGGCGGATCACCTGAGGTCAGGAATTCGAAACCAGCCTGGCCAACATGGTGAAACCCTGTCTGTACTAAAAATAAAAAAATTATCCAGGTGTGGTGGTGCATGCCTGTAATCCCAGTTACTCGGGAGGCTGAGGCAGGAGAATTGCTTGAACCCGGGAGGTGGAGGTTGCAGTGAGCCGAGATCACACCACTGCACTCCAGCCTGGGCGACAGAGTGAGACTCCATCTCAAAAAATCAAAATCAAAAACAAAACAAAACAAAACAAAAAAAACACAACAACAGCAACAACAAAAAACTCTTGCAGAGGTGATGAGGATTCCCCGAGCCCAGGTCTGCTTGGGACAAAGTCAGTTCTCTCCTGAGACGGGACTCCTGTCAGGAGAGGTGCTGCCGAAGCCGGTCTTGCCCTAGGGATCTGAATTTATTTTTCTCGAGTCAGAAACTAGCATGCCAGCAACCACCAGCACCCAGCAGAACCATCATTAAGGTTGCCATGCTGGGGTCCCCTGGCAAGTCCCAGGGAGAGATGGGGAGGAACTTGGTCTTCCAACTAAAGAACAGTTGTTCTGGAAAAATTGCCGGTCCTTGCTGCAGTCTCCCAAAAGAGATTCCACCCAGTCCTACCTTTGCACCTTTGTTCCCTGCAAGCCAAGGGAGACTGCTGGGAGCTTGCTCCCTCCCGGTGCTGCTCTCCTGCCTTCTCCCTTTTGGTCTATATTTTAGCCACCCTGCAAAGCTCGAGTTCCCACCTTCATCACGCTTCCAGCTAACTATAATTTTCTTGCTTTGCTGTGTTTTACAAAACTTGCTGCAACATTATTTAGCAATAAAACTTCAACTTTCATGTTCATAAGCCTCATCCCTGCTACCTCTGATTAGATCATAAATCTGTTAATGTCTAGGATCAGGTCTTTAATTTTCTACACTCACCCCAATACCTACACAGAACTGAGCATTTGAAAGACACATTATCAGGCCAGGTGCAGTGGCACATTGCACTTTGGGAGGCTAAGGCAGGCATGTCGCTTGAGCCAAGAAGTTTGAGACCAGCTATGGGCAATACAGCGAGACCTTATCTCTACAACAAATAAAAAAATTAGCCGAGCATAGTGGTGCATGCCTGTGGTCCCAGCTACTTGGGAGGCTGAGATGGGAGGATGGCTTGAGCCCAGGAGATTGAGGCTGTAGTGAGCTGTGATTGCACCACTGCGCTCCAGCCTTGGCAACAGAGCAAGACCCTGTCTCAAAAAATAAAATAAAATAATAAAATAAAAGATACACTATTCCAAGACCATTTGAAGGAATGAATGGGGTTTTAGATTTGAATAATCAAGGCAGCCTCCAGTTCCAAATGGATGAGGATTCCTCCTCTACTAGGTTAAAAGTGCTTCTTCATCTCATGCTTTTTGGTGAAAGAGCACTGGATGGGGAGTCCACCATAATTTCTAGCAGGTGCTAAATAAATGATTCAGGAGAAGGAAAGAAAGGAGGCAAGAAGGGGAGGCAAGAAAGAGATCGGTGAATAGGGCGATAGGTGAGTAGAATACAACTGCTATGTATCCAAATTAGGGAGGGCCATGGGAGGGTTTATGAGAACCTGGACCTACTGATGGATTGTTGTATAGGGGGCTTAGTTGGTAGGAACGCAGGGAAATACTTTGACATGTAAATATATGGGTGATTAGGTAGGTAGAGAAATTGATTAACTGATAAGTAGACATGAGTCAATAAGTGTATAAGTATGTAGATAGTAGATATAAATAGATAAATTGAGAAGTAGATTACCACCATAAGACAGGGTGAGAGGCTGGGCACGGTGGCTCATGCCTATAATCCCAGCATTTTGGTAAGCTGAGATGGGTGGATTGCTTGAGGTCAGGAATTTGAGACCAGCCTGGCCAACATGATGAAACCCTGTCTCTACTAAAAATATAAAAATTAGCTCGGCATGGTGGCAGTCGCCTATAATCCTAGCTACTCGGGGGGCTGAGGCAGGAGAATTTCTTGAATCTGGGAGGCAGAGGTTACAATGAGCTGAGATCACGCCACTGCATTCCAGCCTGGGCTACAAAACAAGACTGTGTTCTCCCTCACAAAAAAAATTAAATTAAAAAAAAAGACAGGGTGAGAATAACGATAATAATAATAATAAAAAGAAGTAGATATAGGAAGGTAGGTAGACAGATCAGGAAAGTTGGAGGGCAGGCAGGTAGGTGGATGGGAAACTAGACAGTAAGGAACGCAGGTGAACCGCTCAAGGTCATAGCAACAGAGAACAGATACCGTGCCTGGGTGGAGAAGTGCCAAGCTTGGAGGCAAGCTGTGTTTGGAACAGGCTGGCCTGGGAAAACCCATGGGGAAATGCCAGCTTCCGGGTGCAGGTGTGTCTCCTTCTGTGGTTCCTGGGGGAGAGGGCCAGAGAAGCAGTCCAAGATGAAAGGCACGAGAGTCTTCCTCGCCAACACATCCCCCTCCCTGAGGCAAAGGACACTCCCAAGATCAGAACAGGGGCTGGTTCTCAGGAAAGGAAGCCCGGAAGGTGGGAGGGCACAGCCTCTCTCCTCTCTGGTGTGTCACAGCTCTGGTTTCTCACATCCTAAGGGCCAGATGGGGAAGGAAGCTGGAGGAAGGGAGCTTAGCGATCTCTGGGGAGTTCCTCCCTTTCCAATAAATCAGGCGACTTCCCAGAGGGAGCCTTTGTTCTATCATTCTTAGAACTGAGACCTCATGGGCAAAAATATCACACAATGAAATCAGAACAACAAAAACAACTAACAAAGTAGAGTCAAAGGAACCAATAAAATGTAAGACCCTGGCAGGGGTGCCCTACAGCCTGAGAAAGTGTGCAAAATGGGCCCCTTTGTGCCTCGCTTTCCATGGTCAAACCCAAGGCCGGCTGAGGCTGCCCCCACTTAGAGTCATCTTTCCTCCATTCACGTTGAGCGTGTGGTTGCCTCAGACGCCAGCCTCAGGGCTGAGTCAGAACCAGCTTCCTCTTGCAGGGAGTGTATGGGGCTTACACTGAATGATGTCCCTGAGCCCTTAGATCAGTGACTCTGAATGCTATTATCATCTCCACTTTATAGATGGGGAAACTGAGGCGGGGTGCCCGGGAAGTGCTCAAAGTCATATCTCTTGGAATTGGGAAGGCAGGACAGGCACTCAGGTTGTCTGAGGACATGCCCCATGTGCCAGTTCAACTCGAGGGCAGGGGCCACATTGATTTGTTTCTCAAGTATGCACAGTACCCAAGCACTCAGCACTGCGTTTTGCATAGAGTAGGTGTCTAGATATTGTCTGGGGCCCCCAGACTGCAGTAATTATTTTTCTTGATGCCTCAAACCCCTGGTTTATCTTCTTCCTGTTCAATTCTCCTTGCTGTTATCCTCAGAGTGGTCTGATATTTATACAGTGCCACCTAATGCCAAGCACTGCCTTGGAAGGTTTCTACCTACCATCTCATTTAACCCTCACTAGAGCCCTGGGAGATTCGTATCATTGCTCCCATTTCAGAGATGAAGAAACTGAGATTCCGAGTGGTCTAGTCATGTGGCCAAGGTCACATGGTACGTAAGGAGCGGAACATGGCCTCAGACCCAGAGCTGTCCAGCCTCCAACCTGGTTCTTTTTCCATCATCACCCATCCTAGCTCTGCCTTCTTTGGCTTCTGATAGATGTTATTCAGATGTCGTGACCCACTGTTGACCAGGGACTGCCTAAATGTTTGCTTTAACTTCCCACTGAGGCACCTGAGTTCCTGCAGGGCAAGGACTTTGACTCTTGGGACTCACTGGAGCTTTCCTGGGGCTGGATGCACACATGTTGCTCAGTGTAGCACAGAGCGAAACCCCTAAGCTCCCATCTCCAGAACTGGGCTTTCTGCACAATTGCACCTAAGGCACTGCAATATCTGAAGGGGCCTTCTGAATCATCAGGCTGGTTTCAGTTTGAAGCTTGCCAGCCTATTTGGGGTAGATTTACGGTAGCCCCTTGGGTTGTTTAGAAGAGGAAGCTAAAGCAGTACTTTTTTTTTTTGCAGAAAGTACTGCAATTGGCCAGGACTCATGAGACCCCATAGTCTGCCTCCTCAGGTCATGACCAGAGGCAGATCACTTAACTTCTCTGTGCCTCAGTTTACTCATTGGTAAAGTAGGAATAATGGTATTACATGAACTATCCATTCACCCATCTACCCACTCATCAACCCATCCATCCACTGAACATTCAACAAATATATATTGCATACCTACCCTGTGCTCAGGCCCTGTGCTAGGTATTTGGGACATATTGTGATCAAAACATAGATCCCTGTCCATGTGGAGCTTATTTTCCAGTGGGAGGGTCAAACAACAAACAGCACACACACAATACAAAAGTAAGATATACAGAAGGTGGGGGGCCAGGCGCCGTGGCTCACGCCTGTAATCCCAGTACTTTGTGGGGTGGGCAGATCACTTGAGGTCAGGAGTTCAAGACCAGCCTGGCCAACGTGGTGAAACCCTGTCTCTAAAAATACAAAAATTAGCCAGGCGTAGTGGCACACACCTGTAATTCCAGCTATTTGGGAGGCTGAGGCATGAGAACTACTTGAACCCGGGAGATGGAAGTTGCAGTGAGCTGAGATCTCACCACTGCACTCCAGCCTGGGTGATAGAGCAAGACTCTGTATCAAAAAAAAAAAAAAAAGTGGGGAAAAATCAATCTGGGGAGGGGGCTCAGAGTGTGCAGGGAGGAGTTGCAATTCTAAATGGCTTGGTCAGGGCAGGCCTCATTGATAAGGTGCAAAGAGTAGAAGGAATTTAGGAGGTTGACCAAGAGAATGCTTAGAGAAGAGTGCTCCAGGCAGAGGAGAACGGCATGTGCAAAGGTTCTGAGGCAGACAGTGTGCTGAGCGTGTCTGAGGAACAGGGAGGGTGCCAACATGGCTGGAGTAGATGAACAAGGCAGACAGGAGTAGGGGATGAGAGCAGGGAGGTGATGAGGTGGGAAAGGCCTTGTGGTCCATTGTCCAGATTTAGCTTTTTCTCTGAGTGACGTGGGAGCCAGTGCAGCGTTTAGCACAGCAGAGGGCCAAGGTCATTATAGAGTGGTTGAGAGGGAGGGTCACAAAAACCCCATATGCATCTATGTGAACCCCCACTGAAATGAAAGTCAGTGCCCTTTGTTTACAAACCACGCAATTCTCTTGCCCTGTCCTCTTTCTTCCCCTCTGAGAGCTGCCCAGCAGCAGCACACCTGCCCACTGTCGCAGGTCAAGCCTGGAGGCCCTGGAGGGAAGCTGGCTGGAGGGCAGAAAGAGAAAGCAGGAAAAGAGCGATTTGCCCTGCACCGCTCCCAGCTCCCTGAAGACCACACTGGGCCCCGAGTGCAGTTCCGCTTTCTGGAGTCACATGGGATCAGAAATAAATATATTGCCTCCCGAGGGAGGAAACAGTTAAATAACAGGAACCAGCACTCTCGGAAAGAGGGGGTGGGAGGGGCTGAAGTGTCCGGCAGTGAAGGCACATGTGGCTGGGGCAGGAGGGGCTGCAGCCAGGGAGAGAGGAAGGTTCTGACTTCTCCCCTAGTTGGCATCTGTGCCACCATCAAGACCACACTGGCTGTGTGTGCCCCTGTTGAGAAGCCAAGGGAGAATGTTTGGGTGGTAAAGATGCCCCTTTGCCTAGGTGTCTGTTAGGAGGAAGAGAATGAAAGATGTGTCCAATAGACGATGGAAACCACTTGGGTGAGAATTTGACTACAAGAAGAACCAACCCTGTAGAAATGTATGTCTTGGCAGGAAAGTTGGTAAACAACATTGCTCTGGTGCACAAGATAAGGCCGCCAAAATGCATTTGATGCCCTGAAGGCTAAGTTGAAGACCAAAGCTTGTCTGTCTTCAAATCCAGCCTTCACCGCTTCCCACCTGGGGGACCTGGGCAAGTTGCGTCACCCCTGGGCAGAGTCTGTTTTCTTCTTTAAGTGTTAAATAAGGATGGGGATCAAAGGGCTCAAGGTCAAGGGAAAAGTAAGAGGGTTCTAGATTGTGCTTAGGCTGTTTCTGGCACACTAAATACTCAATCAATGTCAATCATTGTTATTCTCTCAAGACTTGCATTTCAGAAGGAGATGGAACAAACACTGTCTTTAGAAAGTTATGACCAGGTTGGGTGTGGTGTCTCATGCCTGTAAGCCCAGCACTTTGGGAGGCCAAGGTGGGAGGATCGCTTGAGCTCAGGGGTTCGCGAGCAGCCTTGTCAACATAGTGAGACCTCATCTCTACAAAAAATAATTAAAAAAAAAATTAGCCAGGCATAGTGGTGCATGCCTGTGGTCCCAGCTAGTTGGGAGGCTGAGGTGGGAGGATCACTTAAACACCGCAAGTTGAGGCTGCAGTGAGCTGTGATCATGCGGCTACATTACAGCCTGGGCAAGAGAACAGACCCCGTCTCAAAAAGAGAAAGAAAGTTGTGACATTGCAATGAAGGGAGGACTTCTTTGTAACTGGGTAGGAGACGTAAAAAGTTGGAGGAGCCAAGGATGTGAGTGGAAAGAGTACAGTGCAGGCTTGTCTTTCTGGTTTAAGATGATTGTGTGCCACCATCGCTCTTAAAAATAAGGCATTCATTCTCTCTCCCTGTAAGCGAGTTCTTATTCTCTCTTTCTCTCTCTTTCTTTCCCCCACGTTCTCCCTTTTTCTCTTCTTTCATCAGCCTCTGCCTTCCTTCCTCTCCTTCCCTTTTCTCCCTGTCTCTGCCTGTCTCTCTGTCTCTTTCTATGTCTGTCTTTCTCTCCCTTCCTTTCTCGCTCTCCTTCTGTCTCTCGGTTTCTGTCTCTGTGTGTCACACAGACACACACATGCACACATAAGCAAATGCATGCAAACGCACACATGCTCACACACACACATACAGACACGGTGGGCTCTGCTTTCAGCTCTTTCTCTGGCTCCTCCTTTCTCTGTACCCCATTTCTCTATTTTTTTTTTTTTTGAGATGGAGTCTTGCTTTGTTGCCCAGATTGGAGTGCAGTAGCGCAATCTCGGCTCATTGCAACCTCTGCCTTCCAAGTTCAAGCAATTCTCCTGCCTCAGCCTCCTGAGTAGCTGGGACTATAGGCACCCACCAGGATGTCTGGCTGATTTTTGTATTTTTTAGTGGAGACAGGGTTTTGCCATGTTGGCCAGGCTGGTGTCGAACTGATCTCAGGTGATCCACCTGCCTTGGCCTCCCAAAGTGCTGGGATTACAGGCGTGAGCCAGTGCGCCCGGCCCCATTTCTCTAATTTTGACTCACACTGATTGTGCCTGCATCCATCTTCCCCATTAGACAGCGGACCCCTTTGAAGGCAGGAGCTGATCTGTCCATCCATGCCCCGTTAACGTTGGTGTATCGTCAGGGCTCAGGGAGTGAACCCAAACAGGCATTTGGCTGCATGCCTCTGGGATGGTTCCTTCCAGCAGAGTGGGAAGCACGCTGTTCGCTCCAGCACACCCAGCAACAGAGACAGTGCTCCAAGTTTTCACTGCTCCTGCCAGCTCACTAGACACTTGGATTTCTCACCAGTCTGCCTTCCCATTGACTTCCCTTTCAGAGAAGAGGGAAAATCCTTGAGCTGCCTATAGTCTGTCATTGCTCCTTGATTAAAAGTGATGCCAACTTACCACCATGGTCACTGTGGCCGGGGCCCCTCTCGGCTGCTGGGGGCTGCAGCCCACTCCGGGCCCACCCCAGGAGGGCCAAGTCCAGGTCTCCTTTCTCTAGTAGGGTCAAAGAGATCTTCCTGGCCAGAGCCTCACTATCAGGCTCATGGAGCAGAGTGCAGTGGTATTCCCTGGAGAGGAGCTCCTCCTTCAGCAGGTTGTCCAAGAGGGCCTGCACCAGGCTGGGCTGATGGCTGGAGAGCAGCATTCTCACCTGAGTCAGGATGGCCTGGAAGTTGTTCATGGCAGCCCTTGGAGTCAGGGCAGCTGCCCTGGCCAGTGCCTGGAATCTCCGCTCACCCAGCATGCAGCATCCAAAACATGAAGTGAAAACCAGGACGAGGGAACCTCTGCAATTTATTACAGTTTATTTCTACTTAGGAAGATTTCCTCTTTTGCGTTGTAGGCTGGAGTTCCTGATGAACGGATGGATATTGGCTTTTGGGTTGGTTCAGACCACAGATATTCTCTGGGTCCTACCCAGGTGCATGTGCCAGAGAAGCCCACAGCCTTCTGTTGGAGCCAATCTAGTATTGCTAAGAGGAAGGCGACATGCCTCCGTAGAGGACCTATAGGGTAATAGGTCTTTTCAGATGTTTTACCATAGCAAGAAGGCATTGTGGTATAGAGGTTAAGCAAATAGACTTGGAGCTAACCTGCCTGTGTTCAAGTCCCAGATCTGCTCCTTGCCAATTATGTGACTTTGAGCATGTTACGTAGCCTTTTTTTTTTTTTTTTTTTTTTTTTGACAGGGTCTTGCTCTGTTGCCCAGGCTGGTGTGCACTGGCGTGATCATAACTCACTGCAGCCTCAACTTCCCAGGCTCAAACAAACCTCCCATCTCTGTTTCCCGAGTAGCTGGGACTACAGACTCACACCATCATGCCCCGCTAATTTTTTATTTTTTATTTTTAGTAGAGACAGGGTCTCGCTCTGTTTCCCAGGCTGATCTTGAATTCCTGGGCTCAAATGATCCTCTTGCCTCAGTCTCCCAAAGTGCTGAGATTACAAGTGTGAGCCACCAAGCCTGCCTTACTTAGCATTTTTAGTCTCTGCTTGTTAACAGTACTTACATTATAGGGTTGTTGGTAGGATTAAATGAGATAACATGAATAGAGTCCCTAGTGCATTATCTACAACATGATAATAATACAATAAATATGAGCCATCGTTATTATCATTAGTGATTAATCATGCAAACTACTGTCACCTTGAGTTTAACCTCACAAATCCTCAGTCTCCTCCTCTGCAAAATTTCCCACTAAAAGCAATCCAAGCTCATGCATTTAAGGGTCTCAACACTGGACCTAGTAAGCACTTAACGAACACTGACTATTTGTTAATACTATCCCCAACTTACTAATGCACAAAACAGGATTTGCATAGAAGCCAGTCTGGTTTATGATTCTAAAAATCCCCAACCCAGTTTTAAAGAACCATAGGCGACTGTTCTCCTGCCCATTCTGTAACATGCCGTGACTTTGTTTCCTTCCAGACTCAGGATTACCATCTCTCAGATGGGGCCATTTGCATTATTCATTTAAATGAGACAAAGGATTTCCATTTCCAGTATGGCTGACCAGCTCCCATATGATCAACGCTACCACAGGTAACAACTATAAACTCTGGGGAGAATATAGAAAACAACTATCCGAAGGCACTGGAGAGTGACAGGCCAGGCAGACACTGGAAGGGAGTCAATATATGGAAAATGAGAACATCACAGGTGAATTTCCCAGGTCATGAGTTTAGTCTGAAGGCAAGTTCCAATCAGTGATGTGCAGGGCAGTCAAGACTTTTATTTAATAAAGAAAAAAAAAGGGCTGGGCATGGTGGCTCACTCCTATAATCCCAGAACTTTGGGAGGCCAAGGCGGGAAGATTGTTTGAGCCTAGGAGTTTGTGACCAGCCTGCGCAACATGGAGAAACCCCATCTCTGCTAAAATTACAAGAGTTAGCTGGGTGTGATGGCACATGCCTGTGGTCCCAGCTACTTGGAAGGCTGAGGTGGGAGGACCACTTGAGCCTGGAGAGATTGAGGTTGCAGTGGGCTATGATAGTGCCACTGCACTTTAGCCTGGGCAACAGAGTGAGACTCTATCTCAAACAAACAAACAAACAAACAAAAAAAGAAAACTTTACTGCCCTTTATAATCAGAGGATAGAATTTGGGGCAAAAACAGCTACTGGAAA
This sequence comes from Pongo abelii, assembly GCF_028885655.2. Lineage (NCBI taxonomy): Eukaryota > Metazoa > Chordata > Mammalia > Primates > Hominidae > Pongo > Pongo abelii. The sequence continues at coordinate 12,181,611 of NC_072003.2, read as the reverse complement.
GTAGAAATCCCAGACAGAGAAGGAGAAAGCAGTAGCCCAAATTCTGTATATAACTGTCTAAATATCTGGCTGGCTTCTGGACCATGTATATATTCATAGGTCAGACTCCAAGCAGCTCAGCTAAGGCTAAATAAGCTGAACTAAGATTTGAGCTGCAATGGGTGTAGGGGTAGGAGATTTTGTGTTTGATTCCAGCCAAGTTATATCCCTACTGAAATAAAACCCAAAAACATTAATGCTGTTCAGATTATAACAGAATCCAGAGTGTTTACGACATATCCCTAATGTCCTGTGTTCAATACAAAATTACTTGACATAGGCCGGGCGCGGTGGCTCATGCCTGTAATCCCAGCACTTTGGGAGGCCAAGGCAGGTTGGATCACGAGGTCAGGAGTTCAGGACCAGCTTGGCCAACATGGTGAAACCCTGTCTCTACTAAAAATACAAAAATTAGCCAGGCATGGTTGCAGGTGCCTGTAATCCCAGCTACTCGGGAGGCTGAGGCAGAGAATTGCTTGAACCCAGGGGACAGAGGTTGCAGTGAGCCGAGATGGCACCACTGCACTCCAGCCTGGGCGATAGAGCAAGACTCCATCTCAAAAATAAATAAATAAATAAATACAAACAAAATTAGTTGTCATATAAAGAAACAGGAAAAAAGTAACATTTTCAAGAGAAAAAGACAATCAATGAAAACTGGCCTCAAGATGATGCTGATGTTGAAATTAGCAGACAATGATTTTTAAAGCTGTGATTATAACCATGGAGGAAAAAGACATCTAAGATGTAAGGGAAAATACGCTCATCAAAATGGAAAGATAGGAAATTTTAGCATAAAAATAGAAACTATAAGCAATAAAATCTATTAAAAAATAACCAAATGAAAATTTTCAAAGTGAAGAATACAATGCATGAAGTTTTAAAAGTCACTGGGTGGAATTAACAGAAAAATGGATATGAAATAAGAAAAAGAATTTTAAGATGGGACAATAGAGGTTATTCAATTTGAAGAACAGAGAGAAAATACTTTTTAAAATGAGCTTCAAGTATTTGTGGGACAATCTCAAAAGGTTCAACTTATACATATATAAAGTCACAGAAAGAGGAGAGAGGATGAGACAGAAAAGGTATTTAAAAAAATAATAGCCAATGTGTTCTCAATGAAGAGGCTTCTAATGAAGTAACTCAGGAATGGAAAACCAAATATCGTATGTTCTCACTTGTAAGTGGGAGCTAAATTATGAGGATGCAAAGGCATAAGAATGATATAATGGACTTTGGGGACTGGGGGAAGGGTTGGAGTCGGGGAGGGAAAAAGATTACACGTTGGGTACAGTGTACACTGCTCAGTGGTGGGTGCACCAAAATCTCAGAAGTCACCACTAAAGAACTTATCCATGTAATTAAAAACCACCTGTTTCCCCCCAAAAAATTGAAATTTTAAAAAGTAGAAAATGAGGACAAAAGATATGGTGTGACTGTGGAAGACTAGTCAAAGAGATACAATGTTACTGGCTTCAGAGATGAAGGAAGGAAGTCACAAGCCAAGGTATGTGGGCAGCTTCCAGAAGCTTGAAAAACCGCAGAAATAGATTCTCTCCTACAACCTTTGGAAGGGAATCAAATTGACCTTGATTTTAGCCCATTGATACCCATGTAAGACTTATACGGTAATTGTAAGAAAACAAATTAGTGTTGTTTTAAGCAAAAAATAAATAAATAAGAAAGAAAGAAAAAAAGAAAAGAAAAAAGAAAAATAGCCAAGGAATACAGATTTGAAAAGCTTAGCAAATCTAGGTAGTATAAATACAAGAAAACCACACCTAGGCACATAATAGCCAAACTGTTGAAAATCAAAGCTAAAAAGATACTCGTGAAAGCAGCCAGTTCAAAATAACACAGTACATATAGGAGAACACCTGAATGATCACCGACTTCTTGTTTGAAACCATGGCGGCTGGAAGACTGTGGAAGAATATCTTAGAAGAGATAAGATTTTAAAATATGTTCATCCCGAGTTCTACATCCAGTGCAAATATCCCTCAAGAATGCAGACAGAAATAGACATTTTCAGATAAAAGAAAACTAAAAGGATAGGTTGCAGGAGATCTGCATTACAAGATGATGAAACAACAAACAGTGGGTGCACAGAGCCAGGGATACAGATCTGTTGTCCTAATCACTTAATAAGTCTGCTTTGATTGTTCCTATCAGTCCAGTGACCGCTTGCCATGTGCTTAGTCAAGAAAACCTGGGTGCTAGCCTCCACTTGGCCACTGACTCACTGCACCTGGCATGACACTTCCTCTCTCTGGACCACAATGTCGTCACCCATGAAACACATAGGTTGGATTACATGATCCCCAGGATTTTTCACTTCTGAAATACTACAGTTTCCAGGGAGGTGTTACCTAGTTGCAGAACCCACTGGTCTTGAGCTCAACAATATTCCCCTGCAATTAATCACCAGTGTATTACTTCTCCCATCTTTACTTATTCAGAGCTCCCTGCATAATTTTTTTCTCCTCCAAATCACATGCAATCTGTACTACTATTTACCTAACATTTTGTTTTACTCTGTAGTACTGATTTAATTTCTTTTAAAAGGAGATTTCCTATCTTTATCACAATTGGAAAGCCAGTATCCCTTGTGCAAGAATAGTAGGCAACTGTAACAAAAAACCCATGCAGAATGGAAAATGATAATATGAAAGTTTAGATTTCAGTTTGCTCGAGTTTCTGATCCTGGGGACCTATCTCCGTTTCTGACAAAAGGTAGTTAGCAAGTGTTAGAAAGGTATTAAAGACACAGTAGCACCAAGCTAAAGCTCTCTTGCATCAGCAGATAAGTAAAAATGTTAAGGGTATAGAAAAATGGGAATTATACTTTGTTGGAGAGCATGTAGAATGGTGTAACTGCTTAGGGTAGTAATTTGGTAATGCCTATAAAATCATTAAATAATACTCAGGATTTCCACTCTTCAGTATATATGCCAGAAAAATTCTTATACATGGGCATTATGACACACAAAGCAGCTTTATTTGTGCTAGAAAAAAAAAGAGAAAGAAATAAAAATCACCATAAGAATAGATAGAAATGTCTTTTATAAACATTCTGGAGTTCGTATGGCTTTAACCAATTAAACTTAATAGACCTAATCAAAGTGTAGGAAGTTGATGTTTGTTAAAGATAAAGTTATTCAAATAAATTACACATTGGGACAGTGAATGAGTTTTAAAGGTTTAATACTTGAATCTTTTATCATCTTCTCTCCTTCTGTTTCATCACAGTATAGTGTTACATGTAAAAGTGAATCCAGAAGCTATGACCTGGTACTGCTACATTTCTAAGAAGAGACCCTTAACACAGGTTGCTAAAGGTACAGCATTCAGATATAGGTATTCTAGAGTCTTCTCCTCATGAGCTCAGCCGCTAGTATAATCTCCACACCAATGGTAGCATTGGTCTTCTATGATTACCAACCTATAATTCCTACCAGAATCTTCATAAGCTATTTGCCATCAGGGCTCTCTGTGACTGCTCTTCCACAAAAAACTGCTCATTTTAAAGAAAATACTGTTCATCTTATTTTTTCTTTCTTTCTGATTCAGGATCTCACTCCACTGTCCAGGCTGGAATGCAGTGGTGCAATCATGGTTCATTGTAACCTCAACCTTCTGAGCTCAAGTGATCCTCCCACCTCAGCCTCTTCCCGTGTAGCTGGGAGTGTGCCACCACACTTGGCTAATTTTTAAATTTTGTGTAGAAGTAGGGTCTCACAGCGTCGCCCAGGTTGGTCTCGAATTCCTGGCGTCAAGCAACTCTCCTGCCTCAGCCTCCCAAAAGACTGGGATTACAGGTGAGAGCCACCGCACTCAGCCTAGCCATTATTCTTTATAACTTTGTTGTTGTTGTTGTTGAGACAGAGTTTCGCTCTTTTTGCCCAGGCTGGAGTGCAATGGCACGATCTCGGCTCGCTGCAACCTCCGCCTCCTGGGTTCAAATGATTATCCTGCCTCAGCCTCTGGAGTAGCTGGGATTAGAGGCACGTACCACCATGCCCAGCTAATTTTGTATTTTTAGTAGAGACAGGGTTTCACCATTTTGGCCAGGCTGGTCTCAAACTCCTGATCCGCCCGCCTTGGCCTCCCAAAGTACTGGGATTACAGGCGTGAGCCACTGCATCCGGCCTTTATTCTTTATAACTTTTTATATGTCTAAAGTATCCTATTAGATTGAGTCATATAAAACTGCTGATATCTGTTTGTTTTAGATTCATAAAAATTGCTGTTTCATATGATGTAACCTAATATCATGATGAAGATGATAATGAATTGAGAGGGGACTTTCTTACTAAGTGATTGGTTGTTATTTAACACCTATGGGTGAACCCCTTTTCCCTCAGTTATCTGCCTACCAGCAGGGTGGCACAGAAATCACACTTTGGGAAACACCAGTTTAGTGCTTGGTGTCATGGTTCTGTTATCAATCAAGACCTGTGTCTTGACTCTCAAGACACTAGGGGCCATGGGGATAAGCAGCTTGGGGCCTGAGCCTGAAAGCAGAGAAAAGAGAGGGTGCTGAGGGATCTGTTGAGAGGGGCAGTGAAGCTGGTCACATGTAAAATGCTCAGGCTCTATTTCCTGAGTTCAAGGCTTGGGGCTCAGGTGGTCCTTGAGGTCACCTACCTGTTGCGTGAGGGGCAGTTGGCTTCTCTAGCTCCTGCTCCTCCAGCTGGAAATCAATGATGATATAATTTTAAAAATTCAGATATCATTTCTTGAGTAAGAATATTGGAGAGTTAGATGCTTTCTGTATATGGTCTCATCATCACCAAAAATAATTCAAGGAAAGCATCAATCATCTTACTCTATGGATGCAGCTAAGGTGTCAGTTACAGAACCTGGGCCAGAACCTGCATTCCTGGAAGGAATGATGGGCTGCAGATTTTGAAAAGGAGAAGAGGGCTGGGAACACAGCATCTGCTGGAGAGGCTACTTCCCCCTGAGAGGCAGAGGAGATCAGCACCCTGGGTCTATGGGCATGTCCACACTGGCCCCTGTGGCTGCTGCCTGTCTGCCCGCAGACCAGGCTGTTGCATCTCAGCCTGAGTCACCTTGGCCACTGCTCAGGGATGTGGACTGCTACCTTTGCTTTTTGGGTTTTCCTGCGAGACACATGGAGTTCACTCCTGGCTTATGACTGAAAGCAGTGGGGAAAGTGGGTGGCGTGTCGTCTGCAGGATGACATCACCACCTCCGTCATCACCACCTCTGTCATCACCACCACCATCATCACCACCACCGTCATTACCACCACCATCATCACCACCACTATCATCACCACTACCATCATCACCACCACCATCATCACCACCACCATCGTCACCACCTCCATCATCACTACCACTATCACAACACCATTGTCACCACCGCCACCACCACCATCATCACCACCACTACCACCACCACCACCATCACCACCACCACCATCACTACCACCACCACCACCATCACCATCATCACCACCACCATCACCACCACCATCACCATCACCATCGCCATCACCACTACCACCACCATCATCACCACCACCATCATCACCACCACCATCACCATCACTACCACCACCACCACCATCATCACCACCACCACTA